>NC_090932.1:1569825752-1571025752 GCF_040938575.1 Ambystoma mexicanum
TGTGGGCCTTCCCGCCCAGCAGCACAACGTGGTCAGGGCGTATTGAGGGCAGTCCACCACAGTCACATCGGGAGCCCCGTCTCCCGTCGCCACTCTAGCAACCCCCAAGAGGGGCCAGGACGGTTGCCGGATAAAGGCTCAGTGCCGGTCTAGCTCCCTCAGCCCCGTAGACACAGCAAAACTGCTGTCAGGAGGCTGTAACACTCTCTGCTGGAGCAGAGAGCCACCTGCCCCCTGTGGCCTTGCCAGCCGGTTGTGGTGAACCGCTACAGAGGAAATGCACCCTGCTGGGGCTGGATGTGCCCGGGCCGCAGACCTGCAAGGGCCTCCACCGTTCCAGGTGACCAACCTGCCTGCCGTGTTGAACCCTGTGGGCGGACTGCACAGACCCCACCAGTTTACCGCTCAACCGTTTCACGCCCTCTTGAACTCTCTTCAAACTTCTTTTCAACTTTCCCTTACGGTACTTGTTGGCCACCAGTCTCGCACCGTATTTAGCCTTAGACAGAGTTTAGCACACGCTTTGCGCTGCATTCCCAAGCAACCTGACTCCAAGACCTGATCCCGGTGTGCAAGAGGCCACCATCGGCTTAACACCATCCGCGTGGTGAGACTCGATCAGAAGGACCTGAGCCCCCTGAGCAATGCCAGGGAGTCGGTCTTCTGTACGCCACATTTCCCACGCCTGACACTGAATGGGGATTCAGCACTGGGCTCTTCCCTTTTCACCGGCCGTTACTGAGGGAATCCTGGTTAGTTTATTTTCCTCTGCTTAGTAATATACTTAAATTCAGCAGGTCACCATGTCTGATCTGAGGCTGTGGTCGGGGAGAACAAAGCTCAGGGCAGCTGGCCTTGGGCCCGTACCGGGGGTTGCCCCAGCCCTGTGCCTCTGGCGCAGGCGAGTGTGCTCTGTCCCAATCTGTGGCCCGAAGCCCACGTGGTCACGAGGTCCGCACTCCATGGTCATCCTGCGCCGGCAGCCGTGGGACACCAAAGACAGCCACACACAGCGAAGCCAGGTGCCCCAGGGTAGGGTGAAGGTGCGCCAGGCTTTTTCAAAGCCTGTTGCCGCTGCCACCACATCCGGGGCGCGCCAGGCCACCCGGTCCTCTGGAAACCAGCATGAGGCGGGGAAACTGGGGAGGCCAGGACACGTCAGCAATGAGCTTGCGCGCCAGATCCAGGGATCCAGCAACGGTGCTGATCGGGGTCTGACCTTAGGGGGATGAATGGAATGGGGTTCCTGCGACGGCCCCAGCCACACCACTGGGAGGGAAACCCGGGGCGATTGATGTACAAACGACCCTCAGACAGGTGTAGCCCCGGGAAAAACGCAGGGCCACATGGTGCGTTCGACGTGTTGATCAATGTGTCCTGCAATTCACACCAATTCTCGCAGCTAGCTGCGTTCTTCATTGATGCACGAGTCGAGTGATCCACCGCCAAGAGTCACAGTCAACTTTTTTTTGTTCCAGACGTCGGCCTGACCCTGCCGGTGCAGGAGAGGTCAGGGTAGGCAGCACCGCCTATGGCAGGACAGCCCAGAGCCATGTCTAGTTTGGCCGAAACCATTGTGGTTTAAAAAAAAAAATCCAGGTGCTCAGCCTTACCGCCACCTGCAGCAGCACAGCGCTTCCTGGGGATGGAGGTAGGCCGCTCCACCACTTGCACAGATGTGGGCGGCTGGAAACTTGGCGCCCACCGTCAAGTAAGCCAGCTGCACCATGGCTCACGGCTCATGTCTGGCGTGCCGGGCTCCTGTCTGCTTGGGTAGGCACACCTCGAGAGCAGTCAGGTTTCCCTCAGCTCCCGGCTGCCCCCACTCAGGGCTTCCATGCTGACCGGGGTGTGCCCACCAATGCCCACCCACTGGCAGATCAGAGAGAGGGGTGCGCGCCCGGCGGGCTCAGTGAGGAGAGGGGGCTTCGCAGAGCTCCCTTTCCGGTGCGTGGTTGGGGACACCCCCAGCAGGTTAACCCAACCCTGCCAGGCATCCCCAGCCATTCCATCTCCGGTGGAAGGCAAAGCCCACTCCCTGGCGCCTGGTTGACCACGCGCACCGGACCGCTCTGCCAGAGGTGCCCCGGGGTGTGGGTGTTCACGTCTGGGATGCAACTGAGGTCGGGCCCATGGCTCTCCCTCCTGCTGCTCCGCTGTTAATGATCCTTCATTCCCCCACCCACAAGTAGATACCATTCACACTCACATGCCCCATTTCTCCTTCCAAACACACGTTCCAGATTCAAATTCCACCTCCCTCCTGACCTACATGCCACCATCCCTCCATCCGAACCCACATAAAGACACCAACATCCGTCCCGCCATACCTACACCAAGATGCTCCACCCCTCAAAGCCACACCCATATGCTTCACCTCTACCTCCAAACTCACACTCAGAGGGCGCCATTCGCCCTCTCTCTATACCCACACCCGATTACCCCATCCCTTCGACACACATGCTCCCACCACGCCAATAAACCAACATCCTTCTCTCCAGACAACATACCCCATCCCTCCATTCACACCCAGATGCCCCCTTCCTTCCCACCAGAGTGCTCCAGCCCTGACCCACATGCTCCACCATTCCCTGACATGCCCCCATCATATGCCCTGTCCCTCCATTCCAGACTCCAAGATGCCCAATCCCTTCCTCAAGACCCATACCATGAGCCATGCTCCCTCCACACAGAAAGATGCCCCTATCCGTCCTCCGACCAATGAGCCCCAATCCCTCCCTCCAGACCCACACCAATGTGCCCGATCCCTCCCTCCAGATGCACACCAATGTGTCATATGCCTCCCTTCATACCCACAGCAATGTCCCCATCCCTCCCTCCAGACCCACACCCATGTGTACCACCCCCGCCCAGATCCACACCAATATGCCCCATCCCTCCCTCTCAGAACCACACCAAGATGCCCCATCCCTCCCTCTAGACCAATACCAAAATGCCCCATCCTCCCTCCACATAGCAAGATGCCCCTTCTCCTTGCATCAGATGCCCATGTGCCGATCCTGAATCACATGCAGGTAGCCCCAGCCAACCCCCTCTAAAACCACTCATCCTAGTATGCCCCCAGGCACCCAGACCCACACCAATGTGCCCCATCCCCTCCCCTCCTTCCAGACCCACACCAATATGCGGCCATCCCTCCCCAGACCAATGTCCCCGTCCCTCCCATCAAACCCACACCAAGATGCCCTGTCCAACTTCCCAACCGCCCAGATCCACACCAATGTGCCCCCACCACCTCCCTCCAGAGCCACACCAAGATGCCACGTCCAACTTCCCAACCCACACCTAGATGACCCATGCCACCCCCAGACCCACTGTGCCCCATCTCTCCCTCCAGAAACACACCCATGTGCACCATCCCTCCACCCAGATCCACACCAATATGCCCCCACCACATCCCTCCAGAGCCACACCAAGATGCCCCATCCAACTTCGCAACCCACACCTAGATGACCCATGCCCCCCTCCAGACCCACTGTGCCCCATCTCTCCCTCCAGAAACACACCAATGTGTACCATCCCACCGCCCAGATCCACACCAATGTGCCCCCACCACCTCCCTCCAGAGCCACACCAAGATGCCAGGTCCAGCTTCCCAACCCACACCTAGATGAGCCATGCCACCCTCCAGACCCACTGTGCCCCAACTCTCCCTCCAGATCCACACCAATGTGCCCCCACCACCTCCCTCCAGAGCCACACCAAGGTGCCCCCACAATCTCCCTCCAGAGCCACACCAAGATACCCCATCCAACTTCGGCAACCCACACCTAGATGACCCATGCCACCCTCCAGACCCGCTGTGCCCCATCTCTCCCTCCAGAAACACACCCATGTGCCCCCACCACCTCCCTCCATAGCCACACCAATGTGCCCCCACCACCTCCCTCCAGATCCACACCAATGTGCCCCCACATCTTCCCTCCAGAGCCACACCAAGATGCCCCACCCAACTTCGCAACCCACACCTAGATGACCCATGCCACTCTCCAAACCCGCTGTGCCCCATCTCTCCCTCGAGAAACACACCCATGTGCCCCCACCACCTCCCTCCAGAGCCACACCAATGTGCCCCCACCACCTCCCCCCAGAGCCACACCAAAATGCCCTGTCCCACTTCCCAACCCACACCTAGATGACCCATGCCTCCCTCCAGACACACTGTGCCCCATCTCTTCCTCCAGAAACACACCCATGTGCACCATCCCTCCACCCAGATCCACACCAATGTGCCCCCACCACCTCCTTCCAGAGCCACACCAAGATGCCCCGTCCAACTTCCCAACCCCCACCTAGATGACCCATGCCACCCTCCAGACCCGCTGTGCCCCATCTCTCCCTCCAGAAACACACCCATGTGCCCCATCCACCACCCTGCAGAGCCACACCAATGTGCCCCACCACCTCCCTCCACAGCCACACCAATGTGGCCCACCACCTCCCTCCAGAGCCACACCAAGATGCCCCGCAACTTCCCAACCCACACCTAGATGGCCCATGCCACCCTACAGACCCACTGTGCCCCATCTCTCCCTCCAGAAACACACCCATGTGCACCATCCTTCCGCCCAGATCCACACCAATGTGCCCCCACCACCTCCCTCAAGAGCCACACCAATGTGCCCTCACCACATCCCTCCAGAGCCACACCAATGTGCCCCCACCACCTCCCTCCAGAGCCACAATGTGCCCCCACCATCTCCCTCCAGAGCCACACCAAGATGCTCCATCCATCTTCGCAACCCACACCTAGATGACCCATGCCACCCTCCAGACCCGCTGTGCCCCATCTCTCCCTCCAGAAACACACCCATGTGCCCCCACCACCTCCCTCCAGAAACACACCCATGTGCCCTCACCACCTACCTCCAGAGCCACACCAAGATGCCCCATCCAACTTCCTAACCCACACCTAGATAACCCGTGCTACCCACCAGATCCACTGTGCCCCATCTCTCCGTCCAGAAACACACCCATGTGCACCATTCCTCCACCCAGAGCCACACCAAGATGCCCCGTCCCACTTCCCAACCCACACCTAGATGACCTATGCCACCCTCCAGACCCACTGTGCCCCATCTCTCCCTCCAGAAACACACCAATGTCCTCCATCCCTCCCCAGACCCACACCAATGTACCCCAACCCACACCACTATGTCCTATCCATCCCTCCAGACCCACACCAATGTGCCCCCTTTCTCCAGATCCACACAAATATGCCCCATCCCGCCAGACCTACACCAGCATGCCCCTATCCAACCATTCAGGCCCCACCAAGATGCCCAAACCCTCCCTCTAGTCCAAAACCATAATGCCTGATCCTTCCTCCAAATATCAAGATGCCCCTCCCCCTTTGCAACAGATGCCTGTGTGCCATCCCGAATCACACGCAGATAGCCCCACCCAACCCCCTCTAAAACCACCCATCCTAATAATCACACCCTCATAAAACATTAAATCACTCTATTAGCCCCCGTTGATCAGTTAAACACAACCATACACTGTCTCCCTGTTCCTTTTCTTAGCCCTGCGTACCTTTCATGTGGAATAGCTGAGCATGATTTTAAAGTAAATGTAATTTCCCGCTCCCCCGTCTAAATCGGGTAAAGCACACGGGTTGCTGCTGTTCCTGCAGCCTGGCAGCCAGAGCCTTGCCGCTCAGGACGCTCCAGGGCCTCCTAGAAACCTTCCCGGCGTTGAAATGCCCATCCCAGACGCTGCAAGCCAAAGGCTGGCAGGGTCCGGTTGCACTTGCACTGGCTGCCGCCAGAGCGTTTAAAATTCCCCCCTCAGCCCCAGCCCGCTGACTGAACGTGCTCCGGAACCGTTTCACTGCTCCGGAAAGCACACGGATGACATCGGAGGTCACGTGACGGCGAGGGGGCGGGCCGTTGCTATGATCCTTTTCACGGATGGGAACTAGTCGCTACCCTGACAAAACGAACACTGCAGGGGCTGCAGGTGAGATTCCTGTTCCATTTGTGGGTGTCAGAGACACTACACGTCACGGCGCGGGGTTCACGTAGCGTGTTACAGTGCTGTTTTACAACATGCTTGTGGGGAGGGGGGGATGTTAGTGGAGGGAAGTGGTTGCAATGTAAAGAGAAAATGAAAGCTGGACCAACTTCCCCTGCGCACTCCTCCGCTCATGGTGGCTTGCTCTCAAGTCGAAACGTTGTGTCACCTATTACCACACAAGATAACTGGTCTCGCCTTTTGGGTGGACGGTAGCCACACCATACAAATCACAGCTGTAAACGAAATGGCAAGGAGCCGTTCCACCCACGGGAAAGCATGCACCATTTAAGGTTCCCCCATGCTGTTTGGACTCTACATCCTTTGCATATCCCCACCCAAGAAACCTCTCTACTCGCCACTCGTAAGCCCTCTCTCAACTGCAGTCCTTCTCCCAGGGCCCTCGTTTCACACCCCAAATGTTGCACATTATATTATGTTAAAGGTACTTATACCACGCACTGTTGCTACCTGCGTGGTTTTTGGGCGCTTTGGTGGGTCTGTAAGTTAAGGGGTGGACGAGGATAAGTTAGTGGGACTAAGCGGGAGAAAGAGCGCTGTGATGTGCTGCTAGGAGCTTCAGTTCGGTTGACATAGTTCGCTGAGCATAGACGTGTTTTTTGGTTGGTAGCTGCCATGTGCTGTTGGGTGAGGCAATGTGTGGTTTGTTTAGTTGTTGTGGTGTAGGGAAGTGCGTGCGGTTTAATTTGCTGTAGAGGTATGGGTTGTGTTTAGTTCTGAGTTTGAGAGGTCTATGCAGAAGGGCGAGTTGGTAGGGTTGGTTAGTGGCAGTGCCCTTTGCTACACCCGCTGTTATGACTGTGGCCCATATCCCTTCCCCTGTCTCTGGTGTGCTGCAATGACTGACCACCCCTACGGTGTATGTAGAGGTGTGGGTCCCCAGCAGGGTTACTCGGTGGCAGCACCTTTTCTATTCCCCAGTTTTCCGACCAAGTGCCACCCTTATCCCTCCCCCCTCTAGTGCATTACGGTGTGCAGCAACTATCACTCCTGGGAGGATGTGTTCCATCTGGTCCTCCCATTCCAAGATCGGGACACTTCTCTTTCTCTCCCCCTCTCTGCTGTTTCCACCGTAGGCCCGCTTTCAGTGGTCCAATTTTGTCAGACACATCTCCCCATTTTCCCCTTTGGCCTTCGATAGAGAAGAGTACCCAGCAGTAGTGGGGGAACAACTAAAACTGGAATACAACGCTAGAGAGGAAACACCTGGAAATGGAAAAATAGCAATTGGAGAGACGCCTAGTAGTGGAATAAAACAGATAGGGGATTAACACCTAGATTTGAAACACAGGAGCAGTATGGGAACACCTACACAGGGCTGGAGGGTAAACACCTAGAATTTGCGAAAAGAGCAGCAATGGGAAAACATCCATAGCTGAAGCATAGCCGTAGTAAGGAAACACTTAGAGCTGAAACACAGTGCTAGAGGGGACAACACCTAAGAGTTAGGAAACACAGCAGTTGGAGAAACACTTAAAAGTGGAACAGATCAGCTAAAGGAGCAACCCCTAGATTTGAAACATAGGAGCGGTATGGAGACTCCTGGAACTGGCAGACAGTGCTGGAGGGGAAAGAACGGCTACATTTGAGATACAGCAGTAAGTAGAAAATACTTGCAGCCACATTACAAGATAGGTGGTAAGTGGTAAAATTGGCGGTAACAGAGTTACCGCCAATTTTACCACTATGCCAAATTATGAGTTTGTGTTTTGAGTGGAGGTTTTAGCTCCAGCAAAACCCTGGACGTAAATCTTCCCACTCAATGCCAAAAAATGAGCAGAATTGGTGGAATTACTGAAGTGGTAATTCAGCAAAAAAATCCCAGTTGGGTCCAATGGACCCAAAATAATTGGGGAATTACACCGCCACCACCACTTGTATCCAGGCGGAAATTCCACCTGACGAAGTGGCAGTCAAGGTAATTCCTCAGGGCTAATTTTTGGAGGATTCTTACCTCAAATTTTCCGCCTAACTCGTAAGGAGGCCCTTAGGCTTGAGAAACCTGGCAAGTGGGAGAAACGCCTACATTTGAGATAAAGCGGTAAGTGGCGAACCATCTACAAATGCGACACAGCATGATTGGAAAATTACTGACTAGCCGGCCAGCATTGGTGGCTAAGTTATGCATGGTAATAAGAGTGGTAGTGCTTTTATGGAGTACAGCATTTGCTGTATTCCCCATCCAGACCACACTTAACCTTATCAGTCACTGCTGGTTGATGGTGGCTGGCTTCACAGGAAAACACAGACTGGAGCTGCTTTTTCAGGAGCTACCGTTTGCCTTGGGGCCCTTAGCCGAGGGCTGCCCTGAGAGGGTGTCTTAAGTACCATGTTCCATGAAAGCAAGAAATCACCCTCATATATTACATCAATTCAACACTCTCTTTTAACAAAACCGAAACGCAAACCCAAAATGCAAAACAAACTCAAAATACACAAATGTCTGACAAAAAGCAAAACTAAAACAAAAGAAATGCATAACAATTGAGCATTTTTGTAGAAGTACACCACTACTTTATGTGCTTATTACAGAATAAAAATGGAACACGGCTAAAAATCAACATTTTATCTTATAGTCCTGGAAACGCTTACGCAGCTTGCTGGGGTGTTTGTTTCGCAGTAGCTCTACTCCTCTGTATGGGGTAGTATCATCTACTTCTGCATTAGTTACATTTTTTTATACTCTCCACCTCTGTACTTCCAGACCTCACACAACCTAAACTGCAACCAGTGGACCCTTCACCAGCTCCAGTATCAACTGTTCCTCCTTCATACCTACAAGCTTGTTCTCCCAAACCCAGCAAATTGTTATTACCTTTGCTTTTTATTTTTTTTACACCCCTGGTCTACCAGCTGCCCCCCGCGGCTAACTCTCCCAACCCCAGGAAATGTGTTTACTCTATCCAGGTTCCAAATGGAACCGTCCTTCACCCTCGCTGCTCTTGAGAAATTCTCTACCACTTTCAAAGGTTCTCCAAATTTGGGTAAGCCTTTAGTGAAGGAGAAGTGGCAGCAAGTGGTGTCTGTGATAATGGTGTTGTCTGTGATACTGGTGTAACACGCTGTAAGTTCTTATTGCCTTCCAACAAACAATTTAGGTCGCATCCTCGTTGCTGGACTCTTTGTGCTGCTGCTCTACGGAATTCAGTCTATTCTTTTAAGGCTGTACCAGCACCTGGCTTCCCCACCGGTGGAAGCCAAAAAAGTCACTCGAGCGTGAAGCAGCAGCAAGTGGTGTCGGGCAGAGCAGGAAACAGTGCTGTTACGCAACGTTCTGCTTTAACCATGGTACCCTTTAAACTCTGACTTAACTTGTGCGGCATGAGACTGAGAAGTCAACCGTTTCTGAATGCAGTGAGCCCTGGAGCGGAAATCTCACTGGCCCATATGACTAAATCTCCTGCTATGGGAGTTCGGGGTTAGTTTAGTGACAGTGCTGGCAGCTTTGTGTTCGGGGTTGGCACCCAAATGCTGACTCCCATTATGGCAATCACAGCAGAAATTTCGATTGTAGACATTTGCAGTTGTACTATTCCTGAAAAAAAAGTACTGATTTGTCTGCAAAACCTACTCTCATCTCTGATTCACACACTATTGCTGGGGTTCAGGAGGGAATCTCATCAGTCCGAATGAACCATGGACCTAAATTAGACACTAGCGTTTCTACAGCATCCAATTCTCAGCATGGTCGTTGTCACCAGACAATGGTAAAAAAACACTTTCAAATAGACTACGGTACCCCCAATCCATATCTGTACCTCAAGCAACATTATTTAGCGAGATAGTAAATTCCGACATCTGTCTTCAGCATTCGGGGGGGTGGATGGGGGGAAAGAAAGTGCAGAGACCGGTTTACAGAGCAAAGCTACTGTGGGGTTTTTGCTTGTGCTAAGGCTGCAACCTCTTTTAAAGGAGGATTGAATTGGCCAGCCATGGTGAAGCCTCTTGATTTTGGTGACTGCAGAAGCAAATTTGTTGCACGCGTTGGTTCCATGACCAATTTAACAGTGAAGATTACGGATATCATTAATTCTGCGCTGCCTTTGGTGGTGAGTGAAACTGATATACGTCAGGGGGGTGGTGAAGACCCTGATTTAAATGATAAGCCATTTAGCATGTTTCCTCCTGATATTGAGGGGGACCGGACAGGAGGTGCAGATGTTTTAGTTGAGTGCATGACAAACAATGTGGCGGCACAGCTTTCTTCACACAAGTTAAGCAAGAAGTCTGCCTATAGACAAGCGGCTATACTAAACCCAGGCCCCAAGGTAGTAACTTGCAGGAGTCTTCATACCTCTCATATTTGGGGCTTTGGAAGGATACCAAGCTAAAATTGTATTAGTGACTAAAGCCTGTTGCACTTGGTTCCTCAGTCTGATACAGCATTAAGCCTTCGGGACAGAGATGGCTGCATCTGCAGGAGAGGAGAACCAGTTTTCCTTTCTAACGGAACATCTAAATAGTGTATCAGAGCAAAGTCCTGTACTACCCCAACATGCTTTGCACCATACCATGCAGGATCTGGACAACCACATTTGACTGTTTCTGAGATTTCAGCATTAAATATGGTGCTGAGTTCTCTCTCTGCCATCTACGATAACATCCTCCTGGAACTCACTACCCACACTTTACAGTTAAGTGATGTCAAACACAACTTGGAGTCAATACACAATGTAGTTGCAGACTTGTGGGGCAATTAGGGAAAGTCTTGAACAGCCCTGTTTTTACCACATTTTAAAAAAAAAGAATGTTTCAATGGTTCAAGCCACCCAACACCCATTAATAAATCCCCAAGGAAATTAATGGGGGATAAAAGTGGCAGAAGGAACAAACAAATTCAAGAACGTTCCTTAGAAGGCTTTATTTTACAGAGGAAGCTGCTAATGCTGACATTGCAACACTGTCAATGAGCAGGTCCACTTTCAAAAGGACCTACAGGAGGATCCAAAGGGCCACCCCATTATGACTAGTGAACCAATTGTCCGACAAAAGGCCCAATCGGATGAAACCCAGTCTTTGTTTCCAACTAAGAACGTTTCTATTTTCAAAATACCTGTGCCTCTGTTAGCTGATGAAGGGGCACATGGTGAAAGTAATGGAATGACAAGTTCAACGGTTCCACCAGAGGAACCTGATAAGCAGCCAAAACTGGTTCAGTCCAAAAAGGCAGATTTTTAGAGGGGGGCGTGGCTTGGAGCGGCCGCGAGCGGCATGTCTTCTTAGGAGCTCCTGACTGGCCCGGTGCGCATTATACAAATACGCCGTTCCTAGCCTCCGGTTTTCAACGAAAATTAGACACAGTGTGGAGGAAGGCCCGCAGGGGCTACACTGCGAGTGATTCCTGGAACAGTGATCGAATCTCTGAACTCGGACCGAGTTTCGGATCCGGGCATCGCTCTGTGGCAAAATGGCGGCCGAGCTTCTATCTACGCAAAGCTGCGATGTGGGGGAGGTGCAGGTGTCTGATACCCGCCAGCACAAGCTGCCGAACGAACTGGAGCTGATCAGCCCGTGATGCCCTGATGTATGCTATCGCCTGTCCGGAGTTTAATAGCGGGTCCCGGGGGGATTGCAGCTGGGCTTGCCCGGGCTCATGCTCGAGGAGGAGCGCAGCAGAGCCCTGCAGCGGTGCGGAGGAGGATTCATGGTGCCCGATCTCGGGGTGCTTGGTGAGACTCTAGGGCTTGGCTCCTCCCCAGGACCTGTCTCCGACATTTATTTATGCTCCCTGGACTTGGCGGCCAACGGAGAGGTGAGAGAGGCATTCTTCAATGAGCTGTAGGTGTCCCATCCGCGTTTACCAAAACCAGGTAAAGTTCCCAACTTTTTTCTGATAGGGGGATTAGAACTCAAAGGGAACTGTATCAAAATGAAGAAAACATAAAGTGAGTCTAATTACTCCTCTTTACTTTACTCCAATGTTTCAAAGTGACCAACAATTGCTTGTTAAACAAATATCATATTGATGTTAATATTGGTTCAAACACCATGGCCCCAACACATACAAATCATTACAAAGCATCAATTTAATCATCAAATATTTCATATGGATAAAAAGGCACACATTGCCACATATATAATATTGCACATTTCAACAATACAGTAATTCACCATTACTAAAAACACTTTCTGATAGAAAAAACAAACCCAAAATGAAGACAAATACACAGGGGGTGTACGCAACACAAAGTGGAAATGTTTTTTGAAAACACTTTGTTTGCAAGTGAAATCCCACAGACGAGAAATATAGGTATTTCAGATGACTGTTGACATGTTTCGGCCGTATATAGTTTCAGTCACTATCTCTAGTGTCTTAACTTCTTTTCTTTGAAAAGGCCATCTTCAGGACAATATTTCTTTTTGAAAAGTCAACAATGACTTAGTACCCCAAGGGTTGATCACCAGGACCAATCCTATAACAAATATAAAAAAAATAATCTATCGGAGACAGAAAATGATACATTTCATCGGTTCATGGTCTTTCTAAAAGCAGGTATGCATGTTTTGTGGTTCTGAAACAGCACATTTAACCTATTAGACATCTAAAAACATTTACAAAGACACAGATAAAGGTCACTTTGAAAAGAGATTTTGAACATCGATAAAAAGTAAGCACACTGTTCATACCTACAGCTCATACAGTTTTGAACACATTCCAGACAAGTCCTAACTCTAAACTACTTACTTATCATGGAGAAGACACGTTAAGGCTACATTAATACACCTATATTCTTCTATTTTATGTGAAACACTGATTAGGGTGTGCACATATCACATTTTAATTTATAAACATCCGATTTGGCCATTAAATGACCTCACAATTTTGTGTTAAAAAAGGGGGAAGAGGGGGAGAAGGGAAGGGTAGGGAAGGAAAACACAACAAGTGTGAGGGGAGGAGAGGGAGGGTGAGGGGAGCAAGGAGGGGGGGAGGGAGGGGAGGAAGGAAGGGAAGGAAAAGGAAACCCGGGGGGCTGTCATTCCAGACACCACCTTATTATTTCTAGGCTCACATAAATGTTGAGACATCACTACGAAAAAAGGGGTCAAGAGTAATATAGTGTTATTATTGTGACCCTAGAAGGATGGAAAACGCCAAAACATAGGCTCTTTCACCCCTCTTATTGCTAGCGGAGTAGGCCATTAGTTATCTCAAGGCGTCCCTTCTAATGAGACCTAGCCTCTTTACACAGCGTTAAAATGCTCATTGAAAACTACTTACTGTTTCATGTGAAATGCAACACAATTCCAGCCTAGTTAAATGCGTGATTTCAAGCTTTGAGCGCGGAGGACTTCTGACATATCTTCGCCCGCTTGTTTAATACATGTGGGAGAGTAAGGCATACAGCTCTGCAGTGCCCTATACAGAGAAGGACAAGTGGCAATAAATGTCCAAGTACATATAGAGCACAAGATGGTTTCACTTTTGTTATTTTAAAAGAAGACTTGTGCGGTTCACACCCGAGCATCAAAAAGACTGCAATACAGTCTCTAAGCGTCGGATTGCGGGCAATAGTGCTTACCCCTTTAGCATCAGCACTATTCATAGTTTTAAACTTTCCAGCGGTGAGCGTCATGGAAAACCCCGAGTGACTGCGGAGGAGTTGGATGTTAATGGAACACCACTTGTATAACGTTAGGGGCGTTTAAACGTCAATTACTTCACGCAATCTCTGACGAGTAGAGAACACTATAACAAGCAGAAAGCACCGATGTTCGTGCTTAAAACAGGGACAGGCAATACTCCACGTAAAGCGATCACATGTTGATGTAAAGTTTAAATAAAAACCGAAATCTAGAAAGGGGCCACTGAGCACAAAAACACTTACCAGTGAGTACGTTGCCGTCCCGAAACGAGCCGTGTTCGAATGCTAACTCGGACAGACTCAGTCTGGCTCAATTTATGACTGGTTCACTAAATCACATGATTGTTTTAAGTCACGTGAAACCAGTGGATATTTTAACGAAGGGGAGCGTTGTCAGCAAGATTATCGTATGTATCACTGTGGCAGGCACTCAGAACAAAGGAACCACCCACGCTGCTTCTCACAAGAACAGATTGGTCAAAGCTACAGATTGTAGGCTCGGAATCGTTTGTGATGGATACCAAACTTCATTGGAGGGAGGCAGACAAAACCTCCCCCAAAGGCCCCACAATTTTGAAAGGGAAAGGAATAAGGAGGCGTTATTAAGAAGGGAAACCGTGTGTATAGATATTGCCACCCCTCGATACATTACTTAATGGATCAGGTCACTACTCAAGATTCAGACAAATATATTCAAAAAATATATATATGTGTGTGTATATATATATATATATATATATATATGTGTCATGAACCACATACAGTTGCAAATTCTGGATGGTAATTTGTGGCTCAGCCAATACTGGTGTAAAGAAGAGACAACTACCTCCGCTTAGATGGTATAAACGTATGACTGGTCTCGTTTTTTTGCCGATGTATAGTAGGGAGCATGGGCATTTGATCCCGTAGATCACCTAATTTGTGGCACAAGTGGTAAAGGTGCGTAACTGCCACGTCTTCCCATAA
Organism: Ambystoma mexicanum; assembly: GCF_040938575.1. Taxonomy (NCBI): domain Eukaryota; kingdom Metazoa; phylum Chordata; class Amphibia; order Caudata; family Ambystomatidae; genus Ambystoma; species Ambystoma mexicanum. Next base: position 1,569,840,359 of record NC_090932.1, read on the forward strand.
AGGTCAATGGCAGAAAGGTTTGTAGTCAAATCACATACGGAACAATGTCTGCATTTGTGGTGAGCTGGTACTTGTGGCAGGTTCCAGAGTGTTAATTGTGGTGTTATGTCCTGTTTTGCTGGATACGAATGGACTAAAGGTCCCTATAATTCTTTTGCCTTTTAAAGGCAAATCTCGGGACAGTGGGATGAAACTCTGCGGTTTTCAAAAAATTCCAGTGTTTTTTCACTGTTCTTCTTAGGTCATTACTTATCGGGCTGTATGTCGTGACGCAGGTCATTTTGTCATCTTTTACAGTCTTTTCCGGAAAAAGGCACCTTTCCCGGTTGGTATGTTGAGCCCGCTTAAAAGCTCGGTGCACTTCTTATTCGGATATCCACGAGATTTCAGGCGAAGTTTCAGATCTTTGCCTTCATTTATGAAATCGCTTATTGATGAGCAATTCCTCCTAATCCTTAGAAAATGGCCTACTGGAAGGTTATCCCGGAGGCTAAGTGGATTGTCTTTCAACAAAGTGTTTTTGTCTGTTGGTTTCCGATAAAGAGTAGTGGACAAATGTCCCGATGGAGCCTTTTTAATCAAAATGTCCAGGAAAGGGATTTGCCATGGGTCCAGAGCCATAGTGAATTTAATGCAGGTTTTTTGTTCATTCAGCCATTTAAGGAAGAGGTTTAACGTGATTGCGTCGCCCTTCGATATCATGAAAACATTGTTGATATATCGGACCCATTTGGTCACGTTATTTTTGAAAGGATTGTTTTCATGAAAAATGGAGGCTGCCTCAAAAAATATGTGTCCGTGAAAACAGTGGACTATGAGCAAATGTCAGACAGTATGCTATCTGTCAATCAGACGCACCCACAGGTACAGATTCTCACAGTCACTTCCTTCCAAGAGGCGAATGGTCCATGGGTTAACATGTACGTCAATGACATACCCTTGAGAGTGATGGTAGACACCGGATCCCCATATACCATGGTGGATATTGAAACCTTTGTAAAGGTACTTTTTGGCAAGATCCATGACTTACGGAGCTCCTCAGTAAGAGCCACTGGGTATGGGAAAACACCCATTGACATCATGGGATACACCTGGGTCAAGCTCAAATTTCGGGACAGACAAACATACTGTAAGTAGTTCGTAGCCAAGAACGGGTCCTCCGTAGTAGGATGGGAAGAACAGGCGGCCCTCCAAGTGAGAATCCATCCCGGAGAAGATATCCCCATACTGAGTGTGCTCAAGAACGATACCGACATCAAGGCTAACTTGGCTGAACAATTTCCCAAAGTGTTCTGCGATAAGATCGGATTGCTCAAGGGCTTCCAGCACAGAATAATATTGAAAAGAGGTGCCGTTCCTGTGGTCCACCGGGTGCGTGGTGTGCCCTTTGGGACCAAGGTGGCACTCAAGGATGAACTCACACGCCTATGCAATGAGAACATTATACAACCCATAGAGAGTTCTGAATGGCTCGCCCCCATCGTCCTTGTAAAGAAACCCGACAATTCCATACGCATGTGCGTTGACCTAAGAGATCTAAACAAAAACATATGGGTTGATAGAAGTTCTGTTATATTGGGAAGTGGATGTCTATCAACCATGGAACCAGCAAGTTTTTTTAGCACCTTGGATCTCTCCTCGGCATACCACCAAATTGCCCTAGATGACAATTCGAAGGCCCTCACTTCTTTTGTCACACCCTTGGGAGCTTATATGTTCAACAGAACGCCGTTCGGGCTTGTTTCGGCCACGGCGGTGTTCCAGAGACTCATGTCACATCTCTTTGGAGGTCTTGATGGAGTACGATGCTTCCATGACGACATTCTTATATCGGCCAGAACCGAGGAAGATCACGATGCCAAACTGATGGGCGTACTACGGATAATCCAAAGAAGTGGACTCACCCTCAAGTTAGAGAAATGCAACATAAAGTGCAATCAAGTCTCCTATCTTGGCCACTCCATCGATGCCAGAGGCATCCGTCCCAAGAAAAAACTACTGGACACAATATTGAGCTTGGCTGAACCCACCAATAAAGACCAGTTGAAAAGTTTTTTAGGAATGACGGAGTACTACTCCAAATTCGTCAGTAACTATGCTAATAAGACAGAAAACATGAGGAAACTCATGAAGAAAAGTAGCAGATTTCAATGTTCCATAGATTGCAAAAACGAATTCGAGAGCCTCAAGTCTGACATCAATCAAGCTCCAGCTTTAAGCATGTTTGATTACAAGGCTAAGACAATAGTGTCAGTGGATGCCAGTAAGATCGGCCTTGGTGCAATACTAGAACAACAACAGAAGGGCAACATTGTGACCATCGCATTTGCATCAAGAGTGCTCAGGGATGCGGAGTTGAATTATTCCACCATTGAGAGAGAAGCCTTGGCTGTCAAGTGGGCCTTACAACACTTCAGAAATTTGGGGTCTACCCATTCTCTTAAAAACTGATCACAAACCTCTTGTCAACATCCTACAATCCAAAACGCCACGCCTAATATCCCCTAGAATAAGACGCTGGTTCCTGGATGTGATGCAATATAATCTTCAGGTTCTCTACAATCCCGGCTCACTAAACCAAGTAGCAGATTGTCTCTCCAGACTAACCACCATTCAAGACAAACCAGACACTGAAAATGAAGTTCAAGACGAAGACATCATAGCCACCATTCATTCTACTATTCCCTCCAATGAGTGGACACGCATCACCAAAGCCGACACGGAGCAACAAGAAATCAGAAGAGCCGTAATGAACGACTGGGAAGATGTCGGACAAGAGTTGGCAAACTTCACTCCATTCAAAGATGAAATATCCATTAACGACAACCATATCTTGAAAGGTAACAGAATAATTCCAGCCGTAGCACTCAGAAAGAAACTACTTGAACTAGCCCATGAAGGACACCTGGGAAGGAGTCTCACAAAGAACAGGATAAGGAGCAACTACTGGTGGCCCAACATGTGGAAAGAAGCAGAAGAAACAGTAAAAAACTGCAGTGCCTGCGCTTCCAGCGACAAATCGAAAACCTTAAGAAAAACACCACTTCAGCCGGTAGAAACCCCCAAACACGTATGGTCAAAACTGGCCATAGACATCATGGGCCCATTTGAAAATCTGGAAGCTGAAAAAATATTAATCATCGTGATCGTGGACTACACTTCCAAATGGACCGAATGGGGTGTGGTAGAAACCAGCGCAACCACGAAAAAGGTCATTGACTTCCTAACAGAAATATTCAACAGGGAAGGTGACCCCAGAGACATGTCAGACAATGGGTCCCAGTTCACCTCGTTGGAATTCCGCGAATTCCTTGCACAGAAATGCATCAACCACATCACCACATCACTCTACCACCCTATGTCCAACGGATTGGTGGAAAGAATGAACAGACTAATAAGTGTCATCCAACTAGCCACAGCCAATGGCATGCCATGGAGAGAAACCCTCAAGGAGGCCCTGCTCGCATATTGAACAACGTCGCATTCCACCACCAACTCAGAACCCTTCACCTTGATGCGTGGGAGAACAGCAACCAACCAACTGAGGCCAGCATGGATTTTCTTAGATACTGTCGAAGCCAGAATAAACACAGAACGGAAGGTGGACATGGGACAAATCCATAGAAATATAAAAGAGAAACAAAGGAAGTACAAACATTACTATGACCATAAGAATGGAACAAGACAATTGACATTACAGGAAGGTGACTGGGTCTGTGTCAGAGAACCCAAGAAGATACTCAAGGCCGAATCGAAATTCAGATCCCCACAAAAAGTCACGCACTGCCACGGAAAGTCTGTCACTTTAGAGGATGGAAAGAGATGGTCCCACGACGATCTTGTGAAAATAACGAATGACAACCACAGACCTAGCACTTCCAAAAACAACCACAGTGGTACTCAGTCAAGAGAAGATGTGAAAAGAACAACCACCGATGCCTACAGACCCAGTACTTCCACAGACTCACACGTTGGCACAAGCTGGCACAGCGAACACCGTCCCAACGATGAGAGATCCTCAGCCAGAAGCCTGTCGAGAAGGAACCGCTTCATCATCCAGAATTTCAAGAATGATTTTGTTTATTATTGATCAGCATCTGTTCACCCCGTCCACCCTGCATTTTTTTCCCCAGTCCCCCCCCCTCTTCCCCAAATTTTTTTGTTTCCATAGATAAGGAGATGTTATATATACTTATGTCTATTTCACATGCATTCCGTTCCACCAGAACGGAGAACGTTTGTCTCTTCGTTCCACCACGGAACGCATTCCCCGACTGCCCCAGCCTCCGGGGGCCGTAAAATAAAGCTCCCACATACCTCAACGGTGTCGCAGTTTATTACAAACATCTAGGGTTACAAGTAAATCGGCCTGATCGATCACTAGATCTGTTACGTAGTTGATCATACTCGTAGTGTCTTTAATGAAAGATTTCATGGTCCAGACAAACGGTCGCAGGAACCTATCAGTGTAAATGGAAAGGGGTTCCAGAATAGAATTGAAGGCCGACGCAATCGGTCTGCCTGGTGGTTTGGACCTATTTTTATGCATTTTAGGTAACCAATAAAATGCTGGGATCGATGGATTCTTATTTATCAAGAAACTATGTTCATCTAGAGAGATCCAACCCTGATCCATCAGGCTTTTAATCTCATCTCTGATCCTCGGTGTAGGGTCTCAATCTAATTTTTTGTAAAAGATGAGATTATTCAATTGGGCTGACACTTCTGTTTCATACAGCACTGTATCCCATAAAACTATTACTCCCCTTTATCAGCTGGTTTGATCAGGAAGGAGGAATTGTTTTGCAGAGATTTTAGAGCCTCTCGTTGGTCACGGGACATATTATCCCTCGAGTGGTTTCGAGTGCTCAGTAAAACTTGCGTATCTTCTGTGACTTTATTTTCAAAAGCCAAACTGCTGGGGAAACCATCGAATTGTTGGGAAAGAAAGTCGAGGATGGTTTCAAACCAGTGATACTTGGTTCTTTAATAGATGGTGGTTTATTATTAAAGAAGAACATCAAACGGAAAAATCTCTGTAATTCAATTTGTGTCTCAAAGTCCCGGGCTCTAGTAGTGGGAACAAAACTAAGCCCATTTTTTAATATATCACTTTCACAGGTGGTTAGTACATGAGAAGAAAGATTAAATACACGGATCACCAAGTCGGGGGGGGGGGGACCCCGCCAATTGCGGGTCTGCATTCTTGGTGGTCCCTGTTGCCAATTGCGGCTGCGTTTGCCTCTCCCGCGGAAAAAATTTGGCTGGCCGCTCCACGATCTGGGACTTATTGGTGTACATCGCATCCGCGGTGCTGGGGCACGGTGCTCCTCCGAGCCTTGCTCGCGTCTCGTGGGCTCTCGCCTCGGAGCGTGCAGGTGAGGTCCGGGTGAGGCGGTGCGGTCCCCGAGTTGGGACTCAGCGCAGCGAGGAGCTTGCAGGCTCATACGCTCAAGCTGCTGGCAATCGCGGATAATTCATCAGAGCACTCGCTGCACCGGAGATAGACTACCATCAAACCTGCAGTCCGGCTGACAGTAGGTGAGAAGTGGGACAGTGGGACACTGAATTAAGCAGAATCCCTACACATAAACCCACTACGGGGTCTGAGAGACCAGCTACAGCAGTGGGGGTATCTGGATTGAGAAGCAGCGCCCCGTGCGCTTCTGGTGCAATTAATCGAGCAACCTGGCCCGCGTTTACACACACCAACGCCTCTGCAACTTTAGAGCCAGACAGCTGTCAAATGCTGCTCTAATGTCTCCACTGGCACAGAGCACTAAAGAGGGAGGGATACAGTCACGGCCATCCTCCTACTACAGACCAAAGAGCGGGATCATTTGAATACACCTCTGCACTGGTAGCCCATCAAGTAAAGTCCCAAACCAGCAGTACTGCAAACATAGAGGAGTACCTGGCCCCTGCATCCAAAGGGAGGACAAGTAAGCAAACACATGCTTAAGGGGGGAAGAGCAGGAAGTAGTCGTGAGCAGGAAATGGCCAGAAGCGGGAAGATATCTAAACAAACGGACATTGCAGCATTAATGGCTAGTGCCTCGACTGAGCGAACAATAAAAAGGTGAATCATCTGAAGGTCTCTCCAGCGAGGACGCCCATACCACTGCAACATTAGCTTCTATCCCGTCACAAATGGTAACCAAGGCCGACTTGCAGGAGCTACTTACTGCGCTGTCAAAAGAAATTCAAAAGAGTACAGAGGAGGTGACGAAGAAAATAAACTCCTTGGACAAAAGAGTAGTGGAGGTGGAGAGGAGAACGGCGGAGCTTGAATCAGAGGTATGTGATCAGCGGTTTGAAGATGAGCTGGATAGAGACAGAATCAAAGATCTGGAAGCGAGATGTGACCTTCTAGAGGCTAAACGAGAAGATGCAGAGAATCGGTCGAGAAGAAATAATATTCCCATCAGGGGGATTCCATCATCTATATCAGATACAGAGCTAAGAAGTTATGTCTCAGAGCTGCTCAGGTTCATCATAACCCTAACGGATGGGGCCCCTCTGGAGCTAGATCGGGTACATAGATCAGTCCCGAGATCGGCATCCAACCTTCCCCCAGATGTTCTGGTAAGGGTTCATTTCTACCAAGTCAAGGAAGAAATAATGCATGAAGCAAGACAAATGGGACAAATAACATCTCAAGGTTCCACAATATCGCTGTATCAGGATCTGGCGAACTCCACGCTTCAGAAGCGAAGATCCTTGCAAATCTTCACGGAATGGCTCCGTGGTAAAAAGATTGCATATTACTGGGGCTTTCCAACCTCGATCACGTTCATATGGGAGGGAGCTCAGAAACAGATCCAGTCACCAAAAGAAGCCGACAAGCTTATGGGCATCGGAAGGCCAGGGGGGGCTCAGACTCTGAAGCATCATCCCAAGCTCAGCACAGCAAAACCTCCGACGGACCATGGTCGAAGACAACTCGACGGCGCAGGCCTCGAGGCCCATCTGGGAAAAACACCAATTCGGGATGATCAACTCAAAGACCCGTTAAGGTCAGCGGGTCACAGAAATCAGCTAATCGAATGAGTGGATATACGATGAGCGTGACGGATGGATCTTCTCGCTCTGAAGAAGGCGAGAGCCTCACATCTGATCTAACTGTTATCAGAGTCCAGCGATCAATAACCTGGCAGTGGGGGCATACTGTTTTAGCTCTAATTTACATCTCGTTCGGCGGCCCTGTGTGCCATGATGAGTGCATTGGTGCCACCAGTTTCCCAGTGGCAGTAGGATGTCGTTTTTCCTATATGTTCATTTCAAGGGGGGTGGGGGTGGGGGTGAGGGAAGGGTTTACAGAAAGGCAAATACATGCCCTGGGCATTGAAGTTCCGTTTGCTCGGCCCAGTGTTTAATCTTACTTCATGACATACCAGCAACACCATTGAAGCATCACCATCGCAATGAGGGAATCTTAGAAGGGAACGAGCAGGATCAATTGGCGGGCAAGTCCTAGCTCAGCCAAAATTGGACTAGGAGACTATGGCTGACATAAGCAAAATAACAATCCTATCGTGGAATGTGCAGGGACTTAACTAGCCAAGGAAGCGGAAATCCGTCGAACACAGGCTAGGGCAATTATCCGGGGACATTGTATGCCTCCAAGAAACTCATTTGCTGCAAACGGATGAATGCAGAGTCCATTTTAACAGGTCAGGTACAAATAAGCATACTTTGCCTCTTCTGGTCAGAAGAAAAGAGGAGTGGCTGTACTTCTGAGCGACAAAGTCCCACTAACAAAAATTACGATAAAAAGAGATCCAGGGGGGCGCTTCCTCCTGCTCAAGGGGCTATTCGAAGAGCTCCCCATCACCATCGTGCAATATATGGTCCCAACTCCGCCCAATCCAACTTCATCACAAACCTAATCCCAACTATTTTAGCATTCCAAGAAGGGCACCTCATCATGGGCGGGGACTTCAATTCGATGCCAAATCTCCAAATGGATAAGACTTTTCCGCCCACCAAAGCTGACTTTACACAAGCACTATCACTAGCCAAGCTTTTAAGGGAAACGGAAACCGTAGATGCCTGGAGGCTCTTTAACGGAACTGCAAGAGACTACACCCATTATTCCCAGGTACATAAAAGCTTTTTGAAAATTGATCTCCTATTGGTCTCAGGGGCCCTTTATCCATGCTTGGATGCAACATCAATACACACCTGCATGATCTCGGATCATGCCCCAGTGACTGCAAAATTAGCTCTATCGGGGCAAAAACGTCCAGCCCAAAAACACTGGAGACTGAATGACTGTTACTGGTTGAATGCATCAACATGGAAGTTGAGACCACAATAACTACTTTAATGAAAATACGACTGGGAACTCCCCTATCAACATTATCTGGGATACAATGAAGGCAGTTGTTAGAGGCGCTCTTATCAGCGCGGGGACTGAACAACGAAGGGTCTCGGCCATAGCGGCATCCAGGTTGGAGGAGAAGGTGAAACCAATTGGAGACCGATCTGAAAAGGTGCTATTCCAGAAAAACGGAGAGAGAACGAAGGCCAAAACAGCCCTGGAAATGCACCACGCAGATCGGACTGCCAAATCCTTAGCCTTCACAAGGCAGTTTTATTACATGGAAGGGAATAAGGCGAACAAAGTGCTAGTGCAAAAAATTCAAAGCAGAAATAATATCCTAGCAATAGCCGGTGCGGATGGGAAAATCCTGTACGATGAGGTGGATAAAATCGATGAGCTGTCGAGACATCACACGGACATTATCAATGGTTCTCCAACAGCACTGGACGATCTGCCAAAATATTTGCAGTCAATACCCAAGCAGAGCCGGATGCGGCTGGAGCACCTTGAAGCACCCATCTCAGCGGAGGAAATAATCGAAGCCATCAGGTCCCTAAAATCCACGACTCCTGGCCCAGATGGCTTATCTGCAGCCTTCTATAAGAAATATTCCAGGCTCCTAGTCCATCCGTGGTGACATTATTCAACTCCTTTCTGGTCTCGGGCTCGTCACTGTGTCAATGGCTGAGTCACTAACTATCCTGTTGCACAAGCCCGGGAAGGCACCTGAACTGGCCACCTCTTATCGCCCGATCACGCTTATGAACAATGATGTTAAGAATTTTGCTAAAGTGCAAGCGGGCAGGCTGGGAGCGGTTTTACCAGGCCTTATTGACAATGACCAAACCGGGTTTGTGCCGGGGAGAGGGACTCATGATAACATCCAGAGAACAATAGACATTATCGAGCATGCACATAGATCTGGGGTTGGAATGGCCGTAATATCATTAGATGCTCATAAAGCATTTGATCTGGTTGATCGGGGGTACCTTCGTGCAACTTTGGAGCACTTCGGATTCGGTACAAATTTTATCACATGGGTAATGGCCAATTACAAAATCCCCACGAAACAGCTGTGAATCAACGGTAGGAGATCCAAGGCAATACAGATATCAAGAGGGACAAGACAGGGGTGTCCACTCTCTCCTGATTATCGCTCTATCAATGGAGCCCTTCGCAAACCAAAGTCAGGCAGAACAATAGGATTGAGGGGATCAAGATGGGGGCCGGGAGTATAAAATCGCACTATATGCGGACGACGTATTAATAACAGCGTCAAACTTGGCATCATCCCTTGAATCCCTATGGAAGGAAATTGATGATTTTGGAAAGTTCTCAGGGTTCAAAATTAACCTAGACAAATCATCAGCCCTGGCAATCGATGTCCCTGATCAAGAGAGAGTCGTCCTCAGCCCCCTAATGCTGATTCCATGGGCAAAGGAAGCAATTGAATATCTAGGGGTACACATAACTAAAGACCCATCCCGTTTATATGAGGCCAACTTCCCACAACTCATTGCGAACTTTAAGAAAGACTTAAAGAACTGGTCTTCTCAGGAAATGTCATGGTTTGGGCGAATTGCGGCCATAAAAATGAATTTACTCCCTAGGTGGCTATACTTCTGCACAGCATTGCCGACCCGTATCCCGAGCCCGGTACTGGTGCACATGCAAAAGAAACTATTGGGATTTGTCTGGGGGTGGGGGGAAGCCTCGCATTAACAAGCGAATAATGACCCGGGACAGAAACCAGGGAGGGTTGGGAGTGCCGGACATAGCTAGATATACTCTAGCAGCCCAATTATCGCACGCATTCTCCTGGGTGCAAGAAGAGGATGCGCCGAAATGGACGCAGATCAAGGAGGCCTGGAGCCAGGGCAACCCGGCGGATCTTCCGCACCTGCCAGAAAAGCAAGCGCAAATGAATAAAGGCCCCCTCTCCGCCACGGCCACAATTGTCCGAAGCTGGAAGACAGCAGCTCGGAAATGGGGTATTCAGGGCACTCTGGGCCCCTAACCCCTGTCTGGAATAATCCAGAATTTTCGACAGGTTGGTGCCACTTTAGCTTCCAGTCTTGGAAGGAGGGAGGCCTACTCAAAACGGGCGACTTTATGGAGGAGGGTTACCCCATCTCATTTGAAAGGTGCAAAACAAAGTTTGGGGTAGATGAGCAGGAGAGATTCCATTATACCCAAATAAGGCACTGGCTGTCCCACAAGGCGGTTCGAGAGAAATGAGCCAGAGAGCTGACAGCTTTAGAGGCCTCCCTCACAACCCCAACAAAAAGAAGCAGAATCTCTGCCCTGTACCGTCTTCTGGATAGGGCTGACCTCACGAAAAAAAGAAAGATACATGATCGAGTGGGAGAAGGACTTGGGTCGGGAAATAGAGGTAGAGGAAAGGGTTAAGATCTGGGCCAGATTGCATAAAAGCTCACAATTCATTACAAACAGGGAGGGAGGCTACAAGCTCTGCTATAGGTATTATGTGACTGCAGTCCAGATCAACAGAGTTAACCCAAATCTTTCTGACCGCTGCTGGCGCGGCTGTCCCACCCCTGGCACCCTATTTCATATGGCATGGACCTGCCCAAAAGCAGAGGAATATTGGAGGAAGATGATTAAACACATCAAGGACATTACTGGTCTTACCATACCCTGGGACCCGGTAATTATCCTACTAGGGGACACGGGGAGGGGGCACTACCAATTTCAGGGCACATCCCCCACTTGTGCACGCACTTACTCATTGCAGCAAAAATTACTATGGCCCGCTTATGGAAAAATGAAGACGGCCCCTCAGTAGCTATATAGTGGTCCAAGTGTTGGGACATCGCCGTGGCCGAAAAGGTGACCGCAATCCGATCTAATACTTTTAACAAGACCATGAACATTTGGGACCCATTCATGGAATATGCATCCAGATTCCCAGCGTTATCCAGAAGGCCACCAATCACTAGATGGCTACAAAGCAGTCCCCTCTATTAACCAAACCACAGACATCAACAGTAGACATTCTACATGTGTGCAGCGGTCTGCATAACTATCAAGAATGGGTATTGTATTGGACAATGGAGCACTAGATATCATCAGCTGATCTCTCGTCATCCCTATGAACATGTTTCAATGAAATATAGCAATCATTGGCTATTGTGTTGTTGTTAATGTCATGTTCATATGTAAAACATATTAAAATGTTGTCATGAAAAAAAGCCAGATTTTTAGAAAGGCATTGCAGAATCCTCTGATAGAAATTTGTAGCAGGGAATGTGAAACACAGTGCACCATGAGTGATGGAAGGGAGACACTGAAATTAACATCTGCAGAAGTTACCACTAAAGGTAAAATCGACTCAACCAAGAACAGACCTCCTAGTGCTCTTCATTGTTTGCCCCTAAAGGAAGGATCATTTGAAGTCAGGAGGTGTTACAGATCATTGCCTAAAAGACTGGCTCCTCAAGTAGTGAGCCGAGGGCAGTGTGGGACTTGTACCTTAGCTTAACACACCAAAGTTGACTAACCTGTACAATAGGCAGCAGAATTGTAGAAAGGAGAATCTACCTGGTGATTCCTCTCCAGCCTGGATATACTTAGCAGGGTGGAATGGAATCCACAGGGAAACCTTCTTGGGGAAGAAAACCCTGATTGTCGTTGAACTGGTGTCCTTCGGGATGTAGATATGGAGGGCATCAAGGAGAAGCAGCAATGTGGGATCTTCTTATTAGTACTGTAATATAAGGAAGAATATTAGAGATGTGAGAAGCAAGGTGTATTGGTTTTGCAATGTTAAGAAGACTATTCACCCTCAATGTACTAGATCGGAGCGTAACTGTTGGCTTGCACTGTTGCCGTGGAAGGGGACGGTGCGTTAACAGAGTCCGGATTGAGGAGACAGATACGGTCTGTGAAGTCAGAATATGGAATGAGACGGAGCAGAGTTTGGAAAGGAAAGACGGGTAAGCGAGGGTGCGCGAGGAATGACACCCTTGGCGTCTCTCTGCTTCGCTTTATGAGTGGAGCTGCAGCTGGAGCCGCGGAGAGACCGATGCAGGCTTCCGGGTTCGCCGTACACAATGTACGTTGCTGTGACAAATCTGGGAAACAACTGAGTTTCTGAAAGAGAACTAAGTCACGACATCAGGGATTTGAGTCGTACAAGGATTATGGGAAAGGCTAAGAACGGTAGGAAGAAACGTACCGAGAGCCGCTGGTTCTGGGAACAAGAGTGAAGATCAGCCACATGCAATCGAGACGCGGGGGAGCCTCGGAGCTCCAAAAAGGATTCTAAAGTGCAAAAAGGTGTGAGAGATGAGAACAGAACAAGATGAGGACAAGGATACATGTAACTGTAGATGTACGAACTTACGGAACATGACCACTTGAAGAGTAACAGCGCACTGAGCACCATACAACAATGCTTGATAAGCCTTCCCTGGCAAAGGGGGCGGAGCCGAGCACACAGGAGGGTGGAGAAAGGCTGACCTGCACCTGGAAACAAAGGCAGCCATGTTGGGGGAACAAGAAGAGACAGAACTGATCTGCCTCCAACGATGCCAGATGGACCAGGGACGCCTGTGGGACATGACAGGCAGTCTATGAACAGGTTAAATATCAACCCGGAATCTGGCAAGGTAGAAATGGGCTGTAGTTTAAGTAGACTTTCAATGTGCCATGGGAGAAGCTCAACGTATTGTAGGCTGGGATTCACTGGACCAGTTGCCCTTGAATAAAGTATGTGAGCTCTTTATTTCTGCCAAGCCTTCCGGAAAATTTACTAGAAAGGACATGGGTTCCCAATGTAACATCAGCAGTACTGGAACTGTGAAGTTTTGTTCACAACATGGTGCTAGAGGCTTACAAGGAAGGAGTTGCAGATCTTCTTTGTCACAGTTACCCACAGTTAAAAGATCTCTGCTGTGATTATCGATGACCGCGGCATTAAGGAAATGGGTTCTCAATGTAACATAGCATATGCGGGTAACAGTAAGAATGGCCCCAGCAGCCCTTATATACCCAAAGATTACATCTTGGAGATTGTGGCAGACGTCCAATGTAGAGATCAAGGAACCTCAACATTGGAGAGGACATGAAAATGCCACAAGCCAAATCAACTAAGGAGTAAAGTCTCACCACAATGGTGTTACTTGGGTGAAGAGGAGACTCGATTTCCAATTACACGTGCGGAACGAGGCACAAAGTCATTGTATATCACAGGAAAAAAACAGTGACCCTGTGGCTTACTTGCAACATCACAATGTGATTCCGAAACGAATACTGGATCTACTGCTTACTCTAAAAGACGTTGGAAAGACTTGAGAGTGGACAGATTGACGTATTATTAAATAGATCAAACATCTTCAATGAAATATTGACATCACGGCTACTAGATACAAGAGATATTGAGAGGATCTTCTTTCCGGCTGACGAACGGACTGATATTGTACAATCAGATTTTAAGTTTAACTTAGCGGCACAGATGATTCTCACCGAAGTAGATTCACTAAGGGCCATGGGATATGACCATAGAAGTGTCTGTTGGAGAAAGGATGGTGTGACAGATGAAAAAGAGAGGTAGAGCTTAGACCCATTTCAGTTGGGGTCACGCCCACCAGTGAAAATAACATGTGTAATGTGAGAAACCAGAGGGTATCTCACCCGCTAGTCTCCGGGGATCTCTTTCAAGTGGCCAGGGCATGGCCATCACCTTTGGATCCAGACCCTGGGGGTGGACCAGTGCAGGAGGATCACCTGGGTGAGGGATCTTCGGGGATTGCTGGTGAGAGAGCCGATGGTGAGCCGCAGTGTTGTTTTCCCCCCTTTTTATTGTTGATCTAGCCATCCTATTTTTTAGGATTTTCCAAAGTCCCAACTCCTTCCACTCTTTTCCCCCCTCCCCCTCTCTTTTTACACAAACACTGGGCTGAGGAAGAGGGTGACTGAGTAACCAGACTAACTCTCTCACATCGTACTGGACGTGTCCCGTTAATCGGGTCTGTTAGTCAGGCACCTGATACCAATTAGGTCTCCTCACACGAATAAAAGGCAACACCCAAAGACATTCTGAGCCAGGCGGAACACGAGAACGAGCAGAACTTCTGGGTCAAAGGCACACCTACTGGAGCAGAGCAACAGACCATGGGATGAGAGTAGCGGGCCAAACAACCCCAAGGCTTCCCCTTTGGAGGTTGTTGCCTCCGACAGGCAGCCAAAGACATGTGAAGAAGGCCAGATCCCACAAGTGAAGATTGCATTGTGCTTCAAGGACGCCAGCGAACCTCCCAGTTGAACGGCAGAGTTGTGGAGGCAAGGTCATGCCTGTGGTACTAATCTTAAACTTTTTATAGCGCCAAACAAGAAAGAAGCACACACAGCCTGTGAGATGGCAAGTGACCTGAGAGATTGCTGTTTGTTAAGGTGAATGGAGTAGCAACATCATATCACAAGTGAAGGCTGCACGCGTGTGAGTGAAACGCAAAGAAAGGCAGACCTGTGAATGAACTTTAAAGTGAAATGCAGCTGCAAGATAAGCGATACTAAGTTATGGAGTGGTCCGGTGAAAGGAAGTAGCCCATTCGAAAGTCTCGGGTACATTGTTTGAAAGAGCGAACAAACGGCAGGGGTGAAAGTAAATGGTGAACGTTGAATTGAAGTGGTCCTGCGGTAGTCTATAAAGAAAGCCACGTACATTCAAAAGACTTTGACATCCGAAAGTGGTCTGAGCCGGATTGAAGGAGACCCAATGTATATTAAGCTTGGGGAAGGGAACCCCCTTGCAACTTTGTGTGAACTGTATTGTGAGTGGTCTGAGTCTGGCAGAGGGGGACGTACCAGAATTGTGTGGTGAAAAATCTGAGCCCGGCAAAGGGGGGGGGCCATTGGAAACGTTTTGGTTGAAACATGATTTTGAAAGCCAGAGAAAGGAATTTTAAATGTGGAAGCCCAGGCAGGCCTCGATCCACGGCTTTGAACTGTTTACTGTGTTGGAAGCTGAGCCAGAGTGTTTCATCCTGCCTACAAGGATCGCCTTGCCTCGTGAGGCCTAACGTGGGGAGGAGAGTTGATTCAGCCTCATTAACATTTGAATACTGACTTTTCCTTTAGCATAAATGTTCTCCTTTTTACACTTTTTGTACAAGAAATAGGGCAGGCATTAGGTTTTCGTTAGTATAGGCCATTTTAATTTGGCATATACTACTAGGACTGTTTTGTTTATTGTTTTATGGTCATGATTACTCCCATCTTAGTTATAGGGCAGAATAGGAGTTTCTCCAACCCCAACATTATCAATAAAGTTTTTACAAATTATATCCATTGCGTCAGTGTCAATACTTGTGATACCATGCCTTCTCTACAGTAACCAGCAGTAAGGATGAGAAGAAGGTGCAATCTATTCACCCAACAATAGAAAAAACTAAGCAAGATCTCCAAGATTGGTTATGGCTACCAGAGTCGCTTGCAGACCCCTTTAACAAGCTAGGAGAGGGTGGGACAGGGCTTTAGTCCACCCCACACAATCGGTCAATGTACAGTTCCTAAGTTGGAACTCTCATGGTTTTAACAGCTTCATGGGGAATATAGACGGGCAAAAAATCTTCCAACAATATAACATTTCTTTACAGGAGGTATTGCTTTGTGTCTGGTTGGCGGTCGACAGATGCACAGTGTTTCAACACAAACCAGTGAAGACCATCACGGGGACTTGCTATAATGATACAAAATTACTTACTGATAGAATCAGAATTATTGTGTGAAAATGTTTATGGTTTACTGCCAATTATCCATCAGCAGCCTTTACTTTTATTTATCTCGTATAGAGGAGGGCAATCTCATGGAGAAATGCGAAGTATGCGAAACGTTCCTATGTGAAAAGGGGGGTATTCCTATCATGATGGCTGGAGACCTAAATGCAGATTGTTCCTTTGCCTCGCATAATGGTGAGAATTCCAGAATATTTGCTGATGGGAAAACTTGGCTTGAGTTATTGTCAGCATGAAACCAACTTGGATATCTGGTAAGACATTTGCCTATTTGGACTGTGTCACATCGACACTGGCCCTCTTTAACCTCTGTGAGGAAATTAGGGCCATGGATTCTGATCGGAGTGACCATTCTCCGATAAAAGTTCAAATGAAATACGGAGTCCCTGTTATACGTAGGCCCTGGCTGAGTGGGTTGACAGTCAATTAGACTGGCAACAGAATCTCAAGATACATTGCTAGTATAGATGGGTTTAGTAGCTGTGTACAGCAATATGTTAAACATCCTCGGTGGAGCAGAAGATGGCCCGTATCACTCTCAGCACATTCCAGACCTTTCTTGAAGATTTTAAATATATATTAAAGGGTAATAAGAAAATGGAGCGTCCGAGATCCCATCCATTTGACATAATCCTCCAAAATAGAAAAAGATTTGAGAAGAGAAATGTGTGCCTTAAGAGGACGATGCGAGAGCTGGGAGTCATACTTGGTTCATCTTAAACACTTGGAACACAAATTGGTTAAAGAGCTATACATTTACCCCACAATGAGGGCTGTAAAATGTTTGAGATTGTAACCAGAAAAGATTCTAGCGATTTCTGGGAAGTGATTAACTCGATGAACAAAACACAAGGTTGTCGACAATGCAATCCTATAGTTGAGGGGGTAAGACATTTTCAAAATGTATATAGGAAATTTGATCTCCTGATTGCATGCCCATGGTTGAAGTAGTGTGGAAATTGAACATGTGTTTAGAAAGTATCAAAGGTCTGATTAAGAAAGCATCTAATTCCGGGGTGGCAGGCCCACATGGCGTGTTAAACACCCTCTTTAAATCTGATTCAGAACTGTGGTCGAAAATAATGTTTATCATCTGTCTGTGTTGACTGAAGGTGCGACACCGACCTCTTGGCACATGGCGGTTATGTACCAATTTACATCGAGAACATAATCTTGGCCGGGCTGGCCCTGCACGATCTAGTGAGATCGGCCACCAAAAATGGTCACCTACAGAGATTCAGACTGGTTTCCGTAAGGGGCTAGGTACGGAGATAAATGGTCTAGTATCTGGCTGGTTGAGGGAAGAATCACTTAAGCCAGGTAACTTGCTATTATATCTGACCGCTATCGACTACACGCAGGTGTCCGACTGCGTTAATCATAATTTACTCTGGTCAAAGATAAGGGATTGGCAGATCCTGGGAACTTTGTTATCATTTCTGATTCACCTCCATGAGCATACTCTTCTGCAGGTGAGAGTGAGTGGGTAGGGTGTTCTGACAGAGGCCTTTTGTGCTGAAAGGGGCCACCACCAGGTCTGCGTATAGGCTCCCTGTTTATTCAACCTTTACCTGTTGGATCTGGGAGATTTCTTTGGTGAGTTTGTTTGCTCCACCTAAAATATCATCTGTGACAATCCCATATTTAAAATATGCGGATGGCGTCATTCTCATGGACAGGACCCATGTGGGCTTAGAAAGGCAACTAGATGCCATAAGGGAATATTCATTGTTGAATGGATTATGTATCAACAGTAAAAAAACAAATATAATTAGAGTTTTAGCTCACAAAAAAAGCAAAATGGTTTATAGTTGGTGCATGGGGGATTTACCGCTAACTCAGACTGAATCCTTAGCTTATTTAGGATTTAAATTGGATGCAGATGACAATATGGATACCCCTTTGGCATGTTTGTTAACAAAGACCTCCCAAGCAGGTTTGCAGAGGAAGAAGATTAGATCCCAGTACTGTAGATTCTCCATCCGCCCCGCTGCTGACCGAAATGAAAGTGGTGCCAGGTTTGTTTAATGGTGCAGAGATCCGCTTCAAATTGCGCTTGCTCCCACACAATAAGATGAGAGTCCAGGGTATGGAAGCACACATTGGACCTACCGGTTTGTGTGCCCATGGCCTTGCTGAGGTTGGAGCTGGGTCGAACTACTTTGAGCTGTGTACTTGATTGGAGGATCCCATCACTGTATGGAAGTTTGTCACCTTTGAAGGATTCTCTGTGTGAGGATCTGGAAGGTATCCTTCAGTCTTCTTCACTCTCTGCTGTGACAAACTTTCGGAAAGGAGCCGAAGGGAGTTTATCCAACCTGGTGTGTATAATATTAGTTAGTGTGATATCCATCCCATCAAAAACTCATCTCATTCCTACCTGGAAATCTTTCCAGCTGAAATGTGTAGCCCCTTCAATACCAATATCATAATCCTCTCTACTTCTCACCGGCATGCGTGCAAAGAAGTCTATTTTGAGCCCCTCGTACATAATCTATCCGGAAATCAAACGCTTGGGCCTTTTAGCTGAACCTTGCCGTACGCTGGGTTGCTTTTGTCATACCCTAAACAGACAGTATCTCAACTAATGGTTTGGGATCTGTATGCACCAGGAATGATCTGCCGCATACATATTGTCGGAATTATTGCATTCCCCAGACACATGCAAGTAGTTCTCTTTCAATAACCAAGTGTTTCTTCTTAGTGTTTGACGTTGCACGCAAAGCATGACAAACTACCTTTTCCTTGTTTCACGTCATTTGTGGAATTAACTCCCCGAACCCTTTGTCATTAGTGTCCTCTGTCAAAATGGTAGGCTCCCCTGAAACCAGCCCTCCTAATTCCGTGGCCCCACAAATACTTTCCTTTGCCAATTTAACTGCATCCTCACACTATTTACTCCACTCAAACCTAGCTCCTTTCTTCATTAAAGCACGCAGTGGCATGTTAGTTTTAGCAGAATTCCTTACACATTTTGTTGTGATATTTGGTCAAACCCAACTACGATCAAACCTCATTCTTATTTGATGGTGAAGGCGATTCCCTAATGGACTTCATAGCATCTTATTTTGGTGTTTATCCTTGCATATTTATGACATGGACCAAGTGCTCCACTTCTCTTGCATTAAACGTTTGCTTTGGTATCTCTGTGGATAAACCTTTATCCTTAAACCTGTTTAGAACTGCAAACGGGCGTCATGCTCCATACTCCGTGTCGCATGCACTAAAATATCATCCTGATAAACCAATGTCCCATCGGTCTCTTTCAAAATGTGATTCATCGTCTGTTGAAATACTGCACTGCTGATGCCAATCCAAAAGGCATATCTAAACAATGTGTTGGAGGGCTTCCTATTGCGGGCAGCATTGGACATGCCCACGTTGCTTCTAATATCTATGATTCGATTGGAATTTGGTCTACCTTCATGGAGGTAAACAGTCCTAAGAAGCAAACTTACATTTGTATGTAAGAGTCTATGAGGAGAACCCAACACCATCTTCAATGCCATAAACGAAGCATTGGAAGCAGGAGGAGACTCCCAGTTCTGAATATTCGCAAAGAAATGTGATAGAATACTGCAAAGCATGTACCTGGACAAATCTGTTTTCACAGATAACCCTTCCATGTTAACAAATAAATGGTAGGAACAAGAAAATATAAAAGTGACAAACCTAAAATTGTATAGGATTTACGCATAGGCCCTTTGAGGGTTGCAATCACCTATACCGTATGTTAAAAATGTTCCTCTTTGAGCTGAAAACATGGCTTTTGAGATTCTGATTCAATGTGTTACATACTTTGGAAATGCTTGGTCTGAGATTACACACATCACCAGGGGATTGTTTTTGCAGAATGTGCAACAATAATAGTGAAGACATTTTAAAGTAATTTATTAATGGACTGTCCTAAACTAGTTGAGAGCCGACAACTGTTTTTAGTGAAATGTGTTCACTCTCCCAGGGCAGTCTGCTCAGAGGTGTTATTATGTCTGCAAGAATGCTTGTGTTACCCCTAGCGGTAATCGCATTTTTAAAGGAGATCTTTCTGTCCTTGAGTAATCTTCCCCTGAACAAAAGTGTAGAGAGTTATTAGGGTTCTTGAGGTTTGACGTGGAAGAGAAAAGCATTTTACAATTCGTTTTTATTAATATATAGTAGCACGTGACAAGGACGTTATAAGCGTATAATTTAAGGGAATCTATTCAGTTTCAATATCTTAAGAACTTTCCATTTTTCAACGTAGATAGCTTGAGATTTAAGAGTGGAGTCAGAGGTAAAGGCTGACTTTCTTTGACCAATTAACATAGTCATTTACAGTTGCACGGGTCAATTCACAGTAAGCATGAACTGCATTTTAAATTGCATAATTGTCACAATCTTATTTATGTTGATTTTAGGCTTCTTGATCATTAACCTCATTAGTGCCAAGGACAAGCTATCTCGTCCTTGGGATTACCTCCCTGTTGCCAAGGACGAGATAGCTCGTCCTTTCAGGTGCACTTTTTGTGCGATTCCCTATGTGAGGGGGAGGTTCCTATTCATGGCCCGGGCGTTGGATATCCTTCAATTTCACATCGCCATTCGTGACGCACGCCGACATGAAATTGAAAGTAAATTCACTGCGGCAGAAAACCGAAGGTGAGTGTTCACCTTACTCTGCCTTGATCTCCGGCTGTATTTCAAGCCGGAGATCGAGTCAGGTATCGTTGGAAAGGGGAGGTCCTCCCCTTTCCAACGATACCTTGTGTGACAGCATTGCTGCCCGCGGATCGGGCGCAGAGCTCGATCCGTGGGCAGCAATGCGCACTAGACCACCAGGGATCTGTTTTGGGAGCAGGGGGAGGGGGGCTGCTTACTAGGTAAGCAGCCCCCCTCTCCTCCAAGCCCCCCAAGCTTGGCGCCACGGCTGTGGAGACCCCTGGGGGCAGAGATCATCTGACCCCTGGGGGCAGAGATCATCTGCCCCCAGGGGTGAAAAGTTTAAAAAAGAAAAACAACAACAAAAAAAATTCAAAGGGAGGGGTTTGGGGCCCACTAGATCACCATGGATTGTAGAACAAATGGTGTCTTTGGAAAGGGGAGATTCTCCCCTTTCCAAAGACACCAATTTAGAAGCATTGCTGGTCAAGGATCAGCGCAAAGCGCTCGATCCGTGATCAGTAATGGCCACAAGACACCAGGGATTCGTTTGTGACGTGGGGGAGTCAGGAGGGCTGCTTACAGTAAGCAGCCCTCACACCCCCCACACCCCCCGTCTCCAAAGCATGGGGGCACATATCTAATAAACCCTGGGGGCAGATGGCTGATCATCTGCCCCCAGGGAAGGGGAAAATAAACAAAAAAATAATTTGTTGGGAGGGGGGTTTAGGGCCCTGGGGCCCACTAGACCGCCACATATTTTAGAAAAAATGGTGTCGTTGGAAAGGGGAGATTCTCCCCTTTCCAAAGACACAATTTCTGAAGCATTGCTGGTCACGGATCAGCGCAGAGCACTCGATCCGTGACCAGAAATGCCCACTGGACTACCAGGGATACGTTTGTGATGTGGGGGGGGCTGCTTACAGTAAGCAGCCCTCCCCCCTCCCGGCCCCCAAAGCATGGGGGCACATATCTAATAAACCCTGGGGGCAGTTGGCTGATCATCTGCCCCCAGGGAAGGGGGCAAAAATAAAAATAAAATAAGGGACATTTGGGTGGGAGTGGGGGGGGCCTCTAGCCACCAGGGATTTTATTTACAGAAAAGGGGGGTGGGCCTCTCCCCTTCACCCCAAGGGGAAATGGGGGCACCCCTTTTAGCCCCCCCTAGGGGCAGATATCTGGTTTTAGGAAGGGGCATTTGATCCCAGGGAGGGCTGCATGAGATGCCATCCCCTGCATTTGGTGTGGGGGGTAGAGGGTCACCCCCCCATTACATTCGAAAATTACCTGGCGGTTTAGGGTGCCCCTCAGCCCGCCCTCAAGTGTAGTGTGCCATTTTCAATTTTTTTTCTTTGTTTACATAACTTGCCTTGGCGCAGAGGGGCACATTGGTGTGCTAATCTGGCGCCAGGGTGCCCAAGCCTTACTGCCCCACCCACTGGGAGGCCTGTCCCACCATTTTTGGGGGCCCTCTTCCCCCCTCACACCAAATGGGTGGCGGGGGCACCTCATGCAGGCCTCCTACAAACGGCTGTGTGAGGTACACCGTCCCTCCATTTGGGGTGGGGGGGAGAGGGCCCCCAAAAATGGTGGGACAGGCCCCCCAGTGGGTGGGGCAGTAAGGTTAGGGCACCCCAGCGCCAGTTTGGCACACCGTTGTGCCCCTCTGTGCCAAGGCAGGTATAGTAAACAAAGCACACAATTCAAAATGGCAGGCTGCCCTTTAGCGGGGGCGGAGGGGCCCCCTACACCGCTGTGGAATTTTCTAATGTGAAGGGG
The DNA here is from genome assembly GCF_040938575.1 of Ambystoma mexicanum. Lineage (NCBI taxonomy): Eukaryota > Metazoa > Chordata > Amphibia > Caudata > Ambystomatidae > Ambystoma > Ambystoma mexicanum. The sequence continues at coordinate 1,569,862,859 of NC_090932.1, forward strand.
GGGTGCACCTCACCACCGCCAGCCCAATTGGAGGGGCGGCCCATCTCATGTAGCCCTCCCCAGGAGCAGATAAGGGGGGGGCTGTCCTGCACTCCTCTCTGGGCTCAGGCGTCCGTTCCTAGGAGCAGATATCTGGTCCCAGGGAGGGCTGCATGACATGGCACCCACTCCATTGCGGGTGGGGGGGAGGGGGTCAACGCCCCATCCCGTTAGAAAATTCCCCGACCCTTTGGGTTGCCCCACAGCCTCCCCTAAAAAGCGTTCCACCATTTTCAATTTTTTCTTTTGGTAACCCAACTCCCCTTGGTGCAGAGAGGCAAATTGATGTGCCAATCTGGTGCCGGGGTGCCCAAACCTTACTGCCCCACCCACTGGGGGGCCTGTCCCACCATTTTTGGGGGCCCCTCTCCCCCCACCCCAAATGGAGGGGGGTGTACCTCACGCAGCAGTTTGTAGGAGGCCCATGGAGGCCTGCATGAGGTGCCCCCGCCACCCATTTGGGGTGAGGGGAGAGGGGGCCCCCAAAAATGGTGGGACAGGCCCCCCAGTGGGTGGAGCAGTAAGGTTTGGGCACCCTGGGGCCAGATTGGCACACCAATGTGCCCCTCTGCGCCAAGGCAAGTTTCGTAAACAAAGAAAAAAATGGTGGAATGCATTTTAGGGGGTCTGTGGGGCACCCCAAAGGGACCGGGAATTTTCTAATGGGAAGGGGTGGTGACCCCGTCTCCCCTACCCGCAATGGAGTGGGTGCCATGTCATGCAGCCCTCCCTGGGACCAGATATCTGCTCCTAGGACCGGACGCCTGAGCCCAGGGAGGAGTGCAGGACAGCCCCCCCTTATCTGCCTGTGAGGAGGGCTACATGAGATGGGCCGCCCCTCCAATTTGGCCATGTATGGATTCCCACGGTTGTCCTCTTTTGAGAAATGCATGGGGTTCCCTGTTTTCCTTGCTGGCTTCGACACCCTAGGGCCAAATCTGTAGGTTGCCGACATGAACAAAATGGTCAGTGGTGAAAGGCTTGGGGTTACCAGTGGGTTACCCTTTTCCTTTTGCGCCCCCTGTAGGTGCACCCACACATGTGAGGTACTTTTTTCATCGGGAGACGTGTGGGGACGCGGGAAGGTAGGCCATGTGTTGTTGGCGGTGTGTTTCAGTGGGTTGCCAGAGCAAAATGTCTGAATTGTCTTAATTTCCAGCCAATTTTAGAGACATTTCCCTGTGTCCACTCACCGAAACACGTTGCCAACAACAGAAGTCATACCTTCTCGCGTTCCCACAGGTGTCCTGACGAAAAAGGTACCTTACATATGTGGGTGCACCTACCGGGGGCGCAAAAGGAAAAGGGTAACCCGCTGGTAACCCCAAGCCTTTCGCCACAGCACAATTTGTTCATGTAGGCAACCTACAGATTTGGGCCTAGGGTGTCGAAGCCAGCAAGGAAAACGGGAACCCCATGCATTTCCCAAAGGAGGACACCCGTGGGAATGCACAGAGGTCTGACTTGCGCGAAGCGGCCCAGAATTTATTACCCAGAACCCCAGACAAAGTGAACATTGTGTTTTTTTTCCCCACCAAATAAACACACTTTGTCGGGTATTGTGGCTAATAAAAACTGGGCCAATTTGCGCAAGGCAGACCTCTGTTGATTCCCACGGGTGTCCTCTTTTGGGAAATGCATGGGGTTCCATAATTTCCTTGCTGGCTTCGACACCCTATGCCCAAATCTGTAGGTTGCCCACATGAACAAAATGGTCAGTGGACGAAAGGCTTGGGGTTACCAGTGGGTTACCCTTTTCCTTTTGCGCCCCCCGTAGGTGCACCCACACATGTGAGGTACCGTTTTCATCGGGACACATGTGGGGACGCGGGAAGGTAGGCCATGTGTTGTTGGCGGTGTGTTAGTAGGCCATGTGTTGTTGGCGGTGTGTTTCGGTGGGTGGCCAGAGCGAAATGTCTGAGAATTGTCTTCATTTCCAGCCAATTTCAGAGACATTTCCCTGTGCCCACTCACCGAAACAAGTCGCCAACAACATGTCATACCTTCTCGCATTCCCACAGGTGTCCCGACGAAAAAGGTATCTCACATGTGTGGGTGCACCTACCGGGGGTGGAAAAGGGTAACCCGCTGGTAACCCCAAGCCTTTCGCCACAGCCCATTTTGTTCATGTGGGCAACCTACAGATTTGGGCCTAGGGTGTCGAAGCCAGCAAGGAAAACAGGGAACCCCATGCATTTCCCAAAAGAGGACACCCGTGGGAATCCTCAGAGGTCTGCTTTGCGCAAATCGGCCCAGAATCTACTACCCAGAACCTCTGGCAAATTCCAGATTTGGGGGTAAAAAACAGAATTTCCAGACATTTCACTCTGCTCAACCACCGAAACACGCCGCCAACAACAGATGTCATACCTTCCCGCGTTTCCACAGGTGTCCCAACGAAAACGGTACCTCACATGTGTGGGTTCACCAATCTAACCGCGAAGGAAAACAGCTAACCCACTGGTAACCACAGGAGGGTTTGGTGTGATAACCTACAGATTTGGGCATAGGGTGTCCAAGCCACAAAGGGAAACTGGGAACCCCATGCATTTCTGAAAAGAAGACACCAGTAGGAATCCACAGAGGTCCAACTTGCGCAAAGCAGACCAGAATGTTTTACCCAGAACCCCTGACATTTTGGAATTTGCCCGGGTGTGTGGGTAATAAATTCTTGGCCAATTTGCGCAAATCATACCTCTGCGGATTCCCACGGGTGTCTTCTTTTCGGAAATGCATGGGGTTCCCTGTTTTCCTTGGTGCCTTGGACACCCGAGGCCCATATCTGTATGTTGTGCCTGTCTGGAGAAAGTGTCAAATTCAGGTGTCGGAACAGACTTGGGGTTACCTGTGTTTTAGGCTTTCCCCCTGACGCCCAGGTAGGTGCACCCCCACATTTGAGGTAGCGTTTTCATCGGGACACCTCTGGGAACGCAGGAAGGTATAACATTTGTTGTGTTTGTGTGGTTATCATAACGTTGTGACCCATTTGCTGGTGCCCTTTGTCACACAACCCTTTCATTTCCCAAATGTGACCTACATTTAGTCGCTGCTTTAGGCACCATACACTTTTGTAACCTGCACAAGTCACCTACCCTTGAAAAGGTCTGCCTGTGCTCTTTCAAAAAATGTATGCTTGCTGTTCCTCACTACATTGGTTTTCCCGATTTACACATGCTAAGTGCGTCTTCAGGCCGTGAGCATAAAACTCCTGTGTACCATGGCTCAGTGTTTGGCTTGTGGTATTGCTTGTTTTGTAAAACACTAGAAAAATGTGTGCTTTCCTAACTGCAAGAGTCGGGGGGGAACGTAGCAGAGCATTGCTTTTCTCAAAATTCATAGAAGCCATTGCCGTACCAAGCCAACCATGTCCAACACCTCTTTCTTTTCGGTCATTTTCCCGCTTTTCCACCAATCAATGGCATTTTCCCCTACCTAGTTGTTGCCTGACCTACGCAAATCACCCCTTCCTAAATTTGGAATTTTGTCTCCTTTTCAGAAATATGCCTTTCTGTCCTCCAATTCGGCTTTCCTACCCTTTTCTTCCATGACGTCCATGCATGTCCAATTGGCAAAAATGGCCAAAATCGCCTACCTCTCGCAAAACAGTTGATAACCACATCAAAGTATTTTTTTGTTTCCACTCACCCTGTTCTTGAAAGCCAGGAAATTGGGGAATTCAGCACAGCAAACCATTTGTTCCTAGCTCTTACATGGAAAAAACCACAGGCTTCTTTGTACATCATTTTATTGGCATTTTTTGAAAAAAACCCAAATTTTCACCCTTTTTGCTTATTTTCTCTCACTCCCCTACAGCAACCTAGGATTCCTCGAAGGCGTTACGACCGCCTACATGAGTGAAAAAAAGGAGCCAAATTTGGCCGAGATATCCATGTAACAAAAAAGTTACAAGACTTTGAATGGCCACATACCGAAATCACCAAAAAAGGCCTTGGCACTGGGGGGGGAAATACCCATGGCAGATAAAGGGTTAAAGAGAATCAATTGTGTAGTTGCATGTGACACTTTGTTGTAGGAATTATCTAAATGTATAATGTTCTAGCTATACTTCAAATGTGGTTTCTGTTGAATTTGATGCTTTTCATGATAATTTAATAATGTATTAAGATATGTTTTATATTTGCTCACTTGTTGAATGTATAAAGGTTAGAATTCTAACCATAAATACTGTAATAAAAAACAATCCAAAAGGAGTCTTTTTTTCTGTTTTTTTTTTGGTTTTTAGCAAACCTTTAAACACATATTATACGTACAATTATGCCATACATAACACACAATTCCTATGTAATTAAAATAAACACCATAAACAATTCATATATCAAAATGGTTCCCCAGTATTGATCAGTCTCAATGCAGTCTATAGACAAAAGTACTATAGCAAGCTTTATACTTCAATAAAAGTATCGTGCAACTGAGGATGTGTCTAGTTTCAACACTAGTTTTACACAATCTACAAAGTCTAGCTGTACCTCGGATGCCAGCCATGCCCCCAATAATTTATAATTAGGCAACTGAGTTTAACGCATGTGTAATAAACAATCTCTAATCTTTTTACTCTTACAATTTAAAAGATACTTAAATGGATGGGGAAAATAAAAACCTTGCTTCTCATAATCCAAAAACATGAGTCTGGATGATAAAGGCTGAAAGAGAAAACTCCTATCCCAAAGTTTAGGCTTATTTTTTTCATTGTTTTCGGCTAAAGTTAAGATAAATGGCTCATCCAATTTTATTATTAATACAGATTTCCATTTCCAAATCTCTAAAAATGACTGTTTTAGACATCTCTCTTAGCCACAAGGGAAACCTGTTTAATAAGCTCTGAATTTGTATCCAGGTGACAACTTAAGATAAAATAACCCACGACTCAATTTCCATAATGACAAGTAAGTAGTAAGACCCATTTTGCAGTTAATTGCTTCAATTGGAACACATTGCAGTAAACCAAGAAAATATTTCCAGATCTTTCCCTCTAATCTGTGAATCCAATAAACTTATTTTTCCAAAAATTATTTCTCATCAGAAAGAAACGCTATTGGTTGATTTATTGATTTTTGTATATTTATTATGTCTGTTTAGGCTGAATTTCCTAACTTAGTGAGTCCCCCAGCAGCTTTGCTGGATTTTTGGGGTTTATGTTTTTCTCCTGCCAAGAGTGAGACTCTTGTACCCTAACTCTTGGGCATGATTTGAGTGTGTTTCTTTGAATCTAGAGGTGTTTAATGGGTTATGGGGTCTTTTACCCCATAGGGCTTCATGTGTTTTTGTGATGTGTGTTACAGAGCACCCTCAGTGCAGTGACACAGGGGTGTCATAGTGACCCCCCAGTATAGACTCCATACCCTGGGACTGACTACTGTCTCCCAGGGCATGTAAAGTCACCATTGACTTTACTAGTCTTAAATTCTGAACAGAACCAGTACAAACCATCATATTGTGGACGTACTGGCTGGGGCAATTCACTTGCCCCGGGGTCTGTTAGTCGAGGGGGCACGTCTCCGTCCCCCCTGATCGAGTTTTGGCTGGTGGCAGTGGATACTACTTTTTATATTCAACCGCAAATATTTTCCTATGGGATTTCCCATTGTTTTAGGCTACTACCTTTATTTAATTATTTACGGTAGCCTCGAACATGCTGCCGGTTTATTTAATTAATATTAATTCTCCGGTTGGTATTTTTTGCCAAAACTTGATTCTAAAACGGCGTTTGTGTTCTCTTCTGTGACTCCAACCCAAGTCGAGCCCTTTGTTCCACTTTTTGGCGGGCTTCTCCACAGAAGCTCTCCAAAGTGGTGCCACTGTGCCTGGGGTACTTGGGAGGGGTGGAGGGGAATTTAGGCACCCTGGACTGAGTTGCCTAGGCAACTCAAGTCGCACTCCGTCCTGATTGGCCTCACCACTTAGCATGTTTGAGTGACAGCTAGGCAGAGTGAATGGGGGTTTGATGCATAAAAGCAGGGCTTTGGGGACTGGAACTTCAGAAGTCGCCACAGCACCTAAGAATCCGACGAGGGAGAAGCTGAGCCGACCTGCCACGACACCACCACCGGTGGAGCCCTGCTGGACTGCCTCACCACTTTTCCCAACGACAGAGGAGATCTCCCGCCGGAGAGTCTTCTTCCTTTGACTGGTGGGGATAACCAGTTTCACCATCTTTTCGCTTTCCCAACGTATCTCGTGGCCGCCTTGCCCGTGCCAAGCACCCCGGCAACCGGGATACCACGTTTTACCACGACCGCGAGACAAAGGTACCACCTTTAACCGGAAAACTCTGCGGCTGGTTTCTGCCCTGGTAGTGCAACGACCTTAATCTTTCCTCCAAGTCGAGATCTTCTCTTCCCCTGGACGACGACGCAACTTGCACCCGCTACCAGGAACAACTGCCACCGCTGGAGGATCCTTCCCACTTAAGGTACCGTGTCCCGCCTGGCTTCCCTTGCTACCGACTGTACGGAGTAGATTTAGCCCCCGGCTTTCGAACCTGGGTTAGCCTGGGACACCTTGGCTAAACTTTTCTAAGCCTCTCAAAACGCTTTTCTGAACCCTCTGCAAGACTTTCTAAGCCTAGTGTAACTGTGTGATCTTGGGCGCATTTGTGCTCTGCTCTCTCTAAGAGTGGGCCCAGCCTTTGGACTTTGACTCACCAGTGACTTTTTGCTCTCTGCCTTGCTAACAGTGTTCTGGAATCGTAGAGTGGTGTACCTCTTCATATTCTGTCTTTTTCCCTCCCTTTTTCACAAACTTATTAGAGTGCAATCCAGTTAAGCGCTCACCTCTGTATGAAAATAAGTGGTGTTTTACTGTGATTTTCTAATAGGGAAAAAGGGGTGTATATATCATAATAGTAACTGTGTTTAGAATATTTTACAATAAGAGTGCTGGAGTGTTTCAACTGTGTGTTTTTAAATAAATAATTATATACTTTGATATCAAAGCTCTGCTCAGTGTTTGCCTGTATTATTGTATCTGAGTGCCTATTGAGTATACTTTGCATACTGCCTAACTCTTCTTGAGGGAAGTCTGACTGCTCAGCCACAGCTACCAGGTAAATCTGGGTGGCACAGACTGCTACCAAGTGGGTTTACTGCCAACACCTGTAGTCTTAAATCTTTTGCAGTGGTCTCTAAGGGAACTGCACAGGTTTCTGCCTAACAATGTCTATTTTGATAACAGATCCTGGAATATAACACTTGACGATTGCTACACCTTGCCATTTGCCAACATGTGTGTCGAACCAACATGGTCTTTTTCAAGGTAGAAATCCTAAATTAATCTTGTTATAAATCAAATCCTATTTTAGTGATGGAAATCTCACTTAGAAGTGGATGTAAAGTGGTCCGCAGTGTGCAGCAGTGACCATATTCAACTTCTTCTTAGCGCCGGCACATTGGATTTGCAAGTTGGCATTGGCCGTTTAAAAGGCTGCCGCTGTTGTTTGGGAACTCTGCTCAGAGGAAGGATGTCCACGAGTCAATATTTCGGGACCTCTGCATCTGATAGAATACAAATTTTGAACAATACTGAGTGAGTGGAACTAATCACAGAGACAAGGAGTCAATGGACCGACAACCTGCTAATTAATTATTCGCTTCTAAGTGAGATTTCCATCACTAAAATAGGATTTGATACATATCAAGATTAGGGTTGCTAATTTAGGATTTCTACCTTTAAAAATACCATGTTGGTCGAAACACGTGTTGGCAAATTGGCAAAGTGTAGCAACTGTCAATTGTGATATTCCAGGAGCTGTTTATCAAAATAGACAAATATACTAACAAAAATCAAAAGATCAACAAATAGTGTTTCTTTCTGATGATAATGGTGTCACTAAGTAACAGTCAGTAATACTCTGGAACAAGCGCATAGATGATGACACACACTGCTTAATTCTGTGAATTGTCTAGGCAGGGGTTAGCGTACTGGTGCCAAAATCTCCAGCTGTTACACTCACTTTATAAATGAGAAGTATTTATTAATAAACCTAAGCGCCCACAACTGCATGATTTATACCCTCTTGCACGTTGGTAAAAAAGATGTAATCACCCTTCTTGTTTAAAGGTTTTTCGTCTGAACGTACTTTCTTGGGACCTCTATATTCAACCGGGGAGTGATGGGAATCCTCAGGTGCATACATTCTTTAATGACCTCTATCGGGTTGTCATTAAGCTTCAAACTACATTTATAATCCTTATCCATATCATTATATTTGTTTTAAGAGCATTGATGAGCCATTTTGCCTTGAGACTTCACCAAGAGCCTGAATGCTACGCTACAAACCAATTGCATTTCTGTCCAACAGCAGCGTATCGTCTACGTAACAGAACCAGGCCAGCTGTCTATGGCCAAGCTTCAGAAGCAAATTAAAACACTCAATTTTAATCGCATATCTGATCAAAATAAATTGGAGGGAAGGGGTTGTGACACCTCTGTTTAATACCATGATTAGTTTCGATATCTGAGGATATAGCACCGTTTCCATCCAACCTAATATTCACTACTGTATCCTGGTATAATTGCTTGATCATTTCCAACAGGGAATAATAGCAACCCATCTGGGATGATTTTTGACACAATAAATCTTGCACGATTGAATCAAACCCTGGGTGTAATCTGCATAGTAGATATATAATCTGCTACAATTGAGCTGTATAGTAGCTCTCATCATATGCACCAGAGTGAAGATATTATAAATCGTCCCCATTTCTTTCCTGAACCCTGTTTGTTGGTAAGATAATAACTATTTTGCCTTAGTCCAAGAATTACGTTTCTTCAATATACACAGCAAAACATTTTGGACATGCTATCTGAGAGTCAACGGTCAGTAATTACAGTTGTCCGTTCACAAACCCGTTTTAAAAATGGGTGTTATATTCGTCATTTTCCAGGATGATGGAACTTCACCGGTCTTTATTATATCTCGGAACAGTCTGAACAAGATCTGTGCTCACAGTTCCATTTGCGCCCACAGTTCCAGTTGCACATTAATTACCACATTTGTAATGCCATCTGGGGCTGGTGCTCTCGACGATTTAGATTTCATTATAGTTCTTAAAATATCCTCTATATCGAAAGTAAACCAATTATAATCATAAGAGTGACTTATTTTAGTTAAGGTGAGTTCTTGGCATTACAGTTTCCTCTATAAAAAAGGATCTTCGCATGGCACTTCCATATTTCTGCAGTAATAGAATTGAAAATAGCATTGTGAGTTTTATTGATATGTTTATTCTTATAGTGCCAACATTTTGTGTAGTTCTTGCATGGTTAACCAGTGCATATTAAATTGAGACTGTTTTTTGTTCTCTTATCCAATTTTTATATTTGGTTTTCAAATTCGCAACTTTCTTCTTCATAGCTATGTTATCATATATGAAGTCTTTCTAAATTCTCCTTATGGAAGCCCGATGTAGCCTCCTTTTTATAAACTATTTGTACATCATAAAGGTAATTTATCCTATTACACGGGGAACAGATCTTTTACACTTGGAGCATACAGCCTCCATAACATCATTAATTCTATTAATAATGAGACTTTGAGTATTCAATGATTGATTTTTCGAATATATATATCATGGCGAGCCTTGATGGCAAAATATTGGAGAAATAAGTGATTACATTCTTCCACATTTTTCGCCGGACCATCTTAATAGATACATTTTTGTATTGCAATCAACATGTCTTAATAATACATTTTTCCTGTACTTAAAATGAAAATGTATTATACATCTAAGCATGACCTGATCTCTAAGGTTGGAGAGCAGTGGTGTGTACTGTGAGGGGTCAGCAATGAGAGTTGTAAGGAAGGCATGGCAACAAACAGTGAAGACAGACGCAAGTGATCACAGTTCAAGGGTCTTTATTGAACTACAATGGGTTGCTTGAACGCCTGCCTAAACCTAAATCTACGGCCATCAAATATAATAACGCAGTCCTCGTCAAATCTCTGACAAAATGAAATGGTCTACATTAATAAACCTATTGCCAATCCTTCTAAATAAAAAAACGCTGTGAGACAATAGTGTATGCAAATAGAAAAGTGTTCAAGAAATAATATGTCAGAATAGTTCAGCAGTTGGCTTCTCTTCCCCGCGTTTTCAGCATGGGGCAAGGCTGCACATTTGAGCTTCGCACACATTACGAGTATACAGTTCAAAGTATAGATATCGGGACCTTCTGCCAAAGCCTCTTTCCCAATAACAGTCTCTTACTGTAGAGGGCCTGTCGTAACAAACGAGCACCAAAGTTCCTTTCTTATCCGGATTTTCACATGCATAAGTTCTCGCTACCAGTGTTCATCATGGGTCTCCGTCCTTCAGACTCGGACCCCTTTTTACCACAATGATTACAATTGGTCTCCCTCAGTCTGGCTCGGACCATGGATCTCCCTTGTTTGGGCTTGGACACCTTTAGCACAGTGTTCACAATTGGTCTCATTCGTTCGGGCTCGGACCATTATCTCACTTTGAGTGTTTTCCTCTTGATATCAAAAATCAAAGACTTTTGAATGTGCTTAAACCATTGCAGGATCACTTCGATTCACTTCACACAATGCTCGTATCAATCTGCTATTTTTGTTACTGCTACTTTGTAGCTGGATACCTCACAGAGACCTTCGATTGGGCACTCACTTGGTGCCGGACCACTCTGTCACTACTATTGTATCTTTCTCCGTAGATGTTCAAACATGTATTAGCAATTAAGCATTCCTCGCATCTTTCATCAAACACGTTACCAATCTTCGTTCTTGTGTTCTTTATACAATGTTGCTGCAGTTACATGTCTTTCCATCAAAAGATGTACATTGAGGTGATGTTACATTGAATATTTTTTTTAAAAAAAATATTTCAACGAATTGCCATACATAGTGTTTATACATTGAAACCCTTTCATCGAATAGAGTTTCATTATATAAACACTTTACATTTTTTGAATGGCAAGTCGCTGAAACATGCATAACGTTATAAAGTTACAGGGAGCTGTCCAGTGTTGAAATCTATTCAATACAGTTAAAATGTATTTCACCACTGGACAGCTCCCTCTAACTTGTGTAGTGCTTATTTTTTAATGGGAGGCGACCCCCCCCCCCAAACGCCCACATTTTCAAAATTGAACCCTTTCCTCGACCTATTGAATTTCTAACCCAATCATCCATACATCGATGTTTAAGGTATGTTTGAGTTGGAAATTCAATGAAAAGAAATGTGATGAATATTCATTTTGATGGAAAAGCATTTTCAATGAATACATTTCGATAGAAAAAGATTCTATGAATCTTTTTTCGTTGAAAAGACTGTATACCTGTTGCAACCTTGACTGCAGTGCAGACTGGTCTTGCATCGGTCTCCCCAACTCACCGGCTGTGTTGATCTCCCTGGCTCTGCTTTGTTCTTGGAGCCAAGGACGGTAACACGGCAGCTGCTGTTCCTCCGCGACTCGATCAGCCGTGCAGGAGGGCCTCTGGTATCTCCGACACAATACAGGATTCTTCAGTCTGGCTTCCTGGCCTTGCGCTTTTTAATCTGAAAGGTTTTGGAAAGCAACGGTTTGTTGTCAGAACGGTCAAGGGCATCTCCCTTCTTGCGCACCCTTCTTGGTTTGCCGTCTTTCCTCCCTCGTTCAGCTGCCGTTGGGGAAACGCTGTTCCTTTGTGTGCTTTGCCTGGCTCAGAGTGTGCTCATGTGCTCCTCCTTTTATCAGTTTGGGGAAGTTTAATGGAAGTCAGGTGGGAGTGATTACCAGTAATTGCCTGACCTTGCCTGACCATAGTAGTGGGACGTGTCCGGTACAATGCTTGGGTGTGAGTATTTTTTTCTCTAAGAGCGGGCTGTCCTTGTGAAAGTGTTTGTGAAGGGGAATTGGGGATAGAGTTCCTAGATATACTACCAGGTAGGATGGGGTAAAGGTGTTACAGGGAGGGGGATGCCGCGTCTCGCCATCGGGTGTCCCACTCCCACAAGACCCCTGACCCAGGTGATCCTCCCACACTGGTTCACCCCCAGGAACTGGATCCAAAAGCGATGGTCATGTCCTGGCCACCTGGATGACAGATCCCCGAGGACTAGCTGGTGAGACACCTTCTGGTTTCTCACAGAGGTGGACTCAAAGTTGTAATGTTCTCATTAGCCATATTTATTAAAAGAAAATGGGGTTGGAAAAAGGCCTATCTTGCCCTAACCAAACCATACTAAAACCAGAACGAAAGCAAAGAGACTGTGTGTCCAAAATACATCCGACCCTCACATTAGCATATAAAATAAGAACAATGTACAGTAGAATTTCTGTTTTCACTTCCACCATATACATACAATTTCAAGAAAGCAGTCCTTTTCTCCAGGGTTTAGCTTCCCTTCCCCGGAACTGTTTTAGGAAAATGATTTTGAAATGCTTGCTTTCATCAAGTTCCAATAAAGTTAATGCCAATATCTCTTTCACTCATGTTCTCTTTAAGATGGCAAAGCAAATGTTCTTTCTACCATTCCGTTTGAAATATATTAGAGAAAGGTCTTTCACAGTGTTTAGGATGGCATAGCAAATATTATTTCCCCAATACAGGTTGAAGTATATGAAAAGAAAGTCTTTTTTTAATAGTTTGTAGGATGACAATGTAAAATGTTAACCCTTTATCAAAGGCTTGATATAATAGTTATTTTTCTACAACACCTTGGATTTCCCGGTGTTCTCCTCTACCGGGAACTCCTCTACTGAAATATCCAATTTCAACAAAAGTTTAATTAAACAAAAACTCCTTTTCAACACACATTGAACTTTCCTGTTTTACTCTACTGCAAGGAATATCCCCCCTTTGGCCTACACGGATCCCCTGGTGTACTCTCATGCCAGGCATCTTTCCAAAAAGGTTCACTACCTGATTCTCTTATTAGGTCTCTCCACAACATTCATATTTCTCTTAAATAGCACATAATTGTACTTCCTCAGTGGTACAGCTCTGTTGACTTCAGTTAGGACTTGCACCAATTTCCCCAATGATAGCATTCCCTATATTCGGGTTTGTTCAAGCTCCTTTTGTCAACCTTTATTGCAATGTCTGTTCGCTATGATATGATGGGTTATTTATAACACGCTTAATAACCAGAGGTTTCTAAGCACGCAACCGGGGATCGAACCTGTGTTGTTCCATGTTGCCTTGCTTCCAAAGTGAGCACATTGCCCATAAGCAATCTTTCCAAGACTATGGTACTTGGCAATGGTTGTTCCAGATTTCCCCTAACTGTCCTCTCATGTCAGGAGAATTGTACAACTCTTGCCTCCTTGTTTCTCTTTCAATGTCTTTTTGGCTTAAGGCAATGCTGATCCCAGGTTTCTCCCAACTGACATCTGATGTCAGGAGAATTGCACCAGATCGTCCCTCTTGTTCTTTCTCTGTGATGTCTATTTGGTTGATATACAAAACCTTTCTTTAATGGTCTGTGTGCCTGTTGGAACGGCTCGGGATTACCACTCTTGCTGGGCCATCTCACCGGTATCTTCTGGTATCTCTGTCTCGTAGTGCGTTGCTGCAATACAGCATTGCTTTGGGATTGGCTTCTGTGGCCTGTCAAATCCTCTCTCCTTTGCTGGCCTCACGATTCCTCCTGGCCTATAAGGTTGCTGCTCTTCAGTTTGACAGCGCCGCTGACAACCTCTCTGTGGCCACCAGTGCCATCACAGTACTTCTTGAGAGCCTTTCATTCTCCATTGGGTCTCCTGCCACTCCGTTACATCAGAGTGACAAGAGGCAGTCCAGGAACACCGCTTTGTTTCAATTGGGCTCCCTTGCGTGCTTCTGCCTCTCTCTGCTACTCTGCTTTCCACTCTGCATGCTCTACAGCCCGGTCCAACTTCTCCTTCAGCTTCTTTCACCTGCTGGAGATTCTCGGATTTAAATGTCCAACTTAGTCGAACTAATGGATAACAACTAGACCACACGTTTTCTTGGCAGTCCTCTTGGTTCTCATTGACTCTCTACTCCTCTTCTTCATCCCAGTACTTAAAGCTTTCTGGAAATTGGAGTCGAAAGGATCACTATAGTGTTAAGTTCTTTTGTTGAATTCTTTTATCAACATAACAATCGTCATAAACATCAGAAGTCAAAATAGGTTTTAGAGGGGTTATACATTGTGAAGGATGAATCCAGTTCTGCTTATGATGTTTAACAGAAGTGGGTTTTAAGGCCTTACAATTAAAGGGTTTTGAAGAATGACAACAAGCCATTAAACTCTGGGATCAGGGTTTCTTCTCCACAGTCAAGGGAAGAATACCACACCTCTCCTGTCAGCCATCAACTCGCCCCAACAGTTTTCTCACCCCCCACACGATCCTCCCTCCTGACAACACCACCAGGGTCAGGAACAGTTAGCGACTTCCTTCCCCAGGACAGATGTGAGGAGACCTTATGCTTGGGATTAGTGATGGCTCTGCAGGATTCATCACAGTACTCATTAAGTAAATTTAGGAATGCTTGGTGAACGAAAATATAATCAATCCTTGATTTCTGTTTGTTTCTAAACCAAGTCCAACCATTCTTCAAGTCCCCATCCTGCATGGCCATTATGGGATTCAAAAACCACATATTCCATGCATCAAGGAATATTGACCAATTTACTTTACCACTTAAGCTCTCACAGACAGTTCTGAATAATCATCATCCATCTCATGGCAAATGGAGTTAAAATCCCCAACAATTATAAAAATAACCCATTCTGATCATTAGTCCAAGATTTTTAAATAGCATCGATATATATTTGAATTATTCCTGTTCTCAGACAGACCGGGTGTATCATGCAAATTGGACCAGCAGTATCTTAATTTGTTTCAGACCTAATGCAGTTCTAACTGCCAATACATTTTGATTTTTTCCAAGAGGAAGATATACATTTACATTTAAATCTGCATGTTCCCCAATTATCAATCCACCAGAAGGTCTACCCACTAAATTCGTGGTTGCCATTCTCTGTATGAAGTATAACCATCAATATAACAAGGCTTTGATAGCCAGGTCTCCTTAAGGCAAAATATAATTGGTAATTTATAACACACTTAATACCTAGTGGTTTCTAAGTGCGGAGCCGGGGATCAAACCTGTGTTGCTCCACAGCGTCTTATGTTCAAGGTGAGTGTGTTGCCGTTGAGCTATCCTTCCAACTAGTGGCAATATATTGGCATTGGTGAGTAACTCCTGGCCCTCTTGATGGTATAAATGGAAGCGAAAGCCTTGAATACCATGATGCAAATTTGATTCCTTTACACCCCAATACCCTGTATTATCAATTTGATTCCTCATGGACGCCCTTTCAGGTGGTAGCTTCCAATTATTTTGATTCAATACTGTCTTGAAGGCATATAACTTATTTTCCAATTGTTGAGCATCACGCCCAAGATCAGATCCCACAACCTTGAAATTATTCTTCAAATTCCTTGATGAATTCGCTTCTAAATCAGCCTCTATCGTCCGACGTGGTAAAACTTCAAAGCCCATTTTAGGCAACTCGGTTGAGTACAATAACATATATTCCACACATGATGGTGAGGAGAAGTGTATTATAGCTCAATTGGGTTGAGTATCTGAGTCAGGGAGTTCAATAAAAGATGCATAATTCGATGAGGACACGGTTAATTGGGGTATACTATGAAACATCTGAATCGTACTGCTTCTGTTAATGTAGGGACTAATCGTAGCAGCTAAAGGTTCCAAGATCTTAATTTTGGACACATTACATTTATTCAGTTTTTCTACAGGGCATGTTGTTTTCTTTTTTTATTATAACCTGAGGTGTCTCAATACTATCGCCAGGATTAATTAAAGATTGGAAATGTCTGCAATCTTCATTCAACATGATTTGATGATCTCCCTTTGAAAGATCCAACGCTGCAAAGGTATCTGCGTTGCATATTCAATTCAACATATCTGTAATGATAGGTAAAGGAAATTTGTTAATTACAATATCCTTATTTAAATTTCTAAGATCCACACAGTCTGATCTTCCATGTTTTTTTAAAAACAACAATGATGGGACTGATGCACTACGTGGATTATATAGGTTCAAACACCCCTTTTACTAAGCGCTCTCGTTCTTCTCTATGTCCCCCTTCAATGCAATGACGATATTGTGATATTGTATGCTACAGGGCATGCTTCTGGTCCGAATATGATCCTGTGAGCAAACTCTCTTGAAACATCCAATGTTACCAGTGAAAAGTTTGTGGTACTTCTCCTGAATTGGCGGTTTCTCCATCTAAAGACTCAGAATTGGTTCTTCTCTTGTTGGATCCAACTTGATTTTTAACTTAAACTCTGCTCACTTTCTCCACTCCTGTACTTCTGCTTCCTTCTGTACAAACACCTTCAAAGTGGCAACCCTGTCTTTTCAATCAGTACATGGGAGTACCCTAAATTGGTTATGGGCGTCCCTTCAAATCCACCTGTATTAATACATCTGATTTCTATCAGCACATATTGAGACCTGCTCCCTTCCTAATCCTCCATTTCTTTTCTGTTATGTCGAATATGGTGGGCAACTCTCCACCATCATCAAAACTGTTATTCTGCCACTTTGCACCATACAACGAGGACACTTCAATCCATCAAAATCTTCTGTTGCATTCCCAGTTGCTTTGACCATCATGACCTTCTCCATCAGATGACTCTTCCTCTTTCACATACGCAATTCTTATCTCGCTGCAAACTATTGCAAAATGCCCCTCATGTTGCAGTTGGCGCATCTCTGACTCAAGTCTGGGCAGAGACGGGAGTTTGCACAATGTCCACATCTCCCACACCATAAACCTTTTTTTAGCATGATTTACATCCTTCTTTCATTCGCATTCCACACGTGTCAGAGTTCTCTTTTGCACTTTGGTGTTCTTTTCCTTGACGCTTCATTTTTTGTTGTATTACTAACCGCAGTTACTTGGTTGTGGAGAGTTACGACTTGATTATCTTAGATGGTATCCTCAGCCATTCATAATAGGGGAGCTGCTCACGAGTTGCCCCGCATTTAAGGTTCTTTTGGACCACCTCCACTGTTAAGCTAATATCGTTTGATACATTTTATCTTTTGATACAAATTGATCAGTAAAACGTATTTCGGGACACATTTACAGTGTATAAGAACCACGAGCTCTGTTTTGGAGACTCCGTTTGCACGAACTACTAGACGCAATCGTATTTCAGCACTACTCCACTAGATCTATGGAACCAGACCGCTCCACCCCCCCCTCTCTCTTTTTTCACTCATCAGCTTGAGCGTGACAGTATTCATGCAGTTACATTTTAATATTTATATTCTAGTGTGGAAATATCACGTATATTTCATTTCACATCTTTTCTCAAATTAGTTTAGAATTAATCCATTATATAATTTATGTATTCTTTAATCATATTACTCAGGTCCGTGCAGTCGAGACGAGTCAGACAAACGTACATTACAACTTGAGCAGATACTCTTTCTGACCACAATAGACATTACAACATGGGCGCCTCTTTTTTACACGGCACTAGTTGTCTCTATAGCAACGTAACGTAAACAACTATAAAGACAATCCACCCGAAGCGTGCGCCCTCTCGGCGTCTTTCTCGGATTCCTCATCTGCGGTTGCTAGGTAAGATACTCGACCGATTCCATCACATTTAATTGCTGTCTTATGGGTCGGAACTCCGTTAGTTATACTATATTAACTTATAACGTATATATTTTTCACAGCATTGAAACACGGCTAGCAACGTGTTCAGCAACACATATTTTCGGCGGCTACACAGCTGCTTT
Source organism: Ambystoma mexicanum (assembly GCF_040938575.1). Taxonomy (NCBI): domain Eukaryota; kingdom Metazoa; phylum Chordata; class Amphibia; order Caudata; family Ambystomatidae; genus Ambystoma; species Ambystoma mexicanum. Next base: position 1,569,880,678 of record NC_090932.1, read on the forward strand.
TAAGACTCGGCATCATTTGCACTTTCAGGTTAGTGCACCACTACAGTACCCACAATCAATTCTATACAATCTAACTATTCGATTCAGCTAAACTTTTCTATTTTTGTTTTCCTTTGCCTTCTTTCCTGTCTCGCTTTCTCCCATCCTGTTGATTAATGGATACATCTAACTTTCTGCAAACCTTTTTACGGTTTGGCACGTGTGTATCAATTATGTACTTTTACACACGTTGGGATATATTCATTACCTTATCTAATTTTGGATATGTGATTTGTACTAATGTGCACAAATTTGATTACTTTTCTGGGGCCGTGCCATAATGTGCTGTACTTATCATTTACTATTATGTCTACCGAGCGTACTTGAATGTAATTCCTTTTTGAACTTGCTTATGCCTGACCTAATTTGAATGTGTAACATACCCATTGGGGATATCTGTTGGTGTATATTGGATATGTCTACATGGTACTATACTTACCTACATATACCATTACTGTTGGTAATGCATAAAGTATTTATGGTGAATTGTGGGTCACAGATCCGCACTTTGTTAGGTGTTCAGATCCCATGAGTATACAAGAGAGCTGACCCTGACGAAGGACTCTAAATCCGAAATGCATAGGCCTGAATGAGCTCTTTTTCACATCTGCTCTGACTAGCAGTACAGCTGCTAAGCACTTAAAATATGAATAAAAACTTTTTTTTAAAACGAGGCAAAGAGTGTAAACACTGCATTTGAAGATGTATTACTCCAGTTCAACTAACATTGAATATTCACACCACGTAGTGGTGTCTTGGGTGTGCAGCCCGCACCGCTGGCTTAACGGCCTTGGTCTTCTCCCTTGACTTCATTATCCCTGCCCCTCTCCTTCTTTGGTTTTATTGCCTTAGTGCACAATTCTGTGTGTTCCCTTCTCTTGGCAATCACTAATGTTTCTGCTAGTGCGTGGTCTCCCCACATCCATAGTCTTTCTTGGATTGTTGAATTATTGGTGTGGATTATAATCTGATCAATTCATCCGTAGAGATACCATTATGAAATGTCACGAAATTGCTAAATTACGAAGAGCTGAGATATACCCTCTGCTGTTTCTCCTACTTTTTTTTTCCTCGAATAAAAGTTAAATCTGTTCAACGCCACATTAGTTTTGGGTGAATAATAATCATTCAACTGTTTAAAAGCTGATTTGTGCATGTTCATGTTGGCACCTCTCCTCTCCTTTTCCATTGGTTGCAGCAGCTCTCCAAATTCCCTTTGCCCCTTTGGGCCCAATGCAAGACAGAGCTATTTTATTTCTTCTCTGCTGTCAACCACTCATGCTCCGGTGCTTCCAAATAGTTCCTCCAATATTCCTTTCATTACACCCAGTGAATAGCAGTTTTCCCCTTGATTAGAAAGGAGGATCGGTTGCGATGGCTTGCATGGCTCAATAGTCAGTGTGAGTGTTACACCATCTATTTCCCAATCTAACAAAGAACAAATTTGGTTGTAGTGTCTTCATGAGTGGTGCTTATTAATTTTCTCTGCTTTGGCCTGCCATTGTTTGTTGCCAGCCAATGTTGTGTCCCAGTACGTAATGCCACGCATGGCGGTCCTTTTCTCCCCTTTTCCTCACCAGTAACTCCCTGCTTGAGCCTGGTGTCACCATTGCTAGGCAACATTGTATTTAATTTGATTGGAAGTCACTTGCGCATGCATGCTGTGAGGGGTCAGAAATGTGAGGCAGACACCTTTTGTAAAGAGTTTTTTTAACTTCTGCCATGTTATCAAATAAAACGGGTTGAATGAACGTCTCACTATCCCTACACTAACAAAGATTTCCGTGCCTAAAGTAAGTTAAAGGGAACACCCTAACACTCACACTCGTACAACAATCAAAGCAAACATGTATTCTGTGGCAGCTCAGTTCAGTATTTAACCTGGTTCACGGTATGATCAAATTCTCTTGTCATGGACTGGGCAAACTTCCCTCCCCTCCAGTGAGCAGCCTCTGCCGATTGGCCCGTGCCCCATCCTCCTGAGCCTATCGGAGGGCGGTAGGTGTAAGCCGGCCCTCCTGGGAAGGCTTTGTGAAGAAGCCCACATCTGCGTCTATTTCCATCCACTCGTTTCCCTTCAGGAGTTGGTGCAGGAGCTCCGGACCTCTGCAGCTGCAGCTGGTCACAGCATCCTCCAGCAGAAGGCGCGATGTCCTTGTGAGGTATGCCAACCTCCCCCCCACATTTGTATACTGGAAATATCTTAGGGCTATTCTAAGCGTGGTAGCCACGACATTTCATCAAGCAAAATAATCGTTTGCTTTTTGCAAGGCACTCGTGCTGCATAGATTGCGTGCTGCCTTATTTGTGGACAATATCACTGCACCGCCTTTAAAACATACATTTCTAAGATGGCCGCCCGTGTTTCTTGGGTGATTGTCTAAGGCCAGCCTCCCCTCCAGTGAGCAGCCTCCTGCCGATTGGCCCGTGCCCCATCTTCCTGAGCCCATCGGAAGCCGGCAGGCGTAGCGGCCCTTCCTGGTAAGGCCCTGAGGGCAAGGCCAGCAACTGTCCAGAGACTGTCCTGAGCTGACCAGAGCCCAGGGCCATACCCCCTGCTCGCATCTTATGAGGTTGTGAGTAATCCTTATTTGTCTTACTTACTCCACCTGCACCCTTTTACCTTACCCACTCAATCAGCTCCCTTCATTACCACTCCGGCACCTGCCATGTGTTCCAGTCACTGTATTGGACGTTTAGATTTCTTAAACATTCGCAACAGTGCGCCACCTTAGTCGGACCCATGTACTCCACATCCTGGTGGACATCTTTACTATGCACTCTCCACTTAGGCAAATCACACTTATGTGTTTGTTGTTAATACATTTGAAGTTGTGCCCTTTTGCATTTTAACCTGGTGCCTTTTTGACTCCCTTTGCTAAAATCGAATCCAGGTATCTAGATATCTGTACCCTAATTCACTGCTACTATGATTACTGCTGCCCTACTTTCTGTGCATACCATTGCATCTACCGTGGTCATTGTTATTGATGTTTAACATTGTGTGCATGCCACTGTGCATAATTGCCTACGACAGTACTTCTACCCCAACTACCCTTTTGTAGCTCTGGTAGGCATCTGTTTTAAGACTGTATTGGGCCATCATGCCCTCCACCCTCACTATTCTATTTGCAAGAATACTGCCCACCCTACTCTACCTCACACGGCACACCGGTGGTACCGTACTCAATTACACCATCGCCTCCCCCCATTACCCCAACCCTCACAACACCATAACTATGCCTCCCATCGCTCACCACACCAACCCTTACCTTAACAACCCAGCCTTATGGCTCCAACACTTTGCATCCAGACCTTCACCTAACATACCTTGCTCCATTACCTTGAGAAATGCCAGACTTGGCTTGCGACTCTCGCACGCCTCCCATCACTCTGTGCATCTTAACAAACAGCCTCCGACCTCCACCTCGTCCACACACATGCAAAACCCATCATCACCTCACCCCAACCTCCCTAACACTAGCAATATTAAAGGTGCGTTAATCAATGTCAGATCACTCGCAGCACACACTCTAGAAGTTGCTGACCTCATCCTTACTCTCGACCTTGACTTCATAGCTATCACGAAACACGGCTTCACGCAGCCTCCGGCCCACTACTCTCCCTGGCCATCCCTCCAGGGTACAATATTATCAGACATGATCGTAACTCTAACCAGTCCAAAGGTGGTGGCATTGCCATTATCCATAAAAAATGCTCTAAACTTCCACCTCTCCTCTGTGCATCACTTCTCCTCTATGGAAGCACTGACAGCCAAAATAGCTGTCACCCCCAACCACTCCATCACCTTCCATTTACTCTACCGGCCACCAGGACCACTATCCACCTTCGCTGAGGACCTCTCTAATATCATCACTCATAATACCAAAACCAAATCCCAAGCCTCGATATTAGGGGACTTTAACCTTGGCCTTACTGATCCCAATGACACTGCTTCCACGACTGTTGATAATATGCTTATGAATGCAGGATTCATACAGCTTATCAACCAACCCACCCACGCTAAGGGCAAAACTCTTGACTGGCTAGCCTCCCACAATTGCCCCATCCATATCATCTCTAACCAACAGTATGCATGGACCGACCACAATTTAATTATGTTTAACATTTAGTCCAAACCTGCCAGCCTATCTCCTATCATTGCACTGGCTACTGCCACCCGCAATAAACGCGACATCACCTGTGACAGACTCCTCCCCCTCCTCCTTCCTGCTCTCAATGTCCAGGTTCGCTCATGCTCTGATCCCACGGCTATGGTTGACACCTTTAACCTCGCTATGCAAAAAGCCTTAGACATCATCGCCCCATCCAAACTGAGAAAACCCAAACCTCAAGCCCACTTGAACTCTTGGTTCACACCCCAGCTCAGAACCCTGTGCAAAGAAAAACGAATTGCGGAATCACATTGGAAAAGCAACCAGTCCGCAGCCAACAGATCGTGTCTCTTCCTGGCCACCCTTAACTACAAGGAAGCCAGGCTAAAAAAGACACTTGCAATAAACGTATCGAACAAGCCAAATCCAACACCAAAGAATTGTTTAGAATCCTAAAAGGACTTGAAACTCCTGTCACTGCACCAGATACCTGCATCAAAGACAGCACTTGGTGCACCAAAATCCAAGAGGCTCTCCTCGGCAAGATTGCCACTCTCCAAATTAAAATCAATAACAAACAAACAAGCCTACAATCCAACCCCATCCCCAGCCTCAACCACTCCATCCCAGATTCTCTGACTCCTTTCAGCTTCTCTCCACTTTCCATTTCCGAAGTGGAAAAGATCATCGCCAGCCTTAAACCGTCCAATTGCCAAGGCGACCTCTGCCCGGCGCCCATTATTAAGGAAGCAGCTCATGACCTAGCGCCATTCATTACTATGTTCATCTACTCTTCCTTTAGCTCTGGGATTGTACCTGACAATCTAAAGGATGCGTGGGTCATCCCCCTATTGAAAAAACCTACCCTGGGCGCCAGCATACCCACAAACTACAGGCCAATCACCACGGTCCCGTTCTTACTAAAAATCCTCGACCGTGCAGCATATCTACAAATTCAAGATTACCTTGAATCCAACAAACTTCTGGGATTTAGGTAATCTGGGTTTCGGCCACGTCACGGCACCGAAACCGCCCTCATAGATTTAAAAACACAGATTGAAGATCTAAAAGACAAAGGCAAACTTGCCCTCCCACTCCTTTTGGACCTCTCGGCGCCCTTTGATCTCGTCAATCATGAAATTCTTTGCCACCACCTTAAATCAGCTACACACTTCTCCGATAAAGCTACAACCTGGATTAGCTCCTTTTTAAACAATGGATCAATGTGCGTGTTCTCTCCACTAGCAGCCGCCCCACCTGCACCTGTCTCCTGTGGCGTCCCACAAGGATCTTGTGTTTCACCCACGTTGTATAACGTGTTCACCAAGCCCCTTTTCGATATCTTGGATTATCTGGGTGTCACTTACATCAACTACGCTGATGACACCCAGATACTAATCCCTATCTCAGGTGACTACACTGCTGACTCCCTCGCTATCGATGTCATCTACCACGTCATCCAAACGTGGATGGCTCAACACGGACTCTGTCTTAATGATGAAAAGACAGAGCTCCTCATTCTTGGTTCACCACAAAAACTTACCAAACTCGACCCTGCGTTTGTCCTTCATCGATGGGAATACTATCCCAACCACCAAGGACACAAAAACCTAGGGATTTACATTGCCTCGAAGCTATCCTTGACCAAACAAACTAACTCGGTTTCATCTGCAGTGGCATATATCTGCAAGCTTATTACAGCTTGTCGCCCTTTTCTCTCTGCAACCAATTGTGTTACCCTGGCTAGGACTCTTGTATTATCCAAGATTGATTACTGCAATGCACTGTACCTAGGCACCAATCGCTGCAAGCAACCTAAACAAGTTACAAATTGTCCAAAACAATGCGATTAGAGCTGCCCTCAACACTCCAGGCGCCAACACATATTCGACACTAGACGCAACATTCACTGGCTCTCAATCCCACACCGAATCTCCCTGAAAACCTTGGCTCTTACTCACAAATGCCTTCATAACCAAGCTCCTGGCCAACCAATTTGCCCTCCGCAACTCCATTAGACCCCGCAGAATGGCTCATTCAAACTGCTTTGTCGTTCCACGTTTCAATCTCCAAAGATCAGGTGAAGCCAGCTCCCCTATCATGGCAGCTAAATTATGGAACACGCTTCCTAATGAGCTTAGAGCTGAACCTTCCTTCCTGAGATTCAAACACCTTACCAAAACCTGGTTGACCGCCCAAGACATCTAGCTCTGGGTTCATTGCTTAACTGGTACATAGCCGTACCCATGTATATACAATCTGCCTGTCCTTCATTGCTATTAGTATACCTGTTCATTCTGTACTATACCTGTAAACTTTGTAATTATTGCTCTATTCTGTCTTACTTATGTTGTAATTAAGTGATGCGCCCGGTTGCCCCTGGGCCTGGTGCGGTATACAAATAAAATAAAATAAACTAAACTAAACCCAGATCCAAATAAGGGTTTTCTCCACAGTTCAAGGGAAAAAGCAAGGAAATCCGATTTAACACAAAGTTTAGTTGTTTCAAATTAAGTATCTTGTCAAAGTGAAGCTCTCACCCCTCCTGGAATAAGAACTCTCCAGTATCTTGACAGAAACGTCATACTCTCTTGCTCCTCCTGGAATAAGAACTCTTTCACATCTTTGGCAACAACAACTAGCTTGGTCAGAATGGTCTGCTTCAAGAATAGCTGCAGGAAGAATTGTAAGCTTTTCCTCAATTATCTTTCACAATTGTTCCCCAAATGTCGTTTTCCAATTGTACCACTTGCACCTTCTACTACCTGGCGTAACCTTTTGTCGGGTTTCTTCTGGGCAATCACTTCTTGCCATACGGGTATACTCGCCTGCCGTCTACTTCATCAGAACCAAAGCCTATACATTTTTGCAGCTTTCAGGTAATAGAACATTCACATTGATACTTATCAGGACCTCTTCACAAATTATGCTCATCTCCCTCTGAATAACCTCCTCTAGAAGGGCAGTCTGTTTGCCACCTTTCTTTCCCTTCTGCAACAATACCGAAAATAATGCTCAGGATAAAGTATTTTCCTGCTTCTATTTTGGCTGTAGCAATAGGTGTCTACATCAACCATAATGATGGTGTCCCAGGACCTGAGTTGAAACCTTTACAACCCTGGGGCTTTTTACCATTCAGCTCTTGTGTTTAGCAACCTTTATTAGACTGATGTTGCCTGTTACTCAAGGTCGCTTGTCTTGGGTATTGGTGGTATGCCTGGGGTTCTAATAAGACCTCCCCACCGGGTTGTTGGTGTTCGCCCAAACTCACACTTTAATTTCCAGGTGTTTGATTTATTGTCAGCCGTTTTTGTAAGCTTGCAATAGTTCGGTATTTGTGCTGCTTATTAGCTGGGTTTTGTACAGTAACAACAGTTTGGCATTCATAACGTTGCTTAATCTACCTTTCAACTGCTTGTGAGTAATCCCGCCTGTGTGGAACTCGCGGCCTGCACCGGAGTGCCCCAGAGTCACTTGCTTCCAGGTGTTCGCTCCATTTTCGCAGGATTGCTGGAACCGCGACTTCTGCCGACCAGGCGCACACCCTCTCGCTTTGGCTTCTGCCACCTGCTCCACGCTGAGTTGGATTTGCTCTGACTCCTGAGAGTCTCTGGTGCACCCATGCCACCTGAGACCTCTCGGCTGCTCACACCATGTCTGCTTCATACTGCGAAAGCTCTGCACAACATAGTCTTCCCGGGTAGGAGTTTCTTCCCCACGCTTCCTGCTGCACAACCTCTGCAGCTTGGGATGGTAGAGTGTGAGAAACCTGAAGGTGTCTTCCCTGGCTTACCCCGGGGATCTATCATCCAGGTGGCCAGGACACAGCCACCGCTATTGGATCCAGTTCCTGGGGGTGGACTAGTGAGGGAGGATCTCCTGGATAGGGGGTCCTCTGGGAGTGGGACACCGGGTGAGACGCAATATCCCCATTCTTTCAACAGCTTTTCCCCATCCTATCCCTGTAGGACATTCAAAACCACTGGCTCCACCCCTTTTCCGGCACACACACTTTTGCATGACACACCAGAGAACGGAGTAACACTAGAGGCGTTTACCTGACATGTCCCAATACAAGGGTCAGACAAAGTAAGGCATTTGATCAGAATCACACACACCTGATGGCCCTTTTTTTCCCTACAAGGGTAAAAGGTGCAGCAAGAGAGCACAGTACGAGCAAGGCAGACCGCACAACGAGACAACTATCCAAACCCGGCAGTTCAAGAGGAGGAGAAAGGTGGCAAATATTGAGAGACTGATGAGGGGAGACATGACATTGCCCTCTTGGACAAAACCCCTCAAACCCTCTCCTCAAAGAATTTTAAGGCCGAGGACAAGATCCCAAGTGTGCTGCCGCAGATGTCAACGGTACACGGAGCGTAGCAACGCTGATAAGCCAGAGCGAGGGAGACTCCTGCTTATGTGGTACCGGCCTTGACTCCAGTTAAAGAGGAACGCCAAAAGGTTCATCACGGCCAGTGAGTCGAGGGGAGAGCCGATAAGAACCGGGCTGTGGTGAATTAAAGTCGCAAAGTGGCAAATTAAGAAAAGCTTAAGAAACAGTAATGTTGTAAAAGGGAGACCAGCTAAAAAGGAGAGCCGGCACCATATGGGTGCTGCTCCATGAAGCCCTGGTCAACCCCCATTTGAATGAAACTGCAGATACCAGAAGGCCGTAGGAGAGCCGCCAAGATAGGTCAAAGTGGTCACACAGGAGGTCAAGCAAAATCCCTGTACAGTTTAAAGCCTTTGACTTAAGAACTGTGAGAAAGCAAGGGACGTGAATCCCGCAAACATTGGAAAGTAGATATGAATGTGAAGTTGGCAAGAGTGAACCCCGGAAGAGGGATGCTGACGACAAGGGGGCAAGTCTAAAGTCCCAAGAAACAGTGTGTTGACGAGTGTGAAACCCGGCCAAGGGATGTCCACTGGAACTGTTTAAAAAGATATTTAGACTTGTGAAGGAAAAGCCAGAACCCAGTGGAGGGAGGCTGAAAGTAAGAGAAGGGGCAGCGTCCGTAATGGGGGGACCCAGGGGTGAGACATTATCATCTGAATAAAGAAAAGAACTCCGTGATTGAACTTTTGTTTTGATATTTCGGAACCTGATAGGTCCTCGAAAGTGAGAGAACATAGCTATCCGAGGTCCTGACATTTGTAAAGAATGTTGTAGGGATTTGCACCCAGAAGAGGGGGATCCCGGGGTGAAAGTCATCACCTAAAACCAACAAAATGGGAACTGTTTATTTGATTTGTGAGACACGATTTGTGAAAGGTCAGTGCCGGCAGAGGGGGGCCTAGGGGTGAATCACCCTAATAATACGTGAAAAGGAACATTGTGTTTGTTTGTTATTTTACTAATCCTCAAAGGCAAGAGACTTTTCTTGAAAAGAGACTTGGCTGTTGAGGCTTCTGAGACGTTGAAACCGGAACTGTCGCCTCGTGCTGGGGAAAGCTTGAGAAGTGTACTGTGCCCAGAAGTCACACCTTATCCCATGCTCGAAATGTGGGGAAGGGACTCTCAGACTACTGCATCCTGACAAATTATTTGTGAACGCTTCTTTCTTTTCTTGAGAACTGTCCCACACCCTTTTTTGTATTAGTTGTAAGGTTTGGCAATAGGTTTCTTAGTCTAGGCCCTTTTTATTTGACACAACGACACTAGGACTACATTCTTTTCATTTGGTAGTCGACGCTTGCTCCCATGTTAGATTTAGGTTTAGATTTGGCGTTTTTCCAACTTACATACAGTTTAATAACCACCCTTGAACTGTGATCACTTGTGTCTGTCTTTACTGTTGCCACCATGAGTTCCTTAAAAAGAGGCACAGAGCCTCTTGGGACTTGCAATGGTCCTGGCGTCTTCTGGCTCCTCTACTACTTCCTCCCACATACATGGCCAGCACTACTTCTCCTGCGTTTCTATTACCTGCACCCGAGGGAGCTAGTCTCCCGATCGCCCTCAGGTGTAGGTCATTCTTGTTAGATTAGCTGATCACGTCTACATCTTTGTTCCTCTGCCTCATCCCAGTAGTGAGGGAATTGTGGCACTTGAAGTCCCTAATGAAAACGTTTTGTTTTCTTAACACTTTCCACTCGATTTCCCCCTTTCTACAACATTTAACAAAGGGCTATTACAGTAATCGGTCCTAAGGCAGTTTTGAGAAAAGGAATATGGTTCCTTGGTTTTAAGACTTCCATTATTATACAACTTCCTCTTATTTGGCTTTTGGGAGCTAAGGGAATTTATAACCGCATGTATTTCTTGTGTTATAACGAGATGTTTTTTACTGTTAACGCCACAGGGTTCATGGCTCAAGTTGTTCTCATTCAAATTGTCTACTTGTGGAGCCATCAAATTATGATGGCAACAAGCTATTACATACTGTGGTATTGGAAGGATGTCCTCTTGGAAAGAGCTTAAATACTGTGTTTTATCCCATGGGTATTCCTCACTCACCTGGCCCTTTTCTCCGAGGGGATCCTCCTCCAGGACACCACCCTCAAGGTCAGGATCAGGAGGCCTCTGCGTTTCCCTGGCCACTCGGAAGGATACTTTAGGTAGGGGTTCAGTGAGGGATCCATAAGATTCATCACAACGCACATGTCCTATAATTTAAATCGGTACTCCCCAAATCCGGGACTCTAACATGGTGACTTGCAGGACCATCATCAGTCGTGCCGCAGTTTACCGTAATTCCCGGTAGTACTTCCTTTGCCAATCCGCTCATGGGGGTTTGACCTCGTGTCGTGGCTATGGCTGATGATTGCAGGGCTATTTGATGGGTTGCTCAAGGCCCGCTCATCACCATACTGATGGATGGAGGGTCAACAGGGAGGATGATTAGAAATGGCTTTATTTGTAAATTCAGCCCAGCGCTATCTGCCAACACCCCTCTCTCAACCGCCGTCCTCCCTGTGCCCACGTTCGCACCGCCCATGTTCAACATCACAAGTTCCATAAAAGCAAGAACCCATCCACCGCTATTACGATACACATATATGACCCCTTACCGCACAATGCAAATCGTGTGCCCTCTTTCTAAACTGAAAAGGAAATGAAACTTGGAGAAAACTACTCCATTAACCTGGTTGCTCTTCTGTATACCATTGTTGGTTTACCCAATCTAATAGTGATTCATCAACAATTTATACAGGACATTGCTTTTTGAGAAGTGCTGAGTAAGGGGGCTTGCTCTTGCTATTATCAACTTTTGGGATTAGTAAACTCACTCTAATTTTAGAGTTCCTTTTATTGCTTTGCTCTTTAATTATATCTATTGCGTCTTCTTTTTTAAAACCTTTAGGGAGGTTTAAGGCTATTTATTTTAACTTGTACAGAGGTAGGTGTAGGTGGCATCACCACAAATGTAGTTATTAAAGGGGATTTTGTAGATGGGCGCTAGGACTGGCTCCCTCTCTCACGTCTCTGTAACGAAGGCATGGTATCAAACAGTGAAGACAGACACAGATCACAGTTCGAGGGTGTTTATTGAACTTCAATTGGGTTTGAAAAACGCCCATCTAATCCTAAATCTAAAGATGGGAGCAAGCTACTACCATCAAATAATAACGCAGTCCTAGAAGAGTCTGGTCAAAATAAAAGGGCTTATACTAATAAACATATTGCTAATCCATACTTCTAAATAGAAATGGTGTGGGAAACAGGTATTTAGTCAAAATATCTGAAACAAAACAGAGTTGTAAATTTCAGAGTGAACAAAAACACTGAAAACACAACCATTAATTAAATAAATAAAGGGTAGTGGGGGTAAAGGGCTTAAAATGGGTGCAGGATGGGGTTGGGGATTGCGTTTTAAGGGTTAAAAAAACAGGGGACTTGGGTGGGTGACCTAACCAAATTCAAAACAGAATCAGTGTTTTTCAGTATTTTTGCCACAATTAAATTTACCACTCTGTAATTGTGGTCGGTAAATTCACATATAACCCGGGAAACAATGTTATACAAAAGAAAAGTGTTCAATAAATGATATGTCAGGATAGTTGAGCCGTTCTTTCCTTTCCCACGTTTTCAGCACGGGACAAGGCTGCACACGCGAGCTTAGCACACACTCTGGCTTTTTTAGCACGAGGATGCAGTTCAAAATTTCAGTATCGGGACATTTTGTGCCAAAGTCTCTTTGCCATTCAAAGTCTCTTATTTCAGGAGGCCTGATGCGACAAACAAACATTCAAAGTACCTTTCTCTTCAGGATTCTCATATGCTCAACTTCTCTGGTGATTCACTGTTCACCCCGAGTCCCTCTCCGGTGGGTTCACATCCACTTTAACACAAAACCTTCAGTTGGTCTCCCTCTGCCGGTCTCGGACCAAATGTATCAAATTTTCCAAACTTTCTTTACTATATCAAAATCAAAGACTTTCGCCTGTGTGCAGGAGATTGGCTTGACCCGTCGCAGGACCGCTTTGATTCACAATTCTTCGTCCTCTTCTTAATATAACTGTAAGCAAATTACAAATACACTCTAGGTTCAGCCCGATCTGGAAAGAATGGAGGAAAACGCGATGATGTGAGTTCAACACAGAGGCAAATGCTGCATACTGCAAACATTGTTTATTTCACTTAAGTGGCAAAGGTATGACAAGCAAGCTTTCGTAAGTCCCTTTCAATGCACAATGGTCGCATAATTATACCTTAATTTCCAGACATTGCGTGCAAAGTTGTAGACGTTGCTTGTTGGTCTTATCTTGCTACCTTTGCACGAACATTCCTCGTGTCAAGGACTTATGTATGGAAATATATCGTAAGTCAGCAGTATTTATAATTGATATGTTTCATTCTTTACATTAGTTCAGAATAGCATGTAGTCTCCGCGATAATTCCTTATCCTACAACAGTTTGCAAGATTCCCTTGTGAAACAGGAAACATGTGTCTGGCATTTATTTACGTTTAAGCTAACACAGCAGTTCATTCAGGGAAACATCTTGAATGAGTTCCGCAAAAAGATTTCCATTTGCAATGTTCAGGCTAGCCAGGTCCAAAGTTCTCATCTTTGCATTACTCATTAGTCAAGCGAGTTTTGTGCCTGGATTATGCATTGTACGCACAGTAATACATTTGCGAGGCAAGGCCCAGCAACTAGTAAAAAAGCATTCAAGTGGCATTAGCTGTTACAATGTAAGAACTAATGGGCATATAATACAGAATCACTTTTGCACATATGGCCCTTATGAACATTAGTTCTACAATAATAGTCACAGACCAGATTCACGGAACAATCTCATACATTTGTTCTTCCAGGACAATCACGTGTTCAACGTAGTCATTGTCCTCGCTAATGGTGGGAGGGTAAGGCGGAGGAGGAATAGGAGCATCAGTGATGTCTATCTGCATCATGTCCTGTATAACAACATCTTGCATCATTAGTGCATTGGTCCTGGCAACAGAGGTTGGACGAGGGGCACACAATTGGGCTAGCCATTGGCAGCATAATGGAAAGCAATTAACAAAAAGGCAGCAACCCAAGATTAGTAGGAACAGCAGCAACATTCCTCTTTTCCATCCTCATAGGCTAAGGAAACCCAAAATGGAATGCAACATATCCCGTGAGCCAGTGTCTTCGTTTATTTGCGAGCCAATGTCATGGAGCCTTTTAATAGATTTGCGCACAGAGGTAGAAGCACCGGGTACTTAAGAGCAACAGGAAGACCCTATAATTTTACAGACCCCTCCAGGCTCAGCTAGCATCATGTTTAGCACCATCATATTCTGAAGGGCCACTAAACCTATGGCTTGCATTTCAGATGTTATGTTTTCTCTGAAGCATCTGCTGTCTCAGCAATCATTGCTTCCAGCAGCTGAGCTAATCTCCTAATGCTACGAGAATTCATAGAGGAGCCATACAAGGGCACAAACACTTTAAGTAAGTCATCGGCAATATCAGCAGCAGAGTCCCCTTCGGCCACCACATCCCTTCGGGAGCATAATAGGCATTTAATGGCAGGGTGCTGGCAGTGTTGCATTTAATAGATGTGGCTAACAACACAAATCCCAGGTGACAGTGACCTATCCAGGGCTTGGGGAACCATGTGTGTGCTCTGCCACCGCAGATAAAGTAAATAGAGTCCCTTATATACATGAGGGTATCTGCAGAAGGCTGCAGAACAGGCATATGATGGGTCATATTACAATCTAAACTATACCCTACATAATGGGACTCAGAACCTTCTACACATATACTTCCCTGGATGCTTATATTTCTTATTGTAAGGAAGGAAACCGGGTCTATGGCAGTGGAGTTCACACAGAGCTGCTCAGGAGAGAAAGGAGCAAGGACAATGAGGTTTGTAGTATCCGTGAAAGGGGAAAAATAGGAGGAAAGAGTAAAGGTAGCATTGGGTACAGTAAACGGGTCACATTGGCCTTCCTTAAGGACATGTTGCTCAAAATCAGAATATATATTCTTGTGATCTAAAGCAGTACTGCGTTGGGTACTAAATCCTAAAGACGACCTTCTTAGGGTATGCACCAGTTCAATACGCAAAATAACTAAATGGAGCGCTTAACAGGAGGAAAAGCAAGGTAACGGTATCTGCTGCAGGGGCATCCCTTCCACAAACGCAGGTAACTGTAGGCAGATCCAGTAATCAGAATCCTGCACAATATTATGTGTGTGATGTAGCAGGGAGATAAAATAATTCTCACTCATTTGCTCCTTTTATAAGACAAATCTTCAGGTGATGGAGCATGCACAGGGTTGGCAGAAAATGGGGGTGCAAGTACTCTTTCTAGGACATAAAGTAAACCATATAGGAAGGGACACAGGAGTAAGGGAAGCAACAGGAGCTTGGGGTGGGAGCGATACCAGGTTTTGTTTTCAGTAGCAAGTGAATAGGTACAGTTTGTCATGATGAGAGAGCTTCTCACAAGAAATGACCCAAAAGAATGAGGTAGATCAACGCTTATAGGAGTTTCAGGAGTGTTCATATGCCTCACCCCAAAGGTAGTTAGTTAAAGATTCTGGTATTCACTGCCCTGTACAATCCGTTGAAGAAAAGGATGCAATGTCAATCAGCACAGTCTCTTCAGTTTTCATGGCCTTAGGTTATACCGTGGTCCCTCTATCACTCCTGTGATGTCTTTGGGAGGCACAATACTCAGGGAAACATTGCACGGTGATAGTCTTTGGGAGTTATCAGTCACTTTTGGCACTGACTCTTCCCATGGTAACTCTGTAGACGTGTTCCCTGCCAGAAATGGAGGAGCCCGCTTTATGTGGCTGGCATGTATCCAGTTACGGTGTCCTTCACACCTGATGGCAGTCTGAGTGGCCAGTAAAACTTTCACAGGGCCTTTCCACCTTGGCTGCAGGCTGGATGATCATTGAAAGTTCTTAGTGAAAACCCAATCGCCCGGCTGGATGGAGTGGCCCGGCCCTTCCAGAGGCTTAGTCAAAGAATCATTGACCTAGTTATGGATAATAGACAGTCTCTTAGTAAGCTCCACACAGCACTCGCTCAACACAGGATGAGATACATTAGACAGTTTTCTTGGGCTAGGGATCCCCCATATATTGGCGAGTGGGCCCCTTACAATCTCATATGGTGACAAACCTACTCCTGAGCGCGGGACAGGACATCCACCCACTTGAGAGTGCTACTAGCACAGATTTTGGCAAATTTGCCCTTGACGGTGGCATTAAAAAGTTTCACATGCCCTGCTGCTTGTGGGTGGTAAATTGAATGGTATTTTTGGCGTAGTCTGTTAACGAAGTGAACACCATTGTCACTCCAAATTGAATGAGGCAGTCCGTATCTTGGAAAATACTCTTTTACCAAACCCTTGGCAGTGCTCAGAGCAGTATTGTCTGCCATAGGGATTGCCACTACCCATTTACTGAACATACACAATACAACTAAAACATATCTGAATCTTTGACATTGTGGCATTTCTATGTAGTCCGTTTCGAGGCATTCGAAAAGCAATTCTGAGGGCCTGAAATTACCTCTACGGGTAGGTGTACTCTTTACCACATTGTGTGTTAAGCAAGTAATACAATTTTGACATGTAGCTATGGCTGTTTTTCCAATGTTAGTCTTGAACCATACTTCTCCCAACAGGGCCATAATTGCATCTCCCTCCTATGTGGGAGGGGCCATGCACTATAGCGACCATCATAAGTACATATTTGTTGGGTAACATCCACAACCTCTTCTCAGACTTGTGTACATAACATCCATCATCAAGGGTAACATTGCTATTCCATGTTTCAATTTCCTCTTTAGATGCATATGCTTGTATTTATACGACACATTCGAGGGAGTTATCAAATTCAGTAGTTGCTGGTTGGCTCACTGATACATGGGTTAAAGTGGCAGGTGTCTGGGCTGTCAATGTGTCTGTGCTATCAGCAAAAGCATGACCTATTCCCACCTCATTTGTCACTTTTCCGTGGGCGCTCCATTTTATGATAGCCAGCTGCTTTGGCGCTGCTAGTGAATTCAGTAACCTGGTGATTCACATTCCATGCTGTATTATGGTGCCGTGAGAAGTAAGGAAACCTCTCTCATCCCACAGTCTTTCAAAATAATGTGCCACACCAAACGCTTTCTGGCTATCGGTGTAGATATTAACTCTAAGAGCAAAGCTGAGTTCACATGCTCCTTTCAATGCAATGCTCTCTGTTGCCTGGGCAGAATGCTGTGGAATTTTACAACTTTCAACCACTGTTTTCAACGTGGTTATAGCAGAAGCAGCTGTGGAGGCACCACATGGCAATTTAAAACACGAACCATCCACATACAAAGTTCTGTTAGAGTAATTCAAAGGTGTCAGTCAAGTCTATCCGTCCCTTTGTTTCCTCATCTGTTGTTAAGATGCAGTCATGCATTTCAGTGAGGTCATCAGAAGCGAAGGGTAGCACTGTGGCAGGGTTCAGTGAATTGCATCTTTTTATCGTTGTATGGTGTGAGCAAAGTTAATTTGTATCTAGTCAATCTGGCGTTTGTCATATGCTGTGTTTGAGTCTTATTCATCAGAATATCGATGACATGAGGGACCATGACAAACAGTGGATGTCCCAGAACTATACTTTGAGATTGTGTGACGGAAAGGGCAGCTGCTGCTACTGCCCTGAGACATCTTGGTAACCCTTTTACTACTGAATCTAAGGTGGAGGAAAAATAGGCACAGGGCCTGTTTTTTTATCTCCTTGTAATTGTGTTAGTACAGACAAAGCACACCCCGATTTGTCATGCACAAACACAGAAAAGTGCTTAGCATAATTGGGAGTGCCTCAGGCAGGTCAATTGCACAAAGCCTGTTTCAGCATATCAAAGCTTTCTTGGTATTCTGGCAGTCATGGCATTGGGGGTCGGAGTCTCTTTATTGTTAAGTGTTTTTGCTGGTAGAAATAAGTCACACCCAGGAAGCCCCTTACTTCTTGCTGGGTGGTTGGGGCTGCAGTACAGAGTACCACTTGTGTTCTCTGTGGGTTTCACCGCCTCTCATCCTTTGACAGGAGATGTCCTAACTAGGTGACTAAGTTGATAAAACTGGAATTTATTCTGTGAAGCCTTGTGACCCGGGGCTGCTAGGAAATTCAATATTTGGACTGTACAATCTATACATTGCTCCTTTGTGTCCTTTGTGTCAGCAGCTATCAGTAAATCATCTACATATTGCAAAAGCACTGTACCACCGGGGAGAGGGACTTTCCTTCTATGTTGAAAGCAAACAGATACTGGCTATCTTCATGGATTGCAACACTGAAAAATACATTATTGAGGTCAATGACCGTAAAATGCTGGGCAGTAGGTGGGAACATGGTAAAGAGAGAAACCATGTCTGATACTACAGGAAATTGGGGCAGCACTATCTTGTTAATAAATCAATCACTAGTCTCCATCCCGGTGGTGCGTCTTCATTAACCTTTTTCTGAATCGGATGTATGGGACTGTTACAGGAACTGCTTGCTATCTGTTTGATACCCTTAGCTAGGAAGTCCTGTATCACTGGGCGGATCCCTTCCAATGCATGTTGTGTCATTTTGTACTTGGGTATTCTGGGGGTAAATGGCACCGTCCCTTAGTGTTATGCCGACAGGTTACAGCTGGAGACCTCATATCATTTTTACCTCTGGCCCACACACTCTCATCAACATCTTGTAATTAATTTGGAAAGACACCGTGGTATTAGTAGTGTATGTCCAGCCTTTATGTAAGTAATCTGACATACACGTGAGGTAGGCACCATCGGTTGTACAGTAAATAGTAGCATGCAGTTTCTTAAGCAGATCCATTCCCTGGAAAATCAAAGCACATTTGTCAGTAAGCACAGAGGGAGCAAGACGTTACATTGGTCATATAGAGAACTGGACAGTCTCTGAAATAGGGCTATGAACAGGGGTGTTAGAAAAATCTACTGATGTGTTTACCTTCCCAGAGAGGGGCACAGTAGATACCAATTTATGGGAGGTGGCTGTGTGGGTAGCCCCAGTATCAAGTAAGCACTTCATTTATCCTAGTGTTGCATCTTTAAGTTGTAGCTCGACATATGGTCCCTTGGGGTCAACTGGTATCTGCACTTTCCCTTTTCCCTCTCTTGGGCATCCCTATTCTACATAATCGGCTGAATCCGTATCCTTTTCATAGTAATCCCTTGATGAATACTGCAGGTCTTGTCTGGGATCGGAATAATTATGCTGCTCTTGAGTAGTTTTAACTTCTTCATCATTGCTTTGTCTCATCTGACCTCTGGCAAAACCTCGCCCTACTGATCTTCCCCTTCCTCTAGGACTTACCGGGCAGTCATGGATCCAATGATGCAGACTCTTGCAATAATGGCAACCGTCACCTGAACCACCTCTTCCACTTAAGGGTGGCGCACTTACGCCTCTTCCTCTCCCTCTATACATACCTCTTCCACTCTGTACACCTGCTCTTTGCCCTCTGTCTGGAAATGCTGCTGCATCAAAGCCTTAGTTTTCAAACTATTCAGCTTCCTTTATTTCTCAGTCTTTTCTTTAGTGTGCCTATCCGCATAATACCTAGCCATAGTTGGAATCTGAGCAGCGTTTTGGGTTGACCACGTTGATTTGTATTTTTGAATATCATGTTTAAGGTAAGGGAGTGGTTCTTCAACAAAATGCAAACGGAAGGCTTTTTGTCCTTCTGTGGTGCTCCGGTCTATCCCGCTCAAGGGGCTGAAAGCCTGCTCCTTCCTTGCGAAATATTTCTCAACTGATCCCCCTTCCTCATGCCTATGGGAGGTTAACTTGTCTCCATTAATTTGCTTTCTGGGTACTATCTGTTCTCCTCATTATTTGTCCTGGCAAGGCAATTATGGTATTGGCTAAGCAACCCAGCTAATCTCTGAATTGTGTTACTTTCTAGTGCTCTAAGTCAGCCCAACTAATGGGTGGCTCTTCGCTGTCCTGTTTTATGCACTGCCTCCAGATATCTGCGGGCAATATGCACGAAAATAGCTGGTCAATATCACTTCGTGTTAGGGGGACAGTCTTTAGGACACGGCTAGTCTGGCTATACCATTGCTCTGGATTCTGCCCAATATGTGGTAAGTCTTTGGTAAAGGACAGTAGTTCATGCGGTTCCAGGGCATATGCACATGGTGTGTGGGGTTACTAGTGTCAAAACCTGGCCCTTCTCTCATGGGGAGGTGGTGTGATGCAGAGGGGCGGGGGTGAGGGAAGGTTAAGAAGCCACTGCAGTAGTGCCAATATATCTGAGCGTTGATCTATAGGGATAACCCCTTTTTGGCTATTTGCATCTATTTCCTTACCATATAATTCCTTTCTCCCTTCCTAATTACCGTTCAACATCTTTATATGCTAACCGTACTTTGGTACATAAGTGTTTTACAATCCCATTTGCCACAGGTTATTCTAATTGAGGAGTGCTATTCCTTGCTATCTGAATTCCTTCTTCCCCTTTAGCTAGCCAAGCATTTGTGAAGCGTGTAGCTTTGTCCATTTGGGAAGCAGTTATGCTGCAAGTCTGACACCTAGGGATATCTAGTTGAGCAGAGGTCTTCTTTGATTCATCATGTGATTCTGGCTGATTGTAAGGAGGCGGGGGAGGTCTTTTAGTGGTGAGAAGGCGTTCTAGTAAGGGATCAGCCTCTTCATCAATGTGGATCATGGGTGCTGTGGCATCAGTACAGGGCTCCCACTGCTTGTACCAAACACTCCCGGCCATCCTGGTCCTATCTTTTTTTCAATTTCTGGAGCTTGTGTGCCCTAGCTTTATCTTTTTCGGACTGGGGCTTTTTATTCTTTAGCCGTGCTTCTCTCATTGATTTCTGCCTGGCATATTCCTCCCACTGCCTGTAGGTTTCCCACTGCAGTGGTCTTGCCTCTTTTTCGCCTTTCGCTGACAATGTTTCCCTAAGTCCCCTATCTTATCCATGAAGAAGAAACTGGAGGTTAGGATCGCTGGCTGTATACTTGTGCCACTCGTGTAAAAACAGGACTATGCCCATTCCCTTCTTTATCATTAATTCACAACCTGCGGGGGTGTGGGAACATACTGCTCTAATGTATTCAAATGCTTTCTGGAGCAACAATTCAAACCACAACATCGAACTTCAGTACATGTGCTTCCCACAATGACTCCTAATCACCTGTGATCACAAGATGACTGGGATTTGGCATCAATCCAAACAGAACTCAACAAGATGAAGAATAAGCGTGATGACCTAGAGTCTAGGTCTAGACGCAACAATATCCGGGTGGTGGGGGAGCCCGAGGCGGCGTGCAGGGGCCCCATGGAGCAGTTTGTAGAGAACCTACTCAAAACATTGTTCGATCCTTCTAAACTCTCCTCTCAATTCTTAGTGGAAAGAGCTCGCTGTACGCTTCCCCGGGCCCCCGTGACTGGGCATACCCCCAAGCACAATAAAGATTATTGAACTATAGACAGAGATGCAATCCTCAGGCTATCAAGAGAAATTGTAACCTTGTGTTTTGAATCCAGTAACATACATATTTACCCGGACTTTGCTGCTGTGGTGCAAGCACAAAGAAAGACATAAGATACAGTGAAGCATCTCCTGAGAGCAAGAAAGGTACTATACTCTAATCTTTCCTGCTAAGCTAAGGATTCAACATGGGGGCAGGGCCCACTTTTTTTTCGAGAGCCCAGTAGATGCCTTTTCCTATGTGGGAGCCTCGGTACCTACTCCCTCTCTGGACCAGAATCGAGAACCAAATGGACTGTTGGGAGATGAGGCTGACCACAGTGACGAAAATGACTGAATACACCTAATAAAAGCCGAGGAATATCCTGTGGACAGCACAGCATTCAAGTGTGAAGGCAAAGAATGATAACATTTGTTGGGGCACGTTGAGCCGAGATAGGAGGTCATGGCAATCAACATATCGCCCCAGGGTATTTCCAAATGTTTAGGGAAAATACATCATCACTTTGTGAGGGATAGTGAGGGTGGCGCGTGGGAGGGGGGACGCAACCAAGCTTGAAGTTATTGAGGGACTGTGAAAACAAAGCCCCCAAAGGCTCAAAAGTTGTGAGTAAAAAAGTTGGAATGAAAAATGGCATGTGGATGATGGGACTGATCAAGAAAACTATGAAACATGGTAAACATAAAGTCGTAATTACAGGAATGAAAGCTACAACAAATTGATATGGCTGAACACTTGAAACTAATATCATGGAATGTATGTGGGCTAAATAACCCGATAAAAGTCAGAAAGATCTGGTCATATTTGGAATGACATTCGCCCAATGTAATGATGCTACAAGAGGCAAGCACTGGAGGCAACTACTCATCACAGGCGAGAGGGGTAATTACATTGATCTATAAAAACCTCAATTTCAAAGCTGGAACTGCCAACTTAGACCCCAATGGTATGTATGTTATAGTTACAGGGATCATTAACAACGAGACAATAACGCTAGTAAACGCGTATGGCCCGAACACCGACGACCCCGCTTTCTATACTAAGGTGGCAACACTGATAGGGCAAGCCCCAGAAACCCCAGTGCTGTGGGGAGGCGACTTCAATGCAATTCTAGACTCCACCAAACACAGGTCTAGTACAGACATCGAGGTGAAATGACGACAGCCCTTATTATACGCCAGATCATTGCACAATACACACTGCTCGATATATGGAGAGTTGAGCACCCATACACCACAGCGTATATGTACTATTCAACCTTGCACAACGCGCTGTCTAGAATGGACTACTGGCTGATCACGGACACATGGCTAGATAAGAGATGCAGCTCAAGCATACTGCCACGTACCTGGTCGGACCACTCGCCAGTGGTGCCGCAGGTGAAGTTAACACCAGAAACCCATCCCCGAACCTTATGGAGAATGGCCCCATCTGCGCTTGCGGACAATTTATTGGCAGTAACACTGACCGTAGATATTGAAGAGTTCTTTGAGAATAACAAAGGGTCAGTGGTGGAATACTCCAGTATATGGGAGACATTTAAAGTATGGTTCTGTGGCATAATGTTGGCTTCTACAACAGGCATTCTGAAAGCTGCATGAAGGGAATTGGGGGAGACTGAAGAAACCTTGAAAAGATTAGAAAGCGAATATGGAGAAACACGAGATAGGGCATTACTGGGATTGATTAATGGAAACCTACTTAAATTTCGCGATCTGGCAGAATGTGAAACGCGATTTATAGCCCAGAACATTCAGGCCAGGCGATATGGTGAGGGGGAAAGACCGGGATGCCTGCTAGCAGGAATAATTAAGGGAGAAAGGGTTACACATCAGATCACGGATATCACTAAACCAGATAGGGGTATTGCCATGATTCAGGGGAAATAAATGAGATGTTTAAGGAGTATTATCAAAACCTATACGCCAATTCTGATACATCATCCGGGGGATGAGGTCGACCAATACCTAGCAGGAACAAAGTTGCCCACCCTTGACGGCGAGGCAAGGGACAAGCTAAATAGCCCAGTAGTGCTGGAAGAAATAACAGACACTATAGCTTCCCTTGCATCCAGCAAGGATCCTGGCACAGACTGCATAGGTATCGAATTGTACAAAACATACAAGGATATACTGGCCCCCCGACTGCTCGGGGTATGGGAGGAGGCCTGCAACATTGATAGACTTCCATCCTTGCTTACGGAGGCTGTGATTGCGGTCCTCTGGAAGCCTGGGAGAACCCCAAACAAGATGTCCTCATTCCGCCCACTCTCGTTGATTAACGTAGATGCAAAAATATTTGCCAAATTTCTGGCAAACAGACTCCTAACATATATCGCTGAATTAGTATATCTGGACCAATCGAGCTTCATTCCAGGATGATCAACGGCCCTGAATCTGCGCAGACTGTTCGGAACAATTGCTCAGTTGAGCCCAATGGTATCCGCAGCAGCAATCCTATTAGACGCAGAAAAAACCTTTGATTCAGTGTCGTGGAATTTTTTGTTTGGAGTGCTACGGCACCTGGGCCTGGGGGAGGGATTCAATACATTTGTGAATCTGCTATATAACGACCCAAAAGCCAGAATTCATACCAACCGGAACTATTCAGACTCAATCAGGCTTGCTAGAGGTACACGTCAAGGATGTCCCTTCTCCCCTTTGCTGTTTGCACTAACCATAGAACCGTTTGCAAGCAGGATCAGAGAGTTTCATGGTCATAGAGGAATACATATATGGCGCCCTCCCTCAGGTAATCACTCTACGCACAGACGATACTCACCTATATCTTAGAAACCCTGCAGAAAATATTGAACCCGTTTTGGCCGAAGTAAACAAATTTACACGACACTCTGGATACAAGGTCAATACAATGAAATCAGAAATGTTCCCGCTAAAAGATAACACTACAAAGCCATCAAATCTACAGCGGTTAAATACTTAGATGTGAAGGTGGCACGAACACGTAAACTACTATACGAAAACAATCATGAAGAATACCTAAATACAGTAGAACATAAATTAAATCTGCGTTCTAAGCATCCCATCTCACTGTATGGCAGAGTTACAATCCTGAAAATGGTGGTAGTACCCAAGCTGTTATCCTTTTTTTAATACTATCCTGATATGGCCAGGACACAGGTTCTTTAAGAAGCTGGCGGTGGGATTCGTGTTGGGTGGTGGTACAGCTCGCATGAAATGGGAGGCCCTTGCTGAACTATATGACCGAGGATGGCATTGCAGCTCTTGACTTTGAGCTGTACTATCTGGCAGCCCAAACGCATTATGCAAGATATTGGTACGACAGCTGCACACAAGGTACTAGAGACAGATAGTGCTTCCCCGTTTGATGTTAGGTCAACCCTGCTGAGTAACCACCATACAGACTTATGCTCATTTGATCCATTACGAACTACAGTAGATGACGGAGGCGAATAAATGAGGATGGGCACCAAGCACCCATACAGTAGTAGTGTTCCCTTATGGAACTGCCCTGAACTCCCCACCAACATTAGTCACCGATATCCAGGAGACATGAGATCCTGACAAAGTAATGAAACTTGATGATCTATACCCGTGTGGCAGATTTTTGACGAGTGCCATATTTTGAATGAAAATGGGAAATAACCTGGTACGCCTACTCCAATTTTATGGAATGAGGGCGGCAGTTAAAAAGAAATGGATAACATTCCCAATTGAACCCGAGGCTAATGAGTGCATAGAAATGGTAGTACGGTAGACAGCAGAAAGGGTCTACTGGCTAGAATATGTGCTAAGGTGTGTGCTGGAACTGTTCAACACAGCATAGTAAAAGACAAATGGGAACGGGACACAGGAAATGTAATTGATGATGTTAAGTGGCAGAAAATATGTAACCTTACTAAAGAGGTCTCAATGAATGC
Source organism: Ambystoma mexicanum (assembly GCF_040938575.1). Taxonomy (NCBI): domain Eukaryota; kingdom Metazoa; phylum Chordata; class Amphibia; order Caudata; family Ambystomatidae; genus Ambystoma; species Ambystoma mexicanum. The sequence goes on from NC_090932.1 coordinate 1,569,905,632, forward strand.
TTGATTACGTCTAATACAATTTAAAGTACTGAATAGACTTCATTATACACCTATGATGATTTCACGCTTCAACCCCGATAATGTTCAAAAATGCCCGAAATGTGGTTATGGAGAAGCGGACACGATTCATATGTTTTGGAGCTGCCCTCCAATTAATGACTTCTGGTCACAAGTAGCGAGGTCACTAAATGCAATGACGGATATACCCTTGACACTCCTCCCTCCGAAATATCTCCTCAGAGATATAGGGAATGCTAAAATAACGATCCTAGACTATTTAACATGGGATGTATAATTGCCAAGAAATGCATTTTACTTAAATGGAAAGCAAAAAAAGTCACCCATGATACAACAATGGTTTAAGGAGTTGGCATTTGTGAATGATAATGAGGAGGGATATGTGAATATTGTGGTGGCTTCGTTGCAGACCCAAGGATATAGGGCACCATATCGTGTATACATACATATGTACACAAGAGCTACAGAACTGAAAACTGAAATGTTCTGAAAATAACAAAATGTTATGTATTACAATAAGCGACATTACCATGCAACAAGTTAAAATGCTTAGACAACCGGTTGAGAATCTGTAACTATGCTTCATTATGACTGTACATCAATGCAATGTTATGAACGAAATGATGAGTGCCCTGTAAACCACTGCCAACGTGTTAAATAAAGTTTAAAAAAAAAAGAAATTGTGCTATTCAATTATGTTCAGTGATATGTAATAATGAAAGCAATGTTAACCTTGTACTATAATGATGCCCTGAAGAAGCTTGCTTGAGAGTGAAATGCGTGTTGGCATATGGCACTCTTTATTTTATAGAACAAAGACACATGACACAATTTGTTTTATAGAACGATTAAAATGGCACCATTCTTAGACTTGACTCCATGTTTCTATTTCTGATTAAATTTAATCATTGTTGAGCCATTGTAATCTTCATAGGTTGATCTATCAATGGTATTCGAGCCGTGTTACATAAATCTACCAACTTTTTATATTCATATTATCTCATTTTGTTTGATAATGCTGCACTGTAAGTTTGCCATAAGCAGGTCCATCTGTCAGTCCATTGTTTAATACGATTTACACCTGTGACCCATAGCTTTTAAATGTGCACGTTGCCAAATTTGAATTTGTTCCGGAATGGTGTGTTTGTCAGTTTAGTTAGAATGTTGTGTATGCGAGTGATGGAAAAGCAGGATAAAGGTTGGTTACAAAGAATGTAAAATTATGTGCCTCTGCTTTAGCTTCTCCCGATGCCGTATCTTTAATAGTGACACCATGAAGAGTCACAATCTTCAGTGTGGGCATGGCTATTTATGTAGCATGGTTAGACAACTTCCATACAGAGCATGTTTTCCCCCTGTGTGTGTATATATGTGTATTTCGGGATAAAATGTAAAGTTGCAGGGTACTAGCTAGGCATAAAGTCTTATGCCCCTCAATTTCCTTCATGCACACAGAACCGCATTTCATACTCGCCAACAGCCCATTATCTCTCGCCATGGGCTAGTGGAGAGAGCACATTTTGAGCCCTGTGTATAAATACATTTGTTAATAAATATGTATGTTGTGACTTATGTGTTCAGTTCGTTCTTTTCTTTAATGGTAAATAGCTCTGTGATTGAGCAGTGCAGTCATGTTTATACAGTGTTAGAAGTTGTAACGTGCATAAAATTAACATTAGCTCCTATATCTATATTGGTTAACTTAAAAGTTGCTTGGCGACTTCACTTTTGGTAGGCTTTTCATGTTAGGTTGCATGACGTGTGGATAAAAAGTGTTTTCACGTGTGATTTTCGAGGGCTCAATAAAAGCCGTCATGAGAATTCCATGTTCTTGGGACCTTCTGTCATTTATGGGCATGCGTGCCATGTTAAGTAAGCTTTGTGCAGATGTCTCCTTGTTTTGAGCGTAATTTATTTCCGTTTGCGCATCCGGACCTACTTCACATATTTCAAAATGTGTATACCTTTTTTGATCCTTAAAACGTCAATGTCTGAAATTTAGCTTATGCGAATTTCGCAACATTTGCGTTGTGCAGTACTTATGCGTATGGCAACAAACCTAAATCGAAGTGAGCAATTTTAAAATCTTGGGCTAAACAGCTCATTTTTCAGTGTTTAAGGAAAGCGCCGTATAAGAAACTGTGACCCTCCCCCCAACAATCTTATTAGCATGAAAAAGTGATGTAACATCATCATATTTACCATGAGTGTTTGGATTTGTCCAGGTCAGTGATCTGCAAAATTTCGTGAACTTTCATAAATGGTAACAAAAGTTTGAGGAAATATTTTTTTCCTTTCCATGTGTAAAGTTCGATTTAATCTTTTTTGCAATTATACACAACATCGTGTCGTTGACTTTATTATAATTATTTTTGCTTTTATCGCTCTATACTCGATTACATTGCCTTTTTAGTTCAGTATTCCTTGGCTCTGAGGGCTGGCAACTTATTCCGACACAACATCCCAAGTTATGAGGTTACGATTAATTGTATTCCTGGTTCAAGGTGGTTTTCCTTCAGATGGTGCATGGAACGGGTTCAAAACCTCTTGCCAGATATTGTAATCCACAGTCTTAGTACAAGTTTGTTTTTCTTTTTTTTTTTTTTGTATACAGAACATCTTTCTTTGGTTTAAACCATTTTTGTTGCATCTCTTATCCTTCCATTGTAACTTGGTCCTACAGGAGTTTTCCAAGCCATTGCTATGCGTCGTCACATCAAAACTAATCTCGGAGCCAACAGCTTGCTCACCATTATTTTTACTGACACATTTTATTGTGATTTGGAACATACAACCAACGGGTTCATTGCAGCACAGTAAATAACATAACATATTTCAGCAGATTCCAGGTACAGAGAAAATAAAGTGCACAATGGTCCGAAACATGAACACAGAGGAGACCACATAATTGATTACAAGAAGGTTCCTGTCATCCAACTTCCTCCCACCTGTGCCGTATTTTTTTAAATTTGGTCAGGCACTGTGAGAAACCTGAAGGTGTCTCACCCGCTAGTCCCCAAAGATCTGTCATCCAGGTGGCCAGGACATGGCCATCGCTATTGGATCCAGATCCTGGGGGTTGATCATCAGTGGGCGAGGATCACCTGGATGAGGGCTCTTATGGAGTGGAAGTGGGACACTGACAGGCGAGAAGCAGTACCCCTTCCTTGTAACACCTTTTCCCCATCCTCTGTAGGACATATAGAAGCTCTGCCCCCCCCCTTTACTAACACAAGCTCTCTTACACCGTAACCGACAACGGACTAACACCAGAGCCGTTTACTTGACATGTCCCAACACACAGGTCAGGCAGAGTCAGGCAATTGACAATAACCATGCACACCTGATGGCCCTTTACCTTCTCCACAAGGATAAAAGGAGGTACGCGCAAGTATACAGCTATACCAGACCTCCAGTTCAAATGGAGAAGAAAGGCAGCGAAACCTGGAGTGTCGACGAAGGGGGAACTGCCCTTGCCCTTTTCAACTCCGACTCGCAAAGGCTCCGAAAGGGAAATCATAAGACCGGGATTTAAAGCTGGCATGTGGAGGAAACGGTGCACATGGACCTCCCGCATTGATGGCACAGGCAGGGAGGCGTGCTGGCTACCGTGATACCGTCCTTGACTCCAGAGACAAGACAAGCCAGCAGGTTCAACCCCGCAAGTGAGTTGGAGGAAACTGATAGAAAATCGATGTGTGTTTAGCCCAAGTTTGTAATTGGCAACAGTAGATGAATGCAGGAAATTGGAATTCAGAAGTTGTGTGTGTTTGAACTTTTGTGAAAGCCCAGTGAAGGTCCAGCTGCAGAGTGGTCAGGCGCTGCAGGAGTGCTCATTCGAAGGACTCTTGCTCGCCCCTTTTTTTGTTGAAAACTGCAAGTATCAGAAGGCCCTAGTTGAGGGTGACGTGAGATGTCAGAGTGGTCCTACAAAGGTCACGTCAAATCCTTTGTACAATTTAAAATCTCTGATCCATGGCTGAGAGAAATCTAGGGCAAGGGAACCCCGCTTTCTGATAAGATTGTGAACTGTGAAATAAGGCGAGTGTGTACCCAATGGAGGGATGGCGAAAGAAAGCTAGCTGAAGGGAACCTGCACTTTCTGGTGAAATTGAGCAATTCATGAACTGTGTTAAAGGAAGGCCCTAGTGAACCCGACAGAGGGAGGCCCACTTTGCAAGGAGGATCCGAGCCCGGCGGAGGGAGATCCTACGGCGGAAGAGCAATCGCCTTTGACAAGAAGCTACTAGGACTGCCTTATTATTTGATGGCCGTAGCTTGCTTCTTCTTAGCTTTAGGTTTAGTTTGGGTGTTTTCTCACCCGTTATAAAGTTCAGTAAACACCCTTGAGCTGTGATCACTTGTGTCTATCTTTACTGTTGCCACCATGAGTTCCTTACAGCACCCATGCGCATTATATATTCTTCTTTCATAAGACATACAGTCCAAGACCCATTTGCGATATTTGGGTATTTCCGGCACACACCACTTCATTGCAATATTCCTTTTAGCCAGAATAGCTCCCGCTGAGTATAAGAGTGGGCCCCCCAGATTCCCAGCAAGAGACGTTTAGGAATTTTATGTTCTGCAGGCAAAGGTTCCCCAATCACCCCTGTTAGCTTTCTCAGGATCTTGTCCCAGAAGCGGCATGCCAACGGACATTCCCATATAATATGAAAAAAGGTGCCATCTGCCCGGTCGCATCTCAGGCATCGCCCATGAGCCACCCAGCCACATCTGAAGCGCAGCGTGCGAGAATAATATACTCTATGTAAGATCTCCAGTTGGATTAAGCAAAACCGGGAAGAGATTACCTCTTCTCTCAGTGACGTTAAAGCCTTCACCCAGTCTTCAGGGTCTATGACCCCCCACTTCCGCTTCCCACCTACTATGGAGTCTAACCAATCCCTGCAACGAGAAGGAGGATAGGCATTGGAACATAACCAAGGTAACCTTTCTGGCAATGTGTTGTCGACCATATTGGCTTCTAGAGGGGAGCAGGGCGGGACAGCTTGTATGTCTGCACTGGGTCTGTAATGCATGGGCAATCTGGATATGATGAAAACATTCGGTCGCCGGGAGCCTGTTCAATACCTGCAAAGTGGGAAAGGGAACCACCTCCCCCCCCCCCAGTACCCGACTACTAAGGGTCGCAATACCATGACGGGCCCAAGTCCCAAACACCCCAACTTTGTTGACTTCGGGCAGCAACGTGTTTCGCCACAAGTGTTGGGCCAGGGTTGGCTCCCCCCTCCCCACCAACAAATGCCTCAAAGTGCCAACCCCTAGACCCCAATCACATGTCTAGTTATTGCTGGTAAGGTACGGTCCCTGTCTCGCCATACAGTACTTGGATCAGCGTGACCCCCCCCCGTCTCCATGCAGCCAGTCATTAATCACTGACATTTGTGAGGCACAATAATAGAGTGCTATGTTGGGCAACCCAATGCCCCCTCCCACACTGAACGATGTAACGTGGACAGGGCAATCCTGTCTTCCAGACCACAGAGTCTGGAAGGGCCGAGTCCACTTTTGCAAACTCTGTTTGGGGGACCGGAAGAGGTGTATTCTGAAGGACGTAAAGATACCTAGGCAACATAAACATCTTAAATAATGCTGCCTTCTCCAGGAGCATCATGGGAAGAGTGCACCACTGCCACGTCTTGTTGAAATCGCTCTGTGCTCAGATAGAGATTGCGAGAGAGAAAGTCGAGGGGAATCCAGACCAATGTAAACCCCTAAGTAATGAAAACCCACCCATGAAATCTTATAGGGACTTTCCGGGGGGACTGCCAAGTCACCCCCCTTCACTGGGAACAAGACTGAATTGTGCCAGTTAACCCTCAATCTGGTAACTGCCTCAGTGTCTCGGAGGCACTGGGCCACAATGGGACAAGAGACCTGTGGGTCGCTCATAAATATCCGTCATCAGCATAGAGGGAGATCCTGTCCTCTTGGCTGTGACATGTCAGGCCACCCATCTTCTTCCACAGGCAATCCATTGGGGCCTGGGTTTTTCCCAGACTGTAGCTGTGAGATGGCCTCCGTAATCTCCTTTTCAGTGATTTCCGCTTCCAGGCTGGTTCATTGTACCGCAGAAAGGCGAGAGAACACAGCACTGGCGAAGGGGTCGTGAATAGCTTGTTCACATCTCACTGGGGATTGCTATAGTGCTTCATAGAATTGCGCAAAGCATTCCACTATCTCGGAATCTTCTGTGTGACCAACTCTTCCCCATCTAGTATTTCCCTAACGTGACCACTCTCCTTGTCCCATCGCTCCAGCCAGGCCAGCATTTTCCCTGCCTTATGCCCGGTATGATAGATCCTGCGCAACCTATCCCAATGCGCTTGCCTGGCATTATCTAGCTGGATATTATGCAGTGTCCCCCGGGCTGCTATGAGGAGTCTGTGTGTGGCGGGCAGAGTCTGATTGGACAAACTCTTCCCCCAGGTTCTTGGCTAGCTATGATTTCGGCCTCAGGCACCCGCTGCAACTGGGCCTGACGTTTCACCAAAATCAAGGCTATCAGTTCACCTCTTAGTACTGCCTTGTAGCCCTCCCAAAGAGTCGCTGGGCTATCAACCGATCCAGTATTAAGTGTGAAATACTCCCTAGTTTTGGACATAATCGCTTCTAAAAAATCTGGAAAATCGAGATAATAGTTATTGAGCCACAACCTTGTCTGGTGTTAGTCGCCAGCTCAATAAGGAGCAGGGAATGATCAGAGATAACCCTCGGCAGGAACCTGGCAGATGTAATCAGAAGTGCTTTCAACTGCAGGAGAAAGAAGTAATCTAGGAGAGACATGGAAGCATGCCCACCGGAACGAAAAGAATAACACGTGGCGTGCTCATTGACCATCCTCTTCACATCATGCAAGTCAAACACAGTTGTGAAGGTGCACAATTTTGTGGTGAGTATAATCCATTGATAGGTCCATGACGTCATTAAAATCGCTTCCAAGATCCACAAATTGGGCTGATGGGAGAGCAACAGTTGTTGAATGGCATCTAAGAGGTCCATGAACAACGGAGGAAGGGCTTAAATGGCCAGGATGCCAACAGGGGTCCCCCAGAGTTCCACCACCCCTAGGACAAATCTCCCCCAAGGGTCTTTTTGGGCAGAGAGGACCCAGAGGGTAACCTCTTTTGAACGAGTATCGGCACCCCTCGGGGACCCCCGTGAGAAGTCTGCGTATGTCGTGCTCTGGTAATTGGTTCGCCTGATAAAAGTACAGATGGAGCCTGCTAGGTGCGTTTCAATGAGCAGAGTCACATCTGGAGAATACCGTTTTTGGAACTGGAAAACAAAGCCCTGTTTAATCCGGGAGCATAAACCATTAAGGTTCAGGACAACAATTATAATTGGTTATTTAAAACACGCTTAATACCGAAGTGGTTTCTAAGCGCAGACCTGGGATTCAAACCTGTGTTGGTCTGCGTCACCTTGCTTCCAAGACGAGCACATTGCCACTGAGCTATACTGCCCATGTCAATTTACATTTTTTTGTTCATACAAGCGGCCCCATCAAAACTCTAAGGGAGAAAGCCGAGTCTGTGACCCCCAGTCCCTGTACCCTCCCGCCACTATTGTGTGCTTCAAAGAAAACATAGTAAACCTTAATGTAAAGAAGGCATGGTATCGATAGTAGAAACAGACACAATAGATACAAGTATCGAAAACCTTTATTTTGGTACTTAGGTTATGTTGGTAGATTCCTAACTGGCACTAACTCTAGAATGGGAGTAGTCTCGACCATTAAACAAATAACAAACAAGTCCAACTCAGACTAGTCAAAATAAAAATAAAAAGGCCTATACTAAAAAAAACGAACCTTGCCCTCCTTCTCAAATGACAATTGTGTTAAGGGAATACAAAAGGAAAAATAGTGTCTCAAAAGAAATGTCAGAATGGCTTAGATAACAACTCCCGTCCCCACTTTCAGTAGCACAGGGTCTAGAGAGTTTCTTAAAAAGGATAAGTGGATGGCACAGTTCTATCAGTCTTGCACACGTTAGGTTACTGGTAAAATTCAACAGTTCAGGCTTGGGTTTTAAGCTTTTGGTAGTTCAATCACTTCCTTAGACTTCGTCCACCTTGTCAAAAATACACAGTTCTACTCTTGACCTTTACTTTGCCACAATTCAACACAGGCTTCCCTCTGCCAGGCTGAACCCTGACTTTCTTTTTGCATTCACCTTTTCAGTTCATCACAGTTCTGCACAGGTTTCTCTCCGCCGGGCTCGGACCTGTCTATTCACCTTTTCAGTGTATCACAGTTCTGCACAGGCTTCCCTCCGCCGGGCTGCAGCCTGTCTTTCTCTTTGTGGGGGTTCCCTTCCCCACGTTTGGTATTTATATCTTTTCACTGTGGAAGACTTTCGAAAATGCAAGGATTTTACGTAGACCTCTGCATGACCACTTCGACCTCTCTTTAAACAATTCAACAATTAACAATCTTCCTCATCTTGCAACTCCAATGCCTCTTGTTACTTGTAGTTTCTTATTCTCTTTAACTCTGCTGCATTGGCCTCTTCCAAGGTTCATATACTTAGCCCTCTCTGCATATTCAGAGCTCACATACTTTGCTTTTCGCTTATTCAACTTTCTTTCGGGATTGCAGTTACTTTCTTGCCTTGGGTTCCCGTTTTAATATACTTCATCTCAGAACATTTCGCAGAGAATTTTGAATGTGCGATTCAGCCTCGCAGGACCACTCTGTTACTTTGTATACTTTACTTTCACAATGCAGCAATTGTCCTTTCCATTTGCAATTTAATCGGCACACGCGCAACCTTCAACTTTTTAGGTCCCAGTTACTTTTGCTTTTAACACAAACAAGGCTTTTGTTGCCTTTGATAACTCACTGGTCGTGTTAATTGTTCTTCTTTCATCAACACCTTTCATGCAGCAGTCAAAGCCGTTACAAATGCCTCCTCTACTCCTCCCCAACTCCGTTGTTTACCTGGGATGGTAGTGGGCCGGTTTGAAGCCCCTTGAAGGTTTCTCTCTTCCACTCACGCAGTTTGAGTCTTGGAACACTTATTGCTTCACGAAAGTGTGGAATTCTCACCTGGCTCTCTCGTGTTTTTTGCAACTTTCAATCAGCCCCTTGGCCTTCCAACTTCCATAGGCTGTTTGCATACGCCCCCCGAATGAGCTTCTCCTTCTCGAACTAGCCTCGCTCAGAGTGTACCTGTGCGCACCACCTTTTATCCACCTAACAGGGAGTGTTAACAAGTGGCAGGTGTGTATAGTTAGGATTACGTGCCTGACTAGGCCTGGCCTCATTATCGGGACAAAGCTATTGCAAGTCAGTAGAGGTAATCTTTCTGGCCTCATTCCTCATCTTCCTCAGCTCAGTAGTGTTGTCAACGTGAAGTGGGGAGGAATTATAGGAGCTGTATTTTCCCATAAAATAAGCAGGCATAGGAGTTAGCTCGGTTGTGGAAAAAGGGGGATACCATGTCTCACCATCAGGTGCTTCTCACCCACTCTCTGAGGACCCCCTACCCCTTTGGTGTAATCCAGAAAGGAGGAGATTTTAGCGCCATTGTAGGATGTGGGACCCATCGACCGGCCCATTTGCAACAAGGTGTCCCGATACGCAGTAATTGAGGAGCATAGCTACTACCGTGTGGGGGGAGCTTGTTCAACAGAAAATAATTTTGAGAAGGGCTTCGGTTTGAAAAAGTCTGTTAGCCAAGCTTCTAAGAAATGTTCCATGCTGGGACCCTCAGACTTTTCAGGAAGGCCTACAATGCGGAGGTTGTTCCCACGTGAGCATCCCTCGCCATCTTCAACCCTTTCCTCCAGGATCCTTACTCTCTGGGTAACTGTCGACAAGCAATGCTCCATCGCATGAAGGGTATCTTCAGAATACGAAATCCGACCTTCCACTAACCCCATTCTGGAAGCAAGCTTATGCAAATCATGGCGTAGGAGCGAGACGTAGGTACTGATCTCATCAATCTTCCACTCCATGGAAATCCTAGAATTCGCAATGGCTCTCATGACATCTGCTAAAGAAAGGGCAGCAGGGGGATTCTCACTGTCTGACAGCCCTGCGTCCAAGGCGGCGGGCCCGGGAGACACAGAGGCACACTGTATACTATTTATTTTGATTGCCCATCTTTTTATGCTAGTCCTTGACCATAGTGAGTGTCCAGGAGGATAAGCACCAGGAGTATGTCCGCGGTAGTCAACCGTGTTGGGCCACAAAGATGGCAGGCAGCTAAGATAAGGCCAACACACATATTCGTGAGATCGCCAGATCCGAGCGCAAGAGGGGCCAAACGTCGAGAACCAAAGGACCAAAAGTGAGTAGCAGAAACGCAGGCCGCCAAAAGAAAGGAGGGCAGAAATTATGCATCCAGCACCCCTCAAGTTGTATGTCGGTGCCTAGGGGCCGAGGAAGAAGACAAGGAGGTAAGCCCTGATAGCGCAGTGCACAGGGCCTCTAAGTGGGAGCACCCGGGTCCAATGTCACTGGGGAGCAGTGTGTTCTGTAAGTGGATGCAGTGTGTCTTTGAAACTCGGTCTCCCGAGCTCGAGAGCAAGTACAGGGACGAGGGGGGGCCCCCACTCTAGCGGCGGGTGAGTCCCAGATCCTCACAGCGGCCTCCGGACCACTACAGTGCCCGGCCTCAAGTGTCTCCAGAGCACCCAGCAGGGGAAGTCAATCAATTCAGACCGAACACACACTGTAGTATTCAGAGCTCTTTCCTTCACACGATCAGATGGGTAGGATGGCAGGATTTATTTGCCCAGCTGGCACAGAAATGCAGGATATTTTAGGCCATGGCAGAGCTCTCCAGCACACGTCTACATCGTGTGCTGGCTCAACAGCACCCCCCAGCTTGCTACTCATTTTTACATTTTTAGTTGAGATGAATCCAAGCACAAAACACCTGTAGTTGTCCTATTAAACTAACTTGTCTCCTCAATTCTCCACATACATTCAGCATACCATTTCATACTTGCTAGGTGTCAATTATCATTAGCCAAAGGCTGTTATAGGGAGTGCACATTTTGAGGCTTGTTTATTTATTATATTGTTTTTTCAGAGGTAAATATTTCAAGTAGCAGGCTACTAGCCATGAATGCAAAGTCAATAGCCCCCTTAGTTCGCTGCTTACTCGCCAAGAGTTCAGTTATCACTAGCGAGTAGTGAGTGCCTATGTGAGGCATGGTTTCTTACAGGTAGTTGGTTACTAACTCAGGAAAGGTACTCTGCAAACATTGTGAATGCCATAAATCAGGTTACTATAAGCACCCAATCTTCATGAAACATTTGCCACACATGATCAAACTCTGCACACTACAAATCACAATTTCACAAATACTTCAGAATCCTGATTTAACTATAGTGTGGTTGTAAACTACTAAATATTTTAAGTAGATGTTGTGTGACAGTATGTTTATGTGTAACTGCTATTTTATTTAGATTGTTTCTGGTACCAGAATTTCCAACAGCTGTAATCTTGACTTTTTATAGGTTATCATCTTAACTACCGTAAATTAAAGATTTCTATTTCCCTCTGTTTAAAAAAAAATGATTGTGTTTATTGTACAAAATATGTGTCTGTGTTGCAAACTACTCTCTTAAGGCACACACTCAACCCTTACTCCAAATTTGCGTACATAATCCATTTCATGGTCATTTTCTCTCCCACTTTTCTCTGATGTGCTTTTGTATGTGTCAAATGAAGGACTTGGTTGTCTGAAACCAAATCATATATTTTATTCATCTTTTGTTTTTCTCTTCTTCACTTGCTTTGCTAGCAGTGGTCTGGGGCGAAATACAAAAGTATGTTTTTTTCTTCGAGATGCAATAGTCTATAGTTAGCTGAGTTTCATATCCCCAAATATACAATTTTTGCTACGGACATAAGTCATTCTAACTGTCATATCTTCACACTTACTGTTTTTGTTCTGGACGTGAATCCAATGATTGATTCCTGTGTTCGCAAGTGTTACTGTTTTTCTCGCCTTCCCTTTCATCTTATCTGAGATGGAATGTAAGCATATGGTTTTTGTTAGACTTGCTGCTCTGGTCAGATATTATATCGCAAATTTGGCTGATCTGATGTACAACATTTTTGGGGAGTGCACTGGTTAAAGAGGAGAGCTAGGCTTGTGCCAAAAATCGCAAAAGCAAAATGACAATTTCAAGATATGTATCCAGAAAGCATGTTTGGGGTGTATTTAAACCCCTATTGTGTGACCAATTAACATTTGGGGTTTTCATTTTCCATTTAAAATATTCTAAAGTGCATGGATTGCCATCAAATTGTGCATGTCTGTTCATGCTTTGCCTGAACAACCTTTTGTGGAGTTTGAGGAGGTTCCATGCACAAGCTCAACAAGTAAAGAGTGGGTCGATATACACATGTTAGATAGAAAAACCAGTAGAACTGTCAAACCATTAACGTGGTGTCACAACAGTAAAACCATATCATAGTGAGGAGGGTCAGAAGAAGGACGCGGACACTGTGACATTTTCAAGATTGATCAACTAATAAACATAAGGCCTATCTTTCCCCATTACAATGGGGTGTGTAAGGGAGGCATGGTCTCACAAGTATGACACTGACACAATTGTTACAGTTTGTAAAACCTTTATTCAATTTTCAGGGTTTAGAAAAACTCCTGCTTTGCCCTATAGCTAGGATGGGAGTAGTCTAAACCATCAAATAATAAATAATACAGTCCTAGTTGAGTCTGTCAAATCAAAATGGCCTATGATAACAGAACCTAATGCCTGCCCTAGCTCTTGTACACAAAGTTTGTAAACGACAATATGTATGCAAAGGAAAGTAAGTGTTCAAATATAATAAATGTGGCTGAGTCTGCTCTCCTCCCCATGTTAGACAGCACAGAGTAAGGCGGTCCCTGTAGGCAGGCTGACACACTCTGGCTCAGGTTCTTAACACAAAGGCAGTTCAAAATATGGATTGAGGCCCACCTGGCCTTCCACATTAAAGTTTTTCTTTCGAGCTTTCAAAACACAGTTCAACAAAGTGTTCACGCCAGTCCCCCACTGTCGGGCTCAGACCTCTTAAAGCACTAGGTCACGTCGGTCTCCCTCAGTCAGGCTCAGACCTTTTCAAAGCAAAATGTTCAAAACACTTGCAGGGGTTCTCTTCCGCACACTTAATTCACATCCTTTTGGGGTTCCCTTCCCCTAACTTATTACACTTCCGCTCTCCCTCAGTCAGGCTTGGACCATTTTCTGATGTCGAAGACGTTCAAATGTGCGTGGCTTTAAATTACAGACCTCTGCGGGACCACTTCCACCTTCCCTTCAGCTCTCACTCTTGTGCTATTTGCCCCAGTGCTTCTTGGTCTGGGTAGATCAATGTCGGAGGCACCAAAGTTCAACATTCACCTTTTTACTCTCTGCTTTCCTCTGGGTTAATTTTGGACCACTTTGCTTTTACAGTTCATTCATTTTATCGCTACAAACATTTCCCCTTGCACTTGAGACTTTTGAGTGGGCTACTTCCTTTCACCGGACCACTCCGTTACTCAGTATTGATGGTTTCAAAGATATCATTACTTCAAACTTAATTCACAGGACTGCCTTTCTTCGTGCCTCATCTACATGCAAACAGCCTTCAATTGTGCAATATATTGTTGCAACTTCAGTCTTTCCATTACACACACCGGTTTCTCATGTTTCAATTTCACGAGTCAAAGTTAGTACTGCAGGCTTGGCCTCGCCTCACCAACTCGGTCGTTCATCCGGGAGGGTGGCTGGCATCCTTTATATACAATGCAGCCTTCTTGTTTGGGATTTGACCTCCTTCAGGGAACTCCTGGGTTTCTTCACCCTCTGGTCTCGTCCCTTGGTCCGTTGCTCTGCTACAGTAGGTTTGCCTTTGGCCCGGAGGTTCTTCGTATGCTCGTGTTCCACATTGCTCAGAGTGTGTCTCTATGTTTCGCCTTTTATCCGTGTGAGGGGAGCTAATTGGTATCAGATGTATGCACTTAAAGTCAAGTGCCTGACTTTGCCTGACCCAATTAGCGGGACATGTCCTATACGATATGTAAGGGTTAGCCTTTTTAGTTAGCCTCTCAGTCGCCCTCTTCCTCGGCCCAGTGTTTGAGTGAAAAGGGGAGGCGAGTAGGGACATTGGAGAATCCTATAAAATAGGATGGGCTAGGTGTACGGGAAAGGGGGAATACAGCGTCTCACCATTGGTCGTCTCACTTCCACTCTCCGAGGACCCCTCACCCAGGTGATCCTCCCGCACTGGTCCACCCCCAGGAACTAGATCCAAAAGTGATGGCAGTGTCCTGGCCACCTGGGTGACAAGCCCCTGAGTACTAGTGGGTGAGACACCCTTTGGTTTCCCACAGGTGTTTCCTACCTATGTAACTACGGTGCTGGTGAGTCATCGGGGAAACGTCCACATTAGAGTCCGCTGTCTAAAATAATTGATCCCAACTGTCCCTACCACTATTCAAAACCAACTAAGGTCAGGAGAATGACTCCCTTCTCCTGATGATGCAATGGTCTGCTTGTATTTTTAGACAGTTTCGTCTTAATATCCAATCTTTAGGTCTCTGGTCACCTTTTGTATAAGATCTTGTAACTCCTTTACAATGTCTTTGTGTTTTCCCTTATTATTAGGGAGTTCTCTACAAGTGTCTTTTCCTGTGATTTGTTTTGTCTTCTGATCCAGGCTGGTCGATCCTGTATATCCTTGTGGGATATATTTTTTTAGTTGGGATATCTATGGGTGATGTTCGTTCGTTTTTTTCTTTTTTTTTTTTTTTTTTTATTTAGCTTTGTTTTATCCGGGGTATCTCATCTTAATGGCTTCTCTCCATAGGTATTGTGTCTCTAATCTACTCCATTCAGTGCTTTTAGAACACAAACTTATTGTCCCCTCTTGCCAGTGTGTTTTTACCTAATTTGTAATCTCTTGTTCAAAGTTTCTCCTACTCTTCTTTCTTCGTTTATGACAGTTCAAATTCCTCTTCCTGGTATTTAGGGTTTCGTCCCTTCGACTGGGACGAGTTCCCTTCACTTCGTAGTATCCTCTCTCGAATATATTCCTCTCTGTTTCTAGAACAATGGGATATTGTTACAGTTTAGGTTTGTCAACTTTGCATTTTGGGCTCCCTCAATTTCACTGGGATGAGTTTCTCCAATTACATAACGAGTCCCACTTGGCCTCCTGTTTTCCCTGTTAACCTTTTACTATCACAGGGGGAACGTCTCCGGGGACTGCAGTCGCTCAGGACCTTCTCTCTCTTAGTTACTCTGTCTGCTTGTTCTTGCCGGTGTCTGAGTTTCGCGTCTCTCTTGGCCGGCGTTCTAGTAACCCTTCTGGTAACCAGCTCGCTGGCTAATATTTCAGCGGGTGCTGTTGGCATAGTCAGTCGGACATACAGCCCACCAGGGAGCTTCCCTTGTCACGCCACCAGCGGGACTCCTACTTCCATTTTCTTGGTTCCGCACTGACTACACGCTCGGTCTCCAATGAGATCTCTTCTTGTTCGTAGCAGTTCTGAACTTTGTAGGCTCTGTGGCTCCTTGCAGCTCAGCCAATTGTCTGTTTGTTACGCTGTCAGGAGCCCTTCCCTGCCCACGTATGTTTCTCTCGTCCTTCCTCTGATTCAGAGTGTCCTCTATATTCAACCTCCTCATCACGATTGGAAGTTTTGTTCCTGTGTGAACATGGCATACTTTAACATTGCCTTCAGCCCACTCTCTGGAATTAGCTGTTTAGCCTCTCGGATAGTCCCATGTATCCCATCATGAGGAACGGTTTAGGGAGTTTCTGACAGGAGAGGGAGTTCTTGTCCCCTAAGGGGGAGTCTCTCCCAGTGAGGTCCCACTTGCCCAGACCCATCAAGAGGGTCTTGCAGAGCTGGCTCACCTCCCTAGCCTCAAAGGGACAGGCTCCCCCTTGGCGAGAAGGGAGCGGGGAGGCTCCGGGGGAAAGGACAAATTCCCTTGATTTGTCACAATAGGTAGTGCAATATGCTCCTATTAATTAGTGACATTTAGATGGGGCTAAGTGCTCGCAGCTGAGATCTGTATTTGATTTGGAGGTTTGAATCCCAGCAATGTCGGCTTAGCCTTTCATATTTTCTAGTTTGATAAAGCGTGTACCAATTTTAATTGGGTAATAATAATTGCATGCAAAAATGTTCTATGCAAATCGCTTTGGATCAAAATGCAACATAAGTGACAGACTAGTGTTATTAATGAAAGTAGAATTTCATACCATAAATCTTGAAAGCTTGGAAAAAGGTTGTCAAGGTAAATGCAATACGTTTTCAGTTTATACTATAAAAATGTTGTTTAAAAAAATAGCCAATTGGGGCTTGAATCGAGATGGGGTCTCTGTACATCTTTCCCTCAACCTATGAGGGGAAAGGGGGCCCTAACCCAGTCTGCCTACTCCAACAGGTCGTATTGCAGTGCCAATACAATGGAGTTCGAGTACTTCTACTGTCTGGTCTATCCCTGTCCTAGAGACGACCTAAAGGCTGTGGCCTTATGTCTCTGACTCCCTCAAGGACTTTCTTGGTGAGGTAGCAGGGTAATCTGATTATACTGGCACCCTTTTCCTCCATATGACTTCTCCAAATAAATATTTTCCACACTCACCTCTCCCTATGTCTCTCCTCTCTTCTCAACCCTCCTCTGTCTGTCTCTTTCACCTGCCCCCATACTGTCTCTGGTTCTTATATCTTTCTCATCTCCTGTACCTCACATGCACCTCTATATACTGCTGTTACCAGACCATACTGACCAGCATAGAAGTGCCATGCGCTTTATAACTGCATCTAGCCCATCTGTGTTTTTGCATTGCTTAGTTAAGAAGTGCCCTGCGCTTTATTACTACATCTAGCCCATCTGTGTTTCTGCATTGTTTAGTCAAGAAGCGCCCTGCGCTTTATAACTGCATCTAGCCCATCTGTGTTTTTGCATTGTTTAGTCAAGAAGTGCCCTGCGCTTTATAACTGCATCTAGCTCATCTTTGTTTAGTGTTGTGCTAATTTGCAAACGCTTGCTATTCTACCCACGCACCAGATGCACACATTGCATCTTACCTACCAAACACAATGTTCCTCCCGGGCCTTTACTCTATACTACTGAGAATCATTCTCCACCTTATCAACTCCACATGCCCGCCCAGCTCACCCCTCAACTTGATCAGCCTAGGCACTACATCACCCACCCTCACAGAGCCTAGCACCACTATCATGCTTACCCTACTCTCTCCCCCCCTGCCTTACGGACAGGCTGACCAGATTACGATCCAGACTTCCCAAAATACATGAGCCCAGAGCCAGGGACTCCAAAATATCCAAACTCACAAACCGACCCATCAGCACCTGCGATAACCTTACGCTAAAAAAACCCAAACTCAAACCCCTCAACACCAGTACAACCAACAACAAAGCGCTCATCACAGCAACCACCACCACCACCCCTGCCAAAACCACTACCCCACCTATAAAAGGTGCCCTCATTAACGCTCGCTCCATAATTGCCCACGCCACGGACATCACTGATCTCATCTTAGCTGAAGATCTAGACTTCTTAGCCATAACAGAGTCCTGGCTCCATGCAGCCGCAGGCCCAGCCCTTTCGCTAGCCATCCCTATTGATTACAGCATCATCCGAGCGGACAGAACTGAATCTAGAGGCCGAGGTTTGGCCATCATTGCCAAGACTCACCTTAACATCAGACTTAACTCCGCTACACACCTCCCATCATGCGAATCACTTACAGCCAAGCTACCCACTGCCAACTCCCAAACAATATCCATTCACCTACTATACAGACCGCCTGGACTCCTGGGATCTTTCGAGGAAGACCTCAGTGCCATCCTTACCGACAAGCTAAAAAACTCCTCACAATGCCTCCTCTTGGGAGACTTCAACTTAGGTTACAAAGACCCCAAGACAACCAAGCCTCCCTCATCAGTAACACCATGTCTGAACTAGGCTTCACACAAAAAGTATCCAGCCCCACCCATAACAAAGGGAGAACCCTTGACTGGATAGCAGGCTACAACTGTGCCGTGTCAATCACTAATAACACTCCCCAATCCTGGACTGACCACCATCTCCTTTCCATCTCACTCGAGGCCTCAAGCCCCAAAACCAACTTGGCACTAGCTGCAGCCATCCCCACGAGAAGCAAAAAAAACATTACAGTGGAAGAATTGATCCCGCTCATTCTTCCTACGCTCAGCCAACTCCAAGACTCTAATCCCTATGACCTAGAAGGCTATAACAACACCATGCGCAGAGCCTTAGATGCCATTGCACCACTAAAACTCAGAAAATGCAAACCTAAAAAGCACCTCAACCAATGGTTCTCCAGCCATCTTAAAACCCTTAGATTGGAAAAGCACAAACTGGAACAAGTCTGGAGACAGTCTCCGACAGACAATAACAAACTACTTCTCAACAAAATAACGGCCAACTATAAAAAAGAAATCATAGCGGCCAAACAAGATTCCTATAACCAGAGAATCTCACAATCCAATTCCAGCACCAAAGAATTATTTACTATCCTGAAGGAATTGGAAACACCGGTGATAATTCCAGATACTTGCGATAAAAACAAACAATGGTGCACCAGTGTCCAAAATGCACTAAACAACAAAGTCACTGGCCTTCAAACCAAAATTAAAAACAAGAAAGACTCCCTCACCAACCCCTTCAACGCCCACGCCAGCCCTCCACCCTCACACCACACACCCATAACTGCACGCTTCAGCTTTTCCAAAGTTTCTACTCGCGAAGTAGAAAAAATCATTCTCGGCATTAAACTCTCCAACTGCAAAGGCGACCTCTGCCCCCCACATATCATTAAAGATGCGGCAAGAGACCTCTCACCATTCATCACCAGGCTCATCAATGCCTCATTCGCCTCAGGAACAGTCCCCAGTAACCTCAAAGAGTCTTGGGTCTTCCCTCTCCTCAAAAAACCCTCCCTCGACCCGTCCATCCCGACCAACTACAGACCGATTACCACCGTCCCATTCCTGCTCAAAATACTAGACAAGACAGCATAGCAACAAATCCAAAAATATCTTGAAACAAACCACCTCCTAGGCATAAGACAATCAGGCTTCAGACCCCAACATGGGACTGAAACCGCCCTGATAGATCTGAAAGCCCAAATAGACGCCCTTAGAGACAACAGGAAAACTGCATTACTACTCTTGCTAGACCTCTCCGCGGCGTTTGATCTAGTTGACCATAAAATCCTATGCAATCATTTAGACTCAGCTGCCCACTTCTCCCAAGAAGCCATCAGCTGGATTGAGTCATTCCTCAACAACAGATCTATGCGTGTCTTCTCCTCCTCTGCCGCCGCCGAACCCATCCCCATCACGTGTGGAGTCCCACAGGGCTCTTGCGTCTCCCCCACTCTGTACAATGTGTTCACGAAGCCCCTGTTTGACGATCTAGATGACCTGGGTATCACCTACACCAACTACGCCGATGATACACAGATCCTCATCCGTTGACGGGAGATTACAACCAGGATTTGGCCTTGGTGAACAAGGTATATCTCATCATCCAGGCATGGATGGCTTCGCACAGTCTATGCCTGAATGATGACAAAACTGAACTCATCATCCTTGGTTCCACCTCTAACCTAACCAAACTCGACCACAACTACGCTAACTTCATCATAGATGGGAACCTAATCAAGGTTTCCAAAGAAGTGAAAACTCTAGGAATATACCTCGACTCCTCCCTAACCTTCCACAAACAGGTTAGCTCGATGGCATCCTCCACTGCCTACACATGTAAGCTTATAAGAGCAGCCAAACCCTTCCTTTCCACCCAGAGTTGCATTACACTAGCCAGAGCCCTGGTATTATCCAAACTGGACTATTGTAATGCCCTCTACATAGGAGCCAGCAAGCAAATCACCAACAAAATTCAGATGCTACAAAACAACGCTCTTAGGGCAGCGCTCAACATTCCCAGGAGGGAACACATTTCCAATATCAGGAAATCCCATAACTGGCTCAGCACAACAGACAAAATCCTGCTTAAAGTAGCATCGCTCACCCACAAATGCCTGAACAACGATGCCCCACGCTACCTGGCAGACAGAATACGCAAACACACCCCAAACAGACCCACCAGAACCTCCAACGCCAACCTGCTCACTGTCCCCAGGTTCAAACGCACCAAAATGGGCGGCAACAGCTTCCAGGTGAAAGCACCTCAACACTGGAACTCCTTACCACCATCTCTCGGAACACCCCGACCTTACTCACATTTTAGACGCAACTACATTCATTGGATAAAGAACACGAACCATTAACACCTCTAACACCACACGGCTGCTTTCCGCTTTGTATGCTTATATGTAAATTTGTAAAATATATGTAATATATGTAACTCTTTAAATATATGTACTGCATTATCTCCTTCCTGCCAAACTGTATTCATGTCCTCATTGTCTCACTATAATTATGTAATGCAATGTATAAGCAACCTGTAACCAAGCTTTGAATAACCATGCTGCTCATGCGCCCTCATACCCTCGGGTCTGGTGCGCAATACAAATCAATAAACTAAACTAAACTGTCTCCACTCTGATCTATCCCCTATCTCTACTCTAAACTGCTGAAGGTATTCACTTGTTAACATTGTGTTCAGTAGTGCAATGCTGCCCTTCTTTTTGTTGCTCATAGACGTAGCAGTTAAAACAATAAAAAAATGTTTATCGGAGTGGTTCTCAAGCCTTTGCTTGTCATCTTTCCATAAGAAATTGTGTATGTAATATTCTTCAAAATACTCTTTCAATTAATAATTTATTGGGTATAAGTTGTCTAGGGAACTCTATTTTTAAATCTGATATTTTGTAGGCCTGATTAGTGTGTCTTCTTTGAGAATGATTGCATATTCCACTAACTGCCTTAGTCCACATACTCCACCATTGACACATGAGACTTGAAGTGTATTCTGCCTCTTATGATGATAAGACAAGAGGACATTTTTAGAACAACTCCGAAATAAGATATACTGCAAAGAGAAGGTTCACAGTAATAAAAGACTTTCCTTTGAAACCCATTCAAGAATAGAGAAATTGGTTTGGGAGCAGAGGGAAAATTTTGAATACGTAAACCAGAAGCCTTTTATTTTTCTAAATGAGCAAGAGGCTAAATCCTTCTTGGAAAAACCAGCGATTGCTGAGACAATTGAAAAGTCAAAAACTGAGCTGGGTCTGCCCCCACAGATAAATGAGGATATGATCAGACAATTGATGGCTTTGGCAGCAGCCTTCAGTGGAATCAATAGTGTCTCCACAAAAGTGGATAGCTTGGCTTCCATAGCCCTCCCCAAATCCTTACCATAACGAAGTTCCTTTTGTTTGTCTATCGTGGAATAGCTGTGGTTTTTTTCGTTGGTGGGGTACAGCAAATTTTATCAGTTACTCTGCTGTTATCCTACTCCAAGAGACTCTGCATGTTTCTAATTTTTATGTTGAGGGGTTAGAATGTTATACACAACCTGCCAGTAGCGATGAGAAGGGCAGGCCCTCGGGTGGTCTAGCTATCCTCATCACCAATTCCTGTAAACTAGCTTTGAAGCTTATCTATAAAGACGCTGCAGTGATAGCTGTAGAGCTGACCTCATGTCAGGCATATGGGAAAGCAATCCTTCCTTTGTGTATCTATTGGAATAGGGTGACTATATCATTGGAAGAGCTTGCAGATACCCTGGACCTAATTCTAGAAGGGGAAGTAGTTTGTCATGTGCATGTGGGGATTTTGGTGGTGGGAGGGACTTCAATTCATCCTGTCTATTCACTAGGCAGAGTATGGTTCAGAAACTGCGGTCTTCTGCTTCCACTGTTAGGAATGGTCAAAAATTGGTGTATTTTTTCCTGAACTGTGATATTCAGGTGGTATCCACGCAAGTCAAACTGTTTCCTCACACGTGGTCTTGAGGTGGACTGAAATCTCATATTGATCATTTCTTTCTGTCCACTTAACTTTACAAAGTTTCTGACTCAGTTTTAATCAAGGATCTTGGATATGGGGATCATCACACAATTTCTGTAAAGCTAAGTTTAGGTAATTGGTGATATAAAGCAAACCCTATATTGGAGCTAGTTGAAATTGACAGACCAGGACTGTCTGTTAGATGGAGTTCGTCGATATGCCATCAGTTCATCCGGCGAATTAAAGAGGACCCTGAAATGGAGAGCATGATGACCTTGTCAAATGATGATTCGGTCCATATGGATGCACATATGACAAATAAGATAAATCTCCACTTAATGGAGCTGACAAAGAAGGTTGTGTCTGCTTATCAATCTAAATTGCATAAGCATACCTTCAATTTAGAGATTTTCCATTTAAAAAAAGATAAAAATCTAAAGATCAGACACTTGACTAATTCGAATCTTGATAGGGAGGAGCACCCCTGTGTGAAAAAGGGCATTCTTCAAAAGTATAAAAATGCCATTAAGAACCTAAAAGCTAAGCTTCTCTTACAAGACAACCACGCTATGACGTACTATTTGTTGAAAAATAACATCTGGGCTATTCTAAGGACCATAAATGGTGTAAATGAGAGACAAAAAGAAAATGCTATTGTGGCCACAGTTTGGGTCAACTACATTAAGCATAAATATGATCTACCTATGAGATTTGATAGAAAAGATTCATTGAATTATGGAAACTCAATTTTGGCTAATTCTCCATGGGCTCATGAAGATATAGTTGAGGCCATTGAGAAGTTAAATGTGTCAAGAGCGGTCGGTCCGGATGGGATTCTGGCTTGTTTACTTAAATCTGATCCACAATTGTGGGCAGTGATTTTGAAATACAAATTCGATGCTGTGTTTCAAACCCGAGTAATACCTAGATCTTGGTGCTCAGCTATTATAATTCCCATTTATAAGAAAGGGCTGATAAATGAGCCTGGTCATTTCAGACCGATCGCTCTTACTGATGCATCCTCCAAAGTTTTCGGTCACCTCATTTTGAAAGAGTTGTTACATTTTATGAAGACTAATAAGACCCTGTCAAAGTATGAAATTGGATTCAGACGTTTTATGGGATGTCCTCTTAATGCCATGTTACTATCTCACATTCAATGGCATACTAAGCATGATCATATAGGACTTAAGTGTCGCATTTGACACTGTTGTTAGAGAGGTCCTGTGCGAAAAATGTTAGCGAATGGGGTTTCCTGTTTTCCTGTTCATCTGATCTCACTCATAGCCCTATTGCATACTGCTACCACCTATAGAGTGAGATTGAATAAAGAAGGTGCTCTTACAGATCCAATACCGACTGCAATTGGGCTGAAACAAGGCTGCACACTTGCAGCAGTATTGTTTAATTTCTATATCTCAGATATAGAAGGGTGTTGGGATAATGCAATAATTTTTCTGGTTATACCTGGCCAACTGAAACTCACCTATATTGGGTTCGTGGATGATCTATTACTCTGACAAAACCCTGTTTGGGCTGCAGACTAAAATGAACCTGTTCTACTCCTATGCAGTTGCACATAACCTAAAGGTAAATCAATCCACATCTAATATAATTATATTTTCAGATGGGAGAAAAAAGGTTTGTAGATTTAACTGGTCCATGGATGGGGTGAATATTGAGATGGTACAATCTTAAATATCTGGGTTATACCTTGACTGACTTGTGTTCCCTGACTTGATGGAAGGAAAGGCTGCAAGAGAAAACAAGATCTTTAATCTCACAAATGAGAATTATTATGCAGAAATATTGCTGCTTCTCTCTGCTACCTGTTATTCAATTATGTCTATTGAAAGTTGAACCCTGTATTCTGTATATCTTGGACATATGTCTTTGAGATTGATGATCTACTAGATACCCTACAGGGTGGTATTTGGAAAACTGTGTTGGGCCTGGCTACCTCAATACTGAATGATGCTATACGACATGATTTGGGCCTTCTACCAATGTCAGAAAAATGGCTTTGGCACCTTTTGAATAATTATGTGAAGATATTAAGGCAGCCATCAAATTCACTCTATGTGGATCTGAATAATTTGTTAACACTAGGGTGCTTGACCTCATTGTCATTCTGTGCAGAAAAAATTAATCGAATTTTGGGTTTGATGGCCATATCCAAGGAAGACTTAATTGCAGGTCTACCAAGTTGCAAACGGAAAAGGCAACTATACTATTGGTGTAACCAATCAGATCCAATTGGCTCTTATAAAACATATCGTTAGTTTGCCTTGTTTAGAAGGAAATGGGGGGATCGCCCAAGATATATCTTTGTTTCCCTGTAGCCTGGGACGCAACCAAGCGTAACCAATTTCACACAAATGAAAGGTTATTTCAATGGGGGAGATCTAACTTGCAGTATCAATCTGGAAACTGTAGATTTTGCAAAAAAGACAGTGTGGTGGAGTCCCTTAAACATCTGGTTATTTTCTGTGACTACTTTGAACATGTGAGAATCAACCTATTTGGGAACCATCTATACTCGAGCTCTACTTTGTCTAGAGATTCCCTATGGTACAGGTCTATGTGGGGTAATGGTATTAAGTTGGTTATTAAGCTGACTTTGTTGCTGACAGCACTTGATATACAATTGAAAGAAATTAATTTCTAATTTGAGCAGGCTTCAAAAAAGTTTTTTTAAAAAGTAAGTTATATGTGTTTATTTGCTTATTTGTGTACGTCAAAACTGTATATCTGTTGCTATTAATTGTGTTTAGTTTTTAGCAATTTTGAACTGAAAAATTACAGGTATTCTATTTTAGAGTCTCACGAATTGGATATTCCTTATGTTTTGAAAAGGAACATATCTTTTCTATGTTTTATTGGAATTTCTTATTGTTCAATTGTAAAGGTTTATAAGATAACCAAATACAATGAAAAAAAGAAATAGAGGGCTTGAAGGTTTTGTTGCAATTCCAAGTCACAATGTGGTAAAGAAAAAGCAATTTCACAATAATAGAAGCTCTTCCAAACAATGCCACTTAGAGAATGGATGACCAAAAGATTTACTCATAATTTGATGTCCCTTGATATTACATGATTAGTTCCCCTGATGAATGTGCATTATTGAGGACACTGGTGGACAGAAACGTCAGGGAAGGTAACAGAACATTTGTATGATAGACAAATGTTCTCAAGAAAGGAAGTTTGGTCTGATTGTCTTCATGTTCTATAATTCCCTGTTCTATTTAATAGCCCTAGTTCATTTCTATTATCTTTTGCTTTCAATGTTAGTGAGTGCTTAATGGTTCCCTAATCCCAGTCCTACAGATAAGGGTTGTATGGGCCACTTTTCCTCCCCCCCCCAAAAGGACCAAATACTCCAAAAAGAAAAATGGGGAGTAAAAAAAAAAAATTATCCTAGCAAAAAATAGGAAATCGACATATAGTAGCTTGACCCCTGCTTTCACCCACACAGCTCGATGGGTATTTTGGGGACAGTAATACAGGTAGTGCCACAGAAAGAAACAGTAAATATTACTGCCTGATCCAAAGACGTAACAATGTATCTTTTAATGTGCATAAATAGTTGGGTGCAAAACATATTTATTACAAAAACATTTCTATTTTATAGTTAAAATATATTGTTACCCCTCTTATAATATACTCCCATCTAGAATGAGACTTTTTGACTCCCGTAAAATTCTTTTTAATCCCAACTTTAAAAAATGGAAAGTAAAATATGCATCTTAACTGGAATATTGCCTGTTAAATGCCCCTTCTGTTGTATGTTGCCTTGCACATTGACATCCACGTTTCCATTATGTAGGGTGTTGACTGGCATCGTAACAGCCTGCAGTGGTTCGCCTACCAGCAGGGGTGGTGAATATCCTTTCTGTGCTAGTTTGCCTACCACCAGGAACTTCATACTTTTTTCCATCCAGGTATGACATGCAGTACGAGTTGTGGGCCCGTTTGTATTTGTAGTATAATGATAATGTTTCAGATGTAAAAAAATTAACAACAATGCAATTTCAAAAAAGTAAACTTGTGTAACACGTTTGCCTAACACTGCCGAAGAGAAACTGCCCCAAAAGGTTTATGCATAAACAATCATTTATTTTAAACGCAGCTAATTTGTCATAGAATGTATTAGGATTCAGTATACTAATATCTAGTGGATTTATTGAAATGGATTTTGAATGTCTTTGCGGTAGAAGAGGTCATTAGCCAACTAAACAACCTATGGCAATATTGTACAGGTCAAACGGGTTACTTTGCGAAATCTGTTTACATATACATTGAGTTTTCATTAATAGGAAGTGTTGCTAGAGTAAATTAATATTTCATGAAGATTCCCATACCACGTGTAGTGAGCACTGTGTATTGTGTGACCTACATTTTATTTTTCTATGCAATTGATAAAATATTCTGTACGTGTGCTCATAGGTGTACAGCAATCTTCCCTTTGACACTTTAAATAGAAAGACAGACCTAGACAAAGCAATAACAGCATACCATTTAGGGTAGCAGGGATCAGTTGCATGTTCCCCACCAATTGTAAACGGTAATGGCGCTAAAAGGTGGGGTGGGAAGTGCACTTGGTGGAGAGTAGCTGTTAGGGATAAATACTGGGCTGGGTGGGTTCAGAAGGAGGGTGAAGAGGGTGCACATTGAAGAGTTTGAGCCGTTTGCAGAAGTCTTGTTTTATTAACTATAAGGTAAAATAAAAACTGTCTATGGGAGATGTGGACAATCGGTTTTCAAGGGATGTAAAGATAATGCTCCTGAGATTATAGCTCAGGGGCTGGGAGTTTACCTCAGGGGCCATGCGTTTGTCTTGAAAGCAAAAACACAGGTCTGAATCACGGTCCCACACTTAGAGACTAGTCTCCGATATTATGTGTGCTATAAAGGTTTAATTAATTGGGACATTCCTTTTCTAAGCGTAGTGGCATGCAATACACTTGAATAATATCATCCTGCATATCTGTATTATGTATTGGCCTTGTACTCGGTGCTCCAGATAAGATATTTTACTCTCTAGTTTTGGAAGTTGCAGTAAAAGGCTTTATTGGGAGTAAAAACGTGTTCTCATTCTCGATTGGTGTATTTTTAAGCAGGAAAAGTATATTTTAAGTTGAAAAAATAGGCATATTTCTTGTAATTCAAAAATCCTTTGTATCTAGCATTTCTTGTAACAAAGTGGGCTTTTTCGTAGAAGCAAATATTCTCATGTGCCAGAAATTCAAGTTGCAAGCTACTAGCTAACCAAAAAAAGTCACGTGTCACCTCTATTCCATACATACACAAAGCATACCATGTCTTACTTGTTAAGAGTCCAGTCAAGATATCCGTAGCCAGTGGCTAGTGGTGAGTGCACATTTTGCACCCTGCTGCTCTTGACACATCAGCTGACGTAGTGCAGGCGGCATACAGCGTACAAGTGTACCCGGTTCGCCCTTTTTTTCTTTGTTGGGAGTGTTAGCCTGATTTTAACAAGTAACATGGGGCATTATACAGCTTATCTGGACGCCTGATTGTAATGCTCCTTCATTTCTACCTACAGTTGTGAAGCTAAACCATTGCATTTGTTTCAGATTCTCAAGATGCATTTGTTTCAGATTTTAAGATGCAAATATGAGGGATGTAACTTTTATTTTTCTTTCACACAGATTTTGCTGGTATTTCCCTTTGCTTCTTGGGGACGCCCAGACCACAATGGCAGAGGACCAGGAGATGGAACAGCCATGCAAGGACGACCACGATCTACCCCATAAACGATGTCCCAGCAAAACCTACCGGAGCATTGATCACTCACAGACTCTGCTTAGGGGGCTGGTGTCTCTTCGGGACAGCAAGATTCTTTTTGATGTGGTCCTGAGGCTGGAAGGAAAAAATATAGAAGCTCATCGTATTCTACTGGCGGCATCATGTGACTACTTCAGGTAACTCTAACTTTAAGGTTGTGTTAATAGTAGCCTATCCTTGATGCACCCCTTCTTTAAAAATGTAGGTCTTGCCCTGAAGCTTCTCATGTGGAAAAAAGCCATCCTGCTTCTTCGTACTACCTTCAACTCGCCACATTACCACTATGCATTCCTTTCAATGCATTTTATCCGCCGTGGGAAGTGTACGCACTCTGCAAGCCATTTCACACAATCAAGGGCAAGTTTAATTACTGAGGCATTTCCTACAGTTTTTGAAATAGTACGTCACTAGCAAATGGGCTGCAGGCTTTGAAATTGAGGGGAGTTGTGAGCTATTTAGCTACTGCTTGTAGCCCAGAAGAAATTGGTTAGCTTGACACTAACAGCTTTAAGGAGCGAATGTTGGCTCGCATGTAGCTTGTTCGTGTCAGAAAACAACATACCTATGTAACAATAACTCTATATAATTAAATTTGCATCTTACTTGGAAGCTATGTTTGTGGAACACTATGTACTATCTCATTTCCCAGTGGTAGCACCTGCTCACTGGTTAATGCTGGTTACCCAGGAGCTACTTTCCGTTCCTGCTCATCCAATCTTAATTTTGATCCCTGGGATATTTGGTGCTCTGGGCAGTTTGTATAACCAGGTGCTCAAATTGGGGTTGTAATATAGCAGGGCGATTCTATAATAGGACTCAATTTCTCACCTTTAGGCCCCTTTTGCAAACTAACACCAAGCTATTCTATACCAGGCTCACCTCACCAGTTTTGGTGCAAAATCTGCAGAATAATGTTGTTTTTCATAGCTAACATTTCTAGTTTCTTTTCAAATCAGTAATATAGGCAGGCCATGCCCATTAAATTTGATCTACAGCTCTCTCTCTACTTGAGGAGAACCATCTCCGGTTGCGGAAGCACCTCAAGACCTTCCTCTTCGCTTATGCCGTTGCCCCTCTTCTCCCCTGCTGATCTGTTTTCTCTCTTGGCACCGTGCACCTGGGCACCCTCTGTCCTTCAGGCTCAGGTATCTGCTCACCCTGCCACCTTCTGCACTGCTTCCGGGCCACTCCTTGCACTGGTGCCTGTATCTGTACCCATACAGTCCCCCACCCATTTTCTCCTGCACTAGCTTACTCTATCTGCTTAACCTAGCACTTGCCACTTGCTGGCTGCACTACGACTGTTTATCTCCTTTATTTTACTTATTATTTATAATGTCTCTTCTGTGTTCCGCACCTTCCACTTCTCCCCCCTTCCATGCACTTCCCCTTTTTCCCTTTGCCATGCACTTTTGCGTTCTCAATGTCACTGGGCCTAGTAAGATCGTTGTTTTTGTTCTCCCCTGTTCACCTCCCTTTGCCTGGTCGTACTCTGAAACACTTGTGTACGAGTGCGACATAAATAAAATATTTCATTTAATTTAATTTCTCCCTTGCCTCGGGCATCCTCATGAAGCGACCGTCTTCTTTTCCATTTTCATGTTCGAACTAGACTACTGCAGCTCCATGAACTAAGCCAACCAAAAAACTAGTTTGGTAAGAGTTGGCTTAAAATTAAAGTGTAATGCAAATGTTTGACCTTCAACAAAGTTTTCATGTGACCGCTGCCAGTGGAACTCAGAACAACTTCCACTCTTCGCAAAGCATTTGGGACCTGTTGTCCACTTTCCCTCTTATTTGCTGCTAATTATTTACCCTATTGATAACTAATCAGAGCAACCCAATGTCTATTGTGGGTAACAAAGAAATAGAAGTAAGATGTGTGTTGGAAAAATCTACAATGTCAGATGAGTGTCAAGCCATTTATGTATGGGACAGACCCTTTTGCTTTGGAGCCAGCTTAGACTCAACCTGCACTCTCAAAGATAGTTTTAGAAATTGCTGATCAGTTTGATTAGATATTTTTGCTTTTTAATACTCTCCCTGCAGCAATGGGCCCAGTGAGTGAATTTGATTTAAATTGAGCGAAATTTAAGTAACCTAACTAAATCTTTCACCCAGGACGCTGCACTGTCCTGGGACTTGGAGGTAAACCTGGGCTATTCAACCAGTGATGTGACCCGATCACAATATGTTTTTATCCACCTTGATCTGCTAGGAGTGGGTCAGGGTAGGTGTGTAAGTGGCACTAATGGTTTAGAGACCAGTGTTCCGGGAGTTTGTCAAAGATTAAATGCAGTGTTACTTTGAAGATAATGAAGGGAAGGAGGTTGTCCTGGGCTTGGTATGGAATGCTGCAAAGGTTACGTTTAGGGGACCTATTATACAGAAGGAGCTAAGAGATGAATGGAAAAGACAACAGACTTTGCTGGAGAAGCAACTGAAGAGAGGATTGCTAAAGCTTGTGTGAGAGCTGTATGATGATGATGTGGAGAGGGCCAAGAACTTGTAAAAGATCTTACAACTCTGGTAGTAAGAGAATTCAAATTGGAATAGCTTACAAGACCTTCAGGTACCTTAAGTAAATATCCCATGAAATGGGCAATCCGGCAGTCTCCACTTTGGCAAGGACATTGCAAAAACAGAGTGTGGATACACAGTTGTCTATTCTATTTTGCAATGTCTGGTCAGCTACATAGAAATCCACTCAACATACCATACTGCTTTACTGATTACTGTCAGGAACTACATACTATAGAGGCCTGTTCAGACACTAGGTTTTTATCAAATTGAAGGGTTTTTATCAAAATGTTGTGTAAGGGCTGTCCCTCTCTCTCTTCTCTTCCCCACGTCTTGATCCACCCTAGCCTAGACACTTCTTTAACACCAAATGTGGTTACGAGAGGTTGGTAACCGGTAACCCCCTACTGTCTATAGTCTCGCTGGTTAATGGTGAGGGCCTAAAAGTACCTTTCTCATCTGTCTTACTCCCTCTGGGGTCTTTTTTTAATTCTAACCTGGGCCCCCACAAGCAAAATAAAACCAGGAAGTCGAGCATTCCAATAGTCTAGCTCTCATGCAAACTTTTCCTCTCATGATCTCCTACTCCTTACCTGAATGTTCTAACCTGTTCAAAGCCCGTGAGGATAAGCCCAGAAGCTGTTTGTTGCTGTCTTCGTCTATTTGCCGGTGTGTTGAAGGAAAGACGTGGATACCCCTTTAAGTGGCAGAGCCAGCACAAGTAATAAAGGGTGACTGCACTAACCCTCGCGGCAAAGCCCTTGAGGATAAGCCCAGAAGCTGTTTGTTGGCATTCAGGGGCGAGAACTACAGCCTCACACGATTGCTGTGCTGCGCGGTAGCTCCTTTGTCGTTAACATTTGTTGTGGGGGCCGCACGTGGAAGTGTGTGCGCGGAGTCTCAAGGTACGTGAAGGTGCTTCACTTTGCTGCCTCTATTATACTGTTCCATACCACAATGGCTGAGGTCTGCTGATCTGGTGTGCAAAAGCGAATTCTGAGAAGGCGTCCGTCAAGAGGTACGGATACAACAACTGGGAGTCTGTAAACATTGAATTAATTTACCCTGTGGAGACCCGTGTGGAAAAGGCTTGGATTGCAAGTCCTCCTTTTTTTGTCCATAGATCTTAAAAGCCAGACCTGGCCGCAGAGTCGGCCTGTAGAGTTTCAGGTCTCTGGCTCAAAAGGTCTCAGTGGAGCAATCAACGGGAAGCTGCCGAGCAGCAGTAACATCTAATATTCTACGCTACCGATTGTCTATTAGGTTCCCGCTTGTGTAGCAGACGGGAAACCTCTGGTAGCTTCTGTTTCTACTGACCCGTACGAACCCGGTCATTATGGTGTGGTGATTCCTCCAAAGCTTGAAGTAGTTCTGGTGTAACTTCAAGCGTCACATAGTGGAAAGTGGAAGGACTTCTCTCGTCTAGGTATAGGGCATCTTGTACGTAGGTGCCAGCCGCCGTGTGCCAAGGGGTGACTGCGGGCCCAGGTGCCTTTGAACCCCTGGTGGTAACATCCTACAGTGCTGTGGCTAGTCTCTTTAGTGTACTATCTTTGCTGTGAGTTTGGGGTGACTGTGGGCCTAGGTGCCTTTGAACCCCGTGTGAGAACTTCACATAGCACAGTGGCTTGGGCCATCAGCACCTTTTCTTGCTGTGTGCTAAGGGGTGACTGTGGGCCTAGGTGCCTTTGAACCCCGTGTGAGAACTTCACATAGCACGGTGGCTTGGGCCATCAGCACCTTTTCTTGCTGTGTGCTAAGGGGTGACTGTGGGCCCTGGAGCCTTTGAACCCCCTGTGATTACGGCAATTAGGCCTTTGATTGCGGTCTATCTTGGTCAAATTGGCTGCACAAATCTAGATCATACTCTTTGGCCTGTGAACTTCTAGATCTAGGTAACATCGGACCTTGTTGGAAACGCCACGTTATATAGGGGTTGTCCTATAAACAGTATATAGTGTCAAAGTCGATTTTACCTTATCTTGGTGGGGCACCAGAAGGTTGGGGTGTCCTCGAAACACATAAGGAGGTGGTAGTTCGTTTGGTGGTTTGTTCAGTTTTGTACAAGGTGATACTTACCCTTCTCGGGCGTGGAATCTGTAATCTGTTGGTATTTGTGTAGCCCCACTGCCACCAACCTATTTGTCTACAAAGTTGGGGCAAGGGAGGCAGGTTCTCAATTAAGAAACACCCATAAATCCAGGGCTGTTTGGCGGCTAGGCGGGAGGCGTGATTATAACGAATGCAAGAAAGGGCTTAGTATGGCGTATTATATACCTGTGTTATTTTCTGATGTGACTCTATTATGAATGTGATATAAGGTTGGTGCTACACTTTGGGAGCCAAGATAATATTAACCAAGCAGGGGACTTGGGTACCCAGAGTATGGTTGGAACCCTACGGAGTGGCAAACTACCTACCCTTGTGTTCAACTGAAAAAGCATGCGTCAATAGCAAGCGGTAGCTTCGTATTTCCTAATAGAAATAAGTCTGAGGTCTTAATTCAAACATCTAAAATGAATGTAGAGGAAGAAAATGATAAAGCAATCTTTGTTGACCAAGCTAAATGCGACCTAAGTGGAACAGATTTTCCTTCACTCCCAATAATCACAGGGAATGTGATGAAAAATCCATTAGATTGCTTGGATAATAAAGACTGTCCTAATGAGAATTTACAGAAAAGCTTCCTTAGTATGCATGAAGTACCAATGCGCCCATCTGATCTTAACAGGGAAGACGATATACCACTCAGACCACAGTTTATGATACTTGAAAGTACTGAAAAACTGAGCAGACTCGAGGGTTTTCTTCATGCATTAGAGATGTGTAAAAATGCTTATATGACCAAAGGTAATGATGAAATAAAAGTGCTATATGCTAAGGGCACACAAACATTAAAGGGTGACGTTGAACAGATGCTAATCTGCCAAAATATCAGGTTCACAAGGATACTGCCACTTGTGTCAAAGGTTTGAAAGCTAAAGTAGAAGGGGACATAGAGAAGGAACTAAAGATATTGGTGCTGACTAACCTGGAGAAAATTCAAAGTGTGGAAAAGTTAATGGAAACTGCTCTAGCGAAAATGGACTGTGGTTTTGAAAACACTACAGAAAAAATCCAATGATTAACCTGGATAGCCCGTCTGTGTTATTGGATGCGATGGAGGGAGAGGTGACACCAAAACAGGTAATGAGGGATGAGCAGGGTGGGGATCCCAATTCTGAACAAGAGGCACCATATGAGTATTATATATCACGTAGAGAAAAGAAAATGTGAGCCAGAGCGCTCAAAAGAAGAGAAGTCTGGAAATAACATCAATATAGTCAACAATAAGAAATCCAAAAATCTACCCTCTTTAAAAAAAAAGAAACCGTAATAAAAACATCAAAGATATCTGTAACCTGTCAGTCGAAGAAGGGGTTTTGGATTTCACACAACTGAACGAGGAAAGTAAAAAGGCGCTAGAGGTGAGAGATACACTAGGTGCATGTGAAGACCAGGTGAGGGGCACCATTGATCCACACATAGAGAAAATAAACACTGTCAACTCCAAGGAATACGGAGAAGCATCTATCTCCTTGACAGAAGCAATGAAACACAAGGGAAGGAAAGATAAAACACCCAAAGGACACATTAATAATAAAAATGATAAAAACATTTAACAAAAAGGAAGGAAGCATGCCGAATTCTATGAAATTAGAAGAACCAAATGAGGTTCTGGGTATTTAACAGTTCTTTAGTTGTAAAAATAAAGAAAACAAAAACCATACACCTTGAGAAACTGAAGTTGTTGATATAAGTAATAACATGAAGTTGCAACCTCTTCCTAAATTGTCTGCCAGTACTAACTCCCTAGAAGCATCTGAAGGGGGAAATATAGGGGCAGATGGAAAAGGTGTGAATGTTATTGTACTGACAAATCCATCTGTGACCCCAAGTGAGGATATAAAAAAGTCGGTGATCAATCCAATTGTGACCCCAAGTGAGGATATCAAAAAATTGGTCCAACAAGCACTCCTTAATCTTAGGGAAAATTCTTCAAGTCTCGGCCCTCACCTGTCTGTGCACAATCCCAACATGCAAGTGAGAGATTTGATGAATATATCGGTAACGCCATTAAGGTATGGGGGCTGTACAACTAAACCACAGGTACATTTCTCTAACAATGAAGAGGTATACAATGGAGCAGGGCCTATGAGAAATTCCTCGCGAGATGAGGTTAAGGTAAAGGGAGAAGAGATTAGAGAGTATGAACCATGGAATACAGAAAGGGAGCAGGAACAACATGGAAATGATACACAAAATGCTGAGGGGGGTGAGTGAAAGATATGCTGGAGGCTATAAAGAGGCAGGTAGTAGAAGTTATTCTGCTGCCATGGACCAAGAAAAAATTTACCCAAACACATGGATGGGGGAGAAAATTGAATGGAGACAGCCTAAATTTGTAGATGATCCAAGTGTTGCACTGAATTTCCTGTTGACAATAGGGGGGCCTCTGTCCCTAAACTGATGGAGGATCCTATCCTTATTCAAGGAGATACCTCGTTTATCATTAATATCTACTAGCGATATTAAGTTGGTAGACTGTATACATCCACACAGATATAACTATGTAAGAAAAGTCTTCTACTCCAGATCAATATATGAACTGGTCCTCTCAGAGGCAACATCATTGCAAAGATTTGGGTACAGCCTAGAAAACTACAGCCAGGGCTTTCAGAAAATACAGGAGGGGAGAAAGGGCATCTAATACAAGAGAATCAAATGTGAATAAATCCGTTTCTCCAGCATGGGGTCTGGCATGGATTCACATGCTCATGAATATTCCCCGTCGTCAGGCTGGGAATCCTCGGTAAAGAAAAAATCAGTTTCAGTTTCGTTTCTGATCTGTCTTTCGTAGTAGTAACCAATCACTGATCTCTGCGTCATACTGACCACAGCCAATGACTGCCCTCTACCTAAGCCCCGCCTCTGGCAGCCATCTTCAGATTTTTACCGCACGTTCAAGTGTTGGGATCCTCGTGCTATTGCTCTCGAGCATTAGTGCTATTTTTTCACGTTTTTTCTCAAAAAACTTCTATTTTTCGGTCAACAGAGCCTCAAGCTCCACCGTTTCTTCATCCGATCAACGGGGACCCGTGTCGGATTCGTCTACGCCCCTCAAGGGTGAAGATTTCATCGAGCCACGCTTTTGGAGGACTCCAGAAGTTTCTCAGGCCCATCTCGGACATGGCCCAGGAGAAGGGAAGCTCGACGCCCGGAAAGCTGTTCAGGGTCTGCCCTGGATGCCAGCTTCAGAATGTCTTTAAGGAGGACGAACACTCCCTTTGTCTTTACTGCCTACATGAGGACAAGACGCACGTGGAGAAGGACTGTGCATTTTGCGGCAATATGTCGGAGCGGACCATGAAGGACCGCCATCAACGTCTCGCCAACTGGCTGGAAGGGTAGAGCCCGTCAGGCGAGAAGAAGAAGTCGTCCGAGCGGTCAGAGGACGCCCCGGCGACGGGGGTCCAACACAAGGCCAAGCACCGCGAGTCCGCTGGCACCGGGAGCGCCGAACGGTCGGGCTCTACGGACGCCAGGCAGGGTGCATCCTCCCCGGCGCCATCAACCACGAGCCAACGATCAGGCTCCGGTAAAAGGAAGGCCGATCACCCGGCGAAGCTCCTGGAGAGACCCCGGTCGAGCTCGAAGGCCCCATCGGAGGGGGAGCGAGGCAGTGACCCTCCCCCCAAGGAGAAGGCGGTGAGCGCACCTAAGGTGGTGAAAGCCTTAATCCATCCGGCCAAGGCCTCTATCAAGACAGTCGCGGCGGCCCTGGCTCAGCCTGTGGAAGCTACACCAGTGGTGGCGACCTCGGGGCTCAGAGTCTCCCTGCCACCGCAGAGGGAGTCCTCTTTTATGCCCATCGACAGGACCCCCGTGAAACCTCCGACGGAGAAGAAAAAGGGGGGGCAGGAGGTCGTCGTGGATTCGGCCTCAACCTCTGAGGAAGAGCTGATCGAAGTCTTAAGCCACAGCGTTGGCGTGGAAGAAGACCAGCCCGTCGGGAGGGACCCCGACGTAGGAGACGACGATAACGTCGAGGGTGCCGACGGGGCCCCTGACCGCCCGTCGGACTCCCCTCAACCAGTGCTGCAAGACAACTCGGCGGCCATTTTGTTGGCTATAGAGTCCTTAGAGAGTCCTTAGAGTCCTTAGTCCGCTCAGAGATAAGCGGAGGAACCGCTCCCAACGGGGGACCCGGAGCCAGGCCCTTCTGGGAGCCCTCCCCCTAAGAGAAGAAGGATTCATCCTCCACCTCCTTTTCAGCCATCGTGCCCTGTTCAGCCCTCCTCCCCGTCCACGACTCGTGGGGATGATACGGGGACTGACACGGCCGCGACGGGTACGGACGACGAGGTTTACGACGAGGATCTGCCGTCGTCACCTCCCACCCGGGCTTCCCCGCCCAACGAGATTGGATCGTTTCACTCCATGATCGCCAGGGCATCCGAGCTTTTCCAGCTCTGCCCGGAAGAGAAGAAGAAGGAAGGTTTCCTTTATCAACGGCGCAAGGCCAAGAGGAAGACGGTCCTCTCTGTACCTCTACTGGACGATATTTGGGATGAGGGCCTCGCCCTCCTCAAGAACCCATCCACGACCCCGGCTAGAAGGGATCGGTATGAGAAGAAGTACCGGGTCCCGGATGCGGCCCCCTTGTGCCTTCGGGCACAGCCGACCCCGGACTCGGTCGTCTCTGCTGCGGCCAGGAAGAAAGCGGGGGGGGGGGCGGACGGCCAGGGAAAGAAATTAGATACGATGGGACGCAGAGTCATCTCGTCTGCAGCAACGACGATTAAGGCGGCCAACGCCTTGGCTATCGTAGCCCGCTACGACAGGGAGTTGTGGTACACACTGGCCCCCCTGCTGGACTTCCTACCGGACGACAAGAGGGCGGAAGCCCTAGAGATCTTGCAGGAAGGAGAGGTGGCTTCGGACCACGCCATTACGATTGCGACGGACATCGCTGACACTGGATTTCGCCAGTTGGGCAACGGCGTGAGCCTTAGGCGGCGTGGATGGCTCAAGGCTACTGACTTCCGTCAGGACTTGCAGACCAGAGTCTTGGACATGCCTTTCGACGGAAACAACCTGTTTGGGAAAACAGTGGACGATTCCCTTCAAGCCATCAAGGCAGACACGGAGACGGCCCGGGCTCTTGGGGTTCTCCAGGACCGGCGGCCGCCCTTTCGGAGCGGCGGAGGCAAACAGGGTGCCTCCAAAGGTTCCGGCGGCGGATTTTCCACCAATCGTCAAACGGCCCGTTCGTCGTCGCAGGAATTTTACAGGGGACGAGGCAAGTCGGGCGGACCCCGCCGTCGTCGCCAAGGAGGACAAGGCGGCAAAGCCTTGTCGAAGCAAGACTGAACTGGCCGTGGGGTCGGGCCCCCACCGAAGCACCCCGGTGGGAGGCCGGCTGGCGAGCTTCGTCAGCGTGTGGGAGTCCATCTCCACCGACCGTTGGGTGCTGGACACCCTAGCTCAGGGTCACGCGCTCGAGTTTCTAAAGAGGTGCCCGCGCGTCCCCCCTGTGGCCAGGAAAGAACATCACGTCCCTCAACTTCTCTTGGAGGTAAAGGCGATGCTCAAGTAGGGCGCCATAGAGCTCGTCCCAAAGAGGCTTCGGGGCTCCGGAGTTTACTCAAGATACTTCCTCGTGAAGAAGAAGACGGGAGGATGGCGTCCCATCCTGGACCTACGACGACTGAACAAATTCATCAAGGCACAGAAGTTCCGGATGGTCACCCTCCAACACGTCCTGGGTCAGCTGGAGGAGGGCGATTTCCTGTCGTCGTTGGATTTGGAGGATGCCTACTTCCATATTCCCATCCTAAAGGGACACCGAAAGTTTCTCAGGTTCGTGGTCCAAGGGTGTCACTACCAGTTCAGAGCCCTTCCCTTCGGACTGAGG
Source organism: Ambystoma mexicanum (assembly GCF_040938575.1). Classification (NCBI taxonomy): domain Eukaryota; kingdom Metazoa; phylum Chordata; class Amphibia; order Caudata; family Ambystomatidae; genus Ambystoma; species Ambystoma mexicanum. The sequence goes on from NC_090932.1 coordinate 1,569,943,892, forward strand.
TCGGCACCCAGGGTGTTCACCAAGTGCCTCGCACCGGTGGCAGCGCAGCTGCGCCGAGAGGGGATCCACGTCTACCCCTACCTGGACGACTGGCTCATCCGAGCGAAGACGAAGGAGCTTGCCATGGAGCACACGGCAAGGACCATCCAACTTCTCACGGACCTGGGATTCTCCATAAACTACGCCAAATCCCACCTGGTGCCCGCGCAAGACGCACTGTTTCTGGGAGCGAAGCTCGACACAGTGTCGCTTCTGGCCTCTCCGTCGGAGGAAAGGACGAGGGCCATCTTGGGCAAGGTGCAGCAGATGCTGGTTGCGGACGCGGCCAGAGTGAGGTCCATCATGTCCCTCCTCGGAATGATGTCTTCTTGCATTTACCTCATCCGCCTGTGCAGGCTCCGGATGCGCCCGTTGCAGGAGTTCCTGGACGCGCGCTGGATCCAGACGACGGGCAGCTTCGAGGAGAGGATCACACTCGACGAGAGTTTCCGATGAGCGATCCGGTGGTGGGGCACCCGCGCGCATCTGACGGCGGGCATGGACTTCCAGACCCCCGGCCACCAGGAGACAGTGACCACGGATGCCTCCCTGGAAGGGTGGGGAGCGCACACCGAAAATCTGCACGCGAGAAGCCTTTGGCTCCCGACGGAGAAGTCCCTCCATATCAACGTCCTGGAGCTCCGTGCAGTGTTTTGGGCCCTCAGGTCCTTTCTTCCGTCCCTCAAGGGCAAGGTGGTGAGGATCTTCACCGACAACACCACCACCATGTTCTACATCAGGAAACAGGGTGGAACCAGGTCCCCAGCCCTGTCCATGGAGGCGCAGGATCTGTGGCATTGGGCCGTCGCCCAAGGGATATTTCTGGTGCCGTTTCATCTGGCAGGGATAAAAAACACCATCGCCGACTCACTCAGCAGGGAGCTGCGCTCGTGCCACGAGTGGGAACTACGACAGGATCTAGTGGACCGCCTCTTCCGACAGTGGGGCACACCCCAGATAGATCTGTTCGCGACGGCGACAAACTCCAAGTGCCGGAGGTTCGCCAGCAGGTTTCCCCAGCCGAGGAGCATGGGCGATGCTTTCTCGTTCCCCTGGGAGGGCCTGTTTCTATACGCGTTCCCTCCATTGCCATTGCTGATCCGGCTCATCAACCAGCTCAAGAGGTCACGGTGCAGGATGATCCTCGTCGCACCTGCGTGGCCGAGGCAGATATGGTTCCCGGACCTTCTGGACTTGTCAGTGTCCCCGTCAATCAAGCTGCCAGTGGACGCGGATCTTCTCTCCAGGGAAGGAGGCGCCATCCTCCATCACGACCCGAAGTCGCTGAGCTTGCAGGCCTGGCTCCTGCAGCGTTAGAGTTTGGAGGATACGACATACCGGCCGACTGCAGAGAGGTTCTTGCAAAGGCCAGAGCGTCCTCAACTCTTAAATGCTACGGACACAAATGGAAGAGGTTCTCTGTCTGGTGCCACGCACAGAAGATTAACCCTCTACGGATTATGGTTCCCCAAGTACTGCCGTACCTACTGACGCTGGCCAAAGCTGGACTGGCGCACGCGTCCATCAAGATTCATCTTGCTGCGATCTCCCGATACACCAGAACCACGGGGCGGACGTCTTTGTGGTCTCATCGTCTGGTGAAAGAGTTCATGAAGGGACTTTTCAGATCGTTCCCGCCGGTGAAGGCTCCAGCCCCGGCGTGGGAGCTCAACGTGGTGCTGACCAAGCTCATGGGACCTCCGTTCGAGCCTCTGCACTCGGCTCAGTTGAAGTTCTTGTCGTGGAAAACAGTGTTTCTTGTGGCCATCACCCCCGCACGACGGGTGGGAGAGATCCAGGCCCTTTCCTGCAAGGCCCCGTACTTGACTTTTCACAACACGAGGGTAGTGCTCAGGACGCACCCCTCCTTCATGCCCAAGGTGCCGTCGGACTTCCATCGCAACAAACCCTTGGTGTTGCCTGTTTTCTTCCCGTGGCCTTTGTCGCCGGCTGAAAGGACTTTGCACTCGCTGGATGTGGCTAGAGCGCTGAAGTTCTACGTGAACCGCACAAAGTGTTTTCGGAAGACGTCACAACTCTTTGTGAACTTTGGACCTGTCAATCAGGGGAAGGCTCTCTCGAAGGCTTCCATTTCCAGATGGCTCTCCGGCTGTATCATGTACTGTCATCGGTTGGCAAACCGACCGCTGCCTGGCCGTCCGAGAGCTCATTCCACCAGAGCGATCGCAGCTACCACGGCGTTCCTATCTGGTGTGCCCTTGCTGGACATCTGCAGGGCTGCTACGTGGAGGTCGACGCACACCTTCACGAAATTCTACTGCGTCGATCGGGATTCCAGGGAGGAGTCCAGGCTCGGCCAAGCTGTGCTGCGCAACCTTTTCGCCTAAGGTGAGCCTGGTGAGGAGATGAGAATTGCTTAATGTTGAGTTTGATGTAATGCTTAATGTTGAGCCTTTGCCACCTCCCGTGGTTGTGCATGTGTGTACTGCTATGTATTCTTTATTCATGAGCATGTGAATCCATGCCAGACCCCATGCTGGAGAAGGAACAAGTTACTTACCTGTAACTGTTGTTCTCCACCATGGATCTGGCATGGATTCACATGCGAACCCTCCCGCCTACCCCTCTGCGGCTCTTCACTTGGTCATACTGCCACTTCACGTGCTACCAAATCTGAAGATGGCTGCCAGAGGCGGGGCTTAGGTAGAGGGCAGTCATTGGCTGTGGTCAGTATGACGCAGAGATCAGTGATTGGTTACTACTACAAAAGACAGATCAGAAACGAAACTGATACTGATTTTTTTCTTTACCGAGGATTCCCAGCCTGACGACAGGGAATATTCATGAGCATGTGAATCCATGCCAGACCCATGCTGGAGAAAAACAGTTACAGGTAAGTAACTTGTTCCTTATGGGGATGGAAGATCAACTACACAGTTATCAAGTAATGAGTCAGACCTTATATGGCTTGCTTTGACACTCAGAGAATCCATCTCTAAGATTCAGGGAATGAAAGATATCCCTTAGATTTCACGTAAAACCACCTTTCTATCATGGAACTGATAGATTGAGCTGATCTATCAAGAAGGGGATCCCGTTCTTTACTTCAGTCATCAACCATCAGATCAATGTTTACTGAGTCTTCGTTCCTGTGCATTCAAGAAACCTGGGCCATGTCAAAGCTATCATTGGATGGGTTTACGGTATATCACCAACTTGCAATAAAAATAAAAATAAAGGGAGACTGTCCGGTGGTCTGCTCATCGCAATTAAGAATAATATTCAGTTCAAAACCATAAAAAGCTTTGATGTAAATAAAGGATGCATGGCTGTTTTTCTGAAACTTGGACAATTGGCGTCAGTGATACATCTTCTAATTATCAATATATATTGGTGTCCGGACATGGATTTGAATAAAAATATTGAGGCGTTAAACCTAGTCATACAGGAATGCCAGGATGTGTGTAAAGAGCTGAATGATATTATCTGTGGTGATTTCAACTCCGACATCTGTCTAGAAAACGACAGCAGGGTTCTTCTTCTATCCGAGGACAAGAGTATTTTACAGAAAAGTTATCAAGGCGTATTATGGGCACACTTCCTGCTGGGGTGGGGGCAGTATTGTGCAAACGATTTACTGGAAGATACTCTTGAAAAATCAACCTGGTCAAATGGAAAGTGGTATTCTACCATAGATTATATTTTTGTCAGCACAAGAATATTTAAAACAATAGAAGAATTTCTGTTAATAATTACACAGGAGAGTGACCACAAAATATTGAAAATGACATTGCAAGTAGATTTTAATATGAGTGAGAGGGGGACCGGTACTCTCCTGTGTTATCCATCATAAACCCCTAAACAGTATTTCTTGGCATCCGGTAAATATAGAGAAAATAAATACTCTCTTCCAGCTGGACTATGAAAAGACTGACTTTGGCCATAAACAAAAGATCCATTCATTGGAAGCCTTTGAGAATTATATAGAGTCAGTAATTATAGATCCATCAGGAAAATAAGGATGCATGCATAAGGAAAATCACCACAGGAAGAGTAAGGCATAAACATTAATTTTGTGAAGAAATGCAAACTATAAAGGACAGACAGAGAAATTAGAACTTTCTATAAATATTACTCGGGAGAGGCAGATACTGGTAAAATTAATAAAATAAAAAATAAATAGAAACTTAAAGCAAGAAGTCTGCGAGCAAAACTCGCTCAGCAGTACGCAGAGGACATGCTTAATTATCTTCTTGATTCAAACACACGTAAATTCTGGGCATTGATAAATAAAGATGGGCCGGCTCAAATGAAAATACAAACAGTATGTATCAGATCAGAGATATGGGAAGGATATTTTGGCGAACTATATAGTCCACCAAATGAGAAGTGGATCCCACCAACAAGTATTAACAATGCACCTTGGGATATTCCAATTAGTGTAAGTGACATTGAAGGAATTATTATGCAAAGCTCTCCTTCTAGAGCACCAGGTCCAAATCTGCTTAGTAATATGGTCCTAAAGTGGAACGCAAATCTATGGGCTAAAATCCTGTTTTTCTATTTTAAAAATATTTTGATTACTAAATCTATCCCGACAAGCTGGCTATTGTCCTATGTGGTACTAATTTACAAGAAGGGCGATGGGTCAATGCCAACTAGTTATAGACCGATAACCCCTCAAAGGTGTTGAAGGCCTAATTCTTGAGCATATTCGGACCTGGATGGAAAAATTTGATATCTTATCACCACTTCAATTTGGATTTAAGAAAAATGTGGGTACAGATGCGGGTGGGTTGCTGGTGAACATCTTGCAACAGTATGCCTGGACTCCTGGAAATCCACCCATCTATGTGGCTTCGATCGACTTGACATCCGCGTTCGATCTGGTAGACAGAACAATCCTGTGGACTAAAATGGTTAAACTGGGAATGCCTTCACCTTTACTGTCTATCATTTACAATATGCATGAAGACTCGAGAATAAGAGTGCGTCTTAGCTCGGAGGGGATATTAGGCCAAGAAATAATGGTAAAAAACTGTTTGAGGCAAGGATGCATATATGCACCTACTATCTTCAACCTATACTTCTCCGATGTTGGCAGTTATTTAAAAAATCTAGTGGTAAATTTACCAAAAGTAGAAGGTATCAAGGTGCATTGGACAGCATATGCAGATGATTTAACATTATATGATCATACTCCGATAAGACTGCAGCGTCTTTTGACTGCCTTTAAAGAATATATTAGTATAAATGTTTTGAAAATGAACTATAGCAAAACAGTGATCTTATGCTTGTCTAATAAGAAAAATCTTAAAAAACATGCTTGGTTCCTAAACCACGAGAAACTACCTACGAGCACTGGCATAAGATATCTGGGCTATCCTGTGTTCGGAAACAGCAGAAAGATAAACATTCGGGCATACATGGATGGTAAAATGAATCCTATGATAGCTCAACTCTGCAAAATCGATTGAAAATTCTGCAAATTTTCCACATTAACTAGTATACGCCTATACAAAAACAAAACAGTGGTATAACTATGTTATGGTATGGAACTAGCGCCTCTATGGTGTCGGGGCGAGGTAGCAAGGTATGAATCAAGACCGGTAAAATCAATGGTTAGATGTCTACCTAAATGTGTTCCCCTAGCAGCCATTCATTATGAACTTGGATTGTTTTCAATCAGAAGCGTAATAGAATGGCGGAGATAATCACTTTATAGGAAACTAATCACCTGTAAAAATACAACCCTATATGAAATCATGGGTACAAGCATTCGGAGTGGAACTCCGGTTTCAAAATATCTTAAAGACATGGTTGAAGAATCCGATGCAGTTCTCGATTATTTGGGGGTTCCTCGTGAGCTGCTTATTTCTAATCCGATGAAGGTAAAGAGACTACTGTTGCATCTTGACTGGAATCTTACTGTAAGTGAGGTCTTAAAATCTAAACTGTACACGCATGTAGTATCGCACTGTAAAAAGATGGGGGAAGCCAGAACCATATCTGAGCAAATTCCCGGATAGAGTGTGGAGACAGGACTATATGAGATTACGTTTTAATGTGCTTAAGACAGGGGAAATGATGGACATAAGAACTGATAACTTTGCGAACCCCTCCCTGTGCAGATTTTGTGAAAAAAATGAAATTTGTGAAACACTAGTACATATCCTGACAGAGTGTGATGGGTTAAGGAAGGAACGTATTGACAGCTTTAGTCAATATGTACCAAATACGGAACGAGTTGACCTGAACCTTCTATGGTCAGATATGCTACATGGCAAAAGAGTGAAATTACAGCTGGCTGTATTAAGATTCTTGAAGAATTTTTGTAGATTAGAAAAATAAGGTACAAGAGTTAGGATGTATATGTATGTTTTTTTCTTTTGTATCATTGGCAGAGAGCATGTCATCTTTGTTCTCTTACACAATAATCTATGTATGTGATAGTTGTTTTTATGTATGTATTTCTTTTATCTGTATGCTCTTAAGGAAACATTTTGTAAAGATTACTATGTAATCCTATACAAATTAAAAAAAAAAAATGTTTCTAACCTTTCTCTCCCAGTCCCTTCTCTTCCTCCCTCTTTTTTTTCTCACCCTTTCTGTGCACTGATGATATTGCGCCTCTCTTCTATTCTTACTCTCTGCTCTCCAGTACTCTCTTCTCCACTACTCTCACAGCTCACTACTACTCTTTCCGCTCTAGTATTCGCCACTCCTGCTTTTCTTCACTAGTCCCCCTGCTCTAGTACTCTCCAGTCCCACTACTATGCACTCACACTGAAGTGCCACTTTCGAATGGATTGTGTCCTCCCACGTATTCCTTATCTTTTTATATTTCCTAATATCCAGCTTACTGCCTCAGATTTTTTTTTCTTCAGTAGAGGGTGATGTGCGTCAATACCTGGTCGAGTTGATGTCCCTCGGAAGCCTCCATCTTGACGTTGACATCATACCACAGACAAAACACCATGGGAAGCACAGAAGCCGTGAGTCCTCGAACCTGGCTGTGGAAACTCTTCGAGAGCGATCTAATCCCTCGAGTCGAGAGAAAGCCTTCATGAAACACAAAAGATGGTTGTCATCGACGCCAAAAGAAACCCATACAGCAAGCCCGAAGGGTGCGTCGTCAACGCCCTCAGCGCCAAAATCGAGGGAGAAGCCATTGACGCCACGAGCATCGACCTCCTCAACGCCGTCTATCCCAATTCCTCTGACAATGTCGTCGAGGACCTCAACGTTAATGTCGAAGCCATCAGCTGCTTCGGGGATATCTTCCAAACCATCAACAATTTTGTCAAAGACGTCAACATCGACAATTTCGACACTTGTCAGCTCCCATTATGACGTATATAGCGCCTTCATCTTCTTTTGAGAAGATCTATACACCACAACCTTGCTTGGACTATTTTAAACTCTTTCTTCAATCTATGAAGATGCAGAAGAGTCATCTGAGGAGGAAAGACCATTTGGTCTCGGAATATGGGACACCTTCTGTACCAGAGGAACTCATATCGGAAGAGTCTCGTATAAAGAACCTGCAGGACTCTCTGCATGAGGCAAGTGGTATTGACACTTCCCCTGAAATCGAATTTGGTAAGGCAGATCCAGGAGATCATGCCAAGAGCAACTATAGACAACTATAGACAACTCATGACTTGAGTAATGGGATGGGATGGGATGGTCTAGGCCTGCACCTGTTTTCGAACAGGACGATTTAACGGACATACTAGATAAAGGACCACACGAAGACCCCATTGTCCCATTTCATAAGGCTCTGCAGAGGAGGGTAACTTCCAACTGGGAAACAACTGGGAAACATCCAAGGTTGTCTCTGTTAGGCAATCTTTGTATGCAGTACCATCTGGGAACACTACACACAACTATGACTACAGGTGTAAGCAAACCAACCTTTGGTATAAGTCTGAACTACACAGTTTTGGTAGCGTGTTGAGCAGCCAGGCTTATCTCAAGAGGGGAATGTGAGCAGTAATGATGTTACACAGAGGTCTACAATCACAGGTGTTAAAACAAACTCTTACACTCAAGGTTTCTTGGATAAATACTTATTAATGTATCAGTCAGTTATAAAACATTCATTAGAAGGAGGCAATAACACACAAATATACTTCAATGCTTTTCAAGAGGAGTAAAAGGCAAAAGTTATCAGAACATAAAAGACTACAATTATTCTTAGACAGAGCAGATATTTTGAGTTCACTAGAAGATTCAATTCAATAGGCTAGGCCAAAGCCAATGGGCTAAAGTCTTGGATAGGATAAAGCAGTTCTGGTAAGTAAACGGAAAAGTCACGGCACAAGTTCTTAGTAGTAGTTTGTTAAAAGAAGAATCATATGTGGGGTCACAAGCTGATTAGGCCTGCGAGTTGCAAACGTTTCAAGCACTTTCACAGCGAGAAATAAGTACTCTGACTTGTATTATTGTACCTTTCCATGAAGAAAAAGATGCAGCTGACGATTTCTGTTCCTGGCAGTTCCTGCAGATCTCACTGTTCCTGGGCCTCATTCATGGGGACAAGAGGGAGCATGTCGCGGGGACACCTGCACTGCACTGGGACTGGTCAAACTTCAATTTCAGTGGCTGTTTCGTGTTTCAGCTACCGCACTGGTAACAACACTGGTCCTGACTGTCAAGGTGGACTGTCCTTGCCTCTGGGTTCCACACTCAGCAGAGGGGGGGGGGATCAGGCTCGGTCGGTCTGACGTTGTGGGAGTCCAGAGGATCTTCCAAACGTTTTCGGCCAGCTTACAAGTAATGCACACAATCTGGTGTCCCCCTCCCTGGCTCTATGGTTTCCTGCAGCACTCTGAGGAAATGCAACCAGTTCCAAGATAGGTGTCGAGGTGGCTTAGTTGATTAGTCCTACCAACTCAAAGGGAGAAGTCGTCCTTTGCAGGGCTTCTCTGTCGATGCAAACTTGACTATTCGGACCTGCAGCAGGGCTTCACTGGGCAAAACAACGGTCCAGGAGTTGCAGCAGCCGTCCTCTTCAAGTTCTTCTTCGGTTCCTTCATCCAGTGGTCGACTCTGCCTTCCAAGCCAAGAGACTCGCCTTTTATTCAGTTCTCTCCCATTCATTCCAGCCTAGCTGCCACTCACCCAGCAGGGTGGCTGTCTTTGCCGTACAGCCAGCCAGCCAATCATCACAGAGTGCATTTGGGTCTCCTAGGAGACTAGGCACAGGGAGTTTCGGGCACCTCCCTCACTTTATGCCTACCCCGGACACTCTGGAGCCAGAGGCGGTCTTCACTCCTGAAGCCCGCCAAAGGCGAATGAACAAAGAGACCAAACCTGGTTTGGTGTGCAGAGAAAAACTCTAGAAGGACTTTTCCACAAATAAATGGCAAAAAAAGAAGACCAAGACCTTTTTTTAACAAAGGAGGCTCAGACGCCATCTTGAAAAATATGGCTCCCGCAATTTAACGTTACCGGAGATACGTATAGTTAGCAGTCGGGAAAAATAATGGTAGTTCCTTGTAAAACCACTGCCACCAGCCATTCTGAGAGGAAAGGGTAACATTTGACTGTTACATGAGTATCTAGACATAGGGAATACTAAGTAAACCCTCCAGCACTCTATTGTAAGATAGGGTGTGCTGGGTCTAGAAATTTAAAAGACTAGTAAAGTCAATTTCACTTTACTTACTCTGGGAAACAGTAGTTTATCCCAGAGAAGGTAGTTTATCCTTGGGGAAAGCCTGAAAGGCTTCCCTGTGTCACTGCACTGAGAGTACTGTGTGACACAATTGAAAAAGATGATGCCTATGGAGTTGGTTAGACTCCATAACCAAAGAAGAAACAAAGAAAGAAAACACATTGATTTGAAAAGTTCAAAGTCCCTACAGTTTAGCAAAAGAGCTGGAGGGCTCTAATGTGGGAGGAATTGGCAAATTTTTGAGAATTCTCCCTAACAGTCCCGGCAGTGACTAAGAGGCTAACAGCCAAATACAGAGCTTCAACTTCTGACCCACTATACATTTCGAAAAACATCCAACACCAGAAAACCTGATAGTACAGGCAGCTACCTCTTCTGGCAAACAAAATGCCTATCCCACAATTCCACATAATGGGGATGACAAAAAATACGATGTCATGGCCAAGAAGGTTTTTTCGGCTGGTGTTAAAATCTGCTAATGCCACGCGCACGCTGGCAATATTTACCCACACCTTTTGGGACTGTATTTCGATGGCGGCTGACCACATCCCCTAAGGGGAGGAACCAGACGGTTTTTGAACATTGTCAAGGATGGGAAGGATGCTATTTGCAAATCCCTCCAGACTGATCTCGACTCTGTTGACGGCACCAGCAGAGCCATGGCGGCTATTACGGTAATCCTCAGATTTGCCTGGTTCTGGAAGTCAGGATTTGCCCCAGACATTCAGTCCAGACTTCTCAACATGCCCTTTGATGCCACACATCTATTTGGGAATAAAGCTGAGAGTTTGGAGAAGCTGCAAACGTCCAAGGCAGCAGCCAAATCCCTTGGAGCTGCAATAAGGAAAACTCCAAACCTCCCCAAAGGTGTGCACTGGAGGGGTAGGTCCTTTCGCTATTCTTCCGCATTCGGAAAAGGCAGAGGACAGCCAGCTCAAAGAGGTCAAAGATGATTCCCCTTGGTGGACAGGGTAGAGGTACTAAGACCGCAAAAGCAGGGGCTGCCTTACCTTCAGCCATTGCGTCGGCCACTCTGAGGTCTTCGATCACAAGACTGCAGTAGGAGGCAGGTTGTCACAGCATCTGACAGAATGGCAGGCTATTACTTCAGATGCTTGGGCATTGGAAACAGTTGGCCAAGGTTACTGCCTACCTTTCCTGCAAAAACCTCAGCATCGTCCACCGGGGAACAACTCTTTAAAGGTTCTGGATCTGCTCCTTATGTAGGAGATTTTAACCCTGCTGGAGAAAGATGCTATAGAACCAGTACCTGTAGCAGAGAGGAACAAGGGTTGGTACTCCCCTTATATTCTAATTCCAAAGAAGGACAGAGGATTGAGACGCATCTTGGACTTCAGAGACTTGAACAAGTTCCTCAGGAAGGACAAGTTCAAGATGGTAACCCTTTCTCAGATCCGTCAGGCCCTCCAGCTTCAGGATTGGATGTTAACTTTCATGTTCCGATCCATCACAAGCACAGACAGTACCTGAGGTTTGCTGTTGGCAACTCTTACTATCAGTTTTGGTTCTTCCATTTGGGTTAACCTTTGTCTGAGGGTTTTCAACAAGCTAATGGCGGTTGTGGCAGCAAGTCTCAGGAGAGGGGAGATTCACGTCTATCCCTACCTGGACGATTGGCTGATCAGGGCCAGTTCCCCAGAACAAGCCCTACTTCATCTCAGCTATACTTTCCACACCATCCACAGACGGGGCTTCTCCCTGAACTTCAAGAAGTCCCAAATTAAACCATCTCAAAGTCTCCAATTCATTGGAGCAGTCCTAGATGCATCCCTGGGAAAAGCCTCGCCACCAGAGGTGAGTGCTGAAGACATTCTGCAGATGGTGACAAAATTCCGGAATGCCCAGCATCTTCTGGCCTTAGACTTTCTAAGGTTGCTCGGTCTCATGGCATCATGCATTTTTCGGCTGCTAGAGGGACGAGTACTTCCCGAAAGTGAGTTTAGCAAATGCTGGACCAACACAGTATTTCTCCAACACTATTGCACGGTAAGATAAATCAAGCTGTATGAATGCTTTTTGGGCCATAATGCCTATGGTACTAGAGCCAATAAGACAAAGGCGACAGATTATTTTCTATTCAGATCAACTAAATCTATGGCTCGACAGATATTGTCATGGGTTTTTCTTCCCACTATAAAACAAATTTGATCCGACTTAGAGGCCGATTCATGGAATAATTAGCGCGGCGCAAGTGGCCAAAAACGTGCGAATCGCAGTGGAATAGCGAAAATCGCAGTGCAAGTGCGATAATCGCACGAAAAGCAGCGCACATCGATTCATGGAAGGCCGTGCGTGAGAAAACCATCGGATGTGCAATAAAAAAGTGCGCGGCGCACGTTGGCGCACAGGCCATCTAACTGCGTGCGCCAGGTCACAGCGAAAATCGCACAGGCCACAGCGAAAATCACACATAGCGCGGCGCACGCAACAAAAGTAGGCGGAACACGGGGCGTAACACTCGGAATGGGGAACAACTTGCCAAAATGTGGGCGTCACGGGGGAAGTACAGGGCACAAGTGCGCGGAACGCCCACACGCTCGCCTACAACACGTATTCATGGAATAGAATAGGGCAAAAAAGCGCACGCTCAAACCAGCGCACAGGCACAAACACGGCCGCCACAAGAAAGCAGGCGGTAGCGTCTCTGCGCCTGTAAGAAATGTGCGCCAAAAGGTGCGCCAACAAATAGCACCTATATACTGCCATGATGAATGTCCCATACTGTGGCCCTCCAGGACAAATGACGTGCAAAGGGGTACCCACAAACACGGACACCCGCTGACAAAAAATACGTGTGCGTGTATACCGGAGTGCGTGGGAAGTCTCACACGCGATTTGACCGTGTACGTGGATTTCAGGGGTGCGCGGGAATTTCCACACGCGATTTGGCCGGGTACGTGGATTTCACGGGTGCGCGGGAAGTTCCACACGCGATTTGGCCGAGTACGTGGATTTCAGGGGTGCGCGGGAAGTTCCACACGCGATTTGTCAGGGTATGTGAATTCCAGGGGTTTGTGGGAAGTTCCACGCGCGATTTGTCAGGGTACGCGGATTACAGGGGTGCGCGGGAAGTTCCACACACGATTTGGCCGTGTACGTGGATTACAGGGGTGCGCGGGAAGTTCCACACGCGATTTGGCCGTGTACGTGGATTTCAGGGGTGCGCGGGAAGTTCCACACGCGATTTGGCCGTGTACGTGGATTACAGGGGTGCGCGGGAAGTTCCACACGCGATTTGGCCAGGTACGTGGATTACAGGGGTGCGCGGGAAGTTCCACACGCGATTTGGCTGGGCACGTGTATGAAAGGGGTACGCGGGAAAATCTACACGCGATTTGGCTGTGTGCTCCCAGGTATTCCCTGTACACCCTCCACGGCCCCTGCAGGCAGCACACACCACAGGGGACTACCCTGCACACCTGCTCATGTCACCCAGCACCCCCACCCCCCAGCCACCAGGGGCAGCCTCCACCAGGCCCCCACTCATGTCTCCCACCCCCCCCCGTCCCCCAGCATCCAGGGGCAGCCTCCACCAGGCCCCCACCCATGTCCCCTATCACCCCACCAGTGCAGGGGCAGCCTCCACCAGGCCCCCACTGATTTCTCCCACCACCCCCACCCCCCAGCCACCAGGGGCAGCCTCCACCAGGCCCCCACTCATGTATCCCACCACCCCCACCCCCCAGCAGTGCAGGGGCAGCCTCCACCAGGCCCCCACTCATGTCTCCCACCACCCCCACCCCCCAGCCACCAGGGGCACCCTCCACCAGGCCCCACCCATGTCTCCCACCACCCGCACCCCCCATGGGCAGCCTCCACCAGGTCCTCACAATCCCCAATCATGTGCGTCATGGTCAGCCTCCACAGCCAAAAAGCCCAACCAAGTAACCCATTCACCCACATGGAAAAGGAAATTACATGTTACACCCCCAATGTTCATAAAGCTAATGAACCCATGTCCGTCACACACAATGGTTGCAATTGAATGGGAAAACACCCAACATGACATGCATGAAAGCAATGAGATGATACCACACAGTGAAGTATGAAAACAAAATTGTATTAAAAAAATAAGAATGCAAATGAAATGAAACAAACTACAATGGGAATGAAAAAAAGATAAGCTGCATGTCTGTTCAAAAAATAAAAACACCAAATCCAAATCCAAAAAAATGTAGTCCAAAGTCAAATGAAAAATAAAATCAATCCAATTAAGAACTATGTACAAAACATCCAAGGGTCCATGAGCCCAACTGAACAAAGGACACCTACAAAAAACCCTAACTAAAATGCAACTATATACAAAAAGTGGAGCAGTGTCCGTCGACTCCAAATCATAACAACAAACAAAGGAAACCTAAAACTAAAGAACTATATACAAAGGCGGCGGGCAAGTCCAGCGGCTCACTCCGTGGTGTTCCGGGCCAGGGCATCATCGAACTCCTGTTCGATGTCCCGGAGGCGGTCCTGTTCCATGGCCCCGAGGGTCCGCAGGGACGACGCCGTGTCCTCCTCCAACCCCCTGCGGATTGCCTCGAGGCACTCGGCCCGCCTCAGGGCCCTCCGCATGGAGTTCTCCGCCCTGACCATTGTGAGCCGCGCCTCTTCCGCCCGCCGCCGCTCTGCACCTATGGCGTGGCCCAACCGCTGCCACACGGAAGACACTCTCTGTCCTGGGTCCTCCTGCCCTCCGGCCGATGCCTGCCCCTCCGATGTCGAAGGCCCCGAGCCTTCATGGCTCCCACCATGTTGCTGCTGCTGCTCTGCCTCTGCCCGTGCACTTCCTCCTGCTGCCTGCACATCCTCCGCCGGCTGGGGTGCAGTTGTTGATGTGGCCACCCCTGCTGGACGTCCGACTCCCGACTGTGGCAGGGATGCCTCCTCCACCAGCCTGGCCGCACCGTCGGAGGCAGCTCCACAGGGCACCCAGGTGACTGATGGGTGGGAAGATGGCACAGAGGACGACTGGCGCGTAGGGGGTCCAGTTGAGGAGGGGGTCGGAGCAAGCCCCATCAGACGGAGGAATCCGGCCTGGGTGACCTGTCCCAGCAGGCTGACGTGGTCAACGAGCCATTCGAGATGCCGTGCAGTCTCTCCATGAAAAGACTGCAGGTCACCTCGCATGGCCCGTTGACGCAACGCCACACCAGCCAGGACAGGCTCAACCCGGACCTGGATGGCCACGTCCGCAGGCAGAGGAAGGCCAGTTGACGTCAGCTCATCCCCTGCCTGAAAACGGGTCTGGACGTAGGCATCCCTGCTGGTGCAAGATGATGCAGGGACAGGATCGGGGGCAGGATTGCACACAGGCACCTCCGCGGCGGCCTGTGCTGCCTCCTGTCCCTGGTCCTGCACTGCACCACTAGCACCAGTGGGATCCCTACCTCCAGACCCCGTCTCTGGTGCTTGCACGGCCTCCTCCTCCACCAAACCCCCCACCAACCTGGATGACTCCGTGCCATCTTCCCCTGTTGGGCCCTGTGGGGTCCCAGCTGCCCCTTCTGCTGCCGAGGAGTCCAACTCCAACCTCCGCCTCTTGGACCTCCCCCCGGCAGCTGCGGCCTGGGACGCGGCACCGGACTCCTCACTCCCCGACGAGATGACAACACGGGAGGGGAGCCGGGCCTTGC
This sequence comes from Ambystoma mexicanum, assembly GCF_040938575.1. NCBI lineage: Eukaryota > Metazoa > Chordata > Amphibia > Caudata > Ambystomatidae > Ambystoma > Ambystoma mexicanum. The sequence goes on from NC_090932.1 coordinate 1,569,959,225, forward strand.
GTCTCCGGCTGGCGGTGGGATCCCCGCCGCTGTGCTCCACAGCACCTTCTCCGCCCTCTTCATCAGTTGACGCTGCAGACAGGGAGAAACAAAACACAGGCATCAGGGCACTGTACAATGGACACATACACACATGACAGTTGCACATGAGTGGTATTGGCAAACCTCAGACATGTCATCACAATCCCCAACACACATGTCATTACAACTCGCACACATGAGCCATACCACAGCCATATCACAACTGCCACCACCATCCCTACACATACAACTGCATGAGCAGCCAAAGGGGAGCCAGACATCACATGCAACACAGGAAGTGCACCACACATGTACACACACCACCACACTTGCATGCATGTGTACACCTCTGCCAAGTGTCGCAGTGTTCAGACGGGCATCCATGTCACATCTGCCAATCAGGCTTCCACATACCGCTGTCACATGCATCCATGTTGCATCACTGTTGCACCCTTGTCAAATACACACACATGCACATGTACACAGTGCTCATACATGCAGCCGAAAACAACATACATGCGTGACATCACGGACATGTCTACTTACATACACATTCATCCAAACATGTGTGCACACACAACTGCATTTGGCATGCAAGCCTACACACACAAGCACCATCCATGTCTCACACATTACAGCCCTCGCATGTGTCAGCCCCATGGCCCTGTACACCCCCACCCATACTCGACCCCATACAAACAGATGTGCAACCTGCACACTACCGAATAATCACCACACGCACTGCTCACAATCAGGATGCATGTACACTCACCGCTCGACTCCAGACGGGTCTGCTTCTCTAGGACCTGGACGTGGAGCGCTGGGGATATGCGTTCCAGGACCCTCATCTGTTCTTCCGACAAGTGGCCCCGGCGCCCCTTGGCATCCGCTGCCTTCAAGAGGCGCCGGGCCTTGTTCAGGGTCCTGGACCTGAAGTCCTCCCAGCGCTTCCTGACATGTAAGTCCCGGACTGCCATCCCCTCCGCGTTGATGGCAGTCACAATGTCAGTCCAGATCCGAGTCCGTCCTTCCTTGTCGGCGCGGGAACTTCCAAAGAGGGCATCATACTGCCCCAGGACTTGCTCCACCAGGACACCAACTTCGGTGGCACTGAAGCTGGTGCCCCTCTGCCTCTCTGGCCGGGGGTTGTCAGTGGTCACAGATGGTGTTTGCCCCGACATGACAACCCCAGAGGCAGGTGTGGGTGGGCAACTGGGTCCTGGGGCTGGGCTGTGGAGCGATGGAATCCCAGTCGGGAGTCTTCAGTTCCAGCAGGGGTGGTCACAGCAACAGCACCCCTGGCTGATGTGCAGGCAGCAAATGGCAGTGCACGTGGGCAGCAGGCAGTCAGGCAGCAGCAGATGGCAGGTGGGAGCGTGCTCGGAGCTCTGGGGGGCAGTAGTTCGGCCTTCTGGGCAGGAGCGTGGTCTTCCGTGTGCTTACGCGTGGCCAGCTTGATACGGAGTGATTTGGCACGTGAAAATCCTGCACGTCAGCGTGAAAATCGAGGAAAGGCCCTTAGCGCGTAAGCGCGTCAGCACGCATACGCGATTCTATTGGACCAAAGGCCCTCAGCGCGTAAGCGCGTCGCCAGCGTATGCGCGTCTATGAAGTCACGTGCACGTTGAATTGGGCACACGTTTGAAAATGTTGCGTGTGAAAAAAATGAAAGACACGTCCGAGTGTCAAAGCGTGTAATTGGTGGAAATGGCCCTAGCGCGTACACGCCGCGTAAGTGACGCTGGACGTGTGGGCCTGTATAAAAGGTACATGTAGAACACCATTTCCTTGTACGTGCTTTTCGTGGAGAGCGAGTGGGTGAATTCTGTACTTCTTGTCGTTTCACACGCGATTTACTTCACAGCGTTTCAAGTTCGTATTCCCTGTTACCTCTGACAGCTTTTTCTCTTTTTTCTCTTTTACTGGTTTACCTGGGCCTGTTCCCTCAAACAGTGTTCCCTTCTACTGTTGTCCTGTCTCCTGAGACAGCGTACAAATCTTCTTTTGGCGGGGGTGTTGCCAACCAAACGCGCTCCTTTTTCACGCTCTTTTACCTGGCAGACGGTGAGTCACGCACGTATCTAACATCTAGCCTACCCCTTCAGAGGTCATTCTAGGCTGCGTGTGACACGCATACGTTCATTCTTGTGTTACTGGGTGCCACAGCGTAGTGCAGGTTTTTCTTTCTGCACACGTGGTCTAGGAGGGGTTGCGTGCACCTCATCTCCCTTTTTTGGGGCTCCTGTGCGTAGCGTGACCCGTCATCTTTCCCCAGGGGTTACATTCAGCCTTGCTAGAGCACTAGGGTACAATTACCATCTGGTACCCAACCCCTTTGACCCCCAATTGCCCAGGACAATAGTTTACAGCCACTCCCATACGCACATTAACATCAGTGCCATGGCTGGGAGGCGAGGATTCCGTAAGGGTGGCAAAGGTGGAAGAGCCACAAGTGGTGGCCGTGGTGGATCCGGTAGGGGACGTGGTCGTTACTTGCAGGGTGAGCCTGTCCCCCCATGTGTGGAGGACCAGTCAAGGGCACCCATAATCCCCCCCCCCCCCCTGTTGAGGCTGATGTGGCTGACACCATCCATGCTCAGCCCTTGTTGGACCAGCCCATTGTGGCACCAGACCTGGCTGACTCCATGGCTGACTTCCAGGTCAGCAGGCCTATGACACGTGCGCTGGTGCACGTTGATGTCATCATGCCACGTGCATCTGGGGCAGCAAGGTCATCTGCTGCCCCAAGTAGGCAGGGCGGAGAGGCTGCAGGGGCAGCTGCGGCTCCATCCACCCCAGCTCTCACACACCCAGCCAGGACAGTGTCGGTCCTAGTCCATCCTGCTGACATTCCCCCTGACACCATTACACTTGAGCCAATGCCTGCACCAACTCCCATGCTGAGTGTGCAATCCCACACTCCTGATACAGAGTCCACCAGGGCTCCTGCCCCTAGTGTCCAGAGCGGCGCAGGACACTCAGGATCACCACCACCTTCCAAGCGGAAGAGGAAGAGTGCTCGTCCGGCACAGGCTTATGCCCCAGACACGGCTACACAGTCCGGCCCGTCCAGGAAGCCCAGCTTCACGGATGACGAACTGAATGCACTTGTCGAGTATGTGTCCGCACATGATAACGAGATGGTCATTGTTGCAGGATCCAAGACCACACCTGCACAACGCCAGGCACACTGGCAGACCGTTGCGGACATCGTAAGTGCCCTTGGAATCGTGAGGCGCACAGCCAATGATTGCTATAAGCGCTGGAATGACCTAAAGCGCAGGGCAAAGAGTAAGCTGGCCTCAAGTCATGCCGCAACTCTAGTGACTGGAGGTGGGTCTCCAGTAGTAGACATGGAACTCACTCCACATAAGTCAGTCGCTGGGACCTACGTCACGGAGGAACAGATCCAAGGCGTGGGAGATCTGCCTGATTACGAGGCATTGTCCGGTGAGTGCACATGCATGTGTGTGTCATCCATGTGCATGGTGTGTGTGTGAGGGCTTCTGTTTGTGTGCCAGGTGAGAGTGTGTGCGCCTGAGTCGTATGGGTCAGCCATGTGCTTCATGCAATACATCCTGCGCAGCTGCATTAGGCCATAGCAGTATCCCTTCTGCCAACAGTAGACATCTAGCCCAACTGCACGCCGTTGCCCTTGAAGTGTCACCTTGCCACAACATTGTTGCTTATTTTTCACTGTTCATTCAGGCAGATTGTTTGCATTCCACCACTTTTACTAGGCATTTCGCAGTCCTCTAGTCACATGTCTGACATGGCTATGGTAAAGTGGAGTGACTTTGTTACCTGGATATCATTTGTTCACACATGTCCCTGTGCAATTGGACCATTTTGGACTGGCAGCTCCAGGTGAAAAATCTGACCTGTTTGAATTAGAAAAGCTATTACATGCGGGAACTGGACTGAATGAATAGGTGCTGCCCTCCTCTCCATCTTCACTCAATAGCAATGGTACATGCCATCTGTGTGATGGCATGTGTGTTTCACCTGGCAATCACAGGCCATTGTGTGATGCCACTGCCAGGCAGCATGCAGAAAATGTGTTCATCTTCCATCTTGGTGTCATCAGTGTGTGCCATTTGCCTGCCCTTCATATGCAGTGAGGGTGCATGCATGGGAGGGTTTTAGTCATGTGGGACATGTGTCAATCAAGTACTGGTTCTCTTGCTTCTCAGCCCTCATTGTGTGCCATGGTGCTAATGCCTGTTTCCATTTCTTTTTTTTTATGTCTTTGCAGGGGAAGACGCACCTGATACTGCTGGGGTTGTGGAGATGGTGCAGACCCAGGAGGGGTCCGAGGGCCGACCAACCACCAGTGAGGGACGTGGTGTGGTGGTGGGTGAGAACCCACAAGTGCTGCAGGTCGTGCTCTCAAGGGGTGTCTCTGGCTGTACCTCCCCCGAGCTGTACTCAGGTGTTGATTCGGATGATGAGACCTACGTGCCGTCGCAGGTGAGTGTTCCAGGGAGGGATTCTGTTCTGTCCCACCCACCTGCACCAGGGTCAGAACCCTCAATGGGGATGTCAGTGTTGGCAGCTACGCCTTTGGTGGTTACGGATGCAGGGTCACACTCCGCGACATCTGATCCTGTTCCTGGGCCAGCAGATCAGAGGGGGAATGCAGTCCTGCAGCCTCAGGCAGTGCCGGCACAGCAAGGCGCATTTCGCCTTGCCCCAGACAGGTGTGGTGCCCGCCGACGTGGTGGCCGTACGCCACCTGGCAATACCGCATGGGAGCAATCCATTTACGGTATGGCAACCCAACAGGCAGCATCATCCGAGATGATGGCTCAGGCCATGGATAGGGTGGCCACTTCCATTGTCCCCCCTGAAAGGCTGATGGAGCGACTACAGCAGGCAACCGACTCCATCTGCCAGTCACACAGGGAGGACATGTTGGCGTCCAACAGGGACAGGCGGGCGGCACTGGCGACTCTGCAGGAGGCCATCTCCATAGAGTCCCAGGGCCACAGGGAAGCCCTGAGGCAGGAGCCCCTTCACCTCAGGACGACTCTTGTTGAGCTTGAAGCTTCAACACACCAAAGGACAGAACAGCAGCTGGAGCGTCTCACCCGTACGCTCTCAGCTGAGATGCAGGCAACGAGGGCGGAGGTCCGGGCATCACGTGAGTTGTTGCATGGGGACCTCCGCACACTCATCCTCCAGAACCAGACCTACCACACCCGCATGCTTGCAGCCATGGAGGAGCAGACTAGGGCCTTGCGTGGCTGCCTCCCATAGTGCAACCACCTCCGGATGCAGCTGCACAGGGTGATAATAGCGACAGCAGTGATACTCCCACAATAGGGTAGCCGTGTGGGCAATGAGCCCATGGAGGTGTTTTTTTTTCCCAGGATCCACACAGGTGGGTTTTGGTGTGCACCCTGTCCTCGGACCTCCTGGGTGGCCTCCCAAAACCCCCCGGGCCCATCAATGGCCATTTTTGATTTTTATTTTTATTTTTATTTTTAAATTTATTTTTCCCAATTTTTTTGGGAGAATTTGTTGCCTTCCGTGGTTCCTGTGGGCATATGCTGCATTGTGGCTGGGCACATGCAGGCTTGTCATGTATTTGGTTCAGATGCTTGGGTTTGAGTCACACACACCCCTCCTGCTTCCCGTTTCCATGGGCTTGCAAAGGGTGTGCCAAAGTGACATTGACGTACATGGTGACATTGGACTCCCACTACATGTGTGGGTAGTCTAGTCAATACTGTGTATACATTCCTAGTGCATATTGCTGTTGTGTTGTACACTGCATGTTGCATTGATGTGTAACTCATCATCTGTGTCTACCTCCCAATTTGCAGGTCCCTTCCTCATGTCTACACAAGGCCCTCTGGTTTGGAGATGGGGTCCATGTTGGCAGCAGTGCACCTACTACTCTACATGGCGCCAACACTGCACAGTTGGTAGTGGTGGGAGTGCAGGCATTTCCAGGTGGTGAGACTACTAATTTCTTACATTTGTGATGTCATGTTAATGGTAGTACCTGCTCAAGTTTGTTGTTGGTCCTGCATTACTGTGAGCATTTCAGGTGTTGCAAGTTTCAATTAGGGACACTGTACATTGTGACACTAGTGTCATGTTGTGGGGATTACTTTGTTTACCTGCAAATGGCATGACATGGCATGGTGTGTCGTGTGGCGGTGCTGGGGATGGGTTGGCTGACATGGCACTGTCCTCTTGTTGCATTTTGCAAGTGGGTATTCATTTTAGCTGCTTGGATGTGTTTCTTCACAAAACTGCATTGGTGGTGTCTGTGTGGGTAGGGATGCACACATTGTAACACTTCCAGGTGAACAATCTCAGGCTGATATGGTTTTCACGGTTGATTCTCCAGACATTCAGGATCAGTGTCAGGTTGAGTCATCATTGATTGTCAGATGGAATGTGCCAGGGCAGTGTGCACTCCACAGGGGTGTGATTACTATGTGAAGTAATTAGCCACTAGCTGTGTACGGGCTGCCTCCCCCCCGTGCCCTTTCCCCTCCCATGCGCAGCGGCTGTGCATGTGGTTGGGGATGTGGGGGCACCACTATGTCCACGGCCAGGCCCCGGCGTGTTGCAACGTTGTGCAGGACACATGCTGCCACTATGATCCTGCACACTACTGGGGGAGCGTACAACAGCTGGCCGCCAGAACGGTCAAGGGAGCGAAAGCGTGACTTGAGCACTCCGAATGTGCGCTCCACTATGCCCCGGGTTGTAATGTGGGCTGTGTTATATCTTACCTGGGGTGGCGTGGTGGGGTTCCGAATTGGCGTCATCATGTGGGGGCTGAGAGGGTAGGCACTGTCCCCTGTGGAGGTGGTGATTGGTATCATTGGTGGGGTTGTGACCTTGCTCAGTATCTGACATGCATGCATGTGCAGTGGCATTCATACTCACCAAGCAGCCATGTATCGCCATGCCGCCCAGATTCTAGGTCCCGGCTTAGGGTGGACATTCGGTAAATGAAGCTGTCGTGGGTGCACCCGGGATAGTTGGCATATACTGAGGTGATGATTCCCTTGGCATTACATACTACCTGCACGTTTATGGAATGCCAGTGCTTGCGGTTCCTATAGATGTGCTCTGATGCCCTGGGGGGACGTAGAGCCACATGGGTGCAGTCGATAGCACCTAGCACTTTGGGGAATCGTGCCACACCGTAAAAATCCAGGGCGGCAGCATGCCTTTCTGCAGGTGTTCTGGGCAGGTATATGTGCCTGCGGACTGATGGGCGTGCAGTGATGATGTTCAAGACCTGGTGTAGGCAGCGTGACTGGGTGGCCTGTGATACACCACCCACAATGGCACTTGTCCGCTGAAATGAGCCAGTGGCTAAGAAGTGCAGTACATTGAGGACCTTCTCCAGGGGGCTGAGTGCTTGGGAGCACAGAGTGGGTGATGTGAGGTCATCCTCCCACTCACTCACCAGGTCCAGTATTATGTGTGGTGGAAACCTGTACCTCCCATACACCTGTTCATCAGGCATCCCGAAAAGGCTGGTTCTGGGTGTGAATATTCTGGCCCTGACTATCCTCCTCCTCGTCCTCCTTTGGTAGCCCACGGCCACTGCTGCTAGGAACGGTATGTTCATCCTGGGTCTGAGCTTGTTATTTTGTTAGCGCGCAAATGTATGCGTTGCGCGTGTTGTAGGCGAGCGTGTGACCCGCGCACCCCTGAAATCCAGTACCCAGTCCAATAGCGTGTGGAAATTCCCGCGCACCCCGGGATACAGGTGCGCTGACGTACTTGCGTGTGTAAGTGCCCGCGCACCCCTGATATACACGTACATTGGCCAATCGCGTGTACGCGCACTTTTGTCCAATTACACGCAATGACACTCTGACGTGCTGTCCAATTACAAGCGATGACACTCTGACGTGCAGTCTTTCCACGTGTGCTCTGTCATCACGTGCTGTGTGGGAAACACCCGTGCGGGTCACGTCACAGACGCGCTTACGCGCCGAGGGCCTTTGGTCCAATAGAATCGCGTATGTGTGCTGACGCGCTTACGCGCAGAGGGCCTTTGGTCCAATAGAATCACGTATGCGTGCTTACGCGCTAAGGGCCTTTCCTCGATTTTCACGCTGACGTGCAGGATTTTCACGTGCCAAATCACTCCGTATCAAGCTGGCCACGCGTAAGCACACGGAAGACCACGCTCCTGCCCAGAAGGCAGAACTACTGCCCCCCAGAGCCCTGAGCACGCTCCCACCTGCCATCTGCTGCTGCCTGACTGCCTGCTGCCCACGTGCACTGCCATTTGCTGCCTGCACATCAGCCAGGGGTGCTGTTGCTGTGACCACCCCTGCTGGAACTGAAGACTCCCGACTGGGATTCTATCGCTCCACAGCCCAGCCCCAGGACCCAGTTGCCCACCCACTCCTGCCTCTGGGGTTGTCATGTCAGGGCAAACACCATCTGTGACCACTGACAACCCCCGGCCAGAGAGGCAGAGGGGCACCAGCTTCAGTGCCACCGAAGTTGGTGTCCTGGTGGAGCAAGTCCTGGGGCAGTATGATGCCCTCTTTGGAAGTTCCCGCGCCGACAAGGAAGGACGGACTCGGATCTGGACTGACATCGTGACTGCCATCAACGCGGAGGGGATGGCAGTCCGGGACTTACATGTCAGGAAGCGCTGGGAGGACTTCAGGTCCAGGACCCTGAACAAGGCCTGGCGCCTCTTGAAGGCAGCGGATGCCAAGGGGCGCCGGGGCCACTTGTCGGAAGAACAGATGAGGGTCCTGGAACGCATATCCCCAGCGCTCCACGTCCAGGTCCTAGAGAAGCAGACCCGTCTGGAGTCGAGCGGTGAGTGTACATGCATCCTGATTGTGAGCAGTGCGTGTGGTGATTATTCGGTAGTGTGCAGGTTGCACATCTGTTTGTATGGGGTCGAGTATGGGTGGGGGTGTACAGGGCCGTGGGGCTGACACATGCGAGGGCTGTAATGTGTGAGACATGGATGGTGCTTGTGTGTGTAGGCTTGCATGCCAAATGCAGTTGTGTGTGCACACATGTTTGGATGAATGTGTATGTAAGTAGACATGTCCGTGATGTCACGCATGTATGTTGTTTTCGGCTGCATGCATGAGCACTGTGTACATGTGCATGTGTGTGTATTTGACAAGGGTGCAACAGTGATGCAACATGGATGCATGTGACAGCGGTATGTGGAAGCCTGATTGGCAGATGTGACATGGATGCCCGTCTGAACACTGCGACACTTGGCAGAGGTGTACACATGCATGCAAGTGTGGTGGTGTGTGTACATGTGTGGTGCACTTCCTGTGTTGCATGTGATGTCTGGCTCCCCTTTGGCTGCTCATGCAGTTGTATGTGTAGGGATGGTGGTGGCAGTTGCGATATGGCTGTGGTATGGCTCATGTGTGCGAGTTGTAATGACGTGTGTTGGGGATTGTGATGACATGTCTGAGGTTTGCCAATGCCACTAATGTGCAACTGTCATGTGTGTATGTGTCCATTGTACAGTCCCCTGATGCCTGTGTTTTGTTTCTCCCTGTCTGCAGCGTCAACTGATGAAGAGGGCGGAGAAGGTGCTGTGGAGCACAGCGGCGGGGATCCCACCGCCAGCCGGAGACGCAAGGCCCGGCTCCCCTCCCGTGTTGTCATCTCGTCGGGGAGTGAGGAGTCCGGTGCCGCGTCCCAGGCCGCAGCTGCCGGGGGGAGGTCCAAGAGGCGGACATTGGAGTTGGACTCCTCGGCAGCAGAAGGGGCAGCTGGGACCCCACAGGGCCCAACAGGGGAAGATGGCACGGAGTCATCCAGGTTGGTGGGGGGTTTGGTGGAGGAGGAGGCCGTGCAAGCACCAGAGACGGGGTCTGGAGGTGGGGATCCCACTGGTGCTAGTGGTGCAGTGCAGGACCAGGGACAGGAGGCAGCACAGGCCGCCGCGGAGGTGCCTGTGTGCAATCCTGTCCCCGATCCTGTCCCTGCATCATCTTGCACCAGCAGGGATGCCTACGTCCAGACCCGTTTTCAGGCAGGGGATGAGCTGACGTCAACTGGCCTTCCTCTGCCTGCGGACGTGGCCATCCAGGTCCGGGTTGAGCCTGTCCTGGCTGGTGTGGCGTTGCGTCACCGGGCCATGCGAGGTGACCTGCAGTCTTTTCATGGAGAGACTGCACGTCATCTCGAATGGCTCGTTGACCACGTCAGCCTGCTGGGACAGGTCACCTAGGCCGGATTCCTCCGTCTGATGGGGCTTGCTCCGACCCCCTCCTCAACTGGACCCCCTACGCGCCAGTCGTCCTCTGTGCCATCTTCCCACCCATCAGTCACCTGGGTGCCCTGTGGAGCTGCCTCTGACGGTGCGGCCAGGCTGGTGGAGGAGGCATCCCTGCCACAGTCGGGAGTCGGACGTCCAGCAGGGGTGGCCACATCAACAACTGCACCCCAGCCGGCGGAGGATGTGCAGGCAGCAGGAGGCAGTGCACGGGCAGAGGCAGAGCAGCAGCAGCAACATGGTGGGAGCCATGAAGGCTCGGGGCCTTCGACATCGGAGGGGCAGGCATCGGCCGGAGGGCAGGAGGACCCAGGACAGAGAGTGTCTTCCGTGTGGCAGCGGTTGGGCCACGCCATAGGTGCGGAGCGGCGGCGGGCGGGAGAGGCGCGGCTCACAATGGTCAGGGCGGAGAACTCCATGCGGAGGGCCCTGAGGCGGGCCGAGTGCCTCGAGGCAATCCGCAGGGGGTTGGAGGAGGACACGCCATTGTCCCTGCGGACCCTCGGGGCCATGGAACAGGACCGCCTCCGGGACATCGAACAGGAGTTCGATGATGCCCTGGCCCGGAACACCACGGAGTGAGCCGCTGGACTTGCCCGCCGCCTTTGTATATAGTTCTTTAGTTTTAGGTTTCCTTTGTTTGATCTTATGATTTGGAGTCGACGGACACTGCTCCACTTTTTGTATATAGTTGCATTTTAATTAGGGTTTTTTGTAGGTTTCCTTTGTTCAGTTGGGCTCATGGACCCTTGGATGTTTTGTACATAGTTCTTAATTGGATTGATTTTATTTTTCATTTGACTTTGGACTACATTTTTTTGGATTTGGTGTTTTTATTTTTTGAACAGACATGCAGCTTATCTTTTTTTCATTCCCATTGTAGTTTGTTTCATTTCATTTGAATTCTTATTTTTTTAATACAATTTTGTTTTCATACTTCATTGTGTGGTATCATCTCATTGCTTTCATGCATGTCATGTTGGGTGTTTTCCCATTCAATTGCAACCATTGTGTGTGACGGACATGGGTTCATTAGCTTTATGAACATTGGGGGTGTAACATGTAATTTCCTTTTCCATGTGGGTGAATGGGTTACTTGGTTGGGCTTTTTGGCTGTGGAGGCTGACCATGACGCACATGATTGGGGATTGTGAGGACCTGGTGGAGGCTGCCCATGGTGGCTGGGGGGTGGGGGTGGTGGGAGACATGGGTGGGGGCCTCGTGGAGGGTGCCCCTGGTGGCTGGGGGGTGGGGGTGGTGGGAGACATGAGTGGGGGCCTGGTGGAGTGTGCCCCTGCACTGCTGGGGGGTGGGGGTGGTGGGAGACATGGGTGGGAGCCTGGTGGGGGCTGCCCATGGTGGCTGGGGGGGTGGGGGTGGTGGGAGACATGGGTGGGGGCCTGGTGGGGGCTGCCCCTGGTGGCTGGGGGGTGGGGGTGGTGGGAGACATGAGTGGGGGCCTGGTGGAGGGTGCCCCTGCACTGCTTGGGGGTGGGGGTGGTGGGAGACATGAGTGGGGGCCTGGTGGAGGCTGCCCCTGGTGGCTTGGGGGTGGGGGTGGTGGGAGACATGAGTGGGGGCCTGGTGGAGGGTGCCCCTGCACTGCTGGGGGGTGGGGGTGATGGGGACATGGGTGGGGGCCTGGTGGAGGCTGCCCCTGCACTGCTGGGGGGTGGGGGTGGTGGGAGACTTGAGTGGGGGCCTGGTGGAGGGTGCCCCTGCTGGCTGGGGGGTGGGGGTGGTGGGAGACATGAGTGGGGGCCTGGTGGAGGCTGCCCCTGGTGGCTGGGGGGTGGGGGTGGTGGGAGACATGAGTGGGGGCCTGGTGGAGGCTGCCCCTGCACTGCTGGGGGGTGGGGGTGGTGGGAGACATGAGTGGGGGCCTGGTGGAGGGTGCCCCTGCACTGCTGGGGGGTGGGGGTGGTGGGAGACATGAGTGGGGGCCTGGTGGAGGCTGCCCGTGGTGGCTGGGGGGTGGGGGTGGTGGGAGACATGAGTGGGGGCCTGGTGGAGGCTGCCCCTGCTGGCTGGGGGGTGGGGGTGGTGGGAGACATGAGTGGGGGCCTGGTGGAGGGTGCCCCTGCACTGCAGGGGGGTGGGGGTGGGCCTGGTGGAGGGTGCCCCTGCACTGCTGGGGGGGTGGTGGTGATAGGGGACATGGGTGGGGGCCTGGTGGAGGCTGCCCCTGCACTGCCTGGGGGTGGGGGTGATAGGGGACATGGGTGGGGGCCTGGTGGAGGCTGCCCCTGCACTGCTGGGGGGTGGGGGTGGTGGGAGACATGAGTGGGGGCCTGGTGGAGGGTGCCCCTGCTGGCTGGGGGGTGGGGGTGGGGGTGGAGGGAGACATGAGTGGGGGCCTGGTGGAGTGTGCCCCTGCACTGCTGGGGGGTGGTGGTGATAGGGGACATGGGTGGGGGCCTGGTGGAGGCTGCCCCTGCACTGCTGGGGGGTGGGGGTGGTGGGAGACATGAGTGGGGGCCTGGTAGAGGGTGCCCCTGCACTGCTGGGGGGTGGTGGTGATAGGGGACATGGATGGGGGCCTGGTGGAGGGTGCCCCTGCTGGCTGGGGGGTGGGGGTGGTGGGAGACATAAGTGGGGGCCTGGTGGAGGGTGCCCCTGCACTGCTGGGGGGTGGGGGTGATGGGGACATGGGTGGGGCCTGGTGGAGGCAGCCCCTGCACTGCTGGGGGGTGGGGGTGGTGGGAGACATGAGTGGGGGCCTGGTGGAGGGTGCCCCTGCTGGCTGGGGGGTGGGGGTGGTGGGAGACATGAGTGGGGGCCTGGTGGAGGCTGCCCCTGGTGGCTGGGGGGTGGGGGTGGTGGGAGACATGAGTGGGGGCCTGGTGGAGGCTGCCCCTGGTGGCTGGGGGGTGGGGGTGGTGGGAGACATGAGTGGGGGCCTGGTGGAAGCTGCCCCTGCACTGCTGGGGGGTGGGGGTGATAGGGGACATGGGTGGGGGCCTGGTGGAGGGTGCCCCTGCACTGCTGGGGGGTGGGGGTGATAGGGGACATGGGTGGGGGCCTGGTGGAGGCTGCCCCTGCACTGCTGGGTGGTGGGGGTGGTGGGAGACATGAGTGGGGGCCTGGTGGAGGGTGCCCCTGGTGGCTGGGGGGTGGGGGTGGTGGGAGACTTGAGTGGGGGCCTGGTGGAGGCTGCCCCTGCACTGCTGGGGGGTGGGGGTGGTGGGAGACATGGGTGGGAGCCTGGTGGGGGCTGCCCCTGGTGGCTGGGGGGTGGGGGTGGTGGGAGACATGAGTGGGGGCCTGGTGGAGGCTGCCCCTGGTGGCTGGGGGGGTGGGGGTGGTTGGAGACATGATTGGGGCCCTGGTGGAGGGTGCCCCTGCACTGCTGGGGGGTGGGGGTGGTGGGAGACATGAGTGGGGGCCTGGTGGAGGCTGCCCCTGCTGGCTGGGGGGTGGGGGTGATAGGGGACATGGGTGGGGGCCTGGTGGAGGCTGCCCCTGCACTGCTGGGGGGTGGGGGTGGCGGGAGACATGAGTGGGGGCCTGGTGGAGGGTGCCCCTGCTGGCTGGGGGGTGGGGGTGGTGGGAGACATGAGTGGGGGCCTGGTGGAGGCTGCTCCTGGTGGCTGGGGGGTGGAGGTGGTGGGACACATGAGTGGGGGCCTGGTGGAGGCTGCCCCTGGTGGCTGGGGGGTGGGGGTGGTGGGAGACATGAGTGGGGGCCTGGTGGAGGCTGCCCCTGCACTGCTGGGGGGTCAGGGTGGTGGGAGACATGAGTGGGGGCCTGGTGGAGGCTGCCCCTGGTGGCTGGGGGGTGGGGGTGGTGGGAGACATGAGTGGGGGCCTGGTGGAGGCTGCCCCTGCTGGCTGGGGGTGAGGGTGGTGGGGGACATGAGTGGGGGCCTGGTGGAGGGTGCCCCTGCACTGCTGGGGGGTGGGGGTGGTGGGAGACATGAGTGGGGGCCTGGTGGAGGCTGCCCCTGGGGGGTGGGGGTGGTGGGAGACATGAGTGGGGGCCTGGTGGAGGGTGCCCCTGCACTGCTGGGGGGTGGGGGTGGTGGGAGACATGAGTGGGGGCCTGGTGGAGGGTGCCCCTGCTGGCTGGGGGTTGGGGGTGGTGGGAGACATGAGTGGGGGCCTGGTGGAGTGTGCCCCTGCACTGCTGGGGGGTGGTGGTGATAGGGGACATGGGTGGGGGCCTGGTGGAGGGTGCCCCTGCACTGCTGGGGGTGGGGGTGGTGGGAGACATGAGTGGGGGCTGCCCATGGTGGCTGGGGGGTGGGGGTGGTGGGAGACATGGGTGGGGGCCTGGTGGGGGCTGCCCCTGGTGGCTGGGGGGTGGGGGTGGTGGGAGACATGAGTGGGGGCCTGGTGGAGGGTGCCCCTGCACTGCTGGGGGGTGGGGGTGGTGGGAGACATGAGTGGGGGCCTGGTGGAGGGTGGCCCTGCACTGCTGGGGGGTGGTGGTGATGGGGGACATGGGTGGGGGCCTGGTGGAGGCTGCCCCTGCACTGCTGGGGGGTGGGGGTGATGGGGGACATGGGTGGGGGCCTGGTGGAGGCTGCCCCTGCACTGCTGGGGGGTGGGGGTGGTGGGAGACATGAGTGGGGGCCTGGTGGAGGGTGCCCCTGCTGGCTGGGGGGTCGGGGTTGTGGGAGACATGAGTGGGGGCCTGGTGGAGTGTGCCCCTGCACTGCTGGGGGGTGGTGGTGATAGGGGACATGGGTGGGGGCCTGGTGGAGGCTGCCCCTGCACTGCTGGGGGGTGGGGGTTGTGGGAGACATGAGTGGGGGCCTGGTGGAGGGTGCCCCTGGTGGCTGGGGGGTGGGGGTGGTGGGAGACATGAGTGGGGTCTGGTGGAGGCTGCCCCTGCACTGCTGGGGGGTGGGGGTGATAGGGGACATGGGTGGGGGCCTGGTGGAGGGTGCCCCTGCACTGCTGGGGTGTGGGGGTGGTGGGAGACATGGGTGGGAGCCTGGTGGGGGCTGCCCCTGGTGGCTGGGGGGTGGGGGTGGTGGGAGACATGAGTGGGGGCCTGGTGGAGGCTGCCCCTGGTGGCTGGGGGGTAGGGGTGGTGGGAGACATGAGTGGGGGCCTGGTGGAGGCTGCCCCTGCACTGCTGGGGGGGGGGTGATAGGGGACATGGGTGGGGTCCTGGTGGAGGCTGCCCCTGGTGGGTGGGGGGTGGGGGTGGTGGGAGACATGAGTGGGGGCCTGGTGGAGGCTGCCCCACACTGCTGGGGGGTGGTGGTGGTGGGAGACATGAGTGGGGGCCTGGTGGGGGCTGCCCATGGTGGCTGGGGGGTGGGGTTGGTGGTAGACATGGGTGGGAGCCTGGTGGGGGATGCCCATGGTTGCTGGGGGGTGGGGATGGTGGGAGACATGAGTGGGGGCCTGGTGGAGGCTGCCCCTAGTGGCTGGGGGGTGGGGGTGGTGGGAGACATGAGTGGGGGCCTGGTGGAGGCTGCCCCTGGTGGCTGGGGGGTGGGGCTGGTGGGAGACCTGAGTGGGGGCCTGGTGGAGGATGCCCCTGCACTGCTGGGGGGTGGGGGTGATAGGGGACATGGGTGGGGGCCTGGTGGAGGCTGCCCCTGCACTGCTGGGGGGTGGGGCTGGTGGGAGACATGAGTGGGGGCCTGGTGGAGGATGCCCCTGCACTGCTGGGGGGTGGGGGTGATAGGGGACATGGGTGGGGGCCTGGTGGAGGCTGCCCCTGCACTGCTGGGGGGTGGGGGTGGTGGGAGACATGAGTGGGGGCCTGGTGGTGGGTGCCCCTGGTGGCTGGGGGGTGGGGGTGGTGGGAGACATGAGTGGGGGCCTGGTGGAGGCTGCCCCTGGTGGCTGGGGGGTGGTGGGAGACATGAGTGGGGGCCTGGTGGAAGGTGCCCCTGCACTGCTGGGGTGTGGGGGTGGTGGGAGACATGAGTGGGGGCCTGGTGGAGGCTGCCCCTGGTGGCTGGGGGGTGGGGGTGGTGGGAGACATGAGTGGGGGCCTGGTGGGGGCTGCCCCTGGTGGCTGGGGGGTGGGGGTGGTGGGAGACATGAGTGGGGGCCTGGTGGAGGGTGCCCCTGCACTGCTGGGGTGTGGGGGTGGTGGGAGACATGAGTGGGGGCCTGGTGGAGGCTGCCCCTGGTGGCTGGGGGGTGGGGGTGGTGGGAGACATGAGTGGGGGCCTGGTGGAGGCTGCCCCTGGTGGCTGGGGGGTTGGGGTGGTGGGAGACATGAGTGGGGGCCTGGTGGAGGGTGCCCCTGCACTGCTGGGGGGTGGGGGTGGTGGGAGACATGAGTGGTGGCCTGGTGGAGGCTGCCCCACACTGCTGGGGGGTGGTGGTGGTGGGAGACATGAGTGGGGGCCTGGTGGGGGCTGCCCCTGGTGGCTGGGGGGTGGGGGTGGTGGGAGACATGAGTGGGGGCCTGGTGGAGGGTGCCCCTGCACTGCTGGGGTGTGGGGGTGGTGGGAGACATGAGTGGGGGCCTGGTGGAGGCTGCCCCTGGTGGCTGGGGGGTGGGGGTGGTGGGAGACATGAGTGGGGGCCTGGTGGAGGCTGCCCCTGGTGGCTGGGGGGTTGGGGTGGTGGGAGACATGAGTGGGGGCCTGGTGGAGGGTGCCCCTGCACTGCTGGGGGGTGGGGGTGGTGGGAGACATGAGTGGGGGCCTGGTGGAGGGTGCCCATGGTGGCTGGGGGGTGGGGGTGGTGGGAGACATGAGTGGGGGCCTGGTGGAGGCTGCCCCACACTGCTGGGGGGTGGGGGTGGTGGGAGACATGGGTGGGAGCCTGGTGGGGGCTGCCCATGGTTGCTGGGGGGTGGGGGTGGGTGGGAGACATGGGTGGGGGCCTGGTGGAGGGTGCCCCTGCACTGCTGGGGGGTGGGGGTGGTGGGAGACATGCATTGTTGATCAGTAGTGCAAGGTGACATGTGGGTTGGCTGGGGGGCATGCCCATGGTGGATGGGCTGCCTGCGGGACATGAGCAGGGGTGCAGGGTAGTCCCCCGTGGTGTGGGCTGCCTGCAGGGGCCGTGGAGGTTGTGGAGCGTACACATGGGAGGACCCACACGGCCAATTCACGTGTAGTACTCCCCACAACCCCTGAAATACACGTACCCTGCTTGCACGGGGCCAATCGCGTGTGGAACTTCCCGCGCACCCCTGAAATACACGTACCCTGCTTGCACGGGGCCAATCGCGTGTGGAACTTCCCGCGCACCCCAGAAATACACGTACCCTGCTTGCACGGGGCCAATCGCGTGTGGAACTTCCCGCGCACCCCTGAAATACACGTACCTTGCTCGCACTGGGACAATCGCGTGTGGAACTTCCCGTGCACCCCTGAAATACACGTACCCTGCTGTAATCGCATGTGGAACTTCCCGCGCACCCATGGAATACACGTACCCTGCTGAAATCGCGTGTGGAACTTCCCGCGCACCCATGGAATACACGTACCCTGCTCGCACTGGGACAATCGCGTGTGGAACTTCCCGCGCACCCCTGAAATACACGTACCCTGCTGAAATCGCGTGTGGAACTTCCCGCGCACCCTTGAAATACACGTGCCCTGCTTGCACGGGGCCAATCGCGTGTGGAACTTCCCGCGCACCCCTGAAATACACGTTCCCCGCTTGGCGTTTGCTGTTTGCCAGCCCGGTGAACTGGTCCAGGGTTAGCGCAGCCCTTTGCGATGATTTAGCGATTTTGATGGCTTTTTCTTGCGCGAGGGCGTTCTTGGGGGCGTTACTGACGCTGCTGCAGGGTCGCTGCGATTCTCTGCGCCACGGCTGGTTTGGGAGCCTAAAATCCATGAATACGCTGTGCGCGGAAATCGGTTTTAGCGCACGTGCCTGGTGCAGTCAATCACATGTGGACACTCTGCGCCAGCCGCTTGCGACACTTTTCTGCCAAATTTTATGAATTACCCTGTTAATTTGGGGAGATAAGTGGCCAGCCTGGCCACCAGAGCCTTCAAGTACATCATGACCTGAATTAAGCATTGCAGTGGGGGTGGTATGAGTTATGAGCTGTGGAATCTTTCCAATCTTTGTGGATAATATTCAACATGTATTCACCCATTGAGGGTGTGATTGCTTGTGACGCATGAAAGTTATTAAGAAGCCTGAAGATCTGTGGAGCTAACATATCAATAATATTTCTATAAAAAGAGGGAGAAAAGCTGTTCGGACCAGGGGCTTTCCCCACGGGGAGACAGCGGATAACCACTTCAATTTCTTTTGGGGTGATAGGGTCATCTAGTGCTTCAGCTTCATTTTGGAAAGGTTTGGTGAGTTGAAGCGAGTCTAAGTATGCTTTCTGCGCCACCACATTATGAAGTTGTCCCAGAAAAAGCTTGGAGAAATAAGTGCGAAGAATATCCAATATATCAGTGGCGCGCATGACCTCTTACCCAGATAAATCTTATAGGCCAAAAGCCAATTGTATTTTGTGGAAGGAAAGAAATATAATTTTCATCTTTAATAGTAGGCAGGCAGTGAAGGCAGTTAGCTTGGCAATGTCGACAGTAGGCAGAGGCTTTTGATATTCGACCTCTGCGCGCCAAAGGTTCTCACGTGGGTAGGAGATCAAAACAAAAACTTATCGGGATATTACGTGCATAATCAATCTCTGTCAGAGTGTCAAGAGAATTGATCCAGGAATAAGGATCTAGGTTTGTGTGAATTGGCATAAAATGTGTGATCTCTTAAAGTAGGATTAAAATGTCTCCAAACATTTATTCAGTCCAGCTCTACTATAGAGTTCGAGAGAAACAGGGCTTTTAGTATCTGATCATGAATGTCTGTCTGGATCTTTCCCAGGTGGGATCACCCACTTAGTCAACCCCCCTTTTTGTTAAGCGGTAATCTGAGATATTATTTTAGAGACAAATGAATTATGCCATTCATTTGCAGCATAAATGGAGACCACTATGAGTGTCTGGCTGCCACTCTGTAAGTGAAGACCAAACATGCAGCCGTCCATATCCTTCAGGATGTTTCCTGCCTCCCAGTAATTATTCCCTTTAAGAGCCTAGCTACCCCAGTGCACTTTGAATCTGCATAAGAGAAGTACACTTTGGGAAAGGAACAGGAGCGTTTTCAAAATTCTTCAGGCTTACACAGGTTACTTTTCGGCGGTAATATAATAATTGATGCCAAAGTTTGCTGTGATCTGAGGGTTTTCTTGCGTTTAGTGAGAGAATTGAGGCCTTGCAGGTTAATTGAAACCATATATATAGACGTCACCATTAAGATGAGACCAAAATGACCTTCTCCATAATCAAGGTACTAGTAACCCAGGGGTGATCATTTATCCAGGTCTGGATCCAGGGATCAGCCCCCTCCTTGTTACCCGAGGTATGGACCCATTCAGCAGAAGTTAAAAAGTCTAGATGTGGTTGAAGTCTGCATAGAGATAGACGTCTGGAGATGACAGTGGCATATGGCAAAGGGTCAGATGGTAGACCTATATTGGGCAGATTGTAAATCGGGGCATAAAGATAACAAAATGATGGCTCACCTTCACAAGCCAAGAATCTCTCTGCAGTGCCATGCAACGTGGGCCAAGTGTGGTCATGTAGAAAGCTAAACGGGCTAGTCCTTGTGCCTTAAAATGGATGCGCTAAACAGCAACTGAAAAGGGTTACATTAGCTAAATGGAGGATGAACCAATCACCACAACCTGAAACATAAGAATACAGTATCTATCAACCCCATTGGTTGTTGATTATAAAGCCTGCTAAGGAGGCACATGTCCATTCGGTATCTTCCCCCTTTACTTCACCCAGGAACCTCTTCTACATTTCTCTTTTACATTCACCTCGTCAGTAATGTACTTCTACATGCATTTACTTCGTATCTTTACTTCGTCTGCATCCTCACATGGTCATGGTGGCAATGGATATGGTATGGGTAGCTGTATGGTTAGGGTTGGGGTTGATGGAGGATAGGAGGAAGAATATGGGTTAGAAAAGAAGGGGGAGGGGTACAGATGTCTCCCCCACTGCAATGACAAAGTGAATGTGAAAAGATATTAAAGACAGAAGATGTAAAGGTATGACTAGGTGAAATTGACAAAGTGAATGTATGGCAAAGTCAATGCAAAAGAAGTAAAGACATAGATCCGTCCGGTCAGTCTGCGTACTGCATTTGTGACAATCCTAGGATTTCTTCCTCTGGCACCTTCTTTACAACTCCTCTCTGCTTGGTTTCCTAGTCCATTCCTTGGAGAGTTGTTGGCACAATGATCTTTGTGCTATGCGAAGGAGAGACAAAATGGTCGGGCTCGTTTATATGACACATTTTTCTTTGTTAACCATTGGATGATCTACCTCCTCGAGGCTAAAGCAGAAGTTGTAGCTCATGGAAAATTTTATTGAAGCGCTGCAAAACAGTATTGCTTTGTTGCTTCTGGCTGCATTCATACATTCTTCTTTAATGCGAAAGTAGTGAACTTTGGTTAAAATGTCTGTAATTAGGTTCTTTTGTTGTTGAAATGAGGAGTACACACAATGTATTGGGGCTTCCTCGCCCAAAAGACAAATGATTCAAGATCAGAGTTGTGCACCGAGAAAGGGATCACATGAAGATGGATGTTATTTCCCTGATCCGTTTTCGCCTCCTCCACCTTAGCTGCTAAGTGGGCATGAGCAGTTGCTGGAATCTTCTAGAGAGCAAATCCTCTTAATGTGCCTTTTGATTTGAGTCCTGGAAAGAGACTGTGAGGCTTGACTTGCATTGAGTAATTTCATTTCTGATGTTTGTTAATCTGCTTAGAATCACATGCTGTGCATAGGTCCGACATCCAGTGGTCACTGCGGAGTATTGCATTTTGTTTTTCGTAGTCGAAAAGGGGACGTCGACAAGGCGTGTCTGTAACACTATCCCTATAGTGACGTGCGTTGTACCCACAATCCCTCACGTGTCGAGGTCCCTCAGATTGTTTTTTTCCGCCCAGCTTATGGTCGCCTTACGCGGAGCTCCTAGAGAGACATTGCTAAACAATTACTACGGACCTCGGTCCTTATTATATACTTATTGTTAAAGATCCCTCCCCTCGACGTTAGCTGTGAAGCTGTTTCTCCGCCGAGCAAGTTTTCGACGGAGGAGAAGAGACGGAGGAGATCCTTCGGCGCTGCCGAACACGTGGCCAGGCCTCGCTGGCCAACATACAGTAGGGAGAGTGGGGGTTTCGAACTTTTACCTTCTCGTCGAGAATGTCTTTCTTTCTCCCCTATCTTTCCCTTGGGGTTGTTATCACCAGTTTTTATTGCCTCAGCTATGGAGAGGACACCTTTTTAGTTTTGCCCACGCTGTAGGGGCAAATACACTTGGAAGGACAAACACAAGCTCTGTAATCGTTGCTTGCCCCTCGATCATAAAGAGGACAGCTGCGCGGCCTGTAAGCTCTTGAAACCAAGAACTCTTAAAGAACGGAAAGTTAAGAGGTGGGCGGACTACGCGATGTCAAAGTCAGTTTCCTCACCCGCCGCCGCTGTTACAGAAAGTGACGAGGAGGGTGATAACTCGACGTCCGTTACGGAAGTCATTAACCCCCAGAAGGAGTGCTCGCGCTCCTCGACGTCCGTCCCCGGCCCCGACGGGCTCGGCTCACACCCTGCTTATGGGGATGAACACCCCGGCGACAAGGACGCACACAGACCCCATAGGCCTAAGCACACAACCCACGGCTCTTCTTCGTCCAGGACGAAGGATCCATCGCCGAAGGGGACGCAGGGCACTCCGGCGTCGACCTCAGACCGCAAGGGTCTCAAGCCCCACCCGCAAACGCAGCCGCGACCAGCGATTGGGCTTTTATCTAATACGGGCGCTACCTCAAAAACATCCGACGTAACGCTCCATAGAGCGGCCGTCGAAAAACAACGCGCAACGCAGGCAACGCCGACTCCAGAACCCTCGTCTGACGAACCCGTCGTCGAGAGTCTGGCGAGAATTGTTTCCGAGGACAAACGTAAGCGGACGATGAAACAGACATCGAATACCGCACCCAAGGATATAGAAACGCCGAAAAAGCACAAGAGTAGCCAGGAACTGCCACATCCATCTAAAGGCACTTCTGAACTACCGGAGGGCTTTTCTGAGGGCGACGGAAACCTTTCGTCGACGTTGTGGGAGCGTTCGAAGCGTTTTGAAGGTGAAAACACCGATTTCCCCCCTCTAGACTATTCAGGGGTTCCCCATGAGACCCTGGAAAGACTCCATTCTTGTATGGAAAAGATGGAGAGGTTTTTGGGTAGCCAAAACCCACCCACACCCAAAAGACCAAGAGAATGGACCCAGGATGACCCTAGGGTCAAGATTCCTAGGCTGTTTCCCCAATACCTCCAGGAAGATGAGGAGTGTTTAGGTGGAGAGGAAGAACTTGAGGAGAGGTTTGAGGAAGACCCTTACACTAGCGCAGGAGCTTTTGAAGAAGATACAGCTACCTCACAGCCCTGGCACTCCCCATCAGTGCAGCCTTTGCAATCCCCATCAGTGCATTCAGACCCTGATGTCTTTCATACTTCTCCTCCCAAGGACTCACCTATTGGGAACACCTCCCCCATAGATGACCAGCCTTCACTTAATGCACTATTGCGCAAGGCAGCAGCGCATTTTGAAATAGACACAGGGGAGACCCTTCCGGACATAGACTTTGTAGAAAAGGTTATTAAAGAAAAAGCCCCGGTCAGCCAGTCCATTCCGCTCCTGGCTTCTATAAAGAGAAGAATAACTCCTTCTCTTTCTAATCCGGCCTTAGTCAGAGGGGTCAACCCTCGGATAGAAAAGCTCTTCAGCCCTTCGTCTTCTGACCCTTTGTACATCAGGGGACATTCTATTCCGGACTCTCTGGTAGTGACTAACACAAGAAAGAGAGCGGGGGTACCACTATCTACTAGTGAGGCACCACCTGACAAAGAGGGCAAGAAGCTCTATGCACTTGGGAAGAGAATCACGACATCCGCCGCCTTCTCAACCAGGATCGCGAATAACAATTCCCTATTAGCTAGCTACGCAGATGCACAGTGGAGCAAGCTGCGCAGCGAAGCAGAGGACGCACCAGAACCCCTGCGTTCACGCCTGTTGGCTACTATATCAGAGGGAACTCTTGTAAACCAGGGCATCGTAAAGAACTCCTTAGATGCCGCAGAGACAGCTGGCCGCTCCCTGGTTCAGGGAATACTTCTCAAACGCCATGTCTGGCTGCGCAATTCTGGATTTAAGCCAGAAACCCAGGCTTCCCTTATAAATAAGCCCATAGAGCAAACACATCTGTTTGGGAAAGCAGTTGATGAGGCCCTAGAACATGCGAAGAAGGAGTTTGATACCATCAAGACTCTTGACCAAATTTCTAGGCCACCTAACAGACGCAGCTATGGCAATAGACGCTCCTTTCGTGGCCAACGCCAGCAGCAAAGCCAACAACAATTTTACTCTGCTACCAACTAGCCCTCTAACCAAAGCACCCAGTTCAGTCAAAGAGGCCAACGTCGTGGCAAAGGACGAGGGCGCGGCTCCAGTCCAAAAGGCCCTACGCCCAATACCAACAAATGACCCAAAGATTCGGGTCCCCTCCCATGCATCACCGGTCGGGGGCCGGCTAACATCGTTCCTTTCAGCATGGGAGGGAATAACGTCAGACCGCTGGGTATTATCCACCATAGCCCACGGATACTGCATAGAATTCAACGGTTCCCCGAAATACAGACCCCCACGGAACCGACGCATGACACCGGAACACCTCACTATTCTTCTTCAAGAAGTAGAAGAGCTACTGAAAAAAGAAGCTATAGAGGCTGTCCCCCTATCTCAGGTAACAAAAGGTATTTATTCAGTGTACTTCCTTGTACCCAAAAAGGACTTAACCATGCGCCCTGTATTAGATCTGCGCCCAGCGAACAACTTTGTCAAACCCCAAAAGTTTCGTATGGTGACCTTGCAGGAAGTAATCCCACTGTTATCACAGGGGGATTACATGACAACACTAGACATGAAAGATGCATACTTTCATATTTTAATGTTGCCAGCGCACAGAAAATACCTCAGGTTCAAGATAGAGAACAAACACTATCAGTTCAGAGTACTACCCTTCGGGATAGCATCTGCACCAAGGGTATTTACAAAAGTACTGGCAGTGGCAGCGGCCCACCTGCGCAGATTATCCATCCCAGTTTACCTGTACCTCGACGACTGGCTCATAACAGGAGATTCTTACGAAACATGCTTCTCCAATACCCAAAGGACCGTAGACCTTTTGTCCCAACTGGGCTTCTCCATCAACGAAAAGAAGTCCAGCTTAGACCCCAGCCAAATCAAACAATTCCTAGGGGCTCTAATTCGAACAAAGGACGGCCTTGTCTTCCCCTCCAACGAGAGGGTCCAAAACATGGTGTTTCAGATCCCCCAATATGTGGCAGGTCGAGAGGTGACGGTACGCAAAGCAATGCGCTTGCTAGGGATGATTGTCATGATGCCTACCTCTAAGGAGCCAGGCCGGGCCCAGCAACCCCAGAGGCAGACATCATTTCCCCCAGGAAAGTCTCAGCAGGCCCAAGTCGGGGCCCTTTGGACTCAGTCCTGGCGCCTTAGGCGCCAGGCTCATATTGGACCCCAGTCCTGGCGCCTTAGGCGCCAGGCTCATAAAAGAAGACCTGTGTTTAAGTGCTTGGGTGCACACTTACCTGATGCAGACCTTGCTGCTACATCCAGGCCCTCTTGAGGCCTGAATGGGACTACTTTACCTGTGGGACTACTTCACCACCCGGGTGTGGTCGGGGAAGGATACATACCTGATTGGTGGAAGGATACATACCAGGAACTTCTTCCAAGGCTATTTAAGCCCCACCCGAACAGCCACACGTGCTTCGCGTTGTTCTGCACCTAGCAGCTGGACGCTCACCGTGTCTGCTCCTGCATCCTGACTTCAGCCACGCCTGCCAGCATCCTGGGTCACCTGCAAAGGGAGAAAGGAAGAGAATAGGAGAAGAAAAGACCTTACCTGCTAAATCTGCATTCAGGAGTCATTTTGCCTACGATCCTGAAAAGGAAGACTTCATTTTAAAAGCACATCGCTTCGATCGCTGCAGCGCTGCATTTTACTCACCTTTTCAGGGCGCCTCCATCTTCAGCAGCGATCATCCGGATTCAGCCACATCACAGCGCCTAGGGAGAAAAAGACAAGAACAAAAGGTGAGAGGGAGAAGAGGAATAAGGAAAGCTCAGTTTCCTTTTAAGACTTACCTGTTGGGTTATTCCCACTTCATTTCGGGTCCTGCCACTTCCTGGCATTTCCGGACCCCGGCCCCTATGGGGAAAAAGGACAAAGACATTGAATGAGCGAATGCAAAGACATTACCCGAGCGCTCATCCAGAACTTACCTGTCATTTACTGGATTGCACGTTTCACTTCGGGTTGGCGCCATATCTCCGGTATGCCGAACCCCGGCCCCTAAGGGGAAAAGACATAAGCATTAGCGCTTGCTGCAATAAGACAACAAACATTAATATTAAGCTTGAACTTTGGAACTTGCAACAGAACTTTTACAGCGCCTTACCTGAACAGTCAAGCTTACTTGAACTCCCATCAAACCTCAATCCAGTGAAGTAACTGGGTTTCGACGCGCCCCTGCATCAGAAGCAGGATGGCGAGCTCATCCTTCCAGACCCTAAGGTGAGACTTCACGGGGAATCGTGGAAGGGTATCGTGGAGGGTTGGAAGGGAGTGGGAGGCTTGAGCACTATTCCGTCGGTAGGTAGTATTCCCTTTTCACGCACAGGAGGGTATTCCTGCTAGCCAGAGAAGCCAGAGTAGAGGGGCCCTTCCTGTCCATCTTCA
Source organism: Ambystoma mexicanum (assembly GCF_040938575.1). Classification (NCBI taxonomy): domain Eukaryota; kingdom Metazoa; phylum Chordata; class Amphibia; order Caudata; family Ambystomatidae; genus Ambystoma; species Ambystoma mexicanum. The sequence goes on from NC_090932.1 coordinate 1,569,985,291, forward strand.
GAGTCCTGCGCTTCAACTTTGAAGAAGCATCAGCACTCGAAGCCAGGCCTGCGCCTCCGTGGGAATCAGGTGAGCGTTACAATGATGGCGTCATGTATTTATTTGGTACCTCACGCGCGCCTGCGCATGCGCCCAATGCAAGAGTGGCTCTACAGCCAGTGGTGTCAGGCCAGCGGACAATGGGACAATCTGGTGGTGGTCTCGCAGGCCTTGGTTCTCTCGCTACGGTGGTGGACAAAGGAAAACCTGTTATTAGGGAAAACTTTTGCCACACCCGCAGTGGAAGCCACTCTAACCACAGACGCATCCCTTACAGGATGGGGGGGCTCACCTATCCCATCAGATACGCAATGGGGTTTCCCGGAAATAGACCTGTTCGCAACCCTGGAGAACTCACAATGCCAAAGTTACGCCTCCAGGTACCCCCAGAACCAGTCCAAGGGGAACGGTCTGTTGATTCAATGGTCAGGGAAATTTGTTTACGCCTTTCCCCCGACTCCCCTCCTCAACAAAGTGGTGCACAAGATGCACCAAGAGCAGGTTACCATGATACTAGTAGCCCCAATGTGGGCCCGGCAGCCATGGTTCGCTCACTTGATGGAGATGTCCCTATCTCCCCCAATGAAACTTCCCTGCCCGTACAACATGCTGTCACAAGACAAGGGCAGGACACTGCATCCATGCCCTCAGACCATGAACTTGGCAGCCTGGCTCCTGAGATCATAGAATTTGGACATTTACATCTCCCTCAGAGATGTATGGACATCCTCAGGTAAGCCAGAAAACCTAATACTCGCCACTGCTATTCTAGCAAGTGGAAAAGATTTGTCATCTGGTGTAGAAGTAAGAACATCAACCCAGTTGACTGCTCTGCCACTAACATTATTCTGTACTTGACCCATTTACTGGATTCAGGTCTAGTGTTTAATTCCATTAAAGTCCACCTAGCGGCACTTTCTGCATACACCACTTCCCAACTTAAAGTGTTGTGGTGGAAGATACCAGTTATCAAGGCCTTTATGGAAGGGGTAAAGAGAATACACCCCCCGATAGCTAACCCAGCTCCCGGATGGGACTTAAACGTGGTACTTTCTAGACTCATGGGCACTCCTTTCGAACCCATGCACAAGGCAACTCTTAAATACCTCACTCTTAAGACTGCTTTCCTAATAGCTATCACCTCCATTAGGAGAGTAAGTGAACTACAGGCTCTTTCTGTACTAGACCCCTTCGTATCAGTTCACAAGGATAAGGTGGTTCTTCGCACACACCCAAGGTTTGCACCAAAATTCATCTCGAAATTTCATGTAAACCAATCTATAGAACTACCAACGTTCTTTCAAAACCCTTCCAGCTTGGGAGAAAAAAGTCTGCATACACTAGATGTACGCAGAGCTGTCATGGTCTACATGGAAAGAACCAGATCACTGAGAAAGCCTAATCAGTTATTTGTCTCGGTGGCAGCAGGAAGAGAAGGAGATGCAGTCTCTAAGTCCACTATATCTAGATCAGTGGTATTCAAACTGTGGGTCGCGACCCCCTAGGGGTCCGCGGGTGCATCCCAGGGGGGCCTTGAGAGCTCAGCATGAAAAAAGATTTTTTTTTTTTTTAGATTGGAAGAAATGGGCAGGGGTGGCCCACATGGGCGGGCTGAAGCATGAAACTGTCTCAGGCAACAATGAAAAAGTGGCCCACAGTTGTAAATGGATATTCATTCCTTCAGTCACAGACTGGGCCTCATTACTACTATGGCGGACCAGTAACAACTGTGCTGGTAAGCTACCGGCACCGTTGCTACCGTTCCGCCATAGTAAGAGTTGTGCTCGTGGGTGCTTGACAGCCCCCGCCAGGTCTGACCTCAGCTCGTCGGATGCACCAGCACCGTTATTAACGGTGCCGGTGCATCCAAGCTCCCCATTCCCATTTGAGCCATATGGGGCTCAAATGGGAATGGGGATCTACCGGCACCTTCGAAAGGGCAATTATCATGTCCGCCTAACTCGGCATGACCTAGTAATTGCCCATTCGCGGGTGCCAGACCCGGATGCAACTCCAGTGGCAGCCGTGCCGGTTTTACCGGCACAGCTACCGCCAGAGTAGTTATGAAGCCCACTGTTTCAATAGTACCCAAAGGGGTGCTTTGTGTTAAAATGTAAGTAAATTGTGATATATTCAGCAACAATGGTCAACATTACTAACTGCATAGTTAAGTAACTCATCAAAATGGTCCACATTGGCCAAAATGGTGGCCCATTTTGATTGGCCCAAACTAGCATTTTACATTTTTGGTACAGGCATTGCCCTATAGGCCTGTCCGAGCCTGGCGGCTCATCCATAATGGCAAGAGGCGCCCACCCAGTGGCCCCTCACCCATTATGGAGGAGCTAAGGAGCCAGCCCAGTGAAACAGTGAGCACTCCCTCAGCTGCTTTATCCAGCTAATGGAGTGCTCCTGGGCTGGCTGAACTGTCAAAGGGAAACACTGTTTCCCTTTGACAGTTCAGTTTAGTTCCCCAGCCGCACATGCTCACTGAGCCATGCAAGTGCTGGGGCGTTTTGCTTCGCCAGCATTGCATAGCTCATTGGAAATGCTGGCTGGGGCACTGCATGTCTGTATGTCCGAGGGGGAGCTCCTGCGCCTCCTCGCACATACGGACAGAGCAGCTGGAGCAGGCCGTTTCAGCACCCACACACAGGCCAATGCAGAAGTTACGTTTATGTTCATTGTTTTTATTTAAACATGTGTATGGATGCGTTATGAGTGAGTGTATGGTGATGGATGCTCATGTGAATGATAGAGTGATTGCTGTATGAATGTGCAGCGCCTTGCATATACACATAATCATGTTCATTGTGTTAGGACCAGTGGGGCCCAGGGGACAGGGATGGTATGTTTTTACCGGACATCTATCATTCAAAACCCTCTGCCTTGTCCACAAGGCTTTCTGGGGCCTGGGTCCAAAATACCTTCAGCTATTCCTCCGCAAATACCTCCCCTCTTGAGCTCTTCACTCCTCTACCTCCAACTCCCTCAGGGTCAGTCGTTTATCAAAGAAACGAGCTGGGGGTAGATCTCCGTCTTCGGCTGGGGCCTCCCTCTGGAACAGCGCCCTGCCACTCTAAAACTTGAGGAGAACCATCTTTCTTCCTGCACTTATCAGACCTACCCTGTCTGCTGCCTTAAACGTAGCACTTGCAAATTGCTGGCTGCACTACCACTGTTTGTTGCCTTTATTATTTATTTATTGTTATTTATCTGTTTCTCCTCTGCTTCGCACTTTCCACTTCTCCCCCCTTCCATGCACTTTTCCCCTCACACTTGCGCGTTCTCAATGTCACTGGGCCTAGTAAGATCGCTGTTTTATTCTCCTCTGTTCCCCTCCCTTGCCTTGTCACGCTCTGAAACACTTGTGTACGAGCGCGATAGAAATAAAATATCAATGCCTGCCCCCTGGACTCCCAGCAACAATTGCAAACTGTTTGGCTATTTACCCATTTTTTGTTAAAAGTATGCTCTACAATGCAACATTTTAACCTATTATTTAAAAAAAAATTCACAGGGGGCAACCCCCCCGAACCTTCCTTAATGCCCCTCCACTTAAAAAAGATTCACCAGCCGCCACTGGCCCTCAGACTGTGTTGGGAACGGGATGGGGGAACCGAGGGACTATGGTGGGAGCACAATGGGCGGGAACCATGGGATAGTGATGGGAGCAGAGTGGGGAGAGCCCTGGGTGTGTGATGGGGTGGGGAGAGACCAGCGACTGGGTAGGAGTGGGATGAGGGAGCCCAGCGACTTTGATGGGAGCAGGTGACGGCGCGCAATATATACTGTCCATTTGGCATTTCTGGGGGGTCCCGACCTGCCCAAATTTTGCTCAGGGGGGCCCTGGCCAAAAAAGTTTGAAGACCACTGATCTAGATGGATTGTACAATGCATCACTCTCTGTTACACTCTTGCTAACAGAGAACTACCCTTCAAGCCAAGAGCACATTCCACTCGAGGCACTGGGGCTTCCATAGCGTTCATTGCAAATGTTCCCCTTGAGTCCATCTGCAAAGCGGCTACCTGGAGTTCTGTGCACACCTTTACAAAACACTACTGTCTAGATGCACACTCTAGATCTGACTCCCAGGTGGGACAAGCAGTATTAAGACATCTTTTCTCTACTGTTCCTTCTCATAACCCACCGCCAACTCCGGGTACTGCTCGCTAGTCTATGCACAGCATGTGATTCTAAGCAGATTAACAAACATCAGAAGACAATGCATTACTTACCGTAAAAGCATTTCTGATGGTTGTATCTGCTTAGATTCACATGCGCCCGCCCTTCCTCCCCGCTCGGATGGAAGGAACATAGACCTCCTCTACTATATTTCTCTCTTTTCTGTACTCACTCACGTCTAGAAGGCTCCCTCAGGGCAGAAAAATACAAACAGAGGGACCTCGACGCGTGAGGGATTGTGGGTACAACGCACGTCACTATAGGGATAGTGTTACAGACACGCCTTGTCGACGTCCCCTTTTCGACTACGAAAAACAAAATGCAATACTCCGCAGTGACCACTAGATGTCGGACCTATGCACAGCATGTGAATCTAAGCAGATACAACCATCAGAAATGCTTTTACGGTAAGTAATGCATTGTCTTTCAGTTCTTGCAGCATATAGGAGTTATCTCCTTTGGTACCTGGGGCAGAGTCTCCCGACTATCATTAGGTGCAGGTTTCTGAGCTGTGCTCTTTAGATGCTGGGGGCCTCATTCACAGAAGTGTTTTATAATGGTACAATGCCATAGGAAAATGCTCTTTGAATCAGACTTAGTAAACTGTACTTCAGGCATTATTGAGGGGGATAACATCTCTTAAATATTGTCTAATTTCGCTTCTTTAGCTTTTTACAGGGCTCATGTTCAGTTGAGGAAAGTAGAATGTAATCAGGAAGGCAAATGACTTCCAATATATATATTTCTGAGGCTTGTGGAATCTGCTTATATCGCATGCTGTGCATAGGCCGACATCTAGTGGAAGCTGCGGAGTATTACAGTTGTTGTTTTAGAAATTCGAAAAGGGACGTCGACAGGACGTGTCAGTAATACTATCCCTAGTGACGTCCACTGTACCCATGGTCCTTCATGCGTCGACGTCCCTCAGATTGTTTTTTTCCGCCATCGTAGACGGACGTACAATTGCAGAGTTCCTCTTTCCGCATATCGCCATTGAATATAATAATTAGAGCTAGCTCTCTCTTCCTATCCTTTATTCACCGACTATCGAGATCATCTTCGACTACGGTGAAGGAAGACGATCGTCGAAGAAGATCCTTTCGACTAATCAGTTCGGCCCGGAAAGGTTGCACCGGGATTCGGCCCACACAGTAGGGAGAGAGGGGTGAGGTCATTGAGAATGTATTTTCCCCTTTTCCTACATTACATTTGCCTAGCTACCATTACATGTTATCATGGATAATGCCCCTTTTAAGTTCTGCCCAAGTTGCAGGAACAAATTCCTGTGTGTCGACAAGCACCTGGTGTGCAATCTCTGTCTCCCACGATATCACGTCAAGGAGAAGTGTCGAGCCTGTAGGCTCTTCAAACCAAAGACGTTGAAGGACCGTAAAACGAAACGCTGCGCCCACCACGCCATGCAGGCCGAACCCACCATAGACGTCAAAGGGACCTTCAGCTATGGTAGTGCCGCCGCCATTTCGGACGGCGAAGGGGAGACGCTAGTTTCCCAAGCACAAGCCCCCGACCCAAGACAGGCCAGCGGTCCTGTTATGTGGACGACCCCCGGCAGCATGGGCGCTCTCACAACCGATAACTCCACTAAACATACAACCCAGGGCCGAGACTCTACACGGTTGTCGACTAAGGGCCCACGCACGACGTCTAGGGAGAGGTGCACAAGTTCATTATCCTCTGAGCGTTTGTGATCACGATCGCCACATGACAGACCCGACTGTCGAAAGACAGCACAAAAGTCATGCATAAATCGGCACCCGACCCTCACATGTCCGCTGACGAAGCATCGGGCCACTCCACGGCGAGGTTCGACATTCTTTTTCGAAATTAGGTGATACTTCAGTGCAGGAGGGACTAGCCCACTAAGTATAAAAACACGTCCCGAAAAGGCTTAGATGATTCATAAAGATAGGTGACTCTCCCCACCCAAAGACAAGCAAAGCAAACGCCTATACATCATGGGGAGGAAAGTAGCCTCTTCTGCAGCTTTTCAGACCAGAATAGCTAACAATACAACTCTCTTAGCTAACTATAATTGTCATAAATGGGACAAGGTGTCTGCACTACTGTCATCCGCCCCGGAACCATTAAAGACTCAATTGGCCCAGGTAGCCGCAGAGGGCAGAGCTGTCTCGAGCTGCATCCTGAAGAACAATTAAGACGCTGCTGACAATGCGGGAAGAATAATTGTGGAAGGCACTATTATTAAGCGCCATGCTGGGCTTCATCAATCTGGCTTTAAGCAGGTGACGCAAGCAACACTGCTAAATATGCCTATCAAGCCCAACGTCCTCTTTGGAAAAGCAGTCGAGGACGCTCTAAAGTCTGCAAAGGACGAATACAATACTCTGAAGTCCTTTGGACAGCTTACAGAGAAACCCTCAGGCCAAAGAGGGAATAGTAATTTTCGTCGCTTCAGAGGACGGAATTCCCAAAGGGGTTCAGGTTATGGTCAAAACCAAGGGTCATCCTGGGGTAACAATCGGGGCCAATCCTCACAGGGGAGTGTCCCAAGAGGACAGCGCCGAACTCTCGCGGCAGGGGAAGGTCCTCCACCTCTACAGGTAGAGCAACACCTCCAACACAGTGACATTCTGCTGCATGTGCCCTCCCATACCTCTCCAGTAAGAGGGCGCATTTCAAAATGTGTGGAACTAATCCAGCGACCCCAGAACCATCCCCTGCGCCAGAAGAAAAACTCGGAGGAAGAACAACGTATCCTTCTCAAAGAAATTGCAACGCTGCTCCTAAAGGACGCCATAGAAGTCGTCCGGCCGAACTAGGTAAACAAGGGTATTTATTCAACTTACTTCCTTGTGCCAAAGAAAGATCTAAAAATGTGCCCAGTATTCGACCTACCCCCTGCAAACAAATATGTCAAGCCACAAAAATTCCACATGGCTAAAGCAGGGGACTACATGACAAATCTGGATATGGAATATGCTTATTTTCATATTTCAATGTTCCCAGAGCACAGAAAGTTCTTGCGATTCAAGATTGCAAACCAGCACTACCAATTCGAGGTGCTTTCCTTTGTGCATAACCTTGGAGCAGAGGCTATGCCAAAAGTACTGGCTGTAGTGGCAGCGCACCTGCGCAGGGAGTCCATCCCAGTTTACCCTTACCTGGACGACTGGCTGATTACAGGAGAAACCCCCAAATTTGCAGCACGAACATTCAAAGAACGATAAATCTTCTCTTTCAATTGGGCTTCTCGATAAACGAGAAAAAAATCAAGCCTAGTGCCAAGCACAACCAAACAGTTCCTAGGAGCTGTAAAAGACACAAGGGAGGCCTTGGTCTTCCCCTCAGAGGAAAGAGTCCAAAATATGTTACTGCAAATACCACATTATCAGGCCGGTTGCCAGATAAGCGTACGCAAAGCTATGTGATTTACCATGCGCCCCATGCAGGAGTGGTTGGCGAAACAGTGGTCTCAGGCAAGCGGTCAGTGGGGCGATCCTGTGGTTGTTTCGCCAACACTAGTACAAAACCTTTGCTGGTGGATAAGGGAGAATCTTTTAAGGGGCATGACCCAGAAGTACAAGTTATAGTGACGACAGAAGCCTCACTTGCTGGGTGAGGGGCTCATCATGTTGATCACACAGCTCAGGGTCTGAACCACATCAACCTGTTAGAACTGCTGGCAGTATTCAAGGCCCTTCAGGCATTCGAGATACAGCTAACAAATCTGTAGTCTTAGCAGTGCACGGTGGCGCGGGTTATGGTTGCTAGGCTCACCATAACTGGTGAATTTCAGGGGTTTTTCGATTTTACTTGTAACCATAATGTCCTTATAACAACGTTTTTTTCAGTGAATTTCATGGGTTTTTACCAGTGCATGCTATTTTCCTACAATTTACTAATATCATACTTACCAAATATAACAATATTTGTGTCCAATTTACAAAGTGTCGCCTTAAAAATCTGCCATTTCCCACCTTCTAGAATCATTTTTAACACTTCTATACACTTTTGCAACTAGTTTTGCATTCGTAGATGTCTACGAACATCCGACTTCATTGCAGACCTTCCGGACAGTGGCACATGAGCATATGCTGGCACGCGACATGATGACGTGTCCAAGAACCCGTCCGCACTTTACGATAAGATCCGTCCTTCGTGGACAGTTTGGAATTGCATTTTCTACTGATCTAGGAACTTTCAACTTCAAAATTTCCCTTGCACACCCCCTACATCTTTTCGTACTCACTATCCATTACCAATTTAGTACACAGTACATACTTGGAAGAATGTTATCAAAACTGCTATTTATCTTAAAAATGGCATCAGTTATTGCCATCCCTCCTCCCCAAGAGCCACCGCCACCACCAGCTGGAGGACCTTCACAACAAAAAAAGCGCAGTACTTTCAAAGACAATGAAGAGGACCAAGAAGATGAGGTAGAGGAAGTGCCTACTTCTAGCACCAAGATGGAATCATGTGTGTGCCAGTTCTTTGCTACTGTTGGGAGTGTACCAAAGGCTAAAGCTACCAAAGTGAAATGCACGAAGTGCAATTTTGTACTCAGTCGCAGATTACCTGGACAGTACTCCTACGGGACCACCTCCGTGCGCCACCACACCAAATCCAAATCCAATGACCGTAATACTCTCAGAAAGGTTATTCCTTTCTTAGTAAGTAGTAAGCTGTCTTCCTCCACCTCATCAACAAATATTGTAACCACACAGCCTGATGTCTGCGGGCATTGGTGTGTTATAAAGAAATATATAAATAAATAAGGAGGGCTACGGACCACGATCATCCATTTCAGCCCCTGAAATGGGGGATAAAGGCCATTAGCACCCCTGGTTACCAAAGCGGGAACCCAGGGTGCTAAAACATAGATTTTTCTTCCTATAGCGGGACGAAGGAAAATCCTTTTCCAAGACAGCCAACATGGAAAGAGAAGGCGGGGCTCCGTATACAGCCCCTCTTCCCTTGCCATGGCATTCTGCAAAACTCTTTGAACATATTACCACAAGCACTTTTTTTCCCTTTCAAACCCATCATACCTTCGAATAACTTTACCACATAGCCGGTCCCAGGTAGACATAGCCACTTTAACACTATTTTTTGTCTCTAGCGATCATGGCCAGTAGCCATATTCTGTGTCATAACCTTATGCCATGACCCAGACAATCTGGCTACTGCCCACGGCCACAGGCTATATACCTCAGTCAACAAAGGTATATGACTATTTTTTGTACCTACATTATTACACTTGTCAAAAAATAAAACGGGGCACATTTGCAAAACCATGCTTTAATGTCCTTGCCAATGCGCCTCACGAGTTTGCTCGAAATCCGCCCATGTTTTATTTTTTAAAGTGTCAAAATGTATGTACAAACAATAATCGTATAACTTAGCCCCCACTTGACAAAATCCATTCAGTCTTTACACAAACATTGCAGGTTGGGTCTATAATCTTTCTCAAAACTTTAGCAACAAAGTTATAAGCCATCAAAAAAATGTTAAGACCCCCCCCTCTAATTTCGCCCCCTCTTGATAAAATCCCACCAAACTTTAGAAAGCCATTTATATCTAGATCCAAAATCGTTTTGCCAAATGTTGTGCAGATTCGTCAAATGACACCACATTTATATGCCTTTGCAATATTTTGGGACCCCCCCTCTAATTTTGCCCCCTCTTGACTGAATCCCTAAAAATGTTGCAAAACCATTCAGGATTAATTCGAGAATAAAATTGCAAAATTACATGCAGTTTCATTGAGTGGCGCAAAAGTTATAAGCCATCCAAAAACTGCTTTTCCCCAACCCTGTAATGCAGAAATTGGGACAGATGTCCATCTGAAGTGTCCGCGAGCACCACAGGACTGCCCCAGGACATCTGGAGTGTTCGCAGACTTTCAGGGGGTGAAACAACCTGATTTATGGCTTCTTATGGCCATATCCAATGCAATCCTCACCCCCCCACATCCCCAGCGATTGATTGTTGAAGTTGACAAGTGCAATGCTGCTTTTTAAAAAAATATTTTCGCTGCGCTGTCCGCGGACTCCAAAAAGTCTGTGAATCCAAGATGGCGGGCGTTTCTGGAAAACCAACGCATTTCACGTTTTCTCATCATCCAATCAGCGGCTGCATCCCGGTGTCCGCGACCCCGCAATAGTCAATTTATCCGGCCAATCAGAGGCCAGTCCGCAGACAGTGCGGCCAATCGGAGGCCAGTCCACGGACCGAACAGGGAAGTGAGTCCATGGACTGGACATAGCTATCACTCCTTTTTTTGCCTTATGTTTTGGTAGTTTTAAAAAAAATACTGGACGGATTTACACCAAATTAACAAAAGCATGCTTTCGGGACCAAGCTGCCGCTCCTGCCGCAAATTTGGTGAAAACCCATCCAGCGGTTTGGGCTGTAGGTGTGAGCAAAGTTTTTTTCCCATTATGTCTATGGGAAAAAAATAAATGTTGGGACCCCCCCTCACTTATAACCTTGACCCCCCTGGACCAAACCTCACCAAACTTTGCAAAAAAATTTAGAGTGGGCCATATAGTTTGGTGAGGATTCGTCCGGGGGAGCGAATATATATTCCATTGGAGCGAAGTCACACTCCACAGTTATTAAGTAGCACTGCCTTCTTAGACGAAGACATTTTCCTGGAGAAAAAGGTTTGCATTTGGGCTAATTTGCATACCCACAACTGCTTTACTGTTGTGGCTCAGAACTGGAGGTAAACTTCCAGCAATTGCTACTAGGGGTGCTGTGGAGTGTGGACTTGGCGCCAATGGATTTTCCTATTTTCACATTTCAGGTGAAAGGGTTTTTTTAAAACCTTTTAAAACCCACCATAACTTTCTTGGTGGTGTGAAAACATGGCCAAATGCATTTCAGCTAATATGCATACCCACAGTGCCTTGCTGTTGTGACTCAGAACTCGAAGTCAACTTCCAGCAATAGCTGCTAGGTGGCGTTGTGGAACGTGTGACTTGGCTCAAATGTGCTTTCCTACATTTATATGTATATACTTGCTGAACTACCCAGCTTTGCCCAGGATTTCAATTTTCTGATTTTTAAATCTCTGATCGGTAAGTCTCACTTCAGTTTCTTCAGCAGTTTCATTCCTTTGTTGTTCAGCAGCACTAATTCTCTTCACAGCAAGCCGTGTTTCAGTTTCTTCAGCAGTTCCGTTTCTTTTTTTTTTTCGCAGCACGCATTCTCTGGTTAGTAAGTCTTGCTTCAGCACTTTCATTGTTCTGTCTCAAAGCATGTTGAATTCTATGAGCTTCGTGGTCTTTAGATCTTCCTTCTTCAGAATGTTGATCATGTTTCAGCTTCGATGCGTGATGATGAGCACTTTCTACAAATGACCTGTAGATAGTGGTGAAACACCACAAAATGTAATGCCGAAAAACAAAAATTCTCTCGGGAACGGGATGACCTATCGAGACAGAAAAAGTTGAATTCATTCGGAAATACAGAATATTCCATGCAAAATTCAAGACACCAGACCTCACCGTTCATGAGGAGTTACGTCCCCAAGAACCAAGAACGCCACATACAAACCCACAAACAAACACAATTTTGTTTATATATATATATATATATATATGTCACTGAAGATGAAAAGCTCAGCCAGTTGATAGAATCTTTAGGTGGGGAGCTCCAAGAGTGCTCGGGTATGAGGCACCACTCCCTGCCCGGATTGTGGCCTTTTTGGTCCTCAAGTCCTTTTGTTTGAGCTACAGCTCCCGCACCTGCAGCCAGTCTGTTAATCAACCTCAGCACATAATGCTGCAGTTGATAGCGCATACGATGCCCTAGGGCAGTTGCACGCTTTATAAATGGAAATAAATAAATAAATAGTGAGCCGCTCTATATCCGCATTTAAAGCCCCGTGATAAGGGGGTGGAGAGTCCCAACTGGAGGGGAGTGGGCGCTGTCCGCACAAACCCGGTCTTCCTCTACAGCCAGGTTCATGCACTGTAAAGAGGCAGCAGTTGTTGGTAGAGCCGCATGAAACTCCTCAGTGTTGGGGTGAGGCCACGGCCGAAGCATTGATCTGGGCTTGCTCCAGCAAAGCACCCAACTCTAGCCTTAGCTCATTGGCACCTGTCTCCTAAAAAGTAGCCTCTGCAGAGGGAGCCAATAGGCAGATCAGGCTTGGCAAAGTGGGAGCACAAGCTCTGATGTGCAGGGAGCCCTTCAGGCCTTCCGTGGCACCATTTACTCGGCCAGGTCGTTACCAAATGCTGTGTGTCGTTTCCACAAAACAGTCCTCAGCAACTTCCCCACTTAGAAAATGTGGAGCAGTGGCTCCAGCAATCCTGCAGCATTTAACAGGGCGGGGGACCCTGTTTCGTTAATTACTTAGCATTTGAAGCACCAGAGAGTTGCACCGACATGTTCCGCAGGCACTCCACATCCACTGTACTTTTCATTTTTGACTTTTGGAATGTATTGAATATTATGACTAATAGTTTGCTCTTTTTGTTTGAAATCTCTATGTGCCAATAAACATGATAAAAAGATTCATCAACTGCATCGCACTAAGGCACCTAGAGGTAACTCATGAGGCCAAGGTAAACGCATAACTGTAGAAATTGCGAGACAGTTTAGTTGTACTGACAAACTACTATCTTAACTCGATAGTGCAGGTGCCCAGGCTAACTGATGGGTTGTGAATCAGCCACCTGATAGGTGCACCTGTTCCAGAATGCAGTTATCTTTATCAATGTCCAAGTATGGCTGCCGATGACTCCATGTCGCAAGACCATATTGCAGTCCTGGATTTTCTTTTACTTTAGTTGGTTTTATTCAATTGAACTAACTCAAGGCTACAACTAGTAGAATGTAATTTATTGAAAGTTTAAAGCCAAAGACTGGGGCACTGTGTCCTTAGTGATATGCAGTTGGTACCTTATGTACAGTATGGAGCAGCTGTGAGGCAAATGCATCACAAGAGTCTGCAGATTATCCTGGCCGTCCCCACTCACCCATATTTCAGCACTGTTAGTTGACACACTATTGGGATTATGGTAATCCATTTGGGGGATGGCGTTTCAAAGAACAGCGTATGCTAAGGAAATGTATCACCCAATTTTTCTTAACTAAAGACGCCATTAAAAATGTGATAAGTGAACAGACTGCACCAAAGTAAAAATGAGCAAATAACTAGTTTCTATGGTTTGGTGACCCAATTGCTCCTTAGGGCGTGATTCCCTGCCGCCACCCTCGACCCTAGGTAGGGCTGTGTGGCGTGGGCTCAGAATCAAAAGTCTTAAATTATGATGAGAGGCGCCTCATGGGTTCCTCATGGGCTCCGGCCTAGCGCTTTGACAGTTTCCCTGAGTGTTTGCACCTCTTGTCATAATTGACCAAAATTCATCCAGAGAATATTGTGTAGTTCGTTTTGACTCGGAGAGACTTTATTTTAAAGCATTACTCAAAATATGAAGCTGACACTGGAAGGTAGCAAGTCAATATATTTAATATTATCTCTGGTCTCTTCCAGATTTGATCATCATTGCACCTCCTATGATTAGTGCAGTAATAACGTAGCATACTGTCAGATATAGGGACAGCATTATTGCATAAGCTATAAACATGTTTCTCATTTAACAAAGATAAAGTACAATTCATCATTTTGAAACACCAGCTGGAGCAATCATGGAGTTCATGTTATGTGTGTCTAAGCTATACTATGGTATGATCAGGAGTGGAGTGACATAATGAAGCATGCCGTCAGTCTAACATATGCAACCAACCAACACATCTGAAACTCGCGGTTTCCTGGGCTTTCTGCTCTGACCTGCTATCGACTACTCTTCCCAGCCCCCCACCAATCTCGCATTCTGTCTGCTGCGGAATTCCTTAGCCTTAGTCTGTTGTGCTTTTTATATTAACACACGTGACTTAACCTACATGTACTGTGTGCGTCACTTCCTTGGCCTGGAAAGAACGTCTACAGTCTGCACCTGCTCGTGCGCTTAGCTTTGCAGTGCACACATTATTTACCTATGTGAGAACTCAAGTGAAAGGTGATGTCTTTGCTTCTTGATTCTTTCCATTGAAATGCCTGGCCTTCCGCTCGACGAACAGGCAAGGTGCTGTGTTTTTTCCTGGCCTACTTCGAATGCCATTATCTCGAATGGATTTTCTGAAGGGGTTTAAATGAGACTACTGCTTTGGACGCTTTAACCACACATGTATTTGGGTACCCTGCTTCCTGTCTATGGCTGCTTTCTGCTACGAGCCCATCTAAACCAGGAAGCTGATACTTGTGGTTGGCTTAAGGGGGAAACTGTTCACCTTTTAGCTGACCCTAACAGCAAGTCCCTGTGAGTTTACAGCTAGTGTGTGATTCTGTCTTTTGAAAGCCACACTCGCATTATGTGTGAATGAGTGTGTTTTGCCCAAAGAACATCCATAGCTTATTACTATGATGGTGTCTAGACCACTTGCATTTTCAAGGCATTAAGTCGTTGAAGACAAGAGGCTGCTCTTCTGTGGTTAGGAAGAGGCATCTATCATGTCTTGGTAATCGCTTTGCTAAAGCCACAGAACATGCTATGCGCTTGCTTTCCGCTGAACCCACAAATGTGGTTTATCAATGACAATATATTGTCTACAGTAAATGTCTAACTTTGTCTTTTCACACTAGCCTTTGCCGTATGTGCAACCGTGTCCTTCGTATTCACTGCACGCACAGTGAGTGAAGTGGTGTAATCTGTGGCACAGCTGCCTTAGCTCGTTCGTAACATTTGTAAATAATGACATTGGGGTGGATTAAATGATATAGGAAATTATTTTGCTGGTATTGCTGAAGTTTAATTTGAATTTTACACCATTTAAAAAATGTGGCTCCTAAAATTGTGAATTGGGTTCTAAAATGTTTGTGCAAAGGTTAGTCTTGGCCCCTGTTTAATGTACCTATGATTCTGAACTTCTAGATGATGGGGATTTAAGAGCATACGAATATGAAATACCAATTCTGGTTTATCCATTTTGCTCAGTTGAACACATTATTGTGATTGTCCGTTTTTTTAAATTCTTAGTTTATTACAAACGTTTTTTTTAAAATGACAACCTTGAAAATCTACACGTTACTACACATCATTTCATGTTACTTATAACATTCCTTTCATTATATTTAATTGTTCACGCCGCTCGATCATTACGATCTCAGCATTTATGAAAGAGGCGCAATATCATTTATTTATCAAAGATTCTCTACTTTTTTCCTCCAAGTTCATTACTTAAACTCCAGCAGCCTCTTGTACAGCTGTTCAAGGTACAGTGTTAGAGCTATTGTTAGATGTTTACATTCGCTGTTATGCATTCTTATCCGCCACTCCTCACTATAGAGGTCGTGGCTTTTTCCAACTCTTGGCTTAAATAGTTTGTTCCTAGGGCTCTCAATTCAGTGCAATGTAGTACTAAATGCTTCAGCGTTTCATCTTCACGACAGAATCTGCACTTTAGATCCTCCACTCCGACTTCCTGTCTTAGTCTTTTGATTTCTTTCGTCGGGAAGAGGTTCAGTCAAAATTTCAAAAAAACAGTTCTTAGTCGCTTGTAAGGAAATGTTTGCATATATATCGGTAGGCAGTTTAGACCTTTCGCTCCCATAGGACTGTTGCTCTGATCTCTTCTCTATTGTCTCTTTCCAATCTTGTTGGAATAACTTTTTTTTATGGCATTGGGATTTTTTACAAGAGTCTTCATCTGTGTTAAGTTATTTTAGGATGTCTTTGCATTTAAATCTCCCTCTCTTTAGTAATGACTCCTGTTCTAATAGCACCCGGTCAACTATTACTTCAAATTGAGGCAGTTCGACCTTACCTGTGGTCTTGCTATATAGAGCTAATGTATTCCACAGGATTCTCGCGTTCAATGAAGATAAACTCACTTCATATAGTATGCATGCTGTTGGAAATCCTTGTGGGAGCTGTAACCTTCTTTTCCAGAAGGTGCTTTGACAACTGGACCAAATCTCGCTTGCACAGCCAAACATGCTTTCTGCCCCATTTACTAGGACTGGAACCGCCTTGCTCTTATAGAAATTTAGGACTGGTTTTTAGGAGAATTTACCATACCTTTTCTGGATGATCGCACCTTGGGCTGTTAGTTGCTTACATTTACTGGCAATTTTTTTTGTCATCGGTTCGTCGTTTATACTTGAGTTAATGTAGGTACCCAAAAATCAGCTGCACGTAACCTGTTTCAAGAAGTCGTTTCCCAATGCCCATCTGTACTTCTCTTTTTTGCTTTTCGCTCCTTTTAGATTTTTCAGTATCAGGATTTCGGGTTTGGCTACATTTATTTCCAATCCATTTTCTTATGTGTATTTCTTTAGGGCGTTCAACTTTCATTGTAAGCCAATCGGAGTCAAGTTGAGATGGATTATATCGCCTGCATACAGAATCCAACTAATGTGAATTCCATTTAGTTTTGGAGGGAAATATTTTACTCCATCTAGCGCATCCCCAACCGCAGAAATATAGAAGTTAAAAAGCGTCGCTCATAGGGCACACCTTTATTTGACACTTTGTGCTGTTTTTATTGGTTTGGAAAGAAGTCCAGCCCTGTCCAAACGATTCTGTACTTTCGTATCTGAGTAGAGTTCTTTTATTGCCAATATCAAACTATGAGGGCATCCGCAAGATTTTAATTTTGACCATAATATTTCACGGTCCACACCATCAAAAGCGTGAGCGAGGTCTATAAACGCTAAGTATACTTTTTGTCCTGGTCTAATTGCTTCCATTTTTAAGAGGTTAAGGATGAAAAGATTCAGTCTACACCCGACTCCTCTGACAAAGCCAGTTTGTTTCACGTCAAAAGCGCTATTGGTTCTAATCCATTGTGATAGTTGAGCTAGAAGAAGGGTTGCAAATATCTTGCCTATCGAATCAAAAAGCGCTATTGGCCGATAATTTAATGGTTCCATTCTGCATCCCTTTTTAAAAATCGGTACAATTATCGCCAATTTCCAGGAAGCAGGTATTCTTTGTTCTTGTATTATGTTTTTCAATAATACCACACAAAACTCAGTCCACTTATTCCGGTTTCTTTTTAGCATTTGGTTAGACAACCCGTCCGGTCCTGCGGCCCTAGCGATGCTAATCTTTTGAATACACATCCGGATGTGCTGTCGCTCCATTTTGATATTCCACTTTTGATTTGTGTTGAATTGAGGGCTCTTAGCGTCTTTTTGTATTGCAAATAGCATACTATGAGTGGTCCATTGATCTTCAGTAACCATGCTCGTTAAAGCCACCTTCTGTGGATTTTTTAACTCATTCAGTAAGGAGTAGAACCCTCTTGAATTTCTTTGAACCAAGGACTCCAGTATTGCTTCTCCGTCTCTTTGTTCCATAATCACTTTGTGTGATGTTAACCAGTTTTTATATTTAGTCCTTAATTTTCTTTTAAGCTCATTTTGATTAACACCAACTGTGTTATTAATATTTCTCAGCCCTTACCTATATTCCTTTTTTTTTGTACAATTTGAAAATCAAATTCATGGTTCCTGTATATCGTTTTTTTTAAACCCAGTGCCTGAATTTTATATAATTTAATAAAATGCTGATATTCAATCACATCTTTCTCAGAATTTTCGGCCTTGGGTCTAATTTCATTAGCTAAGGAGATTGTCATTATTATTCAAACGGAGGCAATTGCGCCCAGGTTCCAGGCTTACATCCTGTCTCCATTGATCTTTTGGGAGTAGGTTTTCTTGTTTCCACACTAAGGTTACCATGTTGTGATCACTTTGAGTAGTCTTGAACACCGTTAACGCCATGATCTCTTGGACCATTGTTTCTGATACGAAGAAGTAATCTAAGATGGACTTTTGGTGTCCTCTTTCCCAAGTTTCTATGGGTGGCATGTCGCCACTGATGTTACCATTCATCATATTCATGTTCCAGGCTTCCATTTCTTCTAACCACATTTTTTTTAGGTTCTCCAACCGTCGTGAACCATTTATCTTCTTGACTGAGTGGGTTGTTAACTCAATTAGTTGTATAATCAGGTCTCCACACAATACTATATATGGCTTGATATTTTCAATCAGTATGGAGTCAATATGGTCCAGTATTTCATCTATGAAATTTTGTCTGACCACCGCCTGATGGTTCCAGTATACGTTGATAATATGTACTGTTTTTTTTTTTCTTCTGATTTCTTATTTATAATCGCATCTAAGATCGCACTCTGTATATATGGGGAGTGGTTGTGCCATGATTTTATACCAAACCCACTTTTCTGATTTACCAAGATGAGTTGAGCAGACATCGGCCTGCCTTTACTTTATTCGATTGGCAGGGTTCAGGACTATTTCAAATCGATCAATGCATGGGCATTTGGACAACCATGTCCCTTCAAGGCAAATAATATCGTAGGACCTTAGCTCTTTTGCGGGTGTATTGACTAGGTGAGAGAAGCGTCTGGTGTCCCATGAGGCCAGTACTAGCTGTTTTACAGGCTCTTGGCATTAGCTTCCCCTGTTCTCGTTTAAGGATTTTGCTCCCCAAGACCAAGTGTCATCTTCTTTGTTTCTTGGGCTCATGAGCTCTGGACTACCTTCTTCGGTCGAATTTTCCTTGAGGTTCTCAACTGTGATTTTTATTTGTTTCCTTTTAAACTCTGCATATATAGCAGTGACTCCCTCCACAGTCTCCTTTTCATCCACATCGGCGTCTGTTAGGCAACTAATTAATCTCTCCTGGTTCATTTGAACTATCTTATTGTCTTTTTTTTATCACACAAATCCACTCGCTTATTGTGTAGCGGCTTGACCTCTAGCACTCCAGTATACTTGAAATCCTGCTTCCAAGAGCTGACGTTCGCACATCATTACAAGCTGTACGATCTTTGTAGAATCAATGTGCAGCAACACTTTGTTCCGATTGTCATCATCCAAGAATTCCACTCGCTTTATTTCCGTGGTTTTTACGGCTCTCAATACCGGAATAAGATGAAGTAACTGCATCACAAGGCTTCTATTTAGGGCTGGTTGGCCTTTTCTATGTTCGAGCCGTTCCACAGGAATTCTGTAAGTCTTCCCTTCAGACTGCATCGCCTGCGTATTATGGAGTTGACTCATGTGAATCTTGTCGTGGTCAAATCTCCTCTGTCCTTACAGGCATGTTCAGTATTTCTTTTTGTTTTTCCTTGCTAGCTATCTCTTTCCGGCCCTTCAAAGCCTTATAATTTCCTGAGGGAGACAATTTATTGGCCTTCTTAAGTGGCTCAATGTAATTGTTTGTTTGTTTGTTTATTTGTAGTGCGCGCCAGACCCAGGGGTAACCGGGCGCAGTGAAAAGAAAATGCAAAGCTTACAACGTTGCATAGAATTACAATGTTACAAAAGTTACAGTGTTACCTAGAATTAAAATGTTACATAAATTGCAATGATAAAGAGAAAGTATGTACAGACGTAGCAAGGATCATATCGCGGACAGTTATTTTGCTATAAATATTTACAGTTGAGGGATATCTCTAATAATACATATATACATTCAGATAAGGTGGCATCACAGAAATGTCTATCAGTACCTACATATTTTTGTCGTTGAAGTGTTTGATGAGATTTGTTCTTAAGTGTGAAAATGTTTGGTCAGTTCTCAAGTCGTGTGGCAGGGCATTCCACCATTTAGCGGCCAGCACAGGGAAACTAGTACCACCAATTTTAGCAAGTTTAAATCTAGGAATAACCAAGCAGTTGGAGTTGGGAGTTCTTGTGGGCCTACTGGATGTTTTTCTTTTTTTTTGTCCATCAGGTAGCTAGGAGCAGCGTTGTTGAGGGCTTTGTGTGTCAAGGAGGACTTCTTGAGATGGATTTTATCGTCGGTGGACAGCCATTTATATTGGTGTCTGATAGAGGAAATATGTTCCCTTTTATTTATACCTAGAGCAGCTCTGAGGGTGTTATTTTGTAGAATTTGTTACCTATTGGTGATAGTTATATCAGCGCCACTGTAAAGGGCATTGCAGTAATCAAGTCGGGATAATATTAAGGCTCTCGCTAGGATCATGCAACTATCATTAGATAAAAATGTTTTGCCTGCTCTTATTAATTTACAGGTATAAGCTGTAGTAGAAGCTAAGGAGTGTTTTTACTTCTCTCGAAACCTTGATACTATTGCCATCTATGTTAAACGTGGAATAATCCTTGCCTAACTTGTTGATATTGGCCTGCGTGCCCAGGATAATCAGCTCCGTCTTATCATCATTCAGGCAGAGGCCATGGGATGCCATCCATGCCTGAATGATGGAATACACCCTATTCACCAACTCCCTGTCCTTGCTGTGATCCCCAGAAAGCGGGAGGAGAATCTGTGTATCATCTGCATAGTTAGTGTAGGTGATACCTAGAAGGTCCAGATCATCGAAGAGGGGTTTAGTGAATATGTTGTATAGGGTCGGTGAGACACAAGAGCCTTGAGGGACTCTGCACGTGATTGGTGAAGGGTCAGCTGCTGCTGAGGGGGAGAAGACTCTCATCGTTCTCTCGCTCAGAAAGGATTCAATCCATTTAGTGGCATGGGTGGAGAAGTGTGCCGCAGTGTCCAAATGTTTGCAGAGGACCTTATGGTCGACCAGATCAAACGCAGCTGAGAGATCAAGTAGAAGGAGGAGTGCTGTCTTACCTTGATCTCTCAGTTCATCTATTTGGGTCTTTAAGTCGATGAGGGCAGTTTCAGTTCCATGGAGTGGACGGAAACCCGATTGTCTAGCTCCCAATAGATTATGTAATTCAAGGTGTCTTTGAATTTGTGTATAGGCAACCTTGTCTAGTAATTGTTGTTTAAACTTTTTTTTTTAGCCTTTTTTTTTTAGCCTCTCTTCGAGGGTATACAAGACCCTTTTTTTTTCCCCTGGAGTTAGCTCCAGTGCTTTTTTTTTTTGGCGATGGCGACATTTCAACCACTCTTTTTCTGCTTGAGTCAACCATGCCATACACTGCTTGCTTCTCAACTTCAATGTCCTTGTCAGGTTTGATGCGACTTCTAGACGCATTTATTGGATTCTTATTTCCTGGCTTCCCCACTCTGCATGCATTTTCTTCTTCAAACTCCTCGACTGAGTTACTGTATGTTGACATATTCATCAAATCTTCAGCACTGCTCTCATCATCACTTGAAACTATAATGGGGTTCTTCGGCTCATCCTTTTCTGTCCCCCATAATTTTCTACTATCTTTCTCTTTTTTTCCATCAGCTGAGTTATTTGGATTTTGTTCTGAATTTTGTTCTGTTATTAATCGTGACGTTCAGAGATTTTATATTCCTGAAGAAATTTGATGCATTCCTTGCATTTTTATTCTTTTGTGACGGCATGGTTTTTTATTTACTTTTCCCCTGTTTCATTAGATTATCGTTCTTATTATTAGAGGTAGATGCTTTATTTATTACCTGAGCCTTTTCAAATATGTCAAACAATTCGGTCTCTTTTTGTGTTGGTATCGATGCGTTAGCCTTGAATTTTCTCTGGTCTGTCATTTGCCCTTCAGCTTTGGCCGATGTTGACTTTGTCTGATTGTACTTCCAGTGTTAGTCCCACATCATCAGTAGTTATTTCATCCGCTGGTACACTTCCTGCGCAGGACTCATTGCTACTTAGATCTGTCATTGTTGGCTCCAGGGGTTTTCGCATAGCCTCGGGACTTTGGCTTCTTCCCGAGTCATTTACATTTGTTTTCTTCTCGCTCATTTTCCTCGGCTCATTTGCTTTTTCCAGCTTACTCGCGCCAGCAGAGCCACCACAGCTCGGCTCGATTTGATCTATGGACATTTGCTGATTAACTGTTTGATTGAGCCATGTTTATGCAGAGTTTCTCTCCATATTTACTCTCCCATCTTGTTTTTTTTCAGGATTGCAAGAGCTTCACGCACAACCTCAGCCAGTCATTTCTTATCTTCACATGTTGTTTTTCAGAGCTTCTTTCAGAACTGCCATCGAGAGATCATTCTTGCTCCATATCGCTGTGTTTTGAACAGGCATTTCGACCTAATTAATTTCCAATTTAGGGATTTTTGTATTTAGCAAAGCTATCGGTGTGTTTTGATCTGTCATTTTCATTCAATTGTTCAGAGTTTTGTCAATGTAGCTACTGCAATCGACGTTGTCGACATCAAGTTAGGTCTCAGCTCATTTGTCATTTTTTCAATAATCGCAGCTATTAGGGGGTGGGGGTATTTCCTTTTCTCTCACTCCATGTCATGTCTTTATTGCTTGACGCTTTGGTTTCTACACTGGTGGCCTTTCAGGCTCAGTTACCGAGTAAGAAGAGGAGTCTTCCGTTGTTGAATGGTCAGTCGGCTATGATTTCTCTACCTGACGCTCAGCTGGATCCTTGCTGCCTGATCTCTCTTGCTGTTACGCACGATCAGGGTTCCCTCTGTATCCTTGTTGTACCATAACAGTGGCAGGTCCACTATCAGGTCCTCCAATAGGTACTTGGTACTTCGCCATGGCATAAGGCATGTTGCAGCGCCGTTTTTGTCTAACTGGCGGTTGCCCTGGAGAAAGCTGCAGCATATTATACGGCGGACCTCAACTCCTGTGGTTCCTGGCGCCCGTATGTAGTTTTTGGAAAAGACATGGGAGCCTCGTATTCGCTTAGCCCCACCTCCTTATTGATTTAGTCTCTGGCAGCCCGCTATACGCTGCTTCTATATGGAGTTGTTAACCAACCTTTGGACTTCCGTGTCTTTCTTATTGCTGGATTCGCGTGTACCAACCTTTTTTCTGCCTCATCCGGATTGCCTGGTCTATGCTCTTTTGATCCCTTTTCTGTGTACCGGACTTCTTGTTATCCAGAACAACCTGCCTTGGATTACGATTTTGTATCACGTTGCCCCTCCAGTGTACCGAACCTCAGCAACGTTTAAAGGACTGCCTTTTGTCATTAACCCTGCATTTTGGTGTCCTTTTGGATAGACTCACTCTGCAAACTTGGTGAGCCTTGGACTTTCTTGGTGTCTGCACTACGCGACCCTCTCTCTGGAAGCTCTGCATACAGTATATTTTCTTTCTTCAAAAGGGTATGTGACACCCTTACCTAACGGACCGTACCTCACTTGGATAAACATCCCTCCTGCTGTAACTAGAGAATGAGTTATTGACTCTGCCACCTTTAACCATCCTGTGTACTGACTACCTTCCAATTCCTGGACTACACCCTTCTTAGTGCAAGCAGGGACGCTGTGCTGGGAAGTGCACTAACCCGTCACTAGTGCGCTCCTCGTGCCGCCTGAGTATAGGTTCCCTTACTAATATTCCTGTTTATTATTTTACACTTTCTTTTTTTTTAAACTTTTGTTTATTGGCAAGGGAAGTCAAGACAGGAATAGCATAGTTTACACAGAAATCCACATATTCGCATTATTACAGTCGGGTATTACATCATACATTTCTGAACGGCTCGGGGAGGTGGGAGGGGTGCTGACAACTTAAGAGGAGGGGGGGGGGGCGGCCGCCCCCGTCTTCATGGTAGCGTGTCCAGGGGAACGGTCAAGGGCACCGAGTCCTCAATCTCATCTTTATTGTTCAAATAGGTGCAAAATTCCGTCCATACATTCTTTGGGCGAGATGGTGCTGGCAGAGACCCAATGTACTCCTCCTCACAGGCCTGAACCCAGGTAAGGGCTCTAAGCCACATTTCGAAGGTGGGGGGAGAGCGGCGTTTCCAACATTGTAAGATGCACCGTTTAGCAACCATGGCACCCACGTTCAGGAATTTGGACATTTTTTTAGCGTTCTCCCCTGTCCATATTCCAAACAACAAGGCCTGTGGGACGGGGTCCACGGGGGATCCAATTATCTCTGTGAGCGCTCCCGTTACCCCCAGCCAGAATGCGCTCAGCGCAGCACAAGACCAAAACATGTGCTCATGATCTGCCTCTTCGGAGTCGCACTTCGGGCACCTGTGGGCAGAAGAGCGTGTGAAATTCGCTACTCTAAGCGGTGTGTAATACAGTCTGTTGAGTAGCTTATACTGTATGCAACGGAATTGAGCGCTCAGGGAGACTTTGCGTGTGTGCGCGCACATGTTGTTCCACAACTCGTCAGTGATCTCTATTTCCAGCTCCCTGGCCCAGGCTTCCCTTGGTTTTAGGGACGTATTCTCACGCTTAACCAGTTGCATTTTATACAGGGAGGAGACTACACCTCTGCCACCCACGGAATTTGCTATGAATTGGAGTTCGGGCGCGTCAGGGGGCTCATTTGGGTATGATGGCCACATTGCCCGGACCGCCGCTCTCAGCCTGAAGTATTGTAGTAGTTCCAGAGCTGAGTTAGAGTGCCCAGGTTTCCATGTCTGGGGGGTAATGAATTTGCCCTCTGGATACAGGTCTGCGAGTGCGCGGTATCCCAGGGCCTCCCAATGTTGGATGAAATGGTGGTCATGTGGGGGGGAGAGACCTGGGAATTGTCGCAGGGGTAGCCATTTATAGTATGGGCGGTGCCCATCTGTAGGGGTCAAGATCATATTCCATGCCCTGATCGTAGTGGCCACCGGATCTGCAGGGGCGTCAGTTTGGAACGTGTGGTGTAGTAACAGGGTCATTATGTTAGTGCCGTCCCCCGCCAGTTCCTCTAGTTTGACGTGTGAAGGTGGGTTCAGGTGTGCATACCAGTGCGTGGCGTGTTGGGCCTGTGCCGCAATCCAGTACATAGTGAGGTCTGGGGTTGCAAAGCCCCCTTTTTCGTAGGGGGGGGTCATGTGAAGCCACTTTTTTCAGACTGCCCCGGAATGCCAGAGAAATTGGGCACACGCGGCGTGGAGCCTCTTAAAGTACTGCTTCCCGGGCCATACCGGGACGTTAGCGAAGATGTAGAGGAGCTTAGGAACCGCTATCATTTTGATTAGTGACAGTCTTCCCGCGAGGGACAAGGGGAGGTTGCGCCACTTGAGCAATTTGGATTCGACGTGCTCTGCTGTTGCCTCATAGTTGTCCGCCAATAGGGAGGTCTTGGTCTGTGACACTTGCACTCCTAGGTACTTGATGCCTCCCGGTGACCATCGCAGGGGGAATTCACATGTCGGCTGCCGGGTTGCCGCAGTGAGGGGAAATATCTCGGATTTTGAGTAGTTGATGGTAAAGCCTGAGTATGTTCCTATTTTTGTAATGTCACGAATAATTGGGTCGAGATGTGTTGAGGGGTCTCTGACATATAGGAGAACATCATCGGCGTATAATGAAATGATTTCCGGCATGCCCTGTAGGCGGATACCCTTGCGGGTATGCCTGTGCCTGATGTGATCCGCCATGGGCTCGATGGCGAGCGCAAAAAGGATGGGGGAGAATGGGCAACCTTGTCGGGTGCCCCTGTGTAGCACAAAGGGGGGGGAAACAACAGAATTGACCAGCACCTTGGCTCGTTGGTCAGTATACAGGAGTTTAATAAAGGAAAGCATGTTCGGACCTATCCCCATTTTCCCCAGCACCGCCCACAGGTATCTCCAGGAAACCACGTCGAACGCCTTCTGAGCGTCTAGCGTGACTGCCACTGCGTCTGCCTTCGGGTCAATTCTGGACATTATATTGAATAATCGGCGGATGTTAAGTGCAGTGGAGCGGCTCGGAACGAATCCGCTTTGGTCTGCATGGATCATATGGGGCATGAATGGGAGGAATCCATTCGCAATTACTTTGGCAAAAATTTTCATGTCCGTATTGATAAGCGATAGGGGCCTATAGGATCCGCACTCATCTGGGGGTTTCCCTGGTTTGGGAAGGACGATAATTAGGGCTTCCCTTAGGGAGGGAGGGAGAGACTCCGCTAGGAGGGATTCCGTCCAGACACCGTGCAAAATGGGGGCTAGGATGGCGACGTGTTCGCGGTAGAATTCAGCTGTGAGCCCGTCAGGGCCCGGGGCCTTGTTTTTCGGAAGGTCGGAGATCACCTGGACTATCTCGTCCAGGGTGAACGGGCTGTCAAGCTGTTCCCTGGTGCTCCGGGAGATGATGGTCATGGGGATGTGTTCCAGCATGTCGTCTAGGTCATGTGTGTTGTGTTCCGGCTGGGGCCCATAGAGCTTGGCATAGAAGCCAGAGAAGATATCAGATATGGCCTGGTCCGACCAATGCCGCTCGTTATGCTCGTCTAGGATGCTGTCTATTCGGGATTTGCCACTTTCCGCCCGCACCAGTCTGGCCAGGGTCCTGCCAGGTCTGTCACCTTCGCCGTAACGGCGGGCGGCCACGGGTCGGGCTAAATACCGCAGTTCACTCTGGGCGTGAGATTCAAACGTTTCTAATTCCTTTCTGATTTTTGCAAGGGTGGCTGGAGTTGGGGCGGAGGTGTGTTGTTGTTCAAGCGTTTTGAGCTTCGCTTCGGAGCTGTGTAGGGCTTGCCTTATAGCTTTGAGAACCCCGGCCTCCCTCGAGATGCACATCCCCCTGATGTAAACCTTAAATGCTTCCCAACGGGTCCCCTCCGTTGTATCCTGCGTGTTGTTGTTTTCAAAGAAAGTATTTGTCAGACAATATCTCGGCCTTGAAGACAATATCAGCCAAGGCCTCCGATTTAAACCGCCAGGCGGGCCGGGCGGTCATAGCGCTGCCCAGTTGGATCTGCAACAGCACGGGGGAATGATCGGAGAGTGTGCGGGGGAGTATCCTGATATCTAGCACCCTGCCCACACGGCAACCCGACAACAAGAACATGTCTATACGGGAAGAGCTGTCATGGACCGTGGAGTAAAAGGTGTAATCTCTAACCCGGGGGTGGAGCGTTCTCCACACATCATATAGGTTCAGGGAGTTCATGTGTGTAAGGAGCCCCTGGCAGCTCGGGGCACCACCCTGCGGGTCGAGGTTGTCCTGTCCATGTCATTATTGAGTATGAGATTCATGTCCCCACCCCATATAATGGGTACCGCCACATATTTCATGACAATGGCCATTACGGCGTCTATAAATTCGGGGGAGTCGGTGTTGGGACCATACGAATTTACAAGTAGGCATTCCTCACCCGCTAGGGTGCAATGGAGGATCACATACCTGCCTCCCGTATCGATGTGGGTTGCATGGAGTTTAAATTGTATAGATTTGTGAATGAGTGTTAGGACTCCTCTGGATTGGGTGGAAAATTGGGTATAAAATCTATTGGGGCCCCAGGACGGTGCAAGATTGGATGATAGGAGTTTCTGGGCGTGTGTTTCCTGTAGCAGGAGTACTGTGATACCGTGTCTTTGTGCGTACGCCGTGATCCTACGGGACTTTGTAAAGTTTGTCAGTCCCCGAATATTCCATGTCATTATTTTGAGAGCCATGTTGACATTTTATGGGACATCCCAACTGTAAGTGCAAGAGGATCTGTGTCTGATTGCCATGAGATGTGCATCTGTGGTATTGTCATGCATCAGTACAAACCCAGTCATCACCTTCCTGCCATTTTTCTTATAACTTCCCGCAACTTCCCCACCCCCCTCCCTCACCGCCCAGGCAGAGCCAGCAGTGTAACAACACCCACCCCCGGTATAACCAACCGCGTGCCATTTCAAGTTAGGCAACGCTTCACCAACAGCCCAACAGGGGCTAAACCATAAACTCTTCGTCACAAGCGGTATTGCAGCTGCAGTGGGGGCTACCGCTGCCGACGACCCACATTTGTTGACACATATCACGATGGTACATCATAAGTATTCTACACGGCTGTTGAAACAAAGGGTTACAAGGAAAGCAAGTGTGTACTTAGGTCCCAAAGTCTGCGTTGTTGTCGGAGTGGTTTGGTGCCTAGTCGCTAGGCTGGGGTGACAAGGTTCAGGACCAGGGGTGTCATCCTGATCTCGAGTCGCGGTGGCGCACCTCTCTCCGGCATATAGCGTGAATGGAACCCTCAGGTCTAACGGGCAGGGTCTGGGATTCAAACATCGTTCACCGGTTCTTCCATTTGGTCCACTGGCAGGATTTGTGCCTCGATAAATTTGACTGCTTCATCTGGGACGGTGAAAAAGTATATTTTGTTACGGTGAGTGAATTTTAGGCGCGCCGGGAAGAGCATAGCATATTCAATTTTTCTATCTCTCAACATCTTTTTGACTCCTCCAAATTGGCGACGTTCCATTTGTACTCCCACGGAGAAATCGGGGAAGATTCTGATTGTTTGGGAGTCTAGCCTTAGTTCCCCCTTCTCTCTAGCCAGGCGCAATATGTGGTCTCTGTCTTTGTAGCTGAGCAATTTTGCGATTATTGGTCTGGGAAAGTCTCCGGGCTTGGGTCGTGGGGCCAGTGATCGATGCGCCCTCTCCACCGTGAAGAATGGTGATAGCTCAGGGTTGCCAAGTAGGTTCCTGAGTAGCTGCTCGACCGCTAGTTCCATACGCCCTTTTAGCGCAGCTTCGGGAACCCCGACAATGCGGATATTGTTTCTTCGCGACCTCGATTCGAGGTCGTCGCACTTGGCTTTGACATGTTTCATGTCCCGGACGAGTCCTGCAACTGTGTCTTGTAGTGTGTGGACGTTGTCCTCATTTGTCCCTATTCTTTGTTCCGCCTCCGTGATCTTTGCGCCATGTTGGTCCAGTTTGGCCTTCAGGGAGGCCACGTTGGCGTTGATATCGTCCAGTTTTTCGTGGAACGCTGCAAAGTTTTTTGCCATGGACTCCATCATTGCCGTCAGGTCGGGCTGTGGTGGATCCGGCTGGGTCTCATTGTCTTCTTGTATGGTGGACGAGGATGCCTGGTCCGGCCTGGGCGCCGCCCTGGCGAACTTGTCCATAGCTCCTGTCTTGTTTGCTCCCCGCGCTCTGTTCGACATCCCTATCTCGGATGGGCGGGTTAGTAGCGGAATTACAGTGACAGGGGTGGCAGCGGCTAGTAATTTGGCAAGTATTTGGGGTGCCGAATGTCGCAGGTGTTGCCCCAGTCCGTGTTTTTGTAGAGAGAGGTTGGCCAGGGGGGCCCGTAGGGTGCAGTTGGAGGGAATGGTGGTCTCCAGGGAGGCTAGTGTTGTGCCCGGCGGTGTTCGGGGCTTGCTGGGGTATAGTCCATGAGTGGGCAGTTCGTGGGGTCCTCTGGGCAGGGGGTCGTGCTGCCGGAGTCGCCAGTGGTGGGTGCCCGTAGTATTGTTGTGGGCCGGGAGCCTCCACAGTGCGCTTCAGGGCGCTTCAGGGCTCGCGAGCTGTCCCTGCGCCGTTCCCCGCCTCCGGATGAGCGAGGAGGGGGTCCAGTTCCCGTATCGCGGAGGGCTGCAGCCAGCGGGGTCTGGGATTGCCAGAGGCCGCTGCCGCACCCGGAGGGAAGGACAATCGAGGTGAGGGGGAGGGAGCGAGCCGCAGCCGCCTAGGAGGTGACGCCGGGCTTGGGGGAGCCCCGGCGAGGTAGCGGGTGGCTGGCGGCCCGCTCGACCGTCCCCAGGCACTCACCTTTCACGCCCACGGTCCGTGGGTTTAGCGGCCCAAGGCGGCGGCCCGGCAGGAGCTCTCCTCGCGGCCCGACTCTTCGGCGCACTCGGATGACCAGGCACTCCGTCCACGCCCCCCGTCAGCACAGGCCCGGCCGGCGCCGTCGGTCGTATCTCGGCCGCCGCCGGGTCCCGGATGGCGGGATTTCGACGGCGTACACCCCACAGCTAGGGGAATCAGCTGGTACTGTTGTCGGGGTCGGTGATGTGCGGATTCCGCCGTTTTTTTTTTCGCTCGTCTGTGGGTCTCGGAGCTCCGTAGCTAGGCGGCCATCTTGTCGGCGGCTCAACAGCGCCCCCCTATTTTACACTTTCATTGTTTTCCATCTGGGATATTCATTCACTCAAGTTCAAAATATGGGTAAGAACCCAGTGTTAAACTTGCATGATATTACACTCCTCTAGGAAGCATGGTGTTTAACACTTCTCTGTGTTTCTAGGTGGTATCCAGTATCAGTTACATTAGGATAGCGGGGGAACAAGAAAGGTATTCTCACTGTTAGTTATTACTAAGGAGAGGGACTCTTTTTCTTTGTGATATTTACTTCTTGTCCTTTTGCTTTCAGCTGGGTCCGTGGTAGTGCGTTCCCCCTGTTCTTTTATACGATCGGTCCCTCTGTCTGCTGTTTTCCCAGCAGAGGGTCATATCGCAGAAAAGATCTTCTTCCCTCACAGAGAGGAGACTTGGTTGGAGGCTCTAACCCTGCTCTTCAAGCAAATATCCAAACCATTGTTGCATCCTGTCTTTGAGCACTCCCCGGTCGGTGAGTAACACTTGCATCCTTGAGTTTTTGAGCCTTTTCTGTGAGTAACTAAAATCACTCTCCGAGCTATTTTCATTTCTTCTGCATTTCCCCACATGCTTTACGCAATCAGGAGTGACAGTTCTATCTGTCACCCTCTTAGCAACTCCATTCTTACTCATCCAGTCAAAGGCCCCTGCTGGAATTATCGTGGGCATACCCCACTCCTCCGTCCTGCCCACTCCATTTAGTTCTTAATTTCTCATTGTTTTCGTGGTCGTTGAGAGCAATGGCATCTTTGCATTTAGCAGCATTAGGGCTCTAATCACTTGATCCGCTACTGCAATTGAGTTGCGTCGGTTTTTGTTTGAGTTATCCTCGGTACTCTCACCTTGTGGGCAGATTCCGCCGGTAGCTTCCCAAGTGCTTTCTCCACCAGAATCATACTGAGCGTTAGTATTTTATGTATCTGTCCAAGGCACAGTTAACCCCAGTGTATTGCTCTATGTGACCTCTACGTCCGGCTTATCTCTGTAAGGTGGTAAGATCAACCTGCTCAGTTGTGAGACATCCAGGTTCACGTCCTGCATGCTGCTTGATCTTCCTTTGAGGATATCTTCCATGCTGGAGCCACCGGCTACGACATAGCCTGTGGCAATCGATTCAGGCCATAAGCAGCTGGGCAGCTCAGAGGATTATTGTGGCAATCTGATGTTTGTGAGTACTCCCTGCTAATTCTCTTGTCAACGTCAGTTTTTGGATTTCTTTGAACCGCCTTCCTTTCGGCGTTCGATTTACCGCACCTTTCTACAACTCTCCAAGCTAGCAGTTTCAGTGGCTGGATTTTCCGTGTTGTAATTGGGGGCTGGTTGTTGACTACTAAACCCAGTTGCCACATATTTCTAACCATATATCCTTCTGCAGGCATATTTCTATTTGGGCAGCCCTTGCCTCGCAACCCCAGATTGAACTCTATTCCGCCCGGTTTCTCGACCAGCATCCTGCCAGCACCCCCAGAGCTGCCGGAACAGACATTTTTTTCCATGGCAGTCAGTTCAAACCATTTATCTGCACTCCTCATTGTTACAATGTCAACTATTTTTGGAGGCTCTAGCACGCCCATGTTGTTTGCTGCCATTGTTTCCGGGCTGGCTACAGCTGGAACCCAAACTGCTGGTGAGGCACACAGCACTATTGTTCAAGTGGCGCTCGAACGCTCTCCGTTTTAGGAGGGTTCCACATTGGCGGGTCGGTGAGACAATACAAGGTAAGGCAGTTCTGTCCTTGGGATTATCAGTCTCATTAATCAAGTTCAGAGCTACAACTTGATCCACCACCCCGCCCGAATCTTCCCCTTCACTTACTTCCTGAGTCCTGTTGCTTGCCATGTCAGTTGCTGGAAGCTTCTTCCTAACGGCGTCTTTTTCCACAGACTGCAGCGCATGGTGCACAATGCTGTTGCTTCATTCACCTGTGCACGCGTCAGGGGTATTCCAGATCTTTTGTCCATTGTCCACACGTCCCACAAGGGACAAGAGAAACACTCCTGCCACACTCCGCGACGCTCTGCGTCTGGCAGGGTGTTTTGAAGGGTTTGCTGCTCCCTTCTGCAGTAGGCAGAAAAAAAACACCGGAATCAGGAACGGGCTGATTGTAGAATAGGCAGCAACTTCACACGAGAAGCACTCCTGCCACACTTCTGTTAGTTTTCTTTTCATACAGAATCGAAAGTATTTAAACAGGATGAGCAGGATTTTAAGTGGTGACTAAAGAAAATACATGCATAGAGTGTATGTTTCATTTCTTCTGTGGAGGATTTGGAGCAGCACAAATGTTATATGTACTGTGGTTATGCATATGTTCAAATCGGCTACACATACTGTAAAATTAATTTCTTTAATCATATGTTAATATAGTAGCTGGAATCATAAATTAAATCATTTTTAATGAAATAATTGCCTATAAGCGTGCTGGATTCACTGGTAGATCCTCCCCTACCCCCCTGTCTGCCATCACTTTTCCCTCTCAAGCACTCATTATTTCTTGCTTCCCTTCTGTTCAGGGGGATGTTCGCTGGCGGGCTCAAGGAGATGGAGCAGCAGGAGGTAGATATTCATGGCATCTCCTACGCTTCGATGTGTAACATCCTGAATTTTATATACACCTCTGAGCTGGAGCTAACCCTGACCAATGTGCAGGAGACTCTGGCTGCTGCCTGCCAGCTTCAGGTAAGGAAAGCAGCATTCGTGAGATGGGCAATAGTGGGAAAGAATGGGCTGACAGATGAAGAGGATATGGGCCACTGCAGGGAAGATATAAATTGAGCCAGGGATTCAAGGAAAAGGATAGATATGGAATGCAGCAAAGAGATGTAGGACTAGTTTCAAGTGCAAATATGATTGTAACTCCAGAAGAATGCTTGATTGACTGGGATGCAAGTGAGAAGGCAAAAACGTAAAGGGACTGTTGTAGCTATCAAGGACTGTTTACGTGAGCCAGTGTCCTGGGGTGCCCGGCACCTTCTTATGTGACATTGATGTGTAGGGGAGGGCTGCTAAGGGGTGTTAGGAACTTGCAAATGAGACATGTTGGGCAAATTGATTGGTAGAATGGATTTAAGTGATGGATGAATTGTGTTCACAACAGTAAAAAGGCCAACTGAAAGGTGCAATTAAATTGACAAGAATGATAATTGCCTGGTTGAATGTCTGGAAAGAAGTGAAACTGTAGCAACAGTGGTGTGCCTTGCTGGAGGGGCAGATGAAGAAAATCTGATAGATTAAAGTGTAGGAGTTGGGAAGTGGGAGAGAGGGATGGAGGTTGATTGTTTTAAAGGTCAGGTTGGGGGAAGAGGGATAGGTGAGGTAGCCTAACGAGTCAATGTGACAGCAGGCAATCATGGTTGACAAGGATGACAAGCAAGGAAGATACTGAGTTAGGGTCATTTCTGCCTGTGTGTGTGTGAGTATGTTATTGTTAGTTGTGCATTTTACAGATCTCTGTGCATATGTAAGCTATACCTGTGCCATTAGCAAATAGAGGAAATAACTAAATAACTTAGAAGCTGCACCACCAGCGATGCGAAATGGGTATAGTTGCCAAAGGCGTGTTTGTGTGATTGTGCACATTTAGTTAAGGATAGCACACAACCTTTCTTAAATTCGTTACAGGTGACGCTAACATTCCTCAACTGAGAGACCTGGAATATAGAGCTTGTTCCTTGCTGATTTACCAACCATTTTCCCTGATGAGTCCTTATCCAGCGCCTGATCAAAGATGGTAACTCTCTGAAGTGCCCTCATGTGGGACACTATGTCTCTCTTGGCGTCCTGTGCAGGTAACCTCGCACACTTAGTGGTGTGGACTTCACTGGTTAGTTTCAGAGTTGCCACAACTAGCCTCCAGCATGAGATATGGGTGTGGCCATATATGGTCATGGCGTGTGCCGGCTTCAGAGATTAATAGCTGTGGCTACAACCAAATATTGGTGGCTGGTGACTGGGATGTCTGGTTTCTACCTAGAATCCACATACTGCGTGGTAGCCTGGAAAATGTTAATTGTCGCCTTGCCTCCCATTGATTGATTGGGTGGCTGGAAAACCTTTGAAAGGGTCACACTTGTGAATACGAATGGATGTTCACTTTTCCTATTTAATCTGTCGGTGGTCTGGATTCTTACTTTGTAAAATGTCGAACCAGACGTTGGAGAGGGGACACTGACAGTCTGTCTTGGAACCCAGATGTAGCCAAACTGAAAAGGGCAGTTGTTAAGCTCTGCTGCCCTCCATCTTGCAAAGACCAATCTGAATGTGAAATTCTACCATTGTCTGAGGGCACCATCGCTCTTTGCAATGTAAGGGAATTTGAAGAGAAGAATTGGCTCACCCTTCCCCTAGCCCAGCAGTGACAACCTGATTGCAAGCTTGAATGATCCCTGTTACCAGAGAAAGCCCTATACTCTTACCTCCACTGATCCGACACATAGAGGCTGGAGTGCCAGAAACACTGAGCACCAGTAATGGCTGGTTACAAAAGCAGAGCAACAAACCAAATAAGATTGAAAGCAGTGTTGGGATATCAAGGAGTCTTAACTGAACTGCAATGACATGACACAGACTGCATGTTCCCTATACCGGAACCATACGACTGGTAAAGAGCATTGTGGGTAACTTAGCCTCAGAACCAGCATCCGACTTAGCCATTTAGGAGCCAGTCCTTTTCTTCTGTTCCCACGAAAGACTAGCTTTTGTTTCAGCGAATACTAGTCATGAGGTGCCCCTGGAGCACTGACAGTCAAACCTAGTAGCCAACGGATCTGTTTGACTTTAGACATTACCAGACACCCTGAGTATTAACATCCCAATGTTTCAAATACTATTTCCTGAAAAGTTAATGTTCCTCGTAACTTGGATGTCATTTGACTTAACTTCACTGAAAATAAAGTATTAGTTTCATAGATTCATTATTTGGACATTCCCTTATTGAATGTTATGTATTATACTATCTGATACATCCTGCTTCCCTGCTAAGAACTGAACTTGGCTGTTCATCGAACATTAAAAATACGTTACCCATGGAAAGTTTAAAGGAAACCCTGTTGCGTAGTTGTGGGATTGTGCGCCTAACCCTGTGAGCACAGAACTGAGAGGACTGTCCTAACACCTGGTAGAAACAGCAGGACTTTGGAGAAAGACCTTCTACTAGTTAGTACAGAACTGACCAGAAACTCAGAAATATGGGTCTGGTGTATGCCATCCCAAAGAGCTTTTAACCACTATGTATGCAGATGAATTGAGGGAGTGCAATACAGCACAAAGGCCGAAGACTAGTGGTCTTAACAAAGTAGGATTAATGGAAATTTGACAGTCCAGAAGGAAATGTTGCAAGAGCCTGGACATAAGGAAGTGGTGCTCTTAGAATGATACAGCCAACACTGCTGCTACTAATCTCCTGACTTGCACCAACTATCTCAGCAGCTAGTGTATGTGAGATTAGCATAAAGACACTGTGGAAGGCCACCGCTGAACTCTGCAGCATATAGATGTATTAAGATAATTTAAAAGAAGAGCAAGGACAGCTTGTCAACAAATTTAAGGAGACTAACACTACAGAGGATTTAAAAAGATGCATGCCCACTTTGGGCACTTGGAACAATTATATTATTGGGAACGCTGTAATAACGTGAATAACAAGAATCTAGAGAATACACAACAATTGGCTTTGACAAAAACTGCAAAGGTTGAAACAAGTGTTGGATTTTTTGGCTTGCTAAACTACTTCAGTATAATTAAATACTAAGAGTCAAGCACTGTAGAACTATGAGTTATTTCAACAGATTACTATTTTTAAGATTTAATGGGACCCAAGCTCATAAAGGCACAAGACAATAACACATTTTATCTCAGTAGCTGGCTCAGCAGAGAAAGAACTGAGCGAACTGGAACTACGGCGCAAAAGAGCCCGTCTAGCTGAAGGGAAGCAAGCCTGAGAGCTGGAAAGGGAATGTTTGAAGATGAATAGGAAAAAGTGGGTTTCTCATCTTGCTTAGAGAAAAGGTCAGAGTCCATCAGATTGAGTCAATGGAACTTGAACTGAACCAGCCAAGGCAGCCAAACACAGCATCACCCCCAAGACAGGTAACACAGCTGTCCTCCCTCCGTATCTGTATCATCCTTTACTCTACATAGGGCCAATGGCAAGAGCATCTGCTGAAGCTCTTACTTGGTCTCATTATACCTTACTGCTTTAGAGGAGTCTGACTTCTCCCAGGGCTTGTGAAAATCATGCCCTCGGTAGGAAAAGCCATTCTGGGTCGGTAGCTGGAGCCGAAGATCAGGGGGCAGCACCCCATATATGTGCTCTTGACTCCTGGAGCTCTAATTGGGAGGTATTAAGGCTTGTCCCTCCAGAGAAAGCTCAGACTCCTCGCTGGACTCATGGAACTGGTATCTGGGTATGGGCAGCCACCATGGGTTGGTGCATGGATCCCTAGGCCATGGATTACACCCCATGAGTGCATGCATGATTCTTGGAGCTCAAACTGGCATTCATTATCAGTGGAGGCTGGAGTTCCTCCCAGGATCCTTGGAACTTGCCTGGATAGGAACAACCAGCCAGAGGCTGGAGAACAAGGTCTGGGCCAGCACTCCACACGTGCTTGTGAGACACTGGGAGAGCTTCGTCGGACCTAGGAGGTGGTTTGAACAGCATAGCATTTGAGGTCCCTCACATCCCTCCTACAGTGATCTGGTGGAGGGTGACTAAGCTTTCTTGAAATATGTGTACCCTGGATGACTGAGGGAGGGGTGGTTTGAGGCAGTGTAGCCAACCTCCTTATCGAGTAAACAGGGGAAACATTTCACATGTGCCTTGTGTGACAATTCATCAGAGGTCGTCACTTCTCCCTGATGGGGATCCCCTGTCCCGGGAGGCCAGTGAGGTGAGGTTGCTACCCGCTAGTCCTTCTGGGGGTGTGTAAAATGTGGGAGGATCTAATGGGGAGGAATTCTCCTCCTCAGGAGAAGAACGAACACCTGGGTAAAATTAGGCATAACATCCCCAACCTAACCTTCGCAAACCTTTTACCATCTTTTAGCCAACCTCCACTTGCTGGCACTTCCATTTGCTATTGTGGCATTATACCATTTACTGACTCCAGCAGTGAGACGAAGAAGAATACCTGGGAGACAGGTACTGACACAAGGTGGATGCACGGATGTAGGAGGAGCACACTTCGGTGAACTCAGAGGAGCGTTCTAGACTTCCATGAAGAAACATACCTGTACAGACTTTAATTACTGGAGAGGGACTTGACATTATGTCAAGCTGCCCCCAGAGCAACAGCATTCATGGAAGCTGTTCGGCACGGGAGATTCAAAGGGCTGGACACTGGGACGCTTCTCTAGCCCGTGTGACAAAAGACCCTGCAGGTAGTTGTGAGGCAGTAGCATGGCCTACAGGAGAAGGTGGACGGCGTGGTCCATAACAGGTGTTGATACTGCAAGGAGCCAAAGTCTTTCAGAGATGCTGCAGCGAACCAGAAGCCATCGGAAGACGCAGAAGACCAAGACAAGGCCTGTGCAGACCTCAGGAAAGGCCAGAGCCCACCAGGAAGATCCTAGAAGGTACGACAGAGAGGGGGCTGACGGATGGGGGCACGAAAGGGTCCTGGCAACCGAATGATGGCACATTGGGAAATGGGGTCCGGCATCAGTCCCCTAATTTGAAGGGAAGTACGAGTGAACTGTGCAAGAGAGGAAATCTTCTTTGAGTCAGTTTTAGTATCAAAACCGCTGACCACCATAGAAGGGTCAAGGACCCCAATGTGAGAGAGTGTGACTTTTGCATCTGAGGATTTCATCCTCGTGTTGGTGGTAGCTCCAAGGCCACCAACCATCGGGAAAGGGTCGAGGACCCCAACGATAGAGAGCAAGCTAAAGATACGACTCCTCTTCCTCGTGGCAGTACTTGGCAGGGTCATGAACCAAGTGGGCCAATTCAAAGAGGCTAAAGAGAAACCAGGGTCTGGGACTGGGACCCAATAACAGAAAGAAATAAGAGTCATCTTCCTTGTGGCAGTAGGGAAGTGAACCAAGTGGGCCAAGTCAAAGAAGAGGTGAAACTGGATTGGGTGTTGTAGGTGTGAA
The DNA here is from genome assembly GCF_040938575.1 of Ambystoma mexicanum. Classification (NCBI taxonomy): domain Eukaryota; kingdom Metazoa; phylum Chordata; class Amphibia; order Caudata; family Ambystomatidae; genus Ambystoma; species Ambystoma mexicanum. The sequence continues at coordinate 1,570,023,309 of NC_090932.1, forward strand.
GACTGGTGGAAAGAAGACCGGGGAAAGGGAGCCATTCCCCATTGTTGTGATGAACAGAGAGCAAGATACCAGGAGAATGGAGTCGTTCTCCTGGTAGCTGGGACCGGCGGTAAAGTCCAAAAAGGCCTGGGGAAGGGAGTCATTCCCCCAGGCTATCTGAAAACGTATGTCAGGAAAAGGGAGACATTTTCATGACCCACCAAGAGGGAGTACCAGAGTGTTTCGGGCTCTAGTATCAGGGGAAGGGAGCCATTCCTCCTGATAACACATGAGAAATATTGTTAGGAACATTACTGGCAGGGGATGGAAACTATTCCCCCTGACACGTGTGAGATACAAGACTGTTTTGAACTGAATAGAACTGTTAAAACAAACAAGGAACTTGATCCCAGGAGAAGTGAGTCATTCTCCTAGGATCGGCCAGAACGATACTACTTTAGTTATAGTTTCTAGTGTGAGGGGTCAGAAGCAAGGTTTTCATGACGCAGTCACCTTAGATCTTTTAGTTGAGACCGGGAGTCCCCCCTCCTAGAGATAGGGATAGGTAGGTTTTCTTTTCTCTTTTGCTGAATGAAAGTCTTTGCCCACAAATATGCCACCTTTGTGTCAGTCTCCTCCTTATGCACCCTTACACTTGATTGGGACTTCCAGCAGAGCCCGTCCATTTGATTTTACCATTCATTTTTATCGGGCACAACTGATTTCAGTGGTAAGTTTGAACAAAGCCTTGTACAAGTTGTGGCCTGGTGAAGCCTGGGACCCCGCACAGGGCTTATTGGAAGATTTTCCCAGTGCGGACAGCCATTTCAGTTTGGTAAATGCCACTCTTCTTCACCAGCAGCATCCCATTGTAAAAAACTTTGTAATCAGGAAGGCAAATGCCTTTGAAACCATAGGTGGCAGACAAGTCTGACCAAGTCCTCCACCAGAAAATGAGGCTTGTCCAGGACAGATGGGCAGGGTGAAGTATGCCTCCATGAGTCTGACAGGTACATGTGTTAATGTATCATGCAATGCAATGCCTTGACATAATCCCATAAGGTAATGAGTACATGCCCTTTTCACCTGTGTTGTTAAATGTGCAGATCCATTAACTAACCTTTCATCAGTGCTACAATGCTCTATTCCTTGGAAAAAGTGTTATTGCACCCAACGTGGCATTTCAGCTTGCAACATTCAGTTTTGTTACCCTCCTCTCCTAAACTGTTACCCCAGCCTCCATTTGTTTACATGGTATTTCAAACTGCAACAGTTTCATCTCCTGTGTCAAACTTAATTACTCTCCTGTCCTAAAGAGGTATTGGCCTTCATACGGTTCAGCTGTTTGGTAGCTGACAACTTAGTTCCAGTTGCTGGGTGTTGCAGTCCTTGTAGGGGTAGGCCCCTAATCCTCTTATCCCAAAGCGAGCCCACCACCCGAGAAGCGAGTGCATGTCCATGTATAGGAGACTATATACCTAGACAAGAATATTAGTAACCAACTGTAACAATCAATTTGTATCGACTGTAACCATGCAAATGCGCATAAGAGAATGTATTTAAACATACCTTTTGGGGTCGCTTACTGTAACCCTCAAGTAAGCCTTCTTAAAATTTCCTTATAGCGCCTCGTTGCCTGTGGGCTGTAGTGCGCTCTACAAATGCTAAAATAAATAAATAAATGTTTTGTACGTAAAGCAGGTTTATTGTACAAACGGCGGGGAGGGGCTAGATGACCCTATGGAGTCAAATTAACCAGAATCTCTCCAAACCAAATATGTTGACACATTATATACATTTTTGCAACAGTTAAAACTCACATATGTTTTATTACAATCCACCCGGCATACATGATTGGTCAAAACCTATACAATGAAATCCTATCTTTCTCCAATTTCATTTTTCTCCAATTTCCCCCATTCTCATTTGTAGCCATTATCTTCACTCCCATCTTCAGCTCGTGTCTAGAGCACACCCCTTTTTAGGATTAATCCGTGGTAGGTCATGCCATCTTTATTCAGTTATACATTCACATACAAATAGAATTCATTACATGTCCGAGCTGGTCTGAGACCTCTTAATCCTCAGTATAATTTGCACAGATACTTCAAACGACACGAGAAAGAGCAGAAATAACAGGTTCTCTTTGAACTGTCGATAACCATCTCACGCACCCCTGCTTACTAGCACCATCGGAAAAGTTTAACCTAACAACAACCAATTCAGCATGCATGGCACCTCCTGAAAGCATATGAAACCCAGGGAGCATATGAAACCTGTCCTCAGGTGTCCTTCACACCATGTTTATTGGTGCTCAAAAGCAAATGCTCGGATCCCTCTGCAAGCTCCCATGCACTTAAAAAAAGATTACATCTGCCTTTGCGATACTACCAAGCCATAAAAACACTGGCCAGTTTGTTAGCTGAACTGACCATCTGCTAAGGTCGAAGTTACTCATTTACCCTTCCTCTGGCCTCAGAAACTCTGCAAAACCAATTTCTCAATGTCACTTAAAATTCATCTCACTAAACCATTACTGCTGAGTTTAATGTATTAATACAAAAGCCCACTACATGTAGATTTATAATTCCCTGTGTATGTATATCAGTGTGCATGCATATTTAATAACTGCCATGTTTTCTTCACAGTGGGTTCTCTATGACCAGTCCCTTTCCTTACATGCACATTTTTAAACTCCTTGTTGCCCACCTTCTAGGTGCTTCATGGCACACTATATCTGGATAGTGTTTATATTTCATTTGGCGATTTAGACCTTTATTTTGCAAATGCAATATGTATAAATCTTGAACACGAAGCAATACTTAAAGTAACACATCCCGTTCACATTTATCTACACTGGGTACATATTAAATTGCGACATCATGCCCATTTTGCTGCACTCCCAGTCACAAATATGGCACGTGCAACATGAACCCCTCTTCATCATTGGGACCTTTCCTGACCACCCCAACAACCTCGGCCCAGCATTGCAAGTTAGGTAAGCCTCCACAGAGTCCCAGGGGTGTTTGTTGAATGTTCCTTACATGTAGATGCTTGTAACAGAAGGCACCTGGCCCCAGGTGTTACTTATCCTGAGAAGTTTGATTCGCCCGTCTCCTCGTGCAATGGCCAGCAGCTTATAGAAGGAGAGGGGCCTAGGTGGTTTGATAAGCAGCTGTGGGAAGGAGCAGTGCTCAGGTTTCCCTCTGCTCATTTGTGGAGGCTGGAATCCACAGATGCCAGTAGTGCTTTTCAGAGAGTTTTAGCTTAGGCATGTGCTGCAACAGTTTCCTCAAGAACCTCTTTTGATTTTGATTTTATTTCTGTGTGTTTGGCATTTTTCCCATTGATTGACAAAATGTAGGTGTAGATTTCCCTACCTTATAGAACTATTGGGAGCGGAGTGTGAACTAAGCTTCAATACACAATCTTGCATCCTTTCAAACATTGGGGTGCCACCCAATCACTGGACCTTGCCACAATTCATCTTTCCTGTCCTTCTTACTATTCAAACACTCTAGATGCAGGATTAGCCTTGGCTCCCATGCACCCTATTCATGAACTGTCAAGAAATGGTTTGGGTTTGTCATTGCCTCAGTTTTCCCGGAGACAAAGTAGCCAACACCATATATGATCAATCACGGTTGGCTTTTCTCTTTTATATATGGTCACATCCTTATCCTTCCATTCAAGGAAACCAAGTGCATCTCTGGTGCTCCATCAAAGTTTGTAATGCAAGAGAGACAGCCAGAGGCTTTGTGCCAGGGAACAGTCCACTGTTCCCTGATAGTTTTTGTGGTATCACTACAAAACATTGCAGACCATTACAGCGAATCAAAAAACACATTTTTTTAGATCAAATTTTTGCACATGTCTTCGCATAAATAGATGGGGGCTTAGGTTGGGCTATTAATAAAGGTTGGAGGATGTGGGAGCTGCGGGTGTCTCCAACCGCATTTATAATCGATGAAATGTGCAAAGAATCGAGAAATAAAATCAATGTTTTGGGATGCTCAGTGAAAAATGCCATGTATTCACCCAGATCCTTTTATGTTACACGTTATTGCTACCAGCTGCAAATCAACATGGGTAAAACTCAGGACATTTTGTGCTCAATTGACAATAGACTTTTCTTCCATTTCTTAAGTAATAGAAATCTTGGGGTTTTTATGTATGACTATGCACTGCTGCAGTTTTATGGATTGTTTAATACAAATCCGAAATAAACTTGATACTACTAAAAGTAATACAAATTAAGCAAAGATATGGAGAAATATCACCTGGAGAAAGAAGGATTCCCAAAAACTCTTTTGCCATTCCTTGCTTTATTGGAAGCTGTGATTAATGAGAGAAAACTTGACCATGTAAATGCTCATCCCATTTGTGGTACATTAGAAACCTGACGATCGGCGAGGAAATAGATAGGGATTTACTCTGTAAATGTACATCTACTCTGGAAACACTGAAGCATTTGGTCTTAGAGTTGTCTGTTAACCGAAATTTCCACATTAAATCTGTAGCCCCTTCACTTATTGTGGCTCTTCATAGATTTTTTATAGATGTGTTTAAGGTTATTGTAGATGGAATGTGCTTGTGTTTCTTGTCTCCTTCTCTACTTTTGATGTTTCTATTGTTTTTCTTCTTTCTTAAATTTCTTAATTATTTATTGTATGCATATGATATACAAATATTTTATTTTGTGCAAGGTTTATATTCTGCAACTCAAAATCACAAAGAAATAAATAAAGGTAAAAGTGACTGAAGCACCCTGTTCAACATTCATAGTATAATTAAGTGAGACTAATATTCCTCCCATCATTAAGCATGTCCTGATGCTAATACCACTTTTTGACACACACTAGAAAATAGAAAATGCTAAAGTTAGGCATTGTTTTCTTCATTACTTCCTTTTGTATTTAGTCATATTAAATCTTATTTTTTTATTTTTATTTTTTTTATTTGGTTGGCTTATAGTATCAACCTTTCAAATTCATTATCAGATATAATTGTGTCTTAAGAAGTATCAACTTAAAACATTTGAAATAAAAATAGCATCATCTCATCTTAAAATCCACATCCACATGCACAGTAAGAATGTTTCTGCAATAATATACACATTTCAAAATAATTCAGTGGAGGTCTTGAGTCAAAATTATCCTTTGTGCCATGGAACTTGATTTAAAATCTTATTATGCATATCTTAAATATTAGTGCCTTTCTGACAATGGACATGCTTTTATTTCTAATTGAGCTAGGTCTTGAATCGTGGCTCTTATTCTTCAGAGCTTTAATTATGGTAGAGTCCTCGGCTCAATCTAATGTTTACAGAATCAGCATATGCAAAATGAAAATAAAGGCAATGTGACATGCATAGAATAAATGTAAAACCTCTATCAAATAGCCTATGAACCCTGTTATATTCTAGATTTGGTAATAGGAACCATTTTTGTTTTAGCTATTGTTGGAGATAAGGTTAAGACCAGAAATTGCATTAGTGCAATTCTGACCGCAAGTTTGGTGCTGGAAAATATCATATCTCATTAGTCCATGGGACGATATATATTAAAAGGCTTTTTGAAGAACACTTGTTGTTTTGTAATTAAAGCAGGGCAATCCACAATTATATGCTGCAAAGTCTTTCTGCAGTGTATTTGCACAAAAGTGGCAGCAATTTTGCTCTTTTAGCATTAGGCCCCTCCTTGCCAATACATCATTAGTATGCCACAAATTCAGCCTGAAATGTAAATATTGATCTCTGGTGTGCGGCGAAGGGCATCATACCAAATAATCAGCCATCTGTTGATATTTCTTGGTGCCAAATAGGAGTATATTGAAGTCTTTGTAAATATTACATTTTACTTGGTTACATCACATTGGAATAATTTAGTCTTGGCTCTCCCTGGATTAACTAGTAAGAGTTCCAGGGTAATGTTTGCATCTGATATTGCATCTGTTATAAAATTACACCAGTTTTGTGGAAAAGAGTGCTCAGGGGTTAATAAGTAGCATGCTACCACACTCAGAATATTATTTGCGTTGAGGCCCTGCAAACATTTTCTTAGAAAACTATACATTTTCCAAAGAACCTGAGCGAACAGAGACAGAGATCCAAATTCAAATCGTATAATAGTTAAAGGTGTACATTTGGGTAGTTTCAGGACTTGCTTCCAGAAACGGGCCTCGAGTATATCCCAATGTTTTTGATCTCTAGGAAGCGTCGTTTTCGAACCATAGAGCAAAGTGGAACCACTTTCTGCTGAAAAAACATCAGGATATGGCTGCAAGAAAATTTGCCATATTTATGTGCCAGAATTTTTGCTTGTGAGATAAAGGTTAGTAGTTTATGGTCTAAACTGAGGATCTAGGAATCCTCACTCAAAGAATTGTTGACAAGCACACCCAGGTATTTATATTGCGGTACAATCATCAATTTGGAGTTTTGTAAAGTCCACATGTACTTAGATGTTTTGTGTCTAGCAATTTTGTTACAGACCACAACTTGGGTTTTTTGAGTGTTTATCAGCAAATTGTTTGATCGGGCAAATGCATCTAATTTGTCCAGCAGATTTTGTAACCCTATAGTGTTTGGGACAAAAGGACGAGATTGTCCGCGTATAATAACCATGTTATTTGTTGGGTGCCAAATTTTGGGGCATCTCCTGTTGTATCCATAAATGACTCGCCCATGTCCAGAGGCCAAAATGCATCCCTGTTTTAGACCACGTTCAGTGGAAAAGGACGCAGATAGTAAACCTTCAAGTGACAATGTTGCATGTTGGTGTTTGTGTGGAGACGTTTAATCAGGGTGAGCAGCGAGGCTGGACTTTCATAACGGATGAGTTGCTCGTAAAGCAATTGCCGATCAATAGATTCAAAGGCCACCCGAAAGTCCACAAAGGCTAAGTATAGTGGTTGTTTCCGGGTGGCGCAGTGAGACTTGATCATGTTTAACGAGATAATCTTTAAAGATGTTCCTAGGCCAGCTACGAACCCTGATTGGAATGGATCTCTCCTGTGTGCATGCAAGGTCCATTAATTCAGGTCCATGAGCATGATACGGCTGAAGATCTTTCCAGGAGCATCTGAAAGGGCGATCGGTCTGTAACTAGATGGATTTTGGTGATCTCCTTTTATAGATTGGCAAAATGATGGAATGTTTCCACGTCTGTGGTAGTGTTTGAGTAGTATTTATATGAGTAAAGATATTGTACAGAATTGTTGCCCAAATCTCAGGGTGTTGATTAAGTGTATAGTTTGATAAGCTATCAGGGCCCGGTGCTCTGGATCGACTCTTTATTTATGTAATATAAAATGTCCTCTTCATCAAATTCAAGATGAATATTCTTTGTGGTATCTGATCGTATAGTACGCACTGGGCCTTCGGGAGCTGTATAAAGCTGAGAGAAATCTTTTATCTAGTCAAGCTCTGTGACACCATTAGACTGTATTGCTACTTGTGAACCAGTTGTGGCTTGATTTAATGCTGACCATATTTCTGCGGTGTTCCAATTCTGCAATACGATTAGCATCTTGGCCTCGTCCAATTGATATATTGGAGCTTTCCGACCTCTCAACCAGTTCTTATACCTGGTTTTGATTTGTGTTAGGGCAGAACCTCTGTGTAGTACTGATTGTATCTATCTGCACTGGGTGCACACAGTGCTAGTAGTAGAATACAGTGATGTCATCCAGAATGTTATGGGACCTGAAGGTTCCAAGAGCTACAGTTGATAACACAGGATGGGAGAACGTTACTAAAAGGATGTCATCTATTTAGCTCCCTGCCTTTCTAACCAACTAGCCCTGTAACTACAAATAAACGTACTCCTTTTCATACACTCAAGTCTCCTGTGCCTTACCTGAATCCTGATGACTTCTCACCATCCTCCTACACTACAAATGGCGACGAGGATGGGATCAACAAGTGTTTGCTGGTTCCAGATAAACAGATTGATATTAGCCTGTTGATCCCAAGACAAAAGGACCCACTGAAGAAGTTCTGCTGATTCCTGACATGATGAAAATGCTTTTGGCAGAGATCAATGATGAGCCCAGCAGTGATGATGCCCAGCGCCAGTTTCCTATTGAAAGGATTTCATAACAATCTACTTAAGGTATAAGTCCTGGTACTTTATATGGCAGGCAGCCGGCACGCAATTGACTGCTGAGGAGTATCCTGTTTTGATATCTATTAAGGTACTGCGCAGCATCGGCTGGGGCGTTGCAGCAGCGTTTAAATTAAGGGCCAGGGTGCTCATTGCGGCTGTTAAGTTACAGGGCTATGGAAGCAGTGCAATTCCTCTTTTAATGCAGCTGCTAATAAAGTATTGTGAATGAAAGGTGTTAGAAATGCTCATCACAGCGTGAGCTTATGGGCCAGCAGATTTGTTGTTCTGCGTGTTGGCATTTGAAGTATTTTACACAGGACTTTAGCCTAGCACTGCCGGAATAGAGCGTTGTACCCAGCAAAGACTTTATGTACAGTTGCAGCCGTGACCGTTGGAGTTGGTTGTAAGGCTGAGTTCCGTACATCAGGATGACAGCTGGGTTCATGATGACGTATTGCCCAATGCTTGGAGTTTGGCGGAGTTCCCCAGTGTTCGGTTACATTCCAGTGGAACAGTTGCCTTATTCTGCGTGAGTGCGGAATGAAAGTAACATTAGAAAAGAGGCTCTATTAACGTGGACCGACATCAGGACGTGCACAGGAAGCAACGTGACTTCTGTGTTTTGGTTCCGTTGGAATTACATTTCTTTATTTTGTTTTTGTTCCATCGGACGTCGTGTAAGCAATATATGATATTCTGTTGTGCACCGGTGAGGAACTATTGAGTAAATGCAGTGCCGTGACTCCCTGGGTTACAATCCCTCGGCAATACATAATGGATGATTGCACTTCCTCATAGTCCATAATTACGGAACAAATATTATTAGGTACCGTTTCCTCCCTAGCGCGGCCGCGATGCTGCCATGTGAACTGCTTCATTGAGATGCTTCTGGTGCTGAGGAGTAACTGCATGAAAATGCGTTTGCACCTTCTATAAAGAAATGAATCTCTGACTGCAGAAAGAAATAATGTGAGGAGTTGAAATGTACAAGGCAGCATGGCGACACTGACAACGTTTCTGATTTCCATGCTGTGTAAACATGAGGCACAGGCACTGTTTTTGTTTCCCTCATGTACTTCAATTGCAGTCAGTCATCGTGCAATTTATGGACTACGATTTATTTTGCATAGTGATCCAGTTTTATTAGCTGTTTTTTTTTTATAAATGCAGTTACTATTTTATGATGTTTTGGATAGAACGATTTTAAATTGCTATGTTTTGGCTGGCTAATACTTCCAAGATACATAGATTAATGCAGATACTGCCATGTTATAACTGAATGGCGCTAGCCCTGGTAGCATTTTATGGTTATTTATGGAATTAGGAATGCTTGTAAATGTCGGTGCGCCTGGCTGGGAAGGCGCACTGTGCAATGTATGTTTGCATGATTGCGTTTGGCTGAAAGGGTGACTGGGTGTAGTGAATGATGTTGTGAATGATTGCATTTACTTTGAGGAAGAATGGGTCTATGCACAACAATATATTCTCAATTACAATAACCAACAAACACACAGAGGAAAAATGTGTTTTTTTTCTGTGTAGTGTTTAACAATTTTATCGGATTTTCAGGTCTTCATATTCTGGATTTTATATATTGTTAAGATACATTTTGATGATTTCTTTGTGTTGTGCAATCCATATAATATTTGATTCATGATGAAAACTGTCACAAGTACAATTTTAGTGGTACAGCATTGTTCTGATGCCATGTAAAAGTATAATAATAGTGGCACAGCATCGTTCAGGTGCCATGTAAAAGTATAATGTTAGTGGCACAGCATCGTTTAGGTGCCATGTAAAAGTATAATGTTAGTGGCACAGCATCGTTCAGGTGCCATGGAATACATGGTGAGTATGTCATGTTGGGATTCGGATGGTGCCTTGAATATTGGCTTCACATGTTCCAATTGTGGTGGGACAGATTAGTTAATATGTTGAATGATCTCCATATTGAATGAGAGCCCAATGTATAAATGTGACATGAAAGTTACGTGATACGCATGCAAGTATTTGGGCATGTTATAAATGGCATGCATATTTTAATATATTACCGGTTTATTTTCCTTGGCCATACATGTTTTAAACTTTGAATGCTTTCATGTTTTGACTGTATTCCAGTTTTTTTTAAAGATCATTTTGCACTTGGACACAGATCTGATAGTCTCTGTCGCTGTTTTTTTTTTCTAGCGCTGTTCTTTCCCAGCTGCGTTGTTTTAATGTGATTTTTGTTTTGTGAGTTTTCTTTTCTGTCCTTTCCTACTTTTCACTGTTTTCTATGGCAGGGGTGTGTATGTGAATGAATAACTGGATGGCACAAATGACAGGTGTTTCTGAGAAGAATGGTGGTGTATATCAGTTATGGTTGAGATGTAGTTGTGATAAGGATGTAATTAAATGGTTCATATGAATGTTAGTTCTTGATGGTTGCGGGAGTACGCAGTTGTGCTGGGTGTGGCAGACCCTTGTCTCCAGGCGGCAGATGGAGTAGGAGGAGATACGCTTTTATGGTTGAGAATGTGGCGAGGAATGTATGTGCTCGCAGGTGGCAGCTGTTAGGCCCGGGAGTGGCAGTCCCGGGCAGGTGGTGATTTGTGTGCTTAATTGTGTTGAATGTTAGTTACGTGAATGTGGTATACGCTTCTATGGTTGTGATTGTTGTATAGGTCTTACAGATGTGCAGTAGTGTGGACATTTTGATGGTCTCTGAATGCCTGGTTTGTGAAATCTTGTTTGTGTGTTCGTTTGGAAGAGAGGGAGATGTGTAGTATTGATTGTATACATCTGCACTGGGTGCACACAGTGCTAGTAGTAGAATACAGTGTTGTCATCCAGAATGTTATGGGACCTGAGGGTTCCAAGAGCTACAATTGATAACACAGGATGGGAGAACCTTACTGAAGGATGTCATCTATTTAGCTCCCTGCCTTTCTAACCAACTAGCCCTGTAACTACAAATAAACGTAGTCTCTTTTATACACTCAAGTCTCCTGCGCCTTACCTGAATCCTGATGACTTCTCACCATCCTCCTACACTACACTTTTCCATCCATTGGAAGTTTCAGTGCCTCGTGTTTTTTGTGACTGGAACAGGGCTTTCCTCGCTTTAATGTCATGATTGAAAACATGTAAAACATTTTGGTTGTATAAGGGAGTCAGTTTTAAACGACTGCATCAGATCATAATAGATAATGACATGCCTCAATACACCCATGGCAGTTTTATTTAGTTCTGAAGCAAGATGGCCACTAAACTGCAACAAGGTGGACACTGATCATCGTAATCTGTTCCGACTGGGATTAAGTGACATGAAACCTTGTATGTGTGTACTAGTAGCATCAACAGGGGAATTATCAACAATCCATTGCATTGTAAGCATTTCATGATCACTGTGATCTGTAGCCATTATTCGAAATTGCGTGACTTGAGAAATACAAACAGCATCCACATAAATATATAATCAATTGTTGCCACGATGTTACCTCTCCGCCAAGTAGGCTCAGGGGGTATATCATCTTTTTGAAGGTTCTATTCAACATTTGTAAATTACGTGTTTTGACAAAATGATTTCATTGTAACAATCTGCCCTTGTGCCATAGAGCGGTTTAAGTCTCCTGCCAGAATGGCATTGTAAATGTAGTGTCAAGAAGTAGGAGATCCATCAATCCATTCAACTCCTTAAAAAAGCATCAGAGATACCTACCAGATTCCAATATAGGTTTACCAAGAAATATGAGGCACCGTGCAAGTGAAGTTTTACTAGCTGCATATATGCGTTTGGGGAGGCCAAATTTTCAGATCTAATACTGAAGCTCAATTTAATAGTAGTTAGTAAACCAGAGGTGGGTCTCCCACATGTCGCTTTATTAGCTGGGATCAGATGGATGTCATGGTTATCCCAAATAGGGGGAGAGGTGAGCCACGTTTCTTGTAAAAGAAACTCATCAAAGATTTCAAGGACATTGGTATGGTTATTCAGGAGATGATTAAAACCTCTGGAATTCCAGCTAAGCAGAGAAATCTCCTGCTGAGCAAGTGGCTAAGCTAGTTAATTCCGATTATTGTTACAATTGCAGACACATTAGGAGTTGGGGTTGTCGGAGGTTTAGAACAAGGTAAAGGTTCAGAATAGGAAGGAGGCGAATCATTCGTTGGGGAAGGGCCCACAGAAAGTATAAATCCCATAGAATACAGTTGACTTTTGGCAAGCCAGATGGTGTTTTGAATCAACAGAGGATTCATCCAGTGCCTAACAGACCTTAATTTTTGCTCATTGATAAATTCAACTTGTTCAATATCTATGGAATCAATGGCTTCGAGGGCTGGAACGTCAGAAAATATAGCCACAATTGAATGACCATTCAAATCGTATTGTTATGTTATTGAGCTTTATAAAACGCACGCTCACCCGAAGGTATTATGGCGCTGAGAGAGAGGGAGGAGCAAGAGAGCCAACAGAGGCTGGGAGTAAAAATGTAAAACAGTAATGTTTTCAGGTTTCGCCGGAAAGTGAGATGGTCAAGGGTCTCGCGCAAGGAAAGAGGCAGATTATTCCATTCCTTGGCCGCAGCCACCGAGAACGCACAGCCTCCTTTGCGAACCGATCGAAAACGAGGTACCAATAGAAGGCAGGACCCTTGAGAGCGGAGGGCGCGAGTCTGTAGATAACGAGTAAACTTGGCCTGCAAGTATTCGGCTCCAACGCCATAGAAGACCCTGTGCAACATGCACATAGATTTAAACGGAATATGCTGAGCGACTGGCAGCCAGTGCAGCTGGCGCAATAAAGGGGTCATGTGAGCACCAAAGGAGGATGGAGAATGGAACGCGCCACAGTGTCTGTAAGAGCTGAAGCCGTCCTATCAGGTAGGCAGGTTGTGCTAAATGGAGCGAGTTGCAGTAATCCAGCACCCTCCGCACCAGAGCAGCAACCACGGGAGCCTGGTTGATGACCGGGATGAATGGAAGGACCTTACGAAGGATCCTAAAATTAAAGTGACCAGATTTACATACCGCGCTGACCTGTTTGTCCATATTCAGAGCACCTGAGACCCGCACGCCAAGATTGCGTACTGATGGTAGCGGTACAGGAAGAGGACCCAGGGAGGAGGGCCAAAAATCAGTGGTCCAGAAGGATTGAGGATTGGAATTGCCTACCACGAGAACCTCAGTCTTGCTGCCGTTTTAGTTTCAGCCAATTTTGTGACATCCAGATGCCTATATCCCCAAGGCAACGCCTAAGGCGAGAAGCTGTTTCGGTTTTGGTTAGATCGAGACGAACCAAAATCTGGGTGCCATCCGCATAGGAGTGAAAGCGGAACCCATGAGAGGTGATAAGGAACAGGAGATATTGTATGTAGATATTAAATAGAATGGGGGACAGGGCCGATCCCTGAGGGATGCCACAAAATAGATGAACCGGGACCGACCGGAAGGGAGGGAGGGACACAGATTGTGAGCGATCTGCCAGGGACCAGTGAACCATCAATCCCTCCCTCAGAGAGCCGGGAGATGAGAAGGGCGTGATCGATGGTGTCGAAGGAAGCAGAGAGATCTAATAACAGGACTGCCCCGACACCGCCCTGATCGGCCAGGCACTGCAGGTCGTCCATAACAAGAGTTTGACTCAGTACCTCTACCAGGCCGAAAGCCAGGCTGAAAAGGATCAAGAAAATGGGAGGACTCCAGAAAGGCAGAGGGGACACCAGCGCCTCCAGAACTTTCAACAGGAAGGGGTGAAGAGAGATCGGACGGTAGTTGGCCACCACCTCTGGGTCTAGTGATGGCTTTTTTAACAAAGGGATAACAGAGCGTGTTTAAGAGAACTGGGTATCACCCCTGTCGTAAAGGAGGTGTTGACGGCCGAGGTGATAGAGTTGATTATGTCCGGTGAGGACTCTTGCAGAAGGGCCAGAGAGGTATAGCATTATCCGGCGAAGTGGACCTTCGTCTTAGAACAGCGAATAACACATCCGTATTAGAGAAGTGACTATTATTGTGTAAATGTAGCAGGCCTACAACCAACAGTTAGTGTATATAAGGCTGGATGTTTTTACAGAAGAACTAGTTTGAATTTTTGGATTAAATGGAGTAGCCAGATTTTTAGTGAGATTAGGCAAATGAGAGCATTTGAAATCTTTGCTATTTTTTATAGTGGTTTCAAGTAAACGTAGTATATCAGGAGCGATGGAAGCTATCGAGATATCATCGCCAGACAAGTGCTTATTTGCTTTAGGAGGTGATATAGTCATATCGGAGTCTGGTAGAGTCGAGTGACTGTCTGTTCCTTTGAATATTTCATTTGCCCTAGTTGGAATTTTGTTAGAGCTAGTCAAAGGCCCACTCTCTGTTAAAAGTAACTGGCAACCAGACCGCAGAAAGATTTCTCAATTATTCGACTTTACTGAAGCAGACAGTGCCGGCTGTTCTTGGCCCTTTACTAGGGAAGAGCTTAGAGAATGTGCGGGTTTCGAAATCATGGGAAGCAAACCACCATCTTTGGGGTGGTTGAGCAGCCATGTAGGCGTCTGCTGCCTTTCTGATTTCTTGGCGATATAAATCAGTAGAGTATTGGGCTTCAGAAATATTGGGATGTATGGGATTCCGAGGTCTGCATTCTTGTTGAGAAGCTATTTTTGGGACATGATCAGCAGCTTCTAACGCAGTGGCCGCTATTACCAAGTCATGAAGCAGAGCATAGGGAGATATGCTCAATTTGAGGTTCAAAATAGGATTGATTTTCCTAGCTTGTGTCTGCAGCATATATTTCTTTGTCACAGAGTTCGAGGCTAACGTTATGCCCTTTTTTTGGTTGATTAATTGATTTGAATAATTGTTTCGTCGTAGAAGAGGTAGAATGTTTTGTCGATATTAATGTTTTTAGTTTTTGTGATCTGTGAGGTAATTTGGGGTTTAGATGGGATTTTGGACGTACCAGGCTTAGATTGAGCAGATCAAAAAATTGTATAAGCACGATTGGAGGCAGCAATGGCTACTGTTTTAATACAGTCACTTGGAGCTTCCGAGGTTTCCAAGCCCTGTGAGTCTACATTTTCAGCATGAACGATGTCATCAATAAAAGGTACAGAGGAGGGCACTTCTTCCATTGTGGTAGCAGGATTCACAGCCATTGGTAAATTCCATCTGTATTCACAGGGTGTAGTTTGAGATGATGTAGACCTAAACGAATCGGAAATGGCCACTACTTTCAGACTCGGGCATTTGTTTGTATTACTTTGCCAAGTCAACATTTTTTATATTTGTGCCGCTTCCAGGGACATCTTATCGTCAAGGGTTTCAAATAATTTTCCCAGAGATTATATGGCCAAATTCATCGCATTAAGCGTGATTTCTAAATGTTTATTTGTTGGCTCAGGAATGTCTGGTATATTGGTGCCGGTAGAAGATACCTGTGGTTTATGGGGAGTAGGAGCAGTGTGAGAGACTTCTAATTGTGAATTAGCTTGATTTATGTCAGGGAAAAGGTCAGGAGAGCCAGAAAGATTTTGCGATGATTCCTGAACTGAAAAGCACAAGCCATTGGATTTGAGGTCTATTATGGCCAGATCATCAGACACAGAACGTAACTCTTCATTTGCAACTGGTATACTGGAGCTGTTAAGGCATATCCCAATACCATACTATCAGTCAAGGAGACATTGATCATGTTCGCTGCAGGCTGAGATGTGAAATCAGCTGGTAGCTTCGAAGGGGTTGTATTAGTGGGAGCAGAGGTAGTCTTTGGTCTTGCTTCTTCCAGATTTTGAGACAACGCTGTGTCAATGTTTATAACTACTGTCGGCACAAGCGGAGCAACATTGATATCGCTGGTCAGAGTCTGTTGAGTCGAATAGGGGTCAAAGAGCAAACCCATTTCTGCGGTGGAGAGGCTATTACTTTCCAGTTCGCAACAAAATGTCCGTATGTCACATTTCTTAGCAGATTTGAGCGGAGGTACAAATGGTTTCCTGGTTGCACAGGGTATCAGAGTTGAGCAGGATTGATTTGTCTCCCGTTTGCGCAAAGAATGATCAGGAGCTTTCCGCTTATTGCTTTTCATTGTCAGATGGTCAGGGGAAGGTATGCCCGTTCTCAGCGTAAAAATATTACGCTGCATTTGACCACAAACAGAAAGCGAACAGTGACAACAAGTTGTTACAAGCGAGTGACCGACGAAGAAAGCCATGCTGCCGCATCGCCGCGGCGAAGCAGCAAATCGGTACTTCACAGATACTTCGCTTTGGTGCGGCTTAGAGATTGTTGATACTGTTAAGCCCAGAAAGTGTGAGAGAGTGCAGGCTTTAAAGTTCCAAATCCCCAGATTGACGAGCAAGGAGAGCGGCAAATCGGTACTTCGCTTTGGTCCGAACCTTATTAATCACACACTAATCAGGGGAGGTAAGGTCTTTGTATCTTAATCTTCTAGATAGTTGGCACTACGCTCACAGGGGACAAAAAGTAATCCAGGGAGAGCGTAGCCTTTCCATTATTTTAGTTGAGATTGTGACAAGGCAGCCAAACTCACCAGATTGTCACTGTTAACATGACTGAGACACTACACAAGGATAAAGTTTAAGTGTATACACAAGTGTGCAACAATACCTAAGGAGTCAGGATGTTTACCAAAAGTAATAGTAAGATTGTCAGGATGATACAGGTGTCGAAAAGTAACATGTTGGATAAGGGTTCCAATTGTCAGAATGTAATGTTAGTGTTGGGGCAAATGGGGTTTGTGATAAAAGGCTCAAAAGAATCGGGGACTTTCCCTCTTGGGCCAAGGGGATTCTTAGATGTGGCTTTAGAGGCGACAGAATCTGTGGTAACAAAACCCCAAGGTTGCAAGGTGCTTCCAATGACCCAAACAAAAGTATGTAAAAGTCTTTCTTCTTCAAGGAGGATGTTTTCTCTTCTCCAACTCTATTTGTGAAGAGGGTGATTTGATCCTTCAACACTCTTCTTGACATAGTGTGATCCTGTGTGGCAGGCCCATGGCTCTCAGGTGAGCTGATGGTTGGTGGGTCTTCCAGACAACCTCCTAGGTATTTACCTAGTGGGTCTCCCAAGGGGTGGAATTGTATTTTCTTGCCCACTTGGTTGTTAAGGCTCTGTTTGCCTGGAGGTCTTGCTGGCCCTGGTGGGGTTTGATTGAGAAGTGTGGCCTTATTCCCAGCTACCCACATTTTCCCTTGATGCTCTTGCTAGTGCCTTTCTATCTCTTGGCTATCCCTTTTCTGTCCTTGCTGATCCTCAGCATAACAAGACCATACCAAACATCCTTCCTCTTCTACACTTTCCCTAGACCAACGTCTTGCCGATCGGGAGCCTACCTATCTTTACTATCCCGGTCTTCTCTGACTCTGGCCCTTCTCTTGAGCATTTTAGCTTCCTCCTTACTCCTCTGAAAATTCCTCTGGTTCAAATGAATTAATATATCCAATGGCCGCCTTCTGTTTTCGCGGGCCAACAACTCTAGCCCTCATGATGGTCTTTTTCACTATAGGTTTCTCCAGCAGACTCGATCTCTTGTGTCTGCTTTAACCTTCCTGTATCAACTCCTGTCTATCCTTTCTGTCTAGTTTCATAACACGCTCCGATCCACTGTCTTTCTCTCTGTAAGGACTTCAGCAATTCTCTTCTGTTTCACAATGCCACTGTCCCCTCCTTTACCTCTCAAGATAAATACCCCCTCACACTTATTCTTCTCTCAGCTTACTGCGCACCAAAGCCTCCTCTCACCAGCATTCTCACACTGAAATATCTTTGGTTAATTCCTTTCCTTGGTTCAGGTCTCCCACGGTCTGCTGCTTAATTTCTGCCAGCTCTCCTGGCTGGCTTTTAAAGGGGGTGTGCTCTTTTCTTTGGGGGCTCTATTGTAGTAGCCTGCACCTGTGCAGTGTGGGTTGGAATGCTCCATTATTGGGCAATGTGTTCATTGTCCAGTTTTCTGTCAGGGGGCTGGACTAAGATATTTTTGAACTCAGCCGCCATTTTTGATTTGAAAATTGCCTGGGCTGTGCGGTTTCTGTGTTTGCAATCTCTGCTAAGGCTGCCTGCTGTCCTCTACTCTACTGTGAGCTCAGCGTGTGATTTACCTACACAGAAATCCTGTGGTAAGCTTCTGTAAGAAAGGGGTAGATGGAATCCTTCTGCCAGCTGTTGGTGATGCATAGCATATATTTTAACATTCTGTCTGCTACAACACTTGCTAGAGAAGTAGCATTTGATATTTGTCCCACCCACCCCCACGCACATTTGTTTTCATACCCTGTGCAGAGGGAGAAACAAATGCATTGTATTTGCGTGAGGTCTGCTAACTGTGCGGGTCCCGGAAATTATTTTCTTTGTTTCTCTTGGCATCGTTGCCAGAGGGAACAAAGTAACACTTCTATCATTCAGATTTTTTATCAGGTTTTCCCTTCCATTTGTATAAAAGAAATGTTGAATCTCACCTGCATTGGTCTGGGTCTGGCTAGAGATGGGGCTTGCAGTAGCTCTCTGAAGCCTATGATGCCGTTTTTCTCAGTTTCCTTACTTCGAAATGGAGCTCCTTTTGGTAAAATGTGACAGGCTCCTGCCCTTAGAAAAGCAGACTTGTCACAAGATACACAGGCATGTCCTGTTTTATTTAAAATATCGATCTGCCTTCTAAAGTGGTCAAGTTGTCTATTGATGACTTGCTCAACCGCTGGGATCTTCCTAGCCTGCTTCAAGGTGGCCACTCTCTTACCCTTTCAGAAGAACCCGGCAGCTCACCCCAAGTAATACAACAGCAAGATGTGTACCAAGCATGGCTATCTTCTCTTTGTACCAACCCCTGGGCTAAGCAAATGGAATGAGGGAGGGGACAGAATAGCACAAACACTCGATAAGAGAAATCAAAGTGGCAATTCCACTACATAGCACCACTTATTTTGACAAATAAATACTGGCTGTGGATGCATGTGGCACAAGCCACAAAGAGCAGCCCAGGTATCGCTGTTCTGACATTTAAAGGTCAGCCAGGAGAAAGTCCTGCTGAAATGTCAAGGGTGACTTGTTCATGTCAGTCTATCGGACACAAATAAAATAGTATTAAGCAGTGAAGGTAGCATTGGAAAGAGGTAGAACACCTCTGTAGAGCTAAGTCAAGGTGCCAAGCAGCTGAGGGAGCAGAACCTCTAAGAGATGGGAACTGTGCTAATTCCGCTGCACTGGAAAGGCAAGGTCCAAGATTAGATGGAGCACAATGGGACAAGCTCTCATCTATAAGGAAAGCTGAGGTCAGAAGGAGAGTGGGGGAAGATGCTTGCAATTGTACGTAAGAGGATGGACTTGCAGCTATCCCATCCATGGCCCAAAAGAGGCAGCGAGCCTGTGGCTATCGTAGCAAAGAATAATTGTGACCATAAAGATGAACCAGTAACTAATTATGCAATGGGTCATTCCTGGTGGTGTCACTGTGGTAATTCTATATCTAGAGGGGAGGACAATTGTGTTGGCCATCTGCTTGATACCCTACACATACTAGTGTGCCGGGAGAACCTTCATCTGGAATATGGGGGATGTATGTATGTGTGGTAGGGAGTAGAACCACTTCTGAATCGTGCAGAGCAAGCTCTCCTCTGCTCTGATATCTCTTTGAGTAGTGCGTGGGATGATGGTGGGGCTAGCAGGCATTAGGCAGAACAGTGGATGTATTGAAAGGTGGAATGAGAGAAAATGGGTAGGTTAGTGAGGGGATTGAACTTTGAGTTCTAGGCACATGTTGAAGTGAATGAAACTACTGCAGAGGGTGCATCAGAATTGATAGATGGTTTTTCAGAACTACTACTAGTATAGGGTTCAGGGAAGGGAACCTAGTGGACCTGCCATGGGTTTTCACACAAAGATCTAGAACAACTCTTGCCTGGTAATGAGGCTGGCAGTAATGTTTAGACTTAGAAGAGCAGGAGAATGACAAGTGCTAGAAGGTCTAAACAAATGCATCTAAAATATACTTTTTTAAAATTAAAGATTACACTTGCATTATGGTCCAGAAACTAAGTATAAAGCAAATTAGTATTGTTAGAGAGAATGTTCAGTTTATGTGCTAATTCCCTTTACCCTGAGAGACCCCCAGCACTTTTGCTGGACTTTGGAGTTTTTTGATTTTAATCTCCTGAATGAGTGGAACTTTTTACCACTCACTCATTCTTTTTCTCTAACTGGGATTTTTATTTGTACGGTTTTATGGAGTCTGGTAAACTCCATATGTTTAATGCACACCGAGTGTGTTGAATGTTTGGAGATTAGTGAACTTTCTCCTAACACATTGTTACACTGCTTGTTTGTGGAGGTTTGTGGGAAGTCTTCTCTCTACTTCCATTGCCATACATCTTAAAAGCCAGCTGGGGGAGCGGAGCGATGCAGAGTGCGTCTAGTGTTTGGAGCGTTCGGATGTGGGCGGAACCAAACCCCACGTTTGAGGCAAGCTTCTGGCTTGGCTGCAGCCTGACGACCTCTACTCTACATTTTGGCTTGAAACGAGAAGGTGTTTCCGTGGCTTGTGACCGCCGTGCAACCGTTGCCTGCTGGCTGTCGGTTAAGGTAACCGGTTAACGCATCTTGCAACGATTTGTGGATCTGTGTTATAAACATGTCCCCCTGGCAATCAACGGAATACAACTTTTATATGTGAACAGACTTCCTTATAGGGCGGTAGACTAAACTTGCTTCAACTAAGCCGTGCACACAATTAACCCGGCATGAACGCACCGACTTTTGTCCCAGCGGAGTGTGGCTGAGTGCTCCTGTGTTTTGGTGACGGGAGGCAGCCCCTCTAGGGCTCACGCCATGGATGAACAGCAGTTTCCTATTTTCTCTCTGAGGACACGTCTCCAGGTGAAGATTAAGGAGAGCGGAAAAGGGATCCAAGTGGCTACTGCAAATGGCAAGAAAATTGGACTGGATTATTTGCTCCAACAGGAGCTCTTAATCACTCCCCCCCCCCCCCACAACCGCTTATCCCTTTGGGCAGCATATGTGCATGGCCTAATGAGGCCAAAAAGGGCATCGAATGTAATGGTCTTGCGCTAGCGCTAAAAAGAAAGAGGGACGCACCTCCCATTAAAAGTGGGTTTAGGGAGAGTGGGGGAAGCTGGTGTGAAGTTGTCCGGAGGCTCAGCTCCCCTCGACAAGCTTTCGATTTGCCTGATGGAATTGCAGCATGCATCCAACATCTTGAAGTTAAAGGACGGCGAGATTTTGAAAGTGCTGGAGACTCCTGACTCTTGCCGGGGTGAAACCAATGAGAGACTTGTGGACTCTTTAGTTCACCCACTGACTTTATCAAGTCTAATCTGGGGAGGGGGAGCTTCTAACTATACTTTCGTGGGTGATAAGAGAACGCTAACCCCGATTCAGGGGTCTTGTTCGGTGGTCTGTCCACTTCTCTTGCTAGAGGTCTGCAGGCCGTGGAGTTGCTCGAATCCGGCATGGACAGACACATTGCTAATGAAGACAATTCCCAAAGGGCAGTGAAAGATGTTTTGCTGGGAGGGGTCAGGGCCCCAGAATCAGGTCCCATTGAATATGGGCATTCCTTACAAAAGGAGGATTCAGCCAAGGTCAAAGGCGCAACAGTGGCTACATCATTGAAAATTTGTCAGAGTGATGCAGCGACAAACCCAAAATCCTTGAATCGAATCATGGACTGCTCAGGCTAATCTGACGTAAAGGGAGACAATTGAAATCTTATCTTCCTCCTCGTCTTTGGAGGACAGTCTTTTCCTCAAGAACTTTGAAAGGCCCTATACCAATATTGAATTGTACCGGATTTAAAGCGCAATTGTCTACACTGGCTTCTTTTACAACATGCTTGGTGCCTTTTTAGATATTTTAGTCCTTGAATGGAAATTTGAAAGATCATTCAACTTCATTTACTCGAAATTGATCTTTTTGGAGAAATTCATCACCACCTTACAGTCTCGAGAGTGGATCAAGAGGTGGAGTGTTCCAACCGTTTGCAGCAAAACCTCTCGAATGCGCTTAAGTTGGAACGAGATGAGAAAAAGCATCCAATGGACTCTCTGCTGGACCTCCTACAGGTTAAGGCCTCCATTCGGGTACAGAAGTCAAGAAAGGCCTCATTGTGCCCGGTGGAACTTCTTGCGACCCTACCTGTAGCAAGTGCTAAGCCACCCATGCAAGATCAACGGCCTCCAGGGGGTGAGCGACATGTGCTAAAAGTTGGTCAGGAAGTCTTTAAGGATCCTGCCATTGAGGGTGCAATTCATATGTACCCTCTGTCCCACAGGTCCTGATGGATGAGAAAGTGAATGAAGTCTACACAAAACCTAGGGAGACCCTTGGCTCTGAGTGAAAGGAGGAGGCTTTGACCTTACCTTCCCTCAAGGAATCACTCAAATTTCAACTTGGGAGCAATGTTTCTTTCCCTATTTTATAAAAGAGGAAAAAGCAAAAACAGATGGAAGGCCCTTTATCAGTGGCAAGCTGTCCAAGGCAATAAACGGGCCCAAGAGAAGATCATCAAATGGCTGCTGCAGGACAGCCAACCCCAGGTGATTGACAGCTCCATGGGAGTGAATAAAGGGGTTCCAGCCTATAAGACAAGGATTTTTGGGCTGCATGCAGAGTAGACCACTGGAACAAGGAATCTGAAGCAGAAGACAAGGGGAGATGCAAGCAGCACCTTCAACAGCTGCTGAAACACTGGTGAAGCCTGCAGCTGTGCTGACCCAGTTTTCATCTCGACAGAGAAGCTCCGCCAGTGACGACTTCCTCCATTAGGCTGGTGGGACCAACTAGTCTCAATACCGGCTTCATTTTGGGCCATCCCCAACATCCTGCGACTTTCTCGGCCTGCGGAACACCAATACACGGGGCACCTGGACCATTATCGAAAGCATCATTTTCTGAAAATGTAATCAGCTGAAACTTTGCAGGCATTCGTATGGACCTCCAGAGGCAGGAATTCTTCACCAAAAGTCCCCTCACTAGAGTTCAGGACCGAGTAATCAAAGAAAATTCAACCAGCAATATGTTTCTTCTTGGCGCTAAGAAAAATGCGCCAAACCCACAAGGAGCCGCTTGTGTCAGCTGAATCCTTTGCTGCTGCCCCCTTCTCTCGAGTGATGCTGCAGAAGCCCACCAAGGCTCACCGCTTTCGTCACCATGACCAAGGACCAGGAATCGGGGTCTTCATCTGTGCATCCAGAAGGCGACCAGCTGCGTTTTCACCTTAACTCTTCAGATACTGTGGGGCTTGTGTTATACTTGCTGTTCGTCATTTTTGGTGCTTCCTTGCGTGGGAAGAGCTGTTTTCTTCAATTAGTTGACCTCAACTCCACTGTTCAGGCTTTACAGCCTGAATGCTATCAGGAAGGCTGCTCTTGAGTCCCTGTATTTTCTACATGTACAACTGACTGGTTACTTAACTTTCCTCTGAAGATTTTCATCTGAACTGGAGCTGTCCATTTGACTGTGGCCTTGCTCGTTTCCCAAAGGTTCATCTTCTTGATCCTACTGGCTTTGGCAATGCTGGTTCCTCCATAAACCTTAATTGTGAACACTATTTAAGTTAGAAAACAGACTGCCTAAACCCCTCTTGAAGAGTGTACATTGTTACTTAACAGTTGCTAGCTGTGTTCTGTCTGACCATTATTTCCCAACAAACTAATTTTTGCAAAGGTAAAACATATAAGTGCATTTACTGACCTTAACTGAAGCCACTCTGTGCTGGATATGAAATGTATCCTACTCACCTACATTTCTGTTCCTTTTACAATCTGGTTTCAAGTCTAATTCAATTTTATTGTTAGTTGCTGCATTTTAGATTTGTTTGTGTGCCTTGTGTGTATATATAAACACAAATATTTTGATAGACCAAAGAAAACACTCACTTAATGTTATATGTATGTACTGATTTCTTTGTACTGCTCCAGCTCATAAAACTCCCTCCTAAGATAAGCCTGGCTGCTCAGCCACTCCACCGACTTGTGTAGTACAGGCCTAAATTATGAGTTTGGTCCCTAAGACCAAGAGGTAGGTCTTATAAAGTCTGACACCAGTTGGACTTCAAGAAAACATACCTAACATGTATCTATGTACACCTATACATCCCCAGTTTCTAATGGGTAAACCACCACTTTAGTGTTCACACAGTTTAAATATCCAAACTGTAACAGTTTCCTAAAGTGGGGAAAGATGTTAAAGACAGATTGCAAAGCTTAAGTGGTTACAAGTCACCACCAACTCTTATTGAACCAGAGCCATATCCTCCATCAATGTTCATCATTGTCACAGGTAGGTAACCCTTGTTGAGTAAACTATGTAAGGGTGTTTAGTACCATACCACTACTGCTCGGCTGGCTCAACCATAGGAAAGCAATGGGTTCGAAAGTGGGTTCAAAGCATTAGTAAGAGTTAGGTCAGAATTTGTGATATGGAAAATACAGGTTTTCATTTAAGGGCAGACTGAGTCCTATGAGTCTAGGGCGCCCAAACAGGGTTCCTATGCCCTGGCTTTCCTGCCTAGGGTGTTACACAAGTTTTTTTCTTCTAGCATTTTCCCACCATAGATTTCAGTTCAACCCCAAGCAGCTTTGTCCTTGTCTTGAATGCTTGTCTCACCTTTTTCGCTTTGCTAACCTGCTCAGCTCTGAGCAGGTAAGTAACGTGAGCCCTGAAGGCTACGGAACTTAAATTATGGGTGAGCACCACTGAAACGTAAAGATCACTTTAGTATTGTTATTGGTGATATTTGATGGGTAATGATAGGATAAACAATATGTGATGCACACCTGAAGCCTGTTGCACTAAGGGTTAACAATAACAAAGTTAGACCTGACAAAGCCTCATCAGGAACTGGTTGGACACCAAGGGTAACACCAATAACTGAAGGTGTAATACATGCAAGGTACGTTTGCCACTCAGGAAGAGTAGCGAGTCGAGTAATCCAGAGCGCCTCGGGAAGCGTATGAGTCGAGGTTAATGTAGAAACAGGTGCCTGAAAAGAGGGACCAACAATGAAGAGGTGGGAAAGATTGATTTTGAAGATAGGTTAGAAAGTAAGCCTAGGTACGAACGTACGAAACGCTAATTAGGAAGAGTAGCAATGCGTTCAAGGGTTGTCCCGGAAGGTTGATAAGCCGATCCTTGTAGAGGGGGCGGAGCCCCAGTGTATGCTTTGCCCCGCAAGGCTAGAATGCTGTAGCAACTAACTCCTGCCATCTTGGAGGGAACAATGGATGCCATGCGAACATGAGACCAACAGTGCCACAAAGACCACTGCCTCCTGAGGGATATGACAAAAGGTTATATTCATTCAAAACAAATTATTTAACATTTGAATGTATATCATTGATATAATTGTTCAAGATATACAGATAAATACTATTGAGACCAAGTTTCAAAGAGTGGAACACTTTTTTAAATCACAGGCTGAGATACAGATCAGGATCCAATGCATTTTGGACTAATGCCCTTCATCAGGGAACACTCTGAAACAACAAAATAAAAATCAAGTAAAATCTATTTAGCTCCTGCTGCTAGCCTGGCCAGCTGAGAAGCAACAGCTATCAGGATCTACTTTTGGCTCCCTAGGCCAGCTGGTGCCTGCAAAACATGCATATGTGACATTAACCTTGAGTATTTGAGAATGTTAATGAAGAAGAATTAGAACACATCTAGTATGCATTCAAATGTAATGGATCATGCGTAACGGGCAAAAAGTTAGTATGCATCTCATGTGGAAGTTAGATTTGTAGTGCTCTCGGTGCTCGCTCCTAGTTCTCTAGCAGTAGCTCCTGCCTACTAGATAATGCCTAACATCCAGGAGGTTGTTTTAGTTTCTGTTCATCACATCTTAATTCCGAACACTGTAGCGTGATGGGACCTAGAACACGCACCTGTCCTACCTGCCTGTATTTTGTCTTCTACTGTAACAAATTGATTTGTGTTGTCTGAAAAACAGGGAGTATATACATAAATGTGATGATATGACCTGATGGATAACTCTTAAGGAATGTAAGTTTTAAATGTTCAAACAAAGAGCTCTAAACAGGACTTGAATATGTAAAATTGCTACAAGGTTTTTGAATAGAGAGTAGCCCACAGTTAATTGATGGTATCTAAAATGAAAAATGAGTTGCCATCAAAAAAGGAGTAGAGATTGTACTAGTACATATCATACATAGTAACATTTAAAAAAAGTATGGGAAAATCGCAGGTGCAAAATGTTGCGAGTACTTGGGCGTCTAATAGCAGTGCATGGCAAATGCCTAATACTTATACATAGCCAAAACTGTTGGCTTGTTTTTAACAGACTTCAGTGAAGGAAATGCAGAGTGCTTATACATAGTGGCTATGAGCAGACCTGGTAAGTTATTTTTATTACATTAGTAGCGGTTTACAACTCCAGTAAGTCATTTAATGTTAAGGCTTTATAAAAGGAAGCTCAAAGAGTTCCCACGAGGAGGTGTTTTGGGCGGGGATGGGCCTCATGATATGCCATCCTTTCCTATCTGTAATATGATGCAAATGTTTCAGCTTAGAGAGGCACCTATGACTATTTTTGGATTGTTTAAGGGACTTGGGGTTAGTCACCCTAAGTTTCCTTGGGTCATCCAGACGTGAATCCCTTGCTTATTGTGCTCAAGAGAGGCACAGCTCCACCTCACTGATGAGGCCCAACAATGCCGAAACATGTGTCTGGGGTTGCTGTTGGTACTCTTGTTCAGAGGAGAATTGCCATAGCATTTTAGTGCTGGACTGCGGGACAAAGACTGATATGCAAAAGATATTTCTCCTCTATGAAGGGTACTTTTTATTTATTTATTCGGATTTGTATAGCGCGCAACAGCTCGGGAGCATCGTGGCGCTTGTTACATTGAGGGTTGAGGCGTTGATACATTGAGGGTTCAGAACTTGGTTACATAGATAGCAAAACAGGCAAACATAATGTGCTCATGGTAGAACAGTTAGTTTGTAGCGCAGCATGAATAGGGTTAGAGAGAAGACAAAGAGAAGTAAAGTGATAGTTTAATCAAAGAGAGCAGTTTTCAGGTTTTTGCAAAATGCATTGAAAGAGGTTTCTTCTCTGAGACCAGTGGGGAGCGCATTCCATAGCTTGGGGGCTAGATCTGGGAAGCCTATTCCTCCAGCTTTTGCTCTGTAGATGCGCGGGATGGTGAGTTGGTTGGTGTAGCATGTTCTTGTAGGCCTAGTTGAGGTGGATCTAGATAGAGTGTCTGAGAGGTAGGAGGGTGCAGTGAAGTTGATGCATTTGCGTGTTGTGGTAAGAATTTTAAATGTGATGCAGTCTTTGACTGGGAGCCAGTGAACAGACTTTCTTGCTTGAGAGATATGATCTCTTTTTGGTATACTTAGGGTTGCTCTTCGTGCGTTATTTTGAGTGAATTGGAGTCTGTTTGTTTTTTGTGGAGGTCCCGGCAAGTAGTGCATTACAATAATCAAGCTTTGCACCTATGGTAGCTCTAGCTATAGAGAGACAATTGTCCTTAGTTAAGAAGGGTTTGGTGCTTAGGGCAGAGGCAGAGACAATAGCGCTGACTTGCTTGTTCATGGACAGTGTTGCATCTAGGACCCCTAGTGTCTTAACAGATGAAAGCACTGGGATGGTGCAGTTGTCAATATTGAAGTTGGGGTAGAGACTAGATTGGCTAGAGTGGTTCTTTGGCCAAGAATAAGAATCTCAGTCTTGTCCCCGTTGAGGCAGAGGCCATTGGTGGCCATCCAAGCTTGTATAGTGGTGTAGATTTGCCGAAGGGTAGTGGCATCTTGAATGTATGAACCAGTCAGGGGAAGGAGCACTTGGGTGTCGTCAGCATAGTTAGTGTATGCGATCCCAAGTGCATCCTGTTTATCAAAAAGAGGCTTAGTGAAAAGATTATATAGCGCAGGGGCAGTACAAGATCCCTGGGGAACGCCACAGTGAATAGTGGAGGGAGCTGCATTTGCTGTGTTAGAAAAGACTTTCATTGCTCTACTTTCTAAGAAGGAGGTGATCCATGTTTCTGCATGCTCAGAGAAGTGTGCATCATGTGTGAGGTGTGTGGTAAGGGTTTTGTGATCCACGAGATCGAACGCCGCCGATAGGTCCAGAAGGAGGAGGAGGAGGGCGGGCTTGCCTTTGTCTAGGATTTGTGCTATTTGATTTTTTTAGGTCTAAAAGGTTTCTTAGGTTTCAGTTCCGTGCCCTTTGCGAAATCCTGACTGCCTTTGAGTGGCTTTGTCTAGTAATTTGAGCAGAAATGGGACGGTTGTTATGGGCCGGTAGTTGTTGGGCTGTGAAGGGTCTAGTGTAGGCTTTTTTAAAAGGGGACGCACCCAGGCCTTCTTGTGGCTGTCGGGGACAATGCCTGATTTAAATGAAGAGTTGATGAAGGCGGTAAGGAGAGGGGCAAGTGGCTCAGCACATTCCTTAATAATCTTAGGGGGGCATACATCGCCCTTACATGCGATGGTTTGAGGTGTTTAAGAATGTCTGACTTCTGCTTCAGAGATGTCTTTAAATGCGAATTTGGGGAAGTTGATAGTTTTGCTGTTGGGCAGAGACAGTGCTGGCTGTCTTTTGTTCTGATTTAGAAGGGTTTGGCAGTGGTTTAGAATTTAGTTTTGTAGCATGTCTATTTTGTTTAACATAGCAGCTTGTATGCTGTTACACCATGCTTCATCTTTAATAATTTCATCCGTGCAGACAGACAGTCTGTGAGTTCATTAAAGATAGTGAAGAGTTCTTTGGTTTGGGAGTTGGCTTTGGATATTCGGCTATTGTAGGCTTCAGATTTAACAATAAAAATGGCTTCTTTGTAGTGATAGTTTTAAAGATTTCTTTAGCGGTGTCACAGGGGTTAGCCTGCCAGTTTTTAAGCGCCTGGCGTTTGTTGTTACGTAGGTGTTGGAGTTCGTATGTGAGCCAGGAGTTTGAATGTAAAGACTTTTTTTTCCTTATTTTCTTCTAATGGGGCAATGGTGTTGACTGCATGAGTGATTGTGTTCTTTAATATATCAGCTAGGACATTTGGGTCTTGCGAGAAGGGAGGTGCTAGGCGGGGGGGTGGAGGTTATCCGCTGTTAGCTTTTTTGCACTTATTGCTAATGTAGCAGGAGTGGTGATTTTGGCACTTGGAGCAGGTACAGTGAGCTGAAGTGTGGGTGCTGACTCTCGGGTGGGAACCTTCCAAAAGAACAGGTCAATTGGCCTTGTTCGTTCTCGTAGAGCGGCGACTATGATTATTTTTTTTTTTCCTTTTTTTTTCTATATTTTTTATAGAAGCATGTCACATCCAGGCAGTAGTGATTCATTTTTTTAATAATATGTTAGTTCAAAACCTAACGAGTTTCAAACGGTTCTTTCACAAAACTTTACCACCACCTCAGAAAATGTATGCAAATGTTCAGATTGAAGATGAGACTTAAAAAAGATGATGCACAAATCAACAAGACTGAACAAGGGAGTGTAACCCTAATTATAAAAGACAATGAGCTGCACCATCACAAATTGCATTCCTTGCAATATGTTCATGCAAAATAGTGAAACTATACATCAACTTTGAACTGTTCATTCAGAGATCTTTATCAACTCTTTAGAAAATGAATACATGTGCATGAATTACACAAACAAAAAATTAAGTTCCACTCCTCATTCTTTCCTGCTCGGCAGGACAGAATTGAGTGTATCGATCCAGAAAGTTTATCTTTGGCTCAGTGAACGCAAGACATCGATGTCTCAAAGTCCTGCCTGTAGTACCTCTAAAATCTGAAATTTGTTTTGTGAAACTTGATTTCCTGAAACTGGCAATTTTAGATTAAATTTGTGTAGATTGATTCGATGTTTGTTCCAAAGGGATTTGTTTTTCCTTGGGTACTTGCCAACATAATGCTTCCCACAAGGACCGTCAATACGGTATGCAATGTTAGGTGTGCCACATGTTGCAAAACAATGCAATCCAATCTTTTCGCCTGTGTTAGGATGATACCCAATATTCCCCTTGGTTAGATTTCCTCAGTTGACACATTGTAGACATGGGTATGTACGAGTACTTTTTGAAACCGCCCTTGGTATAAATACATTATTGTGTACCAGCACATTTTTACGATTTTACTTCTAGTGTATGCAAACACTGGTGGATTGACAAACCGAGCCTCACTATTCTACACCTCGCAGCCTCGAGCCTAGGAAGGCTTCTTGACACCGTGCGCGCTGCAGGAGCAGCTTGCAAAGAACCCCCATCCACGCCGCTCGCACGAGGTAAGCCTCATTGGCTTCATCACAGTTTGCTACCTTTTAATCAGTTTTTACTAGCTGCACCAGCCCTACAAATACAAAGTGCCATCTTGATATATCTCCGCTATTACAGCCCAACGCTCTACGGAAGACCGGGTTTTCCATGGCGATGCATAGCGTTTCGTTTGTTTAACTTGTAAAGATGGCTGCCGCGGTAATCTTGCGTGTTTGAACTGCAGAAGACCACCTCTAGAAGTTGATTAATTTCCACCTATCCGGGGGACCGATCAACGTAAGCCGGCCCTCCCATCTAAGGCCGACATCAAATGCTCTTGTCCAAGCCTGTCGGAGCCAAGTGGAACGAGTGAACAGCCTTCCTTAGCTTTCATTCGAAAAGAATGCCCAGCGAGCACACAAAGTCGGGTAAGTCCCTGAAGGTAATATTGCCCTTGCCTGTAACCCAACTTCGGGCGAATAGACACGCTGGCATACCAACACCACAAGTACTTATCTTGCCAGTTGATCCCCTCCCGACCCTTCCTTACAAGGTTTGGCGTTGCAGAAAACGTCAAGCTCTCTCCTCCGTTCCCTACAGTAACTACCTTGCTTGTGTACTTATATGCAACTCCACCGGCTAGTACTGAACATGTACTAGTACAGTGCCTTGAGTATTACCAACTGTATCTGTGGCTCAGAACTACATGAACTGCCTTATATCCAAGTTTCAACTAAGCGCTCATTTCCGCGAGCAATACTGTTTTCCCTACCACCCGATCACAAACCTGTACTCTCGAAATACACACTTTGTATTAATGCATGACTGCCCCTCTTCTTTGAAGTGATCGTCACCATGACGTGTTTAAGACTACCGTATTGGCTGCCTCTTACTGCCTTAACGCCTCTCATCTGTGTCTAGAATGTTATACTCGTGAGACCTATTGCACAACTGAAACCGCAAACGTGCATTAGACTTGTAATAGCTACTTCCTAAATGCCCGTCATCTCTTGTTGAAAATGTTACCATAAATTGCTTATGTTTACTACATGTGCCGCCTCCTAAATGCCTAATGCTCTCATCTCTGTTTTGAAATGTTGCATACATGAGACCCATTGCTTTACTTGATTCTAAAAGTTGCATTAAGGCTTGTACTAGTGGCCTTGGTGCACCGCATTCGGTGGCGTTAATAACACGATAACATGCCTAAATAACCCTCATCTTTTGTTCGAAATGTTGTAAGCGCCAGGCCTACTGCCTTATCTAGTCCTAAACTGGTATTGCTAAATGCAGGTGTTGCATCTCACGTACTTTGCTAACAAATATTGAATGCTACGTAGGCCACAACTACTGTCCTTGCACATAGGTTGCTAATGATAGATGCAGAATCATTTTGCCTCTCACGCACTTCCACTCTACTGGATCTTACTGAAGTTACTGATCTCACACAATTGTTACTTAGCCCCCTCAGGTTCACAACTAAAACCTTGGACAATAGAGACCACACCTCCTCCCTTACCCCATCACTACAGTGAAGGAACTCCGACCTCTCCTACAGAACGGCATACCCCCATACTACTATAACCAACATCTCTTCACACATTAAGGGTGCACCCCTCCCAACCAACAGTAACATTACCAAAAACAACAGATTCACATCCTCACTGGCACAAAGTACTGTACTTTCGACAGTTGCACACAACAGCAAGCATAAGACCAGCCAAGTTATCAAAGGCGCCCTTATTAATGCCAGATCCATTCCAGCTCAGGCCTTAGATATTGCTGACACTATCGTTACACACCAGCTGGACTTCATAGCAATCACTGAGTCCTGGCTTCACGCAGCCGCTGGCCCTGCACTGGCCCTAGCCATCCCAGACAACTAAACCATCTTTAGAATGGATAGACCCTCTATCAAAGGAGGAGGAGTAGCTGTGATTGCTAAAAATGCCATTAACTTAAGAGTAATACCAGACACCACTCGACCTTTTGGAGAATTACTCTCACTAAAATTGACACTCTCTTCTACTGCCACTCTGAACATCCACCTAATCTACAGACCGCCAGGCCTTACCCTCTCATTTGAGAATTATGTAGCCCAAGTACTCTCTACCAACACGAAATCGGGCTCCCAGACCATCATCTTGGGTGACTTTAATTTAGGCCTGGATGAGCCCCTAGACAAGAAAGCACTGCCACTAGCTAAAACCATCTAAGCTTTGGGCTTCACACACCGCATCCAAAACCCCACGCACACCAAAGACCGCATCGTTGACTGGCTAGCGGACCTTAATTGCATTACTGACATCACCTCCAACACCCATTGCCCCTGGTCTAACCACATCTCATAACCTTCAAGATTACTGCTAGGTGCAGCCGCACCAACCTCCCACCACCTGCTCAATCTAGGAACAAAAGTAACATTATGGTTAACAACACCCTTCCACTCCTACAACCAATCCTAACACAACCTATTTTAACACACCAAAACAAAGGGACAAATTACCCTTCAACACCGGTAAAACTGTACAATGAAACGGTACTCACGGCTATTGCTATTGTGCATTGCATTGTTGAATTGCTTTAAACTATGTTGGTTGGACACAATTATAACCATTACCTGAGTAATCTGCGGAGGGAAGGTGATGGAGCAGGCAGACGTCTAGCCTGGCTGGGTAACAATGAAAGACCAAAAACGTTGATTGCGTCTGTGGTCAACATGGATGGAGAAAGAGGTCCATTGCCAGTTGGACATTAATAAGGCCTTTGAGGTTCACTACAGCACACTATATGCAGAAGATTTGCCACATGAGAGGACGCGCTTGATTTGATGGACATGCCCTGGCTGAGTCTGGCACAGTCGACTGAGTTGGATGCACCTATAACTCTTCAGGAAAAAGAGGGAATTATATTGCAACTACTGGTGGGGAAGACCCCAGGTCCGGATGGTCTTTCTTTGGAATTTCTTTAAACTTATAGTGCAGAGCTGGGGCTAAGTTACTGCAGGTATTTCAACATGCTTATGACAGGGGGATTTTTCCCCAATCAATGAGAAGCCTTGATAGTAGTGATTCCTAAGGTGGGTAAAGACCCTAAAGAACTCTGACATAAAGAAACCTAGCGCCCTGTTAACTGGTTGTATGCAGATAGTCGTGACTGGGCTAATACATACGGACCAGGCAGGTTTTATGAATGGTTGGAACAGTGGCGGGCCTAAAATAGGTTCCTGACCACTGGACATGATTCAAATAGAAGGTATTTATTCATTTATATTAAAACCTGTCTAATATGGCCCTGCTGCTGCTGTGAGGTTTCCTATTTAAAACTGAATACCTAAAATACTCATCAAGTTGTTCTGTCAACATAAATATAAAAAGGTATGTCCCTGGTCTGAAAACGAATCTAACTACTGGCCCTAACACTAGTTCTCCAGCATTGGATCTTTCATGGATTCACATGCTTGGAATATTCCCCGTCGACAGACTGGGAACCCTCGGTAAGCTTATAAAGCCTTTTCCCATAGGAAAATGTTCGACACTTTTGTGTCCTATTTACGTTGTTTTTGGGCCGCGCACGCACGCCCCACTAGGACGTAGTGGTATAAATGTCCCGCCCCCGCGGCTCCCTTCAGATTTCAACCGTCTCCAAAGTGGGAACACCTCGTGTATTTTCTACTTGGTTAGGTTGTGCTGTTGTGTTTTTTTCTCCTAATTTCTGGGAAAGCAGTGTTCCGTCCGTGCGCTACGTGCAGACTAAAGGAGGTCTACGAGGGGGACGGACATATGGACTGCATTTACTGTCTGCACCCTCATCACTCGGTTAACAGTTCTTGAAAATAAATGTTTATCACATTTCTCTGTATTTGGCCTTAGCCAACAGTCTCTTGAACAGTTCTTGAAAATAAGCGTTCATCACAATTCTCTGTAGTTGGCCTTTGCCATCAATCTCTGACACAAAAGTTACTCAGATGTGTTGCAGTTCATGACAATAGGATTCTCTTCTCAAGCATCTTCAAATGAACTGGTTTCCCTTTTAGTCCTCCACAAACTTGGAAGTTTCACTGTAGTAACAAAATTACTTTTCACCTCCTCTTCTAGATACTCGGGTATATACCAAGATATTGCTAGCCCTCTTTCCAGGGCCACTACACCTCTTCTCAGGGCTGTACTTGAGGTTTGTACTATGAACCACTTTCCATTATGGACCTCCTGCTTCACCTTGTTATCCTTATCCTGGATTGGTCACTTTAGATCGTCACTGGTACTTCTACCCCCTTGATTTACACCCTGCTCAGGTATTTCCTCAGGATTGTTCTCCAACTCGTCTATATATGTTTGCCTTGGTTTTTATGGGGTCAAAGATTAACATTCTCATAAGCTTTGCTTCCCTGATATATCACCGGGTCCTGTGCTTCCCCATACTCGTTGCAGAGCTCGAACGCCTCTTTCTCGTGCCCAAACCCTGCATATCTATTTCTCTGTGGTGCTCTCTCCAGGGAGAGTCAGTGACTCCGGTGACGGTTGACTCCTTTGAGACAGAGTGCTTACTGGTGCCTTTGGCCTTCTCGTGGCCTCGTCAGTGCTTTCTCTTGCTCTTTCCGGGATAGGCCTCCTTGTGGGCTCGCTGGTGCTTTCTCTGGTTCTTTCTGGCAGCAGGCTTCATGGGGGCTTGCCAGTGCTTTCCTTGGTTTCCTCTGCCAGCAACCTTTTCGTGACCTATGAGTATCTCTTTCTCTGGTTTCCTCTTATGGCTACCTTTTTCGTGGTCTTGCCGGTATCTTTGTTGGGTTTCCTATGGCAGCAGCCTTTTCGTGGGCAGATACCGGCAAGCTCACAAAAAGTTTGCCCCCAGAGGAAACCTGCGAAAGAGATACTGAAAAGCCCATGAAAAGGTTGCTGCCAGAGGAACTTCTATAAGAGTCCTAATATTTAATTATTCAAAATCCACCAGTTTGTGTGTTACTGTTTATACCATGTGTGCAAGCTAATATCCACTTCTATGTAGAATGTACTGAAAAAGTATTGTGAATAAAAGAAAGAAAATTGGGTGATGACTAGACCCATTAAAAGAGTGTTAAGACATTATCATTACCACTAAGCATGTTTCAAAGACTATTTGACAAAACCTAATAGAAGTGGACATTAGTTTGCCACATATGGCATAAACAGTAACACACAAATTGGTGGATTTTGAATTGAATTATTAGGACGCTTCTTTTTATATAAGTGCTTCCCGCCCTAAGTCTTAATAGTATAGGGGTTCCGTCTTGTTAAATTTCCTGCCAGAGGAAACCGCTTTCCCTTCCTCTGTCGGAGTCTTCCCCAGATGCAAGCGGAGAACCTTGTTTGGGCAGCGCTCCTGGGCTCAATGGCGTTTTTCTGGCAGCTCGCCCACCACATACCCTCTATGGTCCTGCCTCCAGGCAGTGCTGGTTTCGCACGGTAGCAGCAACGTCCACTCTGCATGCCTCTGCCCCAGCTGATTGACTCTACGTCAGCTGCTTTTTCTCTTCTCCAGGTAAGATTCAAAGGGTCTTTATAGGGATCTCTGTAATGAGAGACAAAGTTCAATTGGTTATAAAACGCCACACACGAGAAGGGGTGGGGGAGGAATCGGCTTTTCTATCAGGCAAATACAAAGGTTTCATCAGATTAACAAACATCTTTCATTCCCATATAAGCAGAGAAGAATGGGTTTATTGGAGAAGTTACAAAACATTGGGAGATCTTGTCTACGGGTGAGTCACTCCCTGTGAGATACCACTTGCCCACAGAAAGGGTCTTGGGTCTTGTGTAGCAGGCTCACATCCCTAGTGTCAATGGGAGGTGGGGGGGTGAACCCCCTTGGTGAGAAGGGCCGAATACACTGGATTCGTCACAGGACATGTCACATCATTTGAAATGCCTTCACCATGTTATAACGCAGACAGGATATAGGTCCTGCAAGGCATAAATATTTCTTCAAAAATTGATTAGCAGAGTTTGCTAATGAAAATGTTCTTGATTAGCAAACGAGCCCATTTGATTAGCAATGCTCTACTAATAAGTTTAAGGTCACCAGAAGTTCTTTGTACCCAAGACATAAAAGGAACAATACAGCATGTTTGTGTACCGCTGAAGTAAGAAGGCTTGCAACTTCTTTAAAATTCCACTAGACCTGTAGTTCAAATAACTTAGTTTACCTATTCCACCTAAGAGAAATGCACTTGAAATGTGCTTTCAGTAAAATGGTGCATGTCACATCAAACCCACTTTGTTCGGCACACTGCTACCACCCAGAGGTTAGCCGTGCACAGTGAAACATTTGACATTTACTGCAAACAAAGTAAATGTTATCAAAGTTCAACATTCCCTGCGAATGATACTGGCCCTTCATTAAATGTACTCGATTATACGAATGGGCGAGTAGACTTTGCATTCCCTGAATGAGTATGGAAAATGTGAAAGGTTTGCTGCATGAATGGACACAAATAAATATATATAGTAGAAAAGACTCTGAAAATGTTTTGGCTAGCTCTCCCGCAGGTGCTAATATATAATGCACTGACAGGGTTCGAAATTGAGATTTGATGAGCAGGAGCTAAAACCACCTCCTGGGTGTTTGGCATCACCCTATAGGCAGGAGCTACTGCAGGGGAATCAGGAGCTACCAGAGATACTCCTTTAACCTTTTGTCCATGTTGTATGTACCATTGTGTTTAAATGCATATTAGATGTGTTCTTATTCTGCTTTATTGACATTCTCAAATACTGTGTCACATTTGCATGTTTGGAAGGCACTAGTTTGCTGTAGGAGCCAAAAGTATCTCCTTGTAGCTGTTTGTTTCAAGCTAACCAGCCAGGCTCTACTATGCTAGGAGGAGGAGCTAAATAGCTCCCAGCTCCCCTCAATTTCGAAACCCTGCAAGTATTTTCTATATCTATCTTATCTATCTATCTTATCTATCTATCTTATCTATCTATCTTATCTATCTATCTATCTATCTATCTATCTATCTATCTATCTATCTATCTATCTATCTAGGTTTTTATATAGCGCAATATCACCCATAGGCCTCAGAGCGCTCACAAGACGAGAACAACAGAAAACATATACATTGGTACTACAGCAGGAATGTAGCGCACCAAAGAGGTTCACAAGGTTTTAGTTTTCTCCCTTGTCAAACAGGTGTGTCTTGAGTTGTTTCTTGAGAATAGTGAGGCACACACTGTTTTTAATCGGATGGGGCGTGGAGGTCCAAATCATTGGTGCCCAACAGGCAAAGTTTGTACCACCTACACTTTTCATATTTGTTCGTGGTTGATATAAATCGTGCTTATCATTAGAACAAAGGTCTCTTCGGAACGGTGCCTTCATTAATTCTTTGACAAGATAGTTGGGAGCGAAACCGGCTGCATTTGAAGACTGACGGTGCACTTAAATGTAATCCTTTGTTGGACTGGCATCCAATAAAGTTTTCTCCTGGCTGCTGAGATTTTCTCCTGTCGACTCAGTCCAAAGACTACCCTAACTGCTCCATTTTGTATAGTTAGCATTTTTGTGATGTTGCTCTTAGATGTGCCCATCAGGAGACTATTACAATACTCTAATTTTACGTTAATTATGGCTCCCGCAATCAGAGCTAGGTTTTGCTTAATTAGGTATGGTCAGATTTACCGTATCAGATTTGAGTGGAACGCACATGTTGATTTTAAATAAGACGCATGTCTCTTGAAAGAGAGGTGCATATCCATAATAATTCCCAGAGTTTTAACATGATCCGAGACTTCAATGTAGCTATTATTGATTTTTTAATTTTTGGTATGGTTTATTTAGTTTTCCTATTTTCTGTAGAGTGCCAAGTATCAGGAGTTCAGTCTTAGCTTCATTGAGTGCAAAAGAGGTAGTTGCCATCCATTTTTGAATGGCACTAAACACTTAATTGACTCTTTTTCGCATCCTTTTCATAAATACCTGACAGTTCAAAAACCAGCTGGCTGTCGTCAGCGTAGTTCGCGAACCGAACGCCCAGTTTCTGAAGCATGTCATCATAATCCTAGAACAAAGTGAGCTCTTGAGGCTAACAACAGTGTACGTTATTTCAGTAGATCGGTAGCTGTACAGACTGGATCTAACTATTGACCACTACTTTGCAGAAACATCTAGTTAGTTTTGTGTATTCATTACGTAAGAGGAAATAAAGTAAAAGACTAAGCAGAGTGAATCACATAGCAGGAAGAGAACAGGCAAAACTAGGTGGAACGTTTTAGTTTTCAGCCATCTCACTTTCCGTCTAGCTTGTATAAAGCAGCAGAGTGATAAGATAGAATATAAAGGCGTTTGAGGATCAGCTCATGGATGGACCCATCAATTTCACAGATGTATGCAACCAGCAGGTCACAGAACTAGATTTGCCAACAAAAGAATTTGTTTTACAGTAGCAATACTGTAATTATGCATGATGTAATAGCTAAGAGATTTTAGGAGAGGAACTGCATGACTGTCTTTAAAAAAAAAGTTAACACGTGCTGGTCTTTGCCAGACAGGATATAGTTAGCTTAATACAAGTATTATCCCGATTACTTCTGGTTTACAATTATTTGGAAAAGAAAAGAACAACTTAAGCTGCTTAGCAGTCCCACACAGGCCTTTGGCACTTAGGAGTGGAGCAGATAAGTACTGCTGCACTCTGTCCATTAGCTCCTTTGAACTTGCAGCGAACAGAGACACGAGGGATGGAGAAATGCAAGAGAGGAATTCAGGGTGAGCTACGTTTTCATTGAACAGGGAAACTTAAATAGCTAACTTTGCTACACAAGTGTCAATTTAATTAGAAAACCTACAGAATTGCATAGCAAATTGCTATGCAACATTGCTTATTTTATTATTTGGTCCTAGCATTTTACAGCTGTCATTTGATACTGAAAAAGCATTCAATTCTGTGTGATGAGGTTAGGGAAAATGTCAATCTTTCCATTTCCCGCCTTCGTTTCTATGGACCCCCTTTCTTTTTGCTCTGTTTTTAACCTGTTCTGACTTTCTGAAGGGAAGTAAAGCCTTCAGCTTCTCTCCCCCCTTGCCTTTTGCATATTTGTTATGTTAAATGTTAAAGGTATTTGTACCGCGCACCGTCACCAACGGAATTGGTCCCCAGGCGCTCAGGCGGATCTGTAAATGATAAAGGTGCGATGGGTTAGTAGGTTGAAGAAGGGAGTAGGATAGTGAGAGGAGTGGTGTGCTGTTGGCAGCTTCAGCTCAGTATA
Source organism: Ambystoma mexicanum (assembly GCF_040938575.1). NCBI lineage: Eukaryota > Metazoa > Chordata > Amphibia > Caudata > Ambystomatidae > Ambystoma > Ambystoma mexicanum. Next base: position 1,570,062,855 of record NC_090932.1, read on the forward strand.
CACCGGGTGCTAAGCTTTGGTGCGGGTATCAGATCGGAGTCAGTCCGCGTGTGCTGTTGTTCCGGCTTATGTGTTGTTGCAGTGTTGTGAAGTGCGTGCGGCTTGTTGTGCGAGAGATGGTTGTGTGAGTTTTTTGAGTGAGATAGGTATGCAGAGTTTGAGCTTATATAGGTTACCTGACCTTTACCAATGCTAGCACTCGTAGTTCTGAGGAGTGTGGCACTTGTTGGCCCTCACATTCCCATCTATACGCGGCGCAGGCCAATGTTTAGGGATCCATACAGGTGTGGCCATGCCAACATTCACACTTTATCTAGACGCGACGCAGGCTGGTGTTTAGAGATCAGTCCAAGTGTGGGCAAGCTAACATTCACACATCCATCCGAACGCCACGCAGGCTGGTGTTCACGGCTCTGAGTGTGGCACATGTTCGCGTTCACGTTTTTCTAGGTGCGGGCATGTTCTCCTTCAATCGATCCTATCCAGATGCTACGTGGGCCAACATCTAGATGCGTCTGCCGGTCTGGGTGTGTTCGTCCGGTATGTACGAGCGGGGAAGTCTAGGTCTGGGTTTCGTCTGGGTCTAGGTTTGTGGTCAGTCTGTGTAGCCTTCCTTTGTGGCTGTTTTCCATGATGTATTGTGCTCTGTCGAGTGGTTGGTTCTTTAGCTTGAGTGTTTGTCCGATTTGAGAGTGGCCGAGGTTGGAGTTGTTTTCATCATTGTTTTGATGTATGGGCATTCTAGTTCGTCTCCGTAGTGGTTACGCTTTGAAGAGCCATGATTTGAGGAGTTTCCTGAATTGTAAGTGGTTTGTTGTAGTCCGTATATTCTTAGGTAGGTCATTCCACGTTTTAGGTGCCTGAGAGAAAGACGATCCTCCGAGTTTTTTTCTGTTGTAGGGTTTTGGTTCCAGGCGTATGTCGGTGCTTGATCTTAGTGTTCTTGTTGGTTGATGTAGGCGTAGTTTGTCTCTTAGGAATTCTGCGCCTTGTTTGTGTATTGCTCTGTGAGTGATGCACATGGCTTTGAACTTTATTCGCTGTTTCAGTGGTAGCCAGTGTAGTATTTTTAGCGCGGGTGTGATGTGTTCTCTTCTGGGTAGCTTGAGGAGGAATCTGGCTGCTGCATTTTGTATGCGTTGTAGTTTTTTTAGAAGTCGTTTGGGCATGCCCAGGTAAAGGTTATTGGCAAGTGTTTTGTTGGCGAACGACAGGAACGGTAAGATACTTTTTACTGCTTGCAGGAGGAAGAAACATTTCTTGATTACCGAGTTTACTTGAAGCTCCAGGGTGAGGTTGTTATCCATCAGGACCCCTAGGTTTTTTACAGTTGATGATGGTTCCGCTGTGGTGCCGAGCTCTCTTGGCCAGGGGATGTAGTTGATGTCGACTCCCTTTTTTGAAACAATCATTATCTCTGTTTTGCCTGGGTTGATTTTGAGATGGTTGAGGTTCATCCAGTTGAAAATGTCACAAACGCAATTCTCTAGTGTGGTGTTTTCTTCTCGGGTGTCTTGTATGTTGAAAATTATTTGAGTATCGTCAGCGTAGTTCTAGCATGTGAGGCCGTGTTTTTTGATGAGTTTGATTAATAGGTACATGTAGATGTTGAATAGAAGCGGGGAGAAGGATGATCCTTGTGGTACTCCGCACGTGGAGACTCTGGGTTTGGATTTACAAGGTTTCATCCATATTGTTTCTGTTCTGTTTGTTAGGAAGGATTTGATCCATAGTAGGGCAGTGTCTGTTATCCCTAGTCCTTCTAATCTTTTTATGAGGATGGCGTGGTTGACGGTGTCGAAGGCTGCGGACAGATCCAGGAGAATCAGGGCGGTGCTGTTGTCTGAGTCTGCATTTGTTTTTAGGTCGTCCCATATTGAGAGGAGAGCCGATTATGTTCCTCTCATGGGTCTGAAGCCAACTTGTGCCTGGTCTAGTAGGCAATGCTCTTCTATGAATTCTTGGGTTATTTGGTAGACATACGTTTCTAGCAGTTTGGCTATGCAGGGTATGTTGGAGATGGGTCTGTAGTTAGATGGGTCCTCCACGTTTCCTGTTGTGTCTTTAAGTAGTGGCTTGATGTAAGCTGACTTGAAGGCCTGCGGTACTTTGTCTGTTGAGATTGAGAGGTTGAGGAGATTCCTGTGGTATTCCATGGGGGTTCCTTGTTTGAGAATTGTTTTGTATATGTCCGGGGGGCAAGGATCTTATGGAGAGCCCAATTTGTTGCTTTTGGTTTACCAGTTTGACGAAAGCCTCAACTGATATTTCTGGGAAGTTTCGTAGCTTGTTTGTGTGTTCCTCGCCTGTGTCGGTGGGGTTTGAGCTGTGAGCCCTTGGTTTGTTTGTATGGTGTGTTGGATGGCGGTTATTTTGTTTTTGAAGTGGTCTCCGAGGTCCTCGCAAAGTTTTGTCGATGGGATTGGCGTGTTGTTGCAGGCCGGTGGGTTTTTTATTTCGTTTATGATTTTGAATAGTTCTTTTTGAGCGTTTGGTGCTCTGGTGATTCGGTTGTCGTAGTGTTTCCTCTTCGCTTTTTGTATTTCCTTTTTATATGCGCGGATCTGTTGTAGGAATTTCAATTTGTTTGCGGTGGTGTTGTTGGTCCTCCATTCTGCTTCTAGTTTTCGTTTTTCCTTTTCATGGCGTTGAGTAGTAGGGTGAACCATTTTGCTGTAGTTTTCTTGCGTGATGGGGTGAAAGGCTTTTCGTTGGCGATGTCGTCAAGGGTTGTTGCGATCCATTTATGAAGTAGGGCAACTTTTTTGTCTAGGTCTGCTTCTTCCATGGTTGATGCTTGTGGTTTGCTGAGTTCTAGGAATACGGTTAGGTTTTAGTTTTTTGATCAGTCCTTCAGTCTATCAGTACTGTGAAACTATGATTCCCTTTTGAATTGATGTACTTTTTAACATTACCCACATCACCTTACAGTGCAGTTCATTGGGGATAATTTTATATCATCCTAGCTTTTCACACATGGGATTTTGGTTACTTTTATATATGCCTAAAGACAAGCTGGTGGCTGCAGATACATTTTTACTATTTGTGCATTACTAAACATGGCTAGTGCCCTAAAATGGCTGTGCCACACGATCTTCACTTGTTCTTTGGACATATTGTTGTTTGGCCTTCTTCCCACCTTGTCGGTTCATGAACTTCCTTCTATGGTCATGTACTTGCCATTGGAAAGCCTGAGCTTTCATGTGCTAGTGTTGCCTTTGTGTATATGTAGCCCAGGAAGTGAGCGGGACTGTCTGGTCCCACTCCACATCCATTGTGCCACTGTGTCTGGGAGTGGGACAAGAGTGAAACCAGTAGTTGTCCCTGAATGGACAACTACTGGCTGTTATAATGGTGCACATCTCTACCATTGGTGGGCTTAGACTTGCTTCCAGCCTGGATTTTGGATAGAAGAGGACTCTTGCAGCCATTTCTTCAGATCAGTATTGGAGCCAAGAATCCTTCATAGAAGAAAAGCTGACTGAAGATCCGAAGATTATCTGAAGAGGCCTGGCATCCCTTCCTGCATCTGGTCCCAGGAAGCCCTGTTGGACTCCCTGAATTCCAAAGACCCTGAGCGGAGCCTCAGTCCTTGGACTGGTGGGGCCAACTAATCTCAAAGGCTTCTCAAGGATCTGGCCGTCCAGCGCCTTTGGACGTGTTCCTTGACCACCCGGTGGACAGACTAGATATGCGGTTGGCTACCTCGCCATAAACCTCGCTGTTCCGTAGTTGCATCAGCTTGTCCCACAAGTTTCATTCCCTCTGAATTTCAGCATCTAGGCATCCTGTCCTGGAGAAGCTTCTGTGCCCGCGATTGGAAGGACATCTGTTGTCGCTTGTATATGGGGACAGTCGCTGGGACTGCCTTCCCCCGTCCTGTGAAGTCTCCTGCAGAGGCCTGCATTGGTGGTTCTTTCATTTCTTAAGTGCCAGGGGTTGTATCTTGCAGCTATACGCTACGAGAGGAATCCTTGCACCCTCAAATCCTGGAAACCTCTCACTGGACACTGGAAGCAACAGCAGGAAATTTAACCCTCCACGACCTTCCCTCGGCGATCCACAAAGACATCTGGGAAAATCAGAGTGATGGGGGGTAAGTAAACACAGTGCATCTGTCCTCCAGAGGATAACACTGGAAGTTGGTCCCTTTTCCTCCGAAACCTTCCATTCCATTGAATTTTGGTGTAGCAACTCCTGAAATACAAAGGAACCTTTACTAACCTTTTTGAAGAGTTTTTTAATCCATCACCTTCACAAGTTTATTGTAACCTATTTCAGAGACTCCATTCTAGGGAGAAACATTGTGGATCCTGTGACTTTTAGGCATGTTAGGGTTTGGACTGGTTAAGGAATTAACGTGCATCTTGGTTCCATCATTATTGCATTTAATGTACTTTTAATGCATTTATGAACCTATGGTCAATGTATGTTTGTATCATAGAGGTTTGTGTGATACTATTACACCTATTAGTTTAATTTTTCAGTGTGTGTAGAAGGCCTGGATTAAATAACTTTATTTTAGACTTACCTGTCTAAAGTGAATTATTGTGTGCTATAGCATTGTGTGGGCTCATTGAGGGCCCCTGACTCCACTCACTCTCTCCTGAGAATAGCCTTGACTGCCCTCCATTGCTACATTTATTAGCAATGGATAGCCTCTCAGGTTCCCTGTTCAGTATAACTAGGGTGGCCTCCTAAAATCTGTCCACCAGGCCAGAGTCTAAGAATCCATCTTAACAGATGGGAATGAATGTGGACTGTGCTGACAAAATTCAATTTGGGGCCATCAATTATAAGATGGCTTAAACTGTTGTACACTACCAAGACGGGGAGAATTATATCTGATAATTGGGAAATTAAAAAAGAGACAAGACAGGTTTATCCTTGGTCTCTTATTTTGATGGTATGACACTAGAACCTCTTGTATGTATGCCTCGGCGTTATATGAAGGAGGCAGGTGTAGTGATGAGGTGATAGATATAATATCATTGTAGGCAGATAATATGTTGGTGTATATATAGAAAACCTGGAGGTATTGTACCAATATTAATAGAAATTATTTTTAACTTTAGTAACCTGTCACAAATCGAATTGGCAAGAGCAAATACTATATTTTCCCACTGATGTCCCTTGTGGGAGTACCTGCTTCTGATACTGATCATGTCTTCAAATTTGGTGGTAGATAGGTACGTTTATATTCCTGGGTATTCAGATAAGGCGGGACATCCGGGACACAGATTGCAATAATACCCTGAAAGCCATTGCTGGTCTGGAAAGAATAGCAGTCTTCTGGAAGTAACTGCCCTTGTCGTTAATGGGTAGAGTGGCATTGACGAAGATGACAGTTCTCCCGAGATTGCTGTATTATCTTGCTAATGTACTGTATGATATCCCAAGCAATACATTTTGGAAATTGGATATCCTTATAAGGGACATTCTTTGGGTGAAGGGTCTGTTAGGGAGGCATGGTATCACAAGTAGATACTGACACAAGAGCTCCAAGTTTCAAAACCTGTATTGATGGTTTAAAAGGGGTTGGAAAACCCTATCTTGTCTTATAACTAAGATGGGAGTATTCCCGACCATCAAACAAAAGGACAATACAGTCCTAGTCAGTTCGTAGTCAAAATAAAATGGCCTATACTAATAAACCTTCCCTTTCACTCCAAACTTAAATTTCATTTTCTTTGCTTAGTCTTTAAATCTCTCCAGTCTTGCTCCCCCTTATCTCCCCTCCCTTCTCTCTTTCTATACTCCCTCTTGCTCCCTTCGCTCTGCTGACCACTTCCTTCTCACTGTTCCTCCTTCCCCTTGTGCCTCCTCCCGTTTCCGTTCCTTCCAACTCCTAGCCCCCCTGCACTGAAACTACTTCCCTCTCTCAATCTGCTCTATTCCTACCTTTTCCTCATTGCACGCGTCCCTTAAATCTCTCCTTCTCCATTCCCTGCCATGAAACCCCTCCCCTCCCTGCTCCCTCTCCCCCTCCCTCGCTGCTCCCTCTCCCCCTCCCTCCCCTTCTTTCACCATGATCATCTCCCTCCACTCCCCCCTGCCCAATTCTCACCCGTTTACCCCTTCCTTTTCCCTCATCCTCCTCCTCCCCACCCTCCCCCTTCCAGTTCTACTGCACTACTCTCCCTCTTCCCTTCAGTCTAATTGCTCTACTTACTGTTTTGTTGGTCTGATTTATAATTGTAAATTGCTTCTACTGTTACTGTTATTGTGTTAATTGTTATATGCATCCTGTTAAAATGTGTAGCGTTTTGGAGTAAAGCGCTATATAAACATAATAAATAGAAATACGAACCTAATGACTGCCCTCTTTCTTATACAATAAATGTGTAAAGGGAATATGTAATGCAAAAAGGGAAATCAGTGTTCAAAAGAAATGTCAGTGTGGCTGAGTAAACTCCCTTGCCCACGTTTTGTTGCACGAGGTAAGGTGGCACACTTGGACCTTGCGACACACCCTGGCTTCGGACATAAGGATGCCGTTTTTTTCGTGGACCAGGGCCCACTTGGCCTTCCACGAAATCAACCTAAAGTTCAAAGATATTTCTCGCATCCAGGTTTCCCTCTGCCGGGATCAAACCTAACAGCAGTAATCTCAGTTTTTTTCTCTTCCCGACGCTTCCACGACATCAGACATTTCACAGAGACTTTCGATTAGGCAATCTTCTTTCGCTGGACCACTCTTTGTATCTTCAATATACACTTCTTTACAATGCTTTGCTTTCTCTCGCGTCTCTCGCGTCTTATCGGCACACGCGCAACCTTCGTTCATCAAATACTGTTGCCGTCAAGTTTTATTTAACACAGACTGGACTTTCATTGATTTCATCAACTCAACAGCTGTGTTAATTCATTTTTGTCTTTTGAGGCTTTGATCCTGAAGTCAAGGCTGATGCCACAATTTCTGCTGCACCGCCCCAACTCTGTCGTTCACCTGGGAGGGTGGCTGGTATCCTTGAAACACAAGAGGGTTGTCTTTTTTCTCTCCAGCTGGGCTTCCTTGCGCAACCTTCATGGCTCTTCGGAGGAAACGATCTCTCGCTGGGGTGTCCAAGGTTTCTCTGTACCTCGGTTCCGTCCCTCGGCCTGTCGCTCTGCTCCGCCTGATTCGCCACCGCCCCAGAAGAACAGCTCCTTCTCGTGCATCGCCTTGCTCAGTTTGTCTGAGTGTTCCACCTTTTACACATGTGGGGAGAGCTAATCGGTACCAGGTATTTGTAATTAAGATCAAGTGCCTGACACGGCCTGATCTTATTAGTGGGACATGTCCAATGTATTGCATGGGTGGTACTCCTTTCAGCCTCCGATCTCCTCTTCCTCGGCTCAGTGTTTGTGTTTAAAAGGGGGGGTGGATCTGGGAAATTGGAATATCCTATAAAATAGGATGGGACAGGGGTATTTGGAAAGGGGGGGGAATACCATGTCTCACCATCCCCACTCCCTGAGCACTCCTCACCCAGGTGATCCTCCCGCACTTTTCTCCACCCCCAGCGCCTGAATCCAAAGGCGAGGGCCGTGCCCTGGCCACCGGGTAAGGGATCCCCAGGGTCTAGGCAGTGAAACACCCCCTGGTTTTCACAGGTCATAGGTTTGTTTTCTTCACCCTGCAAATAACATGCCAGTCGGGTGGCTTATAAGTGAAAGTATTGGCTGGGTCTGTGATACCTTATGATATGATATGGCATTTATAACGCGCCTATACACAAGTGTTTCAAGGTGCGACGAGGCAAGTGAGGGGAAACAAAGGGAGGACAGACAACGATCCTACTAGGCCAGTTCTCATTCAGATCGCAAGTGCATGGGATGGGGGGGGAGGGACAGTGCAGTACAAGGGAATAGATAATAGCAATAAGTAGGGTAACGGCTAGTTAGTGGCAAGTGCAAGGGTAAGTGCAGACATCAGTTGTCAAGTGCTGGTAGGGGGACTGCAGGGATAAGAAACAGTCCCCAAGTGCGGGGGTTGCCAGTCAGGCAGTGCAGGTGTGTGAGACTGGCAGGGGAGGACCTGGGCCCGAGATCAGAGGGTGTCCAGGTAACCAGTGCAGATCAGGTTACAGCCAGGAGGTCAGCAGGGGAGGGGAGGAGAAAAAGCAGAGGCAAAGAGAAAGGTTTTGAGGTGCTTCCAGAACTGGAGATGGTTCTCCTCAAGTTTAAGGGAGGCTGTTCCAGAGGGAGGCCCCAGCTGAGGAAAAAGATCTACCACCAACTCGTTGCTTGGAGAAGCGACTAACCCTGAAGGAGTTGGAGGCGGCTGAGCGAGCAGCTCAATATTTAGGAAGAGAGAGTTGAAGGTATTGAGGCCCCGTGCCCCAGAAGGCCTTGTAGACAATGCAGGAGACGGTGAGCTTCTGGGGGAAGGAGAGGAAAGGAAGAATACCTTTGAGGAGGTGCAGCTGGACCTCTTAGAGACATCAGAGATGTGAGGAGAGAAGGAGAGTGTGAAGTCGAAGATGACCCTGAGGTTTTTAGCCTTTCAGGCGGGAGCAGGAACAGGGCCAAGAGAGGCTGGCCAGAGAGTGACCGGAAAGGAGGTAGTGGGAGTGACGATGAGGAGAATCTCAGGCTTGCTGGCATTAAGGCAGAGTTCATTGGCGGCACACCACTCCTGGATAGCAGACAGACAGTCAGAGATGAGGGAAGGAGAAGAGGTGACGGAGGGTAACCTGAAAATGAGTGTCATCTGCGTAGCACTGAAAGTTGGGGCAGAGAGCGGCAATGAGGTGGGCAAGGAGTGCCAGGTATTGGTTGAACAGCCAGCGAGAGAGGTTAGACCCCTAGGGGACACAGCAGGTAGAGAAAAAGATAGTGGAGAGAAAGGACCCAAGTTGGACCTGGGAGGGTCGGTCAGAGAGGAAAGAAGTCAGCCATGCCAGGGCCTGACCGGTGATACCCAGGTTATCATGGTGACTATTGAGCAGGATGGCATGGTTGACAGTGGCAAAGGCAGAAGAGAGATCAAGCAAGATGAGGACACAGGGGGTGTTAGAGTCAAGGTTGGAGAGCAGGTCTTCACAGATGTTCAGAAGAGCAGTGTCCGTGCTTCTGGCAGCTCTGAAGCCAGACTGATGGTCATGAAGACAACCTACAGGAGATCAAGCTGGGAGATGGCCAGTTTCTCCAGGAGCTTGCCAGGAAGGGGGTGATGGAGATTGGGTGATAGTTAGCCGGGCAGGAGTGGTCGGCAGAGGGTTTCTTAAGAAGAGGGAAAGGAACTGTTTCAGGGGGGATGGGAAGACTCCAGTGGCAACGGAGTGGTTGCGGAAGTCAGCCAGGGCAGGAGCCAGAGACTCAATGTGGTCCTTGATGGTTTTGGAGGAACAGGGGTGAACCTGTTTTGACGAGACTTTCATAGATCAGACTTGTCTAGATACTTTGTCTGTGGATAACAGGGGAAAGGCAGAGAAGGAGGGAGGAGAGGTGGCTGCAGAAGGGCCAGCAGAAGAGCAGGGAGTAGAGCGAGGGGGAGGGGGGAGAGGAAGAGAGTGAGGACAGGATGTCCTGAGTTTTAGAGATGAAGTGAGAAGCCAGGGCCATGCAAAGGGCCTGGGAGGGGACAGGAGAGGTAGAGACTGCGGCAGGATTGCCTAGTTCCTTGCAGATTTTAAAAAGTTGAGCCAAGTTGTTAGATGCCACAGAGACGCGGGCTTGGATATGAGCTCTGTTCTTGGTGAGGACAGAGACTGGTATTGCCTTTGGAGCAGGCGGCAGGCCAGTTTGTCAGAGGATGTACATGAAGCACGCCATTTCCTCTCGGCCACCCTGCACTTGCGTTTAAGGGTGACGAGGCATGAGTCGTACCATGAGTTGCACTTGGCTTTGGGCTTCAGGCGGATTCTCATGACAGGGGCAAGGATATCAAGAGTTTCAGATGTAGCAGAGTGGAGCATTGAGACGGCTGTGTCGGGGTGAGAGTCAGCCAAAGGGGGAGGAGGTGGTGAGAAAGTGGCAGCGAAAGCCTCAACTGATAAGCGCTTCATGGGTCGGATGACCGAGAATGTGGATGGCAGTGATGGAAGTAGTTTGGCTTGTGAGGTGAGGTGGGAGGAAAGGAAAAAGTGATCACTCCAGGAGAGAGGAGTGGTGAGAGAGACAGGAAGGGGAAGGTCTGAGTAGATCAGAAAATCCAGAGTGTGCCCTGTAGAGTGAGTTGGGCCAGAGGGGAGAATAGTGAGTGAGAGTCGCAGAGGTCGCGAAAGAGTCCAGATGGAGGACAGGTGGCATCCAGGTGGATGTTGAAGTCTCCAAGCAGAAGGAGTTGAGTGATCAAGGCCAAGAGTGAAGAGGAGAGGTCCGCCCACTCAGAGAGGAAGGAGGAGATCTGACCAGGTGGCCGATAGATGGTAGCCACAGTAAGGGAATGGCTAGAGGAGAGAGAGTGCCTGCAGACGAGGCATTCAAGAGGACTAGGCCTGCGTAGGAATGAGGGAGGCAGGAATCCACTCGGGGAAGATCAGGGCTACACCCCCTCCGGAGCAGTTGGACCTGGGTGCGGAGAGGATTTTGTAGCCATCGGGGAGGAGCGTGTCAAAGCTTGTGATAGGGCTGTCCATTTATTTTTAAATGTTTTTATTAGCATTTATGTATGCATGTACAGTGAAGCATCAAGAACATGGTGAGGGTGAGTCACCTAGAGTATAACATATATGCAATTTGAGCTTGGTAAGGGTGGGCAACTTAACTTAACAAATAACAAAAGTAACACTAACTGTTCGCATGTCCTCCGGGGTGTTGGGCTCATCGCTTTGTTGTCGGACCCTCGTCTCAGGTCGGTGAGGGCTGGCCAATCATACTAGAGCGTATTGTGGAGGGGAGTGTGGGTTTGATGTTCCGGTATCTCGGTCGAACTTACTCGATGGTCCAGGGGGGGTAGATTCAAGGGGGCTTGAGGCTCGTTGAGGAAATCAAGTCTCTCAGGAGGGACCTCCAGGCCTCCAGCGCGGTACTTGGATCTTCTCCGCCTCGGTTAATCCCTTCCTCCCACGCCCTGGTTTCGGCTGCCGTCCATCTTAGCATCTCCTTAGTCCAGGGTTCGTGTCTGGGGCCAGTCGGGGATTTCCAAGCCATGGCAATTGTTCTCTTCGCGAGTGCGCATGCAATGTCCATAAACTTCACCAGGTGTTTGATTTTACTCAACCTGGGGTAGGTACCCAGGAGGCATTCCTTGGGTGTCCATTCGTATGTCTCCAACCCAGCTCTCCTACAGGTCTGTTCGGCGGCGGACCAGAGTTTCTGTGTTTTAGGGCAGGTCCAGAACATGTGGATCATGTCGGCGTGGTCGGCAGTGCACCATGGGCAGGTCGGAGCCACCTTGTCGGAGAATGTGGCTATCCTGTGCGGAGTCATGTAGGTCCTGTAGAGGATATTGAGTTGAATCAACCTGAACCTCGCAATAGGGCTGTCCATGAACCATGTCTCGTGATACTGAGGACATTGAGGTCAAGTACTTCCATAAGGCGGCAGATGTAGGAGTGCTTGACAGCTGAGCAAGAGTTACGAGTGGCAATGTGGAGAAGGTTGCCGTCCTTGAAGAACTTCCCGGAAGGGTACAGATCAGAGGTACGCCCTGAAGAGGCGTAGAAGGTGCCCGAGGGGCAGGCAGAGGGGGAAGGAGAGGGCAAGGTAGCCGAGGAGGAGGCTGCAGGGGGAGGCGAGGAAGCCGTGGCGAGGACAGCAGTAGAAGAAAGGAAATTGATGAGGTGCGGGAAGCGTCTATCAAAGAGGTGAAGGTTGGCCTGAGGGCCTTGGACCAGGCCGGTCCCATTCGAGTGAACATTAATGATGACCTTAGAGGAATGGAAGGAGGCCAAGAGGGCATCCGACCGGGTGCCACCATTAATGGGAGAAGAAGAGAAAGGCGAGAGTACAGAGACTATATGTAGGGTCCATAGGTCTGGTGAGGGAACGACAAAGAAGATGTCGGTGAGAGTTTCTTTGGAGGAGGCACTGGTATAGGTGTCAGCGATAGGGAGGTCTGTGTTGGAGATCAGGATGTCCTTTTTAAGCTTCCTACCAGATTTAGTGAGGAGTGCAGGATAGTAAATAGAGGAGCAGTTAGAAAAGATAGGAGAGACAGAGAGCACCATAGAGTAGGAGGGAAGTGGAGAGAGGTGGAAGGGAGAGGGGAGGAGGGAACACTAGGGAAGGGTGCAGGCAGACGAGACAGTGGGAGGCAAGATGGTTGAGCAATAACCCTAAAGAGGTGTTGTAACTGTCTGTCTGGAATGAGAAATGGCTTTTCCTGGTAGTTCGATCAGTGTATTTGGAAATGTGCAAAAAGAAGTAGGTGCTGCATGAATCCATACTCGACCAACATCCCCTTGAGTATATTTTCGTACCATTTAGCTCATTCGTATGGAAGAAGCTAGCAAGCTGGGAGTGGAAGGGTCTAACCGGTTTGGAAATGGCGCTTTGTTGACACAAACTTGCATCTACGCAAGGGTCAATTTCTCTTTTATGTTGGAATGACTGGTAGAGCTAGCAAACTGTGGTCCTCATTACCTGAGGAGCCCCATGTGACACTTTAATAGACTTCATGGACTGGATGAAGGTGGCCGCCCTGTCTCCACAATTTATCAATTATTGCTGGAAAATAGGAAGAAGAAAAGGCAGCAAGCTAATGGCGACTGGGAATGATACTTGGGGCTGACGTTTGAGGAAGACCAATGGCAAGAAATGTTTATATATAAAGGGTGTGTCGCATAACGCCCGTCTGCAGCTGGTACAATATATTGTGCTCCAGAAAACCTATTTAAGTCCTTTGAGAAAACACTAAATTCAGTTGAGATCGTCAAGTTGCCAGAGATGTGGGAAATTGGAAGCTTCCTTCCTAGATATGATGTGGCAATATCTACGATTTAGCACCTGGGGCAGGGGAGCCAGGCATTTGGATTATTCAGATCGTAGGCTGAATCCCACAATCCAAGTCCGGTTTCCGAGCAACCTGAAGGCTGCTCTCCCACTCTGCCATCTTCCCAACCCCTCCTCTCCGATTTCCAGTCCCTTCCCACCACCTACCCACTTACCTGATTCCTTTGGTGCCGCCACTACGCGTCCTGTCAGCTGCATTGAAATGGAAGAGGGACTCCGCATGGAGCCCCGCCTTCCATTTTCATGGCAGACTTCTTAGGTACGTTTTTGTTTGAACGAACGGAATGTCACAAGAGTGGATTCCATTAATTCATCCAAAAGCATTGCTCTCAGCGCCCCTGATTAAACACCTGGAGTGCTAATAGCAATAACACTGGATTAGCTGATAATGAGGCTGAGGCCCATCATTAAGGCACTGTAACTTGGGTGCCTGGCCATTGCATCCCTTGCAAGTACAGTCAAAGACTGGTCGTGGCCGGAACCTTTTGTGAAGGGTATCGCCTCAATGAGTAATGTCAATCTTCAAGCGTAACCAAGAATGTCTTATAATTCAATCTTGGAATAGCTGTGGATTAAACAATTTATTCTCCTGGCTCAGCGCAATGTCCCACAGCAACAAACCTTCTATTATTTTTATTCAGGAGTCTATGAAATCACACCCCTTCCACATAAATTGATATTCCACATATACTCAACCAGCCATTCTTGGCAAAATAGGCTGTCCTGTAGGTGGGCTTGCCTTCTCGGTGGACAACAATTTGATGGCAACAACCACCCTACTAATGAATTCCAAGAAATTACTTGCAATTGAATTCATTTCTCTGGGTGAGCCCAGGTCAGTGTTTGTGCTGATATGCATTTACTGGAATCCGGGCTAGGGTGTCTATTGACAACATACTTATGCAATTAGACCAGTTACTTGAAGATGCATTTTTATGCAATGAGTATTTTTATATTGTCCTGGGTGGCGACTTTAACTCCTCCTGCTTTAATTCCCCTGTGCCATATACCTCTGCACTCTTAATTTAATTTCCCACAGCTTTGCAAAGACATGGGCAGAAATTGATGGAATACCTGGCAGATTGGGATCTCCAACTGATTAATTTTGCAGATAACTCTCACTCCTGCACTTGGCAGAGAGGCTCTTCAAATTCTTACATCGACTACTTTTTTGTCTCCCCCAAGCTGCTCAGTCTTGCTGAACTTATCATGATTGACAATTTAAAACTGGAAGACCATATGGCAATTACTTTAAAAATTAATATGTCCTTTCGGTCACATCACATTGACTTAAAGTTAGCTCTAATTGACATTGATAGGTTGTCCATTTCTGTTCACTGGAACTCCACGTTATGTTGTGAATTGACATGCAGAGTCAGCTTTGACATTTATTCTGTGTCCCAAGTGAACCATATTGGCATGGATTTGCAACAAACTGAGGATTGGAACACTAACATAATTAGATAGCAGCTGTATGAGATAGCTCACTCAACCATAGAAAAACAACGTGTCCACCGACATAGATTCCATTGGGTTGTGGATCGTCATAATATTCATACTCATTCACCCACCAGTCACTTACACCTTCTCTTACATCCACTAATTGCATTCTCTACACAGGCACACACCCACTCACCCAGAACATTCAGAAACACACATCACATCACTTCTCATCCACCCACCCCTTCTCTTCTTACATCCACCCATTGCATTCTCCAGCATTGGATCTTTCATGGATTCACATGCTGTGAATATTCCCCGTCGTCGGGCTAGGAATCCCCGGTTACTTTGATTCAGTAATTTTCCTATGGAAAAACATGACACCTTGAGTGTCCCAACAACGTTGTTGTGGGTGTTTTTGGTCCCCGCCAATAGGACGTTGAGTGTATAGCTCCATCCCAGCAGCTTCCCCTCAGAATTCAACTGTCTTTCGAGCTACTGGGATTCTTCAAGTTCTTCACTCCTGAGAGAAAATTTAGTTCCACACATTTCTTTTTCTTCAACTTATTCTCCAACCGGAGCAAGCAGCATCTCATATACGGTCTCGTTTATTTCCACGGAGACCTCTGGACCGAAAATGACGTACTTAAGCCTTGCGACACTTGCGGTTTATAAAAACGTGTACGAAGGGGACAGGCATGCAGATTTTCTTTACTGTCTCTACCCTAACCATTCCTTGGAGGAATGTGAGATCTGCCGGGGGATTTCACAAAAAAACCCTTAAGGACAGAAATTGTTGCCTCATTTGTTGGCTTAATGAAGGAGCCTACACAGTGTCAGAAGCGGGTTCATCAAGGAGTGGGAGAGCCACCACTCTCTCTGACAAGAGGTCGCCATCAGGTCACAGGTCCAAATTTGAAGAACAGTTGGCGCAAAAAACAAAAAACAGGGGAGCCAGAATCATCCACGAGCCACGATAAGACGAAACACTCCTCTAATGTTAAGACACCAGGTAGCAGTGAGGGGTCCCATACTGGGTCTAAGCACGCATCCAAGGTCCCGTTGACGAAGAATCCATCGGATAAACCAAGGGATAAAGGCACACGCGCATTGACTAAAACCACATCCGACTCGTTGAGAAGGTCCTCTCCGGCGATGGACAAATACCAATCCATTTTGTCCACGAAGACCCTTTCCTCTTTTTCTTCTGCAAAAAAGAAACACCATTCATCCTTGGAGTCTCGCAAATCCTCCTCTGAACAAGAGTCGTCTACAAAGCACCCTCCGAGGACCGATCGACAATGGCACATCGCGTGGCGACGACCAAAAAACACGAAACGTCCGCAAGTAAGACTACACTGCCTTCAACCACCATCACAACGGAAACCACAGAATTACCTAAACAGGACAGTATCTCATCCGCCAAAGGAATACTAAAAACCCTGACAAGGGATCCTATAGAGCATGCAGACCAGGGTACGCATGTTAGTCTAGGAGTCTCTCCCATAAATTACTCAGACATCATGCCAGAGGACATTTTGCAGCCTGAAATCACTTCAGATTTCGAGCCTCCAGCAGAGGAGCGCCCAGGAGTCATGGACTCCGACCCTGAGGAAGGCACGTCCCATCCCCCTATTCAGGACAAACCCTCTGATCACCTACCATCAAGAGGAGAAGAGACACCTCTAAGAATACAAAACATAACTACTCTACCATCAACACCTTTGGGATTGATAGGTATGACTCCACAATCTCCCCTTTTTAAACCTGCAATCCTTGCTCTCCCTGCAAGTGCTTTCCACGCTACAATCACTATTGGGACAGTTCAATGCCAGGCTTCCACCGCCGCAACCACAGTCAGATCATATATGCAACAGAAGAAAGAAGCCATGATGCTGGTGCGTGAAGGTGAGGAAGCCTCAAATCATAGCATTAACATCGCTGTAGATCTTGCTGAAACAGGGTTCAAACAAATTGGCAACCCTGGACTTGTGAAAGCTAAACGAAAACATCAAAAAGCAAAATTTCAAGATGGTGACACTTCAGGACGTCATCAGGGCCATTCAACTCCACGAATATCTGGCAGCGTTCGACCTCAAAGATGCATACTTCCACATCCTGATATATCCAAGACGCCGAAAGTATCTAAGATTAAAGTTCGGTGAAACCCATTACCAATTTCGAGTACTTCCATTCGAGCTCAATTAGTCCCCAGGATGTTCACAAAATGGCTAGCACCAGTGGCAGCTTTTCTCAGAAAACAGGGCCACCACGTTTTCTCATATCTAGATGACTGGTTAGTTTGAGGTCCAACGTATCAGCAAACCATGGTTCCTCTGAGACAAGGTGAAGTGCTTCTCCAACAACTGGAATTTGCAATACATTACACCAAATCTTGTACAGTTCCTTCAAAAGGTTTGGTGTTTCTGGGTGCTCAATTCCTCACAGGGGAAAGCCTTGTCAAACCCTCATCAGACAGAGTGAAAAAATTGTTAACTTTGGCAGGTTCCTTCATTCCAAATAAGCTTATCACAGTGCGCAAATACATGGCTCTTCTAGGGACCGTGTCGCTCTGCATCCCGCTAATGCCCAACTGCAGGATACACATTCGCCCAATGCAAAGGTTTCTAGCTACCACATAGTTCCAAACACACGGGTCCTGGTCAGACAAAATTACCATCACTCCCGACTCTCTCAAACACACTAAAGTAGTGGACATACCCCTACAACAACGCGAAGGGGATGCCCCTCGTAGAACCCAACTAACATCTCACAATCGTGACCGATGCTGCACTGGCACGGTGGGGAGTTCACCTAGACAAGCACCAAGTCAAAGACCTGGGGACCCCAGAATAACCCATCCTCCACATAAATAAGCTGGAGCTGCGTGCAGTACATTGGGCCCTAAAGTCTTTCCTTCCGCTAATCAAGAATTTGGTGGTGCGAGCCCTCATGGACAACACAACCACAATATTTAATCTTCGAAAACAAGGCAGAATGTGGTCAAACACCCTGTCCCAAGAAGCACAAATCATTTGGCACTGGGCCATCCACAACAACATTCTGTTACATGTCTTCCTCCTCCCGGGGATACACAACAAGCAAGCGGACACCCTCGGCAGGTATTTGTCACAGTTCCACCAATGGCAACTACACAACAACCAAGTATCAAAAATCTTCTCGACATGGGGGTCATCCTCCTCTGGACCTCTTTGCCACTCAGAGCAATAAGCAGTGCAAGAAATTTGCGAGCAGGATCCCACATCCCGACTTGCAAGAGGACGCATTCTCGTTCCCATGAACTGGCATGTTCGCATATACGTTCCCTCCATTCGCTCTCATCAGGATAACAATCCAGATGACGCGCAAATATCACTGCAAAATAATCCTGATAGCATTGTACTGGACCAGACAAACGTGGTTCTCAGACCTCCTTCAACTGACAGCGGACAATCCAATCCATCTATATTCTCACGCCAATCTTCTATCGCAGAATGATGGGGTGATTCTACATCACGACCCGGGTTGCCTCAAATTAACAGCGTGGCTCCTGATCACACCGAATTCAGCCACTTAAACATCCCGCAAAACTGCCAGCGCATTCTAGCGGCAGCTAGGGCTCCGTCCACTAACATTTCCTACAACCACAGATGGAAAAGGTTTTGTACATGGTGTGCAGAGCAGCCCAGCCTTCAATCACTGGCCATAAAACCTCAACAGGTCCTGCCCTACCCTCTCAAATTGGCAAAAGAAGGTCTAGCGATCTCATCTATAAAGGTGCACTTAGCTGCAATCTCTAGATTTACAAGGAAAAGTGGGTCACCTCCTCTCTACAGCGACAGGCTGCTCAAACACTTCCTAAAAGGCCTCTTTTGTACTTTTCCTCCAAAGAAAAGGATTCCACCGGTATAGAGCCTAAATCTTGCCCTGGCCGGTGTCATGGCAGCTCCTTTCGAACCTCTGTCAACAGCACACATCAAATTTGTGACCTGGAAAGTGGCATTCTTAATCGCCTCTACATCCTCTAAATGAGTTTCGGAAGGAACTACAAGCTTTAGTGGTGGATCCGCCGAATCTCCGGTTCGCGAAGGACAAGGTAATCCTTTCCACCAATCCTCACTTCATCCCAAACAGAATTTTCCAAAAATGCAACCATAACTCTGCCTACATTCTTTCAAAACTCCACTTCTCCAGCGGAGAGAGCCCTACACTCTGGATGTGAAAAGGGCGTTAAAATGTTATCTGGACAGGACAAAATCATTTAGAACAGCTAAACAGCTCTTTTTTGCCTTTGGCCCATCAAACAAGGAAAAAGCCATTTCGAAACAAAGTATCGCAAGTTGGATATCCTCAGCGATTTCCTTCTGCCACGCAAAGATCAACAGACCTCTGCAGACTGCTGCTAGAGCACATTCTACAAGGGCCACAGCTGCCTCAGCGGCTCTCTGGTGCAGAGTGCCCATCAAAGACATTTGCCAGGTGGCAACATGGGCAATGCCTCACACAGTTACCAGGCACTACGGCCTACAACAGCAGCACACAGAAGACGTGCAGATGGGACGGGCAGTCCTTCAACGGCTGCTCCAGTAAAGGTAAGCCCTGCAGCTTCCGGGGTGTTTTTTCTTATACTTACATATGTATACTTCTCGCATCAGCGCAGAAAAATGCAAATGTTTCCAATCTTTGTTTGCCTGGTTTATCTCCTCCTAACATGTATATTGCTATAACATCTATTCACAGCATGTGAATCCATGACCGATCCAGTGCTGGAGAAGGGAGTAGTTTCTTACCTGTAACTCAATTTCTCCAGCGTTGGTATCTTTCACGGATTCACATGCGCCCTTCATGCAAACATCCTCTACAGGGTGGTTATCCTCCAGCTGGAGTGGTTAAAATCTGAGGGGAAGCTGCTGGTCCGGAGCTATACAGTCGGTGTCCTATTAGTGGGGATCAAACGTACCTGCGACGACGTCGATGGGACACTCATGGTGACACGTTTTTCCATAGATAAATTACTAAATCAAAATAACCGGGGATTCCCAGCCTGACGACGGAGAAAATTCACAGCATATGAATCCATGAAAGATACCAATGCTGGAGAAATTCAGTTACAGGTAAGAAACTACTCCTTCACTACACCGGCACACACCCACCCACAACATTCAAAAACACACCATCAAATTCATATTCATTCACCCACACACCTTTTCTTACCTCCGCCCATTGCATTCTCTACACAGGCACACACCCACACACCCACCCAGAACGTTCAAATAAACACACATCAAATCACTTCTCATTCACCCACCTTCCCATTCACTCACACCTTCTCTTACATCCACTTATTGCATTCTCTACACAGGCACACACCCACCCAGAACATTCAAAAACACACATCACTTCTCATTCACCCACCCATTCACCCACCCATTTCGATACGGTAGACCATTCCACCATGATAGCTTGGCTGACCCAGGTCGGACGTTCTGGGCAGGTACTTGCCTGGTGCGCCTCCTTTTTGGCGGGACGCACACAATCCATCAATCTTACACCGTTCTGCTCAAAACCTGTTCCTCTCACATGCGCAGTCCCCCAAGGCTCTGCATTATCCCCTATTTTGGTCAAAGCCTACATACAGCCACTTGTGAGACTTATACACTCCCACGGTTTCTTGTGCTACTCCTATGCCAACGACATGCAGATTATTCTGCGGCTAGATCTCTCTTCTTCTGAGATTGCTGCCCGGCTGAGGGGCTGCCTTGAGGCAGTGGGAAGATGGATGGCCGACAACTGGCTATAGTTGATCATGGAAAATACAGAGGATTTGGTGGTAAACTCTCCCTATCCCTCTCTTTTTTAGACACCTGACTTCTGGACGTCCACACTCAAACCTTGCTCTTCCCCAGTAGCAGTGGTGAAAGATCTAGGACTAAAAATCTCTTTGCCAAACCGGACACTTCTAAGCTGTGGGTTCTTCGTAAGATTTTTCCCTGCACATTTTCATGCTCCAGTGGTATCCTCTCTAGTTTTGAGTGGTACTGATTATTGCAACTCTTTATATCTAGCGCAAACTGTATATCTAATCAGCTGCTACACAATATGGCAGCTAGGGTGGTGTTACATCCTCCCTTTGGCTCGCACATATCCCCATGTCTTCGCCAGCTGCACTGGCTTCCTATTGACAAGCAGATCTTATTTAAATCTTTATGCATTGTCCATAGAGCCTACTATAATGTAGGAGCTGAATATATCCAGGATAGGTTTTGCCCCTATGTTCTTCCTAGAGTGCTCTGCTCTCAGTCATCCCTCACTATACGGGTCCCTTGTGTGAAGCCCTCTCGCGTAGGATGGCAGG
Source organism: Ambystoma mexicanum (assembly GCF_040938575.1). Lineage (NCBI taxonomy): Eukaryota > Metazoa > Chordata > Amphibia > Caudata > Ambystomatidae > Ambystoma > Ambystoma mexicanum. The sequence continues at coordinate 1,570,083,532 of NC_090932.1, forward strand.
CTTTCTCGGTGGCTGCAACCAAGGCTTGGAACTCCCTCCCGTTCCTACTGCGGGCTACTTAAAACCATCTATCCTTCTGTCGACTGCTGAAGACTCGTCTGTTTTAGATTCTATTCCCTCTGTCTGCTCTGGTTAGTGTCTGATGGTCTAGCGCTACGATGCCCTTGGGTGAATGTTGTGCTCCAGAAGTATACGTAACATACCAGTCACTCGCACCTTCTCTTACATCCACTGATTGTATTCTTTACACAGGCACACACACACCCACAACCACCAACCCACCTAGAACATTCAAACAGTGTATAAAGGGGAAATGAATGCAAAGGAAAAATCAGTGTTCAAATTAATAAAGGTAGCTAAATCAGCTCTCCTCCCCACATTTAGACCACACAGAGTAAGGCGGCCCTTGTAGGCAGGATGGCACACTCTGGCTCAGGTTTTCAGTATACTAAACGGTTCCAGAACGTGGATCGAGGCCCGCCTGGCCTTCCACGTTAAAGTCTCTCGTTCAGATCGCCAAATAATGTTTCAGCACAAAGTTTACGTATGTCCCCCTATGTCGGGCTCAGACCTCTTCAAATAAAGTTCAACAAAACTTGCAAAGAAGCTCCCTTACCTAAGCTTATTAAACAGTTCGGGTCTCCCTCAGCCAGGCTCAGACCACTTTCGAGTGTCGAAGACTTTGGACTGTGCGTGGCTTTTTTTACAGACTGCCGCAGACCACTTTGACTAAAAGTTCAAGATTTCAACTTCCATTCTCCCCTACTCTAGGAGGTAATTCTGCTTACTTTGCTTTTTTCACTTCATTCGCTTTATCATGACAAACAATGTACCTTTCACAGAGACTTTCGAGTGGGTTACTTCCTTTCACCAGACCACTCCGTTACTCAGTATCGCTGATTCCACAGCTGTCTTTTACTTCAAAGTTCATTCACAGGTCTGTCTTTCCTTGCGTCTCATCCCCACATGTGCAGCCTTCACTTGCAATATAATGTTGCCACTTCAAACTTTCTTTAAAACACACCTATCTCTCAGGTCACTTGCCAACTCACCGGCTGTGTGCGTTTCTTTCTTGGTTTTACAATTTCCAATTCATGAGTCAAGGTTAGTACCTCAGGCTTGGCCTCTGTTAGGCAGAATCCCGTGCAGTTCCCTCAGGGAGCACTACCCAGGATTAGGACTACAGATGAGAGCAATAAAAATCCCCTTTGGTATCAGTCTGTACCACAAAGATTTAGTTGGTAGCTGTGGCTAAGCAGTCAGACTTCTCTCAAGAGGGAAATGAGCAGTATTCAGGGTTTACACAATAGGTATTTCAGCACTATGGAACAAGGAAACACTGACCAAAGCTTTGTATCAAAAAGAGAATATGTATTTATTGTATACACATTTAGTTCAACACATGAATCACAGTTGATAAAGCAAGTTAAGTTCAGTCAAGGAAAAGTATATACAACTCCCTATTCAATTGTAGACAAGTTTGCGGTAGAGTGAAAACTGAGCAAAACGGCACAGTGAAAACCAACTACAAATGGCACTCTAGCAAATTAACGAAAGGGAGGGAAAACACAAGTTAAACCGAAATATCTTCAGACACCCCCTAGGAACACTTCCCTGAAGTTTTGTGAACAAGTAATGCACAGTAACACTTTAGCAGAAAGATAAGTGAATGAAAACTGAGCAAAATGGCACTCCACAAGTTAAAACAGTAGGAAGGAAGAGGGGTTTAGAAGATTCAGGTGCATCAACACATTTCTCATTGAGAGCAGATCTAACAAATCAGCCAGAGTCAATAGGCCTAAGTCAGTGTTACAGGACCAAGAGCTTAGGAGCAAAAATGTTCTTGTAGCTGCAGTCAAGTCTTTGGTAAACGAATATTGAAAAGGCAGATGTGAGGCGAAAGACCATGTTAAGAGAGAGGACGGCCAACCCAACCAGTAGATAAAGGATTTAAAACACCTTTAGGGCTACCACGGGGAAAGGGAGGCCTGGCGGAACAATGTACCTTAAACGTGAAGAAGTGGCTCCTGCGGTGGAGGTTGTTCCTGGTAGTTCCTGCAGTTCGAGGGGTCCAGCAGAGGAAGAGAGGCTCTTGTAGTGGAGGAAGGTTCGAGTCACTGCACTACCCAGGGATGAAACCAGCCGCGGTGCTGCCAAACGAAGTTTAAAAGGTACGCTCCTTTTAATCGCGGTCCGGGGTGATAGCTGCGTGGCTATCTGGTCTCCAAGTGCTGGCCACTGTCGATTCGACAAAGGCATGTCCGAGGAAGCAATGGGTGAACTGGTTGGTCCCACCAGCTCAAGGGAAGAAGGCTCTTTCGATGAAGATCTCCTCTCGTCGTGTGGAAGAAAAGTGGTGAGACGATCCGGCAGGGCTTCACCGGTGATGTAGATGCTGAAGATGTCTGTGGCTTTTCTCCCCTTCGGTTCCGTAGTTCCAGTGGCGACGTCTTGCTCTTCCAGTCCTGGACCCTGCTTTTATGCAGAAAGAGACCCATTCACACAGCCTAGCTGTCACTCACACAGTGGAGTGGTCTTCTTGGCGGGAGAGCCTCCAGCCTATCAAGTTAGAGTGTGACCTGAGTTGCTGCGGCAACTCTATCCAGGGGTTCTACTCCCCCTCCCAAACAGACACACCCCAGACTCCGAGGCGCCGAAAGGAGGGCTTCTTGGCAGAAGCCCGCCAAAAGAGCGAACAAAGGATCCCCGACCTGGGTTAGGAGTTTAGAGTAAGACACGAGAAAGAAGTTATATTAAAGTTCTGGCAAATAAAACCTACCGGAGTAAAGTTAATAATAAAATAACCCGGCGGTATGTTAGAGGCTGTCAGTAAAAGTGGTAGCCTCGAACAATGGGAAAATCCAATAGGAAAATATTCACGGTTGAATATTTATGGTAGTAACCACTGCCACCAGCCAGAAACTTTACAGAGAGGGACTTTAAGGTACCCCCCCTCCGAAAATGAACCCAAGGGAAAAACTAACCCTTCCCAGTACCTCCATAGTAAGATGGGTTGTACTGGTTAAGTTCATAAGATTTGACTAGTAAAGTCAATGGGGACTTTACATGCTCTGGGAGACAGTAGTCAGTCCCAGGGTATGGAGTCTATGTTTGGGGGTCGCTACGACACCCCTAGGTCACTGCACTGAGGGTGCTGTGTAACACATGTGAATAAAGATGGTTCCTATGGGTGAGAGAAAATCCCATAGGCATTAAACACAAAAATAGCCTAGAACACACATAGCAAAAATGCCTAAGAGTGGGAAAAAGAGTCTCACTCTTAGCAGGTAAAAAGAAACAAACCCTTCAAATCCAACAAAGCTGCTGGGGGACTCTATAGGTAAGGGAAATTGGCCATAGAATGAGAATTCTCCGTAACAGCCTCGCCTCCCCAACTCTGCCGTTCTCCCGGTTCGGGTCGCTGGCGCCCTTGAAACACAATGCAGTCTTCATTTGTGGGATCTGGCCTTCTCCAGGTGCCTTTCGCGGCCTGTCGGAGGCAACAACCTCCAGTAGGGAACTCTTGGGGTTTTCGACCTGCTGCTCTAGTCCCTTGGTCAGTCACTCTGCTCCAGTAGGTTTACCTTTGCCCCGGAGGTCCTGTTCGTACTCATGTTCCACCTTGCTCAGAATGTGTCTTAATGTGTGTCTTTTATCCGTGTGAGGAGAGCGAATTGGTATCGGGTGTATGCACTTGAAGTCAAGTGCCTGACTTCGCCTGATCCGATTAAAGTGACATGTCCAGTACGATGTATGAGAGTTAGTCTTGTTACTCTGTCACCCTCTTCCTCAGCCCAGTGTTAGTGAAAAAGGTGGGGCGGGGGGGCGTCGGGACCTCGCAGAATCCTGCAAAATAGGATGGGGTAGGTGAACAAGAAAGGGGGGAATACTGCTTCTCACTATCGGCTGTCTCCCCCCCACTCCCCGAAGACCCCTCACCCAGGTGATCCTCCCGCACTGGTCCACCCCAGCAACTGATTCCAAAAGCGATGGCTGTGTCCTGGCCACTTGGATGTAAGTGAAGGCGTGAGTGAGTGACTGGTGGGTGAATGAGTATTAACGTGGTAGTGTGTGTGTTAGCTGGGGTTTGGTGTGTGCCTGTGTGGAGAATACAGTGTGAGTGAGTACGAGAGGGGAATCTATGGGCGAGTGACAGGTGGGTGAAAGGGTATACATGTGTGTGTAAGACCCTGGGAGAATTGGGATCACTGGAGTATATTTTTGCCTGATCCTTTATGGACTTTGCATGTTTTACTGGTATTTTCGGACAGAGCAAGTTCATGGGTGTCATTACCTGGCTAGACTGACATTTTGGTGCAGTCAGTCTCGCCATTACTTACTGTGGCATGACATTTATTTCTTGCCATCTTTAAAAAAACACGAATGATAAGTGGCGCTACCTCGCTAGACTGATATTCTGGTTTAGCGGCCTGCATATTTTTTAGTGTAGCACGAGTCTTAATTAACTGAGCATCAGTGATGAATCAAGCACAAGTGTTCTTATGGGGCTAGACTGGCTTAAATTGGAACCAGTTTTGACAGGTGTTCATATTGTTAAATGTGCCTTTTAATGGCCAAACCAACGCAAGTATGTTCTTACACAGGAGTACTGGCATATATTTGCAGAGATAGCGTTGTGTCCAGTGCCAGTAATGACACTATAACAAACAGCAAACATGAGTGTGGTCTTATTTGGGAATACTAGCTTATTTTGGTGGAGCCAGCATGGAAATGTATGGGCACAGCCAGCATGAAAATGTTTTTTATACTGGCATATATTGCAGGCACCGGGGTGATGATGCTTTCTGGAAATGTCCTGTGCACTTTTGGTGACTTGCATCTATTGTACTTTTTTTCATGATTTACCCTACACCCTACAAAACCAATCCTTGGACTTTTCCCCAAATTGCCGTTTTACCCAAATTTTCACAGAAAGTGTGCTTTTTAATGCACTATTTTAACCCATTATTCAAAATATTTTCTCAGGGGAGGGAGAATAATCTCCCTCGACGCATCCACATGCAAACCCATTTTCACTAGTACGGACTCCCTCGCTACGCTGGGTGGCAATCATATACTTGTGTCAAATATTTACACCCTCCAAAAACAACTCACCAGTCACTACTGGTGGCTGGTATATTTGTGGATCAGGCAGTGCCCCCCTTCTTTCTATGTTATGTTAAACATGTGAACTTTGATTAAAAATATATTTTCGAATGGATTGTGTCCTCCCACGTATTCCTCATCTTATAATTATCTCTCCAGCTTCAGCTGCTTTGGAATTAATTTTCGTCCGGGGGCGCTGTGTGCCTTTCACGTCGAGTCGATGTCCCTCGAGGGCCTCCGTTCGACTGTGGATGTCATCATCAGTATAAGTAGTGCTTGCAGCGCCTGTTGGCTTCCGTTCAATTTTTCAGAGCTAACGCTTCGAGAGAATTACGGCGCGCTTCGGTTTCCTCTATTTCTTCGTCGGCACCATCAACCCCCACGGCATGGTGTCTTGGTTCCGGGCAACGTACTTCCGACTGTGGCTCCTGTCAGACGATGACCGAAAAGGCTCTCATGGAACGTAAAGCTAAATTGGCCGTGGGGAGGTTGTCTTCGAAGTCTCCTTTGAAGAGTTCAAGAAAGTCTGAGTCACTGAGGGCGCTAGAGGGCCAACCAGGATGAGCTCCCTCTTAACCCTGCATCAATCCTGAAATATCCTGTTGTTTCTGGTGTTCTGCTGAACTGTTTCTCCGATTTCTGAACTGTCTACCAACAATCTCTCAAACTAGGGCGAAAACGGCCTCTTTTTGCCCCTGAACGACACACACGGCCCTGATACAGGGCTCCAAGAGACCTGCCTGTGGAGCGCCGGACGCCTCGCGGCTACCCTCCCCCCCCCCCACAGATGGAGCCCGGCCGCCTCTGGCCCTGTGGGGGTGCCCGGGAGTATTGGCGGCGGGACGGTCGTGGAGTGAGGGGTGAGCCGTGTCCGCCCGCCAACGGAGGATCTCTCCTTCCTCTCCCCGCTCTGGCCGGCGGGCGGAGCGGGTGCGCGGCGTCAGAGCCGCGGGGCACACACAGCCACTGAAGATCGGGGCGGCCCGGTGGGAGACGGGCGGTCTCTTCGCATGCCACCCCTCGCCTGTGCCAGGATCCAGCAACTCGCCAATGGAGCCAAGGACCGAGTCTCCTTACAAGATTCGGGAGCATAGCACCATCTGAGGCACCCCCCTGCCGCTCGTGACCTACGCCCACCGACGACGAAGGAGGAAACGAAGACCAACTGCGCGTGGAGGTAAGGAGGGGGTGGAAATCGGCGCTGCTCCCCTAAAGCGTGGCCACCCTTAGCGCCCCCCCCACGCGCATACTCATGGGCCGGAGCTGCCCGGGGCCTCGGGGGAGAAAGCCCCTCCCACTCACACCGTGGTGCGGGGGCCAGCGAAGTGCTGAGGTCCCGATGCCGTCGCGACAAGCGAGGAAGCGGCTGCGGCCGCACTGAGCCCCACACAGGGTTCCACCTCAGCCCCAGGAAGCGCAGCCAAGGCCTCTTGGCTGTGGTGGCGCGCGCTCGTCCCGCCGCCCAAGCCCAACTGGCCTGTGTAATCCCAGCAAAGCAGAACACAGCAGCATTTCGAGGCAGAGGAGGTCGGCCCGGTCACTCCATTACAAGACTCAATTCCACAACACGCTAATCCACAACTGGGACCCAGGCACCATCGCCTGTCTAAAACGCAGCCAGTACACATCATCTCAAAACGGCTAACGACGAACAACCGCCTGGCAACCCCCTACTGGGACGTCGCTCCCCCGGGGGGAGGAGAGGTCATCAGACCACTGCTCGCACCGAGCTACATTCAGCTCCCACCCCAAGAAATCAAAGCACAACTCCAATAGTGAGTCCGCTACCCCAACAGCGACTCCCCAGTACAAAAGGCCATCCTGCTACTTGATAGTACTTCTACCTGCCATCCCAAGCAGTGAGCCAATTCGCCCATCGGCAGGTCTCCAGAACTCCCTGGATAAAACAGACCAAAGACTGGATCCGTCAGGTATCATCAAAACCTCAGGCACGATGGGGAAAACTGATAAATCCCAGAGGAAACTGAACTGTGAGAGTGGCACAACCCCAAAAACGCCCCAGCCACAAGAAGATCAGGTGCCCAGGTCCGATTGCTCACACCAGATGGAGACAAATGACAGCCCGACCGAGATCAAGGAACTCCTCCTTGATCTGAAAGCTGGTATTGGCAGCTTGAACAATAAAATGGATGGCCTGGTCTCTAAAGTCGATCTCCTACAACATTGCATGGACACCCACTCAGAACGACTGAATGAAGTCGAGCAGATAGTGTCGAACCTTGACGATACCACAACAACCCTGTCAAGCAAAGTCTTGCAACTAGAAGCTCAAATGAAATCGACCATTGCCAAGTGCGAGGATCTCGAAGGCCGCTCAAGAAGAAATAATATTCGAATCATCGGAGTGAGAGAACACCAGCCTCAAGGTAAAATGTGAAGTCCCTCTGCATATCTCTGCTCGGCCGCGATGCCTTATCTCCATTCTTCATAATAGGGAGAGCATGCAGGATACCTTCAACCAGACCTGCCCCCGGCGCACCTCCCAGACCAATCATCGCGAGACTACTTAACTACAGAGACCGGGATACCATCCTCCAACTGGCCAGAGAAAAAGGGGACCTTCTCCATGAGGGTGATAAAATACATCTCGAATGGATTGTGTCCTCCCACGTATTCCTCATCTTATGATAAATCGTTATCTCCAGCTTCGCTGCTTTGGAAAAAAGAATTCTCCGCAGAGGGCGCTGTGCTCGATGTCGTGGCATCGATTGTCCCTTGACAGACTCCGTACTCTGTCGACATCACCAATGGTATAAATAGCTCTATCCGCGCCCTTTACTTCAGTTCCATTTTTCCCGAACGCTTCGCTATCGAGAACGGCGCGCTTGAGATTTTTTGTGAAGAAAATGTCATCTTCTTCGACTCATTCGACACCCAAGACTGGGTTCAAGAAGTGCGTAGATTGTGGATCGAAAATGTCGATCACGGATCCTCACCGGATTTGTCTCTGGTGTCTCGGTTCCAGTCACCGGACTGACGACTGTGGTTCCTGCCAATCCATGACCGAGAAAGCTCTTTGTGAGAGGAGAGGTAAACTGTCGGTGGGCCTCTAAGAAGGCTACGTCCAAAAAACATAAGAAAGCGACTGATTCGAAGGAATCGGAGTGCCATAGGCATTCAAAGAGATCTTGATCTAGGAGTAGATCGAGACACTCTTCTTCCTCGTCCAAAAAAAAAAGGAGACATAGATCTCCCTCATCATCATCATCTTCCGAGTTGACCGAAGAAATTTGATGTCCGACAAAATCGGATTCTCCCAGAAAATGGGAAGAAAATGGGAAGAATTTCATAAAAAGATGGAGGTATTCGAAAATGCGGCCCCAACCCCCTCAAATGAACCTCAGAAGAGCCATAACCCTAAGGCCTCTCCATTGGACAACAAAGGGAAGTCTAAGACTACCTTGGTAAAAACCGGTAGTGTCGAGGATACTCGAAAAACTCGAGTCGACGACAAGTCGTCGAGGACTCTTCCAGAGTCGAGCACCTCTCCAGTGCCATATAAAAAACATAAGTCGTCGAAGGCTTCAACGACTTCACCGACGCCATCAGCGTCGACCGTTTCGGCATCGAAACCAAAAATAACCTTGTCACCTGTATCAAAGTCATCTTCGAAGTCATCGAAAATTCCTTCGACAACTTCGAAGCATTTTTCCATTCCTTCGACGCGTATGGTAGAGGAAGAAAGAAGATTTACTCCGTTGCCCAGGTCAGACTTTTTTAAGTCCATGTCCGCAATTTATGAGGAATCTGGCTCGGAGGAATAGGAAGTCACTCCCTTTGGAGTTTCATATGGCACAAAGAAAGTTCCTCAGGAACTCATTGATCAAGAGTCCAAAATGAGAGACCTGAGTGAAACTCTACATTCTGCCAGTGGAAATGACACCTCCCCAGAATTAGAGTTTGCCAGACCTGATCCTGCTGAACATGCAGACTCGGGGTACAGGAATCTTATGACCAGAGTAATTGAGTATATGGGTTGGGGTAACACTTCACCCGTTTTTGAACAAGATGACACGGCAGATATAACTGTCAGAGGTCCTCAAAAAGATCCAGTTCACCCCTTTCAAAGGGCTCTTCAGAGGAGGGTGGAGAAAAACTGGGAAAAGCCTGAGAGCATTGCTGCTGCAGATAGTAATTTCCCCAAGAAATACAGACCAGCTGGTACGGATCCTGAATACTTAAACAGGCATCCGACTCCAGAAAGTCTAGTTATTCAGGCAGCATCCACATCAAAGCAAACTGCATATCCCACTATCCCTCCATATAGAGAGGATAAAAAAGTTGATGTCTAGGCACATAAAGTTTTCACTTCAGGCAGTATGGCCCTTAAATCGACAAATGTCACCTGTACCCTGGCCAGGTTTACCCATACCCTGTGGGACTGTTTTTCGGCGGCGGCTGAGCATTCCAGAAGGCCAGGAAACGGAAGGCTTCCTGAATATAGTCAAAGACGGGAAGGAGGCAATGGGGGAATGTCTCCAGTCTGGACTGGATACTGCTGATAGTATCAGCAGATCCATGGCTGCAAGCATTGTGCTACGCAGATTTGCGTGGTTAAGGAAGTCTGGTTTTGCACCAGACGTGCAAGCCAGACTCCTCAACATGCCTTTTGATGGCTCGAGGCTGTTTGGCAGTAAGGCTGACGAAAGCCTAGAAAAACTTCAGACCTCGAAAGCGGCAGCTAAATCGCTTAGTTCCTACATGCGCCAGCCTCTAAAACCCTATTCCGGCTAATCTTCCTGGAGGGGTCGTTCTTTTCGTTACTATTCCTCATTTGGTAGAGGAAGAGGACGGGCTTCTCAAAGGGGCAAAAGAAACTTCCCTCGTGGAGCACGAGGAAGAGGTGCAAAATCAGCCTCAGGAGCGGCATCTGTACTCTCAGCCACTCCTGCAGCCGCCTCCAAATCCCTCTGAGACCTTGTTGCACAAAACACCAGTGGGAGGCAGGCTCTCTCAGCATCTGAAGGAATGGCGGGGCATTACCTCAGATGCTTGGGCACTGGAAACAGTAGCTCAAGGTTACTGTCTCCCCTTCCAAAAAAGGCCTCAATCATCCACCGGGAGCCAACTCCGTAAAAACTCCAGACCCGCTCCTGTTGCAGGAAATTTTAACCCTGCTAGAGAAAGGTGCCATAGAACAGGTACCTGTAGCGGAGAGGAACAGGGCTTGGTACTCCGCATATTTTCTCAAACCAAAAAAGGACCGAGACCCATCTTGGACTTAAGAAACTTGAACAAGTTCCTCAGGAAGGGCAAGTTCAAGATGGTCACTCTTTCTCAGATCCTTCAGGCTCTCCAACTCCAAGATTGGCTGGTATCATTGGACCTTCCGGATGCTTACTTTATGTGCCAATCCATCCAAAGCACAGAAAGTACCTGAGGTTCGCGATTGGCAACTCTCAAGTTCACAATTGGGCAAGTTGGGGGTTGCCCGTGGAATGGAAGACGCACATACAGAGGGAGCGAAACGCGCCATCAACCCTCCGCCCCCCTTCAACCCACCGGATCTCCAAACGTCTACGCCTCTACCACAAAAAACCACTAACGGACCTCTGATTCTCCACCAGCCCTCTGCATTGAGTCAAACCACAACCCCTCCACAGATCGGGGAGAAAATTGCAGCGAAAACTCTAATTAGACCGCCCAATGTAACTTGGAATATAAGAGGGGGCAACCACCCTGCCAAAACCAGGTAGATCCTACAATACCTGCAGAGGCACGGAGTCGATGTGGCATTGATTCTAGAGACGCACTTACTTCCTGATAGAGAACATCTCTGGGCTCGGAGCTGGGGCTGCCACAGATATTTCTTCTCTTACTCGTCCTATTCCAGAGGGGTCGCGATCCTCATTAGCACGAGAACCAACTTCCGGCTAGTCGCACAGAGAGACTCCGAAGGCAGAGCACTCCTCGTATGCGGCGTCATAGCAGGTCAAAAAGTCACTTTTCTCAACTCCCATGGGCCCAATGTCGATGGCACCAACAACTTAAATTGGGTTCTGACCCACCTATCCACTCAAGATCCATTGAATATAGTCTGGGGGGGCGATATGAACCCAGTACTTGACCCAGCGAGAGATAGGTCACAATCCACCCCCCAGCAGCAATCCAAAGCCAGCCTCCAAATAAGGGAAATCTGCAAAGCCCTAGACCTCGAGGACGCCTGGAGAACAGCAAACGGTGACCTGCGTGCCTACACCTTTCACTCCGCAGTGCATAATACAAGCTCCAGGATAGACTTATTTACCTCAGCAAATAGCCAGATATCATGGGGCCCCTGCCAAATCCTTCCAAGGCCCTTATCCGACCACTCCCCAGTGTTACTATGCTGCAGACCTCCCAGCTTCAAACCTCCTCTACAATGCTGGCGCTTAAAGGCGGATCCATGCATGATGTAGTCTTTGCCTCCGAACTGAGAGAAGAGATTGCCACATTCCTCGAAGCTAACACTGGATCTGTCGCCTCAATAAGCACAATATGGGAAACATTCAAAGCCTTCACTAGAGGGATTTGTTTATCCAAAGAGAATGGTATCCTCAAAAATATCCGACGTGAACTGACCGACATCGAGGGGCGACTTCGGTCCCTTGAACCTAAATGTACAGACGGGTCCGACCCAGCATCTCGGGCTGCCTTAAAGGAAGAATTACAAAAATTCAACGACACGGGCGAACGTGAAATAAAATTCCTGAACCGCAACAGGCAAGTCTGCCAATACGGCGAAGGACAAAAACCTGGTGCCCTCCTAGCCAACCTGATAAAAGCTGACAGAAGGCCAACACCAATAGAAGGAATTAGTTCCGAGCATGGCGCATTAATACACACCGACGAAGGTATCGCAGAAGAGTTCAGACTCTTCTACCAAGAGCTATACAGCTCCAAGCACAATACGAACTCGGAAGCCCTACGAGAATATCTTGAAGGCACGGAATTATACTGGGTGGAAGAGCATTTACGTGAACCCCTCAATGAACTTATTATGCCAGAAGAGATCACCGAGGCAATTAAAGCTCTCCCCGACGCAAAGGCCCCCGGCTCAGATGGCCTAACAGGAAAGTTCTACAAAGCATTTCCAGAGACTTTGGCCCCTCTACTTGCAGAAGTCTACCAAGAAGCGCTAGAAGTAGGATGCCTCCCACAATCCCCTTGCGAAGCCAACATAGTGCTACTTCATAAGTCAGGCAAACCACCAGAGGAATGCGCATCATACCGACCTATCTCCTTAATAAACCTGGACAACAAAATCCTAGCCAAAGTACTTGCTAACAGGCTGATGCCATTGATGCCTGCCCTGATGCTCGCGGACCAAGCGGGTTTCATACCCGGACGTAACACCACCTTTGGGATTAGAAGGCTATTTGGCATCATCGAAGCCCTAGACCCCTCCCAAGAGGCGATTGTGGTTTTACTCGATGCCGAGAAGGCTTTCGACTCGGTGGAATGGCCGTTTCTAATTGCAGTACTCGCCAGGATGGGATTGGGAGCCCGCTTTATCAAGTTGGTTTCATTATTGTACACCAAACCTCGAGCTAGCATTGTCACAGGAGCATTGAAGTCAGCTTCATTTGAACTACAGCGTGGCACTAGACAGGGCTTCCCCCTCTCAGCCTTAATATTTGCCCTGATAATGGAACCGTTCGCTTCCAATCTCCATGAGCAGCGTACCCTTAGAGGCCTAAACATAGGCCCACACAAATTAATCATTTTGTTATACGCAGATGTCGCCCTGTTCATACGCGATCCCGCAGCAAATCTGAATCCAGTCATGAGTGAAGTGATCAAATTCGGAGCAGTATCCGGGCTCAAAATCAACCAATCGAAATCTATCATATTTCCGTTAACTCCAACCACTGAACCGTTTACTGACGACTTCCAATTCACATGGCAAACGACCCGAGTCCGTTACCTAGGGATAATGATGTCACTAAATTATCAAGACGTATTTCGAGACAACTAGAAGAGGTGGCGAAATCTCTACAGGAAAAAGTCTCACGGTGGAAGTCGTTACCACTCACCCTCTGGGGGAAAGCTTCTCTAGCAAAGATGGTGATCCTACCAAAGCTTCTGTACTTGTTTACCAAAATCCCGATATTTCTACCACAATCATTTCTGAAGAAATTGAGAGGCCTGGTCCTTGAGCTGCTATGGGCGGACAAACCCGCCAGAGTTGCATACTCAACCCTGACCCTCCCTGACTTAGAGAAATACTTCTGGGCTGCACAAGCACAATCCCTTAGTTATTGGTATGCCGAGCAGTTCGTCAGACCACATGTTCAAACGTGCCCTCGCGACTCCCAACCTGTTGAGTGCACTGATACACAGCCAGATTCCAGTCCCCATCAATACAATGAACGTTGTGCTTTCAACCTACAAAATCTGGAAGAAATTTGCCCAAAAGTATGGGGGTACAGACTCGATACTCGCCCCTTCTCCCGGTCAAATTTATACCAGGCATACCACTCACATCAGAGACTGTTTTTCATCGATGGATCGGTAAATTAAATATAAACACGCTTGGCGACCTCTTCATTGAAGACCGTTTTATGACCCCACAGCAAGCAAAGCAAAAAGGCGTCGATACCGCCCTTGACACATTCCTCTATTTCAGAACACGGTACACTCGGCAAGCGATCTGGCCCTCCCTTCCCCGCCAACCCCCACCCTGGCAACTTCGACATAACGTAATCAAGGCACAAGGAGAGGGCAGACTAGTATCGCAAATTTACAGATCCAGTATGGTTGATACCATCCCCGTCAACACTTGCATAAAAGCAAGATGGGAACGATCCCTGCGAATATCCATCCCAGACCAAGACTGGTCATTCATACTGCGACAAAAACAAAAGATAGCCCTTAACTCGCGCCTTAAGCTGATTCATTTCAACTTTCTCCATCAGGCCTACTACACACCAATGAAAGCAAAAAAGCATCACTCCGAATCCTCCTCTGACTGCGGAAGATTGCAGCCCCGGCGGCTGACTTTGTCCACCTGGCATGGGACTGCCCAAAACTAACCGCCTTCTAGGACCAAGTTCTGGCGACAACAGCGAAAATCATTGGCGAAGAAATGCAACCCATCGCAACTGCAGCTCTATTGGGAATGACTCGGCTCCTTTCGCAGCCAATAAGGAAACTCGCTGGGCTACTACTGACACTGGCCCGTAGGAGAGTTGCCATGTCCCGGGGTCATGGGCCCCTCCCCACGGTTGCCAACTGGCGCAAAGATATCCTGGGTCAGGACGTAGAAACTCACTTTATTAAGTTACTGCCCCAACACGCACGTCCGCCAGATATTTGGGGCCCGATGATATTATTCCTGATCACCGAAGCTGATGATGCCTCCTCTTCTTTACCAGATTCCCAATGAATCCAAGGCATGAAATGTCAAGCAATCTAATCCAATGAACTATCCTGCCGAATGAGGAGATCGAAAGGCCAATACACGTAGCAGCAGAGGCATGAGGTCACGAGGAACGAGGGAGAGGGGGACGGAGGAGGGGGGAAAGGGTTAATGAAATGGCGCAAAGTTCTACCACCCAAATGTGGGTGTGTATGTTTGTAGTTATTTTAATTTTGACAAAAAAAACAAAAATAGGTTAAAAAAAAAAAGAAAGTCTGAGTCGAGGGATTCTTCTAGACGTAAAAATTCTAAGCAGTATTGAGCGAGAAGTCGATCACACCATTCTTCGTCGTCTTCTTTGAAGAAGGCCAAGAAACTGCATCATAGGTCGACTTCCAGTGATTCCTTGGCTGAGGTAATCAGATTCCAACTAGATCAGATTCAACTGCTGAATGGGATGCATTTCGTATTTTTTTTTTTTATTAAAATGCATATGGTTTATCACTTTAAACCTTACATTTATCTAAGAACATCTCATTACATTAGGTCACACAAAAGTTTAACAAAATAGTCTGCATTTATCCAAGATAAAGCGATTGTCCATGATCAGGTATTACGGGTGTCTGAATTGTTTGCCAGAAGCGGATAACCGCAGTTGTCATAGAAATATTATTGCCAGATAAAATGTGTGCCCATCGTTCTTTACGGTCCATAGGTTTGTTGGATTGCATATAGAGTATAGCAACTGCAAGGCGCTTGTCTGCTAAGGCTGGGCATTGCATTAGTAAATGATGCAAAGTTTCGATAGTGTCATCTTCCTTGCAATACCTGCATATTTGATGTCGGAGGGTTTTCCGCGCTCGTATCGCAAGGATTTGTTGTGTTGGGAGTATATTGAGACGCAGCCTCATGAAGGTGTCTCTAATAAGACGGTCGGGAAATAGCTTCAGATAGCGAGGGATCACATTTAGGGCTCTAACTTCGGTGGTACAATTTAACGTAAGTTTATATCCATTTTTTTCATTTATTGTTGATATCCAATCGAATCTTTCAAGTTGAGTTTTGGCTCTTTGGGGTCTACAGAGTAGGGTTTCAAGTGATATATCATATCTTATCCTTTCTTGGTTAAGGAATACCTTCCATTTGTTCAGAGCCATTGTATTGAGATGCTTAAAATCTTCGAGAATGCGGCCTCAACCCCCTTGAAGGACAAGCAGAAAGCCCATGCCCCTGTCGATCTGCAAAAAGACGACAAAGGGAAGTCGAAGACAAAATCTCAGAAACCGAGCCGTACACCAGTTCTACATCAAGAAACATCTCTATCTGACGAAAAATCGTTGAGGGCTTCGAAGAGTCAGGAACCTAGCCCACCGAAGGTTCCGTCGAAGAAGCACAAGAAGTCAACGACGCCTTTGTTCGCTCTGTCGGGGCTTGGAGAAGTCGACACCGGCATCGAAGTCGACACCAACTAAAGCGATCCCCACTTCAAAGTCCTTGTCGGAGCCAGTGGTGGTACAGGAAAAGGTTTTCAAACCTCTGCCTAAAAAATACTTTTTAAAGACTTTATCATCCATCTATGAGGAAAACCAACCTTCTAATAACACACCACCTTTTGGGCTACAATTAGGCACCCCTAATGTGCCAGAAGAGCTCATTTCTGATGAGTCCAGATTAAGGGACTTACCTTCAGTCAGCCAGTGGGTTAGATACCTCTCCCGCGTTGGAGTTTGGCAAACCACATCCAACTGAACATGCTGACTCCTCATATGGAAAACTGATGGGTAAGGTTATAGAGTTTTTAGGCTGGCGCAGGCCTACTCCCTCTTTTGAACAAGATGAAATAATAGACATCTTGGACCAGAGTCCCAAGAAAGATGCAATTTGCCCTTTTCACACTGCATTACAGAAAAGGGTCTCTGGAAATTGGGAGACATCAGAAACTGAGGCTTCAGTAAATAAAAATGTTGCCAAAAAATACAGACCATTCAGCAGCGACCCAGAGTATAACACTAAACACCCAACACCCGAAAGTTTGGTTGTTCAGGCTACTACATCTACCAAGCAGTCAGCATACCCTTCCATCCCTCCTGATAGGGATGGTAAGAGGGTGGATGCTGGGCGAGAATGTGACTTGTACCTCATCAAAGTTTAAGTTTACCTTGTGGGATTGCGTAGCCATGGCGGCTGACCATATCCCAGAAGGAGAGGAAAGCGACAGCTTCCTGGCAGTCAAGGATGGGTGAATGTCTCCAGGCAGGTCTGCATACTACAGACAGCATCAGCAGATCCATGGCAGCTAACAGTGTTACGCAGATTTGCGTGGTTGCGGAATTCTGGGTTTGCACCAGATGTGCAAGCTAGACTACTCAACATGCCCTTTACCGGCTCGAGAATGTTTGGCAGCAAGGCAGATGAGAGTTTAGAAAAGCTGCAGACCTCAAAGGCAGCAGCTAAATCCCATAGCGCCTCCATTAGACAGCCTCAATACCCCTACTCTGGCTCATTCTCCTGGAGGGGTAAGTCCTTTCGATTCTATTTCTCATTTGGAAGAGGAAGAGGACAAGCCGGTCAAAGAGGTTGGAGAAGATTCCCTCATGGTGGACGAGGGAGAGTTTCTAAGCCAACCCAAGCAGCGGCAGCTTTACCTTCAGCTGCTGCTTCAGTCGCCTCAAAACCACTCTAAGGCCTTGACTCACAAGTCCCCTGTGGGAGGCAGACTTACTCGGCATCTGAACGAATGGCGGGGCATTACTTCAGATGCTTGAGCACTGGAAACTGTAGCACAAGGCTACTGCCTTCCTTTCCAAAGGCCTCAGGATCACCACCAGGGAACAACGCTTTCAAATTTCCAGATCCGTTCCTTGTGCAGAAAATGTTGACCCTGCTATAGAAAGGTACAATAGAACATGTACCTGTAGTGGAAAGTAACAAGGATTGGTATTCCCCATACTTTCCGATTCCCAAAAAGGACGGAGGATCGAGACCCATCTGTAACGCTCACCTGATTCCCACGGAGGCGCGGGTCTTGGCAGGAGGGTGTCTGTGACTCGAAAAGTGATGTGCAGGACTCGATTGGCTTCTGGGGTCGAACCTCTTCGCACTGTGTGTCGAACTCGAAGAGTGAGGTTTCTGCAGGTGAAAGAATATGGGGGTTAATGGCCTGGGTTGTTGAATGTCCCTCTCTCTCTCTCTCTCTCTTCTCAGCTTTTCTGTAGAGCCCCCCCAGGTCAACGTGCTCACCTTAGATAGGTGAATGCTGGGCTCTCCATCTGCGTCTGGTGCAGGGTGCCGTTGCCAGTTCCTTCACTGGTGAAACATTGGCCTCTTGAATTCAGAGGATGGTTACCGTCGTTATCTGCATGAGCGGTGAGTTTCTGGACACCTTTTGTCTTTATAGTCTTTAAATGCGTGGCACGTTAATATTGAAGACTCTGTATAATGCTTTTCCCTTATGTATTGCAGGACTCTTGGGATGGAAGATGGAGTGAAGCGCCTGGAAATTCGTAAGTATGGCAAGCGCTCGAACTGTCTCTTTCCTTGCAGCTTAGTTCGTGTTAAAGAGACGCCGGAGTATTCGCAGGCGTTTTATTGCGACGAGCGCGATGGGCGTGAGTAAATACCTGCTTAATGTCTTTTTCTTTTGTCTTTCAGATGTTGATTTGCAGCGCCGGAGATTAGCGGAATGCTAACTAAACTTTGTCTTCACAGGCGGCGATGCAGAATGAAGAAATCCGCAATTCACGGCGTGCCGGTAAGTATAACCATGCTTTTGTCTTTGCAGGCGAAGGTGCAGCGTGAAGACACGGCCGCTGCTGATGGATCAGGTGAGAAAGCACTGTGTGTAAAGTTTGTCTTGCTAACCTGTTGTTTCTTGTCTTTTGCAGGTGCTGATGTTGACTGGATACAGGAATGGTAAGTATAATTCTTGCAGGTTCAGGATCGAAAGAGGAAAGGCTGGAACAGACTCGGTGAGCGTTCTGCTGCAGATGCAGAATAACGCGAAGCACGTTTCATCTATCGGGTGTGGTTTAAATAGCCTTGGAGTGATGAGGCGTCTTCTTCCACGGCCCGCCTAGGTAAGAAAAGAGTTCCAGTTTCCAGAAGAGTTCCAGTGCTGTATCCAGGGAGTGGAGCTGCCCCACCCAGGTAAGAAAGTAGTTCCTGTTCACAGAGGGCTTCTAAGTGGCTGGTAAGTAAGCAGCATGGTCTGCCGCAGGTAAGTCCACCCAAGCACTTTCACACCAATTATGAGCCCGGCGCTTCTAGTGCCGGGACCGATGGTTTTGATGAGCCTGGTGCCACCGGTGCCAGGACAGGGTCCAAAAGGTCCCAGTAGGGACCGGCTGGTGCCTAGGATTAGGGTTAGGGGCCTACTTCCAAGGACGTTGGGCTGGTCCCGGCTCCTTGGAAACAGTGATCATGACACATCTTGGGCTTAAGAAACCTGAACAAGTTCCTCAGGAAGGACAATTTCAAAATGGTTACCCTTTCCCAAATCCTCAGGCTCTCCATCTCCAAGACTGGATGGTATCGTTGGACCTTCAGGATGCTTACTTTCATGTGTCTGTGCATCTCAAGCACAAAATGTACCTGGGTTCACAGTTGGCGGTTCTCATTATCAGTGTCGAGTTGTGCCATTCGGGCTGACCTCCCCCTGAGAATTTTCACCAACTTGATGGCGGTGTTGGCAGCGAATCTCAGGAGAGGGGGGATTCACGTCTAACCCTATTTGAACGATTGGTTGATCAGGGCTTGTTCACCCGAACAAACCCGCGAACATCTCCGCTTAACCTGCCACTCGCTCCACAAACTGGGTTTCTCCCTCATTTATAAGAAGTCTCACATGATATCATCTGAAAGACTCCAATTCATTGGAGGAGTCCTGGATGCTTGCCACCCGAAGTGAGAGCTCAACACAGTCTGCAGATATTACCAAATTCCAGAGTGCCCAGCATCTTCCAGCATCCTATTTTTTGAGGTTGCTCCGTCTCATGGCATCCTGAATTTTCCTGGTGCCAGAGGCTCGCCTGAGAATGAGATCCCTCCAATGAGCTCTCGGGACTCAATGGACCCAGTTTTCAGGCAGAATGTCAGACCACTTGAACATTCTGAGCATAGTCTCTCAGAACCTTCTGTGATTGGCTCAGAAGGACAAAATGTAATCAGGAGGTTGAGAAAATTCAGGAAATCCATGATTCTAATTGCTCCACTTTGGGCCAGGAGGATGTGTCACCCGGACCTTCTGGATATGTCCATCTGCCCTCCAACGCGTCTTCGACAAACAGAGGATGTTCTCTCGCAAGAGGAAGGTCAAGTTCTCCATTCGGAGGTCAAGCCACGCTGCCTTCACGCATGGTTTCTGAAAGGTTGAGATACAAGGATTGGGACCATCCCGGATGACATAATGGAGGTTTTGCTTTCGACCAGAAGGCCAGCATCAAAATCTTTGTACTGCTGTCTTTGGTACAGGTTCAGCAGCTAGTGCAGGGATAAGAATGTGGATCCCTTTCTATGTGACACGCCTATGGTGCTTTCCTTTTTGTTGTATTTGGCAACTCTGGGGCTTCAGATGGGAACAATTAAAGGTTACCTGGCAGCGCTATCTATTTTCAAGCTCCCTTCAGAGGAGGAGTCATATTTTAAGATCCCTCAGATTGTTCAATTCCTAAAAGGCCTTATTAATGTATTTCCACCAGTTCCATTCAATATACCTGTATGGGATCTCAATCTGGTGTTACTATTTTGACATGCATTCCTTTTGAGCCTTTAAACTCATGCCATTAAGACCTTTGACATTAAAAACTCTTTTGCTTATTGCTATAACATCAGCCCGCAGGGTAAGCGAGTTGCAGGCCCTTCCTGTAAACCTCCTCATGCAGTTTTCCATAAAGTCAAAGTTATTCTTAAAGTGAAACCCTCTTTCTTGCCGAAGGTAGTCTCTGACTTCCACTTGTCGCAAAAAAATGACTTTACCAACTTTCTATCCACCTCCCCATCCGGGAAAGGAGGAGGAAAGATTACATAGCTTGAACCCAAAAAGGGCTCTCAGTTTTTACATATCTAGAATGGCCACATTTCGCCAAAATGACCAATTATTCATTGGCCCCAAATTGGGTCTTGCTGTTACTAAACAAACCATATCCAGATGGTTCATCCTGGTTATTGGTGAATGCTACAGATTAGCAGGTAAGAAACCGCCGGAAGGCCTAAGAGCACATCCCACAAGGAGCATTTGTGGGATGTGCTCTTCAAAGAGGTGTCCTAATCAAAGACATTTGTTCAGCGGCCACTTGGTCGTCTATTGATACTTTTGTGAGACATTACTGCCTGGATTCGTCTTCCAGTCAGGGAGGACAATTTGCAAAAGCAGTCCTTCATTCGGTCCATGATTAGAACAGCATTCAGTTAGTACTCCACTATCAAATTATTACTGCTTTGGGACTCTATCATAAGATGAGGAATACGTGGGAGGACACAATGCATTTGAAGAACAAGTTACTTACCCCTGCTCACGTTCTTTTGATTAGATGTTCTTTTGATTGAATGTTCTTCCCACGGTTTCCTCATTGACCCTCCTAGCCTACCCTGCTGTACAATTTACGTGTTCTTACACTTTAACGTTTTCTGTGAGCCTACGGTCTATGGTACGCCTGGTAATTCCTCTTCAGGAGGGGAGAAGAAAACGGAACAGAAGCCAACGGGCCCTGTGTGCGCTTCTTATACTGATGATGACGTCGACAGTCAAACAGAGGCCCTCGAGGGACATCGACACAACGAGAAT
This sequence comes from Ambystoma mexicanum, assembly GCF_040938575.1. Classification (NCBI taxonomy): domain Eukaryota; kingdom Metazoa; phylum Chordata; class Amphibia; order Caudata; family Ambystomatidae; genus Ambystoma; species Ambystoma mexicanum. The sequence continues at coordinate 1,570,104,780 of NC_090932.1, forward strand.
AGCACACAGCGCCCCCTGTTGAAAAGAATTTCCGAAGCAGCTGAAGCTGGAGAGATAATTATAAGATGAGGAATACGTGGGAAGAACATCCAATCGAAAGAACGTTACCCAGGGCAAGTAACTTGTTCTACTTCTTTTACTTGCAGTAGTAGTGCAAGCCCCTGTAGTTGCATAATCATCATGGACATTGCCCACACGTGATGGCCCGGGGTCCCAGGGTGTGGCGTGCCCTGTGCTTTAAGAACGTTGGGGGGCACAGCGTGGCTCACAGGGGAACTGCCAAATCTTGTGCTACGCCATTGGGCACCACTGGGTCCGACAAAAAGGGGTAGTGTGTAGTACGCGTCTTGAAGTCTGCCAGTGAGAAGCAACTCGTGAGTGTTTTCTATTTAAAATAACTGTGTGGTGCTATGGATTTATGTTTGCATCAATGATATTACATTCAATGTTATTTTTCTAAAAGTCCTCTGGAACCCAGTATTACACTTTGATAACAAAAGCTATGGGGGCTCTTGGGTATATTGTAATCACCTTTCCCAGGTATTATACTCCAGCAAAGATAACATTATCAGGTGCACTCCCCTGTGTGTACGCAGACCAGTCTGATAGGTTTCTTCGATTGTAGTGGTAGCTGACTCATAGATTCATTTATAACCAGGGAACTTTTTTTTAATGCTAAATACTGCCCAATGGTTTAATTTTCAGGCCTTGCTCATGCAGTATTTTGCTCCTTGGTAAACAGCAGCACGCGGCTCCCTAGGTCGGTGCTTTTTTGGCTTGTTTAACACAGCAACTCTACAGATAACGCATACTTCTGTGTCCATTGGTCTAAAGATGTTTCATACACTAGCTGTAGCCTGCGTTGGAGATTTCGGTTACCCTGTTACAAATACTGCATTATGTATTTTTTACATATAGACCCCCACATCGAATCTGGAAAAGGATGTTCCCAAAATGAGTGATTGTGGACAATCATGCTTCCCTCTGTGCATCGGTTCTTATGTCTGGCTAAAATGAGAGTGACTAGAAACACAAAAGTTAGATGCATCTGAAAAATCAGAAGATTGTTTGCCATCACTTAGGGGTGGGGTCAAATTACATCACTTCCTCTGATGTCATCAGGGGGTCAGTGGTCGTGTGATGTCACGTCCGCTACCCCTAGAATATTGGTGAAGTGACGTCCCTGGCTGGAGAGCGGGTGGAGGGAATGATCAGGGAACCGGTCGGGAGAGGGATTCTGTGTGCAAGGTGTGCTGCAGTTACAAGTAAATGCACAAAATGATTTTTAAAAGGCCCTAGTGGGGCAGAGGCTACTCACCACGAGCTAGTGGTGAAACGCTGACATGCAGTTAGTTTATTTTTAACAGTACGCTGATGGACTGACACTAGATACATGTGAGATAGACATCTCAAAAGAAATAGCACATCGCCTATAAAATCAGATTTCTAGTTGTGTCAACCGCCACTGCAGATGTGATGGGTTGAGCATTTGATTGATTGGCGCTATATGTCAGTGGGTTATCTCTGTTATTGGTTAGCTGCATATTTTATTTTCAAACATTTATTTTAAATTTTTCTTTTGTCTGAAAATGTTTTTTATTCCTAGTTGACAATCATTTTAGCCTTCATTTTAAAGTTTGATGTGGCTGCTTAGAAGCAGCCATGCATATTTTTGTCATGATTCATTCAAAGATTGAATGTGTACATGGGTTATCTTGATTGGCTGAGAGTTATAGTTGGGGTTGTAAATGGAATATCTTGAATGGCATGATGCTATGATTGAGACTTTACAGGGGACATCTTGATGGTCTAGGCTTTATAATTGTGACTACAAATAATGTGTTGATTGGTGGGCTGTTAATAGTTTCACGTATGTATTTGGAATATGTGTTGTTGTTGTGGTTCAAACCTGTGCATACCATCATTTGGTTGGCCAGGTGCTTGGGTCTAAACCTATAGCCGGTCAAGTGGCACAGCGAGTAGAGCGCTCGCTTTGACATCCGTGCAGAGCCTGTTAACGCAGGTTCGAATCCTGGCAAGGCCAAACTCAGCCTTTCATCCTTCCGAGGTCGATAAATGAGCACCACACACCGTGGGTAATAATGAGCAGCGCTCAGATACCTGAGGGTTCGTAGCGCTATATAAATGCCTAATTATTATTATTATTATAATTTTCCACATATGAAAATAAAGCAGGAATTGAAAAGTGAATCCGGAAGTGCGCTCTTCGGCTGTAATCACTGCTTATCTACTGGATTACCCCAAAAAGGAGTTTCTGGACTTTACCATTTTGCCTCAAGCACCTTAAGGAAACACCCTGCCCACTGACCCGGAAAAGTATATAAATCTGTGCTTGTGCGCTTCCGGCACACGCACATCTGGAAGTACACTCTGAAGTGTGCTGTTAGACTGTAATTGGTGCTTATCTACTGGATTACTCCAACAAAGGAGGACTTCTGGACTTTTACCATTTTGCCTCAAGGTCCGTTGTCTGCCTGGATTTATTAGCCAAATAGTAGCTTATTAGGTCTTGCCTTAAGCATAAATGACCAGTATTTCTATTGTATTGCAGCACCTTAAGGAAAAACCCTGGCCACTAACCCGTAAAAGTATATTAATCTGTGCCTGCGCGCATCCGGCGCACGCTCATCCGGAAGTGCGCTCTGAAGAGTGCGGTTTGGCTGTTTGGATGAGTGGACTGCTGTGGACTGCTGTGATGTGTAGATAATATGTGGTATTTAACTGTGATCTAACGCTCTTTTCTGCGGTATCCTACGATGCTTTATCTTTTATTTTCGTGTGATGTGAGCAAGTAAGTATTGTTGTATATGTTTACATGTTTCTGGATACATGGCTGACTCTTAAAAGCTAATTAGCTGCCTTGCGCTTTTTGGTTTTGCTTCGCTCTTGCTGCTGTGGATCATCCATCTTCCGGTGGCAATTTTCTGCTGTCTTTGTGTTTAACGTATTCCATTGTTAAATCTGTTGCACTACGTGCATTGTCTGTTGTGACTGTAAGCACTGCATAGCAATTGTCGGTGCGTGCTACTGCACAACTAATTATCATGCCTTTAACTCTGATTGTGGAAGTAGTTAGAGGTGAAAGTAAATCGGATGGCATTGATACTATTAAGGCCCATGTCATCCATATCTAAAGCATCTAGGAGAGTGAGACGTATATTTCCCCCTCAAGTAATCACAAGAGCTGCTTCTGTTTTGAACACTAATAAAATGACTGCATCCTTTCTGAAGGTAGCATCCACGGCAATGGCTAAAATTGATGAAGAGTGTGCTACACAAGACGTTATAGCTGAGCTGAATGTATCATTGGAATGTCTAGGCTCGAAATTTATTGAATCAGTTTCGATATGTCCCGACCATTCTTCACCTAAAATATTAAAGAAGGGAAGGGAGATCTAACTTGTACAGAAGGACGAGAAGTGTGGTCTACCTGACTTGCTTACTTTTGTGGACTTCCCTTGTGAGACAGTTATCAGTAGCAGCCCACAAGTGAATACTGTAGTTAGTAGCGGTGGCCTTATGCCAGCTTTTTTGCCAGCTCTGTCCCCTGGAGTTGAGGATATCTGCTATGGTTCATAGTTCTGTAACTGGTGACATAAGTAATTCTGGAATTTACTTTGTCGCTGCTTCTGATATATCTGAAGTGGGGTACACGGGAGATTCGCTAAATATCTCAAGTTCTGCAGATCTTCCCAGTATTGACACTAAGATTCTGTTTGATAAATGCCCCTCCACTGAATCAGCCAAAGTTGCCATCCCTGATGCCATCACAGTGATCAATGATGAAAATAATAATGTGGTGGTCTTTCCTGTTACAAAGTTTAGTGATAACCTGAACAACTCTTATGTGGCTATGGGTGACCTCCCTATATTTCCAAACACAAATGACATTAGTTCAACAAGCATGCCTTCCAAGGACATGTTCCTCACCTTTGAATGCCTGCTTACTACCCTAATCACAGAATGTTAGAAAATGGAAAACAAAATTGATCTCCAATCCATTCTTCTTCACAAAAGTATTAATAGAATGTGTAAATCTGTAAAAGATCAAAGCAGCAATACCGTGCTATCAGGATATTATCCCATTACTTCTGTGCCTTTACTTGCGCAGACAAATGTCAATTCTTCTAATGCACCTAGCGCTACTTTTGGGCGTCCTTTTTCATCCAAATGAGTAGCTGTCAACAAGAAAGTGAAACCAGTGTTTCAAGCTTTCATGTATGCTAGGAGAACAAATGCCAGGAAAAATGCCTGCATAATCACAGATCCTAGTGCACTATCTATACTGCCTCATACCGATGGCTCTTCTAGTTGTACGATGCCTGCAATTGCGACCAAGGTAGTGTTGACTCTGCCTGTAGCTCTTGTCTCTGCTACTATGGCTAAGACGGCTGCACTACCTCCAATAGATCCTCCTTCTGGGTCTGACACCTATGGAAATAATTCTTCATGGTCCAGGATGGTGCAAATAAGTTCTCCATCCAGTACTCACCCAAATATACCGGAGAAGGCGACTCAAACTACATAATTTGATCACTGGTCGTTCCGGCCCATCCACCTTCTGAGAGCAATGGTGTCTCTTCTTCCCTCTGCCCTACTGCCAGCACAATAAAAGCATTACAATTTCAACCCGTTTTTAGCAAGGACTATACACCTTCGATAAATAGATCAAGAATACTTGACATATTTCATGCAGTTGCTGCGTTACGAGTTATTCGAACAGATGGCATTAATATCGTTGATCAAATTGAACATACACGGTTTAGTATATCTAATATTTGGTTTTGCTCTGAATTAACACTTGAGTATTGAAGTATGAGATGGAGCTCTATTGACTGGGTTTCACAACTAAGATTGTGCAGATTGCATCTGTTAAACATAGTATGTCTGTGTCCGGAATCTGCTTACAGAAGCTGTCTAAAGCTACTTCATGGCCATCATCTGCAATATGTGTGCCTGGGAATGCTATAAATGCACCACATTCTACACTTGCTGGCCCTGTGGCAGATCTTTCTGACATAGTATCTGGAGCTGTTCCACTTCCCAAGGGATCGGTGGTGACACAAGTTGGGACCACAAGAAATAGTGATGGGCTTGATCCCAGTGATGGCTACTGGCAGTGGTTGCCTGTCGCCCTCAAAGCACATTTTTGTTCTTGTGGCAATGACAACAATGCCTATGCTCATGGAATACACAGGGATTTGCCCACTTATTTGAAGAAGGCGGCTTGTTGTCAGTGATGGACTTGTTTGATTATTGCCTTGCAGGTAACGTGGCTCATCAAGCCTATTTCCTTTGACGGTAGGAATACGATCCAGAAAGTAGCCACTACAGGTCTACACAGCCATCCTAAGGGCGGTGTTATAGTATCTGTGCGACATTCATGGCAGATCCTTGAGTAGCTCGGCACCACAGATTATATCCTTGGGGTGAAAATATTCTGTAATGAGCGATCCTTCATCCTGATAAATGTATAAGATCCTCCTAATTGCACGACCACCAAACAAAATGTTAGCACCATAAAACGTCTTCTTGATACAATTGGCGGATCGGTGCCGTTTTTCATAGGTCGATGTCATTGAATGCTCTTTATTGTTGCAGATGAAATCTGCACCTGTGAAATTTAGTGCGGCTAAACCGTAAACTCGATTGTGGATTACTTTATTTAAGTCCTATGAAGCTCTGTGCTTAAATGGCCTCTGTGCCTGTGATTCCTTGCGTGCCTTTACTCTCACTGACAGTAGGAGCTCCTCGACAATTGATTATTATTAATCAACCTGGATATGCACATGTAGTTGACATGGCGATTGTCCCTAGAGAGGAAAGCGACCATCTCCCACTATGTGTCCTGTTGGGTCCAGAAATTAATAAAATACCAACTAGTGAGTGTGACCTAAACAGCGACATATTTGTTAATCAGGGAGGTAATCGTATACAATGGAATCCTCATAACCTGATAAAAGGGCAGGAAGTGTTGATAGGTTTATTACCTCAATTCATCTAACTGTTCGGTGAGAACATAAACATCTCTCAAACGCCTATCGCTGAATCTATCACCCTACTGGCTCGATCCATCAGGGAACATATAACTAAACAAAGGCAGTCTAAAAGTGTTTTTGAATGTTGTAGTAAATCTATTACCAAACGTATTGATTTTGATCCGGCGATATCTGCAGCGGAAAAACATTTGCGAATAGTCGTCAAGTCATATTTGTATACTGCTGTAGGCTACTCTAGAACTGCGCTAATTAATGATGGAATCAAAAATGTAAATGAAGAATATCATCAGTGGCTAAAAAATCATAAAGCTTGGGATGAAAAAAAACAGATGGTTGCTGATCTTGCTAAATCTAATGATGGAATACAAATCTGGGAATTCATGAGACAATGTTCTAAAGGTGTTGTCCCAAGTCAAAGGGTGGCTGAGGGGGATTGGGTTGAATATATTACATCTACAATAGGATCTGCGCAAGGTAAGGCTAATCCAGTGACTATTCCGGAAGTAGGTTGGACATGCACTGCCTCTACTCTGGACATAACTGTGTTAATTGAACATTTGAAGAAGTCGCCCTGCATATAGTGTTCACAGATATTGGCCGGACCAGTATACTACCCACAACGTGGCATGAAAGCCATATTCTCCCTGTATACAAAAGAGGCCCACATCTACTGCCTGCTTGCCATGCTTGATATTGTGGCAAAGATATTGGCTAGGGTTCTTTTAACCGAATTGTCTGAATGGATAGAAGTGAATAATAATGAGAGATAAAGGAGCCGCTATCTGACTTACAGGCTCACTGCATGAGATGACTCTCATAGCTGTAACTGTGTAGCTTACATTTTAGCCTACCTTTAATGGTTAGGAGAGATGTGGCAATCTCAAGGCTATTCAATCCAATGTGTTTTCACTTAAGAACATTATCCAATGTGTTTTCACTTAAGAACATTATCAACACAGATACCCTTTCCAGACTGGCTTTTGACAAATTCATCGACAATACATAACATCTTCACCCTTGTGTCTGCTGTTAAATATTCCAATTTGAGACGGGAGACTGCAGTATATTGTGGTTTTATTGATTTTAGCGCTGCATTCGACACAATGCTGAAAAATAGGCTGTGGAAGAAACTGGTGGCTTGGAATATTCCATCTGGGCTTTTGAAGATGATAATGCTTTTGCATAAAGACACAAGCCTACAGGTTCGGCTAGATGGTAAAGGTAAACTATCATGTGCAATCCCCTCTAGCAGAGGAGTCAAACAAGGCTGCACTCTCGCAGAGATTCTTTTTAATTTGTATCTCACTGATTTTAATGAAGCTTTTGTTGACTTAAATCATTGTCCAGTTAAGGTTGACACGGAATGTACAAGTTGCTTATCTTATGCCGACGATCTAGCACTACTGGATCATACCACAAGGGGTTTACAGGCGATGATTGGTGCATTGGGGAGGAATGCTGTCCAAAATGGTCTCACAGTAAATATATCAAAAAGTAAAGATATGATATTTGCAGCTAATGAAAGGAAGAGATGTTGCCCTCTATGGTCACTGAATGGTGTAACATTAGAGACAGTCACATGTTACAAATATCTAGGTATCTGTGTTGATAATGTTCTTAAGTGAAAACACATTGGATTGAATAGCCTTGAGATTGCCACATCTCTCCTAACCATTAAGGGTAGGCTAAAATGTAAACTACACAGTTACAGCTATGAGAGTCATCTCATGCAGTTAGCCTGTAAGTCAGATAGCGGCCCCTTTATCTCTCATCTTCGAGAGCGGCGATCTAGACCAGCATATGTTGTAGCATTTCCTAATTGTAATGTGATTAGAAAATTTCTGGTTTTAAAATTTTATTTTAGTGATGTTCTTTAGATTAAGGAGGGATATATGGTGATGCCCCGTGCAGAACGACTATGCAGATTATGTGGTGATGATGATCTTGAAACTCTGGAACATATTAGGTTTGGCTGTGAAGTCCTGAGCATATTAAGAGAGAAATACCTGAAGATGTTTAATAATTAAATGGATTGCACTGAGTTGGCTCCGCTATGGTTGCAATTTATGGGTGGGAATAATGCACATTTTATTTATTTTATGGTTACATTTTATTGGAAATGCAAGAGATATTTGTAATTTTATGAAATTGATAAAATGATCGCTGTTTTAACCACGTTATCTTCCTGGCATGGTATTTTTAGTGAGGATCGATAGGATAGTCACTTGGTGTTCTGTCATGTGTTTTTGTGTACAACTGTATGTATGCAGTTTGTTTATTATCATTTTTATTATTGTGTTATCTTATGATGTTTTATGTCGTATATACAAAGCACTATATCTGTAAGTGTATTAGATTAAATAAATAAAAACAATTTAAGAATACATGTATGAAGCAGATTCTTATACTCCTAGCCATAGAACGCCATTCATCAAAGTGTGTTAGTGACATTGCCTAATGTGTCTGTGAAGGGGGGGAGGAAGTAGCAGGGAGATTAATGGACTATAGCAAAAGAAATAGGAAAACTGAGAAAATAACGTGGTAAAGTACTGCTCTTTGACTCTTGCAGATACCAGAGGTGATCACCTTCTGCTGCGATTTCCTAATGTCTTGGGTGGATGAGGAGAACATCCTGGAACTGTACCGGCTAGCGGATTTGTTCGACCTTAGTCATCTCAGCGATCAACTTGATACTTATATCCTGAAAAACTTCAACTCTTTCTCCAGGACAAAGACTTACAGGCAATTCCCCCTGGAAAAAGTTTACTCCCTGCTCAGCAGCAACCGCCTGGAGGTGGAATCTGAGAACGAAGTGTATGAAGGGGCTTTGCTCTACCACTACACCCAGGAGCAGGTGGACACAGACCAGGTATCACTGATGGAGCCCTCTAGGCTGCTAGAGACAGTCCGTTTCCCCCTGATGGAGCTTCCGCTTCTACAGCGATTGCACGATAAGCTCAGCCCATGCCCTCTGAAGGAGATGGTGTCCGGTGCATTGATGTACCACAGGAAGGAGTGCCTGCAGCCCTTGCTGCAGGGTCCTGAGACTGAGCTCAGGTCTGAGTACTGCTGCCTGGTGGGTTTCGGGGGAATGTATGCTGCTTCGAATGTAGTCTTGAGTGATCAAGCAAAGTTCCTGCACCCTGTGTCGGGAGGATGGAAGCAACTGACTGCTTCACAGGCACCCAAAATGTCCAATCAAGGGATTGCTGTGCTGAACAATTTTGCATACCTTATTGGTGGGGACAACAATGTTCGAGGCTATCGGGCAGAGGCAAGGTGCTGGAGGTAAGGCAGCAGGGAACATGATTTTATTGTTCTTGGCATATCTGTTCCTACCATCCTGTAATGTGCTTTATTCATAAGGCTTGTCCCATCATTCATTGTACTGATCTAACCTTCTTCTGCCAACCATCATTCTGTGTATTTTGCGCTTTCTTTTTCTTACTATTCACTTTGACTTCCTTTCCCTTTAAATAACATTTTTGGTCACCCTATCTTTTGTTCAGCATTATTGATCATCCTTTATCATATCTCTTCCATTCTATCTCCTCCCCCCATAATAGCTTCTGGCTTGCCTTCCCTTTCACTTATTGAATTTTCCTTTCCCATCTCCCACCTGTTACCCTGCCTTTGTCATTGCTTCTTCCTTTACATATATTGTTGCATCTCCAAAACATGTCTTGGTATTTTCCTTTTCTTGTCACTCGTTGGCCCTTTCTGTTCCCCGCTTTCTTTCCCTTCACACTGATTATTTCTTGCTCTATCCTTCATCGTTGTTTTCCCCTTTCTTTCTTGTACCCCATATACTAACTCTCACTCCTGCTTCCTGTTTTGCTTTCTTAGCTCTACCTTATTTATTGCTGCTTCTCATTCCCTGGCTACCTTCTTGCTGTTATCTCATATCCCTCACCCCATCTCATTTCCTCGTGACCTTTTTATCCTTCGTGCCCTATTCTTTCTGATGCTCTTCTCTTCCAGTCTTTGCTCTTTCTGCTGTCTTTCCTGTATACTCTTGTGGGATGTTTTGGCATTTAATAGATGGCATGGACCTAAGGTGGCTTGTGTCATATCTTGTAATGTGGTTTGGTATTTTGCCTGTTTTTGAGGTATGACCCCCGTCACAACAAATGGTTCCAGATCCAGTCAATGCAGCAAGAGCATGCTGACCTCAGTGTCTGTGCCGTCGGAGAATACTTGTATGCTGTCGGAGGGCGAGATTATCGCGAAGAGCTGAAGGTGGTGGAGCGGTATGACCCCAGAACGAACACATGGTCATATGTGGCTCCCCTGGAGCGAGAGGTCGGTTAAATAACACTGCAGCACACATACTTAGTACAGTATTGGAACATTGCCTCAATAAACACTACACAAAATATTTTAACCCTCTGTGCCCTCCACCCTAATGCAAACCTAGCACATACTGCTCCTGACTAGAAAAATCGTTCTCCTGCATTGGATCATTTATGGATTCACATGCTGTGAATATTCCCCGTCGTCATGCTGGGAATCCCCGGTTACTTTGATTTAGTAATTTTCCTATGGAAAAAATTTGACACCTTGAGTGTCCGATCGATGTCTTTGTGGATGCTTTTGGTCCCCACCAACAGGACGTTGAGTGTATAGCTCTGCCCCAGCAGCTACCCCATAGATTTCAACCGCCTTTCGAGCTGCTGGGATTCCTTGCGTTCTTCCCTCCTGAGAGACAATCGCGTTCCTCAAAAGAATTAATATTTCTTCCTTTTTCTCCATCGGAGCAACCGACAGCTACATGTACAGTCCCGTTCGAGACCATGGAGACATCCAGACCAAAAGTCCTTATTCTGGTCTTGTGACACTTGCTGCCTAAAAAATGTGTACAAAGGCGACATGCATGCAGATTGTCTTTACTGTCTCTACCCTAACCATTCCGCGGAGGAATGTGAAATCTGCCTGGGTTTTTTTCAAAAAACCCTTTAGGACAGAAACTGTTGCCTAATTTGCTGGCTTAATGAAGGAGCATACCTGGTGTCGGAAGTGGGTTCAAGGAGTGGGAGAGCTACCTCTCCCTCTGACAAGAGGTTGCCATCACGTCAGAGATCCAAGTCTGAAGAAATGTTGGCAAAAAAACAGGTGCGCCAAAAAACACCCACGAGCCACGATAAAGCCAAACGCTCCTCCCCGGTTAAGAAAACACCAGGTAGCAGTGAGGGGTCCCATTCTGTGTCTAAACACTTGTCGAAAGTCCCGTCCACAAAGACTCCATTGGAAAAAACGAGGGAAAAGGGCTCACGCCTGTCGACAAAACCCACGTCATACTCGTCGAGAAGGTCCTCTCCGACGAAGGACAAACACAGATCCAAGTCGTCCACAAAGACCTCGTCTTCTGCAAAAAAAGAAACGCCATTCGTCCTTGGAGTCTCGCAAATCCTCCTATGAAAAAGAGTCGTCCACGAGGCACCCTCCGCCGACCACCTCGTCGACAACCAAAAAACACATTCATCCGGGAGTAAGACTATGCAGCCTTCAACCCGTCAACCACTGTCACAGCATCACAGAGTTACCTACACAGGACAGTGTATCATCCGCCAAGGGTTTACTAAAAACCCAGACAAGGGATGCGGTAGAGCATGGACATGTTCATCCTGAAAGATCTCCTATAAGTTACCCAGACATCATACCAGAGGACATTTTACAGCATGAAATCACTTCAGATTTTGAGCCCCCACCAGAGGATTGTCCAGGGGTCACACACTCTGTTCCTGAGGAAGGTACTTCCCACTCTCCTATTCAGGACAAACCCTCTGATCGCTTACCGTCAAGAGGAGAAAACACACCTCTAAGAATTCAGACACCTACTCTACCATCAACCCCGTCTGGAATGGGAGGTATGAATCCACAATACCCCCTTCTACACCCACAATCCTTGCTCTCCCTGCAAGTGCTTTCTACACTACAGTCACTATTGGGGCAACTCAATGCCAGGCTTCCACCCCCGCAGCTACAGGCAGTTCATGTATGCGGAAAAGACCAGGGTACGCCAGGTCAGTAGCATCAAAGGGATCCAGGCCATCCCTCTAGGGAACAGAACACACTTCTAAGAGCTCAATCACCTCCTAGAACACCACCTCCACGAGGACATAGTCCACGTATAGGCGAGCAATAAGAGAGAGAATTAGTAGACAGCGTGGCCACTTGTTGGAATTCAAACACGCGCAAATCCTGTTAAGTGTCAAACCCGCACCTTCAAATTCGTCAACAGGAGGTGCGTCAAATGTTAAAGAAATGGGCGATCGAAAGAGTTCCTTGTTCGGCAAAGGGAAAAGGAGTATACTCCAGGTACTTTGTCATCAAGAAACCAGACAGGAAGTGGCATCTTATCTTATCCTGAACAAAAACATCATAAAGCAGTTCCAGATGGTGACACTTCAGGACTTCATAAAGGCAATACAACCCCATGAATATCTGGCGCGTAAGACCTCATGGATGCGTACTTCCACATCCCAATACACCCAAGGCACTGAAAGTATCTCAGATTCAATGTCGGTGAAAGCCATTACCAGTTTTGAGTACTTCCATTCAGCCTATAATCAGCACCCAGGACGTTCACAAAATGCCTAGCACCAGAAGAAGCTTTTCTCAGAAAACAGGGCCACCACGTCTAGCCATATCTAGATGACTGGTTGGTTCGAGGTCCAACATATCAGCAAACCATGTTTTCTCTGAGACAAACAGAAGCTCTTCTCCAACAATTGGGATTTGCAATAAATTACACCAAATCTTGCACAGTTCCTTCAAAACGTTTGGTGTTCTTGGTGCTCAATTCCTCATGAACCAAAGTCTTGTCAGACCCTCATCAGACAGGGTGAAAAAATGGATAACCCAAACAAATTCTTTCACTCCAAACATGTTAGTCACGGTGCGCACATACATGGCTCTCCTAGGGACCATGTCTTCCTGCTTCTCGCTAATACCCTACTGCAGGCTACCTATGCGGTCAGTGCAAAGGTTTCTGGCTACCAGATTCTCCCAAACCCAGGGATCCATATCAGACAAGAGTGCCATCTCTCAGACTCTCTCAAACACACTAAAATGGTGGACATACCGCAACAACATCATCAAAAAGGGAATGCCCCTCGTGGAGCCCAACTACCATCTCACAATTGTGACCGATGCCTCCCTGGCGGGATGGGGAGCTCACCTGGACAAATGCCAAGTCAAAGGCCTGTGGACCCCCGAAGAATCGGTCCTCCACATAAATGTGCTGGAGCTGCGGGCAGTACATTGGGCCCTAAAATTCTTACTCCCGCTAATCAAGAAGTCAGCGGTACGAGTCCTCGCGGACAACACAGCCACCATGTTTTATCTGCGGAACGCGGTCAAACACCCTGTCCCAAGAAGCACAGAGCATTTGGCACTGGCCCTTTCACAAAAACATTCTGCTTCAAGTCTTCCACCTCCCGGGGATACAAAACAAAGAAGCGGACACCCTTAGCTGGGATTTGTCGCAGTCCCACGAATGGCAACTACACAACCAAATATCCAAAATCTTTTCGACATGGGGTCATCCTCCCCTGGACCTCTTCTCCACTCGGTGCAAAAAGCAGTGCAGGAAATTCATGAGCAGGACCGCTCATCCTGACTCTCAAGGGGACGCATTTTCGTTCCCATGGACAGGCATGTTCGCACATGCGTTTGCTCCATTCCCTCTCATCAGGAAAACAATCCAGATGATATGCAAATATCACTCCAAAATATTCCTGGTAGCACCGTACTGGCCCAGACAAACCTGGTTCTCTGACCTTCTTCAATTGGCAGCGGACAATCCAATCCATCTAGGATCTCACACCAATCTCCTGTCGCAGAACGACGGGTTGATTCTACATTACGACCCGATCTCCCTCAAATTAACAGTGTTGCTCCTGATCACGCCGAATCCGTCCACTTAAACATCCCTCTAGACTGCCAGCGCATTCTAGACGCAGCTAGATCTTCGTCCACTAACATTTCCCTCAAACACAAATGGAAAGGGTTCTGTACATGGTGTGCACAGCAGCCCAACCTTCAACCACTGGCCATAAAGCCTCAAAAGGTTCTTCCCTACCTTCTCAAATTGCCAAAAGAAGGTCTAGCGATCTCCTCTATAAAGGTGTACATGGCAACAATTTCTAGATTTACAAGGAAAAGCTTATCTCCTGCTCTCTAGAGCAACAGGCTATTCATTCTTAAAGGGCTCTTTCGTACTTTTCCTCCAAGAAAAGGATTCCACCGGTATGGTGCCTGAATCTTGTCCTGGCCGGTCTTATGAAAACTTCTTTCATACCTCTATGAACAGCACACCTCAAATTTGTGACCTGGAAAGTGGCATTCTTAATAGCCATTACATCCTCTAAATGAGTTTCGGAACTACAAGCTTTAGTAGCAGATCCTCCATATCTGCGGTTCGTGAAGGACAAAGTGATACTTTCCACCAATCCTCACTTCATCCAAAAAGTGGCATCGGAATTTCACAAGAATGCAACCATAACTCTGCCTACATTCTTTCAAAAAGTCACTTCCCCAGCGGAGATAGCCATGTGTAAAGACTGGAGGGGGGTTATCTGTACTCCTGCTCTCTATATAACAGAGTCGAAGCACAGAGCACCTCAGCCAAGATTCTCTATTGTTGGTAGCAATGGACGAAGTTTAACTCTCAGGATGTGATGCAGGCTGGTTTTTAAGTACAGTGTAGTCCCCAAGCACCCACAAAGGAATGTCCACACACGGTTAGTGAAAACAATCTTTATATAAATAAGGTTCACGTCATATACACAATCACAATAACACACTTTGTACTCTGGCAATACTATAATGGCAAATATATACAGGTGTACGTGGTACCACTCTTAACTATCGATTCCTTTGAAATGCGTCCACTGCTAAGTGCCCCACAATAGCATACGAATCAGATTGTAAGATGAATCAACAATAGACACAGAATGAAAGCCAGTTAAATCGAGCAATTGGCAGAACAGTCCCCCGTCTACCTAGAGACAGTTCTGTGTGAGGATCCCCCATCCCCAACCTGGGCAACCTGTAAATGAAGCATATTTGATAAGCCCAGTCCAATTATGCCCAATAGTCTCGATTCCGTCTAAAGGTTGTACGACCCCAAACTACCTGATTTCGTAGAGTTCTTCGGTGAGTCGTTGATGGGCCGTTCTTGATTGCACTCCCTTTAATGCAGGAGCCACGGTCGTCGAGAGTCGGTGAAGAAAAGGGATGAACACTGTCGTTGTGGCAGCAGCTTCGGTTCTTGCAGTGCTCGTTGACGACTGGTCGAAAACGTCCTGCAAACTGAGGCGTACGGTGCACCTCGACGATGAGTGTTCATTACTGCAAAGAGTCGATGAATAACTTTGGCCATCAAGGGCCTCTGGTCGTCAGCGTCTCTGTGGTCTTCGAGTGGTGGGAAACCCACCGGCAGATTCTCCTCAGTCATCGGCGGCCTTGACTTTCTCCAGCAGGACGAAAGCGGTCGACGGTGATGAGCAAGGGAGTCCTTGGATCAAATGTCTTGGGCAAAGGCGCACTGCTGCTCCGGTCGGCGACATTGGTCGTCGACGATGATGGGACTTCAATGTCCGGGCACTTCGCTTTGTGATTCCGCAGTGGTCCCCGTCTCTGGTTGACATCCTTTCGAGGGTCTGACGTCCAGGGAGCTTTGGCAAAGCTTATCTGGTGCACGATGTAGCTCGGGAAGAGGTCTCCTAGCCAGGTCCTTCCTTGGATCAGTTCCTTGACAGTCACGCAGCTTTCAGATTAGCGAAGGACAGCAGCAGCAATTCTTCTTCTTCTTCCAGCAGGCTTTAAGGTTAAGCATCAAGTATCAACCTCAGCTTCTGAACAATGTCCATCAGTGAGAGGTCCCCAGATATACTGTTTGGTCTCTCATTCACTCTGCTGGGTCACACTCAGGCTACCAATCATTCAGAAGAGCATTCAGGCAGACAGGCAGCCAATCAAGCTCACAGTGCATTCAGGCCATTCTCCTCCTCCAGACACTCAAAACAAGGAATGTGTATTGGGACAAGTACCCAACCATTCAGCACTCCACACTGCATTCATACCAGTTTTCGGGCAGGGCTGTCTCAGTCTTTGTGTCACATACCATGAGCCAGACACCATAACAAGAAGTACATATTGGTCACACACTCCATTCACCCAGGTCCCACCCCAAGGGTGTACCCACAATATACAGTCACTGGGAAGGCTCCAGCCAGTCTGGCCTGGACTTTCCCACATTCTCCAGCATGGGGTCTGGCATGGATTCACATGCTCATGAATATTCCCCGTCGTCGGGATGGGAATCCTGGGTAAAAATAAAAAGCAGTTTCAGTTTCGTTTCTGAACTGTCTTAATCCTAATAACCAATCACTGGTCTCTGGGTCATACTGCCCCCAGCCAATGACTGCCTTTTACCTTAGCCCCTCCTCTGGCAGCCATCTTCAGATTTTTACTGCACGTTTAAGTGCTTGGAGTCCTCATGCTTAGTCTCAGGCTTTACTGCGTATTGCGTTTTTTCATATAGTTTACTCTTATTTTTCGGTCAATTCTAGCCTCAAGCTCCACCGATTCATCTTCCGATCAATGGGGACCCGTTTCGGAAATCTATATGCCCCTCAAGGGTGAATTTTCATTGAATTTCACTTCTTGGAGGACTCCAGAAGAACTTGGAGGCCTACCCCGCGTGGTCATGCCCAAAGACCAGGGAGACTCGACCCCTCTGTTTAGGATCTGCCCAGGATGTGGACTACAGAACGTCTTCAAAGAGGATGGACACTCACGGTGCCTCTACTGCCTACACGCATATAAATTGCATGTTTAGGAGGCCTGTGCATTCTGAAAGGACATGTCCTCCCGTACTATGAAGGACCGCCACAAGCGACTCGCTGACTGGCTGGAGTCGAAGAGCCCGGCGGCAGGTGAGTCCCGGCAACGTACTTCTCCGAAGAGAAAATCAGAGCGGTCTTCTAAGACCTTTGAGGGCACTCCGGCGACGGGGGCCCAACATAAGGCAAAGCACCGCCAGTCCGCGGGTACCGGGAGCGCTGTTGGTACGGGATTCTTGGCTGCCAGGCTAGGCGCGACAACACACAACGCCGTCAACCATGAGCCAACGCTCCGGCTCGATGAAAAGGAAATCGGACAACCCGGGTAAGCTTCTGGAAAAGGCCCGGCCGGTTCCGACGGAGAAAGCCAAGGGGGAGCTAGGCAGTGGCCCTCCCCCCACGGTGAAGACCTCGGGCGCGCCTAAGGTTGCAGAGGCCCAGATTCACCAGGCTAAGGCTTTGATTGAGGGAGTGGTGGCGTGCCTGACGAACACCGCAGAGGCGACCCCAGTGGAAACGACCCTGAAGCCTAGTGTTTCCCTGCCCAGCCGCAGGGAATCGTCTTTCACGCCCATCGATAGACCCCCGTGAAGCCCCTGGGTGAGAAAAAGGGGGGGGGGAGCGCGGTAGTCCTACTGGACTCAGATATCTCCTCTAAGGACCAGCTTTCAGGACTCGAGATGGTTCTTGACAAGCGATTTGCCGAGGTCAGGGCCACGGGAAGGACCCTGACGAGGTGGACGTGGAAAGCGACAGGGGAGAGGGCGAGGAACGGCAGATCGAAGAAAAGCCAGAGGACTCTACACCGCTGCCGACGTTACCGTTGCAACTGCTGCCTCCACCGGTGGACAGGTCGGAGGACATCTTGTTAGCCTTGCACACGATGTGCACAGAAATAAGGACAAAGTTGCCCTTGCCTCTGGCGGATGACCCAACGGCGCCTGGACCGCCAGAGAGCCCACCATCCAAGCGAAGACAGATCCTCCCCTGCCTTTCCATCCTTCACCTCCATTCCCTCCACCGAGGGACGAGACTGGGACAGAGATGACGGGGACAGATGACGACAGCGGTGACGACTAAACATATCTCCTGTCGCCCCCTCCCCAGGCTTCCCCTCCTGACGAAATTGGCTTGTTTCACGCCATGATTGCTAGGGCCTCAGAGCTCTTCCAGCTTTGCCCCGAAGAGCAGAAGATCTCTGCGGTGGCCAAGAAGAAATCGGCAGGGGCGACGGCATCGACTTCCACTTCCCCGCCGGACGCGAGGGGAAGAAGCTGGATGCCATGGGACGTCGGATAATCTCGTTCGGCAGCGACGACCATTAAGCCGGCCAACGCTTTCACTATCGTGGCCTGCTACGATAGGGAGCTGTGGTTTAAAATCGCCCCCCTCCTGGACGACAAGAGAGCAGAGGCCCTCGAAATCCTGCAGGAGGGCGAGGTGGCTTCTGACCACGCCATCACGGTAGCCACGGACATCGCCGACACTGGTTTTCGCCAGATGGGCAACAGCGTTTGCCTTCGCCGGCACGGTTGGCTCAGGGCCACCGATTTCCGTCTGGACATACAGACCAGGGTACTGGACATGCCCTTCGACGGGAACAATCTGTTCGGCAAGGCAGTGGATGAGCACTGCAGGCCATCAAGGCGGACCCTGAGGCGGCCCGTGCCTTGGGCATGCTCTATCAGCGACGGCTGTCCTTTCAGACCTCCGGAGCCAAGTCTGAAGGTGCCTCCAAAGGATTTGGCGGCAGCTCTTCATCGTACTGTGAGGTGGCCCGTTCTTCATCGTAGGAAGCCTACAGGAGCCACAGCAAGGCCGGTGGACATCATCGTCGTCATCGTCGCCAGGGGGCCCTAGGTGGCAAGGCCTCGGCGAAGCAGGACTGAACTGGCCGTGATGTCGGGCCCCCTCCCAAGCACCCCGGTGGGAGGCCAGCTGGCGAACTTCGTTGGTGTTTAGAAATCCATCTCCACCGACCGTTGGGTGCTGGATGCCCTGGCCAGGAAAGAAAGCCACATTCCACAGCTACATCTGGAGGTACGAGCGATGCTGGAAAAGGGCGCGATAGAGCGCGTCCCAAAGAGGCTCCGGTGCTCCGAAGTATACTTGCGGTACTTGCTCGTCCGAAAGAAGAATAATGACGGCGCATCCTAGATCTCTGCCACCTCAACAAATACATACAATCCCAGAAATTCCGGATGGTCACCCTTCAACACGTGCTGGGACAGCTGGAAGAAGGGGACTTCCTGTCGTCACTGGACCTGGGGGACGCATACTTCCACATCCCCATATGCAAGGGACATCGAAAAGGTCTGCGCTTCGTGGTCCAAGGACGGCACTATCAGTTCAAGGCACTGCCCTTCCGTTTGAAGTCGTGGCAAGGGTCTTCACCAAGTGCCTGGTGCCGGTGGTGGCACGGCTGTGCCTGCAGGGAATCAACGTCTACCCCTATCTGGACGATGGCCTCATCCGAGCGAAGTCAAGGGATGTGTGGTTGCCATCAACCACACATCGAAGACCGCCCGCCTGCTCACGGAACTGGGGTTCTCGATAAACTTTGGTGCCATCGCAGGACGCCCTGTTCCTGGGAGCCAGGCTCAACCCGGTGGCGTGACAGGCTTCACCGTCGGTGCAGAGGATAAAGGCCATCCCGGGCACGGTACAACGGCTGTTGACCATGGAAGTTGCCAGGGTGAGGTCCATCAAGTCCCTGCTCTGCATGATGTCGTCATGCATATACCTCATGCGGCTGTGCAGGTTGCGGATGCAGCCACTGCAGGAGTTCCTCCATGCCTGTTGGATACAAGTGTTGGGAAGCTTCGAGGACAAGAACACCCTCAACGAGACTTTCCGACAAGCGATCCGGTGGTGGGGCATCCACGCGCATCTCGCGGCGGGCATGGACTTCCAGACCCCAGCGCATCAGGAAATGGTGACAACAGACACCTCCCTGGAGGGTTGGGGCGCGCACACTGGAGATCTCCACGCAAGAGGCCTTTGGCTCCCGTAGGAGAGGGAGCTGCACATCAACGTCTTGGAGCTCGAGCCGTATTCTGGGCTCTCAGGTCCTTCCTTCCGTCCCTCAAGGGCAAGGTGGTACGGGTCTTCACCGACAACACCACCACAATGTTTTACATCCGGTAGCAAGGGGGAACCAGATCCCTGGCTCTCTCCAAGGAAGCACAAGATCTGTGGCACTGGGCCGTCGCCCAAGGGATGTTCCTGGTACCCTTTCACCTGGCAGGAGTGAAGAACACAGTCGCTCACTCAGCAGGGCGCTGCACTCTTGCCATAAGTTGGAGATTCGGCAAGATCAGGTAGATCTCCTATTCCGACGGTGTGGCAATCACCAGATCGATCTGTTTGCGACAGCGGCGCACACCAAGTGCCGGAAGTTCGCCAGCAGGTTTCCCCAGCTGGGGTGCTTGGGGGACGCATTCTCCTTTCCCTGGGACAGCCTGTTGCTCTATGCATTTCCACCGTTGCCGTTGTTTCTGCGACTCATCGGTCAACTCAGACGGTCCCGGTGCAGATGATCTTCGTCGCACTGGCGTGGCCGAGACAGATATGGTTCCCGGACCTTCTGGACATGTCAGCGTCCCCTCTAGTCAAGCTGTCGACGGACACGGACCTTCTCGCCAGGGAAGGAGGTGCGATCCTGCATTACGACCCAGGATCGCTGAACCTGCAGGCCTGGCTCCTGCAGCACTAGAGTTTGGAGGCTACAATATCCCGGTGGAGTGCAAGGAGGTACTTGCCAAGGCCAGGGCTTCCTCGACTCTTAAGTGCTATGGACATAAATGGAAGAAGTTCTCTGTCTGGTGCCGTGCACAGAACATCAACCCTCTATGGATTACGGCCCTTCAAGTGCTACCATATTTGCTGTCGCTGGCCAATGTGGGGCTGTCACATGCCTCCATCAAAATTCATCTGGCGGCTATCTCCCGCTACACCAGAACTCTGGGGCGGTCGTCACTGTGGTCCCACCGCCACTGTCAAGGAGTTCATGAAAGGACTGTTCCACTCGTTCCCGCCGAAGACCCCGGCGTGGGAGCTCAACGTGGTGCTGACCAGGCTCATGGGTCCGCCATTCGAGCCTTTGCATTCAGCGCCGCTGAAATTTCTATCGTGGAAGACAGCGTTTCTTGTGGCCGTCACCTCCGCACGATGAGTCGGAGAGATCCAGGCCCTCTCCTGCAAGCCCCCGTACCCGACATTCCACGAGACAAGGGTAGTGCTGAGGACGCACCCCTCCTTCATGCGCAAGGTGCCGTAGGATTTCTATCTCAACGAGTCCTTGGTGTTGCCTGTTTTCTTCCCGTCGCCTTCGTCACCGGCTGAGAGGACTTTGCACTTGCTGGATGTGGCTAGAGCGCCGAGGTTCTAAGTGGACTGCACAAAGAGTTTTCAGAAGACATCACAGCTGTTTGTGAACTTTGACCCTGTGAACTAAGGGAAGGCCCTCTCCAAGGCTTCCATTTCCAGATGGCTCTCCGGCTGCATCATGCACTGTCATCGGTTGGCAAACCGCACGTTGCCTGACCGTCTGAGCCCATTCAACCAGAGCGATCGATGCTACTGCAGTGTTCCTGTCTGGTGTGCCCCTGCTGGACATCTGCAGGGCTGCTACGTGGAGGTCGACACACACCTTCACGAAATTCTACTGCGTTGAGCGGGATTCCAGGGAGGAGTCCAGAGTCGGCCAAGCAGTGCTGCACAACCTGTTCGCTTGAAGGTGAGCCTGGTGAGGAGGTAAGAGATGCTTAATGTTGAGCCTTGCCACCTCCCGTGGTTGTGCATGCGTGTACTGCTATGTATTCTTGTATTCATGAGCATATGATTCCATGCCAGACCTCATGCTGGAGAAGGAACAAGTTACTTACCTGTAACTGTTGTTCTCCAGCATGGGTCTGGCATTGATTCAAATGCGAACCCTCCCGCCTCCCCCTCTGCTGCTCTTCTCTTGGTCCTACTGCCAGTTTACGTGCTACCAAATCTGAAGATGGCTGCCAGAGGAGGGGCTTAGGTAGAGGGCATTCATTGGCTGGGGGCAGTATGACCCAGAGACCAGTGATTGGTTATTAGGAGAAAGACAGTTCAGAAATTAAACTGAAACTGATTTTTTCTTTTACCGAGGATTCCCAGCCTGACGACAGGGAATATTCATGAGTATGTGAATCCATGCCAGACCCATGCTGGGGAACAACAGTTACAGGTAAGCAACTTGTTCCATACCATATATGGAACTTCCACCCAACAGCTAGTCAGGTGGAAGGGACAGAGTCAGGGCTTCCTAGGAATTTGGGAAAAACAAGGTAACATGCAATAGAAAGCAAGAGGCCACAGGGGCCATCTTGTCTCCTATCAGGAATCAACTGATTCCAATGGAAGGGCCTGGGTATCCCAACGTAGAGGATACTCAGTGCACCTGTCAAATTCAGCATGGACCTACCACCCTGCTCTGTGGGCCACACATAGGTGCCCAAAAACATGCACTAGGGGTACAGGGATGTACGCCCACCCATGGGTGCCAAAAAGAGGAGGAGCTGCACTGCCAGGAGTCCCACATGGACTCCTGGGCAGGAAATAACACACAACATGCACGAAAAAGGACTACAGAACAAGGACAGGGAGGCCCTGTCCCTCCAATGCATTTCCAGCATCACACCCTGCACTCTTGAGTGTGAAAAGGGCGTACAAATATTATCTTGACCGGACAAAATCATTTAGAACAACTAAACAGCTTTTTATCTCGTTTGGCCCATCAAACAAGGGAAAATCCATTTCCAAACAAGGCATCGCAAGGTGGATATCCTCAGCGATTTCCTTCTGCCACACAAAAGCCAACATACCTCTGCAAACTGCGGCTACTACACATTCTACAAGGATCACGGCTGCCTCTGCGGCTCTCTGGACCGGAGTGCCCATCAAAGACATTTGCCAGGCAGCAACATGGGCAGTGCCTCACACATTTACCAGGCACTACTGCCTACATCTACTGCACACTGAAGCCGTGCAGATGGGACAAGTCATTCAACGGCTGTTCAAGTAAGATAAGCCCCTCAGCTTTCCGGGGTATTTTCTTGTACTTACGTATGTATACTTCTCACATTAGCACAGAACATTTGAAAGTCTCTAATCTTTGTTTGCCTGGTTTATCTCCTCCTAACATGTATACTGGTATAAAATATATTCAAAGCATGTGAATTCATGGAAGTTCCAATGCTGCAGAAGGGAATAGTTTCTTACCTGTAACTCAATTTCTCCAGCATTGGTATCGTTCATGGATTCACATGCACCCTCCAGCATGCCCCCTCCAGGCAAACATACTCTACAGGGGGATGTTCTTCAGCTAGAGTGGTTAAAATCTGAGGGGAAGCTGCTGGGGCAGAGCTATACACTCAACGTCCTATTGGTGGGGACCAAAAGCACCCACAACAACGTCGATGGGACAACTCAAGGTGTCAAATTTTTCCATAGGAAAATTACAAAATCAAAGTAACCAGGGATTCCCAGCCTGATTAAGGGGAATATTCACAGCATGTGAATCTCAGAAATATACCCACGCTGGAGAAATTGTTTTGAATTACATTTTTACTTTCTTAATTTTTTATCCTAGTTATTTTCAATAATAACTACTTCATTTTCAGTCTTCAGTTTTGCTAAAATATCTTTACTGTGTATTGTTAAACATGCCTATGGCCTGCCAGGTTTTATTTTTAGGAAGGGGTGCCACTAATACTTGAAGTGGCATCATGAATATGTTTAAAAAGTATTAAAGTAATCATCAGATGAACCTTTGAAAAAAGCAATAGGCTACATCATGTATATGCCCCCAAAATATACCCTCAAATTGAATCCTGTGGAAAGCCATTATAGAATGATTCTTTGCCACCCTGTAGTACATGTCACAAAGTAGCAAGAGCAGATTAATGGCTGAAAGCTGATGCTACATTCTGTCAACACTGGACCGTATTGTAATACATAATAAGCAATCTAACTGAAAATTACATTTCTACGTAGATGGTCTTTCTCTCTGGCTAGGTGTGTGAGCATGTGCAGGTGTGTTATTTGTGTGTGTGACTGTGTGTGTAAGTGAAGTGTAATGATGTCCCCTGATGTGGCCTGCTTGTGGTGTGTCGGAGTGCACCCTCTGCATGATGTGCTCGCCAGGAGGAGGATGGGCAGGATCCCCTGCTCCCACTGTCAGGAACATGGGAGGGGGGGGGCTTGGAGCAGGGACCGCCAGATGGATTATGCTGCCGCTACTGCCCCTTTGAGACAGACTCAGAATGTAGAAGTAGAAGTTGCGGGCCCAGTCAGCACAAACTTGTTGTGTATCATGAACATATATCAAGTCAGAGCTTAACCAAATAGTCTTTCACTTGATGCTGCAGCAGGGAGAAGATAGTTGAGCAGACTTGGATTCTTCCCAACTGGCTCACAAAGCACAGCTAGCTTGCCGGAATGCACATGCATGATTCTTCCAATTTCAAGCTTGCGCACCTGCCCTTTAAGTGCTCTGTCCGTATTAGAGAGAAATTGGGTGCACTAGACCATATACACCTTAGCACAGAGGGCCTGTGCAGCCCAGTGAATCCCAGATTACAAACACTGATCACACACCCAGTTGCAAGTCCTTGTTGCAGCCCTCTCACCTTTGTTTGGCATTCATGTTTTTCCTAAGGCAGCATCCCCACCCTATTTGGTGTGCTGCCAAGGGATGCTTTTTCAGTGATGTTTTGGGTGCACTGGGTAGCCCCTGTAGTGCTGGAGTATACCTCTTCTTTTTATGACATGTGCTTTTATCTCTGCAGCACAAGACATCTTACATGGAGTGTTGGGAATACACTTTGTGTCCCCTTTTCTTTGCCTTCTCTTGTTGTTACTTTCTAGGGATCTTCTAAACAGGCTGGTGGCAGTTGTTACATTGTTCCCCTTTCTGTGGGTGAACTATCAAACATTTCCTTTTTAGCTGCGCTAATGCAGTTAAGAGGAACATATACTTAAAATAGCCTCTACCCATGTTTCAAGCCCTGTTCAAGATGCTATGTCCCTTGATTAGCTGTCCTTGTACCTTGCCAGGTGGGGGAAAAGGCATCTTGCAGAAAGCTTGCAAAGGTACTCGTATGTATCTGAGCTGGAAGTTGGGAAGGGAGCTGTCTGCCCCAATGCACAAACCTTCAGGGGTTTGGCTGTTGCTTGTCAGATCTGGAAGGCTGGCTGTTCACTATTGGACAGCCACCTCACCATTGAAAGTTGCAGGTGTCCTTATTGGAGGTCCAAATTCTGGATATGAGATGTGCTGGACTCATAAACCAAGTCGACCATGAGAGTTTGAAAGACTCGAAGACAACGACTGAGGGATTCTGGGGGACTGCTGCAGAAGCTAACGTTTGCTCAGCGAACCTCGACCTTCTGTTCAACAACAAATATCTCTTTGCATGGGGTGTGTCCTCCCTCGTATTGCTCATCTTATGATAATTATCACTCCAGCTTCAGATTCTTCAGCAAAAATGTTTTTTGACAGGGGGCGCTGTGCGCTGTCGATGTCCCTCGAGTGCCTCAGTTCGACTGTCAACGTCATCATCAGTATAAGTAGTCACACAGCACCCTTTGGCTTCATTTCCGTTATTTTTCCGAGCTAACACTTCAAGAGAATTACAGTGCACTTCGGTTCTTCTGTGAAATCTAGTTATTCTCGTTACGAAAATGTCTTCTTCATTGGCACCATCAATGCCTAAGTCTGGCATTAAGAAGTGCCAAGACTGTGAATCGAAGTTGTCAATCACCGACCCCCACCGCATATGTCTGTGGTGCCTTGGTTTCGTGCATCGCACCTACGACTGTGGTTCTTATGAGGCAATGACTGGAAAGGCTCTCAGGGAGTGTAAAGGTAAATTGGCGGTGGGGAGGTTACCTTCGAAAGTCTCCTTCGTAGAGTTCAAAAAAGACCAATGAGTTGAGGGATTCCTCTCGACGTAAAAAATCAAAGCGGTCTCGAACGAGAAGTCGATCACGCCATTCTTTGTCTTCTTTGAAAAAGGCCAAGAAACAGCGTCATAAGTCGCCTTCGACCTCTAATGATTCCTCGGCTGAGGTGATCAGGTGTCTAATGAAATCGGACTCCCCTGCAAAGTGGGATGCGTTTTGTACTGAAAGGCTCAAGAATGCTGCCTCGACCCCCTCAAAGAACAAGCAGAAGGCCCACGCCCCTGTCGGTTAGCAAAAGGATGACAAAGGGAAGTCGAAGACAAAATCTTCGAATCCGAGCCTTAATCCGGTGATGCATCGAGAAAGTTCTCAATCAGACGAAAAATTGCCGAGTCAGGAACCTAGCCCATTGAAGGTTCCATAATAAAAGCACAAGAAGTTGACGACATTGACGCCTTCGCTGACTATGGCAATCCCAACTTCAAGTTCATTGTTAAGTACTTCAAAATTGTAGTGGTGCAGGAAAAGGTTTTCAAACCTTAACCTAAATAAGGCTTTTTTACGTCTCTATCGGCCATCTCTGAGGAAGATCAACCCTCTGATAACGCACCACCTTTTGGGCTAGAATTCGGCACCCTTATGTGCCAAAGGAGCTCATCTTTGGTGAGTCCAGATTAAGGGACTTATATGACAACCTTGAGTCAGCCCGTGCGTTAGATACCTCTCCTGAGATAGAGTTTGGCAAACCAGATCCAACTGAACATGCAAACTCCTCATATAGGAAACTAATGAGTAAGGTTATAGAGTTTTTAGACACGAGCAGTCCTACCCCTTCTTTTGAACAATATGATATGACAGACATCTTGGACCAGGGTCCCCAGAAAGACCCAATTTGACCTTTCCACATTGCATTACAGAAAAGGGTTTCTGCAAATTGGGAGACACCAGAGACTGCGGATACAGTAAATACAAATGGTGACAAAAAATACAGACCATGCAGCAGCGACCCAGAGTATCTGACTAAATACCCAACACCAGAAAGTTTGGTGGTTCAGGCTGCTTCATCTACCAAGCAGTCAGCATACCCATCCATCCCTCCTGATAGGGATGATAAGAGGGTGAATGCATGAGCGAAAAAGGTTTTTAACGGCTGGTAGTATGACATTAAAGTCAACAAATGTGACTTATACTTTGTCAAGGTTTACGTTTACCCTGTGGGACTGCGGAGCCTTGGCGGCTGACCACATCCCGGAAAGGGAGGAAAGAGACGTGTTCCTGGCAGTCATCACGGATGGTAAGTAGACAATGGGTGAATGTCTCTAGTCGGGTTTGGATACTGCAGACAGCATCAGCAGATCCATGGCGGCTAGCACAGTGTTAAGCAGATTTACGAGGTTGAGGAAGTCAGGGTTTGCATCCAGATGTGCAAGCTAGGCTACTCAGCATGCTCTTTGACGGCTCGAGGCTGTTTGACAGCAAGGCGGATGAGAGTTTAGAAAAGCTGCAGACCTCGAAAGCGGCAGCTAAATCCCTTAGCACCGCCATAAAACAGACTCAATATTGAACTGCAATATGCTAAAAAAGTAAAATCTTGGTTGTTGGTGGCAAGCAAATTTGAACTGTGATGCCCAAGTAGGGGCTAAAGTGAAAACAGTTCACTTCGCACTTCGATCATTAAGGAAAATACTCCCCTACGTTCCAATAGAAGACAGAGCATGTGGTAGTGGGGGGCAATGACTAACCCCCACCTAGATTATTGTAATAGTTTATTAGCAGGGATTCCCCAGAAACAAATGATGAGACTCCAAAGAGCACAAAATGCAGCAGTGCGAGCCATCGGAAACCTAAAGAAAAATGATCATGTGTCATCTATGCGGAAATCACTCCACTGGCTGAAGGTGGAAGATAGGATCTCATTTAAGATGGCATGCCTAGTGTTTAAATGTACTAAAGGATTGGCCCCCGCATATTTAGCCGATAAAATAACATTTTATCAGCCGAGAAGGAACCTTTGTTCGGAGGATAAACTTTTACTCTGCATTCCACGAACAAAATGTACCACAAGAGGAGATAGAAGTTTTGGTGTCTATGGACCTAAAATTTGGAATCAACTCCCCCTTGAAATTAGAAAATGTGGAAGCCTGGAGCTCTTTAGAAAGAGATTGAAAACCTTTCTATTTAGATAAATGTAAATGGGTAAACTAATTCCGATCTTCAGATATCTTCTGTTTTCTCTTATGAAATCCTTGAATTTTTATAGTTACCATCTGCGCCCGATTATGGTTGATTCCGTCTGGTGCGCATTATAAATTACTCAAAATCAAAAAAAAAAACAAAATCTATGTCCTGTAAGCCTCCTCATACAATTTTCAATAAAGACAGTTATTCTCAAGGTGCAATCTTCTTTCTTACTGAAGGTAGTCTCTGACTTCCACTAGTTGCAAAAAAATACTTTACCAACTTTCTATCCACCTCCCTGTCCGGGGAAGGAGGAGGAAAGGTTACATAGACTGGACCCAAAAAGGTCTCTCAGTTTTTACATATGCAGAATGGCTAAATTTTGCCAACATTACCAATTATTCATTGGCTATACTGGCCCCAAATCCCGTCTAGCTGTTACTAAAAAAAACCTATCCAGATGGATCAACCTGTCTATTGGTGAATGTTACAAATTAGCGGCCAATGATCCGCCGGAAGGCCTATGAGCACATTCCACAAGGGGCATGGCAACCTCTGCTGCTCTTCAAAGAGGTGTCCAATAAAAAACATTTGTTCAGCAGCCAGCTGGTCATCTATTCATACTTTTGTGAGACATTACTGTCTGGATTCATCTTCCAGTCAGGGAGGACAATTTGCAAAAGCGGTCCTTCATTCGGTCCATGATTAGAACAAACATTTTTATTCGTACTCCCACCACCAAATTATGACTGCTTTCGGAGTCTGTCATAAGAGGAGTAATACATGTGAGGACACAATCCATTCGAAGAACAAGTTACTTACCCCTGGTAATGTTCTTTCGATTGGATGTTCCTCCCATGTATTCCTCATCGTCCCTCCCAGCCTACCCAGCTGTACAATTTACGTGTTCTTGCACTTTACGCTTTCTGTGAGCCTATGGTCTATGGTACGCCTGGTAACTCCTCTTCAGGAGGTGTGAAAAACAGAACTGAAGCCAACGGGGGCTGCGTGCGCTACTTACACTGATGAAGTGGACAATCGAACAGAGGCCCTCGAGGGACATCGACTCGACAAGAACGGCAAACAGCCCCTCTGTCAAACATTTTTTCCGAAGCGGCTGAAGCTGGAGAGATAATTATAATAGGATGAGGAATATGTGGGAGGAACATCCAATCGAAAGAACAGTACAAATGGTAAGTAACGCGTTCTTCTGTGAGGTGCCTTCCTTCCTTTGACATGGTGGAACCAACCAGTCAGCTTTCCTGCTCAAGGGCTATCCCCTGTTTTTCGATCGTCGGAGCTAGCATCTTTTCATTGTCTCTGCAAGGCCTGAATCTAGATGTTCTTCATTGCAAGGACTCCCCTCTGCCCTAATGGCTGAAACTCATTGTGGGTATCCTCAGGGCTGTGCTGGGAAACTGGAAATCTACTGTGCTGCCCTCCACCACGAGGCGAGTTGCAGGAATCCCAAATTTCTGCTGCCGAGTGCCTCCTGAGCCTGTTCAAGGTCACTGCAAGCCATGCATCCATCAAGACATCTGCGAGGATCTCTTCTTCATCATATAACAGAACCTGTGGACCTCTGGGTTGTGCTAGCTGTGTCTCTGATCTCTACAACTTGACTTAAGGTTCCCAAGTCCCTTTTTCACTTTTTGCTTTTGCTCTGCAATTCCTGCCTTCATTGTCTTTCCTACCGTAGCTGAGTGCGCTCTCCTAGAATACTCACCTTGATTCTCATGAACCTTTGCGGGACACCTAAAGACTCCCACAGACTTTCTGTAGGTTAGGGCTGGACATCTGATGACTAGGTATATGGTACTGAGTGCCTTCTAAGTTCGTGTGTGTACTTTATTTACCCTACTTTGGTGAGTGAATTTATTTTCTGTTAAATGGGTATGATTGTGTGTGTGTGTGTGTGTCTGTGTCTGTGTCTGTGTACTTTATTTACCCTACTTTGGTGATTGAATTTATTTTCTGTTTAATGGGTATGATATTAAAGTTGCATCTTGCCCAAGTGTGAGCTTTAAATATGTAAATTGATATTTTTACGTACCTTTACATATTTAAAGTGCACCTTGGTGCAGTGCTGTAATAAATTAGCGTTATTTTGATACGTAACTGTGTGGCTGTTTTTACTTGCTATTTCTGCTATCTGACAACTGTACTATGCAACAGTGCCCCTTCCTCCTAAATTCAGCATTACTGCTTGGTCTATACTACTTAGGAGGATGGTTTAGCTCCTTGCAAACCCTAGGTGTTTTTTTTGAAGTTCTACCACAAGTAGTGATTGAAACAAACTCCTAACATCAATGTTATGTATTCCTCTAGTGTATAAGTAGCTGCTTGGCACCCTGCAGCAACCACCGCTACCTAGGTTAGATGTCCAACAGGCTGCTCTGTTCTCCTCAAGGGTTTGCTCCTTCCATCCATTAGGTAAAAGGCTCCAGCAGGCTTGGTACTCTGACCGTTCCTACAAGCCTTAACAAGGCTCACCTGGCTCCACTTTCTCCTGTTATTTACTTTTCCTAGTCTGCATATAACTGATGTAACACCAACTCTGTGGAACACCATCCTAACAGTCACACCACTACATTGTTTCTGCCTCTATGTTGGCTTAGGAACGTTTTGTTCCACTGATTACTGTGATTGGTGGGTTCATTTCATTGTTATCCTACCATTCTACGATTAGTATTCATCCCATTCGCCATAAGTATTCCCCTGTGCCTTAATGTGTTTTGTGTTTCAAGTGCTGTGTCGTTATTATTGATTAAATTTGACCCCTGCAACGTAACGTCTCAAATCCTATCCAGATATAGTTATGGCTACCATGCTATCTGTTCACTGAAGTTGTTGCAAGGCATTTTTGCTGTGTCCTTTTCCTGTTGCCACCCAATTCTCTTTGAGCACGGTTCCATGATTCACTTTTGGTTTTTGGCACCCAATGTGCGCTCGTCCTAGAGACCTACTCTACCCGTGGATATCCGAGCGGAGCTTGAATTGAAAGCTAAAGTCCCCTTTGTACGTTATTGACTACAGACACTTCATGGGACTCTGATTTTTCTCTGGGTTTTCTTACCTCAACGTTGTTTCCCATGATTTGTTAGGACAAAAGAGAGTTTGTGTGTCTGTCTTTCAGTGCATTTGCACAGTGGTCCTGGAGTGTGGGCTTTGCATGTGCCTAGGTGCATATCCATGCTGTGACAATATCAGTTGGAATGCCCACTTAGGAGAGGTTTAGAACCTTTGACTCTCCAGATGTTTTCACTACAGCTCCCATCATCCCGCACCAGCATAGACAATGGTGTTGGATCATGGGAGTCCTAGTCCAAAACATCTGTGGAGCTATAGGTTGCAGACCCCTGACTTAGGAAGACTGAGGAACTTTAAGAGCAAGGGGAAGCCACCATAAAACTCTTAAGCGTGGTGTATGGAGGATCCTCCAGACCGCACCTGATTTTTCCCTTAGATGATCCATTAAGTGCCCCTGCAGTTATAGGTCTATGGGGTCTCCCAATGGTAAATGTATTTCATGGGGTGCAAGTGAGAGGGCCCTTACTGTTATCATGTGAGGGAAATGACTGGATAGGGCTCACTACGGAAATTTGTCTCAAGAAAGGTTTTCTATTTGCACTACACATATGATAAATTGACCAGCAATGCCGGGCCCCACCGGTGGATGCACTAAAGGTGTTAAGCATTGTAACTAGCACGTTTGGTTGCACAAAGCCCAACACGGATCACAAGCTGGAGCATGGTAAAAAAAATATGCAGCAGAAAAAAAAGCAAACTGCCTGCACAATTGCTCCAAAGACAGATGCTGATTGTAAGCAAAATACCTCTCTTCCATCATTGACCACAGAAATACTAGATCACTCAACTGCCATGATACTAGTGCCTGAACTTAAGATGGCAGGCAAGATATTTAAGAACGGGGACTGGGTCAAGGGCCGAATTAGCTTAACAAAATGAGAGCAATGACCGAGTTAGCTTAGCAAAATGAAAGCGCAACACCTGAGCAGAAGGGAGACCAATGGGCATCTACTTGAAGTGAAATCAATGAGCAAGAGCGACCTAATTTAATGGAGATAGTGACCCACCAAACTGAACACTCATTAAATCAATTCGTACCATAGAAGACTAACTATAAAAAGGCAAACACCTTGCAGCTACCTTGAAGGATTTTGATATCCAGGGCAAAGACTCATTTGGGTCCCCTCTTTTCCTCCTAGCCAACAAATGAAGGGATCCAGAATCTCTGGTCTTCGCCCTGTCAGGATCACAACCCTTAACTTGATACACAGCCCCTTCAGCGATCAGATTAAGCATGTGTACTGTTATACCCTTCACCTTTCATGGAATCCAAACAATAAACAAGTGGAATTTCTAGTGCAAAATAAGCTGTTCACGATGAGGGAATTTGTGTGCTAGCGTTGGTTCAGGACATTTTTCACTAATAACAGCCGTGAGTAAGACGAACAGGCTTTGATGTAGATGCAGAAGACAGATCGGTAGCCATACAAAGAAGTGCATATTCTGCAGCATAGGCACTGAACTCAGGTTAGCAGTGTCACATTATTTAAGTGCTCAGGCATGGATACAAGTGGGATGCAACGAGAAAATGACTACCAGGAAGGTGCATTTATTCAGACATAGACTGTAAGAGGCCATGATTTTCAAGTGGTGTTGCCATTAGTGAGCAAAGAAACAAATTATTTTGTGGTTCAGTGATCCCTATTATTGTATTTGATGCAACCCTATATACAATTAAATCATGAGGTTTTTTTCAAAAGAGCATACACTGAAGTCACTCTAAGGCACTATGAGATTAAATGAGCTACTCAGGATGTCACTCTTTTTAGTTAAAATGTAAAACAGTAGTTAAAGCCCTAGCTGCAATTTCGGCTACCAAAGTACTACCTGGTTCTGTACACACCAAATAATAACCCATCATGACAATCTTTAAAAATAAAAAAAATTATAGTAACATTATGCAAACGGAGAATGACTCCCTAGGTTCATATTTCCATCATCAAGCAGGGATCGAAGTTAAGATTTAATGAGCCAGAGGTAAAAGAAACTCCTGGGTATCAGTCATTCCCTGGTGGGCAGGTGCGACTTCTTGGGAGAGAGGAGTGTTAACATACAGAGCTACAAATGTAACTTTCCTAATTCTCATTTACACTCCTAGTATCCTTTCCCCCTCTAATGGCCCCTTCCACGCCCTGTCACAGCCACATAAAAACCATTACCAAAGCCTGTATCATGCCACCTTTGGATGACCTCATCCACACAGACACTCTCAGCAATGACCCGACTACCTTGGTCGAGCAATATAATGCCGCACTCACTCAGGCCATTAACTCGGTGGCCCCACTCACCTTGAGGAAAGGTAAATCGATTGCACACATCAAAGCATGGTTCGAGGGGATTGGGTCCTCCGACGTATTCCATATCTATGACAGTAATCACCACAGCTGTGCTGCTTCGGAAAATCTTTTGATGTATGCGTCCTGCGTCGATGACGTCGATACGCCGTCCTCGAGGACCTCCTCCGACGGCCGACGTCAACAGATGTCATAAGTAGGACGCACGACGCCCGTAGCCTCAGTTCCGTTTTTCCGCGAACGTGTTCGCTTTGGAGATCTTGGCGCGCCTCGACTCTTTGGAGTTCTGTTCTCTCTCGGTTCTTCGAACCTGTTCGTATTGTGAAGTATATTCTTCGTGAATCTTCCACCCCGCGTCCGGGCTTCAAGAAGTGTGGGGACTGCGGGTCCAAGATGTCGGTGACGGACTCGCACGATGCCTGCCTCTGGTGCCTCGGGGAGGCCCATGACATGGATGATTGTCCCGACTGCCAGTCGCTTACATCCAAGTCCTTGCGGGAACGTAAGAAAAAGCTGTCGGTCTGTAAGGTGTCCAAGCCCTGGGAGGCGAGGTCCACTGGGTTTTCGATGGACGATTCGAGGGGCGACTCTCCGCATCGTAGTCGTGAGTCTAGGGGGTCTCGGTCCCGGGGTGTGTCCCGCCGCTCCTCTGCCTCTTCGAGGATCTCCCAGAAGTGCCGTCATCAGTCGCCTTCCCCGTCCTCTTCCGAGGACTCCGCCCGTCGGCAGGTTTCTTATCCCACCAAGCGATCCTCTCCGAAGGAGTTGGCTTCCTTCGGGAAGGCAATGTTGGCGATTATTGAATCGCAGGGCTCCGGTTCGTCCACGCCTCCGAGAGAGGTCGGTCGTGACCGTACTGGAGACACCGCTCGTACGCCTTCGGGCTCGGGTGGTCGGCACGATTGGCAGGAGAGGTCCCGCTCGGACAAGGGAAATCGTTCCAGTCATGCCCGTTCAAGGGCCCGGTCATTGACGCGCTCGAGCCCGTGTGCACCTGTGAAGTCTTCGAAGAAGACTTCGACGCTGGTGGCGCTGTGGTCGTCGACGGACTCTCTCGAGGCTCCGCCTCCGAGGAAGTCGTTGACGCCATCGGCGCCCAGGCTGTCGAAGGACATGCTCGGGGCTCTGCCCTCGAGGCCTGTGTCAAAGCCTTCGATGTTGTCAGCGCCGCGCTCAACGTCGATTCACTCGACGCAGTTTCGCTCCACGCCCTAGATGCCTTTCGAGGCTGTGGTGTCAGAGGTACCCCGTGGCATGGGGGAACTACCTGGAAAGGCTCTGGCCAAGGCAAAACATGTCTTTCTCCCCTATTCAATGCCCACTTTCCAGCCTATGGATTATATTTCCGAGTTGGGTTGGTTCCGGACGCAGTACCAGATGAGATTCTTTCTGGTCATAGCCAGATTGAGGACTTGCGTCAGTCACTGCATGACGCCAGTGGTCTGGACACCTCTCCGGAGGTGGAGTTCTGTAGGCCTGAGCCTGGTACCCATGCTGAGTCATCGTACCGGCGCCTTATGTCGAGGGTCATCGACTGCTTGGGGTGCTCGGCGCCCCCCAGTTGATTTTATGCTCGATCAAGGTCCACCTACTGCCATTCTATATGGCTCTGCAAAGAAGGGTGGCAACGGCTTGGACTGCTCCGGAGAGTCTCCCGACAGTGGGCAAGTCTTTGCCCCGAAAATACCGCCCAGCCAGTAGTGACCCTTGCTACTTGTCCACGCACCTCACTCCGGAGAGTTTGGTGGTGCAGGCGGCTACGGCCCCAGCTAAGCATGCGTCGTATCCTACCATCCCTCCTGATAGGAACGACAAGCATTTTGAGGGCTGGGCGAAGAAAGTGTTTTCTTCACGGGGTATGACGCTTCAGGCAGCCACCTCCGTATGTGCATTGTCTCGTTTCATGCACACTCTGTGGAACTGTATTGCCTTAGCGGCTGAACATATTCCCGAAGCGGACGACTGGGATGGTTTTCTTGCTATGGTCCAGGATGGCAAGGATGCCATGTGTGAGGCCGTTCAGTCGGGTTTGGACATGGCAGATTGCGTCAGCCGGTCCATGGCAGCGAGCACCGTAATATGCAGGTTTGTGTGGTTGCGGAAGTCGGGGTTTGCTCCTGATGTGCAAGCCCGGCTCCTCAACATGCCCTTTGATGGTGTCCATCTTTTTGGCAGCAAGGCTGACAAGAGCCTTGAGAGGTTGCAGACCTTAAAAGCTTCAGCGCAGTCGTTGGGAACGCTGCAGTTCGCCAACCTCTGCCTTTTCATCCTAGGGGACAGCAATGGAGGGGAGGTTCCTTTCGTTATTACTCATCCTTTGGTAAAGCTAAAGGAGCTGTTAGTCAAAGGGGACACCGCAGGAGTGCCTGAGGATGAAAACAAGGTACTCGAGGTGCCATGGCCACTCAGGCTGTTGCCTCCTTGTCCTCAGGCAACGCCGCAGCTGCTTCAGCTCAGTCATGAGGCCATGTCCCATGGTTCGCCGGTTGGGGGAAGGCTGGCGCAGCATCTTGCAGAGTGGCGCGCCATTACTTCATTTGTGTGGGTTCTGGAGATCATAACCCACGGCTACTGTCTTCCTTTCCGGCAGAGGCCTTGGGACAATCCACCGGGGAAGCTCTCTTTGAAGAGTCCGGATCCGCTCCTTGCGCAGGAAATTCAATCCCTGCTGGAGAAAGGCGTCATAGAACTGGTGCCTGTATCGGAGAGGAACAAGGGATGGTATTCCCCTTATTTTTGGATTTCCAAGAAGGACGGGGGATAGAGACCCATCATGGACTTGCGCGGTTTGAACAAACTCCTCAGGAAGGACAAGTTCAAGATGGTTACTCCCTCTCAAGTCCTCCAGGCCCTTCAACTTCAGGACTGGTTGGTGTCTCTCGACCTCCAGGACGCTTATTTTCATGTGCCGATACATCCAAAGCACAAGAAGTACCTGAGGTTCGCGGTTGGCGACTCGCACTTTCAGTTTCGGGTCCTGCCGTTCGGATTGACCTCCGCCCTGAGGGTTTTCACCAAGCTCATGGTAGTGGTGGCAGCGCACCTCAGGAAAGGGGGGGATTCACGTCTACCCCTACCTGGACGATTGGTTGATCAGGGCGCGCTCTCCCGAGCAAGTCCTGGATCATCTGTCCGTCACCTGCCACTCCCTCCATAAACTGGGCTTCTCCCTCAACTTGAAGTCCCATTTGACACCAACCCAGAGGCTCCAGTACATCGGAGCAGTGCTCGACACGTCCCTGGGGCAGTGTTTTGCTCCCCAGGTGAGGGATCATCACATTCAGCAGATGGTGCACAAGTTTCAACTTGCCCAGAGCCTCCCAGCATTCGAGTTCTTGAGATTGCTCGGCCTCATGGCATCCTGCATTCTTCTGGTGCCAGAGGCCAGGTTGCGGATGAGATCTTTGCAATGGGCACTCAAGCTCCAGTGGTCTCAGTCCTCCGGCAAGATGTCGGACCTTGTTCAGGTGCCGTCCCCGGTCGGCCAGGACCTTCTGTGGTGGGCCGACGAAGGCAATCTGATGAGGGGGGCTCCATTTTGGCTGCCCTGGCCGGAGGTGACGATCGTGACGGACGCATCCCTCACAGGATGGGGAGCTCATGCCAACGATTTGACAGTGAGCGGTCGTTGGTCTCCGTCGGAGTCCAGACTCCATATCAATCTGTTGGAGCGGAGGGCTGTCAGGCTAGCCCTGAAAGCTTTTCTGCCGACTGTGCGAGGACAGAATGTCCTGATCCTGACGGACAACACGGTGGCCATGCACTACCTCAACAAAAAGGGGGGCCAGGGTCACTTCCTCTGTGCAGGGAGGCGATGCAGCTCTGGTTCTGGGCGATCCAGCAGGAAGTTTCGATATCGGCAGTTCATCTGGCCGGAGACGAAAACGAGACGGCGGATGCTCTGAGCAGGCAGAGCGCGATCTCTCACGAGTGGGAGTTGGCTCAGGAGATTCTCTTGGAGATATCTGCCCTTTGGGGGACCCCTCAAGTGGATCTCTTTGCCTCTAGTGTCAACCGGAAATGCGAGAGGTTCTGCTCGCGGGAATTTCCTCCAAAAGGAGCCTTAGTAGACGCACATTTCGGTGGAGTGGTCATTCCCACTGCTGTACGCATTTCCTCCAGTCCCAGTCATCCCGCAAGTACTGCTTAGGTTACAGAGGTTCGGTTCCCGGATGATCCTCATTGCTCCGGCGTGGGCCCTGAGGACGTGGTACCCGAACCTTCTCGACTTGTC
Source organism: Ambystoma mexicanum (assembly GCF_040938575.1). Classification (NCBI taxonomy): domain Eukaryota; kingdom Metazoa; phylum Chordata; class Amphibia; order Caudata; family Ambystomatidae; genus Ambystoma; species Ambystoma mexicanum. The sequence goes on from NC_090932.1 coordinate 1,570,142,383, forward strand.
CATCTGTCCTCCACGTCGTCTTCCCTGCCGAGACGATCTGCTCTCATGGGAGGGGGGGGTCAGGTTCTCCATCCAGAGGTCAGATCCCTCAACCTTCATGCTTGGTTTCTGAATGGTTGAGGTATAGGGATTGGGACGTCCCTGAATACGTGATGGAGGTGTTGCTCTCGGCCAGACATCCCGCAACAAAGTCCCTGTACCGTTGCCGTTGGCGTAAGGTCTGCGACTGGTGCAGAGTTAAGAATGTGGATCCTTTTGCATGTGACATTCCCATGGTTCTGTCTTTTTTGCTTTCTTTGGCCCACAGGGGCCTTCAAGTGGGTACCATTAAAGGTTACCTGGCGGCGCTGTCCTATTTTAAACTTCCTTTTACTTTCTCAGTTTCTGAAAGGGCTCACTAATGTGTTTCCTCCGTCTCCTTTCCAGGTGCCCGGTTGGGATTTGAACCTTGTTCTCAAGTTGCTGATGGGTGCTCCGTTTGAGCCTTTGCATTCATGCCTTTTGAGACTGTTAAATCTTAAAACTGTATTTTTGGTTGTGGTCACTTCCGCTCGCAGAGTGCGTGAGTTACAGGCACTTTCAGTTCAGCCACTCTTCACTGTGTTTCATAAGGACAGGTTTGTCCTTAGAGTTCGTCCTTCCTTTCTTCCGAACGTGGTGTCGGAATTTCATTTAGGCCAGAAGGTTGCTCTTCCGGCGTTTTGTCCTCCTCCACATCCTGGTAAGGAAGAGGAGAGTCTCCATAGGCTTGATCTTAGGAGAGCGTTAAGCTTTTAGATTTCACGCATGTTCCGGGTCAGAGTAGACAATCTACTTTTCATTGGTTACGCTGGAAAGCGTTTGGGACAAGCTGTGACGAAACAGACTTCGTCTCGCTGGATTATTCTGGCTATTTCTGAGTGTTACCGCTTGGCGGGTAAGGAACCACCGGTTGGCTTGCGGGCCCCTTCTACCAGGGGAGTGGCTGCCTCTACTGCCCTACAGAGGGGTGTTCCTATTCGTAACGTCTGTGATGCAGCAACCTGGGCTTCGGTACATACTTTTGTATGTCACTACTCCCTTGATTCCATCTGTGGGCAGGATCTGGCCTTTGGCAAGGCGGTCCTTTGCTCCGCAATTTGATTGGGCATTCTAAATTTCTGTATTCTAAATTCTTTTCCCACCTCCTTGCATTGGTACTGCTTTGGGAGTCTGTCCTAGATATGGAATACGTCGGAGGACCTAATCCCCTCGAAGAACAAGCTAGTCTCTTACCTGGTAATGTTCTTTCGATGGGATGGTCCGACGACGTATTCCATATCGCTCCCTCCCTGCCTTCCCCGCTACAGAATTTCTTATGCGATTGCAGCATACGTTTCCGCAAGGCTTTGTGTGGTCAGACTGGCAGAAGACTGGTGCCACACGTTCTGGGAAAAAACTACAACTGAGGCTACGGGCGTCGTGCGTCCTACTTATAACATCTGGTGACGTCGGCCGTCGGAGGAGGTCCTCGAGGATGGCCTATCGATGTCATCGACGCAGGACGCAGAAAGATTTTCCAAAGCAGCACAGCTGTGGTGATTACTGTCATAGATACGGAATACGTCGTCGGACCATCCCATCGCAAGAACGTTACCAGGTAAGAGAGTAACTTGTCCTTTTCTCCTGACCTTAAAGCCCTCTGCCTGTTAAAAAGCCTGGTGCAAAACATATGGTCACACTCTCCCACTGAGCCTAATAAAGCAGGCTTCTTGCAGGCAGCCAGGGGCTACAAACTGGCTACTCTTGAAGAAACAAAATCCTTGTATAATACTACAATTGAGAAATCGAAATCCATCACCAGGGAGCGCTTTCCCATTATGCGCAAGCTTGACTTGAACCCCACCGACCCCTCCCCTCCTCCAACTGCCTCAACGACTCCACTTGGTGTACGAACATTTAAAATGCCCTATTGCATAAAATCTAATCACTCCAAAAAAAGGTATGCAACCAAAAAAAAAAATCCATAGGCAAGCTTGCACCGATTACTTCCCTGAATAAACCCCTATCCCCCATGCTAAACTTTATGTTCAAACCCATTATAGATCTAGCGGCCATCGAGATTGTCAAAGGCCTTAAACCTTCCCGCTGCCATGGAGATATCTGTCCAGCTGCAGTAATCAAAGACTGGGCAGAACCCCTGGTACCTTTCATTGTCACTTTGATTAATGCTTCCTTCACTTCTTGCTCTGTGCCCTCGACCTCAAGGATGCTCCGGTCCTTCCGCTTCTCAAAAAAACACCACTCTGCACCCTAATATCCCCACCAACTACCGCCCCATCACCACTGGCCCCTTCTCTTGAAAATTCTGATCAGAGCGACCTATATTCAAATCCAGCACCACCTGGAATCCAATAACCTCTTGGGCCTGTCCCAGTTGGGCTTCTGCCCGGGACACAGCTCAGAATCAGCGTTGCTGGACTAAAAGAATCAATTGGATGAAATCAAAGATGCTGGTAACTCAGCTCTCCTCTTGCTGCTAGACCTCCCAGCTGCCTTTGACTTGGTGGACCATCAAATTGTCTGTTGTCCCTTTGCATCAACAGCCCACTTCTCGACAGATGCCACATGTCAATTACTGCATCCCCCAAGTCTTGTGTTTCAATGACTTTCTACAGCATTTTTACAAAGCCCCTTTTCGACCTCCTCGAGGACAAAGAAATCTCCTACACAGGTTATGGGGAAAACACGCAGATCCTTCTCCCCCTCACGGGGGATTATGATACTGACAGTAACAATTTGCGATCAATCTATCGCACCATTCAGACATGGATGGCAGCAGACTTCCTCTGTCTGAATGACGAAAAGATGGAAATGCTTGTGATTGGTTCCCCCAACTCACTCTCCAAACTGCAACCAAGTTTACAAATCCTTCACCATTGACAGTATCACAATACAGGTTTCCAGTAATGTCAAGACCCTGGGTGTCTACCTAGACACCAACCTATCACTATCTAGGCAGGTCAATGCAATCGCCTCGTCCGCCGGATACACCTCTAAGCTAATTAATGCTTGCAGACCCTTCCTTTCAGTGGAAAACTGTGTCGCCACTTCCAGAGCTCTTTAGGTACAAGACTGGTCTATTCTAATGCATTATTTGCTGGGACCTCCCAATGCAACATTAACAAACTTCAAACTATTCAAAATAATACTCTGAGCTGCACTCAATATCCCCAAGAGAGAGCATTTTTCAGCCGCAAGAAATAGCGTACACTGGTTACCCATACACAAACGTATCATATTTAAATCCTTAGCTATTGCTCACAAATGCCTTACCAACAGTGCCCCGAGATAGCTCTCCCAGTAATTTTCCAAATCACAATCCACCAGACCCACCCGCTCTACTTACTCCCACCAGCTTTCCATCCCAAGCTACAAGCAGAGAAGAGCGGGGGGATCTAGCTTTAGATTATGACCTCCAAGACTTGCAACTCTCTTCCATCATATCTCAGAGCTGACCAATCCTACTGGACATTTCGGAAACATCTCAAGATTCTATTTTTCTCTGAGAATTCACCAATCGCCTGAGCTTCTGTATCGGGTTTATCTTCCAACGCACCTTATAGGGAGACAGGTGTATGCGGGCACACAATATACACTTATAACTTGACCCGCCTCTTACCGGTCTCCAAACCCTGCTCTCCTGGGTTCGAGATCACCCTGGTGTACTTCGATAGATAGATAGAAAGAAGGTAAAGGTATGGAAGATCAAGAGATTAGGGCAGGTAGGTTCCCCAAATACCCCATAGGAGAAAATGCAAGGTTAGAGTAACTGGAGCACACAAGGGGAGGCGGACAAAATGAATGCTGGTGTACGGTTCTTTTGAGTTGTTTTAAGCTTTCTTATATACTTTTCCAGTACACCAGCAGGGTTTTGTGAGTTTATTTCAAAATTTCAAAAGGGACAGAGCACAAGACACTATATACAACTAAATTACTCCCAAGCAGCTGCGTTACTAATAGAACACAAACATATAAAAAGAGTCCTTTAAAAACATAAAATGTATTAAAAAATATAAACGTCTATATAGTGCACTGTATTAAAGATTTAAAAAGACCTTACTTGCAAGACAACCTGTCCTGGGCTGTCTCAAGGTCCTTGCTGCTGCTTCCAGGTTCTCCTTTCCTCCTGCCTTCTTCAGTGGTGGTTCTTAGGGCTGGCAGTAGGCAGCATCTGGCAGCAACAGGGTGTATGGGCCTCAAAGACTTTGTATGAGCTATGCTGCGTATGTTAGATGCGGCCCAGCATTCAGAGGCAACGTGGGGGTGGGTGGGACACACAATACTCACCCCACCTGGGCCACGTTTGCCAGGTGTGGCACAGGGAATTCTGGCGGGCCACCCATAAGGGAGGTGGCCCTTATTAAATTGAGCCCCAGGAGAACTAGAACACATTTAAGGTGCTCCCCAACTACAGGGAGTGACAGTCATTTAATATATGTGCCCCAGTCCCCAGCAGATCAAGGGCAGCGAGAGGCAGCAAAAATATTCAAAACGCTAACATAAGGCGAGCGCCAGCATAGAGGCCCGGCTGCGGCGGTCACGCCGGCCCTGAGCGGAGAGCCCATTACCCTGTTGAAGGGATTCTCCAACTGTTACCGGTGCTCCGCGAGTGCCAATGACTTTTTTTTTTTCCTTTTCGGGGTAAAAGGGCCCTCACGTGCACACACACGTGGGTCCCTTACTCGTATATTGTTTTTTATTTCCTGATCCCTGGCGCAGCTCTCGTGCCGGGGATCAATTTTAAATCTTTTTAATTTCTTTTTTTTTTTAATCCGGGTTCCTGACGTGGCTTCACACACGCTGGGGATATTTTCTTTGATTCCCCCCCGACCGGGGGTTACACTCCACGTTTCGCTAATGTATTTAGTGAAACTACATTTGTAAATAAGCTACCTCGACTGCCTTACTCCCTCATACTTGCACTCATGAAATTAAGCCATCTTGTCTGCCTTGCCGCACTGAACCAGCGTCTAGATGCCCAAAGGTTTAGTGTGCGTAATACATGTATAAATAAACTTGTGCATGTGATGCAAACTAACTTTTCTTCATTATGTATCATCCATTATACTTTAAATATTTCTTAGACGCATCCTTTATTCTCATTTATACACAGGCTCTTCCTGTGCTTTGGCTGCCTTTTGGGATGGTTTGCCCATGGAGGGCTTTTCCGCAGTGCAATTGCAGGTATTCCTATTTGGATGTCCTCAACTAATCTGTATGGACAATGGCTTGAGGCAGCCTTCTATGTCTAGGCAAGTCAATACCACCTATGGCACCATATATGAAGTGGTTGACATTGACGCTAAAAGGCCAAACTAAGGGATATGTGTAATGAAAGGCTTATTTGTGTACAAATGGGGCACTGGAGAACTTAAAATGGAGGTATCTCCCTGGCAACACAGTGTCTAAATAATGTATCTGTTTTACTCAAGCCCAGGTGGGTCTCTTCCCGAAGTGTAATGTGATGACAGAACAGTTGCAAAATATATAGTTCAATTGGAGCATACAAAAAGTTCCCAAATAAGCAAAGTCTCAGTCTGTAGTGTTTGTAGCATCTGAGGTGATGGTCTTGTGTAGCTAGGGAAGAGTGGGAGAACCTCCTTGCAGATCTCAAGACTGCGCCTGGGGATGTTAGGGCACCGGGGTCTCGTGCATTTCAGCCTGCTCCAGTACACTGAGCTGCCTGTACCTTTCTGGGGTATTTCTGGGATACTTACCGTACCCTGTGGCACCTCGGACAAACCCGCTGCAGTCCTAATTCTTTAGTCAGTTCACAGTATTCGACTGACACATAATGATGCAGAGGGTCATAATGGCCAAGGTTCTTCCCTTCAGTCACAGCTTTACGTGACTTGTATTCGCCATTGTTTATAAGGTCGGATAACGCTGGGGAGTAGTGTTCTCGCAACATTTCTGTTTTCGCGTTGCTCCGGACCTATGCATCCAGTTCCTTTCGTTTCTACGCGTATTCAAGTAAGTAATTAGCTTAGTTTTATCTGGATCATTCACTGTAGTCCCATTGGTGGCAGTAATTCTAAACAGTGTTGTAAGAGATAGTGCCTTTCATATCTGATTTACTTTACTGTGGATTTGTATTGCACGGGCCATAGACCCATAGGCTTGAGGGCGCAACAAAGACAAGACAGGGAACAAAAATGGCAGTCGTTATGGGGTAAGACTCTTAGGTGTAAGTATTGAGATTAAGCAAACAGGTATATTTTTAATTCTCTCTTGAAAGTATCTATGGACTTTATGCACCTGAGATCCATCGGTAGGTCATTGCATGCTTTAGGGGCAGCAAGATGAAAGGCAGCCTTTGCGGCCTTCACAGTCTTGCATCTGGGAATAATCAATTGCTCCTTATTGTTGGATCTCAAGGCTCTTTGCGTTTTTTCAGTTAGGAGCTCCCTGGGATAGGCCGGCATAAGGCCCAGTCTACATTTTTGTGTGATTGTAAGCAATCGAAACCGAATTCTTGATTCGACAGGGAGCCAATGTAGACCGCGTCTCTCAGCTCTGCCACCACACGCACTGCCCCGTTCTGGACAACCTGAAGTCTATTGCTGTCTTTTTTTTTATTAATATTAATACCAACAAGTAGACCGCCACAATAGTCTAATTTAGCCCCCACAATAGCATTTGCGATGGTTGCAGAAATGGCTTTAGTAATGAAAGGACGCAAATGCGCGAGGAGCTTGATATAGTAGGTAGAGGAAGATACTAAGCTGCCCACATGGGCATTCATATTTAGATGTTGATCGAAGTTGACCCCTAAGGTTTTGACTTTCTTCTGCAAAGCAGTTTTAGAGTCGCTGATGTAAGTAGGCCGCACCAAGCTTCTTAATTGTATTGGGGGTACCGATCATAAGTAGCTCAGTCTTATTCCTATTCAAGGCCAGATTATTATGAGCCATCCACCTTTCAAAGATAGCATAAATCCTATTAAGGAGTGCTTCGTCGGTGTGATGGATCCCGGAGACGGGTATGACACACTGCGTATTGGCCACATAGTTAGTGAGTATCACCCCTCATGGACCAAAAGAATGAAAATTGGGACAGTAAAAATATTGTACAAGCAGGGGGAAAGACGAGCCCCCTGCGGGACTCCATTGTTCAATGCCATGGGGGGAGCTACTGCATCCTGAAATAAGACTCTACTTTCGCGGTTATTGAGAAAGGGTGATGTCCACTAGGCCACTGCCAGTGAGAAGTTGGCAACCTCCCTCAATCTAGTGACCAAGATGGCATGGTCGACCAGGTCAAAGGCCGCCAACAGGTCCAGGAGCATCAACAAGGAGATCTCATTCCCATCCATCCGGTCCAAGAGCCTGGCTTTAAATTCAAGAAGCGCAGTCTCAGTCCCGAGCCCTTGTCTGAAACCAGATTGGTGACTCTTAAGGATGGGGAATTTGTTGAGGTGCGCTGCGATTTGAATGTACGCCACACGGTTTAAGATTTTTAATAGAAGGGGCGTGTTCATTATAGGCCTGTAGTTAGAGGGCAGTCAGCAGGTAACCTAGGTTTTTTTTAAGATCGGGGTCTTATAGCATGTCATTGAAAAAGTAAAACCCACTCGGTGTAAAGGGGATTTTTGCACCTCTTTTATAATAAAAACCTGTCCCACTCTCTTCACAAAGGCAATTTGTATATTTGTCAATGCTTCATTGTTCGAAGGCAAGGTACCTGACGACGATTTGAAACATACCATGGTCACGCCCATACTTAAAAAAGTCGGACTTCTCCAGCATGGAGTCTGGCATGGATTCACATGCTCATGAATATTTCCCGTCGTCAGGCTGGTAATCCTCGGTAAAGAAAAAATCAGTTTCAGTTTCATTTCTGAACTGTCTTTCTCCTAATAACCAATCACTGGTCTCTGGGTCATACTGCCCCCAGCCAATGACTGCCCTCTACCCAAGCTCCTCCTTTGGCAGCCTTCTTCATATTTTTACCACACGTTCAAGTGTTGGGAGTCCTCGTGCTATAGCTCTCGAGCTTTTACTCCGTTTTGCGATTTTTCAAAGAGTTAAACCTCTTTTTTCTTTGGTCAATCGAGCCTCAAGCTCCACCAATTCTACTTCCGATCAACGGGGACCTGTTTTGGAATTTTCTGCATCCCTCAGTTTTCGCCGAGTCCCGCTTCTTGGAGGATTCCAGAAGATTCTTTGAGGCCTACCCTACGTGGACATGGCCCAGGAAAAAGGGAACATGACATCCGGATCCAAGCCATTCAGGAGCTGCCCTGGATGCGGATTGCAGAATGTCTTCAAGGAGGACGAGCATTCTAGATGCCTATACTGCCTTCACAAAGACAAAACGCACGTGGAGAAGGACTGTGCGTTTTGAAAGAACATGTCGGTACAGACCATGAAGGATCGGCGGATCCGCCTCACCAACTGGCTAGAAGGGAAGAGCCCAGCAGCAGGTGAGAAGAGGTCCGAGCGGTCTTCTAAGACCTTTGAGGGTGCTCCAGCAATGGGGGTCCAACAAAAGGCAAAGCACCGGAAGTCCGCAGGCACCGGGAGCGCCGAACGCCATCAACCACGAGCCAACGCTCTGGCTTGGGGAAAAGGAAGTCGGAGAACCCGGGTAAACTTCAGGAGAAGCCCCGGTCGATCCCGATGGAGAAAGCCGAGGGGGAGCGAGGCGGCGACCCTCCGCCCAAGGTGAAGGCCTCTATCGAGGGAGTCGTGGCAGCCCTGGCGAAGCATGTGGAGGCTACCCCAGTTTCCCTGCCACCGTGGAGGGAATCCTCTTTTCAGCCCATCGATAAGACCCCCGTGAAAACCCCGGTGGAAGAAGAGGTGGGGGGGCTGGTTAGCCATCACAGACACGGATACAGCCTCTGAAGAGTCGTGAAGATCCTGGACAAGAGGTCCGAAGAAGTCCGGTCCCACGGGAGGGATCCCGACGAGGCGGACATAGAAAGCGACGGTGACGCCGACGAGGTTCCCGTGGAGGTGGAGGATTCCACTCCCCAACCGTCGCAGCCGGTGCCTGGGCCACAGGACAGCTCAGGAGCAATCTTGATGGCTATCCAGGCCTTGTGCACAGAGATAAGGACAAGATTGCCCTTACCCCCCAACGGACGACCCAGCGGAGCCTGGACTGTCGGGAAGTCCTCCAAGGAAGCAGAGGAGAACTCATCCCCCATCGCCCTTCCAGCCTACGCGGCCCTCAAGGCCTTCATCTCCTTCCCCGGATCCGAAGGATGACACGGGAAAGGAGACTGCTATGCCGGGGACGGATGACGACGGTGGCGACGGCGGGATGGGCCTTCCATCACCACCTCTCTGGGCTTCCCCGCCAGACGAAATTGGCTCCTTCCATGCCATGATTGCCAGGGCATTCGAGCTCTTTCAGCTCTGCCCAGTGGAACAGAAGAAGGAAGGTTTCCTCTATCAACGGCGTGAGGCCAAGAGGAAGACGGTCCTCTCACTCTCGTTGCTTGACGGCATCTGGGATGAGGGGCTGGAGTTCCTGAAGAACCCGTCCACGAACCCTGCCTAGAGAGACCGGTATGAGAAGTACCGGGTCCCGGATTCCGCCTCATGTGCCTTAGGGCGCAGCTGAACCCGGATTCGGTCGTTGAGGCGGCGGCCAAGAAGTGGCGGGGGCGACGGCTTCAACTTCGACCTCCCCGCCAGACGGCGAAGGGAAGAAATTGGATGCCATGGGACGACTGGTCATCTCGTCCGTGGCGACAACGATTAAAGCGGCCAACGCCCTCGCGATTGTGGCTCGCTACGACAGGGAGCTGTGGTTTAAGATCGCTCCTCTGCTGGACTTCCTCCCGGATGACAAGAGGGCGGAGGCCATGGAGATACTGCAGGAAGGCGATGTGGTGTCGGACCACGCCATAACGGTGGCCACAGACATTGCTGACACCGGCTTCCGCCAGATGGGCAACAGTGTTTGCCTTAGCTGGCGTGGTTGCTCAAGGCATCTGATTTCCACCAGGACGTGCAAACCAGAGTTTTGGACATGCCTTTCGACGGAAACAACCTGTTTGGCAAGACAGTGGACGAGTCACTTCAGGCCATCAAGGCTGACATGGAAACGGCGCGTGCCTTGGGAGTTTTGCAACAATGACGACCGCCCTTTTGGAACTCCGGAGGCAAGCAAGGTGTCTCCAAAGAATTTGGCAGCAGCTCTTCGACGTACCGACAGGAGGGCCGCTCCTCGTCGCAGGAGGCCTACAGGGGACGCGGCAAGCCCGGAGGATCTCGTCAAGGAGGACAAGGCGGCATGGCCACTGCCAAGCAGGACTGAACTGGCCGTAGCGTCGGGCCCCCACCTGAGCACTCCAGTGGGAGGCCGGCTGGTGAAGTTCGTCAGCGTGTGGGATTCTCCACCGAACGATGGGTGCTGGATACCCTGGCCCGCGGGCACACTCTAGAGTTTCTAAAAAAGTGCCCCGCATTCCTCTCTTGGCCAGGAAAGAAAACCACGTTCCTCAACTGCTGCTGGAATTAAGGGCGATGCTGAAGAAAGGAGCCATCAAGCTCGTCCTGAAGAGGCTCCGGGGCTCCGGAGTGTACTCGCGATACTTCCTCGTAAGGAAGAAGACCGGCTGCTGGTGACCCATCCTGGACCTTCGTCGCTTAAACAAGCACATCAAGTCTCAAATGTTCCGGATGGTCACTCTCCAGCACGTGCTGGGACAGCTGGAGGAGGGCGACTTCCTATCGTCGCTGGACTTGGAGGATGCTTACTTCCACATCCCCATTCTAAGAGGACATCGAAAGTTCCTCAGATTCGTAGTACGAGGACGGCACTAGCAGTTCAAGGCCCTCCCTTTCGGATTGAAGTCAGCACCCAGGATATTCACCAAGTGCCTAGCACCAGTAGCGGCGTGGCTGCACCTGCAGGGGATCCACGTCTACCCCTACCTGGACGATTGGCTCATCCGAGCAAGGACAAGAGAACTCGCTGTCGGACACACAGCGAAGACCGTCCAGCTGCTCACGGATCTGGGATTTTCCATCAACTATGCGAAATCCCACTTCGTACCGTCACAAGTCGCTCTGTTTCTGGGAGCCAGGCTCGACACAGCGGCGCGATTGGCCTCCCCGTCGGAGGAAAGGACTAAGGCCATCCTGGGCAAGGTGCAACGACTGTTGGCCATGGAGGCGGCCATCAAGTCCCTTCTTGGCATGATGTCCTCGTGCATCTACCTCGTGCACCTGTGCAGGCTGCGGATGCGTCCACTTTAAGAGTTCCTCGACGCCCGTTGGATGCAAGCGGCGGGCAGCTTCGAAGACAGGATCTCGCTCAACGAGACCTTCCGCCAAGCAATCTGGTGGTGGGGCACCCGTGTGCATCTCGCGGCGGGGATGGACTTCCAGACCCCCGCACACCAGGAGACGGTGACGACGGATGCCTCCCTGGAGGGATGGGGAGTGCATACCGGAGATCTCCACGCAAGAGGCCTTTGGCTCCCGGAGGACAAGTCGCTACCCAGCAACGTCCTGCAGCTCCGAGCCGTGTTCTGGGCCCTCAGGTCGTTCCTTCCGTCCCTCAAGGGCAAGGTGGTGAGGATCTTCACCGACAACAGCACCACGATGTTCTACATCTGGAAGCAGCGAGGCACCAGGTTCCCAGCCCTATCCAAGGAGGCCCAGGATCTGTGGCATTGGGCCGTCGCCCAAGGGATGTGTCTGGTACCCTTCCACCTGGCAGGAATAAAGAACACCATCGCCGCCTCACTCAGCAGGGAGCTACGCTCGTGCCACGAGTGGGAACTGTGGCAGGATCAAGTGGATCTGATATTCCAACGATGGGGCAATCCCCAGATCGACTTATTCGCGACAGCGACGAACGCCAAGTGCCGGAGGTTCGCCAGCAGGTTTCCCCAGCCGGGGAGCATGGGCGATGCCTTCTCATTCCCCTGGGACGGCCTGTTCCTCTATGCGTTCCCGCCATTGCTGTTGCTGCTGTGACTCATCAACCAACTCAAACGGTCTCGGTGCAGGATGATCCTCGTCGCACCGGCGTGGCCGAGACAAATATGGTTTGCGGACCTTCTGAACATGTCAGCGTCCCCCCCCCCTGTCAAACTGCTGACGGATGCAGATCTCCTCTCCAGAGAAGGAGGCGCCATCCTCCACCACGACCCGGGGTCGCTGCACTTGCAGGCCTGGCTCCTGTAGCACCAGAGTTTGGAGGGTACGATATCCCGGTGGACTGCAAGGAGGTGCTTGCAAAGGCCAGGGCGTCCTCAACTCTCAAGTGCTACGGACACAAATGGAAGAGGTTCTCTGGTGCCGTGCACAGAAGATGAACCCTCTGCGGATTACGGCCCCTCAAGTGCTGCCGCACTTGCTATCGCTGGCCAAGGCGGGGCTGGCCCATGTCTCCATCAAGATCCATCTGGCGGCTACCTCCCGCTACACCAGAACTCTGGGGCGCTCATCCCTGTGGTCCCATCGCCTGGTGAAGGAGTTCATGAAGGGACTGTTCCGATCCTTCCCGCCATTGAAGGCTCCGGCCCCGGCGTGGGGCTCAATGTGGTGCTGACCAGGGTCATGGGGCCGCCATTCGAGCCTCTGCATTCGGCAGCGTTGAAGTTCCTGTCGTGGAAAACAGCGTTTCTTGTGGCCATCACCTCCACACTACGAGTGGGAGAGATCCAGGCCCTCTCCTGCAAGCCCCCATACCTGACTTTCCACGAGACGAGGGTGGTGCTGAGGACGCACCCCTCCTTCAAGCCCAAGGTGCCGTCAGACTTCCACCTCAACAAGCCCTTGGTGTTACCTGTTTTCTTCCTGTCGCCTTTGTCGCCGGCCGAGAGGACTTTGCACTCGCTGGATGTAGCTAGAGCGCGGAAGTTCTACGTGGACCGCACAAAGAGTTTTCGGAAGACATCACAGCTGTTTGTGAACTTTGGACCTGTGAACCAAGGGAAGGCCCTCTCGAAGGCTTCCATTTCCAGATGGCTCTCCGGCTGCATCATGCACTGTCACCAGTTGGCAAACCGACCGTTGCCGGGCCGTCCGAGAGCCCATTCGACCAGAGCGATCGCTGCTACCACGGCGTTCCTATCTGGTGTGCCCCTGCTGAACATCTGCAGGGCTGGTATGTGGAGGTCGACGCGCACCTTCACGAGATTCTACTGCGTAGACCGGGATTCCAGGGAGGAGTCCAGAGTTGGCCAGGCAGTGCTGCGCAACCTGTTCGCCTGAAGGTTGGCCTGGTGAGGAGGTAAGAGATGCTTAATGTTGAGTGATGGAATGCTTAATGTTGAGCCTTGCCACCTTCCGTGGTTGTGCATGTGTGTACTGATATGTATTCTTGTATTCATAAACCTATGAATCCATGTCAGACCCCATGCTGGAGAAGGAACAAGTTACTTACCTGTAATTGTTGTTCTCCAGCATGGGTCTGGCATGGATTTACATGCAACACCCTCCCTCCTACCCCTGTGCGGCTCTTCACTTGGTCTTACTGCCACTTTACATGCTACCAAACCTGAAGATGGCTGCCAGAGGAGGGACTTGGGTAGAGGGCAGTCATTGCCTGGGGGCAGTATGACCCATAGACCAGTGATTGGTTATTAGGAGAAAGACAGTTCAGAAACGAAACTGATTTTTTCTTTACTGAGGATTCCCAGCCTGACGACGGAGAATATTCATGAGCATGTGAATCCATGCCAGACCCATGCTGGAGAACAACAGTTACAGGTAAGTAACTTGTTGCTTGCTAAGGATTACCCTTTAAATTACAGCCCGATCTCCAATATACTGTTTTTGCTAAAAATACTGGACAGGGTGTGGTATGGTCAGATTTCAGAACATCTAAATCTGTACCCTATCCTGAATGCGCATCAATCGGGCTTCTGGCAGGGCTTTGGTACCGAGACATCCCTATTGGAGTTAAAGTCAAATTGTTGGAGCGTCTAGACAAAGTCTCCCTCTCCCTGCTAGTCTCGCTAGACCAGTCTGCGGCATTTGACTTGGTTGATCATTTGATTTTGATGTCCAGACTCTGCGAGGTGGCTAATTTTTTACCTCTGGTGATCTCTTGGATTGCATCCTTTTTGGAGAATTTAGTTAGCAGAGCATGCTCTGAAGTAGCTGAGGCTCTACCCATTCCTGTCCATTTTGGTGTACCCCAGGGAGCCAGTACGTGTTCCTCTACAATATATTCATGACTCCTTTCTATTGTGTCTTAGAGGCAGAGGGGATTATGTTCTCGAACTACACGGACGACACAATGTGTCATCCCGCTTTCAGGCTGTCATGCTCAAATCTTTGACATAATTGAGAACTGGATGCTTAATAATAATCTGGCTCTTAACAAAAGCAAAACTGAATTTATGATAGTGGGTAGTTCAGTCCCCATTAAAATGTTGGATCGTAACTTTGGTTCTTTTAGGCTAGGGGCTGATTGTATACAGATACAACTGAGTAGTATCTAAATGAGTATCAATTAACCTTGATGCACTCTAAATATATGGTTACTGAGGCATCACAATTAGAGACATTGTTCAACAAGGGTTTCTATATGTATATATTGTGAGGTTTAATGTTCAGCGAAGAATGAATGTTACAAGTATTCAAGAACTGTTTACATGTTGACCTGTACACTTGAGGTTAGTAGAGTACCTCATAGTAGAGATACAGTTTTCTCCTTGATGATGAATACTAAGCACTGTCTATGAAGCACTTGTCACTTTAGCTAGTTTTCTATGTTAGTTTTTGTGTGTTTTTATATGATTACTATTTATATTAAAAATGTGCTTTTGAAACAGAATTACTGATGAAGTCAGGTTGAATTCTCCTAAGACTTCTGTTTTTTAGGTTTGCACTGCCCCCACAGATGTGAGTATCCCACCAATATCCAGCGAATTATGTGTCTATAACCTAACTAGCAAGGTGGCCTCTTTTGTTGAAAGCTGATTGTATTACTCCAGTCTCCAAACTTAAGATTCTTGACCAGTCATTAGCCAGGAGCCCTCGCATCACTAGTGTTGTTTCTGCTTCAGCTTACTACATTAAATTGCTTTATCACCTCAAGCCGCTTATCTCTCAGGCTAGCGCAGAGACAATTGCCAGAGCCATCATTGGTGCTAAAAATGGATTACTGTGTTAGCTTATTTGCCGGTATTTGTAAACGTGATGTGCATAGACTACAGACCATCCAAAACAGGGCGGTAAGAGTGCTAGTCCTCTCACAAAGAGATCTTGTAACAGAGGCTAGGCGGTCTCTTCACTGGATTCCGATTGAAGCACGTGTTATTTACAGCATTCTCACTATAATATTTAAATGAAGACAAGGGATTATGCAATCATATCTGCAGGATTCCATCATTGACAAAGCTAACGGCAGAGGGCTGAGGTCTAGTGGACAGAACTTGCTGGTTCATCCCAGAAGCAGAACCAAGAAGGGAGCATTCCACTTGGTGGCTCCAATGTTTTGGAATCAACTATCAAACTTTAAGATTCCAGAGCTTGCTGTCGGCCTTCACGAAAGATCTAAAAACGTACCTGTTTGTATAATTTCTAACCTCAATCTCCACCTGCCACTGACTCGTATGACTCACCGATCATCGTGAGATAATTGTTTTCTGTAACCGTTCCGTTTAATTGTCTGCGCCTTTATGCCTGAGGGTCAACAGTGCGCAATATAAATACTGTAATGTAATGTTATCCAAGCCTTCAGGTCTAGAGGAACGGAACCCTCCATAAAGGAAAGATTGATGAATTTACAGAACGCTTCTAATAGCCTGGGAGGGCATGTTTTAATTATGACGGCTGAGCACGGGTCGCCCAGACACTTGGTTGGCTCCAGCTGTTCTATTATGGTACTCAATTCAGTGACTGTTATAGTATTAAAGCTGGATTGGGGAATGGAGCGGCCATGGGCCAAGGTCCCTGTAAGGACTTCTTCTACACCTATAGTTGGTCCGGCTTTCTTTTTGTTGATCTCCACCCTGATATTGTCCAACTTGCCTTGCATAGTGTCTTGTATCGCAGAGCACCAATCTGTGTTTTTAACTAAATGGTAGGAGTCGCCGGGATGGGGGGGGTTGTGTAGTTTCTTGCTCCTTTAAAATCCAAAATAGTCTACTAATGCTGCTAGATCTTTCTGCCGCATTCGATTTAGTAGACCACGACAAACTCTGTGCCACTCTAAACAATGACTTCAGATTCTCATTGGAGGCAACCCAATGGGTAAAATCCTTCCTAGCGGAGCGTACGTCACAAGTATCTATCGGAAAAGTGTCGGGCGACCCCGTACCAGTTCCCATAGGGGTACCCCAAGGATCTTGCCTATCATCCCACCCTCAATCAACTTAGTTAGTCGTCCTTCCCAACAGAGAGTATGAAAGATACTTTCAACTAGTGCACACAAGTACCACACGCGACAATCGGCCAATTCATACTCTGTCTCCAAAGGAAGATAACATACTGCGACTTTGCAAACTTCAACGACAACAAAGCCATCAGGCTGAGAGTAATAGAAGGGTGCATATCCTCGCAATATAGGAAACACATGTTAAAGAAACCCCTCCCACTACAGGAGATAGCAGACCTCACGAGAGTGTACGAAAGAGTGGATGTACAAGCAGCTAAAATCGAAAATCCGAAGAAAACGGACACAGTGGCAGCCATCGCCACCACCACACAAGGACAGACCAGATATCCCGGCACACTGACTCGTCAAGAACCATGAAACACCAACCGACACCCCCCAGCAGAGGGACAATGCTATAGAGGTGGCTTGGAGTCTCCCACAAGGGTCAATGTCCAGCAATCGGACAAATGTGCATGAGATGTGGCCAAAAGAATCACTTCCATGCCATGTGCCGAGAGAAAACGCGACTGCTGCCCGCATATAGACCATCTCCACAGCCAATATCCAACAAGAGATATGATACACCGAGACCTACCCTACGACCATACCAAGGAAGATGCAGCGGGAGATTCACCCACAACAGGAACATGGTGACACATACCACCCATCCAGGGTTTATAAGAGCCATCGAAAATCTGAACATCGACCCACTGGGCCTACACCCTGGGGCACCAGAATGCCTCTCACACGCACAAGTAGATCATGCAGAGGAACAAAGATACGGACGAGAATACACCATGGGTGACCCATATGAAAACCATCCGGTGGAACAGGAACTCTCGATATTGGAACCTTACTATGAATATAACGGATACAGCAAGGAATACATCAGACTGATATGACACCTCGGACGATAGTGCTGCGCCGAAAGTGACGTTACAGATGGGAGGACTACACACCCCTTTTCTCATTGATACAGGGGCCACCGTGAACGTCATGAATGAAAGAGCCTACGACATCATTGCAAACCTTTACCCACTACAACCCTCACAAGCTTGCATCTTCCAGTGGGGAGGGACACTGCCTCTCCAATCCAAAGGACAGTTCTGCTGTGACATGGTACACAGAGGACAATGCATTCCTGCCACAATCCACGTCATACACACCCCCACAAATGAGAGATGCCTTCTCAGCTACAAGACAGCCACAGCCTTGGCGCTAATAAACATCCAATACGACCAATCTGAGACCGTATAAGGCCTGCCTCCGAATGTCCAAGTACTACAGGCACTCTCACAACGAGAGTTGGGAGGTGGACGAGTTGAAAGTGATGTTGCCGGAACTATTCAAGGGAGTGGGAAGATTAAAAGGCGCTGTCATGAGACTCCATATTGACCCCACAGTGAGACCGGTGCCACAACACCCCCGGAGAATAGGATTTCACTTACAAGCCCAGGTGATGCACAAACTACGGTTTCTCCTAAAAAACGACCTAATTGAGAGAGTTGATGGACCCACCCCATGGGTGTCCCCACTAGTATAGTGGTGCCCAAGTCTGCCGCCTGCTTACACCTCTCTGTAGGCATGCAGATCCCCCAACACTGCAATTCAGAGGGAGAGACATCCAGGACCAAACATTGAAGATATGCCGGTGAGACTCAACCAGGCCACCCGGTTCTTCAAGCTCGATCTAAACCAAGCCTATCACCAACTGGTCATCGACCCGGCCTCAAGACCAATCGCAACATTCATGACGCACAAAGGATTGTTCTGCTACAAATCACTCA
Organism: Ambystoma mexicanum; assembly: GCF_040938575.1. Taxonomy (NCBI): domain Eukaryota; kingdom Metazoa; phylum Chordata; class Amphibia; order Caudata; family Ambystomatidae; genus Ambystoma; species Ambystoma mexicanum. The sequence goes on from NC_090932.1 coordinate 1,570,160,490, forward strand.
ATTTTGGGATATCATCTGTGGCCGAGATATCTCAGGAGACGATAAGAAGATTGATTGCACCCGTCACAAATGCCTTCAACTACAGCGATGTACACAAGGGATTCGGTTCGCCCAAAGTGACAGGTAGCAGACTCGGGCAAGCATGGGGAACAAACAAAAAAGAGAAGTACTGCTACCTGGGGGTCTTCCTCGTAATGGTCATTTTATCCAGACCAAAATCGGGACCTTCAGTATTACTAATTGAGTGAATCAAAAAGGCCTTAAAATTTGTCTGAAAAGAAACACACAGAGAGGGGTTATGTAGTGTATTTAAATAGTTATATTTAAACATATAATTGATTTTCACAAATAACAGTGCATGATTGAGAAGAGATGTGTTAGTTCCTTAAAGGTGTAATTGCTTCCACATGTAATTAGTTTGTTCACAATTAACATTAAATAAGACAATAAAAAAAATCAAGAAGTGTATGTTGGCACCTTAAAAAGGTGAGGTTACTTCTGGAGTAGAATATAGTATTACGAAAGAATCATAACCCCCTCCGAAAGCTCCTGAAAAAGGGCTTCCACTTCGAATGGGATGAACATTGTCAAAGGGCATTCTCCACCATCAAGCAAGAACTGGCCAACAACCGCCAGCTGGCATATTTCAACCCTGTCTGGGACACTGAGATAATCGTTGATTCCAGTCCTGTTGTGGGAATTGGTGCCATACTCGCCTAAACAGACCCAAACGATGAAACTGGCACAAGGGTAGTTGCCTATGCCAGCAGAGTGCTCTCCACCATTGAACAAGCGTACTCCCAGGCTGATCACAGACCATCAGGCGCTCCTCTCCCTTTTCGGGAACCCCAAGACCAAGATGCCACCACGCATAGAACGGTGGGGCATTTGATAACAAGAGTACGATTATACCATTGTTCACAAACCGAGGGGCGAAGCCAACCCTGCAGACTATCACAGCACCCCCAGGGTCCAGCAGAAAACGTCATGGGACAGGAGGCAGAAGCCTACATTGCTTATGTATGCCTCAATGCCCTGCCCCCTGCCATCACAAATGACCTCTTCGCCAATAAGAGTAGGCCCGACCCCACCATCCAAGCGGCATTCCAGCTGACGAAAGAAACTGGTGGCGCCACCTGTCGATAGTGATAGTGAGTAAAACGAATCACCATAGACTGGTACCAGTCCCTTCCCTAGTTCTTAGCATTGTGGCATCAATTCTCCTTTTTGAGATTTCTGTTTAATTATTGCGGTATGTATTTTACTGAGTGTTCCCCATATTGCCTCCCTGTCTAGCAACTGTTGGTTTTTGCCCATCGGAGGTTAACACCTTGAATATAACAGTCACAGTGGCCCTTTGGTGTTTAGCGGAGCAATTGTAAAAGAACGACTTCATTTTGTTCCAGTCCACTTCCTAACAAAGGATATAGAGGTGAGCCATTGGCAAACCGCCATACTGTTAATACATATGGTATTTCATATTGGCTCTTGGTTTATGTAACTATTGAACGTATCAAGCTCGGTTTTTAGCTCACTAGAAAAACACTCAATGAGGTTTTTCGTGTATTAGTTACAGGTGGCAAACTATTTGGCAGCCTTCCTTAATTTGAGCAATCCATGTTGAGAGCCCCCACGAGCACCACGAGAGGTAATCACAATCTGATTTGTGGTTCTCTTATTCACCATTTAGGGAACATGACAAATTAATTTGGCTAAAGATCGAGCTATTTATTTGTCCCCTTTTTCTTTTAATCTGCAGGTTGCATGTGCACATCACACTGTTCCCCTCACAAAGCAATTGTTTTCATCAATTGGGATTTTCGTGATTATTACAACCCTCCTGATGAATGTTCATTGATTAATTCCCTAAGAACAGAAACATGTCGAGACATTTACCTGGATTGGCACAGGGAAAGAACAACTTTTGTTATCTAAGAATGATTAGAAACTGATACAGTACTAGCTATATGTTAACTGTATCCTGCATTTGATGTTAATCAAACATTTGATTTTGAATGACGAAATCCTATGTTTTTAATGTGATGATCTATGATCTTTTTGTATGTATTCAGCATTTGTGTGAAGTGACTATTTATGTATTTTACTAATTTTTAAAGTGTATTAAATTAAAATTGATATCCGGGGTTCTTCTGAACCTATTTGGGCGTGCAACCTTTTTTTTTTAGCTCTTTTTCATAATTTGACGTGTTCCCCCCCCCCAGGTTTAGACAGAGTAGACCCTTTTTCCATCCTGTTAGGTGGACTATCTATCTGCATTCTTGTATTGCGCCACTAACCCATAGGCCTCAGGGCGCACACAGAAAAAGGGACACCAGACAACAGAAAACAATGTCAGACAGGAAAAACAAAGAGACAGGGAGACTGGGGAAACCCAAACCTCACGAGACCAAAAGAGAAAGGAAATATGGTGGAAAACTGAACTCAGTACCGAGAGAGCTAAGCTAAAGAAATAGAGAAATCCTATCCTTTGTCAAACAGGAAGGTCTTCAGTTGCTTTTTGAAGCTAGGCAGAGACTCACTATTAACAAGATATTTAGGGAGTGCATTCCAAAGAGCCGGGGCCCAAGAGTCAAAGCTAGTGCCCCCAAATCTTTTCAGAATAGATGGTGGTTGAACCAGGGCTGTATTGCTACTTGAGCGCAGGGAGGGAATGACAGGTTTCTTTTTAATCCTTGTAGTAAGGTAAGATGGAGCTTAACCGTGAAGGCATTTAAACACAGTGGTTAGGCCTTTATGGTGTAAACGCTGTTTCACTGGTAGCCAATGAAGGCTGCGCCTGGCGTCAGAGACGTGCATGTTTCGCTTAAGGCCCATTACAGCGCGTACAGTGTTATTCTGTATAATCTGCAACGTTTTAATGTTGGCCTGGGAAGTACCAATCATTAAATTGTTACAATAATCCAGCTTGCAGTTTACAATTGCAGCTGCAATCAGTGCAAGGTTCTCTTTGGACAAATAGGGACGAATCTGCCATAAAAGCTGATTATAATAGTGACACGAGGATTTGAGATAGTTGACCTGGCGGGTGAAGGATAGCTGTGGGTCAAAATAGACTCCGAAGGTTTTTACGGATTTAGATACAGGAATGATATGTTGACCAATCAAAAAGTTGTCATATTTTGTGTCAAGTTTCTTCAGTTTTTGCTGGGTACCCAAAATCAGCAGCTCTGTTTTAGCATTGTTAAGGGCCAAGGAGTTTAGCGCCATCCACTTTTGGATTTCAATGAAGATGGAGTTAATGTACTACTTTTAAATACTCGCCAGTGAGCTCAATGACAACCTGCGTGTCGTCAGTGTAGTTGGCAAAATTAATGCCTAAGGCTGACAGAGCGCAGAGAAGACGAGAGTAAATGTTAAAGAGTAGGGGCGAAACACATGAGCCCTGTGGAACACCACATAGTAGTAAAGAAGCCATGGAGTGAGCATTATCCTTAGTAACTCTCATGTTCCGTGGACCCAGAAAAGATTTAAACCAGGCAGAGGCTTCAGGGGAACATTTACCGATTGTGATTAGTCTATCCGCCAGTAGTTGATGATCAACTAAATCGAACGCAGCGGATAGATCTAATAATAGTAACAGGGCAGTGTGACCTTTGTCAACAAGACCAGCAATGTAAGATTTTAAATCTAGCAGTGCAGTCTCAGTCCCATGATTGGGGCGAAACCCAGATTGTTGTGAAGCTAGAATATCATATTCTTCGACAAAAGCTTGATATTGACAGTAGGCAATTTTGTCTATGATTTTCAGCAAAAAGGGAACATTAGTGATTGGGCGATAATGTCCTGCCTCTGCAAGATCCAGATTTTCCTTCTTGAGCAGAGGAGTAACCCATGCTTCCTTTATGATTTCGGGGACATGTGATTCAGAGAAAGATCTGTTAACAAAAGTAGTGATCCATGGGGCAAGAGTATGAATATGATCTTTGAATAAGGAGGCTGGAAAGACGTCTCCCTTACAGGAAGTGGGTTTGAGTTTAAAGACAGTGTCGATAACTTCTATTATAGAGACAGGTTTAAAAGTGAAGACAGGCAAACCATTGGGCGAATCCATATTGTCTTGAATGGATGTAGTATTAGTCAATAATTTGACCTGAGTATTAATATTATTTTGAGGAGTTAGAGTTTTATTAGTGAAACTATTGTGATATTTTGGCACCATGCACTGTCTGCTGGAGGCAGTGAAGTAGTAGTACAACCTTTAAGCTCCTGAAGGATAACAAAAAGCTCTTTAGAGCTGGATTTGACTTTAGAAATACTGGAATTGAGATGCAATTCTTTCGTGGAGCGAATAAGTGATTTATAATGTATGTGAGATTGCTTATAGGAGGTAAGACTGGACTCGATGGTTGTTTGTGCCATTGTCGTTCCAGTTGGCATTTTTTTGAACAAGCCTCAGTAATTTCAGCTGAGAATGGAATATAAGGAACATTATTCCCTTTTTTTTGTTAGAGGGTTTAAGTGGGGCTAATATTTCCAATGTAGCATCAAGTGCGGATATTATGTTAGCTATAAAGTCTCCAAGTGGCATGGTAATCTCTAGGGAGGGTAATAGGTATGACCGTAGTATGAAAGACATCTTGGGTGATTTTGCGTAAATTCCTTGACATAACGGGTAAGATAGGCTGATTATTTTTCCTCAAAATAAGATTATGGTTAGTCTGAAAGGTTATGGAAAAGTGATCTGACCAAATACATGGATTAACATCAATGTTAGTGATAGGAACATTTTTGGCTATTACCCAGTCCAGTATGTTGCCACCAGTATGAGTGGGGGGTTTAACATGCTGAGTGAAGGATAAAGAGGACAGGGAGTCAGCTAGGGAGGTGGACAAAACATCCAAGGGATTATCAGCCCAGAGGTTAATGTCTCCCAGTATAATAATAGGTGAGTGAGGTTTACAGAAATTGACAATGTAAGCCAGCAATTGTTCTTCAAAAGAAGGTGTATCAATAAGTGGTCTATAGAGCACTAAGAGGTTAAGAGAGACTGTTGGAGAGAGGCTCAATTTAAGAAAGCGAGTTTCACATTGGTCAAAAACTAGTTTAACTGATTCGTGTATTTTAATAGTACTTCTATAAATCACTGCCACACCACCACCACGTTTTTCCTGTCTATCAGAATGGTAGAAGGAGTAACCTGTTGGAGTGGCCAGTAATAAGGAGTGGAGAGCGGTGTCATGCAACCATGTTTCGGTAAGTGCACATATATCTACTTTTTCCTGAACAATGAGGTCTGCTACCTCATGACAGCGCTTAACCAGGGAGCGTGTATTAAGTAATAGGTATTTCATTCCAGTCCCTACAGATGCAGATGCTATTTTAGCAGTCTCGGGATAGGAGTTAGGTGGACTTAGAGCAGGCTGATCAATGGATTCCACTGTCAATGTCTGCTTGCTATGACCATGATTCATGTCCGGAGCCATAGGTATGGGAGGAAGAGCAACACGTTATACAGAATGATCGTGTGCGCTCTGCGCAATCCTTAGTCTACGACTACAGGCAATGGAAGACACAAGGTCACAACAGAGAGACAGAGAGGCTGAGAAAAGGAGGAAGGCCAAAGAGTGGACAGATTGGAAAAGAAAGGCGGAAGAACACCAACTCCCGGTGGGCAAAGTAGTGCTAGTAAGGCAGAAGCAACAAAGAGACAGTCGCGAAGTACGTCCCCGAGCCGTTCCTGGTCACTGATGTCAAAGGGCTGATGATCACGGCCCTGGGAGAAGACAGAGAGATAACTAGAAACGCCTCATTCTTCTGCAAACTGTTCCAAGAGGATTCTGACATGGATCCACACATGATCGAAGGAGGAGAAGAACAACCCAGGAGGGAGCAGACCGAGGATCCCCCGCCAAGAACTTCAGAAGGGAGACCCGCAAATCACCTGGCCGCTTGAAGCGGACCATACAGAGACCCCCCAGCTCATCGAACAGATGTAGGCCACAAACTTCCTTGATAAGCAAGGGGGGGGTGTTACAGATGAGAAGCATGCAGCCCCTTTAAGAGGGAGGGACTACAAGGGGAAGAGGGGAGTTGGGTTAGGGAAGGGAAGGAGAGGGTTGAGGAGAGGGAACAGCAGAACATGAATGGAAAATAAAGGAGTTGGATGCACACTACAGTTGTCCTGTGTCGTGTATTTATGTATGCGCCACTGAGCCACAACAACTCCAAGGCCAAGAAGCAACCTGAAGGCGAACAAGACTGCTAAATCAGCTGGCAACGTTGCACATGGAGAGAGGTACGTCAAGAAGCAGCATGGAGGTGGACAAGACTGATAAGACAACCAAGCAGGTACTGCATGGAGAGTGAGGGCCTAAGACTACAGAAATGGGATGTTAACAAGACAGTTACGAGATTGTTTGGTATAGTCTGGAAAGTATCATACCATTATGCTTTCAACCCCCCACCCGCCTTTTTGATAAGTTTGCTGCATTAATAAACAAGGCATATTCATAAAGAATAAAGAGAAAGACACTACTCTTCCTCATCCCAGTACTAAGAGGAAATTAGTACTTTCTAAGAAGACTGAAACAATCTAGTAGACTATTACAAAAACAGGCCAAGTCTACTAGGGACGGGAAACATTGTCTAGGTAACTGTACATTATTGCTGTCCACAGGAAAGACCAGGGGAAGTGGATTGTCCCTTTTGGCATGTGAATGCTCATCTCCAGGGGAAGGAAATCAGGTCCTCAACCCCAACCTATCCCAACACCACCACACTGAGTTGGTGTAACTGTTTATTGTTTTGAGGTCATTTATGATATTACTTTCTACATTGGAACTTTGTGCAACTGTACTCGAGAAGGCTGCAGGAGCAGCAGAGACACTCTTTAAATGTTCCCTTTAGTATTAGGGTAAGAATGGGTAGAACGTATTCAAGATCAACGACAAAGGGTACTACATACTAAAAAATTAGGCACCTTTGCATGCCTACACTGCAATAACTGCAACAACATCACAAAAGGAGACTATGTGAGGCATCCTCGAACAGGTGCCAAAATTAAACTTCAACACTTTGCAACCTGTGATACCAAATCTATAATCTATGCCTTGAGTTGCCCAATGCGGCATCTATTACGTCGGTCAGACCAAACGTAAGATGAAGGAGAGATGCAACGAACACAAAAGCAACATTCATACCAAGAATGAACGATCGCCAGTTGAAAGACACTTCAGTGAGAAAAAACACACAGTAGCCCAACTGAGATATCAAATCTTGGAGGTGGTACATAGAGCACCAAGAGGAGGCAACCACGCAAAAAAGATGGACCAACGCGAGTTGTACTACATAGATACATTGGACAGCATGTGCCGATATGGAATGAACAAAGATTTCCAGCTAGGAGCGTTCCTATGAGCAGAAACACTAACGGTGGATGCATAAACGTAACTACCAGTTCAACGAAAATGTCTTAACATTTTTTCCAGACAGCATATGATCAGGCCTTAATCCCATTGGGTATAGACCAACATTGAATGATCATACTGTTTAAACATCCCTACTACACCATACCAATAATGAATCATAAACAGTACACTATCAGGCTGTAGACTCATCAAGTTCTTTAATTCTTAGTGTTTATTCGCAAAGGTGATTACAATGACTAGCATAACTCTAAGGATCCATGTATGGAATATCTAATTTATCTGCTATGTAAATTTCGGATAAGCATAGTCTAAGGACAGCATTATGTAATGCACTTCAGTATCTCGTAGCCTTTTTGCTTGCGCTTGAAGGAAACTGAGACTGAATCATATGATTATAATACAACCATGTTATCCACAAATAAATGTACTGTCATGACAGCGCATGAACTTAGTGAGACTGTGAGCAGAGGTGCCCCGTTCGATACCTCCTCAATATCTTAAATATACTATCACTGCACTTAAGTCTATAGCATCTTTCCATGTAAGGTATTCCATACCTGACTGATTCATACCATCATCCAAGATGGCCTTGACATTGGTTATATGAAATTGTATACTCCATTTCCAGCCCTATCACCCTAGCAGAGAGTGATGACACGCGGTTGGTAGCACGCGGCGTGATGATGTGGGATGTTTACATCTGACGTCATCGCGCTGACGTGCACCAACGCCGTGTCTTGGTAATAACAACGGGATGTCCGCGCTCCATTGCATTTGCGGACTCCTTCCCGGAACACTTACCTGCAACTGAGAGGTAAGAAGCCCAACAAAATATATAAGGTTAGAGGATTTCCTTTGATTTAACTTCCACATTGTGTGGACAGGACAAGGGTTGACCCAACTTTGCTTTTTACCTACAGGTAACGCCTTCTCTGACAAGCTCACCTCCCCCCACCATTTGGGTACTGGACTGACCACTGCATACTCTGACCTCACTCGCATGAAGGGGTGAGTGACTCACTTTTTTACATATACAAGACTCTGATAGTAATAACTGAGAATTACTCAGCCTTGAAGATATTTTGTAAAACTTTAACAAGCAGAATTATGGACCCTTATCTTTTCCTATAGAACTCTTCAGCTTCAGCTCCAGCGTATACCCGGGAGCAAATCACTATACTAGAGGGGTCACCCACCCTGATACTGACTACTCCAGCCGGAGATACACCGAAGGGGCACCAATGAGAGGTAGAGACACATTTGAGTTGTAAAAATGACAAAGTATTCACGCACATTGCAATTGGAGAACAATAGACTAAAAGCATTCTCTGTGATTTTCTCTCTAGAGGGAAACAGATTGTCCGGAAGAACCCAGATTATGAAAACATGAAGTTTGAAAGTTATTAACATAGAATATTGTGCTCCTGAAGAAGGGAAAATTACTTCCCGAAACGCGTTGAGCTATTTGGAGTTAGGCCTCTACTGTACCTAAAATGTATATATTTTGTGATTGAAGACATGACACTATATTATGATCAACAATTGGTAATATTGCTGAATATAGACTGGCATGTATTAATAAATTGTATTTTTCTACTGAAATCAATAACCAAGTGACTGCATGATTATTACCTCTACAGATTAAGAAAGCGTGTAAATGGTTATTATCAAAGTGCAGATTGAGATAACCCCTGTTGGTGGCTAATTAGCCAGTTACTCTGTCAACTTTAAGTTATTCCTTTTTGCTGTGTAAGCAGTTCAGACCAGAAATGGAGTACTGAAACAGATCCTCAAGAGTATTAGAGAAACATTTTGAACAATTGATTGCCACTGACAATAACCTGAGTGTGCAGGGGACGCAAGTGATCCAAAGCCTGTGGACACTTCCTTTTCCTTGTTTTGTACCATTGCCTAGTGTCAAGGCAGTGTTTTTCTCCTATGCACCTCACTAAATATCTACCAAACCTGTAAAAACGTTTGTTAAAACTTGGTGTGTATACTGTGTTCCCATTCTTTGTGTACACAGGACAGTTGACATTATTTTGGACATTCTGACAAGGACTGTCCCACTTTCTGAATGCTCACAAGGCCTAGTAGGTCCATCTCTTTCATTCTTATATTTGCTTTCCCATGTTCCCTCCCTTTTGCCCTGTGGGCACTTTGAAACACAATTCACTTGATGCATAAGCGCCTTACAAATGCACAATAAAATTAAATAAATTAGTTAGTTTTGTTTAGGGAGGGCAGTTTTCCAATCCCTTTTATATGTATTTATAAAAGTGAAAATGTGGGGGTTTCGGGCTGGGTTTGTGGCTTGGCAAAGCATTTTTCCTTCTACAATTCCACACTGTTTCACCAATATGCACCAATTCTTGCAGTTACCTTTTACGACCCTCCGGACATTACTGGCTACAAAACATTTGGTGAACCCCCCGCCCCTCTTTTCCCTGGATTTCAGCACCTTCACACATGAGACGGTTACCTGAAATCGGCAAATCATCAATGTGGTCATAGAAAGACCAGTCCTCAACCCTAGAATGCACGGTTTCTGGGACAGTTGCAGCGCAATGTACTGCACCACTCCATAATGAGGCAACCGGTGGGGAGAGAGCACAGTAGGTCCCAGTATGCAGCAGCACACCAACTCTCGCCTCCCACAACGTCTGCTCCGGTGTATGTCAGCAAGCCACACATGCCCATTCTCACTGCAGTTTACCCCAGAGTCCAAAACACATCAAGCAATAATAACCTACACGATCATTGATAGTCAACAATTGATTAGTGTCATCATGTCTGTCCACAGAACCCTTTATGATATGGCATTTATGACGCGCCTATACACAAGTGTTCAGAGAAAGTGTACTTTTTGCTAGTTATTTAAATAAAAGCATTTGTGGAACCACCAACCTTGTGTCTGTCTCCTTACTCAATTCACACATCTACAAAACATTTTGTTCTACATTCCGAAGTGTGATAGATGGCCTTCAATGCAAATCCTGTTTAGGTTGTCTACTATTTTTTCAGGATGTGTTCTTCGGAAGATAAGTCCAATGTGGGCTGTGAGAAAGGACGTTTCTGGAGCTTGTGAATCTGCTTCAACTTGCATGCTTTGCATAGTATCCTGCCACACCTTGGGCTGTGAAGGGTTAGTCCTTACTATTCTGAGTTTATGGTTTATGACAAATCTCCTGTGATGGACAAGGGTAAGTTACTTGTGCAGAGATGGTCTAGATTTATTTTCACAATGAAGACACTCATGCTGAAGAACATGGAGTATAGGTAAGTAACTTTCCCTTTCTTATACCCTCCCCATTCATGTGTTTTTGTACTCTGCCTGTGATTCTGTTAGTTGCAAAATGTGAGATAGGAATCCAATCCAATGCCTTTGTGTATTTGAGTTGGCAAACCTAAATAATCACCAATCCTAATGTAAAGCTGTAATTTTCGAGTTTTTTTACCTTTTTGACATCACCCTTACAATTAAGTTTCCCATTTTATGTTTTTGCCGAATGTGAATTTGATTTAATCAGTGGTTGGTCTTTGAAATATAATTGTGGCTAATAGTATGAAATCTTGCAAGGCGAATGATTTGTGTTAAAAGTGTTCCACTGACTCAGGTTTCTGCACGCAGGTATATGCGCACGCTGGAGCAGCCCTCAACGGGAAGGTGTATATTTCCTGCGGCAAAAGAGGAGATGATTACTTGGAGGAGACGCACTGCTATGACCCAGAGTGTGACAAATGGGAGCGGTTAGCAGACAGCCCTGTGAGACGCGCGTGGCATGGGATGGTGGCAGCCATGGGGAAACTATATGTAATTGGAGGCAGCAACAACGTGGCCACTGCATTTAGGAAAGATGTCTATGAGGTAAGTAGATGTGGCAAGATGATACAGGCTTTAGGGAGTTAGAATATGGGTTTCTCTTTATAATTGGGAAGTAGATTGAAATCAATTTTATTTTAGCTTTGCAATATTTGAATATCGTAAGATATTCTCAAACCATTTCTGTGAACTGTATATTTAGGAACCCGACATTAACCCATCTAGGCCAGGGAGATTTGATAGACCAGACAATTCTCTTTGTTTTCTATTTCACACTCTTTTGTTCTCTAAATAAAGGTTATTACATGGCTGATGGTGATCTAAAGTTCTGCAATATAAACCACCCTAAAATAGTTCAAATAAGCCAGTATAGTGTGCCTTCCTTGTTCTCAGTACCTGGCCAGTGGTGAAGGGATTAAGAACCTTCTAAATGAGTAGCCTGGCTCCTTGGCGTTTTCCTCCAGTTGGTCTCTCTCAGCAAGAATTCACATTGTTAATATCTGTAGAAAGGTCCATTCTTTCAGAACAATTCACAAAGGATGGTTTTTGAGCTTCCACTTACTTTCAAATTGCAATTATGGTGGGTTTCTATTCAAGAAATTATGAATGAGATGATTAATCCATCATTGTTAATTCCCTGGGGAGAAAGCCAGAATTCAGATAGTGTGAGTCAGACAAGTAAGACATTGCACAGCCCGACTCTTTTACTGGGTTTAGAAGACCCATCCTGGTAGATCCCCTTTCAGCCCATAGTGAGGCCCAGCACATGTGAATGCTCTGCACCAGAGACTCGGACTTGGGGAGCTCCAAGGGCAAGTGTGTGTGCAAATGTGTCTCATTGTGCATGCAATCTCATTCCAGAACCCACTGCCTGAGATGGGCTTTCCTTTGTGGAGCAGCACTCCTTCACCATCAATACCGCCTGACTCCAAGATGGCAGCTAGGATTTTTAAATCCTCAACTACTGAGGGTAAAAGTGTTATTAAATCCTGATACTTCGCAAGAGAAACTAATCAATACCAACTAGGGTATCAAAGGTAAAATGTAGTACACATGCAAGGTCCAATTTCAGACTCAAAACAGAGGGGCACCAATCAGAAGTTTTTCTGATTGATCACCATAATCAAGAGTGATATAAGAGCATACTTTGAGGCAGGTAGACACGCAATCCCGGTTTCAGACCCGAAAGCGAGAGGAGCAAAGAAGTATTCAAGAGGAAGAGTGGACACTGCAAGCCTTCTGAGGGCTATATCTCAGTGACTTGCAGTGACTAGATCCAAAATGAGAGCAGAAAGTGTACGCCTCCTTGAAGGCCTTTAGTCTCAGACACTGGCTGAGACCAGCACTAAGGACGAACAAAATGCTGCAATCCTACAAAGGCCTATATCTCAAACACTGTTAAGTGCCAGAGACCAAGAAATAAAGCCGAGAACATGTTAAGGACTGGAAGCCTTGACGCAGGTGGGCCACAATATCGGACTGCCAAAAATGCTAAGCAAGAGGGAAGACATTTTTTTTTAAAAACATTTTTTTATTAAACCGTTGTTTATTAGTTCGATCAACAAACTTTTACAACTTTTAACATTATATAATATTCCATAATATACATTTGATAATTTCAATTAGCCTCCTCATTTTCTTACAAATCTATTTAATTTTCATACATTATACAATTTAATATAAATTATATAGTAAGCAATTAAAAACTCTTTCGTATGCTATGCACCATATGGCAAGTTATTTATCAGCATATGTACATACATTGGAAACATGGATAGTATAGTGCATCCTTTATTAGTACTTTTTTTTTTTTTTATATGATTTAGCTGTATTAAACACAGCCTTTCAAATTTATACACATTACACACAGAATATATTTGACAATTTACATAGTATAAACCCAACATATAAAAATATACTTTTATCTCCACTTGTATAAAAGCAGAATCAAAGAGTACAGAGTTATCATTTTTACAATAAAAACAAATAAAATACCACATTTCTAATTACATCTCATCTGTACCTTTTCTTCCCACAATTCATTAATACTGCGTATCACGTAACGTAACAAAGCACACAGTCTATGAGATGTACCATAATCATTCTTTGCTATTTGCCGGGATGTACTCATTTAAGTTTAAGTTTAGAGAATTAATAAATAGTAATATTGCAATGTTCATTTTTACTTCTTGACTGTGATATAATTTTCCCCATAGTACTTCATACTCAAGGATACACTGATTAGCAAACATATGCTTAAAAAATTGACATCTTTTCTCAATTAGTGCAGGACAGGCTAGAATGAGATGCTTTACGGTTTCCAATTGCTGTGGAACCCCACAGAATCTGCAATCTCCGTTTGTGATCATTTTACGCATCACTTTCAGTTCATTTGTTGGGCATAAATTCAATCTAAACCTTAGATAATTAAATCTATTTTTCGGATCAGGAAATCGAATCAAATATTGCTCTGTTTTATGCAGTCCTTTAATTGCATATGGTTGATTTTTGAACAACCTCAATTTCAAGCAAGCCTCCCTGGTCTTGATCCAGTCACCAAGCCACAGCTTTTTCTTGGCTCTGTCTGGATTATTTACCAAGAGAATGATATCTATGCCAGCTTCATTCATGATTGAAATTATCCATTTTCGCCACTTTACAATTTTGTTGTTACTTGCATTTAACATGAAGTTTCCTATAACATGCATAACCCCATTTCCTTCATTAGCCATGACATATTTACGATAAAGAGACAGCACTTTCCATAAGTACACAGCATTTAAAGAAATCATCCCCATCTCATGGCGTAGTAAGCAGACTGGGACAGATAGAGGTAAACCACAAATCGATTTCCAAAAACGGCCTTCCATTCTAATCCAAAATCTTTCAGCAATCATATCCCTAGTTTCTGACGCATATGTAAGAGTAGGGACGACCTTTTGTTTATAAAAGGTCATCGCAGGGATTAAGGAAAACTTCCCATACTTAGCTTGTATAATCTTTGTTTGTGATATACCCGTTAACAATTTTTGATTTAGATCTCTGAAGAATGGTCTATCTTGTGTATCATTACTGATTTGTAGACCTAAATATTTATACTCCTCCACTGTCTCAATCAGAGTATTCTGCATAGCCCATGGTGTGATCACAGTTCTCCGCTTTTTATATTTACCCAATATCATGATCTTACATTTTTCTTGGTTTATTTTCAGATGATTTTCATTGGCATATTTACTCAGGGCTGTCAGGAGCTCGCGCAACCCCCCCGGAGTTTTAGCCAGCAAAATCAAGTCATCGGCATAAAACAGCCAGGGGATTGCACGTCCTCCCAGACGAGGAGCATCAGCACTGCAGTTTTTAAAATCATGTCTGACTGCAGCCACAAAGAAATTAAACAGGGTGCTTGCCAATATGCATCCCTGCTTTAGGCCCCTGCACGTCGGGGTGGGATCCGATAGCGTACCATCTGAGGCTAGCCTAATTTGGACAGTTGTACCCGAGTGAAGCTCATTTATCCAATAAATCAGATACGCTGGACAGTCCGCCTCTCCCAGTTTCTTTATTAGCAATTTTCTGCATACCGAGTCAAAAGCGGCTTGAAAATCAATGAAGGCCAAGTATACCATTTGACCCTTTAAACTTTCCTGTTCCTTAATGATTTGCAAGATATGCAAATTAATGGCAGTTCCCATCCCAGGCATAAAGCCTGTTTGGTTTGGGTCCCTCATTCCTCCCTCACACAACCATTTGTTTAGATCTCGTAAGATTAATCTAGCAAACAATTTACTTGGTATGTCTAATAGCGATATCGGCCTGTAGTTCGCAGGATTTTTATTATCGCCCTTTTTATAAATTGGGATGGTAATGGATTTTTTCCACGACAATGGAATGGAGTGGGTTTCAATTATCTGTTGAAATATAAGCAAAAAGATGTTTGCCCACGCCATTGGATGTCTCTTGATCGTTAGATTCGATAAACCGTCTGGCCCTGGTGCACGCGACGTTGATAATTTTGATATATAAAATAATATATCCGCAATATCAAATATGATATCCTTACCTTGTATATAGTTCACCGGAATCCGGCTATTTACTAAATTAGTTTCAGCATAAAGGGTTTTATAAAACGTAGCCCATACCTCCTGTGGAATGGGATTCAACTGGTAAATCATTTCGACCTTGGCCTGGGGGACTTTCAAAAGGTTCCAGATCTTTGCTGAGTTTTTTGATTTTAATTGTTCCAACATGTTTTCCGCATCCTGTTGATACATTAACACATGTCTTGATTTTACCCAATTTTTGTAGTTACATTTCAGGGATCTAAGTCTGGCATCTCTTTTCGACGGACTTAAGTATTTTAATTGTCTCTTTTCTTTCCTATATTGTGCTTTCCGTACAGATACATCTTCATCATATGAGTGTAGCCTCAGTGTAGAATTTATTCTTGAATTGTTCTTTATTTTAACTACGAATATCTGCATTTCTTCTACGTAAGAGCGGTCATTGCCTTTAATCCCATTTTGTCTATCATTTTCAGCTCTCATAAGATTCTGCTCCAATGTTTTTAATGACTGAGGAGACCATTTAAACCTATTACGAGCTGCATTTAAGGTTAAATTAGTAGCCCGAGAGTTATCATAATGTTTCTTTTGAACATTCCAATTCCATTGCATAGTCTGCATGTCATGATCACTAGATGTCTGGGGGATAATTGTGAAATTTACCATGGTATTAAACAAGGAGTTATCAACAAAAGTATAATCAATCATAGATGATTGCGAACCCCGATGCCAGGTGTTTTGTTGTGGAATATCCCCTTCTATTGCTCCATTCAATTTGAATAGTTGTCTTTCCTTCATTAACAAATTCCATTTCACCGCCACTGCGGATAGTTGTTTTCCCTCTTGTCTTTGACAGGTAATGTTAAGATCGCCTGTTATGTTGACATGATCACAGGTCCGATCCACAACTGTCATGTTCAAGAGCTCTTCCAGGGCGGTAAAGAAAACTTCATCTGTAATTGCTCCATGGTTCCAATAAACATTTATTAACCCTATTGTTCTAGTGTATATTTTTATTCTTACCAATTGAAGAAAACTATTTGGAGATGCCCATGGTTCCAAGTAGACATTTGGTGAGATTTTTATAGCCACCATCAGACCAGCCATCGGTCGACCTTTTACAGGGACTATTGCCGGTATCAGAGATATTATATGATTGTCCCAGACCGGGACAGTTGCCAGCCATATTTCTTGAAACACTAGAATATCATATTGGCCCAGAATAGTATTCTTGAGTTTGGTTAGATGTTTAAAGCCTCTGGTGTTCCATGAGGCAAGCGAGACAAGTGTAGAAGGCTGAATTAGTTAGTTTCCACATGATCTTCCAGGCATGTCATCTGATCGACTAAGACTCTCCATCTCATTGATCGTAACTTGACTAGTATATTGGTTTTTCACATTTTGATTTGCCTTAGATTGATATTGATTTCTCCCCAACGGAGTCGGTAGTTGCACAGGTTCAGCTAGATTTATTAACACAAAACCCAGTTCGTATAACTCCATTCTGGCTTGCCACAAAGCATTTTTGACAAACCCTGATTTCATCCATAGTTTAACTACTGATAGGTCAGAACCGTGTATAAACTCCACTTGTTCAATGTCACCCGAACAAATCCCCTCTAATGACGGTACATCTGAAATGATGTTCATAACAGACTGTCTATTCAAATCAAAACATCGAAACGGGTGCGAGCGGCACTGCAGAATCAGGTGATGCATTTTTACAGATTTTACCAATTTTCCTTGCGCTCTTCTAGGGGCAGAGATCGGATGAGATTGATTCCGAAAAACTAGAGGAGTTGTATTAAACGATGGAGCATCATTCCCGACATCGTTTTTCCCATCACTCTGCTGCGCTACATTCGGTCTATTAACAATGGAGACGATTCTCTTTAATGAGTTTTCAATTTCCTCTTTCCACTCTTTCAATCTTAATATATTCTCGCCCACCAATTCCACTGGTGCCACTCGCACTTCTTCCCTTACAAATCAGGCAACATCGTAACATTTGAAGTAGTAGTAGTAAACTCAGGCTCCGCTTGAGCTTTCGAAGCTTCCCGTGCAGTAGCCACCTCCCTTGTATCTGTACCCTCATTCTGGTTACTCAACAATACTAAGTTATCAAGGGGCTCATATGCGAGGGAGGCTAGTTTATTTTGACTTGCTTGACTAGTTCTAATTAATATTGCGTCCCTATACTTATTGGCTATTGCTTTTCGAGCCAGAGCTGTTACAGTTTTCGGTTTTGTCAGAGATTGTAAAAACTGCCTAGTACCAGAGATCTTAGAATTTGGTAAGGTTTTCAAATTTTTTGACTTTTTAGTTACTTGCACTTCTACCATTTGAGTCTTTTGTTTTTTTTTTTATCAAATATCAGATATGTTGGCTCTTTGTCACTTGACAAAATTACATCAGTATTTTCTACAACCATTTCTTGATGAACCTTTTCATCACCTAGTGTGGACGGGGTTATCATATTCTTCACTTTTGTTTTTTTTTTCTTCAAGCATTGCTGGCCTATTTGACATACTTCCTCATTGTCCGCATTTAATTTTGGAGTAGGTTGTATGTCGATCTTAATAGGATCTTGGACCAATATTAAAGATTTTTCCTGATCCTCAATCTGCTTGTTATTAATTAGTGTTTTTAATCTTCTTTCTTTCCCAGCATCTTGTTGTAGGATCAGTTGCTGATTCTGATTACAATCAATCAATAAAACATCATGATCATTAGTATAATTCATATTTCTTTGCATATCAGTAAGATTTTTCCCCATTTGAGATTGGACATTTTGACAAGTCTTACACTGTTCACATGACGTCAAGTTCACAGACTGTCCCTGTACCAGTTTTAATAACAACATCTGTTGATCATTCAATTTTGTGTCTAACGAATCATATAGCCTTGTCAGTGAGAACACCGCAGCATTCATTGTTTGGATAGAGGTCTCCAAACTAATTACAAAATTCCCCTGCGTAGCCTGGTTATTGCCACCAAGGTTTACGCAGTTTCTGCGCGGAGTGGGCTGCACAAAAGAACATGATAACACCGAAGATTCATTTTGTGTCGGTGAAAACATTATTGGGGATCTCGATAGATCATGCCGAATTACATCGTTATCGGGAAGCTGCTCAACCAAATTAATGTTATCCGGCATTCTCATAGGAACAGTGCTGTCATCATTAAAACCTTCTTCCAAGACCGGAAAAACCTTCACTATGGCACTATCAGAGGGAGAGCCCGTACAATCATCTTGCTTAGCGCCTCCTTGATTTATGTCAACTACAGTTACTGTAGTTTGTTGTGAAATGATAATAGGCAACGTTTCTTTATCACGCCCCATATCAGCCACTTGTTCTTTAATTTACCTCTCCTGACCTTCCACCGTAAATGAGAGGGGAGTAGTATCAATATCTTGAATTAACTGATCCTTGATATTACAACTCAAGGGTATTTTCGCTGTTTCTACATTTGACAAGTTTTCTTGAGGAGTTTCTTTTCCCTCCCCCATTTTAGGCCCCAGCGCACAAAACTTTCGTATGTCAGCCAATACAGCACAAGACCGTGATACAGTTGCTGACTTGGACGCTCGTTTTAGATGTATAGTACGCGAGGACGATTTCGGGGTCATAATTGATTCTGCTACACATACATTAATTTTTTCAATTGCAGGCATTCCTGATTTATGCGTCAACATCATTGTAATGAAAGGAGAGAATTTTCACTTACGGTGAATAGATTGAGAGTATTAGAAGATGTTCACAAAACTTACAAAACTCTCCCCACAGAAATTGTCACTCGCAGCTAGCAGTGAGCAAGGTTGATATTTAAAACAGTGCGTCACTGCTCCACGACTACGCGGCAAAGCGGTACTTTCACGAGTACTTCCGCGAGTGCGCGCGCGCTGTGCGCGGGCTCTCGTTCTTTATAGGAAGTAGACTCTCCGCGAATCCGCTGGTCGGGTGGGCGGGACAGATCACAATCCAATGAGAACAAACTAAAACAACAGAAAAAACAGTGTTGTAACAGTGATGTAACCACCGTCAGCGTCAGAGCTTCTGAGTCACAATTTAATCGATAGTAAATAGCTCCGTTAGGGCTCAGGCACAAAGTCAC
The DNA here is from genome assembly GCF_040938575.1 of Ambystoma mexicanum. NCBI lineage: Eukaryota > Metazoa > Chordata > Amphibia > Caudata > Ambystomatidae > Ambystoma > Ambystoma mexicanum. The sequence goes on from NC_090932.1 coordinate 1,570,179,878, forward strand.
CTTGTTCAAACACGACCCTTCACGGCAATAAGTCACAGGAGCAGGTTCACAATAGAGTCCACAAGCAGCAAGCGTCGCGGCAAAGCGGTACTTTCACGAGTACTTCCGCGAGTGCGCGCGCGCTGTGCGCGGGCTCTCGTTCTTTATAGGAAGTAGACTCTCCGCGAATCCGCTGGTCGGGTGGGCGGGACAAATCACAATCCAATGAGAACAAACTTGTTCAAACACGACCCTTCACGGCAATAAGTCACAGGAGCAGGTTCACAATAGAGTCCACAAGCAGCAAGCGTCGCGGCAAAGCGGTACTTTCACGAGTACTTCGTTTATCCACTTAAATGTCATTTAGCAGATTTGTGAGAGCTGCAGGATAACACTGGCATAACCCATCCTGTATAGAAGAGCATATATAAAAAATAAGAGCGTACAATCACAAAGCAGACAAAGCAACAGACAATTGGCGCTTGCTGAGGAGCAAACAGTACACTTAATGTGGTAGTTACAACAAATCCTAATCCACCCCCTTGATATTTAGATACCTAGTCTCAAGTTCTTGGTTTATGATTGTTAAAAGTCTGCACAGGGACAATATAAGACCCGTTCTGGTCCCCCACATTCAGGCTATCCAAAGCCATTCCCTATTGGCCTCAGAACCTACACCATCTGTGTCAATTGATAATATATGCGTTGCCTCAAAATGTGGACAAAATATCACTAGATGTTTGAGTTTCTATGATAGATCCATCATTGCAGAACCTGCATCCCAAAACCATGTCAGATTTCAGGAGAAGGTTCCAACTACCAATTCTTTCTAGAGTTAATGATTGGTTCATTTTAAACCTAAAGTAAACTTCCCTAGCTTTATTGCAAGGAAATTGAATTACGTAAGGTTTATAAGCACGTCATGGAGTGCAAAAAAGCGCAGCTTCCTTATATCCCTTAAGTTCAGCTATTCCACTTAACGTTTTACACCAATCACGCTCAAAGATACGCAGTTTAACATAATTTGGTCTAAATTCCAGATCAGATGGTTTGAGTGCAATTTCGTCTAGTAAATGGACCATTTGTGCATAGTAAACTGTGATGGAATATCGTTCAGAGGCAATCATTAGTTGTCCAAGATCTTCATATAAGCAATTGTCTGGCGGATATAGCATTCTAGCAAAGTTAGACAATAACCGCCAGTTATAACGTGCAGACAGAGCAGTGAGACCGAATTCCTGCCTTATTATCATATTGGGAGTGTATACAATCTTGTAGTTGGTCAAGAAAGCTGTTAATATTCACAAGACACATGTCCAAAGCGAAGAGGAGCACAGATTCCACTTTAAATATATAACATTGCAGTAGGGGCAACAATGAGAATTTGCAGAACTTGATATAAACCATCCGCATTTGAGTGGAAAGAGGAGCCACTTTCTTGTTCAGTACCTCTTTCCACATTTCCAAGGAGTTGGAATCAGTTATTATGTAACCAAGATAGCGAATGGCAGGTACTATGGTTATGGGAAAGTTTTCAATTTTCCAATTTTGAGTAGTGCGTTTTCTCTTGAAGTTCCTAAAAACCACAATGTGAGATTTTTCTAAATTACATTTTAGATTGTGGTTTTGACAGTAGGAAGCAAACAAATCTAGTTTAATTTGGAGGCCTTTAGGAGTACGATCGAAGATGACTGTCGACGGCAAAAGCTAGCCATTGTATTTTTAAATGACCAAGCCTTGCCGGGTAAGAAATCTGATTGTTCCAAATGTCATTGATGCCACATAAGTAGAGATTGAAAAGCGTGGCTGTTAGGTTGCATCCTTGCTTCACACCAACCTCAATCCTTATCGGAATTGTTGTTGCACCTTCATTGTTCACTCTTACAAGGTAGGTGGTATTTGCATGAAGCTTGGATATCAACTGTATAATGTACTCGGGGATATTCATGGCAGCCATTTTCTTCCAAAGCAGTGTACGTATGACGCAATCAAACGCAGATGTAAGGTTGATTGATGCCATGTACAAGGGACCGGAATTCCGTACTTTGGTTTTCGCTAGCAGATGTGCCATAATTGTTGCATTAAGGGCAGTGCCCATCCTTGCCCGAAAACCAATTTGGTACCTGGACAGTATCCCAAGCTGCCCAGTCACTACTTGTAGTTCTCCCAAAAGCAAACCAGCAAAAGCTTTTGCAGCAGTATCAATTAGCGCAATAGGTCGAAAGTTACCGGGATCAGATCTTACACCTTTTTTGTATATCAGTACAATGATAGAGTTTAGCCAAGAAGGAGGGATGTCCGCGCTTAGGAGGATGTTATCAAACAGTTTGAAGATCTGATCCCACATAGCTGGCTGCAGTTTGAGAACACAGGGAGGAATCCCATCAGGGCCTGCTGCTTTTGAGTATTTTAGTCCAATTATCGTATTTTGTATACTGCACACTGACCATGGAGGGAAGGACGAAGTGGCTAAATTGGCCAAAAAGACATTTTTGCTGGTAGGAGTTTGTCAATGTAATAACATGAAGCAAAGGGGGGAGGAAATACTCAACGGTAGGAATTCGATCGAGGTAGTGCCCTGCGCAGATTGGGGATACTTGCTGCTAGTCATATCTAGAATCGTGCAAAGTGCTATATCCTTAGTTTGCCAAACAGCATGCTGGGCACTAAATACCTGGGACTGAAATCTAGAAGCATTCAGGGTGCTATATCCGTTGGTTGGCAAGAACAAGCCGGTCACCATATATCCAAGACTGTGTGTTGAATTAGAGAATCCTTTCTCTAAAAAGTGTCCTTTTTGTCAGGGCCTTGGATGAGTTTGAGTACACCACATCTTGCCACTTTCTACTAAAGCTGTCTGTGAGGGGTCAGAAGTAAGACTTAGACACAGTGGTGGCATCTTTGTGGTTAGAAATGTTTACTATATGAAATGGTTGGAAAAATGCCTCTGTCCCCAAAACTAAGAGGGGTTTCCCTGCCTCTAAGAAAACTAATGAAACTGTCAGAATGTCCAAATTAGAAAGTCTGTCCCTGTTGTGTCCCTACTTCTGTCGCTAACATTAAGAACATAAACCAACTGTGCAAGAATTATCCCTTGCGAAAGTAAAAATGTCTCTTCTGATTCTAACCAACAGAAAAGTTCCCAGTCTCTTGGTCAAAAAGTGGCAGACAAAAAGAAATGTTCAAAAACTGTAGGATTCCAATGATTAGGGTCATGGCCTGTTCCCCTAAGATCCTTGCTATGTGTTTGTCTCTTTATAAGGCCCCTCACGCCCCAATACTATGGAACCTCCTCCCAGTCAGCATCAGACTCGTCCCCACGCTCCTACAATTCCTGAAAAGAACTCAAGACCCACCTCCTTAAGGAGTCTCTCCTCAACACCTAGGCCATCACGTCACACTTCGCGCCGCCACCTGACTTGCTAGACGCCACACACCCCCTCTACTCCCTGCCACCCGGTACAGCTGTTCCCCTCCTCTCTGCCACTCTGTATCCTACCCCCTGCTGTATATCCGTTCTGTTGTTACCTCTGAAAAGCGATCCGTTATGCATCTTATACCTCTGTAAAATGCTTAGTTATGTATCTGTTTTGTTGTATACCTCTGTAAAGCATGCCGTTGCTTCTCGAAGCTAGGTCCGTGCTCAATCAATACCATGATGATGATAATAAATAAAAAAATAATCAAGCCTGTACTTGCTTTCACAGATGTCAACAGGCAGTTCACAAGAATATCCCCCTTATGCTTTCCTATTAATCCTATCAGCTTGGCACGCTTGTTTTGCCAAGTACAGGATTTGTTGTACTGTGCTTTCTTCTCTTGTTTTGGGTGCAGATCCCAGACTTGCAATATAACAGTTTGGTTCACTCTCCTGCCAACCAGTTATCCTTTAATGAAACTTCTTTTTGCGGGGCTAGTTTGACCAGCCCCTCTGAAGGAGGCAGGTCCTTTCGCTTCGCTGTCTTGGAATACTAGGGGCCACAACTCGTTTCTAAATAACTCAGAGTCTCTGGCGGTTTTAACGAGTGTTCAATGTTGCTGCTTACAAGAGACGTGGCTAACTACATTTTTTTATTTGGGTGGCTGCACAGTATTATTTCACCCATCTCTGTCCCTGTTATTGGGCCGACCCAAGGGTGGTCAGTCCATTGGAGCCAAAGCAGTCCATAATATATGTCAATATCTTCCTTTTAGGCCCCATGGAAACTTCCTGTCTGCCTGTATTAAAAATATACTGCATGGACAGGAGGTCACCCTACTGGCAAATCTGCACGATCCCTCAGACGCGATAGGACGGCAGTGTTAATAGAAGTGGTGGTAGAGACCTTCAGAAATTGGCAAATGCAGTTCCCCGATGGCCCTATTATTCTGGTGGGAGATTTTAATGGTGACTGCGTCCAAAAGGAACACAAACATTTGAGGTATGGAAAGAAGGGATTTGTGAGGGCTAGGGCAAGGAATTGAGGGGGGCATTAGCAGAATCTGACTTATTCCTCTAGTGGTTAAAGATGGAGAAGATCAGATTAAGTGGATTAATGAATCCCACATCTTTATTGACCCCCGGATCGTTAGATAGAACACTGAGCTTGAGCCAGGCCTACAACTCCTTGTGACCATGTAATGCTGTATATGAAGTGTTCGGGTCCCAAGCAAAACAGAGATATAGTATGACCATAATCCTCCGGTTAATATTCAGGGGAGTGGGCTGAGGTGGACCGTAGCCAATATACAAAAAAGATTTCATGTGAAACTGGGCCGATCCAGCCTCAGGGAAGAGGACATTTTGAGGAAATGTAATGGGGATCTGGGAAAGTTGCAGGCTTCATCTGCCCGTATGGACTATAGGTATGTACTAAATTAAATTAAATATTTATTATTATTTTAGTTGATAATACAACTTTTTCAATATTTACACAAATTCATTTTACATAAAATTTCATTCATCAAATAATTTCACTAGTCTTAGTACTTAAAATCACATCTTGTATCACGTCAAATATATAAAATCTCTTCATTGAAATTCTTATAATCAAGTGACATTTCAAACAGTTTCATTAATCATCTTAATATGACGTATTTCCTTTAAGTCAAATTCTTATTAATTTACAATATTCATATAGGTCATACAAAATGAATAATTTCACCCCATAACCTTTTCATATCATACAGTCTTTGCTCAAATTCATAGGACAGACGTATTAGTTAAGCCATTAGACTTCAACTTCAAGTTTTGTTTTCCCCTATCAAATAACTGTATCGCAGATATATTAAGGGACACTCTGGATGCATTAAATATTTCTATCCATAAAATATCCTGAGTTAGGATATTATTTACCAAAAATCTATGAAAATACGGTTTCATGTCATTTCATCGCGGGATGTTTTTCCGCAGGGTTTTTTACCGCAAATTTGTTATCGAAAAAACCCATCTAATTTTTTTACATTTATTTTTGGGGGGGTTCCTTCCTGAACCCCATTCCCTTTTTGTTTATATCTATTACCAAAAACCCACATCCCATATATATAATTTTGTAACCCACCCCAAAATAAATTAGATGGGTTTTTTCGATAAAAATATTCGTGGTAAAAAACCCTGCAAAAAAACGTTCCGCGATGAAAGGACGTTGTACCATAAATACCGTATTTTTCTGATGTTAGTCCTAGACATTCAGTTATAATATGTTTCAATGTTTCATTACATCCTAGGTTACAGAAACGACAAGTGATACCTTGGTTCGCTTTAGTAGAATGCAATCTTATTGTCACTTTGGTAGCACATACATTAAATCTCATTCTCATGATCTTGTCTGCATACTCACGATCTGAGAATTTCTTTAAATATTCAGGCAATTCTTTCATAGCCTTCTCCGGAAAAGAACCCGATTTTGAAAACAGTGTATTTTAAACAATCTTCCCAAGTATTTATCCAATCCCAAGAATACAACTTTAGTTTGGCCTTTTCAGGGTTGTCTAATAGGAGTACTATCAAAATATCTTCCTGATTAATTATCTTCTGGCAGATTATTTTCCACGCTTAAAGAGGCCCTGAATCTACAGCCAGTAACATCGATTTTAGGGCTGGAAACAGATTAGTGGCATCATTCTGAGTAAGTGTACATTTCCTAAAAGTGGAGAGTAGGTGCCATGCTGCTACCGCTCTAATAGATGTAAGGCCTAATTCAAATCTCATCATCTGGATAGGGGTAGATTTAGGTAAGGGCAGAATTGTTTTCCAAAATAAGCCCTCTAGGAGTTCCCACTTAGGTGATTCATTTAAAGCTTTGGATTCACTACCATAAATTATCTTCGGAATCACTTTTTGATTATAAAAAATGATGACCGGTTTGAAAGTTTTCCATATTTTTTCTGTAGGCATTTGCCTTGATTTGCTAGTAACTTCATTTTATTTATTATCTCTACTTTATACGGGTGATCAGATCGACTGGTGTTAATGTTTACGCCTAAATCAGTGTATTGAATAGTTTGCAAGACCGGAACAGAAAGAAGAGACCAATTATAACGGTAGCCTGACTTTCATAAACAATGATGGAAAATTAGAATATTAGATTTATTGACATTATTCTTACAATTGTTAGCATTTGTATAGTTATCTAGAGTTGTTAACTTCCTATGAAGACCGATTGGGGTTCTGTCCAATATAACTAGATCGTCCGTATAAAGTAAGGCATAAGTGGTTGTTGCAGTTTTGGAGGAAAGGATCTAGTATTCATTAGATCTTTGAATATGTCACTTTTCATTAAAATTAAAAAGAAATGATGCGAATGGACAACCTTGTTTTAGCCCCAGATCAGTTAATATAGGATTTGTTAAAAGTCCATCTGTAGTATATTTAATACTAACCGAGGTATTAGAATAAAACTGCTGAATTAAATATAAAATATACGCTGGACATGAACAAGATAAGTTTTAACCATAGCACCAGTCTCGATAGAGAGTCAAATGCTTGTTTAAAATCAATTAGCGCTACCGTTCCAATCCCCGTCAAAAAACCTGATTGATATTTATCACCAATTAGTTTATCCGTTGTCCAATTTATAAAATCCCGCAGAATTAGCTTTGCCATTATTTTTCCCGGGGCATACAATAAGGTGATGGGCCTGTAATTATTTGGATCCTGTCTATCCCCTTTCTTATAAATGGGTATTACTACGGCCTTTTGCCACGAAGGTGGAATTTTCTTTGAATCAATTATCTGCCTAAAAAGTACTTCCAAAAGGTTAGCCCAGCGTTCTGGTTGACTTTTCATAATCGCATTTGTTAAATTGTCTGGACCCGGAGCCCCTGAGTTACTACGTTTTTTGATTATTGACAAAATATCTACGTTATCGAAAATAAAAAGATCGAGATCAGGAATTATGCCAGGAGTACTCTTTGGATGTTTTTAATAATTTGGAAAAATGGAGAGTCCAACTTTTTTCGATAATAGAGTTAAGATCAGAGGTTTTATAAACGTCATTCGGACTCCCATTGATCAATTGCCAAATTTCTCTAATTGATTTAGACATAACCACCTTCAGCATCCTTTCTGCATTCATTTGCTTTTCATTATCCTTACCTTACCGAATTTCTATATTTTGTTTTAATTTTTAATCTTTCTGCTTCATGACTAATTGCACACAAACTACGCATCTTTTTGCGGTAGTGTTTAAGTACAGCAATTGAAGGGTTACATTTAGGTTCATGTAGTCTATTGTTAAACAAACTTGAAATTTGGGATTCTTCAATTAGCCGAATATAATCAGAGTAGTATGTCCCATCAAGTGAAGATGCATTTTGTGGCTTTTTAATTATCTTATTTTCCAAACATTCTATTGTTGATGGAAATCATTTAAATCGGTTCAGATTATTATTTGAGTTTTTTGCAAATAAAAGGATGCATCTTTCATTTGATGCGGTATCCATTTGGTTATTAGTTGATTATGATCACTGAGAGCAGTTGGAAGTACCTTAAAACTGGCTATGAATGTATTAGCTTCCTCTGAAATGTAGACATAGTCAATAGTTGAGGACGACATACCTCTGGACCATGTAGCATCAGGGGGTGAATCTTCCATTGTGGAACCATTGAACATCCATATGCTCCTTGTTCCCATCAAGGATTGCCACATCATTGCTCTGCATTTAGAGGTTTTGACAGAGTCAGTCAAACAATTCATATTATGGTCACCAGCTATTATTGTTGTTTGTATAGAAGGTTCTAAAGCTATACAATCTAAGATTGATTCTATTTTAGACAGGAAAGTATTCTCATTTGCAGCAAGAGGATTCCAATATATGTTGATAACTGCAGTTTGAGGGTAAAGAGGATGATGGCAGTTGGAGGTCGCAATTCTAACCACTTGAATACCTGGATCCGGTGATAGCCAAGGCAGAAGATTGAGTTGAGAGTGCATCCTAACAGCTACCAACAAGCCAACCTTCGGTCTGCCTTTATTTGATTTTGTAGCAAGGGCAGTTGATATTTGATGGTCAACCCATGTAGGGGTGGTCATTAAACATGACTTCTGCAATACAGTTATATCAGATTTATGTATTACATCAGATAGATTGTTTAAAAGATGGCTAAATCCTCTTATAGTCCAGCAAATCATTGAAGAGGAGTTATATGCTATACCTTTCTTGAGTTAATTAAATCATGGGCTTTAGATGCCCATGTCCATTTCGATTTAATTTCTGTATGTTTAACTGTTTGATTTGTTTGCTGAGGGACATTATTAGACTTACAACAATAGTGTGAGTTTTTATCATCTAGATCATTAACTGATGTCATTTGATGTGTTGTCTCTTGTTCCTGAGGCACAATTGGGAGTCTGACTTCAAGTTGCAGACCTATTTTTAAAAGGGCATATCTTTCTTGCCAGATTTAATTCTTTATCACTTTCCATACAATTATAATCTCCACTATGTCCTGAATAGACGGAATAGGATATCTTGTACGATCTATATTTCCTGACTGAATTAAACAAAGACACGGAATAGAATGAAGCATAGTTAGAATTAGCATTCTGTTGGGGTACGGGCCTCATAGACCCAATCTACCATCGTGGCAGATAGAATTTCTTCATCTAACCTGGAAATAGAAGGAAGTGGCAGTTCTGAGTGATATAATTGCCTATTTCCATTTGTAACTGGTTGCAAATCAGAATGAACCTTCTACACAGGGACATTCATTGAGGATTCTAAATTTTGAGATACCTTAGTAGTTTTAGTTTCTACTTCAGGAAGATTTTTGAAGCCAGTAGATTCCATAATCTGGTTAGTTCCTGTTGTCACAGCTCTATTCTGCTCCATGGTTTTAAACATCGGTCCATCTACATTGAAATTGACAAAGAGTGATGGTTTGGGTCTAGAGATTTTCAGTTGCGTATTGTGGAGACTTTGATGGGCAACATCTATGCTAGGCAACAAATGCGTAGAATAAACTGACATACTCATTAGATCAACCTCTTCCTCTATTATAACATTTGCAATAGACTCCTGATCCTTCAAAAGTACATTGACTTGATCAGGTTTATCATTAGGCAACATCAGGGTGGCTAAAGAGGGGGGAGATGGATCAACAACTTGTTCTTTACTCTCCGAGATGTTGGGTATTAGAGAGACAATCTCCTGCGAAGGTTCAGACATAGATTTTTCTTTGCCAAGATTTAGTACGAAACCTTTGGACTTAGCCTTGGGATTAGATGGATTTATTTGGCATTGACACATTTTTATTTTTTTTATTTTATTTTTCTTAGAACCCGATTGTTCTAAAAGATGTGAAGTTCTTTTTCTATTTCTTTTTTTGTTTTTTTATAAACATTCCCCCCTGGCCTAAATACATTGTATAGAGGGATCTCAGAGGTGGGACCTTCTACTATGATTACTTCCGGAGTAGAATGAACTGAGATATTAATAATCTCTGTTTCTGCTAACAAAGGAGAAGCAGGAGGGTCAGGAGGACTAGAGTTTGATTCAATCAACGCCCCCATCTCTTCCACTGGGGTTGCCTCAGAATGTTCATTACAAGATTTTTAAAAAGTGGTTTCTAATAAAAGGGGCAGATTCCAAACTAGCCAATCAAGTTTCTTTGTGAGGGTAAATAGACTATTCGACTGCATGGCTATTTTGTGGTCCAGGCCCTCATAAAGTTTAGTCAAAGTAAAGATGCTCGTATTAATGGTTACTAAAGCCGCATCTAGATTAGTTGCGTTCACTGACAGAAAGCCAGAAGATGGTCGAAGAGTAGGTTTATTAAATGAGGCTACAAAAGAAGATTCAAGAGCTTAGTCCTGATTATTCTCTTGTTCAGTTGAAAACAGCGCTGGTAAATCCGATAACCTTGCTATAGAATCATTTATATTATTGGAGTCAACAGGGGGTTGATTGTCTAGATGACTTGTGCATAACAGCTCAGATAGACTTTGAGTAGAATTTGTTTTAGGGAATACCGAAGTTGTAGATCCATGTGAAGCATCTTGAGAGTATAATGAACGTATGGCATTCGAATCTAGTTGGTGAATCATAGCTGCAGTTTTGGAGTTGTCTACTTTTGCTATCGAGTGAGGAGGGTATAGAAAGTATCTGTGGCGTCATTTGCCACTTTCGTTATATCACACTTTTGCATTGTGGTATCAGAAAGGGCATGGGATACAATTTTTTTCGGATACTCCTTACTGAAAAGCGCAGCTATGCTCGCACTTTTTTCCAACTCGCACCTTTATGCTACACATTCTGCCAGCGCTGAAGAAACCACCTGAATCGGGTCAAAGTGGACTGACTAACACTGGTGCACCCCATTGACTAACGATTCGGGGATAGGGCGAGACATTGAGTCACGCTCGTCCTCCGACAAGCCGATACCCGCCAAAACAGACCTTGTCAGGCTCCCAGGCCGCGGCATACCCGAGGTAAGTCTATAATGAGACATGTTGGCAGATTCAAATTTACGGATGATGCCACAGTAGGAGCTCCGATCGAGCAAGAGGGAGGAAATCAAAAACAGTATAGCCAGAGATAGTACCCCTCTAGTAGAGTCAGAGCTGCAGTGCTGCAGTCTGGTACTCTACGGTACTCTCCGTGGTGCACGTGCGGTGAGATGTTTTTGAAGGAAATTGGTGGTAAGTGGCCGTGGCTTACACAAAACTATAGAAAAAGATAGAAATAATGTATATTAAAATAACTTATATTAACTAGAATTAAATAACAAGTGTTGTAGGTAATATTCCACAGACTCCAACCTGAAAAAAATATTAAAGTCCAATTGTAAAAATCCATTGGGAGCAGTGAAATGGAGTCCAGCAGTCTGCAGTCTGGTACTCTACGGTACTCTCCGCGGTGCGCGCAGTATGTACTTAACAGTAATCACCTGACTAAGCCGGGTTCAAGATTTGATTATGGGTAGCCAAAAGGAAAAACGAGCTTAAGACGGTAGTGGGGAAGATAAAGAGAAGCCTTTTAATAACTTAAAGGGAGAAAACTAAAATTATAGCAGCTACCAGGGCAAGATATAAGATTTGGCTGAATGGGTATCGATTTACGGTGAACAATGCAAGTTGGAAATGTATGAATCTTTTGATTAACACACAAAGACATTTTGGCACCTTATACGTAGCCAAGGGGTGGTCAATTTGGACAAGGAGTTTTCTGGTATTTCAGAGAAGCAATGGGGCCTCTTCATAGAGAACTTGTACTGGCGAGAGAGGGAACCTAGCTTGATTGAGGTACCAAAGTCCAGCCTTGGGCGGCTGTCTCCCTTGTGGGTTGACCGTCCGCAAGCCCAGCACAGACAGCCGCTCAAGGCCAGGGACATCACCCCTGACTATCCTGGTCCTCTGGCTGGGCTGGCGTTACAGAATTTCCTTCGGGAAGGGATGGAGACCCTGCCGGGGCTCTGTGGGACAACTGCTGCACTTGGGGATGGTCGCCCCATATGGGAGACAGCCGTCCAAGGCCAGGGACATTACCCCCGGCTATCCTGGAGCTCTGGCTGGCCTGCGTTACAGCTCTCCCTTCGGGAAAGGTCGTGTCCCTGCCGGGGCTCCCTGAAAGTGCTGCTATGATTGGGGATGGTCGGCCCACATGGGAGACGGGTGCCCAAGATGGAGGACACCCCCCATCTTTCCTGGAGCTCTGGCTGGGCTGCGTCGCAGTATTTCCCTCCGGGAATGGATGGGGACCCTGCCTGTGTTCCCGGGAACCTCTGCTGGGCTTGCAGACAATCAAACCACATGGGAGACAGCCACCCAATGCCAGGGATAGCACCCTCGACCATCCTGGAGCGCTAGTTGGGCTAGTTTATAGAATTAGACCCACATGGGAAACAAATGCCCAAAGCCGGGGACATAACCCCTAACCATCCTGGAGTTCTGGCTGGGTTGTGTTACAGCTTTTCCCTCCAGGATAGGGATTGGCACACTGCCGGGGGGCTACCTGGTGGGGAAATGCAAACCAGCCAGAGCTCCAGGATGGTTGGGGGTCATGCCCCAGGCCTTGGGCGGCTGTCTCCCATGTGGGTTGGACGTCGTAAAGTCCAGCAGAGGTTCCAGAGAGACAGAGCAGAGTCCCCGTCCTTTCCCTGAGTGAGAAGCTTTACCACTGGCCAGCCAGAGCTCCAGGATGGTCAGGGGTGATATCCCTGGCCTTTGTCACATGTCTTCTATGTGGGTCGTCCGTCCCCAAGTCCAGCCTGGAGCTCTGGCTGGGCTGCGTTACAGCTTTTCCCTCAGGGGTGGGATGGGGACCCTTCCGGGGCTCCCTGGGACTGCTGTGGCACTTTGGGACAGTCGCTCCACATGGGAGCCAGCCGATCCCAGGGAAATACCAATGTTCTGCTGGCATGGGGGGAAATTTGTGGCCTGACCCTGCAATTGTTTCCCAGCCCACCAAAATACCTCCCCGACTGCCCACTCCCACCCACACCACCAACAATTGAGCCCCAGTAACACCCACCCACCCCACTGACAATAGGCCCTAACAGTAGAATAAAAAAAAGACTTACATAACATTGAAGATCCTTGCGTAAAAAAAACCTGTAAACCAAACAAAAAACGTTCTTTATCTGTGCTAAACCAAATAATTATCGCCCTCAGATCACCACCACCCCTTTCAAGCCATCCCTGCTGGTCTAGAGACCATCACCCCCCAGTAAAAACACATTTGCCCCTTCCTAGGGGCAGATTGCACTAGCACCAGGGAAGGCTACATGAGATGCCCAAGGTGAGACATCAGGGAAATTCAAAAGTAAAAGTAGAAATGATTGCATTCCATAATCGTTATGCCAACAATGTTGTATCACATTAAGAACGATTTCAAAGAGAAAGACTGTATGTAGTGTGAAGATCACATCTCACGCAGTTGTTAGGGTGAATGCAGGAAGGGGCGCCAACAATCAGAGTGTAACTATCTAACCCTGCTGGAAGAACACCCTGTCCCTACAATGGGGTGCCCATCCCTAGGCAGCGTGTGGTGCAGCGCCTAGCTAATAGGGAGAGAATGGGAGAAAAACTGTTCCGCCAGTAACCAAATGTATGGGTACCACCAACCTGCATTTGTTTTTATTTTGACAAAGTGCAAAAGCTGTATCTGAAAAGAGCAACCAAACAAAAAACCACTACTCCTATGTGTCCAGGAGTGACAGAGCTAGGTATTAGATCACTGTCATTCTCAGCTAAAGGTAGCTTGCATGGGTGCTTAAAAAACCATGGGAATTTCTATACCATGTTTTATTCACCCATAGGCAATTTAGTCAGATCGCATGTGGAGTAGTGGGTATAGAGAAATAGCATTCTATAAAAAAAAAACCTCACAGTTAGTGAGTCAAACAGTTAACTTCTTCTCGGATATCACCTGTTATTATTGAGGATATCTGTAAAAGGTCATGGGTCCGCCCATGACCAAAGAGGTTGACTGCTTTCAATGGGATAAAGTGATTCCAGCCATCTTCAGGACCGATTTGTCAATTTAGCGGTATGTCATCTTCCGACCATGCCCAGATAGTAGGGGCACAGGGTAGGATGGCTGCTCCATCTCCTGCAAGGGAGACAAAAGGCAGATGCAACAAAACAGGGTGTCAGTGTACCCCGTTAATACCCCTAGCTGAAAACACCACTAGTGTGTAGGTAGTAAGGGTTAATTCCAAAATGCCCTAGAGGAGAACATCATCCTCACACAGACGGACAACACAACTGCAATGTTTTATATTTAAAAATCATGGATGAATCACACTCAAAACAACTATCCACTCTGGCACAAAACATGTGCAATTGGTGCATACATGGTAATATGTCCATCCAAGTATAGTACGTTCCAAGGGTTCACAACTGCCTAGCAGACTTGCGCTTCAGAATCCTGATGCCAGAAACCAATGTTTACAACATGGGGTCATCCAACAGTAGACCTATTCGCAACAAAATAAAACAGAAATGCCAAGATTACACGTCCTGGTTCCCACAAACGGGCTCCCTAGACAACGCACTTTGGATGGTTAGGGATACTTGCATACACTTTCACGCCATAAAATCACTCATCCACAAGATAATTCACAAAATACACCAAGAGAGCTTAACAATGGTACTCATGGCGCCAATGTGGGCAAGACATCCGTGGTACTCGCACCTAATGCACATGTCTCTGCACCCACCTATCAAGCTTCTCCCAATCCAAGACGTAATAACACAAAAGAACGAGCAGGCGACACACCTGACACCGAAAATGACCAATTTCGCAGCCCGGTTCCTGAGGTCATAGGGTTAGGTCATTTACATCTTCCTACTAAATGTATAGATATCATTATGGAAGCAAGGAAAACTAACACAAACTTGTGTTTGCTACTTTAACAAATGTAAAATATGTGTATTCTGGTGTAAGAGAAACAATTTAAATCCCATAAATTGCTGTGGTACATGTGTGGTACTATACCTTAGACTCTGGACTTGTGTACAATTCTCTAAAAGTACACTTGGAAGCCTTGGCAGCCTACACCACATCACAAAACATCATGGTGGAGAATACCAGTGCTTAGAGCTTTGTGGAAGGCACCAGTGTCTCGCCCTGCTCCGGGATTGGACCTAAACCCAGTTCTCTCACGACTCATGGTTCCACCCATTGTACCATGCACAAAGCACCACTTAATCCTCATCTTAGATTTTTTCCAAAATTCATATTCAAATTCAACATAAACCAATCGATTTAATTTCCTGCATTCTTCCAGAGCCTACAGAGTAAAGGAGAAAAAGCTCTACATGCACCTGATGTATGGTGGTAATGTACTACCTCAACAAAACTAAAGACCTATGAAAAGCATAACCATTTTTCGGATCTACGTAATTATTGTGGCACAGAACATTTCAAATCTGTAAATTACAAATTCGAAAATTGCGGGTCGCAATAATCACATAGATCGCCCTTGCCGGCATTCCCCCCTACCTGCCACCCTAAACCCCTATGTAAGGTGAGAGTCACTTAACTTTTTTACTTACCCACATCGGTTTCTTCCCTGCAGCGCGAGTTCCGCCTCCCCATTGCGGGGCAGAACTTCCACCGCTGAGTCCCTTTTAAAACTTTTTTATTTTGTACTTTTTTTCCTCACGCTTTCCATGTTACGGAAGCGGGGGACACCGAATTCCCATAATGTCGAACAAGGAGAGCGGGGGACATTATGGGAATTCATTGTTTTTCCCAATGCCGAATGCGCATTAAACGTGCATTCTGCATTTTTATTACTGTATTTTTGGCCAAAAAACGCATTTTTCGTGTCCATGGCAACTGGGAGAGAAGGAGATGTATACAGACATGCTACGCCATAGTTATCAAGGCATTGCCATTTACACCAAAATCACATTCACCAAGAAGTACGTGATTTGGTAATCAGGAGGAGGAGGACCACAACAGTGGGTCATGGTATGTATGTGTTTATTCAAAATAAAATGAAAATGTCTACCTGGCCCTATCACTATGATGGACATTCCCTGCCTTCTAAAACCAAAACTAAGGGTGCGTGTTGTAGAGTCCTGAGTCCAAATTCCACTGCCACTTCAGAAGAAACATACCTAAAAAGAAAGAGGCTTGTAGAACAACCTAGGCATGTGCTTCTGCCTGGCCCGGGCTCTCTCAGCACTTATCTCAGAGTTATGTTAAGATATCTCTGTTAGATATCCAGTGCTGGTGTACAGTTTGTCGATTAAACTAGAAGTGTCTTTCATAGAGTTCTTGCTTCCCCCTTTCTGGAGAACAAACAACAATTCCTCTTGTTTTATGCTTTCCTCCTCTGTGGAGAACAAACAACTCTTCTTGCTGTATCTCACTCATTTACCACTGGCTAAATTCCTCCCGGATCAATTTAGTAGAAATCCCTCTGGGATTACTTTGGCTTATAATCTTTCTACTACCTCTTGTGGCACCCGGGACTCTCCAAATGAGTGACTAAACCTAAGTCCCTTAAACAAAATAGTCCATAGGTGCCCCTCTGCGAGAATGAACACAGCCCATTGACCTGTTCTTTGGGAAGGTACCCACTCAAGAGTTTGCAGACAAATGGACATTTCCCATCTGTCAAAGGTACAGTGAGGTAAAGTGTGGCTGCAGACTTTCAAATGGGCCGTGTTCGTTCTTGCAGAGGGGCGCCTATGGACTATTTTTCGATTGTTTATTAGTTGCATTCTTTGTAAACCCCAGACCCAGCACGTTTGTGTCAGAGGTACTTTATATTACTTTACTCTGTGGTAGATCAGTTATTCCTCAAATTAAGCACTTTGATACATTTGGTGGCTTCCCCAGCCTAGCTATAAATCACAGGTACTCCTTTGACTCTCTGGTCTAAAAGACACGTGTCCATTTAAATCTCCTTCTGATATTGAACACTGCTTCCGCAGCCTTCATTGATGATGATCATAGTTCTTCACACTTTATTTGCCAATTCCATGCTTTCAGACTTTCAACCTCACAGGGACTCCTCCAGCCTTGATAGGTGATATTAGCAACACACTCATTCCAGATTACCTGGGTCTTGTGCTCATTTCGGTTTTCCAGGGGTTTCACACCAGGAATGGTTTCGGCTGTCCCTGACCCCACAGCTTGTCACCTTCTTTGGCGTCATCACAGCGGGAGTGTACGCCTCCCCGTTCATGCTCATCCCGCTTGCACCAGCACTTGCCGCGTGGAACTCAGAGCTTCGGTCTCCCTGCTTGTTTCTGGTTTTGGCGTTGGTTACTGGGCGCCCGGCCCACATTGGGTGTTGTTGGTCGCGCCACCAGAAAAGACGGTTTGCTTCCTGTCTAGACTCCTTTCCTGCTTGGTCAGCGTACCCGCTTCGTAGCCTCCAGCTAGCTGGCCTTGCTCCTGCTACACCACCGCTGGCTCCGCGCTTGAGTGTAACTATGGCTATGGGCGCAAATGGCATAAAAATCCTCCCCTCCTCCAAAGGTATAATGGAAGGGAATTTAAAAGTCTTGCCTTACATAAACTGTCTTCCTCTGTAACAACGAATTCTGATGGTTCATCCCTAATTACCTTTAAGGGAAATACATCTATCCTTAAAAGCAAGAAGTTACCAAAAAGAACTGATTTTGTTGTTGGGGACTACAAGTCCCATAATCCCATGAGTGCTGGGACAAGGAAGAGGGCAGAGGAGTCATGTTATGTTATTTTGCATTTATATAGCGCCTTATATACACCATTGGTATGATCTGAAGGCGCTGGTAGGTTGAACGCCCTCGGGAACCGAAGTTCGGGTCAGTAGGGAGAGTCCAAAGGTGCGTGTGCGCACCAGGTATGTGTGCAGCTGGTGCAGAATTTGTGTAGTAGCTGCTTCTTAGCGGTAGGTGTGGTGGTTGAGAGATAAGGAGTATGTGTTCGCTCTGGCAGTATTTATCCAGACCGAGTGTGCCTGCGTTAGGCCTGAGGAGAACGCCTGTCTGGGGGTGTGAAACCGGCAGTGTTTACTTAGAGTGATGGGGAGTGAGCGGGAGATGTTGACATGAGAACAGTTATACCGAATGGTGTCATAGTATCTCTGTGTTCTAGTTGAGTGGTGGTGTAAGGAAGAGAGTAAGCGTGGGGTGTGGTATAATATATGCTCTTTCAAATGTTCCCTGCATTTGAAGGCATATTATGTACGTCACGCAATTCTATGCGATCAAGTCCGTTCTATGCACTTTTATTCATTTCAGGCGTTCAAGATTGCCCTACAAACTCCTGTCTGCTCGACACACTCACGCACTCTAGTCCACCTCGTTCTCCAGTGTGCCCCACGCATGCACTCCTGTATTCCATACGCATGTGCTCCTGTCTTCCCCGCGCATGCACTCCTGTCTGCTTACGCGTTCATCCGCTCTGTACGCTCATCCGCTCTACACGCTCATTCAATCTACACGCTCATCGATCTACACGCTCGTCCGCTCATCATACTACTCGTCCGCTCATCATACTACTCGTCCGCTCATCATACTACTCGTCCGCTCATCATACTACTCGTCCGCTCATCATACTACTCGTCCGCTCATCATACTACTCGTCCGCTCATCATACTACTCGTCCGCTCTACATACTACTCGTCCGCTCTACATACTCATCCGCTCTACATACCCATCCGCTCTGCACACTCATCCGTTCCATGCATTCATCCGCTCCACACACTCATGCGCTCCCCACACACTCATGTGCTCCACACACTCGTCCGCTCCACACACTCGTCCAATCTACACGCTCGTCCAATCTACACGCTCATCTGGTCCACACGCTCATCCGCTCCACACGCTCATCTGCTCCACACGCTCATCTGCTCCACACGCTCATCTGCTCTTGCACGCTCATCTGCTCTTGCACGCTCATCTGCTCTTGCACGCTCATCTGCTCTTGCACGCTCATCTGCTCTTGCACGCTCATCTGCTCTTGCACGCTCATCTGCTCTTACACGCTCATCTGCTCTTACACGCTCATCTGCTCTTACACGCTCATCTGCTCTTACACGCTCATCCGCTCTTACACGCTCATCCGCTCTTACACGCTCATCCGCTCTTACACGCTCATCCGCTCTTACACGCTCATCCGCTCTTACACGCTCATCCGCTCTTACACGCTCATTCGCTCTTACACGCTCATCTGGTCTAAACGTTCACCCGGTCTATACGTTCGTCCATTCTGTATAGTCATCAGATCTACTCCTTCCTGCGTTCTATTCGCTTCTCTGTATTTACGTACTCATCAACTCTACACATACTCGTCAACTCTACACGCTCGTCCGCTCTACACACCAAACCACTCTACACACTCATCGGCTTTAGTATGTTCATCTATTCTATACACTCATCCGATCTCCATACTCCTTTGATCTATCTAGTCGTCTCTTCTTCCACTCGTGCACTCTTCCAATTAGTGCATTCATCTTTTTTATGCGCTTCATCCATTCTAACTATTTCATCCATGTCATTCACTATGTTCCCTCCTCATTCATTATGTCCATTTCATCAGTTTAGATCTCCTTACTTTCCCATTGATTTATTCATATTATCCACTTCACTGTTTTGATCTACATTACTTGTTTAGTTCTGTTTGTCTTTCTGGTTTACATTCAAGTTCATTAGCTGTCAATTTCTCGCATCAGGTAGTTTGTTGGGTCGGTGTCATTGTGAAGCTGTTAGTTTGGAAAACCGGTTGGTTTTAGGGGTAGAGCCAGGTTTTCAGTAGTTTGCGGAAGGACGCTAAATCCTCAGTTAGGCGGATGTGGGGAGGGAGCGAGCTCCACAGGGTTGGGGCCAGGGCTGAGAATGATGATCCACCTAACCTGACTGAGTTTGAGTTTGTCTTAGGAATTACTAGGAGGCCGGCTGAGCTTGATCTTAGGGTGCGAGTGGGATGATGAGGTATTAGCTTGTCTTGAAGAAATTGAGGTCCAGTTTTTATGCAGTGCTTGATGGGAGAGGCATAAGGTTTTGAAAGCCACCCTACGGGCTACAGGAAGCCAGTGCAGTGTCTTAAGGGCTGGGGAGACGTGGTCTCTTGGAACGAGCGCAAGTAGCATTTTGGCCACCGCGTTTTGTGCCCTTTGGAGTTTATTCAGTTGGTAGACATGGATTCCGAGGTATAGAGGGTTTGCGTAGTCCAGTCTTGATATAACGATTGATTGGACCGCGGAGAGAGTGTTGGGAAATAAGAGATATGGAAAGATGCGCCTAAGGGTTTTAAGGTGGTAGTGGCAGGACTTCGAGACATTGTTGACTTGGCGCGAGAGTGTTAGGTCAGAGTTCAGGGTGCATCCAAGATTTTTCACTGAGTTGGAGGGCGTCGGTGAGTTGCCCATGGCGGGTGGCCAGGGTAGTGGGTGCGGAAGAAGATCGGAGTTGCCGCAAACCATGATTTCCGTTTTGGAGGGGTTTAACAAGAGGTGGCTTTGGGTCATCCAGAGTTCTATGTTAAGGAGGCAGGATGCCAGGTCAGGTCGGGAGTTGGGTTTCGAGTTCAGGAGTTTTAGAATTAGTTGAGTGTCGTTGGCGTAGTTGTAACACAGGATGTTGTGTGAAGGAATTATTGGTGGGAGGGTCAGGTAGAGATTGAACAGGAGGGCGGATAGACATGCTCCTTGTGGGACTCCCGTGTCGACTGGTCGGGCTTGGGAGGTAAAGCTGGAGAGTGTTGTTATTTGGTGCCTGTCTTTGAGGAATGAAGCTATCCTTTTAAGAGCGGTTCCACAAATTCCTAGGTAGTGGAGGCGGTCTAGGAGGATTGAGTGATTGATCGTGTCAAAGGGGGCCGATAGGTCGAGAAGGATTAGTGCGGCGCATCCCGCGGAGTCTGCTGTCATTTTAAGGTCATCCCAGATCGAGGTTAGGGTGGTGTCAGTTCCGCGACGTGCTCTGAAGCCTGATTGGGCGGGGTCTAGGAGATTGTTGGCTTCGACAAAGGCATTTAGTTGAGAGTAGGCGGTTCGGTCAATGAGTTTGGCAAGGAATCTGGTGTTTGAGATGGGGGCGGTAGTTTTTGGGCTCGAGAGGGTCGAACGAGGATTTTTTAATTAGAGGTTTGACGTGCACCATTTTGAATGCGTCGGGAAAGATACCAGAAGAAAGGGAGGCATTTATGATAGATCTTGCGTGTTCTCCTGCGCAGGTGGAGGCAAACATTTCTTTAAGGGTTGTGGCTGGGCAAGGGTCCAGTGGTAATCCAGATGGTTTGCGGGCAGATAGAAGTTTGAGAAATTGTTCTGCTGATATTGGACTAAAGGATTCGAATGTTGGTTGCGTAGAGGTCGCAGCTGATGGGCTGGCCGGTACGGGCGGAGGATTGCCAGGTGGATGTAAGAGAGCCAGTTTGATGGTTAGAGTTTTTGTCCTTTCGATAGCCGCGGTGTAAAAGTGGAGGGAGAGTGAGTCGCACAGTGATTGTGACGGGGTCGGTACGGTTGTGTTACAGGCTGGATTGGTGAATTCGGAGATGATTTTGTGGAGTTCTTTGCTTGGGTTTTTGCAGTTTAGGATTCGGGTGTTGTAGTGGTCTTTTTTTGCTTTCTGGATTTCGGCCTTGTACCGATACAGGTGTCGGGCCAAGGTGATCCTGCTCTCGTGGGCTTTGTCTTTCTGCCATTTACGTTCTAGGTATTTGTATTGTCGTTTAGTGGTCTTCAACTCGGGAGTGAACCATCTGGGGAAAAGGCCACGGCGGGTTGATGGTTTGCACGGGGGGTGAGCCGCATCAAGGATGCGTTGAGCCATGAATCAAAGGCCTCAGGGGTTAGTTGGTTGTTGAGACGGTCGGTAGGTGGTGGAGACTGGAGGAGTGCCTCGGCTAGGTCCGGGGTGATTATTAGTTTTTTCCAGCATTTGCGTAGATTCGGAGGTTCAGATACGAGTACGGGAAGGGGGTCGGGTGAGTGGATGGCGAACGAGAGAATGAAGTGATCGGACCAGATGATAGGGGTGAGGGGCTTTAAATGAATCGAGGTGTTGGAGCTAAAGATGGCATCAAGAGTGTGTCCTTTATAGTGAGTCGGGCCGTTTAAGTGGGGTTGGAGATTAATTGCATCTAAACCATCAACCAGGGAGTGTCATAGGGTTGGTGGGGATGTCGAGCCATATTTTGAAGTCTCCAAGAAGGGTGAGGTTGGGATGGTTTAGTTGGAGGGTGGCGATAGAATTGCAGAGGTTGTTTGCGAATTGTCTATCGTAGCCAGGGGGCCTGTAGATTATTAGGAAGCTGTGTGAGAGTGACAGGGAGAGGGATAGTTTAACGAGGAGAGATTCGCAAGACGGAATGGAGGGTTGGTTGTCGATGATTGAGGCGCGGAAGAGAGACTTGAAGACGAATGCTACCCCTCCTCCTCTGGACGGACGGTTCAGTGGGATGAGGGAGTAGTCAGTGGGAAAGGCTTCATTAGCGATTGGGCTGAAGTCGTCAGAGAACCAGGTTTCAGTGATGAAAACTAGGTCTGGTTTGACAGAGGTGAGGAGGTCAAAGATGCAGTGTCTGTTTTTTGCTACAGATCGGGCGTTAAATAGGATACAGTTCACATCGGCAGGCAAGGTTGGTCTCGGTGCTGAAGGGGATGGCGAGGTGGCGGAGAGAGTGGAGGGAGAGGGGTAGGGTGGGTGATGCTAGATGGGAATAGTGGGCGAGCAGAACATTTGGCAGCCTTCGGGCGGGGTTGGGTGGCTGCGTGTGATAGGATGATCGGGTTTGGGTTGGGGGATTTGAAGGTGGGGTGTGGGCGGTTAGGAGTTTCAGTTGCAGTTAATGAGAAATCGAGGGAGAGGGGTTTCAGGAAGGGAGAAGCCACGGAGGAGATTGCGGGAATGAGGTGGTGGTTCGAGACGGGGGAGGCGAGGAGTGCTGAGAGATTGAGGGGGACCAGGAACATTTCCTCTTTAGTTTCTTTGTTGCGATTGGTGTGTGAGAGAGGGTATGGGGGTCAGAGGGGGAGAGGGAAGCAGCTTCATGTTTGGTGCGAGCTTTTAGGTTGATTTAGGAGGGCTTTCTGATTGTAGTTCTAAGATCAGTGGTGGCACGCTTTTAGGCACACTTCCAGGTTCAACTGTTCAAAGAAGATACTAGACTATTTGGTGCATTTCTAGATTCAATTGTAGACAGAGATATTAGTTTATCAGATACACTTCTAAGTTCACCTGTACAGAGAGAAGATATTCGATCTGCCTCTAGATTTAATTTGATTAGAGGGGGTATTAGATTATTAGTCACCGTTTTAGATTCTACATTACACAGTTATACTGTTAGTTATATTAATACGATTAATTAGGGCACGCTAGTAGGTGCACTTCTTTCAATTCAACTTTATACAGGGAGGGTATTAGGGACTATGCACAGAGAGGTTATTAGGGAGATTGGTCGGTTCGGTCCGGCATGGTATTACACTATTGCAATTTTCACAGAGAGGCTATTGTGGTCACTTCAAATTGTAACTTTCCACAGAAAGGCTATTGGGAACACTGTCTAAGTTCACAGAGAGGCTACTGGGCACACTTTTAATGCAACTTTTCACAGACAGGCTATTGGGCGCATTTCTAAATTCAGCTTTCCGGACTGGCTATTGGTAACATTTCTATATTCACAGAGAGGCCATTGGGCACATTTCTAAATGTGACTTTTACAGAGAGGTAGTTGGGCACACTTCTAAATTCAACTATCACCGAAAGGCTGTTGGGCCCACTTATACATTTATAGAGAGGCTATTGGGCACACTTCTAAATACAACTTTCACAGAGAGGCTATTGGGCACACTTCTAATTCAACTATCACAGGGAGGCTGTTAAGCGCACTTCTAAATTCACAGAGAGTCTATTGGGCACACTTCTAAATGCAATTTTCACAGAGAGGCTATTGGGCACACTTCTAAATTCACGGAGAGGCTGTTGGGCACAATTCTAAGTGTGACTTTCACAGAGAGGTTGTTGGGCACACTTCTAAATTCAACTATCACCAGTAGGCTGTTGGGCGCACTTATAAATTTGTAGAGTAAACGTAACTTTCCACAGACAGGCTATTGGGCATACTTCTAATGCAACTTTCACAGAGAGGCTATCCGGCACACTTCTAAATGCAACTTTCCACAGACAGGCTATTGGGCACACTTCTAAATGCAACTTTCTCAGAGAGGCTATTGGGCACACTTCTAAATGCAACTTTCACAGAGAGGATATTGGGCACACTTCTAGATGCAACTTTGAGAGAGAGGCTATTGGGCACACTTCTAAATTCACAGAGAGGCTATTGGGCACACTTCTAAATGCAACTTTCAAAGAGAGGCTATTGGGCACACTTCTAAATTCACAGGGAGGCTATTGGGCACACTTCTAAATTCACAGGGAGGCTATTGGGCACACTTCTAAATGCAACTTACAAAGAGAGGATATTGGGCACACTTCTAGAGGCCCAATATCCTCACTTTTAAATGCAACTTTCACAGAGAGGCTATTGGGCACACTTCTAAATGCAACTTTCCACAGACAGGCTATTGGGCATACTTCTAATGCAACTTTCACAGAGAGGCTATCCGGCACACTTCTAAATGCAACTTTCCACAGACAGGCTATTGGGCACACTTCTAAATGCAACTTTCTCAGAGAGGCTATTGGGCACACTTCTAAATGCAACTTTCACAGAGGATATTGGGCACACTTCTAAATTCACAGAGAGGCTATTGGGCACACTTCTAAATGCAATTTTCTCAGAGAGGCTATTGGGCACAATTCTAAATGTGACTTTCACAGAGAGGTTGTTGGGCACACTTCTAAATTCAACTATCACCAGTAGGCTGTTGGGCGCACTTATAAATTTATAGAGTAAACGTAACTTTCCACAGACAGGCTACTGGGCATACTTCTAATGCAACTTTCAATGAGAGGCTATCCGGCACACTTCTAAATGCAACTTTCCTCAGACAGGCTATTGGACACACGTCTAAATGTACCTTTCACAGAGAGGATATTGGGCACACTTCTAGAGGCTATTGGACACACTTTTAAATGCACCTTTCCACAGACAGGCTATTGGGCACACTTCTAAATTCACAGAGAGGCTATTGGGCACACTAATAAATGCAACTTTCAAAGAGAGGCTATTGGGCACACGTCTAAATTCACAGGGAGGCCATTGGGCACACTTCAAATTCACAGGGAGGCTATTGGGCACACTTCTAAATGCAAATTTCAAAGAGAGGCTATTGGGCACACTTCTAAATGCAACTTTCACAGAGGCTATTGGGCACACTTTTAGATGCAACGTTCAAAGAGAGGCTATTGGGCGCACTTGTAAATTTCACAGAAAGGCTATTGGGCACACTTCTAGATGCAACTTTCCACAGACAGGCTATTGGGCACACTTCTAAATGCAACTTTCTCAGAGAGGCTATTGGGCACACTTCTAAATGCAACTTTCACAGAGAGGATATTGGGCACATTTCTAGATGCAACTTTCAGAGAGAGGCTATTGGGCACGCTTCTAAATTCACAGAGAGGCTATTGGGCACACTTCTAAATGCAACTTTCCACAGACAGGCTATTGGGCACATTTCTAAATGCAACTTTCTCAGAGAGGCTATTGGGCACACTTCTAAATGCAACTTTCCACAGACAGGCTATTGGGCATACTTATAATGCAACTTTCACAGAGAGGCTATCCGGCACACTTCTAAATGCAACTTTCCTCAGACAGGCTATTGGGCACACTTCTAAATGCAACTTTCTCAGAGAGGCTATTGGGCACAGTTCTAAATGCAACTTTCACAGAGAGGATATTGGGCACACTTCTCGATGCAACTTTCAAAGAGAGGCTATTGGGCACACTTCTAAATTCACAGGGAGGCTATTGGGCACACTTTTAAATGCAACTTTCACAGAGAGGCTATTGGCCACACATCTAAATGCAACTTTCCACAGACAGGCTATTGGGCATACTTCTAATGCAACTTTCACAGAGAGGCTATCCGGCACACTTCTAAATGCAACTTTCCACAGACAGGCTATTGGGCACACTTCTAGATGCAACTTTCAAAGAGAGGCTATTGGGCACACTTCTAAATTCACAGGGAGGCTATTGGGCACACTTCAAATTCACAGGGAGGCTATTGGGCACACTTCTAAATACAACTTACAAAGAGAGGCTATTGGGCACACTTCTAGAGGCTATTGGGCACACTTCTAAATGCAAATTTCAAAGAGAGGATATTGGGCACACTTCTAGAGGCTATTGGGCACACTTCTAAATGCAACTTTCACAGAGGCTATTGGGCACACTTTTAGATGCAACGTTCAAAGAGACGCTATTGGGCACACTTGTAAATTTCACAGAAAGGCTATTGGGCACACTTCTAAATGCAACTGTCACAGAGAGGATATTGGGCACATTTTTAGATGCAACTTTCAGAGAGAGGATATTGGGCACACTTCTAAATTCACAGAGAGGCTATTGGGCACACTTCTAAATGCAACTTTCACAGACAGGATCTTGGGCACACTTCTAGAGGCTATTGGGCACACCTCTAAATGCAACTTTCACAGAGGCAATTGGGCACACTTCTAAATGCAACTTTGAAAGAGAGGCTATTGGGCACACTTCTAAATTCAACTTTCAAAGAGAGGCTATTGGGCACACTTTTAAATTCAACTTTCAAAGAGAGGCTTTTGGGCACACTTCTAAATTCACAGAAAGGCTATTGGGCACACTTCTAAATGCAACTTTCCACAGACAGGCTATTGGGCGCACTTCTAAATGCAACTTTCCACAGACAGGCTATTGGGCGCCCTTCTAAATGCAACTTTCCACAGACAGGCTATTGGGCACACTTCTAAATGCAACTTTCTCAGAGAGGCTATTGGGCACACTTCTAAATGCAACTTTCCACAGACAGGCTATTGGGCACACTTCTAAATGCAACTTTCTCAGTCAGGCTATTGGGCACACTTCTAAATGCAACTTTCACAGAGAGGATATTGGGCACACTTCTAGATGCAACTTTCAGAGACAGGCTATTGGGCACACTTCTAAATTCACCGAGAGGCTATTGGGCACACTTCTAAATGCAACTTTCACAGAGAGGATATTGGGCACACTTCTAAATGCAACTTTCACAGAGAGGATATTGGGCACACTTCTAGAGGCTAATGGGCCCACTTTTAAATGCAGCTTTCAGAGAGAGGCTATTGGGCACACTTCTAAATTCACAGAGAGGCTATTGGGCACACTTCTAAATGCAACTTTCACAGAGAGGATATTGGGCACACTTCTAGAGGCTATTGGGCACACTTCTAAATGCAACTTTCACAGAGAGGCTATGGGGCACACTTCTAAATGCAACGTTGAAAGAGAGGCTATTGGGCACACTTCTAAATTCAACTTTCAAAGAGAGGCTACTGGGCACACTTCTAAATTCAACTTTCAAAGAGAGGCTATTGGGCACACTTCTCAAATTCACAGAAAGGCTATTGGGCACACTTCTAAATGCAACTTCCCACAGACAGGCTATAGGGCGCACTTCTAAATGCAACTTTCCACAGACAGGCTATTCGGCGCACTTCTAAATGCAACTTTCTCAGAGAGGATATTGGGCACACTTCTAGAGGCTATTGGGCACACTTCTAAATGCAACTTTCACAGAGAGGCTATGGGGCACACTTCTAAATGCAACGTTGAAAGAGAGGCTATTGGGCACACTTCTAAATGCAACTTTCTCAGAGAGGATATTGGGCACACTTCTAAATGCAACTTTCACGGAGAGGATATTGGGCACATTTCTAGATGCAACTTTCAGAGAGAGACTATTGGGCACACTTCTAAATTCACAGAGAGGCTATTGGGCACACTTCTAAAAGTAACTTTCCACAGACAGGCTATTGGGCACACTTCTAAATGCAACTTTCACAGAGAGGATATTGGGCACACTTCTAAATGCAACTTTCACAGAGAGGATATTGGGCACACTTCTAGATGCAACCTTCAGAGAGGATATTGGGCACACTTCTAGATGCAACTTTCGGAGAGGCTATTGGGCACACATCTAAATGCAACTTTCACATAGAGGATATTGGGCACACTTCTAGAGGCTATTGGGCCCACTTTTAAATGCAGCTTTCAGAGAGAGGCTATTGGGCACACTTCTAAATTCACAGAGAGGCTATTGGGCACACTTCTAAATGCAACTTTCACAGAGAGGATATTGGGCTCACTTCTAGAGGCTATTGGGCACACCTCTAAATGCAACTTTCACAGAGGCTATTGGGCACACTTCTAAATGCAACTTTGAAAGAGAGGCTATTGGGCGCACTTCTAAATTCAACTTTCAAAGAGAGGCTATTGGGCACACTTCTAAAATTCACAGAAAGGCTATTGGGCACACTTCTAAATGCAACTTTCCACAGACAGGCTATTGTGCGCACTTCTAAATGCAACTTTCCACAAACAGGCTATTGGGCACACTTCTAAATTCACAGAGAGGCTATTGGGCACACTTCTAGATGCAACTTTCAGATAGAGGCTATTGGGCACACTTCTAACTTCACAGAGAGGCTTTTGGGCACACTTCTAAATGCAACTTTCCACAGACAGGCTATTGGGCACACTTCTAAATGCAACTTTCTCAGAGAGGCTATTGGGCACACTTCTAAATGCAACTTTCACAGAGAGGATATTGGGCACATTTCTAGATGCAACTTTCAGAGAGAGGCTATTGGGCACACTTCTAAATGCAACTTTCACAGAGAGGATATTGGGCACACTTCTAGATGCAACCTTCAGAGAGGATATTGGGCACACTTCTAGATCTTCTAGATGCTATTGGGCCCACTTTTAAATGCAGCTTTCAGAGAGAGGCTATTGGGCACACTTCTAAATTCACAGAGAGGCTATTGCGCACACTTCTAAATGCAACTTTCACAGAGAGGATATTGGGCACACTTCTAGAGGCGATTGGGCACACTTCTAAATGCAACTTTCACAGAGAGGCTATGTGGCACACTTCTAAATTCACAGAGAGGCTATTGGGCACACTTCTAGATGCAACTTTCAGATAGAGGCTATTGGGCACACTTCTAAATTCACAGAGAGGCTATTGGGCACACTTCTAAATGCAACTTTCCACAGACAGGCTATTGGGCACACTTCTAAATGCAACTTTCTCAGAGAGGCTATTGGGCACACTTCTAAATGCAACTTTCACAGAGAGGATATTGGGCACACTTCTAGATGCAACTTTCACAGAGAGGATATTGGACACACTTCTAAATGCAACTTTCACAGAGAGGATATTGGGCACACTTCTAGATGCAACCTTCAGAGAGGATATTGGGCACACTTCTAGATGCAACTTTCACAGAGAGGATATTGGGCACACTTCTAGATCTTCTAGATGCTATTGGGCCCACTTTTAAATGCAGCTTTCAGAGAGAGGCTATTGGGCACACTTCTAAATTCACAGAGAGGCTATTGCGCACACTTCTAAATGCAACTTTCACAGAGAGGATATTGGGCACACTTCTAGAGGCTATTGGGCACACTTCTAAATGCAACTTTCACAGAGAGGCTATGTGGCACACTTCTAAATTCAACTTTCAAAGAGAGGCTATTGGGCACACTTCTAAATTCAACTTTCAAAGAGAGGCTATTGGGCACACTTCTAAAATTCACAGAAAGGCTATTGAGCACACTTCTAAATGCAACTTTCCACAGACAGGCTATAGGGCGCACTTCTAAATGCAACTTTCCACAGACAGGCTATTCGGCGCACTTCTAAATGCAACTTTCTCAGAGAGGATATTGGGCACACTTCTAGATGCAAATTTCAGAGAGAGGCTATTGGGCACACTTCTAAATTCACAGAGAGGCTATTGGGCACACTTCTAAATGCAACTTTCTCAGAGAGGCTATTGGCCACACTTCTAAATGCAACTTTCACATAGAGGATATTGGGCACATTTCTAGATGCAACTTTCAGAGAGAGGCTATTGGGCACACTTCTAAATTCACAGAGAGGCTATTGGGCACACTTCTAACTTTCCACAGACAGCCTATTGGGCACACTTCTAAATGCAACTTTCACAGAGAGGATATTGGGCACACTTCTAAATGCAACTTTCACAGAGAGGATATTGGGCACACTTCTAGATGCAACCTTCAGAGAGGATATTGGGCACACTTCTAGATGCAACTTTCACAGAGAGGATATTGGGCACACTTCTAGAGGCTATTGGGCACACCTCTAAATGCAACTTTCACAGAGGCTATTGGGCACACTTCTAAATGCAACTTTGAAAGAGAGGCTATTGGGCACACTTCTAAAATTCACAGAAAGGCTATTGGGCACACTTCTAAATGCAACTATCCACAGACAGGCTATTGGGCGCACTTCCAAATGCCACTTTCCACAGACAGGCTATTGGGCACACTTCTAAATGCAACTTTCACAGAGAGGATATTGGGCACATTTCTAGATGCAACTTTCAGAGAGAGGCTATTGGGCACACTTCTAAATTCACAGAGAGGCTATTGGGCACACTTCTAGATGCAACTTTCAGATAGAGGCTATTGGGCACACTTCTAAATTCACAGAGAGGCTATCGGGCACACTTCTAAATGCAACTTTCCGCAGACAGGCTATTGGGCACACTTCTAAATGCAACTTTCACATAGAGGCTATTGGGCACACATCTAAATGCAACTTTCACAGAGAGGATATTGGACACAATTCTAGATGCAACTTTCAGAGAGAGGATATTGGGCACACTTCTAAATTCACAGATAGGCTAATGGGCACACTCCTAAATGCAACTTTCACAGAGAGGATATTGGGCACATTTCTAGATGCAACCTTCGAAGAGAGGCTATTGGGCACACTTCTAAAATCACAGAGAGGCTATTGGGCACACTTCTAAATGCAACTTTCAAAGAGAGGCTACTGGGCACATTTCTAAATGCAACCTTCGAAGAGAGGCTATTTGGCACACTTCTAAATGCAACTTTCACAGAGAGGATATTGGGCACATTTCTAGATGCAACTTTCAGAGAGAGGCTATTGGGCACACTTCTAAATTCACAGAGAGGCTATTGGGCACACTTCTAGATGCAACTTTCAGATAGAGGCTATTGGGCACACTTCTAAATGCAACTTTCCACAGACAGGCTATTGGGCACACTTCTAAATGCAACTTTCACATAGAGGCTATTGGGCACACATCTAAATGCAACTTTCACAGAGAGGATATTGGACACAATTCTAGATGCAACTTTCAGAGAGAGGATATTGGGCACACTTCTAAATTCACAGATAGGCTAATGGGCACACTCCTAAATGCAAATTTCACAGAGAGGATATTGGGCACATTTCTAGATGCAACCTTCGAAGAGAGGCTATTGGGCACACTTCTAAAATCACAGAGAGGCTATTGGGCACACTTCTAAATGCAACTTTCAAAGAGAGGCTACTGGGCACATTTCTAAATGCAACCTTCGAAGAGAGGCTATTGGGCACACTTCTAAAATCAACTTTCACAGAGAGGCTATTGGGCACACTTCTAAATTCACAGAGAGGCTATTGGGCACACTTCTAAATGCAACTTTCCACAGACAGGCTATTGGACACACTTCTAAATGCAACTTTCTCAGAGAGGCTGTTGGGCACACTTCTAAATGCAACTTTCCACAGACAGGCTATTGGGCACACTTCTAAATGCAGCTTTCACAGAGGGGATATTGGGCACTCTTCTAAATGCAGCTTTCAAGGAGAGGCTATTGATCACACTTCTAAATGCAACTTTCAGAGAGGTTATTGGGCACACTTCTAAATTCACAGAGAGGCTATTGGGCACACTTCTAAATGCAACTTTCACAGAGAGGCTATTGGGCACACTTCTAAAATCAACTTTCAAAGAGAGGCTATTGGGCACACTTCTAAATGCAGCTTTCACAGAGATGCTATTGGGCACACTTCTAAATTCACACAGAGGCTATTGGGCACACTTCTAAATGCAACTTTCCACAGACAGGCTATTGGGCACACTTCTAAATGCAACTTTCTCAGAGAGGCTATTGGGCACACTTCTAAATGCAACTTTCACAGAGAGGATATTGGGCACACTTCTAGATGCAACTTTCAGATAGAGGCTATTGGGCACACTTCTAAATTCACAGATAGGCTATTGGGCACACTTCTAAATGCAACTTTCCACAGACAGGCTATTGGGCACACTTCTAAATGCAACTTTCTCAGAGAGGTTATTGGGCACACTTCTAAATGCAACTTTCACAGAGAGGATATTGGGCACACTTCTAGATGCAACTTTCAGAGAGGATATTGGGCACACTTCTACATGCAACTTTCACAGAGAGGATATTGGGCACACTTCTAGAGGCTATTAGGCCCACTTTTAAATGCAGCTTTCAGAGAGAGGCTATTGGGCACACTTCTAAATTCACAGAGAGGCTATTGGGCACACTCTAAATGCAACTTTCACAGAGAGGCTATGGGGCACACTTCTAAATGCAACGTTGAAAGAGAGGCTATTGGGCACACTTCTAAATTCAACTTTCAAAGAGAGGCTACTGGGCACACTTCTAAATTCAACTTTCAAAGAGAGGCTATTGGGCACACTTCTAAAATTCACAGAAAGGCTATTGGGCACACTTCTAAATGCAACTTTCTCAGAGAGGATATTGGGCACACTTCTAAATGCAACTTACACAGAGAGGATATTGGGCACATTTCTAGATGCAACTTTCAGAGAGAGACTATTGGGCACACTTCTAAATTCACAGAGAGGCTATTGGGCACACTTCTAAAAGCAACTTTCCACAGACAGGCTATTGGGCACACTTCTAAATGCAACTTTCTCAGAGAGGCTATTGGGCACACTTCTAAATGCAACTTTCACATAGAGGATATTGGGCACACTTCTAAATGCAACTTTCACAGAGAGGATATTGGGCACACTTCTAGATGCAACCTTCAGAGAGGATATTGGGCACACTTCTAGATGCAACCTTCAGAGAGGATATTGGGCACACTTCTAGATGCAACTTTCAGAGAGGCTATTGGGCACACATCTAAATGCAACTTTCACATAGAGGATATTGGGCACACTTCTAGAGGCTATTGGGCCCACTTTTAAATGCAGCTTTCAGAGAGAGGCTATTGGGCACACTTCTAAATTCACAGAGAGGCTATTGGGCACACTTCTAAATGCAACTTTCACAGAGAGGATATTGGGCTCACTTCTAGAGGCTATTGGGCACACCTCTAAATGCAACTTTCACAGAGAGGATATTGGGCTCACTTCTAGAGGCTATTGGGCACACTTCTAAATGCAACTTTGAAAGAGAGGCTATTGGGCGCACTTCTAAATTCAACTTTCAAAGAGAGGCTATTGGGCACACTTCTAAAATTCACAGAAAGGCTATTGGGCACACTTCTAAATGCAACTTTCCACAGACAGGCTATTGGGCGCACTTCTAAATGCAACTTTCCACAGACAGGCTATTGGGCACACTTCTAAATTCACAGAGAGGCTATTGGGCACACTTCTAAATGCAACTTTCCACAGACAGGCTATTGGGCACACTTCTAAATTCACAGAGAGGCTATTGGGCACACTTCTAAATGCAACTTTCCACAGACAGGCTATTGGGCACACTTCTAAATGCAACTTTCTCAGAGAGGCTATTGGGCACACTTCTAAATGCAACTTTCACAGAGAGGATATTGGGCACACTTCTAGATGCAACTTTCACAGAGAGGATATTGGACACACTTCTAAATGCAACTTTCACAGAGAGGATATTGGGCACACTTCTAGATGCAACCTTCAGAGAGGATATTGGGCACGCTTCTAGATGCAACTTTCACAGAGAGGATATTGGGCACACTTCTAGATGCTATTGGGCCCACTTTTAAATGCAGCTTTCAGAGAGAGGCTATTGGGCACACTTCTAAATTCACAGAGAGGCTATTGCGCACACTTCTAAATGCAACTTTCACAGAGAGGATATTGGGCACACTTCTAGAGGCTATTGGGCACACTTCTAAATGCAACTTTCACAGAGAGGCTATGGGGCACACTTCTAAATTCAACTTTCAAAGAGAGGCTATTGGGCACACTTCTAAATTCAACTTTCAAAGAGAGGCTATTGGGCACACTTCTAAAATTCACAGAAAGGCTATTGGGCACACTTCTAAATGCAACTTTCCACAGACAGGCTATTGGGCGCACTTCTAAATGCAACTTTCTCAGAGAGGATATTGGACACACTTCTAGATGCAAATTTCAGAGAGAGGCTATTGGGCACACTTCTAAATTCACAGAGAGGCTATTGGGCACACGTCTAAATGCAACTTTCTCAGAGAGGCTATTGGGCACACTTCTAAATGCAACTTTCACAGAGAGGATATTGG
The DNA here is from genome assembly GCF_040938575.1 of Ambystoma mexicanum. Lineage (NCBI taxonomy): Eukaryota > Metazoa > Chordata > Amphibia > Caudata > Ambystomatidae > Ambystoma > Ambystoma mexicanum. Next base: position 1,570,214,235 of record NC_090932.1, read on the forward strand.
GCACACTTCTAGATGCAACCTTCAGAGAGGATATTGGGCACACTTCTAGATGCAACTTTCACAGAGAGGATATTGGGCACACTTCTAGAGGCTATTGGGCACACCTCTAAATGCAACTTTCACAGAGGCTATTGGGCACACTTCTAAATGCAACTTTGAAAGAGAGGCTATTGGGCACACTTCTAAAATTCACAGAAAGGCTATTGGGCACACTTCTAAATGCAACTTTCCACAGACAGGCTATTGGGCGCACTTATAAATGCCACTTTCCACAGACAGGCTACTGGGCACACTTCTAAATTCACTTAGAGGCTATTGGGCACACTTCTAGATGCAACTTTCAGATAGAGGCTATTGGGCACACTTCTAAATTCACAGAGAGGCTATTGGGCACACTTCTAAATGCAACTTTTCACAGACAGGCTATTGGGCACACTTCTAAATGCAACTTTCTCAGAGAGGCTATTGGGCACACTTCTAAATGCAACTTTCCACAGACAGGCTATTGGGCACACTTCTAAATGCAACTTTCACAGAGAGGATATTGGGCACATTTCTAGATGCAACTTTCAGAGAGAGGCTATTGGGCACACTTCTAAATTCACAGAGAAGCTATTGGGCACACTTCTAGATGCAACTTTCAGAGAGAGGCTATTGGGCACACTTCTAAATTCACAGAGAGGCTATTGGGCACACTTCTAAATGCAACTTTCACAGAGAGGATATTGGGCACAATTCTAGATGCAACTTTCAGAGAGAGGATATTATGCACACTTCTAGATGCAACTTTCCACAGACAGGCTATTGGGCACACTTCTAAATGCAACTTTCACTAAGAGGCAATTGGGCACACATCTAAATGCAACTTTCACAGAGAGGATATTGGACACAATTCTAGATGCAACTTTCAGAGAGAGGATATTGGGCACACTTCTAAATTCACAGAGAGGCTAATGGGCACACTTCTAAATGCAACTTTCAAAGAGAGGCTACTGGGCACATTTCTAAATGCAACCTTCGAAGAGAGGCTATTGGGCACACTTCTAAAATCAACTTTCAAAGAGAGGCTACTGGGCACACTTCTAAATGCAGCTTTCACAGAGAGGCTATTGGGCTCACTTCTAAATTCACAGAGAGGCTATTGGGCACACTTCTAAATGCATCTTTCCACAGACAGGCTATTGGGCACACTTCTAAATGCAACTTTCTCAGAAAGGCTATTGGGCACACTTCTAAATGCAACTTTCCACAGACAGGCTATTGGGCACACTTCTAAATGCAGCTTTCACAGAGGGGATATTGGGCACTCTTCTAAATGCAGCTTTCAAGGAGAGGCTATTGATCACACTTCTAAATGCAACTTTCAGAGAGGTTATTGGGCACACTTCTAAATTCACAGAGAGGCTATTGGGCACACTTCTAAATGCAACTTTCACAGAGAGGCTATTGGGCACACTTCTAAATGCAACCTTCGAATAGAGGCTATTGGGCACACTTCTAAAATCAACTTTCAAAGAGAGGCTATTGGGCACACTTCTAAAATCAACTTTCAAAGAGAGGCTATTGGGCACACTTCTAAATGCAGCTTTCACAGAGATGCTATTGGGCACACTTCTAAATTCACAGAGAGGCTATTGGGCACACTTCTAAATGCAACTTTCCACAGACAGGCTATTGGGCACACTTCTAAATGCAACCTTCTCAGAGAGGCTATTGGGCACACTTCTAAATGCAACTTTCACAGAGAGGATATTGGGCACACTTCTAGATGCAACTTTCAGATAGAGGCTATTGGGCACACTTCTAAATTCACAGAGAGGCTATTGGGCACACTTCTAAATGCAACTTTCACAGAGAGGATATTGGGCACATTTCTAGATGCAACATTCAGAGAGAGGCTATTGGGCACACTTCTAAATTCACAGAGAGGCTATTGGGCACACTTCTAAAAGCAACTTTCCACAGACAGGCTATTGGGCACATTTCTAAATGCAACTTTCTCAGAGAGGCTATTGGGCACACTTCTAAATGCAACTTTCACAGAGAGGATATTGGGCACACTTCTAAATGCAACTTTCACAGAGAGGATATTGGGCACACTTCTAGATGCAACCTTCAGAGAGGATATTGGGCACACTTCTATATGCAACTTTCACAGAGAGGATATTGGGCACACTTCTAGATGCAACTTTCAGAGAGGATATTGGGCACACTTCTAGAGGCTATTGGGCCCACTTTTAAATGCAGCTTTCAGAGAGAGGCTATTGGGCACACTTCTAAATTCACAGAGAGGCTATTGGGCACACTTCTAAATGTCTAAATGCAACTTTCACAGAGAGGATATTGGGCACACTTCTAAATGCAACTTTGAAAGAGAGGCTATTGGGCACACTTCTAAATTCAACTTTCAAAGAGAGGCTATTGGGCACACTTCTAAATTCAACTTTCAAAGAGAGGCTATTGGGCACACTTCTAAAATTCACAGAAAGGCTATTGTGCACACTTCTAAATGCAACTTTCCACAGACAGGCGTTTGGGCACACTTCTAAATGCAACTTTCACAGAGAGGATATTGGGCACATTTCTAGATGCAATTTTCAGAGAGGATATTGGGCACTCTTCTAGATGCAACTTTCACAGAGAGGATATTGGGCACACTTCTAAATGCAACTTTCACATAGAGGATATTGGGCACACTTCTAGAGGCTATTGGGCCCACTTTTAAATGCAGCTTTCAAAGAGAGGCTATTGGTCACACTTCTAAATTCAAAGAGAGGCTATTGGGCACACTTCTAAATGCAACTTTCACAGAGAGGATATTGGGCACACTTCTAGAGGCTATTGGGCACACTTCTAAATGCAACTTTCACAGAGAGGCTATGGGGCACACTTCTAAATTCAACTTTCAAAGAGAGGCTACTGGGCACACTTCTAAATTCAACTTTCAAAGAGAGGCTATTGGGCACACTTCTAAAATTCACAGAAAGGCAATTGGGCACACTTCTAAATGCAACTTTCCACAGACAGGCTATAGGGCGCACTTCTAAATGCAACTTTCTCAGACAGGCTATTGGGCGCACTTCTAAATGCAACTTTCTCAGAGAGGATATTGGGCACACTTCTAGGTGCAAATTTCAGAGAGAGGCTATTGGGCACACTTCCAAATTCACAGAGAGGCTATTGGGCACACTTCTAAATGCAACTTTCACAGAGAGGATATTGGGCACACTTCTAAATGCAACTTTCACAGAGAGGATATTGGGCACACTTCTAAATTCACAGAGAGGCTATTGTGCACACTTCTAAATGCAACTTTCCACAGACAGGCTATTGGGCACACTTCTAAATGCAACTTTCCACAGACAGGCTATTGGGCACACTTCTAAATGCAACTTTCACAGAGAGGCTATTGGGCACACATCTAAATGCAACTTTCACAGAGAGGATATTGGGCACAATTCTAGATGCAACTTTCAGAGAGAGGATATTATGCACACTTCTAGATGCAACTTTCCACAGACAGGCTATTGGGCACACTTCTAGATGCAACTTTCACAGAGAGGATATTGGGCACACTTCTAGATGCAACTTTCACAGAGAGGCTATTGGGCACACTTCTAAATGCAACTTTCACAGAGATGATATTGGGCACACTTCTACATGCTACTTTCACAGAAAGGCTATTGGGCACACTTCTAAATGCAACTTTCCACAGACAGGCTATTGGGCGCACTTCTAAATGCAACTTTCCACAGACAGGCTATTGGGCGCACTTCTAAATGCAACTTTCCACAGACAGGCTATTGGGCACACTTCTAAATTCAACTTTCAAAGAGAGGCTATTGGGCACACTTCTAAATTCAACTTTCAAAGAGAGGCTATTGGGCACACTTCTAAAATTCACAGAAAGGCTATTGGGCACACTTCTAAATGCAACTTTCCACACACAGGCTATAGGGCGCACTTCTAAATGCAACTTTCCACAGACAGGCTAGTGGGCGCACTTCTAAATGCAACTTTCTCAGAGAGGATATTGGGCACACTTCTAGATGCAAATTTCAGAGAGAGGCTATTGGGCACACTTCTAAATTCACAGAGAGGCTATTGGGCACACTTCTAAATGCAACTTTCACAGAGAGGATATTTGGGCACATTTCTAGATGCAACTTTCAGAGAGAGGCTATTGGGCACACTTCTAAATTCACAGAGAGGCTATTGGGCACACTTCTAAAAGCAACTTTCCACAGACAGGCTATTGGGCACATTTCTAAATGCAACTTTCTCAGAGAGGCTATTGGGCACACTTCTAAATGCAACTTTCACAGAGAGGATATTGGGCACACTTCTAAATGCAACTTTCACAGAGAGGATATTGGGCACACTTCTAGATGCAACCTTCAGAGAGGATATTGGGCACACTTCTATATGCAACTTTCACAGAGAGGATATTGGGCACACTTCTAGATGCAACTTTCAGAGAGGATATTGGGCACACTTCTAAATGCAACTTTCACAGAGAGGATATTGAGCACACTTCTAGATGCAACCTTCAGAGAGGATATTGGGCACACTTCTATATGCAACTTTCACAGAGAGGATATTGGGCACACTTCTAGATGCAACTTTCAGAGAGGATATTGGGCACACTTCTAGAGGCTATTGGGCCCACTTTTAAATGCAGCTTTCAGAGAGAGGCTATTGGGCACACTTCTAAATTCACAGAGAGGCTATTGGGCACACTTCTAAATGTCTAAATGCAACTTTCACAGAGAGGATATTGGGCACACTTCTAAATGCAACTTTGAAAGAGAGGCTATTGGGCGCACTTCTAAATTCAACTTTCAAAGAGAGGCTATTGGGCACACTTCTAAATTCAACTTTCAAAGAGAGGCTATTGTGCACACTTCTAAATGCAACTTTCCACAGACAGGCGTTTGGGCACACTTCTAAATGCAACTTTCACAGAGAGGATATTGGGCACATTTCTAGATGCAATTTTCAGAGAGGATATTGGGCACTCTTCTAGATGCAACTTTCACAGAGAGGATATTGGGCACACTTCTAAATGCAACTTTCACATAGAGGATATTGGGCACACTTCTAGAGGCTATTGGGCCCACTTTTAAATGCAGCTTTCAAAGAGAGGCTATTGGTCACACTTCTAAATTCAAAGAGAGGCTATTGGGCACACTTCTAAATGCAACTTTCACAGAGAGGATATTGGGCACACTTCTAGAGGCTATTGGGCACACTTCTAAATGCAACTTTCACAGAGAGGCTATGGGGCACACTTCTAAATTCAACTTTCAAAGAGAGGCTACTGGGCACACTTCTAAATTCAACTTTCAAAGAGAGGCTATTGGGCACACTTCTAAAATTCACAGAAAGGCAATTGGACACACTTCTAAATGCAACTTTCCACAGACAGGCTATAGGGCGCACTTCTAAATGCAACTTTCTCAGACAGGCTATTGGGGGCACTTCTAAATGCAACTTTCTCAGAGAGGATATTGGGCACACTTCTAGGTGCAAATTTCAGAGAGAGGCTATTGGGCACACTTCCAAATTCACAGAGAGGCTATTGGGCACACTTCTAAATGCAACTTTCACAGAGAGGATATTGGGCACACTTCTAAATGCAACTTTCACAGAGAGGATATTGGGCACACTTCTAAATTCACAGAGAGGCTATTGTGCACACTTCTAAATGCAACTTTCCACAGACAGGCTATTGGGCACACTTCTAAATGCAACTTTCCACAGACAGGCTATTGGGCACACTTCTAAATGCAACTTTCACAGAGAGGCTATTGGGCACACATCTAAATGCAACTTTCACAGAGAGGATATTGGGCACAATTCTAGATGCAACTTTCAGAGAGAGGATATTATGCACACTTCTAGATGCAACTTTCCACAGACAGGCTATTGGGCACACTTCTAGATGCAACTTTCACAGAGAGGATATTGGGCACACTTCTAGATGCAACTTTCACAGAGAGGCTATTGGGCACACTTCTAAATGCAACTTTCACAGAGATGATATTGGGCACACTTCTACATGCAACTTTCACAGAAAGGCTATTGGGCACACTTCTAAATGCAACTTTCCACAGACAGGCTATTGGGCGCACTTCTAAATGCAACTTTCCACAGACAGGCTATTGGGCGCACTTCTAAATGCAACTTTCCACAGACAGGCTATTTTGCACACTTCTAAATTCAACTTTCAAAGAGAGGCTATTGGGCACACTTCTAAATTCAACTTTCAAAGAGAGGCTATTGGGCACACTTCTAAAATTCACAGAAAGGCTATTGGGCACACTTCTAAATTCAACTTTCAAAGAGAGGCTATTGGGTACACTTCTAAAATTCACAGAATGGCTATTGGGCACACTTCTAAATGCAACTTTCCAGAGACAGGCTATTGGGCGCATTTCTAAATGCAACTTTCCACAGACCGGCTATAGAGCGCACTTCTACATGCAACTTTCTCAGAGAGGCTATTGGGCACACTTCTAAATGCAACTTTCACAGAGAGGATATTGGGCACACTTCTAGATGCAACTTTCAGAGAGAGGCTATTGGGCACACTTCTAAATTGACAGAGAGGCTATTGGGCACACTTCTAAATGCAACTTTCCACAGACAGGCTATTGGGCACACTTCTAAATGCAACTTTCACTAAGAGGCAATTGGGCACACATCTAAATGCAACTTTCACAGAGAGGATATTGGACACAATTCTAGATGCAACTTTCAGAGAGAGGATATTGGGCACACTTCTAAATTCACAGAGAGGCTAATGGGCACACTTCTAAATGCAACTTTCACAGAGAGGATATTGGGCACATTTCTAGATGTAACCTTCGAAGAGAGGCTATTGGGCACACTTCTAAAATCACAGAGAGGCTATTGGGCACACTTCTAAATGCAACTTTCAAAGAGAGGCTACTGGGCACATTTCTAAATGCAACCTTCGAAGAGAGGCTATTGGGCACACTTCTAAAATCAACTTTCAAAGAGAGGCTACTGGGCACACTTCTAAATGCAGCTTTCACAGAGAGGCTATTGGGCTCACTTCTAAATTCACAGAGAGGCTATTGGGCACACTTCTAAATGCAACTTTCCACAGACAGGCTATTGGGCACACTTCTAAATGCAACCTTCTCAGAGAGGCTATTGGGCACACTTCTAAATGCAACTTTCACAGAGAGGATATTGGGCACACTTCTAGATGCAACTTTCAGATAGAGGCTATTGGGCACACTTCTAAATTCACAGATAGGCTATTGGGCACACTTCTAAATGCAACTTTCACAGAGAGGATATTGGGCACACTTCTAGAGGCTATTAGGCCCACTTTTAAATGCAGCTTTCAGAGAGAGGTTATTGGGCACACTTCTAAATTCACAGAGAGGCTATTGGGCACACTTCTAGATGCACTTTTCAGAGAGGATATTGGGCACACTTCTACATGCAACTTTCACAGAGAGGATATTGGGCACACTTCTAGAGGCTATTAGGCCCACTTTTAAATGCAGCTTTCAGAGAGAGGTTATTGGGCACACTTCTAAATTCACAGAGAGGCTATTGGGCACACTTCTAAATGCAACTTTCACATTGAGGATATTGGGCACACTTCTAAATGCAACTTTCACAGAGAGGCTATGGGGCACACTTCTAAATGCAACGCTGAAAGAGAGGCTATTGGGCACACTTCTAAATGCAACTTTCACAGAGAGGATATTGGGCACACTTCTAAATGCAACTTTCACAGAGAGGCTATGGGGCACACTTCTAAATGCAACGTTGAAAGAGGGGCTATTGGGCACACTTCTAAATTCAACTTTCAAAGAGAGGCTATTGGGCACACTTCTAAATTCAACTTTCAAAGAGAGGCCATTGGGCACACATCTAAAATTCACAGAAAGGCTATTGGGCACACTTATAAATGCAACTTTCCACATAGAGGCTATAGGGCGCACTTCTAAATGCAACTTTCCACAGACAGGCTAGTGGGCGCACTTCTAAATGCAACTTTCTCAGAGAGGATATTGGGCACACTTCTAGATGCAAATTTCAGAGAGAGGCTATTGGGCACACTTCTAAATTCACAGAGAGGCTATTGGGCACACTTCTAAATGCAACTTTCACAGAGAGGATATTGGGCACATTTCTAGATGCAACTTTCAGAGAGAGGCTATTGGGCACACTTCTAAATTCACAGAGAGGCTATTGGGCACACTTCTAAAAGCAACTTTCCACAGACAGGCTATTGGGCACACTTCTAAATGCAACTTTCTGAGAGAGGCTATTGGGCACACTTCTAAATGCAACTTTCACAGAGAGGATATTGGGCACACTTCTAAATGCAACTTTCACAGAGAGGATATTGGGCACACTTCTAGATGCAACCTTCAGAGAGGATATTGGGCACACTTCTATATGCAACTTTCACAGAGAGGATATTGGGCACACTTCTAGATGCAACTTTCAGAGAGGATATTGGGCACACTTCTAAATGCAACTTTCACAGAGAGGATATTGGGCACACTTCTAGATGCAACCTTCAGAGAGGATATTGGGCACACTTCTATATGCAACTTTCACAGAGAGGATATTGGGCACACTTCTAGATGCAACTTTCAGAGAGGATATTGGGCCCACTTCTAGAGGCTATTGGGCCCACTTTTAAATGCAGCTTTCAGAGAGAGGCTATTGGGCACACTTCTAAATTCACAGAGAGGCTATTGGGCACACTTCTAAATGTCTAAATGCAACTTTCACAGAGAGGATATTGGGCACACTTCTAAATGCAACTTTGAAAGAGAGGCTATTGGGCACACTTCTAAATTCAACTTTCAAAGAGATGCTATTGGGCACACTTCTAAAATTCAAAGAAAGGCTATTGTGCACACTTCTAAATGCAACTTTCCACAGACAGGCGTTTGGGCACACTTCTAAATGCAACTTTCACAGAGAGGATATTGGTCACACTTCTAGAGGCTATTGGGCCCACTTTTAACTGCAGCTTTCAAAGAGAGGCAATTGGTCACACTTCTAAATTCAAAGAGAGGCTATTGGGCACACTTCTAAATGCAACTTTCACAGAGAGGATATTGGGCACACTTCTAGAGGCTATTGGGCACACTTCTAAATGCAACTTTCACAGAGAGGCTATGGGGCACACTTCTAAATTCAACTTTCAAAGAGAGGCTACTGGGCACACTTCTAAATTCAACTTTCAAAGAGAGGCTATTGGGCACACTTCTAAAATTCACAGAAAGGCAATTGGGCACACTTCTAAATGCAACTTTCCACAGACAGGCTATAGGGCGCACTTCTAAATGCAACTTTCCACAGACAGGCTATTGGGCGCACTTCTAAATGCAACTTTCTCAGAGAGGATATTGGGCACACTTCTAGGTGCAAATTTCAGAGAGAGGCTATTGGGCACACTTCCAAATTCACAGAGAGGCTATTGGGCACACTTCTAAATGCAACTTTCACAGAGAGGATATTGGGCACACTTCTAGATGCAACTTTCACAGAGAGGATATTGGGCACACTTCTAAATTCACAGAGAGGCTATTGTGCACACTTCTAAATGCAACTTTCCACAGACAGGCTATTGGGCACACTTCTAAATGCAACTTTCCACAGACAGGCTATTGGGCACACTTCTAAATGACACTTTCACAGAGAGGCTATTGGGCACACATCTAAATGCAACTTTCACAGAGAGGATATTGGGCACAATTCTAGATGCAACTTTCAGAGAGAGGATATTATGCACACTTCTACATGCAACTTTCCACAGACAGGCTATTGGGCGCACTTCTAAATGCAACTTTCCACAGACAGGCTATTGGGCACACTTCTAAATTCAACTTTCAAAGAGAGGCTATTGGGCACACTTCTAAATTCAACTTTCAAAGAGAGGCTATTGGACACACTTCTAAAATTCACAGAAAGGCTATTTGGCACACTTCTAAATTCAACTTTCAAAGAGAGGCTATTGGGTACACTTCTAAAATTCACAGAAAGGCTATTGGGCACACTTCTAAATGCAACTTTCCAGAGACAGGCTATTGGGCGCATTTCTAAATGCAACTTTCCACAGACCGGCTATAGAGCGCACTTCTACATGCAACTTTCTCAGAGAGGCTATTGGGCACACTTCTAAATGCAACTTTCACAGAGAGGATATTGGGCACACTTCTAGATGCAACTTTCAGAGAGAGGCTATTGGGCACACTTCTAAATTCACAGAGAGGCTATTGGGCACACTTCTAAATGCAGCTTTGAAAGAGAGGCTACTGGGCACATTTCTAAATGCAACCTTCGAAGAGAGGCTATTGGACACACTTCTAAAATCAACTTTCAAAGAGAGTCTATTGGGCACACTTCTAAATGCAGCTTTCACAGAGAGGCTATTGGGCACACTTCTAAATTCACAGAGAGGCTATTGGGCACACTTCTAAATGCAACTTTCTCAGAGACAGGCTATTGGGCGCATTTCTAAATGCAACTTTCCACAGACCGGCTATAGAGCGCACTTCTACATGCAACTTTCTCAGAGAGGCTATTGGGCACACTTCTAAATGCAACTTTCACAGAGAGGATATTGGGCACACTTCTAAATGCAACTTTCAGAGAGGCTATTGGGCACACTTCTAAATTCAGAGATAGGCTATTGGGCACACTTCTAAATGCAACTTTCAAAGCGAGGCTACTGGGCACATTTCTAAATGCAACCTTCGAAGAGAGGCTATTGGACACACTTCTAAAATCAACTTTCAAAGAGAGTCTATTGGGCACACTTCTAAATGCAGCTTTCACAGAGAGGCTATTGGGCACACTTCTAAATTCACAGAGAGGCTATTGGGCACACTTCTAAATGCAACTTTCTCAGAGAGGCTATTGGGCACACTTCTAGATGCAACTTTCACAGAGAGGATATTGGGCACACTTCTAAATTCACAGAGATGCTATTGTGCACACTTCTAAATGCAACTTTCCACAGACAGGATATTGGGCACACTTCTAAATTCAACTTTCAAAGAGAGGCTATTGGGCACACTTCTAAATGCAACTTTCACAGAGAGGCTATTGGGCACACTTCTAAATGCAACTTTCACAGAGAGGATATTGGGCACACTTCTAGATGCAACTTTCAGAGAGAGGATATTGGGCACACTTCTAAATTCACGGAGAGGCTATTGTGCACACTTCTAAATGCAACTTTCACAGAGAGGCTATTGGGCACACTTCTAAATGCAACTTTCACAGAGAGGATATTGGGCACACTTCTAAATGCAACTTTCACAGAGAGGATATTGGGCACACTTCTAAATGCAAGTTTCACAGAGAGGCTATTGGGCACACTTCTAAATGCAACTTTAACAGAGAGGATATTGGGCACACTCCTAAATGCAACTTTCACAGAAAGGCTATTGGGCACACTTCTAAATGCAACTTTCCACAGACAGGCTATTAGGCACACTTCTAAATGCAACTTTCCACAGACAGGCTATTGGGCACACTTCTAAATTCAACTTTCAAAGAGAGGCTATTGGGCACACTTCTAAATTCAACTTTCAAAGAGAGGCTATTGGGCACACTTCTAGAATTCACAGAAGGGCTATTGGGCACACTTCTAAATGCAACTTTCCACAGACAGGCTATTGGGCGCACTTCTAAATGCAACTTTCCACAGACAGGCTATTGGGCACACTTCTAAATTCAACTTTCAAGGAGAGGCTATTGGGCACAGTTCTAAATTCAACTTTCAAAGAGAGGCTATTGGGCACTCTTCTAAAATTCACAGAAAGGCAATTGGGCACACTTCTAAATGCAACTTTCCACAGACAGGCTATTGGGCGCACTTCTAAATGCAACTTTCCACAGACAGGCTATTGGGCACACTTCTAAATTCAACTTTCAAAGAGAGGCTATTGGGCACACTTCTAATGTCAAGTTTCAAAGAGAGGCTATTGGGCACACTTCTAAAATTAACAGAAAGGCTATTGGGCACACTTCTAAATGCAACTTTCCACAGACAGGCTATTGGGCGCACTTCTAAATGCAACTTTCCACAGACAGGCTATTGGGCACACTTCTAAATTCACAGAGAGGCTATTGGGCACACTTCTAAATGCAACTTTCCACAGACCGGCTATTGGGCACACTTCTAAATTCACAGAGAGGCTATTGGGCACACTTCTAAATGCAACTTTCCACAGACAGGCTATTGGGCACACTTCTAAATGCAACTTTCTCAGAGAGGCTATTGGGCACACTTCTAAATGCAACTTTCACAGAGAGGATATTGGGCACACTTCTAGATGCAACTTTCACAGAGAGGATATTGGACACACTTCTAAATGCAACTTTCACAGAGAGGATATTGGGCACACTTCTAGATGCAACCTTCAGAGAGGATATTGGGCACGCTTCTAGATGCAACTTTCACAGAGAGGATATTGGGCACACTTCTAGATGCTATTGGGCCCACTTTTAAATGCAGCTTTCAGAGAGAGGCTATTGGGCACACTTCTAAATTCACAGAGAGGCTATTGCGCACACTTCTAAATGCAACTTTCACAGAGAGGATATTGGGCACACTTCTAGAGGCTATTGGGCACACTTCTAAATGCAACTTTCACAGAGAGGCTATGGGGCACACTTCTAAATTCAACTTTCAAAGAGAGGCTATTGGGCACACTTCTAAATTCAACTTTCAAAGAGAGGCTATTGGGCACACTTCTAAAATTCACAGAAAGGCTATTGGGCACACTTCTAAATGCAACTTTCCACAGACAGGCTATTGGGCGCACTTCTAAATGCAACTTTCTCAGAGAGGATATTGGACACACTTCTAGATGCAAATTTCAGAGAGAGGCTATTGGGCACACTTCTAAATTCACAGAGAGGCTATTGGGCACACGTCTAAATGCAACTTTCTCAGAGAGGCTATTGGGCACTCTTCTAAATGCAACTTTCACAGAGAGGATATTGGGCACACTTCTAGATGCAACCTTCAGAGAGGATATTGGGCACACTTCTAGATGCAACTTTCACAGAGAGGATATTGGGCACACTTCTAGAGGCTATTGGGCACACCTCTAAATGCAACTTTCACAGAGGCTATTGGGCACACTTCTAAATGCAACTTTGAAAGAGAGGCTATTGGGCACACTTCTAAAATTCACAGAAAGGCTATTGGGCACACTTCTAAATGCAACTTTCCACAGACAGGCTATTGGGCGCACTTATAAATGCCACTTTCCACAGACAGGCTATTGGGCACACTTCTAAATGCAACTTTCACAGAGAGGCTATTGGGCACACTTCTAAATTCACAGAGAGGCTATTGGGCACACTTCTAAATGCAACTTTTCACAGACAGGCTATTGGGCACACTTCTAAATGCAACTTTCTCAGAGAGGCTATTGGGCACACTTCTAAATGCAACTTTCCACAGACAGGCTATTGGGCACACTTCTAAATGCAACTTTCACAGAGAGGATATTGGGCACATTTCTAGATGCAACTTTCAGAGAGAGGCTATTGGGCACACTTCTAAATTCACAGAGAGGCTATTGGGCACACTTCTAGATGCAACTTTCAGATAGAGGCTATTGGGCACACTTCTAAATTCACAGAGAGGCTATTGGGCACACTTCTAAATGCAACTTTCCACAGACAGGCTATTGGGCACACTTCTAAATGCAACTTTCATTAAGAGGCAATTGGGCACACATCTAAATGCAACTTTCACAGAGAGGATATTGGACACAATTCTAGATGCAACTTTCAGAGAGAGGATATTGGGCACACTTCTAAATTCACAGAGAGGCTAATGGGCACACTTCTAAATGCAACTTTCACAGAGAGGATATTGGGCACATTTCTAGATGTAACCTTCGAAGAGAGGCTATTGGGCACACTTCTAAAATCACAGAGAGGCTATTGGGCACACTTCTAAATGCAACTTTCAAAGAGAGGCTACTGGGCACATTTCTAAATGCAACCTTCGAAGAGAGGCTATTGGGCACACTTCTAAAATCAACTTTCAAAGAGAGGCTACTGGGCACACTTCTAAATGCAGCTTTCACAGAGAGGCTATTGGGCTCACTTCTAAATTCACAGAGAGGCTATTGGGCACACTTCTAAATGCAACTTTCCACAGACAGGCTATTGGGCACACTTCTAAATGCAACTTTCTCAGAGAGGCTATTGGGCACACTTCTAAATGCAACTTTCCACAGACAGGCTATTGGGCACACTTCTAAATGCAGCTTTCACAGAGGGGATATTGGGCACTCTTCTAAATGCAGCTTTCAAGGAGAGGCTATTGATCACACTTCTAAATGCAACTTTCAGAGAGGTTATTGGGCACACTTCTAAATTCACAGAGAGGCTATTGGGCACACTTCTAAATGCAACTTTCACAGAGAGGCTATTGGGCACACTTCTAAATGCAACCTTCGAAGAGAGGCTATTGGGCACACTTCTAAAATCAACTTTCAAAGAGAGGCTATTGGGCACACTTCTAAAATCAACTTTCAAAGAGAGGCTATTGGGCACACTTCTAAATGCAGCTTTCACAGAGATGCTATTGGGCACACTTCTAAATTCACAGAGAGGCTATTGGGCACACTTCTAAATGCAACTTTCCACAGACAGGCTATTGGGCACACTTCTAAATGCAACCTTCTCAGAGAGGCTATTGGGCACACTTCTAAATGCAACTTTCACAGAGAGGATATTGGGCACACTTCTAGATGCAACTTTCAGATAGAGGCTATTGGGCACACTTCTAAATTCACAGATAGGCTATTGGGCACACTTCTAAATGCAACTTTCACAGAGAGGATATTGGGCACACTTCTAGATGCAACTTTCAGAGAGGATATTGGGCACACTTCTACATGCAACTTTCACAGAGAGGATATTGGGCACACTTCTAGAGGCTATTAGGCCCACTTTTAAATGCAGCTTTCAGAGAGAGGTTATTGGGCACACTTCTAAATTCACAGAGAGGCTATGGGGCACACTTCTAAATGCAACGTTGAAAGAGAGGCTATTGGGCACACTTCTAAATGCAACTTTCACAGAGAGGATATTGGGCACACTTCTAAATGCAACTTTCACAGAGAGGCTATGGGGCACACTTCTAAATGCAACGTTGAAAGAGAGGCTATTGGGCACACTTCTAAATTCAACTTTCAAAGAGAGGCTATTGGGCACACTTCTAAATTCAACTTTCAAAGAGAGGCTATTGGGCACACTTCTAAAATTCACAGAAAGGCTATTGGGCACACTTCTTAATGTAACTTTCCACATACAGGCTATAGGGCGCACTTCTAAATGCAACTTTCCACAGACAGGCTAGTGGGCGCACTTCTAAATGCAACTTTCTCAGAGAGGATATTGGGTACACTTCTAAATGCAACTTTCACAGAGAGGCTATGGGGCACACTTCTAAATGCAACGTTGAAAGAGAGGCTATTGGGCACACTTCTAAATGCAACTTTCACAGAGAGGATATTGGGCACACTTCTAAATGCAACTTTCACAGAGAGGCTATGGGGCACACTTCTAAATGCAACGTTGAAAGAGAGGCTATTGGGCACACTTCTAAATTCAACTTTCAAAGAGAGGCTATTGGACACACTTCTAAATTCAACTTTCAAAGAGAGGCTATTGGGCACACTTCTAAAATTCACAGAAAGGCTATTGGGCACACTTCTAAATGCAACTTTCCACATACAGGCTATAGGGCGCACTTCTAAATGCAGCTTTCCACAGACAGGCTAGTGGGCGCACTTCTAAATGCAACTTTCTCAGAGAGGATATTGGGCACACTTCTAGATGCAAATTTCAGAGAGAGGCTATTGGGCACACTTCTAAATTCACAGAGAGGCTATTGGGCACACTTCTAAATGCAACTTTCACAGAGAGGATATTGGGCACATTTCTAGATGCAACTTTCAGAGAGAGGCTGTTGGGCACACTTCTAAATTCACAGAGAGGCTATTGGGCACACTTCTAAAAGCAACTTTCCACAGACAGGCTATTGGGCACACTTCTAAATGCAACTTTCTCAGAGAGGCTATTGGGCACACTTCTAAATGCAACTTTCACAGAGAGGATATTGGGCACACTTCTAAATGCAACTTTCACAGAGAGGATATTGGGCACACTTCTAGATGCAACCTTCAGAGAGGATATTGGGCACACTTCTATATGCAACTTTCACAGAGAGGATATTGGGCACACTTCTAGATGCAACTTTCAGAGAGGATATTGGGCACACTTCTAGAGGCTATTGGGCCCACTTTTAAAAGCAGCTTTCAGAGAGAGGCTATTGGGCACACTTCTAAATTCACAGAGAGGCTATTGGGCACACTTCTAAATGTCTAAATGCAACTTTCACAGAGAGGATATTGGGCACACTTCTAAATGCAACTTTGAAAGAGAGGCTATTGGGCACACTTCTAAATTCAACTTTCAAAGAGAGGCTATTGGGCACACTTCTAAATTCAACTTTCAAAGAGAGGCTATTGGGCACACTTCTAAAATTCACAGAAAGGCTATTGTGCACACTTCTAAATGCAACTTTCCACAGACAGGCGTTTGGGCACACTTCTAAATGCAACTTTCACAGAGAGGATATTGGGCACATTTCTAGATGCAATTTTCAGAGAGGATATTGGGCACTCTTCTAGATGCAACTTTCACAGAGAGGATATTGGGCACACTTCTAAATGCAACTTTCACATAGAGGATATTGGGCACACTTCTAGAGGCTATTGGGCCCACTTTTAAATGCAGCTTTCAAAGAGAGGCTATTGGTCACACTTCTAAATTCAAAGAGAGGCTATTGGGCACACTTCTAAATGCAACTTTCACAGAGAGGATATTGGGCACACTTCTAGAGGCTATTGGGCACACTTCTAAATGCAACTTTCACAGAGAGGCTATGGGGCACACTTCTAAATTCAACTTTCAAAGAGAGGCTACTGGGCACACTTCTAAATTCAACTTTCAAAGAGAGGCTATTGGGCACACTTCTAAAATTCACAGAAAGGCAATTGGGCACACTTCTAAATGCAACTTTCCACAGACAGGCTATAGGGCGCACTTCTAAATGCAACTTTCCACAGACAGGCTATTGGGCGCACTTCTAAATGCAACTTTCTCAGAGAGGATATTGGGCACACTTCTAGGTGCAAATTTCAGAGAGAGGCTATTGGGCACACTTCCAAATCCACAGAGAGGCTATTGGGCACACTTCTAAATGCAACTTTCACAGAGAGGATATTGGGCACACTTCTAAATGCAACTTTCACAGAGAGGATATTGGGCACACTTCTAGATGCAACTTTCACAGAGAGGATATTGGGCACACTTCTAAATTCACAGAGAGGCTATTGTGCACACTTCTAAATGCAACTTTCCACAGACAGGCTATTGGGCACACTTCTAAATGCAACTTTCCACAGACAGGCTATTGGGCACACTTCTAAATGCAACTTTCACAGAGAGGCTATTGGGCACACATCTAAATGCAACTTTCACAGAGAGGATATTGGGCACAATTCTAGATGCAACTTTCAGAGAGAGGATATTATGCACACTTCTAGATGCAACTTTCCAGAGACAGGCTATTGGGCACACTTCTAGATGCAACTTTCACAGAGAGGATATTGGGCACACTTCTAGATGCAACTTTCACAGAGAGGCTATTGGGCACACTTCTAAATGCAACTTTCACAGAGATGATATTGGGCACACTTCTACATGCAACTTTCACAGAAAGGCTATTGGGCACACTTCTAAATGCAACTTTCCACAGACAGGCTATTGGGCGCACTTCTAAATGCAACTTTCCACAGACAGGCTATTGGGCGCACTTCTAAATGCAACTTTCCACAGACAGGCTATTGGGCACACTTCTAAATTCAACTTTCAAAGAGAGGCTATTGGGCACACTTCTAAATTCAACTTTCAAAGAGAGGCTATTGGGCACACTTCTAAAATTCACAGAAAGGCTATTGGGCACACTTTTAAATTCAACTTTCAAAGAGAGGCTATTGGGTACACTTCTAAAATTCACAGAAAGGCTATTGGGCACACTTCTAAATGCAACTTTCCAGAGACAGGCTATTGGGCGCATTTCTAAATGCAACTTTCCACAGACCGGCTATAGAGCGCACTTCTACATGCAACTTTCTCAGAGAGGCTATTGGGCACACTTCTAAATGCAACTTTCACAGAGAGGATATTGGGCACACTTCTAGATGTAACTTTCAGAGAGAGGCTATTGGGCACACTTCTAAATTCACAGAGAAGCTATTGGGCACACTTCTAAATGCAACTTTCCACAGACAGGCTATTGGGCACACTTCTAAATGCAACTTTCACTAAGAGGCAATTGGGCACACATCTAAATGCAACTTTCACAGAGAGGATATTGGACACAATTCTAGATGCAACTTTCAGAGAGAGGATATTGGGCACACTTCTAAATGCAACTTTCACAGAGAGGATATTGGGCACATTTCTAGATGTAACCTTCGAAGAGAGGCTATTGGGCACACTTCTAAAATCACAGAGAGGCTATTGGGCACACTTCTAAATGCAACTTTCAAAGAGAGGCTATTGGGCACACTTCTAAAATCAACTTTCAAAGAGAGGCTACTGGGCACACTTCTAAATGCAGCTTTCACAGAGAGGCTATTGGGCTCACTTCTAAATTCACAGAGAGGCTATTGGGCACACTTCTAAATGCAACTTTCCACAGACAGGCTATTGGGCACACTTCTAAATGCAACTTTCTCAGAGAGGCTATTGGGCACACTTCTAAATGCAACTTTCCACAGACAGGCTATTGGGCACACTTCTAAATGCAGCTTTCACAGAGGGGATATTGGGCACTCTTCTAAATGCAGCTTTCAAGGAGAGGCTATTGATCACACTTCTAAATGCAACTTTCAGAGAGGTTATTGGGCACACTTCTAAATTCACAGAGAGGCTATTAGGCACACTTCTAAATGCAACTTTCACAGAGAGGCTATTGGGCACACTTCTAAATGCAACCTTCGAAGAGAGGCTATTGGGCACACTTCTAAAATCAACTTTCAAAGAGAGGCTATTGGGCACACTTCTAAAATCAACTTTCAAAGAGAGGCTATTGGGCACACTTCTAAATGCAGCTTTCACAGAGATGCTATTGGGCACACTTCTAAATTCACAGAGAGGCTATTGGGCACACTTCTAAATGCAACTTTCCACAGACAGGCTATTGGGCACACTTCTAAATGCAACCTTCTCAGAGAGGCTATTGGGCACACTTCTAAATGCAACTTTCACAGAGAGGATATTGGGCACACTTCTAGATGCAACTTTCAGATAGAGGCTATTGGGCACACTTCTAAATTCACAGATAGGCTATTGGGCACACTTCTAAATGCAACTTTCACAGAGAGGATATTGGGCACACTTCTAGATGCAACTTTCAGAGAGGATATTGGGCACACTTCTACATGCAACTTTCACAGAGAGGATATTGGGCACACTTCTAGAGGCTATTAGGCCCACTTTTAAATACAGCTTTCAGAGAGAGGTTATTGGGCACACTTCTAAATTCACAGAGAGGCTATTGGGCACACTTCTAAATGCAACTTTCACAGAGAGGATATATGGCACACTTCTAAATGCAACTTTCACAGAGAGGCTATGGGGCACACTTCTAAATGCAACGTTGAAAGAGAGGCTATTGGGCACACTTCTAAATGCAACTTTCACAGAGAGGATATTGGGCACACTTCTAAATGCAACTTTCACAGAGAGGCTATGGGGCACACTTCTAAATGCAACGTTGAAAGAGAGGCTATTGGGCACACTTCTAAATTCAACTTTCAAAGAGAGGCTATTGGGCACACTTCTAAAATTCACAGAAAGGCTATTGGGCACACTTCTAAATGCAACTTTCCACATACAGGCTATAGGGCGCACTTCTAAATGCAACTTTCGACAGACAGGCTAGTGGGCGCACTTCTAAATGCAACTTTCTCAGAGAGGATATTGGGCACACTTCTAGATGCAAATTTCAGAGAGAGGCTATTGGGCACACTTCTAAATGCAACTTTCACAGAGAGGATATTGGGCACATTTCTAGATGCAACTTTCAGAGAGAGGCTATTGGGCACACTTCTAAATTCACAGAGAGGCTATTGGGCACACTTCTAAAAGCAACTTTCCACAGACAGGCTATTGGGCACACTTCTAAATGCAACTTTCTGAGAGAGGCTATTGGGCACACTTCTAAATGCAACTTTCACAGAGAGGATATTGGGCACACTTCTAAATGCAACTTTCACAGAGAGGATATTGGGCACACTTCTAGATGCAACCTTCAGAGAGGATATTGGGCACACTTCTATATGCAACTTTCACAGAGAGGATATTGGGCACACTTCTAGATGCAACTTTCAGAGAGGATATTGGGCACACTTCTAAATGCAACCTTCAGAGAGGATATTGGGCACACTTCTATATGCAACTTTCACAGAGAGGATATTGGGCACACTTCTAGATGCAACTTTCAGAGAGGATATTGGGCCCACTTCTAGAGGCTATTGGGCCCACTTTTAAATGCAGCTTTCAGAGAGAGGCTATTGGGCACACTTCTAAATTCACAGAGAGGCTATTGGGCACACTTCTAAATGTCTAAATGCAACTTTCACAGAGAGGATATTGGGCACACTTCTAAATGCAACTTTGAAAGAGAGGCTATTGGGCACACTTCTAAATTCAACTTTCAAAGAGAGGCTATTGGGCACACTTCTAAATTCAACTTTCAAAGAGAGGCTATTGGGCACACTTCTAAAATTCACAGAAAGGCTATTGTGCACACTTCTAAATGCAACTTTCCACAGACAGGCGTTTGGGCACACTTCTAAATGCAACTTTCACAGAGAGGATATTGGGCACATTTCTAGATGCAATTTTCAGAGAGGATATTGGGCACTCTTCTAGATGCAACTTTCACAGAGAGGATATTGGGCACACTTCTAAATGCAACTTTCACATAGAGGATATTGGTCACACTTCTAGAGGCTATTGGGCCCACTTTTAAATGCAGCTTTCAAAGAGAGGCTATTGGTCACACTTCTAAATTCAAAGAGAGGCTATTGGGCACACTTCTAAATGCAACTTTCACAGAGAGGATATTGGGCACACTTCTAGAGGCTATTGGGCACACTTCTAAATGCAACTTTCACAGAGAGGCTATGGGGCACACTTCTAAATTCAACTTTCAAAGAGAGGCTACTGGGCACACTTCTAAATTCAACTTTCAAAGAGAGGCTATTGGGCACACTTCTAAAATTCACAGAAAGGCAATTGGGCACACTTCTAAATGCAACTTTCCACAGACAGGCTATAGGGCGCACTTCTAAATGCAACTTTCCACAGACAGGCTATTGGGCGCACCTCTAAATGCAACTTTCTCAGAGAGTATATTGGGCACACTTCTAGGTGCAAATTTCAGAGAGAGGCTATTGGGCACACTTCCAAATTCACAGAGAGGCTATTGGGCACACTTCTAAATGCAACTTTCACAGAGAGGATATTGGGCACACTTCTAAATGCAACTTTCACAGAGAGGATATTGGGCACACTTCTAGATGCAACTTTCACAGAGAGGATATTGGGCACACTTCTAAATTCACAGAGAGGCTATTGTGCACACTTCTAAATGCAACTTTCCACAGACAGGCTATTGGGCACACTTCTAAATGCAACTTTCACAGAGAGGCTATTGGGCACACATCTAAATGCAACTTTCACAGAGAGGATATTGGGCACAATTCTAGATGCAACTTTCAGAGAGAGGATATTATGCACACTTCTAGATGCAACGTTCACAGAGAGGATATTGGGCACACTTCTACATGCAACTTTCACAGAAAGGCTATTGGGCACACTTCTAAATGCAACTTTCCACAGACAGGCTATTGGGCGCACTTCTAAATGCAACTTTCCACAGACAGGCTATTGGGCGCACTTCTAAATGCAACTTTCCACAGACAGGCTATTGGGCACACTTCTAAATTCAACTTTCAAAGAGAGGCTATTGGGCACACTTCTAAATTCAACTTTCAAAGAGAGGCTATTGGGCACACTTCTAAAATTCACAGAAAGGCTATTGGGCACACTTCTAAATTCAACTTTCAAAGAGAGGCTATTGGGTACACTTCTAAAATTCACAGAAAGGCTATTGGGCACACTTCTAAATGCAACTTTCCAGAGACAGGCTATTGGGCGCATTTCTAAATGCAACTTTCCACAGACCGGCTATAGAGCGCACTTCTACATGCAACTTTCTCAGAGAGGCTATTGGGCACACTTCTAAATGCAACTTTCACAGAGAGGATATTGGGCACACTTCTAGATGCAACTTTCAGAGAGAGGCTATTGGGCACACTTCTAAAATTCACAGAAAGGCTATTGGGCACACTTCTAAATTCAACTTTCAAAGAGAGGCTATTGGGTACACTTCTAAAATTCACAGAAAGGCTATTGGGCACACTTCTAAATGCAACTTTCCAGAGACAGGCTATTGGGCGCATTTCTAAATGCAACTTTCCACAGACCGGCTATAGAGCGCACTTCTACATGCAACTTTCTCAGAGAGGCTATTGGGCACACTTCTAAATGCAACTTTCACAGAGAGGATATTGGGCACACTTCTAGATGCAACTTTCAGAGAGAGGCTATTGGGCACACTTCTAAATTCACAGAGAGGCTATTGGGCACACTTCTAAATGCAACTTTCCACAGACAGGCTATTGGGCACATTTCTAGATGTAACCTTCGAAGAGAGGCTATTGGGCACACTTCTAAAATCACAGAGAGGCTATTGGGCACACTTCTAAATGCAACTTTCAAAGAGAGGCTACTGGGCACATTTCTAAATGCAACCTTCGAAGAGAGGCTATTGGGCACACTTCTAAAATCAACTTTCAAAGAGAGGCTACTGGGCACACTTCTAAATGCAGCTTTCACAGAGAGGCTATTGGGCTCACTTCTAAATTCACAGAGAGGCTATTGGGCACACTTCTAAATGCAACTTTCCACAGACAGGCTATTGGGCACACTTCTAAATGCAACTTTCTCAGAGAGGCTATTGGGCACACTTCTAAATGCAACTTTCACAGAGAGGATATTGGGCACACTTCTAAATGCAACTTTCACAGAGAGGATATTGGGCACACTTCTAAATGTCTAAATGCAACTTTCAGAGAGAGGCTATTGGGCACACTTCTAAATTCACAGAGAGGCTATTGGGCACACTTCTAAATGCAACTTTCCACAGACAGGCTATTGGGCACACTTCTAAATGCAACTTTCTGAGAGAGGCTATTGGGCACACTTCTAAATGCAACTTTCACAGAGAGGATATTGGGCACACTTCTAAATGCAACTTTCACAGAGAGGATATTGGGCACACTTCTAGATGCAACCTTCAGAGAGGATATTGGGCACACTTCTAGATGCAACTTTCAGAGAGGATATTGGGCACACTTCTAGATGCAACCTTCAGAGAGGATATTGGGCACACTTCTAGATGCAACTTTCAGAGAGGATATTGGGCACACTTCTAAATGCAACTTTCACAGAGAGGATATTGGGCACACTTCTAGATGCAACCTTCAGAGAGGATATTGGGCACACTTCTATATGCAACTTTCACAGAAAGGATATTGGGCACACTTCTAGATGCAACTTTCAGAGAGGATATTGGGCCCACTTCTAGAGGCTATTGGGCCCACTTTTAAATGCAGCTTTCAGAGAGAGGCTATTGGGCACACTTCTAAATTCACAGAGAGGATATTGGGCACACTTCTAAATGCAACTTTGAAAGAGAGGCTATTGGGCACACTTCTAAATTCAACTTTCAAAGAGAGGCTATTGGGCACACTTCTAAATTCAACTTTCAAAGAGAGGCTATTGGGCACACTTCTAAAATTCACAGAAAGGCTATTGTGCACACTTCTAAATGCAACTTTCCACAGACAGGCGTTTGGGCACACTTCTAAATGCAACTTTCACAGAGAGGATATTGGGCACATTTCTAGATGCAATTTTCAGAGAGGATATTGGGCACTCTTCTAGATGCAACTTTCACAGAGAGGATATTGGGCACACTTCTAAATGTCACTTTCACATAGAGGATATTGGTCACACTTCTAGAGGCTATTGGGCCCACTTTTAAATGCAGCTTTCAAAGAGAGGCTATTGGGCACACTTCTAAATGCAACTTTCACAGAGAGGATATTGGGCACACTTCTAGAGGCTATTGGGCACACTTCTAAATGCAACTTTCACAGAGAGGCTATGGGGCACACTTCTAAATTCAACTTTCAAAGCGAGGCTACTGGGCACACTTCTAAATTCAACTTTCAAAGAGAGGCTATTGGGCACACTTCTAAAATTCACAGAAAGGCAATTGGGCACACTTCTAAATGCAACTTTCCACAGACAGGCTATAGGGCGCACTTCTAAATGCAACTTTCCACAGACAGGCTATTGGGCGCACCTCTAAATGCAACTTTCTCAGAGAGGATATTGGGCACACTTCTAAATGCAACTTTCCACAGACAGGCTATTGGGCACACTTCTAAATGCAGCTTTCACAGAGGGGATATTGGGCACTCTTCTAAATGCAGCTTTCAAGGAGAGGCTATTGATCACACTTCTAAATGCAACTTTCAGAGAGGTTATTGGGCACACTTCTAAATTCACAGAGAGGCTATTGGGCACACTTCTAAATGCAACTTTCACAGAGAGGCTATTGGGCACACTTCTAAATGCAACCTTCGAAGAGAGGCTATTGGGCACACTTCTAAAATCAACTTTCAAAGAGAGGCTATTGGGCACACTTCTAAATGCAGCTTTCACAGAGATGCTATTGGGCACACTTCTAAATTCACAGAGAGGCTATTGGGCACACTTCTAAATGCAACTTTCCATAGACAGGCTATTGGGCACACTTCTAAATGCAACCTTCTCAGAGAGGCTATTGGGCACACTTCTAAATGCAACTTTCACAGAGAGGATATTGGGCACACTTCTAGATGCAACTTTCAGATAGAGGCTATTGGGCACACTTCTAAATTCACAGATAGGCTATTGGGCACACTTCTAAATGCAACTTTCACAGAGAGGATATTGGGCACACTTCTAGATGCAACTTTCAGAGAGGATATTGGGCACACTTCTACATGCAACTTTCACAGAGAGGATATTGGGCACACTTCTAGAGGCTATTAGGCCCACTTTTAAATGCAGCTTTCAGAGAGAGGTTATTGGGCACACTTCTAAATTCACAGAGAGGATATTGGGCACACTTCTAAATGCAACTTTCACAGAGAGGATATTGGGCACACTTCTAGATGCAACCTTCAGAGAGGATATTGGGCACACTTCTATATGCAACTTTCACAGAGAGGATATTGGGCACACTTCTAGATGCAACTTTCAGAGAGGATATTGGGCACACTTCTAAATGCAACTTTCACAGAGAGAATATTGGGCACACTTCTAAATGCAACTTTCACAGAGAGGCTATGGGGCACACTTCTAAATGCAACGTTGAAAGAGAGGCTATTGGGCACACTTCTAAATGCAACTTTCACAGAGAGGATATTGGGCACACTTCTAAATGCAACTTTCACAGAGAGGCTATGGGGCACACTTCTAAATGCAACGTTGAAAGAGAGGCTATTGGGCACACTTCTAAATTCAACTTTCAAAGAGAGGCTATTGGGCACACTTCTAAATTCAACTTTCAAAGAGAGGCTATTGGGCACACTTCTAAAATTCACAGAAAGGCTATTGGGCACACTTCTAAATGCAACTTTCCACATACAGGCTATAGGGCGCACTTCTAAATGCAACTTTCCACAGACAGGCTAGTGGGCGCACTTCTAAATGCAACTTTCTCAGAGAGGATATTGGGCACACTTCTAGATGCAAATTTCAGAGAGAGGCTATTGGGCACACTTCTAAATTCACAGAGAGGCTATTGGGCACACTTCTAAATGCAACTTTCACAGAGAGGATATTGGGCACATTTCTAGATGCAACTTTCAGAGAGAGGCTATTGGGCACACTTCTAAATTCACAGAGAGGCTATTGGGCACACTTCTAAATGCAACTTTCCACAGACAGGCTATTGGGCACACTTCTAAATGCAACTTTCTGAGAGAGGCTATTGGGCACACTTCTAAATGCAACTTTCACAGAGAGGATATTGGGCACACTTCTAAATGCAACTTTCACAGAGAGGATATTGGGCACACTTCTAGATGCAACCTTCAGAGAGGATATTGGGCACACTTCTAGATGCAACTTTCAGAGAGGATATTGGGCACACTTCTAGATGCAACCTTCAGAGAGGATATTGGGCACACTTCTAGATGCAACTTTCAGAGAGGATATTGGGCACACTTCTAAATGCAACTTTCACAGAGAGGATATTGGGCACACTTCTAGATGCAACCTTCAGAGAGGATATTGGGCACACTTCTATATGCAACTTTCACAGAAAGGATATTGGGCACACTTCTAGATGCAACTTTCAGAGAGGATATTGGGCCCACTTCTAGAGGCTATTGGGCCCACTTTTAAATGCAGCTTTCAGAGAGAGGCTATTGGGCACACTTCTAAATTCACAGAGAGGATATTGGGCACACTTCTAAATGCAACTTTGAAAGAGAGGCTATTGGGCACACTTCTAAATTCAACTTTCAAAGAGAGGCTATTGGGCACACTTCTAAATTCAACTTTCAAAGAGAGGCTATTGGGCACACTTCTAAAATTCACAGAAAGGCTATTGTGCACACTTCTAAATGCAACTTTCCACAGACAGGCGTTTGGGCACACTTCTAAATGCAACTTTCACAGAGAGGATATTGGGCACATTTCTAGATGCAATTTTCAGAGAGGATATTGGGCACTCTTCTAGATGCAACTTTCACAGAGAGGATATTGGGCACACTTCTAAATGCAACTTTCACATAGAGGATATTGGTCACACTTCTAGAGGCTATTGGGCCCACTTTTAAATGCAGCTTTCAAAGAGAGGCTATTGGGCACACTTCTAAATGCAACTTTCACAGAGAGGATATTGGGCACACTTCTAGAGGCTATTGGGCACACTTCTAAATGCAACTTTCACAGAGAGGCTATGGGGCACACTTCTAAATTCAACTTTCAAAGAGAGGCTACTGGGCACACTTCTAAATTCAACTTTCAAAGAGAGGCTATTGGGCACACTTCTAAAATTCACAGAAAGGCAATTGGGCACACTTCTAAATGCAACTTTCCACAGACAGGCTATAGGGCGCACTTCTAAATGCAACTTTCCACAGACAGGCTATTGGGCGCACCTCTAAATGCAACTTTCTCAGAGAGGATATTGGGCACACTTCTAGGTGCAAATTTCAGAGAGAGGCTATTGGGCACACTTCCAAATTCACAGAGAGGCTATTGGGCACACTTCTAAATGCAACTTTCACAGAGAGGATATTGGGCACACTTCTAAATGCAACTTTCACAGAGAGGATATTGGGCACACTTCTAGATGCAACTTTCACAGAGAGGATATTGGGCACACTTCTAAATTCACAGAGAGGCTATTGTGCACACTTCTAAATGCAACTTTCCACAGACAGGCTATTGGGCACACTTCTAAATGCAACTTTCCACAGACAGGCTATTGGGCACACTTCTAAATGCAACTTTCCACAGATAGGCTATTGGGCACACTTCTAAATGCAACTTTCACAGAGAGGCTATTGGGCACACATCTAAATGCAACTTTCACAGAGAGGATATTGGGCACAATTCTAGATGCAACTTTCAGAGAGAGGATATTATGCACACTTCTAGATGCAACTTTCCACAGACAGGCTATTGGGCACACTTCTAGATGCAACGTTCACAGAGAGGATATTGGGCACACTTCTAAATGCAACTTTCACAGAGATGATATTGGGCACACTTCTACATGCAACTTTCACAGAAAGGCTATTGGGCACACTTCTAAATGCAACTTTCCACAGACAGGCTTATTGGGCGCACTTCTAAATGCAACTTTCCACAGACAGGCTATTGGGCGCACTTCTAAATGCAACTTTCCACAGACAGGCTATTGGGCACACTTCTAAATTCAACTTTCAAAGAGAGGCTATTGGGCACACTTCTAAATTCAACTTTCAAAGAGAGGCTATTGGGCACACTTCTAAAATTCACAGAAAGGCTATTGGGCACACTTCTAAATTCAACTTTCAAAGAGAGGCTATTGGGTACACTTCTAAAATTCACAGAAAGGCTATTGGGCACACTTCTAAATGCAACTTTCCAGAGACAGGCTATTGGGCGCATTTCTAAATGCAACTTTCCACAGACCGGCTATAGAGCGCACTTCTACATGCAACTTTCTCAGAGAGGCTATTGGGCACACTTCTAAATGCAACTTTCACAGAAAGGATATTGGGCACACTTCTAGATGCAACTTTCAGAGAGAGGCTATTGGGCACACTTCTAAATTCACAGAGAGGCTATTGGGCACACTTCTAAATGCAGCTTTCACAGAGAGGATATTGGGCACTCTTCTAAATGCAGCTTTGAAAGAGAGGCTATTGATCACACTTCTAAATGCAACTTTCAGAGAGGCTATTGGGCACACTTCTAAATTCACAGATAGGCTATTGGGCACACTTCTAAATGCAACTTTCAAAGTGAGGCTACTGGGCACATTTCTAAATGCAACCTTCGAAGAGAGGCTATTGGACACACTTCTAAAATCAACTTTCAAAGAGAGGCTATTGGGCACACTTCTAAATGCAGCTTTCACAGAGAGGCTATTGGGCACACTTCTAAATTCACAGAGAGGCTATTGGGCACACTTCTAAATGCAACTTTCCACAGACAGGCTATTGGGCACACTTCTAAATGCAACTTTCTCAGAGAGGCTATTGGGCACACTTCTAGATGCAACTTTCACAGAGAGGATATTGGGCACACTTCTAAATTCACAGAGAGGCTATTGTGCACACTTCTAAATGCAACTTTCCACAGACAGGATATTGGGCACACTTCTAAATTCAACTTTCAAAGAGAGGCTATTGGGCACACTTCTAAATGCAACTTTCACAGAGAGGATATTGGGCACACTTGAAAATGCAACTTTCTCAGAGAGGCTATTGGGCACACTTCTAAATGCAACTTTCACAGAGAGGATATTGGGCACACTTCTAGATGCAACTTTCACAGAGAGGATATTGGACACACTTCTAAATGCAACTTTCACAGAGAGGATATTGGGCACACTTCTAGAGGCTATTGGGCCCACTTTTAAATGCAGCTTACAGAGAGAGGCTATTGGGCACACTTCTAAATTCACAGAGAGGCTATTGGGCACACTTCTAAATGTCTAAATGCAACTTTCACAGAGAGGATATTGGGCACACTTCTAGATGCAACCTTCAGAGAGGATATTGGGCACACTTCTATATGCAACTTTCACAGAGAGGATATTGGGCACACTTCTAGATGCAACCTTCAGAGAGGATATTGGGCACACTTCTATATGCAACTTTCACAGAGAGGATATTGGGCACACTTCTAGATGCAACTTTCAGAGAGGATATTGGGCACACTTCTAGAGGCTATTGGGCCCACTTTTAAATGCAGCTTTCAGAGAGAGGCTATTGGGCACACTTCTAAATTCACAGAGAGGCTATTGGGCACACTTCTAAATGTCTAAATGCAACTTTCACAGAGAGGATATTGGGCACACTTCTAAATGCAACTTTGAAAGAGAGGCTATTGGGCACACTTCTAAATTCAACTTTCAAAGAGAGGCTATTGGGCACACTTCTAAATTCAACTTTCAAAGAGAGGCTATTGGGCACACTTCTAAAATTCACAGAAAGGCTATTGTGCACACTTCTAAATGCAACTTTCCACAGACAGGCGTTTGGGCACACTTCTAAATGCAACTTTCACAGAGAGGATATTGGGCACATTTCTAGATGCAATTTTCAGAGAGGATATTGGGCACTCTTCTAGATGCAACTTTCACAGAGAGGATATTGGGCACACTTCTAAATGCAACTTTCACATAGAGGATATTGGGCACACTTCTAGAGGCTATTGGGCCCACTTTTAAATGCAGCTTTCAGAGAGAGGCTATTGGTCACACTTCTAAATTCACAGAGAGGCTATTGGGCACACTTCTAAATGCAACTTTCACAGAGAGGATATTGGGCACACTTCTAGAGGCTATTGGGCACACTTCTAAATGCAACTTTCACAGAGAGGCTATGGGGCACACTTCTAAATTCAACTTTCAAAGAGAGGCTATTGGGCACACTTCTAAAATTCACAGAAAGGCAATTGGGCACACTTCTAAATGCAACTTTCCACAGACAGGCTATAGGGCGCACTTCTAAATGCAACTTTCCACAGACAGGCTATTGGGCGCACTTCTAAATGCAACTTTCTCAGAGAGGATATTGGGCACACTTCTAGGTGCAAATTTCAGAGAGAGGCTATTGGGCACACTTCCAAATTCACAGAGAGGCTATTGGGCACACTTCTAAATGCAACTTTCACAGAGAGGATATTGGGCACACTTCTAAATGCAACTTTCACAGAGAGGATATTGGGCACACTTCTAGATGCAACTTTCACAGAGAGGATATTGGGCACACTTCTAAATTCACAGAGAGGCTATTGTGCACACTTCTAAATGCAACTTTCCACAGACAGGCTATTGGGCACACTTCTAAATGCAACTTTCCACAGACAGGCTATTGGGCACACTTCTAAATGACACTTTCACAGAGAGGCTATTGGGCACACATCTAAATGCAACTTTCACAGAGAGGATATTGGGCACAATTCTAGATGCAACTTTCAGAGAGAGGATATTATGCACACTTCTAGATGCAACTTTCCACAGACAGGCTATTGGGCACACTTCTAGATGCAACTTTCACAGAGAGGATATTGGGCACACTTCTAGATGCAACTTTCACAGAGAGGCTATTGGGCACACTTCTAAATGCAACTTTCACAGAGATGATATTGGGCACACTTCTACATGCAACTTTCACAGAAAGGCTATTGGGCACACTTCTAAATGCAACTTTCCACAGACAGGCTATTGGGCGCACTTCTAAATGCAACTTTCCACAGACAGGCTATTGGGCGCACTTCTAAATGCAACTTTCCACAGACAGGCTATTGGGTACACTTCTAAATTCAACTTTCAAAGAGAGGCTATTGGGCACACTTCTAAATTCAACTTTCAAAGAGAGGCTATTGGACACACTTCTAAAATTCACAGAAAGGCTATTGGGCACACTTCTAAATTCAACTTTCAAAGAGAGGCTATTGGGTACACTTCTAAAATTCACAGAAAGGCTATTGGGCACACTTCTAAATGCAACTTTCCAGAGACAGGCTATTGGGCGCATTTCTAAATGCAACTTTCCACAGACCGGCTATAGAGCGCACTTCTACATGCAACTTTCTCAGAGAGGCTATTGGGCACACTTCTAAATGCAACTTTCACAGAGAGGATATTGGGCACACTTCTAGATGCAACTTTCAGAGAGAGGCTATTGGGCACACTTCTAAATTCACAGAGAGGCTATTGGGCACACTTCTAAATGCAGCTTTGAAAGAGAGGCTATTGATCACACTTCTAAATGCAACTTTCAGAGAGGCTATTGGGCACACTTCTAAATTCACAGATAGGCTATTGGGCACACTTCTAAATGCAACTTTCAAAGCGAGGCTACTGGGCACATTTCTAAATGCAACCTTCGAAGAGAGGCTATTGGACACACTTCTAAAATCAACTTTCAAAGAGAGGCTATTGGGCACACTTCTAAATGCAGCTTTCACAGAGAGGCTATTGGGCACACTTCTAAATTCACAGAGAGGCTATTGGGCACACTTCTAAATGCAACTTTCTCAGAGAGGCTATTGGGCACACTTCTAGATGCAACTTTCACAGAGAGGATATTGGGCACACTTCTAAATTCACAGAGATGCTATTGTGCACACTTCTAAATGCAACTTTCCA
Source organism: Ambystoma mexicanum (assembly GCF_040938575.1). Lineage (NCBI taxonomy): Eukaryota > Metazoa > Chordata > Amphibia > Caudata > Ambystomatidae > Ambystoma > Ambystoma mexicanum. The sequence goes on from NC_090932.1 coordinate 1,570,246,420, forward strand.
CAGACAGGATATTGGGCACACTTCTAAATTCCACTTTCAAAGAGAGGCTATTGGTCACACTTCTAAATGCAACTTTCACAGAGAGGCTATTGGGCACACTTCTAAATGCAACTTTCACAGAGAGGATATTGGGCACACTTCTAGATGCAACTTTCAGAGAGAGGATATTGGGCACACTTCTAAATTCACGGAGAGGCTATTGTGCACACTTCTAAATGCAACTTTCACAGAGAGGCTATTGGGCACACTTCTAAATGCAACTTTCACAGAGAGGATATTGGGCACACTTCTAAATGCAACTTTCACAGAGAGGATATTGGGCACACTTCTAAATGCAACTTTCACAGAGAGGCTATTGGGCACACTTCTAAATGCAACTTTCCACAGACAGGCTATTGGGCGCACTTCTAAATGCAACTTTCCACAGACAGGCTATTAGGCACACTTCTAAATGCAACTTTCCACAGACAGGCTATTGGGCACACTTCTAAATTCAACTTTCAAAGAGAGGCTATTGGGCACACTTCTAAATTCAACTTTCAAAGAGAGGCTATTGGGCACACTTCTAGAATTCACAGAAAGGCTATTGGGCACACTTCTAAATGCAACTTTCCACAGACAGGCTATTGGGCGCACTTCTAAATGCAACTTTCCACAGACAGGCTATTGGGCACACTTCTAAATTCAACTTTCAAAGAGAGGCTATTGGGCACACTTCTAAATTCAACTTTCAAAGAGAGGCTATTGGGCACACTTCTAAATTCAACTTTCAAAGAGAGGCTATTGGGCACACTTCTAGAATTCACAGAAAGGCTATTGGGCACACTTCTAAATGCAACTTTCCACAGACAGGCTATTGGGCGCACTTCTAAATGCAACTTTCCACAGACAGGCTATTGGGCACACTTCTAAATGCAACTTTCCACAGACAGGCTATTGGGCACACTTCTAACTTCAACTTTCAAAGAGAGGCTATTGGGCACACTTCTAAATTCAAGTTTCAAAGAGAGGCTATTGGGCACACTTCTAAAATTCACAGACAGGCTATAGGGCGCACTTCTAAATGCAACTTTCAGAGAGAGGCTATTGGGCACACTTCTAAATGCAACTTTCACAGAGAGGATATTGGGCACACGTCTAGATGCAACTTTCAGAGAGAGGCTATTGGGCACACTTCTAAATTCACAGAGAGGCTATTGGGCACACTTCTAAATGCAGCTTTCACAGAGAGGCTATTGGGCACACTTCTAAATGCAACTTTCACAGAGAGGCTATTGGGCACACTTCTAAATGCAACTTTCACAGAGAGGATATTGGGCACACTTCTAAATGCAACTTTCACAGAGAGGGTATTAGGCACACTTCTAAATGCAACTTTAACAGAGAGGCTATTGGGCACACTTCTAAATGCAACTTTCACAGAAAGGCTATTGGGCACACTTCTAAATGCAACTTTCCACAGACAGGCTATTGGGCGCACTTCTAAATGCAACTTTCCACAGACAGGATATTGGGCACACTTCTAGAGGCTATTGGGCACACCTCTAAATGCAACTTTCACAGAGGCAATTGGGCACACTTATAAATGCAACTTTGAAAGAGAGGCTATTGGGCACACTTCTAAATTCAACTTTCAAAGAGAGGCTATTGGGCACACTTCTAAATTCAACTTTCAAAGAGAGGCTATTGGGCACACTTCTAAAATTCACAGAAAGGCTATTGGGCACACTTCTAAATGCGACTTTCCACAGACAGGCTATAGTGTGCACTTCTAAATGCAACTTTCCACAGACAGGCTATTGGGCGCACTTCTAAATGCAACTTTCTCAGAGAGGATATTGGGCACACCTCTAGATGCAAATTTCAGAGAGAGGCTATTGGGCACACTTCTAAATTCACAGAGAGGCTATTGGGCACACTTCTAAATGCAACTTTCTCAGAGAGGCTATTGGGCACACTTCTAAATGCAACTTACACAGAGGGGATATTGGGCACATTTCTAGATGCAACTTTCAGAGAGAGGCTATTGGGCACACTTCTAAATTCACAGAGAGGCTATTGGGCATACTTCTAAATGCAACTTTCCACAGACAGGCTATTGGGCACACTTCTAAATGCAACTTTCACAGAGATGATATTGGGCACACTTCTAGATGCAAATTTCAGAGACATGCTATTGGGCACACTTCTAAATTCACAGAGAGGCTATTGGGCACACTTCTAGATGCAACTTTCAGATAGAGGCTATTGGGCACACTTCTAAGTTCACAGAGAGGCTATTGGGCACACTTCTAAATGCAACTTTCCACAGACAGGCTATTGGGCACACTTCTAAATGCAACTTTCTCAGAGAGGCTATTGGGCACACTTCTAAATGCAACTTTCACAGAGAGGATATTGGGCACACTTCTAGATGCAACTTTCACAGAGAGGATATTGGGCACACTTCTAAATGCAACTTTCACATAGAGGATATTGGGCACACTTCTAGAGGCTATTGGGCCCACTTTTAAATGCAGCTTTCAGAGAGAGGCTATTGGGCACACTTCTAAATTCACAGAGAGGCTATTGGGCACACTTCTAAATGCAACTTTCAGAGAGGCTATGGGACACACTTCTAAATGCAACGTTGAAAGAGAGGCTATTGGGCACACATCTAAATTCAACTTTCAAAGAGAGGCTATTGGGCACACTTCTAAAATTCACAGAAAGGCTATTGGGCACACTTCTAAATGCAAATTTCAGAGAGAGGCAATTGGGCACACTTCTAAATTCACAGAGAGGCTATTGGGCACACTTCTAAAAGCAACTTTCCACAGACAGGCTATTGGGCACACTTCTAAATGCAACTTTCTCAGAGAGGCTATTGGGCACACTTCTAAATGCAACTTTCACAGAGAGGATATTGGGCACACTTCTAAAAGCAACTTTCACAGAGATGATATTGGGCACACTTCTAGATGCAACTTTCACAGAGAGGATATTGGGCACACTTCTAGATGCAACTTTCAGAGAGGCTATTGGGCACACTTCTAAATGCAACTTTCACATAGAGGATATTGGGCACACTTCTAGAGGCTATTGGGCCCACTTTTAAATGCAGCTTTCAGAGAGAGGCTATTGGGCACACTTCTAAATTCACAGAGAGGCTATTGGGCACACTTCTAAATGCAACTTTCACAGAGAGGATATTGGGCACACTTCTAGAGGCTATTGGGCACACCTCTAAATGCAACTTTCACAGAGGCTATTGGGCACACTTCTAAATGCAACTTTCACAGAGAGGCTATGGGGCACACTTCTAAATTCAACTTTCAAAGAGAGGCTATTGGGCACACTTCTAAATTCAACTTTCAAAGAGAGGCTATTGGGCACACTTCTAAAATTCACAGAAAGGCTATTGGGCACACTTCTAAATGCAACTTTCCACAGACAGGCTATAGGGCGCACTTCTAAATGCAACTTTCCACAGACAGGCTATTGGGCGCACTTCTAAATGCAACTTTCTCAGAGAGGATATTGGGCACACTTCTAGATGCAAATTTCAGAGAGAGGCTATTGGGCACACTTCTAAATTCACAGAGAGGCTATTGGGCACACTTCTAAATGCAACTTTCACAGAGAGGATATTGGGCACACTTCTAAATGCAACTTTCACAGAGAGGATATTGGGCACACTTCTAGATGCAACTTTCACAGAGAGGATATTGGGCACACTTCTTAATTCACAGAGAGGCTATTGGGCACACTTCTAAATGCGACTTTCCACAGACAGGTAATTGGGCACACTTCTAGATGCAACTTTCACAGAGAGGATATTGGGCACACTTCTTAATGCAACTTTCCACAGACAGGCTATTGGGCGCACTTCTAAATGCAACTTTCCACAGACAGGCTATTGGGCACTCTTCTAAATGCAACTTTCTACAGAGAGGATATTGGGCACACTTCTAAATGCAACTTTCACAGAGAGGCTATTGGGCACACATCTAAATGTAAATTTCACAGAGAGGATATTGGGCACAATTCTAGATGCAACTTTCAGAGAGAGGATATTGGGCACACTTCTAAATTCACAGAGAGGCTATTGGGCACACTTCTAAATGCAACTTTCCACAGACAGGCAATTGGGCACACTTCTAGATGCAACTTTCACAGAGAGGATATTGGGCACACTTCTAGATGCAACTTTCACAGAGAGGCTATTGGGCACACTTCTAAATGCAACTTTCACAGAGAGGATACTGGGCACACTTCTAAATGCAACTTTCACAGAAAGGCTATTGGGCACACTTCTAAATGCAACTTTCCACAGACAGGCTATTGGGCGGACTTCTAAATGCAACTTTCCACCGACAGGCTATTGGGCGCTCTTCTAAATGCAACTTTCCACAGACAGGCTATTGGGCACACTTCTAAATTCAACTTTCAAAGAGAGGCTATTGGGCAAACTTCTAAAATTCACAGAAAGGCTATTGGGCACACTTCTAAATGCAACTTTCCAGAGACAGGCTATTGGGCGCATTTCTAAATGCAACTTTCCACAGACCGGCTATAGGGTGCACTTCTAAATGCAACTTTCTCAGAGAGGCTATTGGGCACACTTCTAAATGCAACTTTCACAGAGAGGATATTGGGCACACTTCTAGATTCAACTTTCAGAGAGAGGCTATTGGGCACACTTCTAAATTCACAGAGAGGCTATTGGGCACACTTCTAAATGCAACTTTCAGAGAGGCTATTGGGCACACTTCTAAATTCACAGAGAGGCTATTGGGCACACTTCTAAATGCAACTTTCACAGAGAGGCTATTGGGCACACTTCTAAATGGAACCTTCACAGAGAGGCTATTGGGCACACTTCTAAATGCAACTTTCAAAGAGAGGCTATTGGGCACACTTCTAAATTCAACTTTCAAAGAGAGGCTATTGGGCACACTTCTAAAATTCACAGAAAGGCTATTGGGTACACTTCTAAATGCAACTTTCCACAGACAGGCTATTGGGCGCACTTCTAAATTCAACTTTCAAAGAGAGGCTATTGGGCACACTTCTAAAATTCACAAAGGCTATTGGGCACACTTCTAAATGCAACTTTCCACAGACAGGCTATTGGGCACACTTCTAAATTCAACTTTCAAAGAGAGGCTATTGGGCACACTTCTAAAATTCACTAAGGCTATTGGGCACACTTCTAAATGCAACTTTCCACAGACAGGCTATTGGGCGCACTTCTAAATGCAACTTTCACAGAGAGGATATTGGGCACACTTCTAGATGCAACTTTCAGAGAGAGGCTATTGGGCACACTTCTAAATTCACAGAGAGGCTATTGGGCACACTTCTAAAATCAACATTCAAAGAGAGGCTATTGGGCACACTTCTAAATGCAGCTTTCACAGAGAGGCTATTGGGCACACTTCTAAATGCAACTTTCACAGAGAGGCTATTGGGCACACTTCTAAATGCAACTTTCACAGAGAGGCTATTGGGCACACTTCTAAATGCAACTTTCAAAGAGAGTCTATTGGGCACACTTCTAAATGCAACTTTCACAGAGAGGCTATTGGGCACACTTCTAATGCAGCTTTTCACGGGGAGGCTATTAGGTACATTGTTTGATTCAACTCTTCAGAATGTAATTCTAACACACTATGGAGATTTTACAATGGTTTAGTTTCTAGGTTGAGTGGTAGGGTAGTATGGCGAGACGTAATTGCCTCAGTCCCCGCCCTTGCCACACTTATTGTCGGCTTCTTGCTTCTCCTGCGGATACCTGCAGATACGACCTGGATCCGTCGCTGTAGGAGCCGTCCTTAGCCAGTGGGGCTGCCGGGCAGAGGGCTGCCCAGGGAGGACTGGCAATGAATGCTGATCTTTTGTCGGGACCAATCAGGGCACAGAGGCGGGTCAGGAGGTGGGAATGGGGAGGGAGCGCGGTTGTAGGTGGGGGAATGCGGGGCCTGGGGCTGGCAGATTGGGCTTTTGGTGCAGGGGCACCCAAAATCAAATTAAAATCGAACACAGATGGGGCAAACTCACCCGGAGAGTGCAGCAGGACAAAGGAGAACACGGATGTTGTGGCGGTGACCTGGGTTAGCACGCCGGGACTAGGGACCAATCAGAGCACAGTGGCGGGTCAGGAGGCGGGAATGGAGAGCACCAGGAAGTGGGACGGAGCGTGGGTTGTAGGCGGGGGAATAGTAGCAGTCAGGCATTTAAGCCTGATAGCCCACCTCTGAGGGAAGCTGAAGGGCTTAAAAGGCCCCCTCAGGTGCAGGCATTTAGAAGGAGCTGGAGCTGGAACTGGGGCTGGAGTGTATGCAGCAGGAGCAGTAGCAGAAGGAAGAAGGCACAGTGTTGTCAATCCAGGCAGAAGTGGGAGAACCAAAGGGACGCCAGGACTCTGATGCAGCAGATTTAACCTGCTTGTCCTGTGAGGGTCCTGTTCCCCCAACTCTGAGGAGCAGAGGCTGTGCAGCGGAAGGCATACAGGAAGGATGCCTTTCCCGGTGTGAGCCTAATTGCAGAGATTGGGCAGCAGGAAGCATGTTGGAAACTGCAGCGAGCAGTTGCTGTGGAGCTGAGAGTCTCAGGAGTGAGAGGGGCTCCTTAATTGAGTGGCCGACCAGAGACACCTTCAGCGAGGAAGGGTGTGGGTCCCAAGTAAAGCCAGAAGTTGTAGAAGTTGTGCAGCACGCAGAGAAAGGAACGCAGAAGCCGTTGAGTTGAACCAGGCGTTCCGATTCCTTGCTCGAGCACGAGCGGCAACCGTATCCCGCAAAATAATCACTTGCGTATCAGTAGAAGTGATGTAAAGTTGAACGTTAAGCATTTGACATGGGAGCACTTACAATGTAGCACTCGCGTGTGACCCAGCATTCTCCCTTTCACTCTTGCAAAGCGAAAACGCATAAAAAACTGCATTGTTGAACTAAAAACCTAGCAAAGAGCATTAAGAAGTGGTTGTGTGTACCTAATTAACAGTTCTAAGAGGAAGAGTGCCCTCTGAATCTCTATTAAAAATGTATAACGAGATGTTAAGTGTTTCAACATTGTCATTACAAGCAGGAAAAAGCAGGCATTGCCCAAGCCAAGAAACGAACAAGGTATTTTCCCTGTTAAGACTGAAACTAGCCTTTCCCAGTGACAAAGAACAGTTTAAATGTTACTGTGAACCAAAGAGAATCTCAACCTTGCCTAAAACAAGAGTGTGCAGGCATTAACTGAAGCCAAGAGAGTGGTGACAAAGTTTCTAGGTAATTATTCTGGCTAACAGTAGACCGAGGGATGAAGGCAAAGTTAGGGAAAGGAAACGTTCTACTTATATTATAGTTTGAAGTTGACACAACCTACATTGTTAAAGGCAATAGGAAGAAGAGAGAAGTGTGTCCTAAAGGCAATTCTAGATTGTTGTTGGTTGCAGTCAGACAAGAGAGGCAAAGAGGCAGCCCCTCTGTTCAGAGGAAGAGCGCATTGCCTACTTGAAGGTATTGAAGTATCAAAGTTCATCTTGTCATAACCAAAACTATTTAGAGTCACAAAGTACTGAAGCTGTGGTGGTGTATTTGGTTGTCAGTAGATGTGAGACTTCAGTAGCACAAATGAAGGTGGAAAGGCTTCAACTACTGCAGAATGCTGCCGTTTGTTCTATATTTCGTCCTCCTTTTGGATCCCACATTTCTCCTCTGCTCAAACTTCACTGGCTTCCTGTGGCCAGCCGGATCTTGTTCAAATCGCTCTGTCTGGTGCACCGTGCCTTTTATGGCGTGGGTGCTGAGTATCTCCAAGCTAAATTTGTTCATTATACTCCTTCCCGTTTGCTGCGCTCTCAGTCTGCGTGTCTTCTCATTGTTCCTTGCTATCGGTTGTCACGTATGGGAGGCCGTGCCTTTTCAGTCATGGCTGCTACAGCCTGGAATAAGCTGCCTACTGCTCTTCGTGCAACTGAAGACCATCTTACCTTCCGCCGGCTGCTGAAAACCACTTTGTTCTAGGTCCGCTTATTGTGGTTGTTGGCCGTTTTCTGATTGTATTCCCCTTCTGTAACTAGCGCCAAGATGTCTTTGGGTGTACGTGCGCTTTATAAAGTTTATATAACAATACTATGAGGCAGATGAACAGCCCCTCGTGGTGAACTTTTGCAGAAGTTGCTCAGAATTGAGTGTTGTGAAAGTAGAAGTGCTGTGAAGTCATCCTGACAAAGATACCTACCGTGACTTATAATCTTATAAGGAAAGGTGTAAAAAGTGTTAACCAAGAACTGTTTCATTAACATTTAAAGAAGTTGTATTTACTTGGAGCTAAAAAAGAAAGAATTGTGGTATTTCTTCTTAGTAAACTGGAAGTTGTGGCAAAGCATTGTGGCTGGGAGTGACATTGATGCTAGTTTGGTGAAGTGGAAAGTATTTTATCTTACCAAGAAGAGCAGCTTTTCTGTTATTTGAACTGTGGTTAACAAAACTTAACTTTCACATTGAAGACATCAAAAACTAAATTGAGATTGTATTACATACATGGATTTCCTTGTTTCTTTTTGTTGAACATTAGAGCCGAGTTTACCTTGAATCCTGGGGAAGGGGTAGTTCACCCAGTTTACTTAGAGGTTACCAAAAGAGCCTGTGGATATCATTGTTGATATTGTGAATTGCCATAGATTTCTTTTTGCGTTTGATATTTAAGTTTGAGGGCCAGACATCCTGTGTTAGAGTGCTGTCCTTTAGTTTTGATAGGCAGGGGAATAAAATCGCATGTTTTGAAAAATCATACAAAAGTTGTCAATTTCTCAACCCTCACAGTACTTAATTCTTCTTCCTTTACGGAATCCCTCAGATGACAGTCAGCATTACCTGAAGCCAATAGGGTGGAAGGTGCATGGCTGGTATTTATGGTAACCTTGAAACACTTGTGTATAGGCGTGTTATAAATTCCATATCATATTGTTACAGTCTGAGAATACTCTGTTCTTTCCAGACCCATGTATGCAGGCAATGCAGTCCTTTCAGAGAGGTCCACATAGGGCTGGGAGTCCTTGTCCCGACAAGGGATTCGCACCCATTCAGGTCTTGCTTGCACAGACCCCTACGGAGAGGGTCTTGCGGAGTGGGCTCACCTTTCTAGCCTCACAGGGGGATGCCTCCCCTCTGGGAGAAGGGGCAAAATGTCCAGATTCGTCACAAGGAGCATCCCTTTCTTTTCTTGAAAACATCCCCCTGTAGGCCATTTGCAAAAGCAGCTACTTGGGAGTTCAGTACACACTTTCACACAAGACACATAAGAGGTCGGTTCCACAAGTGGGTGAAGCAATCGTAAGACACTTCTTCTCCAGTCCTTCAGCTACCCACCTCGTTCACAAAATACTGCTGGCTAATTGAAAAGACTGAGTGGAGCCCGGTGCAGGTAGGAACAAGGTTTATTCCGGAGACCGGCGGAGCGCCACGTAGGTATCGCAGCCCCCTCACAACTGAAGCAGAACACCCAAAGCAAACATCAACAGAAGTAGAATGTACAGAAGTAATGAGGTAACAACAGCATCAGAACACATAACACAAGGAAACGATGCAAAACAAGGGAAACAAAAGAACCATAGCAAAATACGGTAGAACTGGAAAGTCCACAAAACAAAACAAATCCAACACAATTAATCCTGAGTTTCCCCCACATTCTCACAAACAAAATCCTTGAGTCGGGTCGAAACCCTTCTCACTCCCTCACTTGCTCTGGAACTTTTTGAAGGCACAACAGCCTTTCCCTCACCAACACCAACCATACCACCTCAGGCCCCAACCTCGATAAGGCGCTAACCTCCCTTTCGACCACACCACTCCATCCCTCACTGCAGTGATCTTTTTGGGGCCCTGAAACCTGCTTTCCAGACACTTGAGACCCTGCCTTGGATTGCAGATTAAAACCCAATCACCAACTGCCCAATCACGGGGTTTGACTTTATTGCACTCATCAAAAACTCTCCTGTAATGTTCTTGCCCTTCCTTTAACAGTCTCATGATTTCCTCACAGTCCACCAACACAGGGCCCACCATTCCCATCCGAACAGGACATAACTTGGTGCCAGGCTCACGCCCCTTCAGTGACACAAACAGGGTCACTTTTGTCACGGAGTCTGGAGTAGTGCAATACCCCACACCATTTGTCTCAGCACCAGTTGCCACAGCAAACCTGACCTTAAAGCCAACTGGATACGCCCTTTTAGGAACCTGTTGACCCGCTTAACCTGCCCATTGGCCCTTGGATGTAAAAGAGCAGTACATGGATATTTTTTGACAGAGTACTCCCCCAAAACCCTTTTTATTGTCTCATAAACAAACTGGACTCCATTATCAGTCACAATTTCCATGTGAAAACCTTCACGGAAAAACATTCCCTCAAAGAATTATACTAGCTCCACTGTTGTGGCCTCCCTCACAGCTTTCCACTCAACCCACTTGGTGTGGTAGTCTACCATTCTGAAAATGAACTTGAATCCACTGCCCAGTCCTTGGATTGGACCCTTCGCATCAACTGCCACATTTTGCCAAGGCTAGGACTGAACTCACAGGAATAAGCATAGACTCCCGAACTACTTTGCTCTTATCACTTGCCAAACGCACCACAATCCCTCAACTTCCTCTCTACAAACCCATCCATCATCGGCCACCAGTAACTCTGGCGTAGCCTCCTCTTGGTGCCATTTGCCCCCAAATGTCCCTGATGTGCCAGTTCTACCAATTTCTTCCTGACAATTTCCATATTTCTCCTGAGCGTCCTCCGTATCAATGACAACTCATCCCTTACCGCAAAATACATTTCAAATATTTTCTCCAATACATCCCTACTAGGCCAACCCGCAACAGTCCACTCAACGATACACTTCAACACTTCGCCTTCACTCTCAGAATGCTCCCATTCTACTTCACTAACGGCCTCATGCTCAATACTGGACACAACTAACTCCTCGCCACACATTTCCTCCTTGGCTCTTGAACACTCAACGGGCATCCGCAATAGACAGTCTGACACTAGATTCTTGTTGCCTGGCAAATAGCACACTTGGAAGTTGTAGACCTGCAACCCTAAGAGCTACTACAATATTCTTGGCGAACCACTGCTGTACCCACTGCGCCTCCCCTGCCCCCACCTGAAAGCATTTGCACCAGGGGCTTGTGATCCATCCTGACAATGAAATGTTGACTCCACAAGAAATGTTTTAAATGTTAAACCGCCCAAAACACTGCAAGGGCCTCCCTCTCCACAACTGAATAATTTACTTAAGCACACTTACTGCTATCACTTTGTGTCAAAGATTCCCCCAACCCCAACATGCTTGAAAACACAGTAATATACGCTTTATTTTTAATAGAGAATTTCCCAAGAGAAGGGGCATTAACTATGCCCGTCTTTATTCTCACAAATGCATCATAACACTCCTTGGACCAGTCGTACCTTACTCCCTTCTTAAGTAATGATCTAAGGGAAGTTAATATCACCGCAAAGTTGTGACCAAACTGTAATATTCAGCTAGCCCTAGAAACAGCCTCAGACGATCCTTGTCTTTAGGTTCTGGGGCTAAGCTTATCGCCTCCACCAAAGTGAGCTTGGGACTAATCCCCTCAGCCGAAATCTGGTTACCCAAGTGAAGAGAGGGTCCCTGGAATGGCCCTTGTGTCCCCTATTTACATGACTGCCTAAAGGACGAGAAATGACAGATGACAGTCACTATTTGGCCAACCCCCAGGTGGACCGTGCATTCCACGTATGTGAGCAGATATTCACTCAGGCAACCATTCAAACCTTATCCAGCTGATGTCTTTGCGGATACAGGTGCCCCATCAGTGGACCAGATTGACTAAAGATAAATATCCAGCCATGCTGACATCATTAGTGACACCACGACATAGTAACGTTAGTCACGAAGTACACTTGCATCCCTGCACAAAGTTACAGACACACACGTTCACACATGAAAAACATGCATACACAGTCCTGTAGATAGAGGACAGATACATGTACATACTGTCAGAAGCCTCTTTCTTTTCACTAGCCAAACGCAAGAAAGCACAAAGTCATACAGAGCAAGCTTGCAATTGCTTCACTGCAACTAACCATATGAAACTACAGGGACAGATAAGGAACCTGGAAGAGCTGAATACTAATAACCCTCAAGGAGAATAATATAATATATGTGTAGGGAAACCATTCAATGTCTGTGGTGAATTCACATGAAGCCACAGGCCTCCGAATAAGGGACCAAGAGATGCAGACTCTCCAGCACAAAGCACAGCGCCAGTGCTTGCAGCCAAGGACAATGGCGGGTGGACCATTCCTGGCTCCCGGGCAGGAAGCCACCTGCAAAATAACAGAATAAATCCTCACTAATTGCAGATCGAAAAGCTCTGTTTTTCAGTCCTCACCCACGTGACTCAGCCAAGCTGAACAATAGCCGTTTACCCATGGTGGGAAGAGAAGCGGTTCCCAGTGAAGACAGACAGAATTGTTAAATGTGTTGCCCAACGAACATTGCAACCTGCAGGCACTCTTCAATGCTAGGTGGCTATAACAGTGGCAACAATTGGGACACATAGTCTTTCTCATTACCTTGAGAAGGTACACTGAGCCTGTGCACAGAGCCGGATCCCAGGCCTGAGGAGACCCACTCCAGCCAATCAGGGCACACAAATCCTGGGGTGGTGTGTAATGGGGCAAGAACCAATGGTAGTCCTGCGACAATGTAACAGATAGTTTTTGGGAAAGTCTCAGGCAAATCCACCTCACATGGAAGGACCAGTTATACTGTTCATATAAGGGACATCCATAGGTGATACTACCCGAGCTACCCAATAGAACTTGTTATTAGGATTTTGGGGAAGGGTTAGGAATTGTGATGTCATAACTGGATAAAAGCTTGTGACACAGGCTCAGGAGCTGTGATTGCTGGAGATGTGTGCGTATCTTGTATGATCCCTGTCTGTTTGGAAAATAAGACAGTTCTGCTTTGTCCCATGACTGAGTCCTCTGTCATTGCCTGGGGAGGGTTTGATGGGCCCTGGGTACTCTGCTAAGCTGTGTTTTGTGGTGTGAACCCCCGATGTAATGGACTACTTTATAAATTGGTAGCAGAGGATGGTCGCTATGTTAGATCGGCACAGAGCCACATCGTCCGTCACAACGCCTGCAGGGCTGTGAAGTGACCCACGGAAACAAGGACCACACTCAGAGTGCACATCGTGAAGAGGCCGTCGCAAGCCGCCGTGGACAAAATCCTGTCCATGGGACACCTAGCAGAGCAGAAGGGCGGAGTGGCAGATTTGGGGAGAACCGGTGGCCGAGCAGCGTCCGCAGATCCCAGAGTGCAAAGATTACGGCAAATAACGGAAGTAGTGAATAACTGTTAGGTGCAGGGTGGTGTTGAGTATTGGATGGTACGAAGCAGAGGTGGATGTTGATTATGTGTGCTTAGAGAGCAATGGACCTCAAGGTGATTAGTTGCTGAAGGTGGCCTAGACAATCGACTTAAATGTATGGATGACAGAGATTATGTAAATATTGGATTTCCTGGGAATTGAGCATTGTAGCTCGGGTCATAGATGATAATATCCCTGTGTATGGGGCTTGGCAACTGAAGGTAGCATGAATTGCGGAAGGTGTTCTTCTGGTTAAGTCTTGCAGAGGTGTTTTATCTACAAGGTGACACTGTAGGTACAGATTGAGCACGTGAAATATTGGTATCCCCTGTTAAGCAGGAAAACAATGGATATATGTTTTTGTATTTGTCAAAGTCTCAGTGTATTTGGGAAATGGTTTGGGAAATATTGTGAGTAGGCGGGTGTTGGCAATTTTTGCGTTCTTCACTTACACAGTGTAGAGGTGATGTTATCAGGGAGGTTTTGTATATAGGACTACGAGAGCACGAGGAGGTACAGAGCTTTTTTTAACTATCAATGATTGAAAAGGTTGTGGCATTTTTGGGGCTGTGTACGGAAGACGCATGCGCGAGAATGGTGGGTGTGCCTAAGAAGGATAACTGCAGAAGAACGGTACGCGGGGCACTCCCAAAACAGTTATTGTGAGCCGAAGAGGCTTGTGACTTTGTAATTGAACTGCTATTTGAAAGTTTGAGGGTGATGTAAAGTAAAGAGCTTTTGTTTGATAGCGGAATTGTCGAAAACCCTGACTTGGGGTCAAGTAAGTATTAAAGTAATGTATCGTGGGAGCATAACCCTACAGCATATGTGTAGGTTCCTTCTGCGATATAAGGAAAACATTCGTAATTATATAGCGCGTTATGGACACGAAGCACAGAGGGCAAACTGCCTAAGCCATGGCCAAAAGGTGGGAGCTACTCCAAATATGTGCAGCAACCATTACACGTGCATATACTCAAGGTTTACAAGGGGAAGAAATTGAATAAGCGAATGGCCATATTTGTGTTGTGGAAAATGTTCCAGGACGGTGGAAGTGGGGTGGCCTCACTGGATGCTGAACCAGCAGGAGGCCACGGGCGAAAACCCCTTGGCCCCCACCCCTCCTAAACATGAAAGCGAAGGCGCACAGTGGGGGTCTAAGGGGTTATATCCATCGAGGTAATTGAGAGCAGCGTCGGGGTACACAAATCCAATATTTGCACCTCCAGCATAAAGCAGAAGGGAAGGGGCAGCGTGAGGACGGACAGGGAGTAGAGTGAGTAGGTGGCAGGGGAGGCAAAAAAAGAGAGCACAGCGAGATCCAGACATGCACCAATGGGAGCATCATGAGGAGGGAAGGGAGACAGGAAGGACCAGAGAATATAGCATCACACATATGGGTAGGTGGACAAATACTGCTAAACTAGACAGAAAGCTAACAGGAGAAGCGGAAGGTCCCAATAAGGGAGCAATGAGTTGTAAGCACACCAGTGAAGCAAGGCAGTGGGTAGCAATAATGGAAGAGGTAGAGCAGAAAGAAAAGGAATGTAATTTCGCGATAGAGTGCGAAAGGAGAAACAGAAGGCAGAAACGCGAACAGCGAGAGATGCAGAGGCGAGAGATATCGAGGATATGGCAAAGAAAAGGACAGAACTAGAGATGGAGCAGCAAGTGCAGTTAAAGAAGAAGAGGAAGTTAGAAGTGGAAAGGCTTGTTAGAGAGCGACAGTGCAGGGAAGAGGATGAGCACACTGTGAGGGAAGTACAAGTAAAGTTGGGTTGTGCACATTTTTGTGACAATGAGGAGCAAGGAGAGCAAGACCGAGGCAAGAGAGATGGTAGAGCAGCCACGCAGCCAGACAGAGACAACACCGGGTCCTCCGTGAGGGGGGAGTGCAGGAGCGTGATGTGCCTAGGAGAAGGGAAGTGGTAAGGTGCAATGTTAAGAAGGCTGAGCTTCCAAGATAACACTGACAGCGTGGGTGGAGACACCGGGACCTACGATGATCTAGCAGAGAGTGAGGACGAGGAGGTAGGGTGACCTGCTCTGCAGTCTATAGGGAAGAGCCCAAACCGTGACACAATATTGGTAGCGGACAAGGACAAGGCTGGACTACAGGGTGACAAGGATGGGAGGGCACAACGCTCTAGGGCTATATCGGCCAGCACAGATAGCGTTACTCCATATACACAGAGGCTCAAGGACCTTCCAGCATGGAGGAGGGAAGAATTGGCAAGGCCGTTCACCGCCACCAAAGACACCGGGAGACGGGGTGGAAGGAATGGGATGACGCAATTCCCCTTATTAGAAAAGGGAGGGGGCGACCTCAATACATACGTGCCTTGAAACACTTGTGTATAGGCGCGTTATAAATGCCATGTCATATCATACTATGGCAACAGATTGACAAAGACATCTTGAGTTGTAAGTTACCTTTGTTGACTGCAGGTGTGGGGAAATGGATATACGAGATAGAAAGACTAACAGCAGGCCCGATGACGTATGGAAAAGGGCCGGCAACCCAGTAGTAACCGCCCAGAACAGGGCGCACCATGGTTCGCCATTTAACAACTGCCGAGCAGCCTTGTGGAGAGCTCTACGGGTGCAGTAGCCGGACACTTCAGACATTAGCGCGATCATGACACGCAAAATTAGGGAAGACGAAGACCCCTTGCAGTATATTCAAGCCATTCAAGAGAAATGGAGACTCGAAACGCGAGAACCATGGGACAAGACAGTGGAATTATTCTACCATATATTATGCCTCAGGTTGCCGGAGCAAGTGCAAAAGCAGGTCAAGAGGTTAGTGGGGATGGAGGCAAAGCCATGGTCAGAAATTCAACTTACTATAGTGCACTATTGTAGGCTAATGCAAGGAAAAAGACAAAGGAAAGGAAGCAAAAAGAGGCAAAGTTAGTACAGAAGAAGTTGTCCAAGTGCAAGATCGGATCATCTTTCTGTACATTCGTTCCAGCAAACGATGAAGATAATGGGACCCTTACCGAGGCAGTGACCAGATTGTTGCAGATGCATGCCAAAATGGAAGAACCAACAAAAGGTGCAGGAAAAGATGACAGTTGGATGTCATATATATTCTCATGGATACCTACGTGGATGGAGAACAGACTGAAGGTATTGCTAGCAGCACTAATACAGGTGCTAATGACACTGTGTGTCATCAGGATATGCATCACACAATGCCGAAAGACGACAGAGAAAACGGTAGGAATGAAAGTATTAGTAGAAACAACTCACGAAGAAGATAAGATAATAGAAGCATGAGATACCCTGAGGATGCAAATAACAGAGTGCCCACTGTTCCAGACTGGAGTAGTGTTCGAAGAGCCCAACAACTACAAGGAATATTGGGGGAAATGGATATGGTGAAACCCGGAAGGAGATTTCTGTTATGTGAAATGGAGTTTAGATGATCATGCACGGTTCTGTGGACACCTGGGAGGAGTGACGAAGATTTGGCTGCCAAGGGCACTGGTGAATAGGTTTGGAGAAGAGGTTTACAGGTCGACTAGAGGGGGACTGAACTGAGGGTCCCTGGAATGGCCATTGTGTCCCTTATTCGCACGACCGTGCGAAGGACAAGAAATGCCAGATGCCTGTCACTGTTTGGCCAACCCCCAGGTAGGCCGGTGCATTCCACGAATGTGAGCAAATATTCACCCAGAAAACCATTCAAACCTTATCCAGCTGATGTCTCTGCGGATACATGTGTCCCATCACTGAACCAGATTGACTAAAGATAAATAGCCAGTCGTGCTTACGTCATTAGTGACATCACAACATAGTAACATTGTGCAGGGATGTGAGTGTACTTCGTGACCAATGTTATACAGATACACACGAAAAACATGCATACACAGTCCTGTAGATAGAGGACAGATACATGTACATACTGTAAGAAGCCTTTTTCTTTTCACTAGCACTATGCAGAAATGCAAGGAAGCAAAAGGTCACACAGAGCAAGCTTGCAATCGCTTCACTGCAACTAACCATATGGAACTACAGGGACGGATAAGGAACCTGGAAGAGCCGAATACTGCTAACCCCTAAGGAGAATAATGTAGTGTATGTGTAGGGAAACCATAGAATGCCTGTGGTGAATTTACATGAAGGCACAGGACTCAGATTAAGGGACAAAGAGATGCAGACTGCAGCACGAAGCACAGGGCCAGTGCTCGCAGCCAAGGACAAGGGCGGGTGGAACATTCCTGGCTCCTGGGGCATGGGGCCACCTGCCAAATAAAAGAATAAATCCTCACTAATTGCAGACCGAAAAGCTCTGTTTTGCAGTACTCACGAACATTGCAACCTGGAGGCACTCTCCCAGGCTAGGTGGCTCTAACAGGGGCAACAATTAGGACACACTGTCTTTCTCATTCCCTTGAGAAGGTACACTGATTGATGTGAACAGAACAGGGTCCCAGGCCTGAGGAGACCCACTCCAGCCAATCAGGGCACACAAATCCTGGGGTGGTGTGTAATGGGGCAAGAACCAATGGTAATCCTGCGGCCCTGCAACAATGTAATAGATCGTTTTTGGGGAAGTCTCGGGCACACCCACCTAACATGGAAGGACCAGTTTTACTACTCATATAAGGGACATCCATAGGTGATACTACCTGAGCTTGCGCTTAGGTTTTTGGGGAAGGCTTAGGGATTGTGATGCCAAAACAGGATGAAGCTTGTGACACAGGCTCAGGAGCTGTGATTGTGGGAGATTTGTGTTTCCTGTATGATCCCTGTCTGTTTGGAAAATAACATGACTGAGTCCTCCATATTGCCATGGGAGTGTTTGATGGGCCCTGGGTACTCGGCTAAGCTGTGTTTTGTGTTGCAAACCCCTGGCCTTCTGGACTACTGTACACAAGTACTCAACACTCTCCACACAGATCTTGCACTTGCTGCACTGTATAGTGAGTCCAGCCTCTCTCAACCTGCTCAGAACCTCCCGCAATACCCAATCGTGCCCCTCCTTCAAGACCGCAAGGATTAGCACATCACTTGGAAAATTGCAATATTTTCCACACTCTCCAACACCATTTCCATAACATGTTAGAATACTGCTGCTGCCGAGGCCAGGTCAAACTGCATCCTGCAGTACTTGAATGTCCCTTCAGCAGCAACTAAAGATGTGACACTCCAGCGCCAGCGTACCTGGCGATATGCCTTCGAAAGATCAATTACTGTCAAAACATGGCTTCGTCCAGCATAGCCAAAATCTTTGATATTACTGGCAAAGGATATCGATCCACCAAAATGTTCTTAAGATGTCTTGGGACAACACCCAGGGGAT
The DNA here is from genome assembly GCF_040938575.1 of Ambystoma mexicanum. NCBI lineage: Eukaryota > Metazoa > Chordata > Amphibia > Caudata > Ambystomatidae > Ambystoma > Ambystoma mexicanum. The sequence goes on from NC_090932.1 coordinate 1,570,265,128, forward strand.
AGATAACCAGTCTGTGAACTCAGTCTGTCAATGTACTGCTACTCGCTCAATTCCCTTGTGTAGCAGTATATTCAGCTCACTCCTGAATTGTTCCTTCAGATGGTGATACACATGCTGCTCTCTATGGACCACTGGAATTGCATCCACCCCGACCTTGATGAAATGTTCAAAATCCTTCAGTTTCCCGAGCTCATCGGTTAACGCCTCTGGAAGCTCCATGGCCCATTTATCATCCACTTCTGCCACTGTCACTGGCTCACTCAAGTTGGCCTGAATTTGAATACCCAATCCTGCCTGCTCATCCCCAACCTAACCAAGACGATCCCTTTCTTGCCATGTTTGCCTTAGCGGAACACTTCCTTCCCCATTCTCGATAGATGCTGGAAATGTACCTAGAAACTCAATGTATACCTCTCTGTACACACAAGGTTGAATATTGTGCTCCTTCAGGTCCTCCATTCGCCCTCCCAACGTTTCTGTGAATGTCTCAATAGATATGATTATCCACGTAGATGCACTGCCCACCTTCATGGAAAGAACGTTCCCGTCGATGGTGAAATCATCTACTGGGCCATTCTTGCTCCCAGTGACAGCTGAGATTTCAAAGATGTGCTGAGCATTTCCTTTGGTAGTAAATGGCTGGGAAGTTCGGACCACCTCCTTTTCGGGTTGTGCACTAACTGATTTTACTGCATTAATCGCACCAGCAAAACAAACTCGGCGACAAATGCCTCCTTCTCCCACATTTGAAGCATTTAACATCTTTGTTTACTTCCACTTCTTAAGTCTGATGCCACACACCTCTTGGTTTTTTTTCTCCAACTTCATATTCTTTATGTAGTGTGTCTTCTGTTCTATGCTACTCGTCACTTCAGCTTGTTCTAGCATCAGATCCTTAGCCAAAACCACCTTCTGCACCCTGGCACTAATGGTGCACCACACCAATTGGCTCCTGAATGTGTGACTCAAGGTCCTTACGACGGCCATGTAACTCAACGGAATCCTGAGGTTCTTGCCACCTTTGGAAAAACATATGTCTTTCAAGCGTCACATTCATCTTGGGTTCAAAGTGTTCCTGAAGCTTCCTGACAGCAATGGCAAAAGCAAATCCAGCAGGCCTTCATAGGCACTGCTCCCCTCAGCACCAAGATTGTGAAGCAGAACCGCTTGTTTCCTTCGCTGACGAGAACTTGTGTCTGCCCATCGCTATAAGGTAATTTTCAAACTTTTTTTTCTCCACCCCTTCCATCTGATTGGAGGAGTCCCTAGTTCTGCCAGCAAATGAGGGGGTGTTGGAATTCCTGCAGCTGCCATACTTAGTTAACCACTAACTGTGCTGCAAGGTTACTGTGCAAAATTATCATATCCAGATGGTATGGCTTGTGCCCACTGGAGGTGATCTCTCCCTGTTCAATGGCCGTGTTACACAGTTTGTGCAGGGCCTTGGCCAGCCCCTTGGCTTGGCCATAGCTTGCTTGAGGCACTTATTCCCAGATAGTCCTCTTGGCTTGGCCACAGCTTGTTCAGTGTGTCCCGGTGCCATGGATACCAGAGAGTATTCCCACGGAAAGAAACGAATACACACCAGCCTTGAGAGGTCCTTTCCTCTAACACTGCTCTGTCGTAGCTGTCCTCGCTCTCTGCTGCTGAAATCCATGGGGCCTCCCTGGAGACCGTCTGTGGCCTAGATCCGTTCGGCCCCTTGCTCTTCCTGGACCAGTGCTGTGGCCGTGGGTTATGCTGACGTTGCACTGCTGGGCAGAAGCGCTCAGGGGAACCTTCCCTCTCGGGTCCGTCTGCCCCCACCAAACCTCCCCTCAGAGGTCGCCACTTATCACCAATGAAAAGAATGAGTGAAGCCAGCTGCAGCTAAGAACAAGGTTTAATCCTGAGACCTGCGGAGAGCAGCAGAGCGCTGAGTAGGTTTCTGCCACCTCACAACTGAAACAGAACATCCCAAGCCAATATAAACAGAACTAGAATATACAGAAGTAATGAGGTAACAGCATCAGAACACAACAGAATCTATGCAAAGCATGTGAATCCAAGCAAAATCAAAAGATTCAGAGGCTTACCGGCACCATTGTTACTGGACCGACAGAGTACAGGTTTGCGGGCCGGATGCCCTCCCACCCGCCAGGTCTGACCTGGCGGGCGGAACGGCACCCGCTCACAGACTTTGACGGTAGCAACAGCCCCATTATGAAGGGTGCTGGTGCTACCGTCCTCCCCATTCCCATTGAGTCCTATGGTACTCAAATGGGAATGGGGAGTTACATTTTCTGACGTCTGGCTTCACGGACCGCCGGGGCTGTAATGCCCTGGTGATTCCCTAAATACAGGCGCCGGAAAAAAAACACAACACTGGCAGTAGCCTGCCGTTTTACCAGCACGGCTACCGCCGGAGTTGCAATGAGGCCCATTGTCTTTCTGTAGCTTGTATCTGCTTAGATTCACATGCGCCCACCCTTCCTCCACACGTGGTAGCAAAACGGGACTCTCATACATAAAGGGGGGAACGCTCGTCACATGTCAGAAAACAAACAATCTGAGGATGTCGATGCGTGAATGATCATGGGTACATGTAGACTAGGGACAGTGCTATAGGTATGCCCCTGTCGATGCCCCTTTTTTCGAATTTGAAAAAACAATATGTAATACTCCACACCAACCACTAGATGGCGGCCTATGCAAATCATGTGATTCTAAGGAGATCCAGGCTACTGGATGATTACTGGTAAGTAATATTTGATATATATATATATATATATTTCTGATGTTTGTTAATCTGCTTAGAATCACATGCTGTGCATGGTCCGACATCCAGTGGTCACTGTGGAGTATTGCATTTTGTTTTTCATAGTCGAAAAGGGGACGTCGACAAGGCGTGTCTGTAACACTATCCCTATAGTGATGTGCGGTGTACCCACAATCCCTCACGCGCCGAGGTCCCTCAGATTGTTTTTTTCCGCCCAGATATTGGTCGCCTTTACACGGAGCTCCTCAAGAGACATTGCAAATTCATTTACTCGACCTTTGGTCATTATTTATTAATATAGATTTACATAAGATCCCTCCCTCGACGTAGCTGCAAAGCCTTTTCTCTGCCGAGTAAGAACTTCGACGGCGGGGACGAGACGGAGTAGATCCTTCGGCGCTGCCGAACACATGGCCTGGCCTCGCCGGCCATAAACCAGTAGGGAGAGTGGGGTCGTGGGACATTTCTTGTTTCTCTCTGAGAATGCTTTTCCTTTTCTCCTCCCTTTCCCTCGGGGTTGTTATCACAGTGAAAGATTTCCTCAGCTATGGAGAGGACACCCTTTAGGTTTTTCCTGCGTTGCAAGGGAAAGTTTACGTGGAAAGACGAGCATAAACGGTGTAACCGTTGCTTGCCCCTCGACCACAAGGAAGACGGCTGCGCGGCTTGTGAGCTTCTTAAGCCTAAGACTTTAAAGGACCGCAGGGTAAAAAGGTGGGTGGCCTACGCCATGTCGAGGTCCGATTCCTCACTCGCCGCCGCAGAAAGTGACGAGGCATGTGATAACCCGACATCCGTAGACCTCTCTAAGGAGCGCTCGCGCTCCTCGTCTGTCCCCGGCCCCGACAAGTTCGGCTCACGCCCTGCTTATGGGGATGAACACCCCGGCGACACTGACGCACACAAAAAACACTCCCATAAACACATAACCCACGGCTCTTCTTCATCGAAGACGAAGAAACCATCAGCGCCAACGGAGACGCAGGTTCCACCGGCATCCTCCTCAGACCGTAAGAGTCTTAAGCCCCCCTCGCAACCGCAGATGCGACCAGCAACTGGGCTTCCCCCAGATAAGGGCGCTACACCCAAACCGCCAGACAAAGTGCTCCGTCAGAGAGCGCCCGTCGCCGTAGAACGTGCGACGCCCGTAACGTCAATACCAGAGCCCTCCACAGACAGATTAGTCGTCGAGAGCCTGGCGAGGATCGTTTCCGCCGATGGCCAGAAGCGGATGGCAAAAGATACGCTGAATACCGCTCAGAAGGCTAAAGAAATGCCAAAAAGGCCTGAAGGAAGGCAGGAACTGCCCCCTTCATCTAAAGGGACTCCTAGCCTACCAGAAGGCTTTTCAGACGGCGACGGAGACCTTTCTTCGACGTTATGGGAGAGCTCAGAGCGTTTTCAGGCCAAAGACCCTTTTTTCACCCCCCCAGACTGCTCAGGGGTACCTCATGAGACCCTGCAGAGACTCCAGTTCTGTATGGAGAAGATGGAGAGGTTTATGGAGACCCAAAACCTACCACCACCTAAGAGGGCAAGAGAGGGACCTCAGATGGACCCCAGGGCTAATTTCCCTAGGCTGTTTAATCCCTCCCAAGTGGATATAAATTGATATGACCTCACTGAAGAGGACCCCCACTTTCAGGAGGACGACGAATTTTTAGGCAACAAAGAGGAACAAAACCTAGAGGAAGAAGGTTTTGAAGAAAATCCAGATATAGGTGGGGGGCTTCAGAGAAGACCCAGAGGAAGGTGCTTCACAGCCCTGGCAGTCCCCATCAGCGTTTTCGGACCCTGAGGTACTAAACCTCTCCCCTCCCGAGGACTCACCTAATAGGAACACGTCAACTATTGACGATCAACCTACATTTAATGCACTACTACGCAAGGCAGAAGCGCATTTCGAAATAGACACTGGGGAGATTTCTCCTGACATTGACTTTGTGGAGAAGGTAATCAAGGAGAAACCCCCTGTCAGCCAAACCATTCCCCTCCTCACCTCAGTAAGAAGACGAATTATCCCTTCACTATCTACACCCGCGTTGGTCAGAGGGGTCAACCCGAGGATAGAAAAACTATTCAGTCCCTCCCCTTCAGACCTGTTGTACGTCAGGGGACACTCTGTACCAGACTCCCTAGTGGTGACAAATACAAGGAAAAGAGCAGTCCCCGCTGTCTACCAGCGAAGCACCACCAGATAAGGAGGGCAAAAAATTGTATGCCCTGGGGAAGAGGATCACAGCCTCCGCTGCTTTTTCCGCAAGGATTGCAAACGGCAATTCCTTGCTAGCAAGTTACGCAGACGCACAATGGAGCAAGCTATGTAAGGACGCTGAGGAGGTACCAGAACCCCTACATACACGCCTTCTGGCCACGATTACTGAAGGGACCCTAGTCAACCAAAGCATCGTGAAAAACACTCTGGATGCTGCAGAAACGGCTCGCCGTTCCCTAGTCCAAGGAATACTCCTCAAACGCCATGTCTGGCTGCGTAATTTGGGGTTTAAACCTGAAACACAAGCATCTCTAATCAACAAGCCTATAGAAGATGCCAACCTCTTTGGAAAGGCGGTTGATGAGGCACTAGAAACGGCAAAGAAAGAGTTTGACACCATCAAAATTCTAGACCAGATTTCTAGGCCTCCTAACAAACATGGCTATGGCAATAGGCGTTTTTTTCGAGGCCAACGCCAGCAGCAAAATCAGCAGCAGCAATACTCTGCAAACAACTGGTCCTCTAACCAAGGCACCAGTGGCCAATACAACCAGAGAGGACAACGCCGTGGCAAAGGGAGAGGTCGGGGTTCTACCCCTAGAGGTTCCCAAGCCACCAACACCAAATGACTCGAAGATTCGGGTCCCCTCCAATGCATCGCTGGTCGGGGGCCGGTTAACATCCTTTCTTCCAGCATGGGAGGGAATAACTTCAGACTGCTGGGTACTATCAACCATAGCCCGCGGCTACTGTATAGAATTCAACAGTTCCCCAACGTACAGACCCCCCAAGGGGACGACGCATGACACCAGAACACCTCGCCATCCTTCTACAAGAAGTGGACCAGCTACTGGAAAAAGGAGCTATAGAGGTCGTGCCTCTATCTCAGCTAACGGAAGGTATTTATTCAGTGTACTTCCTTGTACCCAAAAAGGACTTAACCATGCGCCCTGTATTAGATCTGCGCCCAGCGAACAAATTTGTCAAACCTCAAATGTTTCGTATGGTGACCTTACAGGAAGTGATCCCCCTGCTATCACAAGGAGATTACATGACAACACTGGACATGAAAGATGCATACTTTCATATTTTAATGTTGCCAGCGCACAGAAAATACCTCAGGTGCATGATAGAGGGCAAACACTACCAGTTCAGTGTGCTACCCTTAGGGATAGCATCAGCACCAAGGGTATTCACGAAAGTACTGGCAGTGGCAGCGGCCCACCTGCGCAGGTTGTCCATCCCAGTATACCCTTACCTCGACGAGTGGCTCATAACAGGGGATTCTTACGAAACATGCTTCTCAAATACCCAAAAGACTGTAGACCTTTTGTTCCAACTGGGCTTCTCCATCAACGAGAAGAAGTCCAGCCTAGACCCCAGCCAAGTCAAACAATTCCTAGGGGCTCTAATTCAAACAAAGGACGGCCTTGTCTTCCCCTCCAACGAGAGGGTCCAAAACATGCTGTTTCAGATCCCTCAATATGTAGCAGGTCGAGAGGTGACGGTACGCAAAGCAATGCGATTGCTAGGAATGATGGCGTCATGTATTTATTTGGTACCCCACGCGCACCTGCGCATGCACCCAATGCAAGAGTGGCTCAACAGCCAGTGGTGTCAGGCCAGCGGACAATGGGGCGATATAGTGGTGGTCTCACAGGCCTTGGTTCTCTTGCTACGGTGGTGGTCGAAGGAAAACCTGGTAATAGAGAAACCATTCGCCACCCCCGCAGTGGAAGCCACTCTAACCACAGACGCATCCCTCACAGGATGGGGGGCTCACCTATCCCATCAGACTGCTCACAGAGTTTGGACTCCGAGCATAGCTTCCAAGCACATAAACTTACTGGAGCTACTTGCTTTGTTCAAGGCACTAAAAGCCTTCCACACACACCTACAAGGGAAGACCGTGATGGTCCTCACGGACAGCACCACAGCCATGTACTACCTCAACAAATAAGGGGGCACTCACTCTCCGGGACTGTCCAAGCTATCCCAGAACTTCTGGAAATGGGCTCTCAAACACATGTTCCTACTGTCACAACATGTACCAGGGGAACTCAATCTGCTAGCAGACGAACTAAGCAGAGACTTCCCTCCGCCCTCAGAGTACGAATGGCGTTTACACGAAGACATCATCTTCGACGTTTTCACACAATGGGGATTCCCGGAAATAGACCTGTTCGCAACCCTGGAGAACTCACAATGCCTAGATTACGCCTCCAGGTACCCCCAGAACCAATCCAAGGGGAACGGTCTATCAATTCCATGGTCAGGGAAATTTGTTTACACTTCCCCCCCCCCCCCCGACTCCCCTTCTCAACAAGATTGTGCACAAGATGCACCAGGAACAAGTTACCATGATACTAGTGGCCCCTATGTGGGCCCGGCAGCCATGGCTCGCTCACCTGATGGAGATGTCTCTATATCCTCCAGTGAAACTTCCCTGCCCGTACAACATGCTGTCACAGGACAAGGGCAGGACACTGCATCCATGCCTTCAGACCATGAACTTGGTAGCCTGGCTCCTGAGATCATAGAATTTGACATTTACAACTCCCGCAGAGATGCATGGACATCCTCATGTAGGCTAGAAAGGCTAACACTCGTCACTATTATTCTAGCAAATGGAAGAGTTTTGTCATCTGGTGTAGAGGAAGAAACATCAACCCTGTTGACTGCTCTCCCACACATATTGTTCTGTACCTGACCCATTTACTGGACTCGGGTCTAGTATTCAATTCTATTAAAGTCCACCTAGCGGCACTTTCTGCATACACCACTTCCCAGCTTAAAGTGTCATGGTGGAAAGTCCCAGTTATTAAAGCCTTTATGGAGGGGGTAAAGAGAATACACCCACCGATAGCAAACCCAGCTCCCGGCTGGGACCTAAATGTGGTACTTACCAGGCTCATGGGCTCACTATTTGAACCCATGCACAAGGCAACTCTTAAAGACCTCTCTTAAAACCGCCTTCCTAATAGCTATCACCTCCATTAGGAGAGTAAGTGAACTAAAGGCTCTTTCTGTTCTAGACCCCTTTGTAACGGTTCACAAAGATAAGGTGGTTCTACGCACACACCCAAGGTTTGCACCGAAATTTATCTCGAAATTCCATGTCAACCAGTCTATAGAACTACCAACGTTCTTTCAAAACCCTTCAAATTTGGGAGAAAAAAGCCTGCATACACTTGATGTGCGCCGAGCTGTCATGTTTTATATGGAAAGAACTAGACCACTGAGAAAAACTAATCATTTCTTTGTCTCGGTGACAGCAGGAAGAGAAGGAGATGCAGTCTCAAAGTCCACTAGATCTAGATGATTGTTCAATGCATCACTCTCTGTTACACTCTTGCTAAGAGAGAACTACCCTTCAAGCCAAGAGCACACTCTACTCGAGGCACTGGGGCATCCATAGCATTCATTGCAAATGTTCCCCTTGAGTCCATTTGCAAAACGGCAACCTGGAGTTCTGTACACACCTTTACAAAACACTACTGTCTAGATGCCCACTCTAGATCTGATTCCCAGGTGGGACAAGCAGTATCAAGACATCTTTTCTCTACTGTTCCTTCTCACAACCCACCTCCAACTCCGGGTACTGCTCGCTAGTCTATGCACAGCATGTGATTCTAAGCAGATTAACAAACATCAGAAGACAATGCATTACTTACCGTAAAAGCATTTCTGATGGTTGTATCTGCTTAGATTCACATGCGCCCACCCTTCCTCCAAGCTCGGATGGAAGGAACATAGACCTCTTTTTATATCTCTCTTTTCTGTATTCACTCACATCTAGAAGGCTCCCTCAGGGCAGAAAAAATACAAACAGAGGGACCTCAACGTGTGAGGGATTGTGGGTACACCGCACGTCACTATAGGGATAGTGTTGCAGACACGCCTTGTCGATGTCCCCTTTTCGACTACGAAAAACAAAATTCAATACTCCGCAGTGACCACTGGATGTCGGACTATGCACAACATGTGAATCTGAGCAGATACAACCATCAGAAATGCTTTTACGGTAAGTAATGCATTGTCATATATATATATATCATGTAAATCCAGCGTAATGGCAATAAAATATTTGCTACAGTAAAGCTCGCTGCCTCATCAGGTATTAGAACAAATGAATGACTTCCCTAACAATCATTTTGATTCTGGCCCAGTCCATGCAGTTAAATATGCTGGCGTTTATTGGCTGAGGGCAGAACCTATTTTAGGTTTAAGCACTGGAGTGTGTTGGGCGCATTCCACTGTAAAATGTTGACATACTAGGGTTGTGTAACATCTTCAGTAGTAGATCTTGTTCCTCCATAGAGCCTTTCATCGCACTTTCTGGAATGCCAATTACGCTAACATTATTATGCCTAGAGAAGCACACTAGATCATCGCATTTCATCCTAGTTTGCCTGTGCGCTTTTGTGCCTTTGATAAGGTCTGTATTGAGGCTTGAGATAGCCTCTTCAGGAATCCCAACGGATGCTCTCACTTTACTCATGTAGTTTTTCCTTCAGTTGGTCTGTTTGCAGTGATGCCATCCAATTTAGTTTTTACAGAAGAGAATCTCCTCCTGCATAATCTGAAGTAGTTGTTGAGTGTTGTAACCTTTTGGCAGCCGTATCATCCATATTGTTCATTTCAGATCTAGTTTTTGGGGGCTGCCTGGTAAAGTGTTACTTTGCTACTATTGCTGCCTTTGGCCATAGTTGATGGCAGTATCAAATCTGAAGTATATAGAATTTAAAAAGCAGCAACTTTATTAGAATAAAGGTGGTACTTTTCGTATTTGTCAGAGTGTTAACATCCCACAGTTGTTACTATTATGGCTGGCAGAAGCAATATACAGATTCGCCAGGATATTTGCAGTGCCACCAGTACAGGTTAGAGGGTAAAGGCACCCATACTCTTTCAATGTTGAGTCGCTATAGAGGGGAGCCAGGAACACAGTTGTATATGCCATATTTAAATGCTCCATCTCCTGGATCTGAAATTCACAGCAGAGGTTTGCGCGGTTCACCATGCATCTTCAATTACTGAATGACACGCTCCACCTCTGGTGTTTCCAGCAACCAGGGTATGCCTCTCTGTGAGCTTGCAAAACTCCCCCTCTAGCACCAGGTCCACGCACCCCAGCAATCACAGTCCACTATCCACAGCAGGCTGCACAGAAATGCATCTCCAACTGTGCTTGCTGGGGGCCCACTCCACAGTATTATGGAGCGGTGAGCTTGCAGAGAGACCACGGAACATTATAATCCCTACCTGTTTTTGAGCTGGAAGCAGTTTTTGCCGATAAGTAGTCCGCAACTTGAAGGGCACCAAGTTATCAGTCATGCCAGAGCACTGCAGATACTCTGTGAAAGGCAGCCATCTTGCTGGCTGCTCAGCATCGCCCACAACAATGCCTTTCTTGACTGAAATCACAGACCTTATCATAACAACATCTGTCAATACCACCACTAGCATTGTGCTCCTAGACTTTAACCTGCCTGCCTGCCAGCCATGCCACCAAAACAACCAGAGACACACTTCTTGAACTGCTTGACATCAAGGACATCAAGTAACATTTCACAAAATCAACCTGCAACAAAGGCAGCACACTTATATTACTATTCACTTGCCATCGTATGTCTTTCTGCCCCCTACCTTTAGACTGGACAGACCACACAGCCACACCCACCCTGCACCACCACACACCTCTCCTCCACCGGGGCCAATCCAAATCAACCAAGGCACCTTTGACGGTTCCCCAGGTCTTGTCACTTCTCCCCAGGGGGGAGCCCTTTCCTATGAAGCTAGGGAGGCGAGGCTGCTAACCAATAGTCCCCCTAGGGGTGGTAATATGCGGGAGGACTTCAAAGGAAGGGACTCCACTGCTGGTGATGAGGACGTCCACCTGGGCAAAAGCCTCAATACCACCACAACACATACACCCTTATCCTCATTGCCACCCTTTTCATCCACTATTGATAGTGAGACCATGTGCTATTGTGAGACACTGTCTGTTCCAAATGTGAAGTATACTGGGATGAGGAAGAACACAAGAAGCACCTGGAATGGATTATGTGGAAAAGCAAACTGCTACTGTGACGCAGTGGCCCTCAGGAGGCATAAGGAATGAACAAGGAACTCTTAAAGATGGCGTTGATGTTATGCAAGTGCAAAGTCAGCAAAATAAAACAAGCAAGAAAGGACACGGAGAGTGCAGCCCGGGAAGTTTAAACTGGGCATTTTGGAACAGAAGCCGAGCAAGTCCTTGAGAGGGAAGAGGCAAGCTGAGGAACACAAGTAACACGTCCAGCTGGTCGGAAAGGAGCCGGCACGCTATGGTCAGAGAAGGACCGTGGTAGTAACATGACCCATAGCGGGTGGACCGGATGGTCCTGGAATGACGCCGTGAACAAACAAACAGAGAGGAGAAGCAGACGGCAAGAAGCAAGACCTGCAGCCAGTGAATAACCTGTTTATTATTCCCACAAAGCAGGTCGCAGGAAAGACGGAAAGTCTGAGTGGGTACCGGGTGAAGGGAAAGTTAATCAAGAGTGCATCAGGAGTTATATACTCTTTGCTCAGTGGTCAATCTTATACCACTGCTGAAGCCGAGATTAAGGAAAGGTGCATCAGGAGTGATCTCCCTCGTCGCACTGAACTAGTCAATACCACTGCTCAAGCAGGGTTCAACGGGAGTCATCTCCCTCCTCGCAGTGGCCAAGCCAGTACCACTGCTCTAGCAGAGTTCATCAGGAGTCATCACCCTTGTCGCAGTGGACTAGTCAATACCACTGCTCAAGCACGGTGCAATTGGAGTCCTCTCCCTTGTCGCAGTGGCTCAACCACTACCACTACTCAAGTAGACTGGTGAAAGGTTTACATAGATACAGAGGAGCCTGGAAAAGATATTTATCATGTAAACATTAAAAGGAAGCCAAATTTGTCTGTGAGCTTTTGTACTTCCTGGAAAGAGTTGAAGGGACTGATTCAAGTTTTCTGTAAAAGTGCTGAAGGATCGCCATAGATATCTTTGTTAAAAGAACCCGGGGAAGGGAGATCCTTCTCTTGGCCCGATTTTGAAGGGACTCTGAAAGAACTATTATCACGATAAAACTGAAGCAAGACACCAGGAGAAGGAGGCATTCTACTGATGAAGGAACTTTACTTTTGTTATGGACTTTTGGTTTAAGTGTTAAGTTTATATTGCTAGCAGTGGCGGCTGCTATGATAGGGCGGCCGGGCGCCGCCCCCACCAGAAAAAAAGAGAGAAGTTAAAAGAGATTCAATCGAGAACTTCTCTGATTGAATCTCTTTTAGCTTAGAAGATGCTGCATTTCCTTTGCCAACAGCGCAGGGGTGCTGTGGCAAGGAAACAATAGTGTATAGGCCAGCCCGGCAGCGGGGCGCGTCCCAATTTAGTATATTTTTTCTATAGTAGAGTACGTGGAGCTCGTAGCTCGAAGCCTGGCAGGGTGCTTCAGGGGTGGCCCCGCCAGTATAAAATGTGCGCAAACAGTGCACTTTTTCCCTCCCCTGCCATGGATACAGTAATGTCATTGGCTGGCAAACAGCCAATGACATTACTGTATCTATGACTGGCGGCGCAGGGTGTGCGCCTGCCCCGCCTTCACACGTCTGTTTCTTTCAGTCCGACGAGTCGACAACACACAGTGCTGCTACTGCACCAGCGTGGTAAGTACCCCATTGTGCATTGCATTTGTACTAATCTTCTCTGTTTGGGCTCGGGGACTCGAGAGTGTTACACTTACACCCCCCCTCCCCGGCCCCAAACTATGTGGTCCACCACGCGGCCCAGGCCCAGTCAACACTGAACGACGTGTAGGCCAAGGCCTACACGTCGTTCAGTGTTGCTGGAGTGCAGTGCCGAGTCGCTGACTGCCTCAACTTGGGGCGACTCAGGCGAGCCTTGGTGGTAGCAGGCTGCCTGCTACCACCAAGGCGGGGGCAGCCTGGCCTGGGCCTACTTTGTTTAGCCCCGGTCTGTGCCGTGGCCCAAGGGCCTTGCCTTGGGCCACGCCGGACCGGTACCCAAGGCCCAGGGCAGGCAGGCGTGCGCTGCTGCTGCCCATACTGCAGCCGTGGCCCGCGACCACTCCCGCATGCTAATTGTGCTGTTTTATATTTTCGGCATTTTTCGACAACAAATGCCGAAAATATAAAACGGCACAAGTCACCAGGGGCAGGGAGAGCCCTGGCAGGGAGATGGCCTCTCTCTGCCAGGGCTCTCGCTGGTGACTTGTGCCGTTTTATTTTTTCGGCATTTTTTGTCGAAAAATGCCAAAAATATGAAACGGCAGAATTAGCATGCGGGAGTGGTCGCGGGCCGTGGCTGAACATGCCGCGAGTGCACCCTAAGTTTACATGAATGTTGGAGTGATACTAACTGATGTGTTGGGGCACCCAGCGGTGGCTCCTGAAATCTGTCTTTTCTTTCAAGGCCATTACCTCCCTTGCCCCATTTATGCACTGTTGCGCGCACCCACGTGATGTCCCCTCTGCCCTTTAGGGACTTCACATCTTCGTCACATTCTGCAGGTTCTTACTCAAAATATTGCTACATGGATTTATATATTTGTGAGGTTGCTGTGTTATGCATTTTTACCAATTAGACCGGGGCTGAGAAGATATAGGGCCAAGTGCCTGAATTGCAGACTATGCTCAAATCTCAGCTGCAGCCATGCGGGGCTTAACTAAAGTGTGTACCCTTAGGCAAATCATGTTCTTGAAACCTCAATTCTGTAGAAGTGATCTAGTTTACAGTGTATCTTTCTCGAAAAAGCCAGACTCACTGTATAACGTGTATGATAATGATGTCCATTCATTTGCATATAGCACAGCTCCTTGTCCTTTGGCTTACTTATGGCTATTGCCTGTAATGCGACTATGATGCATGCACTGGAGTATCAACGGCTGTGATGTCCTTTGCTGTATTTTCACTTTTGGGGATGTCAGTTCACATTTGCAAATTAGGTGACTCTGCACATCTTGTGTTGCCCAAGGCCTCAAATCCCACACCTGGCCCTGCTACATTGAATGATTCCTGCGCGTCTAGCAGATGTAAATGATATGATAGGTTATTTATAACGTGCTTAATACCCTTAGGTATTAAGCGCGGACCCGGGAATCGAAACTGTGGTGCTCCGTGTCATTCTGCTTCAATGGCGAGCACGTTGCTGCTGAGCTATTGGCCCTAAACAAATGTCAATCAACGGGTACAAGGAGGAGGTAGGAGACAATGACCTTCAAGGTTGTTTTGAGACTTCTGTACCCCAACATCGAGTCCCTTTGAATTAATCATGGTGTCTCAAATACCAAAGCTCTCAACCTTATGGCTCCATGGAGGCTAAAAACACTACATTCTGCTTTTAGCGGGTGAAAGCCATTGGCTTATAATGGCGTGCAGTAGCTTGAAGTTCATTAGAGGATGACGTTGTTCCATCAACCGCATCTGAGTTACTGCTGCCCAACTGAAGCTGCTGTTCCCCAGGAACCTGCTCCTGGTGCGCCGTCCACGGCATGCTCCCGCCATTGCCCCACCTGCTCGTGATTTAGAAAGGCTGCGGAGCCCACAACACTCATCCACCGCTCCCACGGGTGCCATTTTGGAGCCTCTGACGTCTTGTGCGGGGAGAGCACTGTGCTGTGAGCCACAGATCAATGCGCAAAGGTGAAAACAGGTCACAGGGTCGTAAAAAACACACTAATTTTGAGATATGCGATGCTTTATCATTCAAATTTGGACAAAAAAAGAAAAGGCGTTCCTCCTAAGGCTGTATGGGCCGGTTACTGCCTTTTCTGGTTTCCTAATTTTCGGGATGTGACCCTGTGCTCCTTTCATTGACATGCGTGGCACGGTATGAGCAATAGATTGTCTACGTATGTTGTGGGCAATCTACAGCACAAATCATGTTTCCTCTTTTTGAACATATTTGCATAACATATATTTATAATTTCAGGCACTGGGCATAGTTCATTTTTCTTTTTGGCCACATGTTTGCAATACCTATATTTACAAGTTGGGACACATGAGGACAGTTCGTTTTTTTTTTCCAACATGTTTGCTTAACATTTACTTACAAGTTGAGCTGCTGGCACATACAGTGATTTTCCCAGAATCACAAGTGTTTTGGTTGTGGCAGAGTCTAGTACTCCACGTTGACAGCTTCGAAATGTTGCACACTTGTCTCGGGCAGTGGGCACACTACCTCGAAAATAAAACTGTGAGAGCAGAATAGGCAATTCAGGTAAACCAGACGCGGCACAGCGCCACCAATAGTCATCCTGGGAAGTTCACCCCCAGTTTGGAGCATCTGAGCAATGTATTCTGGGTATGGAAATGAGTTTCAAAGTATGTTTTTTGCTCCACAAGATTGTCTTTGTCCTACAGGGCAGTATCTGATAAAACTATGGTCACAGAATGCCCGGTCTTGAGATATTTACATTTTCCAAACGATTGCCTTCCAGGGTTAAGTGTTTTCACCTTACTCATTCGCTGCACGCCATATTAATTCCCCACTGATTGCCTTTCAACTGTTGGGAAAGCCTGCCTCATTAATGAGGAATTGGAAGATGCAACAGCTCATTTAGGCATCACCCCATAAGAGCACTGGGTGTCACCCTAACCCTTTCTCCAGGGTTGAGAGAACGCCAGTGAGTTTCAAGTTTGCCATTTGCTGCATTGCCATCTGCATTTCACGTTTTAATTGCTCACTTCACACACTTTGCTCTACTCCCTCTGCAACACCATTATTTCTGCTGCATGCTCTGCATTTGAAAATGCTGGAAATACTTAACCGGCAGAGCAGGGATCACCACCGTGATGCATTAGGCCCCGATTCTGAGCTCGGGAAAAAAGTGGTGTAGACAGCCCACAATCTCTCCTTTAGTTTCCAGCAGCAGCGTTCTGAGGTGGGTGGAAGGGCTGGAGGGGAGATATTGTGCTTTCCAGCTGTAAAAGCTGATAGACATCTATAGTTGTGGGTGCTGCATGTGCACAAGTGTCACTGTCACTGAAGGCATTTCTCAAAATGTGACACTTTTCTGATTTACGAAAGTGTCCTTCAGCCTACAGTAGATCAGAAAAGTGGTAAAGCCATCCTGAGAAATACCTAGCTTCTAAAGGAACTGCTTTTTCAGTTAAAGACACCTCAAAGGTGCAGGATTTTATCTCATATCTTGTTAAACATGCAAATGTTGGGCTGCAAGGAGAACACCCCCACAGTGTTTTCCTTGAGTTACTGACCCTCACTAGGGCCATTGTCAGGCCATAAATAAGGCACACACACGTTTTGAGACTTTGAAGCCAGCGCCACTTTCTTCTTTCATGTAACCTATCGTCTCATATCATATTTGGACAAAAACAAACAATATCTTTGTTGAAACACTGCTTTCGCTGCTCTGCTTTCACAGTTTTGAAATATAGTGTACCATAATGTGTATGCAAAGTGATTTCAGCTGTTACAATATAATGTATAATAGATTTACATCCGGTAAAATATCCATGATGCCCTACTCAGATTTAATTATTGGCAGAACACTAGCAGTATATTAACGTATAATTGCCTTGCAATGTTTGGCTTCATGACAATATGCGCAAAGCACTTAATATTCACTGCCTTGTGTTGTGCTTGATCTGTCTACCTTCACCCCTTCATCCCTTGGTGTGGCCACTTTGAGCAACTGAAGCAATAGCAACTCAGCGAGGCAGACAAGTGGTTAAAAACTAAAGTAATATCTTAGCTTAGTTTCCCCCTTTCAGAAAATGCCTAAAATCCCACCTTAGTAAGAGGATGAACGCATGTGAATGCCAGTAACAGCATGACAAACATATGTTTCCGTCATTACTGACTATATAATGAATTTCTTTATGCATACACCATAGTACCAGCTATTCTCAATGCAAGCTGCTGTAAAATACACCATCACACTTGCACACATAAGAATAGTGTACCACCATTAATATGTAAAACCAAATGCTTTTTTCATATTTCGGTGGTTTTTTTGGACAGTAAATTGCACATTTTGTAGGACCATTTGTCCAAAATTTTCGCGGGGGGAGAACCTGCCCGCACCCCACTTGGGGGTGGGCTTGCGCGCTCGCTACTAAATTCGCCCTGGAAAATGTACACCCCACCAGCTTTCAAACTCACCAGCCGCCACTGATTGCTAGGTTTCTGTTAGAGGACAGAGAACATATTCTTGGACAGACATTCTGACAGGCTCCTAAAGTTTTCCTAGGTTGAAGCGGGACAAGCACTTGGAAGTAGCGAGGGATAGGTATTTCTTTGATAAATAAAGGTTTGTAGCCCCAAACATTGCCCCTCCTTGTCAGTCTCCTCCTACACCCCCACACATCACACTGCTCTTTCAAGAACTTCCCCATGGATGCACTAGAAGGAAACCTCAACTTGACGTTAATGGTCGACCCGTTTTATAATGCCAAGCTCCTCTCTGCACACTCAACCATAACCTGAGATCATCAACACCCATGCACCACTGAAACTTTGACTCAACAAAGGCTCCACTCCTTGGTACAAAGGAACTCATCAACTGCAATCGCACCGTAGGTGAAATGTTCTAGTGAAAAGCCCACCAACTATAAGACCCCATCACCTTGACAAATCTCCATTCAGTATACCAGGTCTCCACACTGAAGCAAACTACTACACAGCAACCATCAGGGAACCATCCAACAAGAGCACAGCACTCTTCCAAGCCACAAAGCAATACCTCGGCCTCCTGCACGACCCTGCAATATCTCAATCCTGTGACAAGTGCAACGCAATCAACAGCTCCTTCATAGACAAGTTAAGCAACACATTACAGTTCCAACACCCAAACACACTCAAAACAGGCGGCGCACCCATACCAACCTGCAACATATCAAGGTGGAATTGAATTGTGAACAATTTCTTTAGAGGACCTAACCAACACTCTCACAGCCTCAATGCCCTCTTAACCCACCACCTACAATGAACACATACTCCCATCCTGCAGTGTGAAGTTAATCACAGGTGACGCAGTCACACCACTTCTCAACATCACCACTTTCCTCGTACAAGGCACCCTCCCAAATGTGCTCAAAATGGAACAGGCATTCTCCCAGTTGAAGTCACCAACACTTGACCTGGATGACCTGGTCAGCTATTGCCCCATCTTGCTTCTACCCTTGCTCTGCAAAGTGATTGAAAAGACCTTCCAAATCCATGCCCCCAAAAGGATCACTCAGCAGCATCTCCTCCAGGACTAGGAACCTGGTTTCCAACCATGATGCAGCACATAGAGCGACTCCATCCTTTTTGTCCATTACACTGTGGAAAACATAGAAAAAGGAGCACCCCTTCTTACTCGTCCTACCCTACCTCTGTGCCACTCTTCATTCCGTTTGCCATTAAACCTTTCTATACACAGTTGCATTGTGTGCTGTCTTTGATGAAACAGTCCTGCACTTATTGGACTACCACCTCCCCAAACTGAGAAAAAAAAAAACTCATCCAGATGGGATGCAGAGCTGCAGAGTTGCATAAGGCTCCATCCTATTCCTTGTCTTCTTCAACCTCTACCTGGAAACTCTAGGTGAACTTCTCGCCAACTTCAACCCCACGATACACTAATACAGAGATGTCACTCTGCTTTACCTAAAGATCAGTTCCATCAACGACATCCACGCATAGATATTTATTTTTATTTATTTGTATTTATAAAGCACCTAAGCCTGTGGGTATGAGGGTGCTGTTTCCTACCGGTTACATTTATCTTGACAAAAATGCATAACAGTACATACAGGGACAGGACCACATCGGGAATAAGGGGTGGGGGTGTAGCAAGGGCATAGGTTTGGATAGCAATACTTCTGGTGTCAGGGCAAACGGGGCAAACACAACAGTCTTTAGGGCAGGTCACATTATTGTTCCTAAGTAGTGTGAGTGCCGTATGGACTTCTGAATAGGTGTGGGTACCAGGCGGCCCCTTTAGAAAAAGCCAGTGTTTTAGGGCATTGCGAAAAGGGGCGGTAGGCAGATTCTGCTCTCAGTTCATGCGGGAGGGCATTCCATTGGGTGGCAGATACTGTGGGGAAGCTGGCCCCTCCTGCTCTCACCCTTTTCACTTTTGGTAGGACAAGCCGGTGTTCATGGGCGGCTCTCACTGGTCTGTAAGATTTGCAGCGTTCAATTTTCCCGGATAGGTAATGAAGGGTTGTGAGGCACTTGTGGGTGATTGACAACGTTTTGAAGATTATCCTTTCCCGGGCAGCAAGCCAATGGGCTTTTCTTCTGGCGTTGGCGATATGGTCTCTTTTGGAGATGTTCAGGGCTGCTTGTACGGCATTGTTTTGAATAACCTGTAGTTTGGACAAGTTTTGATTGGAGGTTCCTGCAAATAGGAGGTTGCAGTAGTCCGGTCTTGCTCCAATGATAGCTCTGGCTATGGATAAACAAGTTTGTCGGAGAGAGAAAGTGTCTGGCTGCATTGATTAGTTAGTTTTATATGCAGATGAGGATGCAATTGCTTTTACTTGTTTGGTGAGGGAAAAGGTGGCATCTAGGTGGACATCTAGCGTTTTACCGAAGAAGAGACAGGGAATTGGAAACCATCTATGCAGAAGGAGAAGTCTCTCACCTGACTACTTAAGCATGGTTGCTGAGCCGACTAGAAGGATATCCGTTTTATTGTCGTACAGGCAAAGGTGGTTTGAGGCCATCCATAACTGAATGGTGGCATACATTTTGTTGATGGAGATGGAGTCTTCTTGAAATGAGCCAGTCAGTGAGAGGAGCATTTGAGTGTCGTCGCCGTAGTCGGTGTAGAATATGTTTAGGGAGTTCAGGAGGTCAAAAAAAGGGTTATTGAATATGTTGTAGAGTGAGGGGGAGACACAGGAGCTTTGGGGTACACCATAGGGGATAGGGATGGGTGGGTCATGGGAAGTGTCAGAGAAGACTCTCATGGTTCTATTTTCTAGGAATGAGGCTATCCATGCGGCTGCTTTTTGGGAGAAGTTGGCTGATCCTGTAAGGTGATTGCAGAGTGTGTCGTGGTCTACCAGATCGTAGGCGGCAGATAACTCGAGTAGGTGGGCTGGTTTGCCTTTGTCTTTGAAGGAGTCGAGTTGGATTTTGAGGTTTAAGAGTGCTGATTCTTTGCCATGACCCGGGGGGAAGCCTGATTGACGCATGCTTAGGATATGGTAGATCTCGAGGTATGCTTGTAGTTGTAGGTATGCTACTCTAATCAATATCTTTAGGCGGAAGGGGACTGTGGTGATGGGTCTGTAGTTGTTGGGTGCTGATGGGCCTAAGGAAGTTTATTTTTAACAATGGGAGAACCCATGACTCTTTTAGACTGGTGGGGACCTTGCTGGATGAGAAGGAGGTGTTAAAAAATCTAGCAATAAATGGAGTGACAGTTTCTGAGCATTCTTAAGTGACAGGGGCTGGGCAGAAGTCACCTTTGCATTTGGATGGTTTTAACTTTTTGAGGATGTTGGATACTTCTCCTTCAAAGACGTCTTTGTAGTGAAACGCTGGCATGGACTGGTTTGTTGAATTGGCTGGGAGGTTAGTTGGGATAATAGCTTCTCTTTTCTTTGTAATTTTGTGTTGTAGGGTGATCATTTTATCGTGCATAGCATTTTGAATGCTAATACACCAGGCCTCATCCTTGGTGATGGTATGAGGAGGCTGGGAGGCGGTCTGTAGTTCTCTGAGGATTTTGAAAAGCTCATGCGAGTTGGAGCTGGCTTTGGCTGTCCTAGAGTTGTACACTGCGGTCTTAGCACAGATGATAGCCTGATTAGAGGTCTATGAAGGAGGTTTTGTTTATGATGGAGGGGTCTTTTTTCCACCTGTTTTCTGCCTGCCTTTTGGGGGAGCGCTAGGCCGAGTGCTTTTGGTTTGACCTTTCTAGGGAGGAGTGTAGCTACCAGGTTCACAGCTTTGGTTATAGTGCTGTAGTACAGGTCTGCAAGGATCGTTGGGTCTCCTGAACTGGGATGTTCGAGGTCCAGGGGCAATAGAAGTGGGGATATAGAGTCTTTGATGATATTTCTTTTGCCACGGGCGAGTGTTCGAGGTAGGCTTATGCCGTTGAAAGGGTATTTGTTTGGTGTCGGGAGTGTGAAGGCAATGATGTGATGGTATGACCAGGGGCATGGAGAATTGGATCTGATCATTGCCTGACTGTTAAGGTCAGCTAACCAGTCCAGGGATCTTCCTTTGCTGTGCCTTAGGTCCTTAACTCTGTGTGCAAATCCGAGATCAGTAAGAGCATTTGCTACGGCAGCTGCTGTTGTGTCCGCGGGGTCATGTAGACCCAGATAAAGGTCTCCTAGGAGTATAATTCTGGAGGATGGTCTGATGCTTGTGGGGGGCAGTGTGATCGAGTCTGTTGGGGAGGCTATACGTTTGGCTAAAAGTATCTCACAGTTGGCTTTGATAGAGCTATTGATAGGTCTGAAATGTAGTGAGATTCTTTTTATGAGGGCGACGCTGCCACCTTTGGAGTCAATTCTGTCACTTCTAAGTAGTGTGAAACCTTCAGGTAGGGCTAGGGAGAGTACTGGGCCTGAAGCTTAGTGAAGCTAGGTTTCCGATATTGCCAGGAGGTCTAGTTGATGGTCTACGATTAGTTTGTTCATGTCCAGGGTGTGGTCAGGGAGGGATCTGGCATTGATGAGGGCACTACAAATGATGCAAAGGTTGGGGGGTAAGCAGAGGGGCTACTGGCTTCAGATTTGGTTATGGGCAAGGTGGATTTTTCCTGTCTGAGCATTCTGCTGTTAGATACTGCTTGGTGCTTGGAGTAAAGATGGCGGCCGCCTCCTGACGCCAGTCCAAATGAGGGCCGTGATGAGTGGTGAGTAGAGGCAGGGTATTTCTGGGGTCGGTTGGGGAATCTGTAATGAGCATAGGCTTGGTGTGGGGAGTGGGTGCTGGTCCTTTGGGCTGATTGCTGTAGCACAATCAGCCCACAGCGCCTACCTTAAGATCAACGCAACAGACCTAATTAATTCTTCTAGGGAACCCCACCAAGCATGCCCAAGTCCAAAATTGGCTAGCTGCCCACAAGCTTGATGAATAACGCCTCAATTCTTTCCCCCAGTGCAAAGTCTCTTTCATTTACTGTTGAGTTAGATTTCCAAAATCAGGCTTGGTGGGAGGATTTTGGGAGGCCACCCTATTATGGTGAGCAGGGAAGTCACTGAGAGGTTAGCTAAACCCAATCAAAGTGAGGTAGCAGAGCAGTATAAGGCTTAATCTGAGGAAGAGTTTGAGGGTGGTCTATGGCTACAAGTCCAAACAGAGCAAAACCAGTAATTCAAATTAGACTGTAAGTATATAAAATACAATTATTTATTAGGCCTTTAGTTTACACACTAAGCAGATAAAAATCAAAGGTAAATATTTTCTCACCAAACCTAAAATATGTCTAAGGCTTCTGGATCTATTATGAATCACCTGATTTGCATTGTCCGACATCTAGTGGTATGTGCAGAGTATTGCATGACTTGTTTTCGAAGTTCGAAAAGGGGCGTCGACTAGGCGTGTTTGGAATACTACCCCTAGTGTGACGTGCACTGTATCCATGGTCCTTAATGCGTAGAGGTTCTTCAGATTGTTTTTTTGTCGGTCACTCTTATGCAGAGTCTGTAGATGTTGCGACTTTGATAAATTGTCAACTTTCTCATGTCTTTCAATGGATGCCTCCTCGACACACGTTTTCGACTTACGATATTGAATACCATTGATGGAAGACTTTGATTTCTTCCACGTCTCGATGACTGGCTTCGGCCTACACCGGGCTTCGGCCTTACAGTAGTGAGAGTGGGGGGACTGAACATCATTCATTTCTCTTAGAGAATGCATCTCCTCACTTCCTCTTTTTACTACATTTGTCTGGCTGCCTTTACTTTTACACGTAATTATGGAAAGAACTCCTTTTAATTTCTGTCCTTCGTGCAATCGGAAATTCCTGTGGATAGACACACACATAAAGTGTGTAACCACAGTCTTCCTCGTGACTATCCAGAGAGGAAGTGTGCGTCATGTAAACTCTTTCAGCCCAAGACGCTCAAAGAAAGACAAACTAAACGGTGGGCGGACTAAGCCATAGGGGCACCGTCGCATCTGATGAGGAAGATCAAGGCAGCTACGGCTCAGTTTCGGACACCAAAGACATCCAAGAGGAGTCAACAGACTCCTGTGTGTCATTCCCCAGACCCAGTAACAGGCCCAGCGCACTGCTATGGGGACAACATATGGTGACAGACACACATAAGCGCAGTCTCCACGGGAGGCACAAACCTCATATACACACAACTCCTACCCATTCTGAGATGGATCCATCGGAAAAAAGCCCACACAGCAACAGAAGGCACATCAAGGCTTTCTGACTACATGTGTCATAAGGCTGTTGCGCTTCCGTGTCTAGCGCATGGCAGTGAGAATATCAGGTGCTGATTGCCGTACAGAAAAACACTGGAGTATAGTGAAACCTCTTCTCCAGCATGGGGTCTGGCATGGATTCACATGCTCATATGGGAATCCTCGGTAAAGAAAAAATCAGTATCAGTTTCGTTTCTGATCTGTCTTTCTTAGTAGTAACCAATCACTGATCTCTGGGTCATACTGCCCCCAGCCAATGACTGCCCTCTCCCTAAGCCCCGCCCCCGGCAGCCATCCTCAGATTTTTACCGCACGCTCAAGTGTTGGGAATCCTCGTGTTTAGCTCTCGAGTTTTTTACTGCGTTTTCACGCTTTTTCAGGAGTATTTCTCATTTTTTCAGTTTAATCGAGCCTCAAGATCCACCGTTTCTACTTCCGATAACGGGACCCGTTTCTGAACTCTTCTACGCCCTCAACGGTGAAGTTTTCGTCGAGTTTACACTTCCTGGAGGATTCCGGAAGATCTGCGGCCTACCTCAACATGGCCCAGGACAAGGGGAGCTCGACGCCCGGATCCAAGCTGTTCAGGAACTGCCCTGGATGCGGATTATATAACGTTTTCAAGGAGGACGAGCATTTGCGATGCCTCTACTGCCTCCCTGGGGACAAGACTCACGTGGAGAAGGGCTGTGCGTTCTGCAAGAACCTTTCGGAACGGACCAAACAGGATCGTCGTTCCCGCCTCCCCACCTGGCTGGAGAAGGGCACAGCAAGTGAGAAGGCGAAGAAGTCGTCTGAGCGGGCTTCTAAGTCCTTTGAGGGCGCCCCGGTGACGGGGGCCCAACAGAAGGCCAAGCACCGCGAGTCTGTGGGCTCCGGGAGCGCGAAAGGTCGGCTCTTCGGTTGCCAAGCAGGGCGCTACTTCCCCGGCACGTTCGACTGCGAGCCAGCGCTCTGGTTTGGGGAAGAGGAAGTCCGAGAACCTGGGTAGGCCGCTGGAGCGGACCCGGTCGATCTCAAAGGGGGAGCTAGGCGCTGACCCTCCCCCCAAGGCGAAGGCCCAGGACGCACCTAAGGTGGTGAGGGCTTTGATCCATCCGGGTAAGGCCTCTACCGTAGTGGTTGCTGCGACCCTGGCAGAGCCGACTGAGACTACGGTAATGGAAATGGCCTCTGGGCCCAGAGTATCCCTGCCGCCGCGGCGGGAATCCTCTTTCCAGCCCATCGCTAAGACCCCCTTGAAGCCCCCGGTCAAAAAAGAGGGGGGGGCCGGTGGCCATTACAGACTCGGAATCGGCCTCTGAGGAGGAACTGCTGGAGACCGAGAAGGGCCTCAACGAAAGGTCCATAGGCCTCAAGGAGAGGTTCGAGAAGGTTCAATCCCAGGGGACGGTCCCTGCTGACGTAATTGAAGATAGCGACGACAAACAGGGCCCAAGGGAGCAGCCATCCCGTCTGTCGCAGCCATTGCCCAAGCCCCAGAATAGCTCGGCGGCCATTTTGTTGGCAATCCAATCCTTATGTACCGAGAAAAGGACGAGATTACCACGCACCCCGACAGAGGAGCCAGAACCAGGCCCGTCGGAAAGCCCTCCGAATAAGTGGAGGAGAGTCCACCCCGCTCT
Organism: Ambystoma mexicanum; assembly: GCF_040938575.1. Lineage (NCBI taxonomy): Eukaryota > Metazoa > Chordata > Amphibia > Caudata > Ambystomatidae > Ambystoma > Ambystoma mexicanum. Next base: position 1,570,290,124 of record NC_090932.1, read on the forward strand.
GCCCTGCGAGCCTGCGAGACCGGTGGACCCCTCATCCCCCTCGCTGGGAGAGGATACGGCAACAGGGACGGATGATGATGATGATGATGACGGCGGCGATGACACAGCTGACATCCCGTCGTCACCCCCCCACCCCCGTGCGGGCGTCCCCAGCAGACGAGGTTGGCTCTTTCCACGCCATGATAACCAGGGCATCCGAGCTCTTCCAGCTCTGCCCTGAAGAACAGAAAAAGGAGGGGTTTCTGTACCAACGACGAGAGGCTAAGAGGAAGACGGTCCTCGCGGTGCCTTTACTCGACGCCATCTGGGACGAGGGGCTTGCTGTCCTCAAGAACCCTACCACGACACCCGCCAAGAGGGACAGGTACGAGAAGAAGTACCGAGTCCCCGATGCCTCCCCCTTGTGCCTCAGGGCCCAGCCCACGCCGGACTCGGTCGTCTCGGCAGCGGCTAAGAAGAAGGCAGTGGCCATGGCAGCTTCAACTTCCACTTCCCCGCCGGACAGCGAGGGCAAGAAGTTGGACTCAATGGGATGATGAGTCATCTCGTCGGCGGCGACGACGATTAAGGCGGAGAATGCCTTAGCGATCGTGGCCCGCTACGACAGGGAGCTTTGGTTCAAGATAGCTCCCCTGCTAGATTTCCTGCCTGATGACAAAAGGACGGAGGCCCTAGAAATTCTGCAGGAGGGCGAGGTGGCGTCGGATCAGGCCATAATGCTGGCAACGGACATCGCCGATACCGGATTTTGCCAACTGGGCAACAGAGTTTGCCTCCGACCACGGGGATGGCTCAAGGCGACAGACTTTCGCCAGGACGTCCAGACCAGAGTGTTGGACATGCCGTTCGATGGCAACAACCTCTTTGGTAAGGCAGTGGATGAGTCTCTCAGGCCATCAAGACCGACTCGGAGACGGCCTGGGCCCTTGGGGTGCTTCAGCAGCGACGGCCCTTTCGGAGCCCCGGAGGCAGACAGGGTGCCTCCAAAGGATCCAGCGGTGGCCCCTCTGCTTACCGCCAGGCAGCCCGCTCCTCTTCCCAGGAGGCCTACAGAGGTCGCGGCAAGCAAGGGGGATCCCGCCGTCATCGTTAAGGAGGCCAAGGCGGCAAGGCCTCCTCCAAACAAGACTGACCTGGCCGTGTCGTCGGGCCCCCACCGAAGCACCCCGGTGGGAGGCCAACTGACGGAATTCGTCAGCATATGGGAGTCCATCTCCACCGACCGTTGGGTGCTGGACACCCTGGCCAACGGGCACTCGCTGGAATTCCAAAAGAATGTGGCCAGGAAGGAGAATGACGTCCCTCAACTACCGTTGGAAGTAAAGGCAATGCTCAAAAAAGGTGCCATCGAGCTCATCCCCAGAAGGCTCCGGAGTGTACTCGAGGTACTTCCTCGTCAGAAAGAAGACGGGTGGCTGGCGCCCCATCCTGGACCTGCGTTGGTTAAACAAATACATCAAGGCGCAGAAATTCAGGATGGTCACCCTCCAGCACGTGCTGGGACAGCTGGAGGAAGGCAACTTCCTATCGTTGTTGGACCTGGAGGATGCTTACTTCCACATCCCCATTCTAAAAAGGCACAGGAAGTTCCTCAGGTTCGTGGTTCAGTGACGCCACTACCAATTCAGAGCCCTACCGTTCGGATTAATGTCTGGCACCAGTGGCGGCGCGGCTGCGCTTGCAGGGGATCCACGTCTACCCCTACCTGGACGACTGGCTAATCCGGGCAAGGTCAAGGGTCATACGGCGAGGAACGTCTGGTTGCTCACGGAGCTGGGGTTCGCCATCAACTACCCCAAATCCCACCTGGTTCCATCGCAGGTAGCACTGTTTTTGGGGGCGAAGCTCGATACAGTGGAGCAATTGGCCTCCCCTTCAGAGGAGAGGACTAAGACCATCCTGGGCAAGGTGCGGCACCTGTTAGCCACGGACGTGGCCAGGGTGAGGTCCATCAAGTCCCTTCTCGGGATGATGTCCTCATGCATCTACCTTGTGCCCTTTTGCAGACTTCGGATGAGTCCGCTACAGGAGTTCCTCGACGCCCGCTGGTTTCAGGCGAGGGGCTGCTTCGAGGACAGGATCCCCCTTGACGAGGAGTTCCGTCGGGCGATCCTATGGTGGGGCACCCGGGCTCACCTCACGACGGGCACGGACTTTCAAACCCCGGCGTTTCAAGAGTCGGTGACTACGGACGCCTCTCTGGAGGGTTGGGGGGCCCACACCGGAGATCTCCATGCAAGAGGCCTTTGGCTCCCGGAGGAGAGGTCCCTTCACATCAACATCTTGGAGCTCCGAGCAGTGTTCTGGGTGCGCAAGTCGTTCCTCCCGGCCCTCAAGGACAAAGTGGGGAGGATCTTCACAGACAACACCACCACAATATTCTACATACGGAAGCAGGGGGGCACCAGATCCCCAGCCCTATCCAAGGAGGCCCAGGATCTGTGGCACTGGGCCGTTGCCCAGGGGAGGTTTCTGGTTCCATTCCACTTGGCAGAAATAAAAAACGCCATCGCCGACTCACTCAGCAGGGAGCTGCGCTCGTGCCACGAGCGGGAACTGCGCCAGGATCAAGTGGATCGACTCTTCCAACGATGGGGCAAACCCCAGATCGACCTGTTCGCGACGGCGACAAACTCCTAGTGCCAGAGGTTCGCCAGCAGGTTCCAACAGCCGAGGAGCATGGGCGATGCTTTTCCGTTCCCTTGGGACGGCCTGTTTCTATACGCATTCCCTCCATTGCCATTGCTACTTCGCCTCATCAACCAGCTCAAGAAGTCCAGGTGCAGGATGATCCTCATCGCACTGGCGTGGCCGAGGCAGGTCTGGTTCCCGGACCTTCTGGATTTGTCGACGTCCCCGCCAGTCAGGCTGCCGGCGGACGCGGATCTTCTCTCCAGAGAAGGAGGCGCCATTCTCCACCACGACCCTGTCATGATGCCTACCCCCGGAGCACCAGGCCAGGCCCAGCACCCCCGGAAGCAGGCATCATCCCCTCGGGTAAAAGCCCAGCGGCCCCTTATAGGGGCTCTTTGGACTCAATCCTGGCGCCATTGGCGCCAGGCTCATGTTGGACATCAGTCCTGGCGCCATAGGCGCCAGGCTCATAAAGGGAGGTGTTTTGTGCACTTACCTGATGCAGACCATGCTGCACGCTTCAGGCCTCCTTGAGACCTGAAAGGGACTATTTTTTTATAGGGACTATTTTTTCACTTGGGCGTGGCCAGGGAAGGATACATACCTAGTTGGGGAAGGATACATACCTGGAACTTCTTTGGAGGCTATTTAAGCCACGCCCAGACAGCAGCTCATGCTTCGCGTTGTTCTGCTTCCTGCAGCTTAACGCTCACCGTGTCTGCTCCTGCTCCTGGACTCCAGCCACGCCCACCTCGAACCTGGAAGACCTGCAAGGAAGGAAGGAAGGAAGAGAAGAGAAAGGTGAAAACCAAGGACTATTTCAAACTTCTTACCTGCATCCGGAATCTTCTCGCCAGCATCCCTGAAGAAAGACTTCCATTTAAAAGCATTGCGTTGCTCGCTGCAGCGCCACGCTTCACTCACCTGTCCTCGAGACATCTCCCGGCTCCATCGCGGCTGTCAGCATCGGACGCCACATCTCTGCACCTAGGGGAGAGAGGAAGAAACAAAAGGTGAGCAGAAGGAACACAGAAGGAAAGCCTGATTAACAGCCATAATACTTACCGGCTTTTCTTCCACATTTCGGGTCGGCGCTGCCCCGTTGGCAGGTACCGTACCCCGGCCCCTATGGGGAAAGGACAAGGGACATTTCTGGGGAATGATAAGGACATTTAGAGGGATCGCCCTCATCACTACTCACCTCGGCAGTTTAACCCCTCGACGCCTCGCCTTCATTCTGCACCTGAAATAAAGGACAGATCACAGGTTAGAAAGACAACATAAAGGGGGCCTCACTTGAACTTTGAACTTTCATACTTACGGCGCATCGCTCAGGAAAGTCAAGTGGATTTTGCCAGCGCCATTCTGAAAACCAGTGAAGTAACTGGACGAACATGCGCCCCTGCACCAGAAGCAGGATGGAGAGTTCATCCTTCCAAACCATAAGGTGAGCTTAAACCGGGGTTTGGAGGAAGTTAGAGAGGAACGAAGGGGGAAGGGGGAAAGGAGGGAGCTAGCACACTATTCTGCAGACTGTTAATCCCCTTTCTCATCTGCAGAAGGATATTCCTGCGGGCCAGGCAAGCACGATTTGGAGGTCCTGTCCAATCTGTGTTCCGGGTCCTGCGCATCACGCTAGAAGAGGCCACAGCAATCCAGACTAGACCAGCGCCCCTGTGGGAACCAGGTGAGCGTTACAGACCCACAGTCGCTGAACTTGCAGGCCTGGCTCCTGCAGCACTAGAGTTTGGAGGGTACGATATCCCGGCTGATTGCAGAGAGGTTCTTGCAAAGGCCAGGGGGTCCTCAACTCTCAAGTGTTACGGTCATAAATGGAAGAGGTTCTCTGTCTGGTGCCGTGCACAGAAGATTAACCCTCTGCGAATTACGGCCCCTCAAGTGCTGCCGTACCTGCTGGCTCACGCCTCCATAAAGATACATCTGGCTGCCATCTCCCGATATACCAGGACGACGGGACGGGCGTCCTTGTGGTCTCCTTGCCTGGTGAAGGAATTTATGAAGGGACTGTTCCGATCATTCCCGCTGGTGAAGGCTCCTGCCCCGGCGTGGGAGCTTGATGTGGTGCTGACCAGGCTCATGGGGGCCCCATTCGAGCCTATGCATTCGGTGCCTTTGAAGTTCCTGTCATGGAAGACAGCATTCCTCGTGGCCATCACCTCTGCACGAAGAGTGGGAGAGATTCAGGCCCTATCTTGCAAGCCTCCATACTTGAGTTTTCATGACACAAGGGTGGTGCTGAGGACGCACCCCTCCTTCATGCCCAAGGTGCCGTCGGACTTCCACCTCAACGAGCCCTTGGTGTTACCAGTCTTCTTTCCGTCGCCTTCGACGCCGGCCGAGAGGACTTTGCACTCGCTGGATGTAGCTAGAGCACTGAAGTTCTACGTGGACCGCACAAAGAGTTTTCGGAAGACGTCCCAACTGTTTGTGAACTTTGGGTCTGTGAATCAAGGAAAGGCTCTCTCGAAGACTTCCATTTCCAGATGGCTCTCCGGCTGCATCATGCATTGTCACCGGTTGGCAAACCGACCGCTGCCCGGCCGTCCGAGAGCCCATTCGACCAGAGCGATCGCTGCTACCACGGCGTTCCTGTCTGGTGTGCCCCTGCTGGACATCTGCAGGGCTGCTACGTGGAGGTCGATGCACACCTTCACAAGATTCTACTGCGTCGATCGGGACTCCAGGGAGGAGTCCAGGTTCGGCCAAGCAGTGCTGCGCAACCTGTTCGATTAAGGTGAGCCTGGTGAGGAGGTAACAGATGCATAATGTTAAGTTATTGTATTGCTTAATGTTATGCCTGTTGCCACTTCCCGTGGTTGTGCATGTATATACTGCTATGTATTCTTTTATTCATGAGCATGTGAATCCATGCCAGACCCCATGCTGGAGAAAGAACAAGTTACTTACCTGTAACTGTTGTTCTCCAGCATGGGTCTGGCATGGATTCACATGCGAACCCTCCCACCTACCCCTCAGCGGCTCTTCACTTGGTCATACTGCCACTTGGCGTGCTACCAAATCTGAGGATGGCTGCCAGAGGCGGGGCTTAGGGAGAGGGCAGTCATTGGCTGGGGGCAGTAAGACCCAGAGATCAGTGATTGGTTACTACTAAGAATGACAGATCAGAAACGAAACTGATACTGATTTTTTCTTTACCAAGTATTCCCAGCCTGACGGGGAATATTCATGAACATGTGAATCCATGCCAGACCCATGCTGGAGAACAACAGTTACAGGTAAGTAACTTGTTCCTACTCCTTTATCCCAGTCTCTACTGGAAAAGAAGCAGAGTGTTGATACAGAAGCTATTGTTTTACCTCTGCCAGAAACTCCCAGAAACATGTTCATGGTTCAGGGAGTGTTTTGAGGAGACAATGGACGAGGTTTCCTCCTTTGTACCCTTTATGGAGACCTATCCTTTAAGAAAAAGTCTTTAATAGCAGAAGGAGAACCACCAGCAAAGTCTCGATTGATGTAACTGTTCAGCGTGACGTATTCTTAGATAGTCGGGATGAAAATGATGACCAAATTCAGGGTGATGATGGCCAAGGGACATGGTATGATGATCCTAGTGATCCTACCTACTATCACACAGACGTTACTATTTTACAGTCTCTTGAAAGTGCGGTCCTCATCTCCAATTGATGACCAGCTTTTATTCAATGTTCTGCTTAAAAAGGCAGCTAATAATTTTAAAATACAAACCCAAGAGTCTGTTAAGGACACAGACTTTGTGGACGATATTTTCAATGAGAAAATATCGGTCTATCAGTTTATACCATTTCGTCAGTCCTTTAAAAAGAGAATTACACTGTCACTAACTACACCATACCGTACATGTGCAGTTAATCCTAGGGTAGAAATGTTTTTAAACCCGCTCCAACAGACCCGCTGTATATTAGGGGCCATGTCAAACCACCTTCTCGTATTGTTTCTACCACCAGAAAATGGGCAGGCACCCTATTGTCCAATACTGAAGCACCACCTGACAAAGAGTGTAAGAATGTATGCCCTTGGGAAGAAAAAAGCCACTTCTGCAGCTTTCTCTACTCCCATAGCGAACAACACTACGTTGCCTCCCAGTTACAACAGTGCACAGTGGGGCTCAGTGCACAATCTATTCGATTCAGTCCCTCAACCAATTAAGTCACAATTAATTCATATTGTTAGAGGGGAAACAGGTAGCCCATAACATCCTTAAAAACACACTAGATTCCGCTGAAACTGCAGGTAGAATTATAGCGGCAGGTACCGTGCTGAAATGCCATTCCAGGCTTCGCAATTCGGGTTTAAGCCTGAGACACAGGCTACCCTCATCAACATGCCTATAAAGGACTCTGTCCTGTTTGGGAAAGCAGTAGATGACGTGCTAGAAACACCTAAGAAAGAACATGAGACCTTGAAGACTTGGGTCAGATTCCTCATTGAACGTAGGGTTTATTAGCAATGTTTAAAACCAGGTGTTCCCTTCGAAGCAAAGGGTTAACAGGGTCCGTGCATTCAGGGTTTGGGTCAACCTCCTCCCCGTGGAACACTTCTCATAGAACTTGTAGTTTGCTGGTCCGGAAACAAGGGTACCGGAAAGCTTACCGGCACCATGGTTTCCTGACCGGCACCCTTGTAATGAGGCCCAGTGGGTGTTATCAAAGGTGGCCAAAGGATATTCTATCAAATTTCTGGAAACACCTTACCACCATCCACTGAGATCAAGAAGAACGACGCAAGAGCATCACTTGATTCTACAAGCAGAAATACTAACTCTACTACAAAAGGGAGCGATAGAGCTGGTTCCTCTTCTAGAGGTAGACATAGGTATTTATTCAATATACTTTCTTGTCCCCAAAAAGGATTTAAGCATCCGCCTTGTCTTAAACCTGCGTCCTGCAAACATGTATGTCAAGCTCCAAAAATTCAGGATGATAACGCTGCACGAGGTAATTCCACTTCAGAAGCACAAGGGGATTAGATGGCAGAATTGGACGTGAAAGATGCATACTTTCATATTTCAATGTTGCCATCGCACAGAAAATACCTAAGGTTCAAGATAGGAGATACCCACTACCAGTTCAAAGTACTTACCCTTCAGCATATCCTCAGCGCCAATGGTATTTACAAAGGTGCTTGCATTGGTGATGGCTCTTCTGCACAGACAGTCCATTCCAGTGTACTGTGATGAAGCACAAGGCATTGTCACTCCGAAAGGGGGGGGGGGAACTTCTTCAGGAATTTGATTTCCCAAAAATGAGGCAATATCCCGCCCTTTCCCTGACCCTAGAAACCCCCTCCCTAATAAATTCATCAATGGTGGTCATCCTACCATTACCCTAAAAAGCACTGGTACGAGAAAGAAGGTGACCTGCCTTCCTGAAGATTGCCTTGTAGGTACTGACAGGAGGGAGAAGAACAGAGGAACAAGGATTACCTCCAGGAACCACTTTAAACATTCTAGTGGTTGCCAGTTTCCTACTGGTTCCCTCCCAATAGAAATAGAGGCAGAGAACCTGGAGGTATTGTCAAGCCCTCCCTTGAGGAGTAGGGAACTGAAATCTGGTGCAGGAGCAGAAGGGGCTGTGGACCACTATCCTGTCCAGAGAGACGGTGGGGGAACCGTTGGTCCCCAGCAGTCTGTGGCGAACTGAGGAGGCCTGGATCGCTCTCTGGGTACACCCTAGGTGTCATGATGCCTACCTCCAAGGAGCCAGGTCCGACCCAGCAACCCCAGAGGCAGGCATCATTTCCCCCAGGGAAGTGCCAGCGGGCCCAAGCTGGGGCCCTTTGGACACAGTCCTGGCGCCTTAGGCGCCAGGCTCATGTTGGACCCCTGTCCTGGCGCCTTAGGCGCCAGGATCATAAAGCTAGACATGTGTTCAAGTGTTTTAAGGTGCACTTACCTGATGCAGACCATGCTGCTACATCCAGGCCCTCTTGAGGCCTGAATGGAACTACTTTACCTGTGGAACTACTTTCTCCTGGGTGTGGTCGGGGAAGGGTACATACCTGATCGGTGGAAGGATACATTCCTGGCACTTCTTCCAAAGCTATTTAAACCACGCCCGATCAGCAACTCACGCTTCGCGTTGTTCTGCTCCTCGCAGCTGGACGCTCACCGTGTCAGCTCCTGCTTCTGGACTTCAGCCACGCCTGTCAGCATCCTGGGTCACCTGCTAAGAGAGAATTGGAGAGAAAGAAGACCTTACCTGCTAAAGCTGCATCACTGAGACTTCACACCGACGATCCTGAAAGGGAAGACATCATTTTAAAAGCATTTCGCTTCGATCGCTGCAGCGCTGCATTTCACTCACCTTTCCTGGGCACCTCCATCTTCAGCAGCGATCATCTGGATCCGCAGCCACTTCCCGGAGCCTAGAGAGAAAAAGACAAGAACACAAGGTGAGAGAAGGAAGGGAATAGGAAAAGCTCAGTTTCCTTCTAAGACTTACCTGTTGGGTCATTCCCATTTCATTTCGGGTCCTGCCGCTTCCTGGCATTCCGGACCCCGGCCCCTATGGGGAAAAAAGACAAAGACATTGAATGAGCAAATGCAAAGACATTACCCGAACGCTCATCCAGAACTTACCTGTCATTTACTGGAACTGCACGTTTCACTTCGGGCCGGCGCCATATCTCCGGCATTCCGAACCCCAGCCCCTAAGGGGAAAAAGACATAAGCGTTAGCGCTTGCTGCAATAAGATAATGAACATTATTATTAAGCTTGAACTTTTGAACTTGCTACAGACCTCTTACAGCCCCTTACCTGAATAGTCAAGCTTATTTGAACTTCCATCAAACCTCAATCCAGTGAAGTAGCTGGGTTTCAACGCGCCCCTGCATCAGAAGCAGGATGGAGAACTCATCCTTCCAGACCCTAAGGTGAGACTTCACGGGGAATCGAGGAAGGGTATCGTGGAGGGGGGAAGGGAGTGGGAGGCTTGAGCATTATTCCGTCAGTAGGTTATACTCCCTTTTCACGCACAGGGGAATATTCCTGTGAGCCAGTGAGTCCATCTTCATTCAGAGTCCTGCGCTTCACCATAGAAGAAGCATCAGCACTCGAAGCCAGACCTGCGCCTCCGTGGGAATCTGGTGAGCGTGACAGAATGCGAAGCCTACCCACAATTTCCCACCCGGGCGCTATGGAGACTTCCGAGACAGATCAGCTGGCCCAGCTTTTGGGGGAATTACAGGCAGAAGTGCACTCAGCCCGCCAGGAGACTAACGCTCTCAAAAGAGAACTGATCCTATCCAAGGAAAGAACAGATGACCTGGCCAAAAGGTTATTGCAGGCCCAGGCAGGGCACACTCCTTTACCTAATTCCGGAGATACTTCCACATCAATGGGTTTGAATAACCCGGTACAAATCAATCTACCTGGACACATGCCTTTGGCCCCGCCTGAACGTTTTGCGGGGGATCCTAAGAAATATGCCGTCTTTATGAACCAATGTTGTTTACACTTTCTATGCAGACCCGGGGCCTTCCCTAACGACCAGACCAAGGTAGCCTTTATACTATCTTACCTCAGTGGCAGTGCTGCCGATTGGTCTATTCCATTGGTAAATCAGGATGATCCCATGCTCCAGAATTTCCAGGCCAGCATGGGAAGATTGTTTGCTCGACACTCTCAAGGACAGGCCCTTGATAACGAACTGCTATCCTTACGACAAGGTAATCAGGATCTTCTGTCCTACGTTGCCACCTTTAATAGACTGGTTGTGGAAACTGGATGGCCAGAAAACAAAAGGATCACTTTGTTTCATCGAGGCCTGCGCGGAGAGATTAAGGATGTTTTAGCTCAGATAGTAGATCCACCCCAGGTCTGCGCAGACTACATAGACTTGGTGGTTCAACTTGATCACAGACTTCAAAATAGGAAAGCAGATCGGTTCAAGTACGAAACCCGAGTACCGATCAAAACCCCTCTAACTCCAAGAGTACCGACGTATCCGAACCTATGCAAATAGGCGGTGTTAAAGGACCATTAAAATAGAAGGAACGAGAGAGAAGGCGGCAAATGCAACTTTGCCTGTATTGCGGGACTTCCGGTCACTTTCTTCGAAATTGTCCGGTTAAACCACCTAAGAAGGTGGTTGGAGCCACAGATAACAATTTATTGACACCTGATTCGGGAAACGACCTAGCCCGACAAGCGTAGGGGTCCGCTTGCCGAGCTTGAAAACAATCTCTTTGACCTCGCATTTTGTCATGCCAATGGTGCTCGTGGACCCAAAACAGCCTCAGCTGTTGCATGCTATAAAAGCATACATCGACAGTGGAGCTATTGGAAATTACATAGACCATGAATTGGCTTCCAGGATTAAGCTCCCTCTCCGCCTGAAAGTAACCCAAGATGTCATTACTACAGTAGATGGAACCGAAATAGCCTCAGGGCCTGTAACGCATTCCACTGTTGAAATGACACTTGTGGGTCAGGATGGACATCGGGAAGCAATCGTGTTTGATGTGATCAAGGCCCAACAATTTCAGGTAATTCTTGGAATTCCTTGGTTAGAAACACATAATCCCAGAATTGACTGGCGAGCAAAGAAGATAAGTTTTCCTGATTGTGAACCAACTTGTTACCCAAGAAATCCAGTTATGGGTCTAGCCTCAGCAACTTCCACCCCTGTACAGCTACCGTCAGAATACCAAGAATTCCAAGACGTTTTTCAGAAGCACAGGCTACCACGTTACCTCCCCATCGGTCTTATGATTGCCAAATCGATCTGGTACCCAATGCTCAACTACCTTGTAGTAGGATTTATGCTCTTACGGAACCTGAGAACCTACATTTGCGTCAGTATTTAGATCAGTACCTAGCCAATGGTTTTAGTCGCCCGTCCAAGTCTCCTGTCTCCTCAGCTCTGTTCTTTGTGCCGAAAAAGGAGGGTGACCTTAGAACATGTATAGACTATCGCGCCCTAAATCAAATAACGATTAAGAATCGTTATCCTCTGCCCCTGATCCCTGAGCTTATCGACCAAGTGAAAGACGCTGGTGTGTACACCAAGTTAGATCTCCGAGGAGCTTATCACCTGGTGCGTATAAAAGAAGGCGACGAATGGAAGACTGCATTCCGCACCAAATTTGGGCTCTTCGAATATCAGGTGATGCCCTTCGGTTTGTGCAATGCACCTGCTGCCTTTCAGTACTTTATGAATGATGTTCTTCGGGAACTTATCGACGTCTGTGTCATTGTTTATATTGACGACATCCTGGTGTATTCCTCTTCAGAATCCGATCACAGAAAACATGTTAGGGCAGTTCTTGAGAAATTGCGCCAGCACAGACTATTTGCAAAGCTCGAAAAATGCGTTTTTCATACCACAGAAGTGGAGTTTCTCGGATTCATCCTGACACCTCAAGGAGTCCGAATGGACTCGCGAAAGGTGGACGCCATCCTCAAATGGCCATCTCCTAGCTCGGTGAAGGGAGTTCAGAGGATGCTCGGCTTCGCCAATTTCTATCGAAGATTCATCCCGGAATTTTCCCGAACAGTCCAACCCATCACAGCTCTCCTAAAGAAAAACAAACGCTTTGAATGGACTCTTGAGGCCGAACAAGCCTTTCAGGACCTGAAAACCAAATTCACCTCTGCACCTATATTGAAGCACCCGCACCCAGATCTCCCTTACATTGTGGAAACCGACGCATCCAGTTCGGCCATGGGAGCTGTCCTGTCGCAAAGAGACCCAGAAACTAACCAACTACACCCTGTGGCCTTTTGGTCCAGGAAATTTTCTCCTCCTGAAATCAACTACGCAATTACCGACAAAGAGTTACTGGCTATTAAATCTGCTTTCAAGGCTTGGCGTCCCTACCTTCTCGGGGCAAGATACACCATCACCGTAATTACGGACCACAGAAATTTACAGTATTTAAAGACGGCCAAGGCTCAATCTTCACGACAACTCCGATGGGCTCTATTCTTTGCGGAATTTGATTTTGTAATTACCTATCGCCCTGGCTGCAAGAATGGTAAAGCGGACGCCTTATCCCGGATTGGCATGGAAGAACCCAATTCGAGTTTAGAAACTGTGACAATCATACCTGAACAAAGAATCTTAGGCCTAACTTCATTGCAAACTATTGAGGACATCCAAATGCAAGTAAAACAACTGCTAGACTCTTCAGCCTTACTGGAATGGAGTCAAAAGGGTCCTCATTACACCGTTAAGGATGACTTACCCTACTTCCAGGAGCGGTTGTTTCTGCCTAGTAAAGAATTGCAAGAACTTGTTATTACCCATCATCATGAATCATTAATGGAAGGACACCCTGGTATCGCTAAAACGGAGGAAAAAATCAAACGCCACTTCTGGTGGCCTTCTTGGAGAAAAGACATAAAGTCTTTTGTATTTTCTTGCGGAATTTGCGCCCAAAACAAGGGTTAAAAAAAGGCCAGCCGGCCTACTTCAACCCTTGGATATTCCATCGGCACCATGGCACACCTTGTCAATGGACTTTATAACTGACCTGCCTCCTTGTGCTGGTTACAACACTATCCTTGTAATTGTGGATCTATTCTCCAAAATGGCCCACTTTATCCCTTTAAAAGGTTTGCCTTCAGCTTCCACCTTGGCCAAGGAATTTCTGGAGAATATAGTTTGCATACATGGTTTCCCTTCCATATTAGTCTCGGATCGTGGAAGTCAATTTATCTCCCATTTTTGGAAGAAGTGTTGCCAACTAGCACAAATAGATGTGCGGCTATCCACCAGCCACCACCCCCAGACCGACGGACAAACCGAGAGAACCAATCAGACTCTCGAGCAATATCTTCGGTGCATGTTACACCAATCCGAGTTAAATTAGAAAGACATCGTTTGGATTGCAGAATATGCATACAACAATTCAGTGCATTCTGGAACCGGACAAACTCCTTTTTATACTTTGTATTGTCACCATCGTCGGACCTCTGATCTAGATCCACCTCTGACCCTGGAAATGCCTGCAGTAAATCATCTGCATTCCACAATAACCCAAGCCTTCAAAGAAGCTGCAACTCATTTACAGCAAGCCAAGAAAAAGTATAAAGAAAACGCAGATTTGCACCGAAGTAAAACTCCTCCTTACCAAGTAAGAGATCAGGTATGGCTAGCAACGAAACATTTACCCCTCAAGGGCCCGCGAACCTTCAATCCCAGATTCATAGGACCTTATCCCATCAAGGCTATAATCAATCCTGTGGCCTTTAAACTGGATTTACCGTCTAACATGCATATTCATCCAGTTTTTCATGCATCACTTTTGAAGCCAGTACAACCAGGGACCCGACTGTCCAAGCCTCCAGACCCAGTTCAAATTGAAGGGGAATTAGAATTCGAAGTTAAAGACATTTTAGACTCCAAGGTGTTAAAGTCCAAACTCTTCTATCTTGTTGACTGGAAGGGATATGGACCTCAGGAGAGATCGTGGGAGCCTAGTAACCATGTTCACGCACCTCGATTAATACAAAGGTTCCACCGGAGATTTCCGAACAAGCCAAAACCCCCGGACGGAACAACCTTGGGAGGGGCCTTGAGGGGGGGTACTGTCATGATGCCTACCTCCAAGGAGCCAGGTCCGACCCAGCAACCCCAGAGGCAGGCATCATTTCCCCCAGAGAAGTGCCAGCGGGCCCAGGCTGGGGCCCTTTGGACACAGTCCTGGCGCCTTAGGCGCCAGTCTCATGTTGGACCCCTGTCCTGGCGCCTTAGGCGCCAGGCTCATAAAGCTAGACATGTGTTCAAGTGTTTTAAGGTGCACTTACCTGATGCAGACCATGCTGCTACATCCATGCCCTCTTGAGGCCTGAATGGAACTACTTTACCTGTGGAACTACTTTCCCCTGGGTGTGGTCGGGGAAGGGTACATACCTGATCGGTGGAAGGATACATTCCTGGAACTTCTTCCAAAGCTATTTAAACCACGCCCGATCAGCAACTCACGCTTCGCGTTGTTCTGCTCCTCGCAGCTGGACGCTCACCGTGTCAGCTCCTGCTTCTGGACTTCAGCCACGCCTGTCAGCATCCTGGGTCACCTGCTAAGAGAGAATTGGAGAGAAAGAAGACCTTACCTGCTAAAGCTGCATCACGGAGACTTCACACCGACGATCCTGAAAGGGAAGACATCATTTTAAAAGCATTTTGCTTCGATCGCTGCAGCTCTGCATTTCACTCACCTTTCCTGGGCACCTCCATCTTCAGCAGCGATCATCCGGATCCGCAGCCACTTCCCGGAGCCTAGAGAGAAAAAGACAAGAACACAAGGTGAGAGAAGGAAGGGAATAGGAAAAGCTCAGTTTCCTTCTAAGACTTACCTGTTGGGTCATTCTCATTTCATTTCGGGTCCGGCCGCTTCCTGGCATTCCGGACCCCGGCCCCTATGGGGAAAAAAGACAAAGACATTGAATGAGCGAATGCAACGACATTACCCGAACGCTCATCCAGAACTTACCTGTCATTTACTGGAACTGCACGTTTCACTTCGGGTCGGCGCCATATCTCCGGCATTCCGAACCCCGGCCCCTAAGGGGAAAAAGACATAAGCGTTAGCGCTTGCTGCAATAAGACAATGAACATTATTATTAAGCTTGAACTTTTGAACTTGCTACAGAACTCTTACAGCGCCTTACCTGAATAGTCAAGCTTATTTGAACTCCCATCAAACCTCAATCCAGTGAAGTAACTGGGTTTCAACGCGCCCCTGCATCAGAAGCAGAATGGAGAACTCATCCTTCCAGACCCTAAGGTGAGACTTCACAGGGAATCGAGGAAGGGTATCGTGGAGGGGGGAAGGGAGTGGGAGGCTTGAGCATTATTCCGTCAGTAGGTAATACTCCATTTTCACGCACAGGGGAATATTCCTGCGAGCCAGTGAGTCCATCTTCAGAGTCCTGTGCTTCACCATAGAAGAAGCATCAGCACTCGAAGCCAGACCTGCGCCTCCGTGGGAATCAGGTGAGCATGACACTAGGGCAGCAGCAGTCTACAAGTTACTGAGAGAATCGGGAGACGTCCTCACTGGAAGAGAGCAACTGGGGAAGCCACCAAAAGAAGTGAGCGGCTGAGTACCAGGACTCTCGTCAACCAAGTATAAAGGTACACACAGGGGGACCGGGAAGGTACAGGGTGACCCCAAATACCCATTGAAGTCTCAGGTAGCACCCCAAGAAGGTGCAGCATTACAAACCTGGGACAGGGTTATAGGGCCTATAAGAAATTGGAGAAGCCTGTGTTTAATACTGAAAAGGGCAAGGGACCGTTGAACTCTACGGAAGTAAAAGTAGTAGTAGTAGTGGAAGAAGCAGTAGACATTGACCAAAATACAGAGAAGGCGAATGTGTGAGTCACATCCACATGAAGAGAGCCGTACTTGTAATCTTCATAGAAGCCGTACTTGGAAGACAAGTGATCCATGTATGCCAAAGAAGGAACTGAAATACAGGTCTGGGACCCACACACCAAGAAAGGAGAGACAGTCCCTGGCAGGAGAGTATACCAGTGCAGTGGACTGAGGACTTTGTGAGAACGAAGAGGGGGGAGGCATCCTCTTAGCCAACGTTAAAGTGGAAAAGACCACGGAAGAGTATTGTCCCCTTGGCACTCCAGGCCGGGAAAGGTAGGCGGCAGGAGTCATCCCCCTAAAATCAAGACTGGTGAACCATTTGGATATACAGGGACTGATGGGAAACCGACTACCTTGGAAGGCAAGGCGAACCCAAATTGAACTTTAGTTTGTGCACCTTCCGAACTTTGCTTTGTTAAGGAACTTAAAAAAGATTTTCACCTCTCACCTTACTTTGAGTTAATAGTGTAAGGGCAGGAAATAGGTTGTTTTGGACATGACAGTGGACTTCTATTTACTTGACATCCCAACCAAATCCCTAGTTTATTGTTTCGAGGCAGGGAAATTCCTCTTAGTCATAGGGAAAGATAGGTATTTTCCAACCTCTTATACTTTAAATGAATGTTTATACACCAAAACATGTCACCACTGAGTCCGTCTTTTATCTCCGCACCCTTACAATTAGATGACTGGCTGATAAGAGGGGACACACCTCAAATGTGTTCGCAGAACTCTCAGACTATCAACCAGCTTGTTCATTTGGGGTTCTCAATCAACTAGAAAAAATCAAGCCTCGCCCCAAGCCAAGTAAAATAGTTTCTTGGAGGGCTAATTCGAACAGAAGACGCCCTAGACTTCCCCTCCAACGAGATCGTCCAAAACATGCTCTTTCCAGTTCCACAATATGTAGCCATTCATCAGATAACCGCGCAAAAGGCAGTGCACCTTCTGGGAATGATGGCTTCGTGCATTTACCTAATGCCACAAGCTCAATTGCGCATATGTCCAATGCAAGTGTGGCAAGCGAAACAATTGTCGCAACCAATCGTTCTGTCGGAGGATCTAGTAGTGGTTTTTCATCCATTCAATCACTGCAGTGGTGGACAAAAGAAAACCTTTTGAAGGGCAAATCATTCACCTCCCCCGCAGTCGAGACCAGTCTAACAACAGATGCATCACTTTCAGGGTGGAGAGCTCACTTTGTCATCACACCATGCAAAGCGTGTGAACACAAACGTTAACAAACAACCATATCAACCTTCTGGAATTACTAGCAGTGTTCAAAGTTTACAAGCATTTCAACATCAGCTGACAGGGAAGACAGTCCTAGTCATGACAGACATAACTACAGCTATGTGCTTTATAAACAAACAGGGGGCTACACACTCCAAATCTGTCCAAGCAAGCCCAGAACATCTGGATTTGGGCACTCAAACACAATATGTTCCAGGCGAACACAATTGTCTAGCAGGCATGCTAGGCAGAACTTCCTTCAGAGCACGAATGGAAGTTAAATACGCACATTCTACACAACGCCTTCAAAGACTGGGCCCATCCAAACCTAGATCTCTTTGCAACACAAGAGAACGCACAAAACCAAGAATCCACATCCAGATATCCCCAGACAGGGTCCATGGGGAACGCACTGTGGATGAATTGGTCAGGGATATTTGCATATACCCCCTCTGCCCCAACACCACTTCTAAACAAGATAATCCACCAGGAACATGTCAACATGATCCTAATATCAGCAATGTGGGCACGTCAAATTTGCTTCTCACACCTATTGAAAATGTCTCTTTGCCCACCAGTCAAACTACTGTGCCCTTACACCATGTTATCCCAACATCACGGGACAACACTGCATCCATGTCCACAAACACTGAACTTGGCAGCTTGGCTCCTGAAGTCAGAGAATTTGGACACTTGAACCTGCCCCAAAGATGTATGTACCCAATGCATGACACTGCTATTTCAACAGATCGAAACGCTTTGTTTTGTGGTGCAGAACAGAACACGCAGCATCAACCCCATTGACTGCTCATCTTTACATATAGTACACCATCTGCTTTATCTACTGGATTCAGGTTTAGGTTTTAATTCGCTTAGAGTTCACCTAACCGCACTTTCAGCATATACTACATCTCAGAGTAAAATCTCATGGTGGAAAGTTCAGTGGTGAAAGCATTCACGCAGGAGGTTAAGAGGCTATACCCTACAATTTCCAGTCCTACTGCTGGTTGGGACCATAATGTTATCCTTACAAAACTCATGGGGTACCCCTTCGAGCCAATGCATAAAGCCAGTCTTAAACATGTCACTTATAAGACTGTTTTTTTGTTGCTAACACTTCATTTAGGAGGGTCAGCAAACTGCAAGCTCTCTCAGTTCAAGATCTGTTTATTATTAATTACAAGGAGAAGGTTGTGTTAAGTACACATCCTTGTTTCTCCTCTAAATTTATTTCAAAGTTCCATGCCAATCAATCCATTGAACTTGCTACTTCCTTCCAAAATCCAACAGAAAGAAGGCTCCATACACTAGACGTCAGGAGGGCAGTGAAGTTAAGTCTCAGAGGAAGAGAGGTGAGCTGGATAGGTGTTGGAGGAGGAATGGCTAGCTCGTCGGCTTTGTTTGTTGGAATGAGTTGAAAGAGAGATGAGTAGTGGGAGTTTTCGAGTTGTGAGTTTTATAATGCAGATAGGAAAAGAGGAAGTTGTAGCATGACTGGAGAAAGCGTAGAGAGAGGTGAGTAGGAGGAGTAGCAGAAGGGGCCCTAGCGAATGCATTATAGGTGAGTAGCACAGTGTTAAGAGACAGTACAGTTAATAGGAAGCTTGGGTACTCACAGGTGCAATATGGAGAAAAGGAAAAGCAAAGGCTCATAGGCTAAGAGGCAAAGATGCTGGTATATGGCTGGTCTTCACCCTTCACTTTTCCGCCCTTAACTGAGACGCCCCTGGCTGGATGCCCCTAAGAAGTTCCAAAGGGATGCCACACCTCTTGCCACTTGATCGCCATGGGATGAGGCGATTTCTTCCTGATTGGCATTCCCAGAGGAGCCTTTTGTGGCCTTCAGCTGTATATGGAGTTGATCCAAGATGGCGGCAGGAAGTGATATCACATATCCAAGATTGTCACAGAAAATGAAACCCCATGATTTTTACAAAAGCCTGTGGGGAGGGTGGGGGATCGGATTCCCTCCAATCACCCCAAATCCCCAAGACAACACAAAATCGACTGAAAGAAATTGGTATTATTTCTATGCAGCCTTCAAAATGCGGAACTTTCACATAGAAACATAGCACCAACAATAGGCCACAACATTGCAAGGCTTGAAACTACTACTTGAGGGGAAAAAGCAGGAATCTGGCCTTTCACGGCTGATTTCGGGTCTCTAGAACAAGAAACAAATGCAGATAATCCTAGCCCCCTCCATCCTGCTCTCAAGGAAGATCCCCAAGAACCTATTCTTCAAAGAACAGCTTGACAATCACTGACTACTTCACTAAACCCTAATTCTCCCCATCTGAAGATCCCTCTATTTACTGCGCCCGTTATCCATCCCAGTACCTCCGTCACCCCTGCAGCCTTACTTATAACCCCCTGGATGCACCCCGCACTCTGTTACTTACCAACTAGGTTTACAGTTAATATATACATACATGCATACACACATACGCAGTTTGTTTATGGTCATGATACATTATTTTGTTGGAGCGTTTTCTGTACTTTGCTAGGCCCCGCTTAATGCAGAACGTCACCTTCTGTATCAATTCCTTTACAGGTCTTCTTGCATATTTAGGATCCTGGTCTTGCTGCATGACTCACTTTCAGTTCAGCTTCAGCTCACGGATAAATGGGCTACCACTCCCATAACTTTTTTCTGAACTCCTCCGAGATTTATTTTGATCTAATTTTGTTGTGCTTCCTGTATAGTGAAGACCAAACGCACAAAGTTACTGATTCTTATATTGGATGGGGCATCCAAAATTGAAATCCCATATCATCTACCTAATAGTTTGAATACCCGATTCTAAATATCCATTTTAATTAAGCTGGTAAAGCCAGATTCTCTATCATTTTTAACAGCCCCTGACACTTAATTACTAATTGTTTCAAAAGATACGGTTATTCTAAACTGTATAGGATACATTATTTAAAGTACTAGTGTAAGAACCTGTATACACGGGCCAAAGTGCAGGTTTTCATTTACACAGTAGGTCCACTATATATCCTGAGGCAACACCTCCCTCTAGCGGTGACAACAGGCAAAGCTACTGCATCCGACAAACATAAATATGGCCTTTTATTATATTGTTATATGGGTTGGATTCAAGAAGATTGACAACACTATGGAAGTTGTATATTTATCATTTGGGGCTCACAAACCCTTTTATCAACATTGTAGCCCCATCATAATCTTGGCCCTGGCAGGAAATTATGTGAATGAGCCTTCAAAATGTACAAACTTTTAACCCGCAGTTGTGCAGATGGGTCGCAGTCGTTTGACTACCAGTCGATGCAGTGACTATCAGAATCTTCAATGTATTACTACGTTTGTGTTTTGAATATGGCAAATCTGGCAGTGAGAAGCACAGTGGATATAAAAAACATATTTGCCATCCACTTCATCACACTTATTCTGAATGCTGGTTTACATGTTTTAGTCAGCGGATGGATGTTCTCAGCACCAAAGTGCTTGCATGCAGGTTTGTTTCTGTACAATATAAAATACATGTATGTTTCCTGAATGACAGCTTTTTACACAACCTGGTGAATGTAGCACCCATTTTAGAGATGTAGGTGTTGTTGGATGGACATTTTTCCCACCTTGAACAGCAGGATTCTTACCAGTCCCTTTAATTGCCCGGATGTGCTGGGCTATCCTTCTTTCCAAGTCCCAGAGAGAGGCTTATTGTTGCATATGACCTTACCTCTTATGGTTACACGTGTAGATTATGCCATAGGACTCAATGGGGATGGGGACCATGGAAACACTGGTTCCGTCTGTGACAGAGCTCGTGTTTCCATGTCCGCCTGCAGGTGGGTGGTGTTACTTCTGCCAGGTCAGACATGGCGGGAGTGACACCTCCCGCCTGGAGGACTCGGAATCAGCCGGTCCGGAAACAACGTTGGCGTCGGATTTAGCGCCACCGTTGTTTCCGGACCGGCTGACTCATAATGGGGCCCATACTATTTGTCAGTGGCATGCATGCTGCGCATTTTGTTCCACCAGACCAGCTTCACTATCTCAGTGAAGAAAGCCATGTGACTGACAGATGCTTTGTTTTGGGGTATCGCTGGGAAGTCTCCATGTACAGGCATGGAATAGTGATTGACCACATGAGGGGATGTGGGAGCCTGGACAGCCATGACATTCCATGGAATGCAAGGATTTGTAACACTGGCTCGCTCCTTGGTATCCCACTCCTAGTAAACCAATGTGCCTATGTGGGCGTTCTGAACATACCATACTCAGAGCAAAGAATGAACAATGCAATGTGCTACTGTTCCTTTTAGATGCTGTGAAGCACTGTTAGGTGGCAGTTTGGTTTGAGTGTCATTTCAATGGGCAAACCTTGAGATCAAGTTGCAGCCATAAACGATATGAGGAAAGACTTTCCTGTACCCGTGACCCTTGAATCCAGTTAGTAACTCCCCCCACTCAGCTGAGGACTGCATGTAGGCTCTCTGATAAAGATGGGTGATGGACAGCTTACAGACAACCTTTGGTTATGCAGAGCTACCCTACTGATTCAAAAGGGTCAGCCAAATGTTCTCATAGTCGTTTTCTTTATAATGATTTGATTTTTTTAAGCTTGGTAAAACATTGAAAAGGTATTGAATTGAAAAAGAGGTCAAAGGCTCTGTGAATGACAACAACTAACCAATTTGTTGGGAGTTTTTCTTTTAACGAAAATGTCAGCCAGTCGATTTTCTGAAGTGGTTCTCTACTAGAAAATGTGCCACTGTATTTTTGATGAAGTTATGTTTATTACCGAAACTGTTTTTAATTGCTGAAGCTTTCTTCTGAATGCTTATTTTGAGTGAATTGCGTCTGTTGTGCAGTGCAGCCCTTGCACATATAGGACCTTTGGTATAGCACGCTATCCCAAATCCATTTAATAGTCTTGTGTGTTTAAGCCACTCTGCTTCGTAACTATGCAGGAAAAGTGCAGCCATGAAAGTTCCCTTTACAGCAATGAGAACACGTTGATGACTGCTAGTATTTTTATTCTGTTTTCAATGACCTGTGAGATTGTATTCCATTACTTATTTTGGGTTATGCTAAACCGCACAAACTGACGTTCCGCTCTGGGTGAGGGGTTAATCGAGAAGGAAGCAAGATTCCTCAGTGTGCAAACATCAAATAATCCACGAGTGGTCAAGGTCCTCTGGTCCTACAATTCATGTGTGTTTCCTTTTGTTGGCAGGTGGATTGTTACAGCCCGCAGACTGGCCAGTGGACATTGATGCCTTCAATGCCAGAAGGGCATGGTGAACCTGGCATTGCGGTCCTTGGCAGCAAAATCTACGTGCTGGGTGGCAGGTCTCATGACTCAAGGGACCGTATGGACTATGTCGACATTTTCGACTTGGAGAAGAACTTCTGGGACGATGGTCCACCCCTGGAAGACGGCATCTCTGGCATGGCAGCATGTGTGCTGACACTGCCAAGGGCGATAGTCATGCGACAGGAGGAGTCGACTCCAGCCTCTGGCCGTTACATGGAAACGACGCAGATGCGGCAAAACATTGAATTTGCCAACCTACTTGTGAGCCATTGGGAGGATCTAGACTTCTCCAGCGAGGACTAAGAATAGTTAAAAGGACAGCAAAAAACATTTGCAAACTTTACAGGTGTTGTGATAGCCAATGCCTGGGCACTACCATGCCCTCTGGATGATTCTTCCCATGCTTAACCCAGAGAAACTTACCAAAGTACTCGCCTATATTGACATGCAAAGCTTTTCATGGCAACTAGGCTTTTTTTTAACTTGTGGAATTCTTGTAATGGATAACGGATTTTGCTAAATGTCTAATCACCTTTTCGATTTGAAGTCCGATATGTGGTGGCCAATGTCGAGCCTGCATCTTATTACTGAAGAAAAGGGTGCCTTATCGAATTACCTCACCACGTTCTCTCTCTGCCATGCAAAAGGCGTATAGCCTGGCTAGGTCTGTGTGCCAGCAGAAGGCACAGATCGTGATGCGCAGCGTTGGAAGCTATGCCATATGGCATCACGGATTGAGTGAACCACACTTCGTGGGCGCATTCTGCCTAAATACCCAGCCGTGAAATGACACTGATGGAGATTTTTCTAATGGCACAGTGCCCCGACCAGACACAACGTGGAAGGGAATTCTTGCTTTTCAGCTCTGCAAAGAATCAAGTGCTCTTTTTTTTTTGGTTTCTTTTGTGTCAGTTGTATTATGTGTGTCATGCTTATTTTGTTTGTTCAACATCATGTGTCTTCAAAAACAGAAGCCAGCAAGAAGGTGGCATGTTTTCAATAGAATTATTGAGCGCCTGTATTAAATATATGGTTGCTGTCTTAAAAGGCATTTGTGCCCCACGTTTTCCTAATGACCTCTGGAATCGGGCCTAGAGCTTCGCAGGGCCCCTGCTCCACACTACAGACGCGTGGGTGGAGTGAGGTTGGGAAGGATCACTGAAATCGGGGTTAGAGCTTCGCAGGGCCCCTGCTCCACACTGCAGACGCGTGGGTGGAGTGAGGTTGGGAAGTATCACTGAAATTGGGGTTAGAGCTTCGTAGGGCCCCTGCTCCACACTGCAGATGCGTGGGTGGAGTGAGGTGGGGAAGTATCACTGAAATCGGGGCTAGAGCTTTGCAGGCTCCCTGCTCCACACTGCAGACGCGTGGGTAGAGTGAGGTTGGGAGAGGTTGGGAAGTATCACTGAAATCGGGGCTAGAGCTTTGCAGGCTCCCTGCTCCACACTGCAGACGCGTGGGTAGAGTGAGGTTGGGAGAGGTTGGGAAGTATCACTGAAATCGGGGTTAGAGCTTCGCAGGCTCCCTGCTCCACACTGCAGACGCGTGGGTAGAGTGAGGTTGGGAGAGGTTGGGAAGTATCACTGAAATCGGGGTTAGAGCTTCGCAGGACCCCTGCTCCACACTACAGACGCGTGGGTGGAGTGAGATTGGGATGTATCACTGAAATCAGGGTTAGAGCTTCGCAGGGCCCCTGCTCCACACTGCTGATGCATGGGCAGAGTGAGGTTGGGAAGTATCACTGAAATCGGGGTTAGAGCTTCGCAGGGCCCCTGCTCCACACTGCAGACGCGTGGGTGGAGTGAGCTTGGGAAGTATCACTGAAATCGGGGTTAGAGCTTCGCAGGACCCCTGCTCCACACTTCTGACGCATGGGCAGAGTGAGGTTGGGAAGTATCACTGAAATCGGGGTTAGAGCTTTGCAGGGTCCCTGCTCCACACTGCAGACGCGTGGGTGGAGTGAGGTTGGGAAGTATCACTGAAATCGGGGTTAGAGCTTCGCAGGGCCCCTGCTCCACACTTCTGACGCGTGGGTAGAGTGAGGTTGGGAAGTATCACTGAAATCGGGGTTAGAGCTTCGCAGGGCCCCTGCTCCACACTGCAGACGCGTGGGTGGAGTGAGGTTGGGAAGTATCACTGAAATCAGGGTTAGAGCTTCGCAGGGCCCCTGCGCCACACTGCAGACGCGTGGGTAGAGTGAGGTTGGGAGAGGTTGGATAGTATCACTGAAATCGGGGTTAGAGCTTCGCAGGATCCCTGCACCACACTGCAGACGCGTGGGCAGAGTGAGATTGGGATGCATCACTGAAATTGGGGTTAGAGCTTCGCAGGACCCCTGCTCCACACTGCAGACGCGTGGGTAGAGTGATATGATATGGCATTTGTAACGCGCCTATACACAAGTGTTTCAAGGCGCGAGTAGAGTGAGGTTGCAGACGCTTGGGTAGAGTGAGGCTGGGAAGTATCACTATAGCAGTGCACATGCTTCCATTGGCTCATCAGAGTGATACATTTCTGATACATGATCATACACAATACAAGAGGTCCAAGTAATGAAAGAAGATTCTATAGATCCAACAACAGCATTTACCCTTCAGTGTCACAATTCTCAAAACCAAAAACACCTTCGAAAAGTGATGGTATCTTAGTTTCTGATGCATTTTCAAATATTCATGTACTCAAAAGCCAAAACGTGCAAAGAACTGTGGAACTAGAAGACAAAGAATGTATTGAAGCTCTTGTGCTGCCGGCAAATGTCCTAAACCCTCCCCACGCACTCCTCTAACCTTGGTGCTTAATGCTGCCTGCTCTTGTACCATGGAATGAATGGGTGGGTGTGTACAGCTGCAGCTCTACCAACTGAAGCACCGCCAGGTACTTTCTGTTTTGTAGTGAATGAACTTATTAATACATGGGTGGCACAACCTTCAAAGGTCAAACACTAAACCCCCACTCCCTGCCGACCTGACATTAGTGCCTACTGTGTGCATCTTCTACTCCCTGTATGCCCACTTCCTGCATGTACATTATACCGGACACCCTATGTTCCTGTTGGTATGGTTGCCCACTACCCGCCAATTGGGTAACTCGACGCTCGCTCCCAGCTTCTCTTGTATGATTCCTCACACATTTTGACATCCGCGCCCCCTCATTGCTTCTATTACGCACTAAACACTTCCTGCCTGTCTGTCTGGCATCCGTGGCAACTGCCTGCCACGCCTTGTGGTGTGTTTTCCACCTTGGACATGGATGCATACGCCCCACTACTTTTCTGACCCTATACATCCACACCTCGCCTGTCTTGACATCTAAGTCAATTTCCTACTTGTCTTGTTATATTAATAGCCACTGCCTGCTTGACACATTTCCTGTATGCCGCGTGGTAACAGTGTTCTATCTGTGCCTGCTTTGTGACAATAGCAGCCACCAAACTTGTGGTTTATAGTGGCTACTTAACTATCTTGCAGCATCAGAGCCCCATTGCAAGTCTGTCCTGTCATGCCAAATCATGACTCACTCTCTGCCTACATTGTAGCGCCGCTACCACCCGCCAACAATTAGATTAAAAAAACGACCTGTTGTTTATCTGCAGTGACACCAATGACATAAGTGCATACAATTTCCCTTGGAAGGACCCTCTGACAGTGCATGACATGTCGGGGGCACTTGCTGTAAACGTGGAAATTAAAGGGCACTGACTTTAGCTATTTAAATAAAGATGGACTTTACACATTTCACCACCGTTTCATTTTAAATAGTTCAAGTCTAAAGATGCTGGTTAAAAAGTGTGCCTGCGAGCAGTAACCTGGAAAATCTGAGCACATTGGAGAGAGAGTGAAATGCATGGGTAAGTTTGTCCTCAAACTCTGCTTTCCTTCCTGCCCATTGTGTAACCTTTGGTGTACAATTAAATCATTCATTTCTCATGTCATTAATGATGGCTCACGGCCCAGTCAAATCACGCTTCTTCAGCAAAAGTACCAACTGCACGAATATAATAAGGATGTTTACATTGGAGTGTGGCGCACACACTTAATTGAGTTAATTAAGCAGGCACTAAGGTGAACGGCAAGCCCATTTTAAGATCACTATAGAAAGTCCCCTGTTTAGCAACCACTCGTAGGCTAAACAGGGACAGTGGTTTTGCAGATTTAAAGTCATTTGAGTCTCGTGGTGTTCCGTGCCGTTTTGTCTATC
The DNA here is from genome assembly GCF_040938575.1 of Ambystoma mexicanum. Classification (NCBI taxonomy): domain Eukaryota; kingdom Metazoa; phylum Chordata; class Amphibia; order Caudata; family Ambystomatidae; genus Ambystoma; species Ambystoma mexicanum. The sequence continues at coordinate 1,570,316,821 of NC_090932.1, forward strand.
CAGGACTGTGGTTGTCCCTCTGAGCACAATAAAGGGGTTTGTGTTTGTGCGCGAGGCATTGTTACAAGCTGCACAAGCGCTACATGCACCCGCTAAAGCCAGTTGCGATCACTGCATGCCATAGCATACCAACACAAGGCCAACGCCGGTTAATCTCCTCGTTTCCTGAGAAATACTGGAGCAAAAAAGGGCAACGTTCTGCGCTGAAACTCAAATCGTGGTCTTCGATGGGAGGCTGCCATGGATTACCACACTTGAGATTTTGCGTTTAGCACTCTGGGTCAGGCGTTCCCTCCCTCTCTTATGTCTGAGTGCTCCTAAAAAAAAAAAACAAAGCAGAGGCGGATAATTAAGCATGTGAAAGGCTGCAAATCCTCTCTCTCAGTCCAAGAAATTGCTGGTGAATATATGGGTAAAGGGGAGCAAGTGAGAAGCAGAGGGGAAGTGTGGCATATAACCTTTTCCCAGTGCTCTGTCTTAGTTGGGCCTTAGAATCACCCTCGCTGTCTCGCAGAGTCCTAATTACTTGCTGCCCGTCTGTTACGAAAGAATTCTCTTTATCGCATCTTTTCCTCCATTTGTATGAACCCCCAAACTTTCATCTTTTTATTTCTGAATCTAACCTGAACTTTTTGCATTGCAGTGAAGTCTTCAGCTTCACTCCACTGGGCCTTTGCTCATTTGTCTTGGGCAAACGGACATGCCCTTCAGGCTGTCAGTACTTGGAAACATTGTTTCCCTTAGTCTTTTTACATTGTTGCCACTTGTGGTAACTTTTTATCATTGTACAGTGCATTTTACAATGGGGTGCACTTTTTGTTTTGTCCTAGACTAACACTTTTGAGTTACTTTAGGTGTGCCTAAGCGACAAGCTGGTGGCAGCAGTTACGTTTTGCTATTTTTGCTATTTTTTTATTTTTTATTTTTTTTACTCATTTATTTTCAAGATTTTCAAATAATCAAAAAATACATCACCAAAAGTTCAATAGAGTATAAAAACATAACACTCTACATTAAATAGGTAAGGAAATAAAAGTAATCCGAAGCATGTATAAATACTGAAACATCAGACATTTCAAAACCAATTACTAACCTTTCTTAAAATAAAATACCTAAACACAGTCTTACATTTTGAAAATTCCAACACAGAACAACACAAAAGACATACAGACATCTCACAAACTCACACAAAACAGAACAAAAACAAGACTGACGAAGAATCCTCAATTAAAGCACATATACATTATCAGGTAGTCGGATCCAATAGGAACAACTAATCATCATATACACAGTCACCATATAAATCCATAAACGGCTTCCAAAGAGCTTGATACTTACTTTCCTTTCCTTGCCTCACAAACATCACCCGCTCAAAGTTCGATAATACTAACAGATCATTAATCCAATTCTCTACTCTAGGCTTCTTCCTCGTCTTCCATACCATTAGTATTTGCTTCACTGCAACCACAAGCGCGTTATCAATCCATTGTCCATATTGACGAGCAACCGCACAACGCCCCCTACCCGATAAAAGCAACACCTGCATAGGCATCCTGGGAAAACATATTTTTTAGTGTGTTTTAATGTAGCCTTACTGTGTTTACCACATTTGTTTACCTACTTAGGCTAGTCTCCAAACATGGCCATGCCACAATGTTTTCATTTGTCCCCTGGCCTTCTTGTCACAAACTCTTCTTCCTGACCTTTGAGGACAGGAAAATCCTTACATGGACTTCCAGTGCCTCAGATAGCTGAGGCATTTCACAGGCTACTGCAGGGCCATGTGTGTTTGCTGCTAGGAAGTGGTTTGGGACTGTCCGGTCCCAATCCACAAACTGGTTTCAGTGTGTCTGAATGGTGTGCATGAGCTGTGCCACCAAAGGTCCTGTTTTGAGCCACTGTTAGGGGGGTGTGTGTGTGGGGGCCAGACCTTGAATTGGCTAGTGGGAGTTTCGGCTCTTACCTGCCTTTCGAATAAGAGGATGTCCCCTGCACCTGTTTCACAGACATCCTGGAAGAAACCTAAAGGAGCCAAGTATCCTGCCCAGCTGCAAGATGTGTAAGGAGACCATGAACCTGTTGGAAGAGGGCGTAGCGACCAACATCTGCTGCTGTCCTGGCAGAGCCCTATCTTGTAGGTGATCTCCAGAAGTCCTGGGAAGGTCCTTCGACCCATGGGGTGGTGGGACCAATTGCCCTCAACGTCAGCTCGGAGTCCTGCAAAAAAGAACCCTTAGAAGTCCCTCTTGATCACCCAGTGGCTGACAAGCACAGAGTTTGGGTTACCATGCTGCAGAGGTTGCTGTTCTGTGTCGAGGCTTGGAACTTTGGTGATCCACAGCTTATGCTACAGGAGTCGTCTAACAGATTTCGTGTTTCCAGTAGCCAGGAGACCCGAGCTAGGAGGCAAAGTCTGACCATGTGTGCATCAGTGGCCATAGGTCAAAACAGTTTTCCTGAATCCAGTCCTGTGCTGAGAGGGGACCTGCATCTAGTTCTTCTGGATTCTCCATCCTGAAGACCTTGCAGCAGCATTTGTCGCCGACTGGAGACGTGTTGGAACCTGCAACCTCTGTACATCGAGGACCGGAGCTGAAGGTGGGAAAAGCTACCTTGGACCCTCTTCTGAGGACTTGCCAAGTCCTAAGAAGAATCGGAGTATGGAGGGTTAGTTGTAACAGTACTTACCTGACCCCCATATCTCCCCTTTAGAAGTTTGGTAACTTTTAGAAACTTGTATAACTTTTTGGCTTCGCAAACATTCTGGAAGTGGGGGACACTTTTATTCACTAGAACAACTTGTTCTCTACCCCTTTGGAACTCTTCATTGGACCCCAGAAGCCCCCCACTAACTTTTTCCCATCTCACAAAACTGTGTGGAACTTTGGTGAACGTTTGGGCTTAAGCCTGCATACATTTTAGGGATGGACCTGTAAAGTGAGTGTTGTATCTGTAGTGCTGCATACTAATACTTACCTTCTTTTGCAGGGTTTGTTATGTATTTTGCCCTACTCCAGTGATTGTATAAATGTATCATTTATTTAGTTTGTGTGATATTACATGCTAGTAGTCATTTTTCGTAGTGTTATATGTCCATAAATAAATATCTCTTAAGCAGGCTCACCCCTTCTGAGACTTAGCATTGACAGTTCGTCTAGCCATCTTGAATTGGTTTGGCTACAGCTCACAGAGTTGTCCCTGTCACTACACTAGATTGGCCTCCTTTACATCTGTTCACAAGGCCAGAGTACAGAAAGCCAGCCAAACACTGTCGCTGTGGCCTTAGGTTGCTCTCATTTGAAGGTTGTCTCCTTAGCTCTCCAAACAAGCCAAAGCTACCCATATGCGTCAGGGTAATTCTCTCCCAGGAGTAACTTGTTTAGCACCATTGTATCCTCCTAATGACAGTGCCTTAAGAGGATTTAATTTATATACCATTTAATGCCGGCAGGTAACTTAAGATCTTCCACTTTTTTGCAACTTGGGAAACAGGCAGATATGAGGTGATTGATGCAGCAGAAGTTGTCAGCAATGCTCGTGCTCGAAGTGTGACTTGCTACAGCAATGCTAAGAGCCTTGAGTGATGTGCCAAAGGGACTGGAGGGGTTTCAGAGTGCAAGATAATGCATGGGCACCACAAGAATGTTCAGCAGTGTTTTGACTGGGAGTGGCTTGTGTCACAAATCACATGTGGTCCGCGGGTGCTGAGATGAGACTGAAAGCAATACCAAGGAGCTCTAAGGTTAAAGGCAATCGAAGAAAATGATACGTTCAGTGCCATATCTACCGCCTGGGTGTCAACCATTACCCCCAATCTTTTCTTATCCTGAAGCTGGAAAAGGAAAAGAGGAAAAAATAGGGTGGGGTTAAATTGTTAGCGGATCATTTTTGTACATGTTTGCCATCAGTATATCACTACAGCCTTATAGACTGAGAGGAGGGGTTGTTATCACAGGATAATGACCTGCCATCAAGTTATGGCCCGAGGTGAAGCCGAAGGCCATAAATTGAGGAAGGTTGATTATGCCAAGCGATAATGACCCCTTCTGACGTACATAAACCATTAACATATGGTGGTAGTAGCAATACATGTTTTGGGCCTTTGATGCTGAAGTAAAAAAAATGGTGTTTTCAGAGTGAGTAAAGTAAGAGACAAACTGAGTTCGTAAATTAAATGTGATTTTATTTTCTTAGTTTTTAAATAACATGGTTGTCTTCAAGTTAAGCATTTTAATTGCCACTTGGTTGAACTGAAATAGGTTTAACATGTGCATGCATGAGGTGTCAAGTACAAGTAAATGATTTCTCTAGAAGAAAGTGAAAGTATTTTCCAATGTTTTTATCTATTGTGTGTTCATTAGCATATTGCAGCAAAAAGGTCATCCCAGAGAGGAAGTGTTTTGTGGAAACAAAATCTTGCCTGTAAATTGAATTGTTTCTCAGTCTCCTGAAAACAGAATGTGGTTAATACCAGTAGTTATTGACTGTACTCTAAACATTCTAATTGGTTGAGAGGTCAGTAATGATTTCGATGTGCTAAAAGTTATTATTAGCATACTATTTTGCCTTGCATTGCGCTCGCTGGAAGGCTTTATAAGTTGCTGTGTTTCTACCTTTTATTCTGTACTTCTTGCACCCGTACCTCATCCAAGCTCTGATCTGTACTCACATGAGGAAGACAAACTGGAGATTTTCCCCCAAAAGTTGCCTCAAGCTCCAGTGCTCTTGAGATATTCGGTGCTCTGCTTCCTGTTTTTGTCTTGCTTCTTCCAAACCACGTGGCATTGATCAGACTCATTGGTCAAATGTACTTGTCTTCTTCCTGCTGCACATGCTAAGCCTGCCAATACTCGTTGCCTTTTAGTGTTCACTGCTGTTGCCCATTGCCTCACACCCCTAGTACCTCAATGCCAAGAGCACGCCCAGACCTTCTGCCCATTATTCCAGTTGTCCTGAGAAGAGGGGTGGCATATAGCTAGGTAATGCCTCGCAGAAGAGCCCAGGCTGCCTCGCTCAGAGATGGCGCCAAAGGAGGTAAGAAGGAATATAAATCAGAAAAAACATTTCTGCAAAAAACATTTTAGAAGAAAAAATAACTACAGAAAAAATCAGCCACAGTTGGAGTACACACAGAGGAAGATAATGGCACTCCTTTATAACATGGAGCATTATACTCAAAACAGTAATAGAAAAAACACAGAGCAAAGTGGAAATCAGTCAGGAACACCTGTGACTCCATTCCAATGTAATAACCAACAATGTCCAATTTTTGAGGCTACAGGATAGTTCTGAGGTGAGCCTGGGAGCCAAGGACTAACATCTGCACTGTGATGTAGGCCTGCAAGGAAGTATACATTGGAGCTGTCGGGTACCCTATATATTTCTTTTTTGGAAGTTTCTTTATTAAAATGTTCAAAGAGAAACAAATGCACAAAAACACAAATAAAAAAAGAATACAATAATAACATTAGAGCAATATCAATAAATACATTCTTATTTTTCTTTCCACCCCCATTATATTTGTTTTAGATCATTGGAAACACCCCATGTGGAAACGTATTTATCCATTTCTCTCAACCTCTGATACTTTACTTTCTCCCTACTTCAAAGAATAGAAAGGTTGTGTAACCAGTCATCAATAGAAGGTCTAGCATCACTCTGCCAACATTTTAAAATGTGTTTCTTTGCAACCATCAGCGCCTTATATACCCAAAAGAGTACATCACAGACACCCAGAGATCTATATGAAATAAACCCAGCACACATATTGATGGAGTACGAGGGAACGAAAAATCCGCTGGATGACTACTTCCCAAAAACAAGTTATTTTCGAGCATGACCAAAACAAATGCAAACCCCTTCCAGCATCTGATTTACAATTCCAGCAAATATCAACTTGCATAGGATTACTGCGGCTCATCTTCGAAGGGGACCAATAAATACAATGTATCACCCACTGTTAAGTAAATTTCAAATCTAGAGACATTTTATATCTACAAGGGCCTGTACAAATGCGATTCCACTCACCATCCGAGAGATCAAAACCCAGATCTGAACTCCATATCTCCCTACCGCATTCAGATGCCACATTAACATCCTTTGGTGCAAGGAACTTATACAAGGTGGGGGCTGAAAGAGGTTCAGTCCTAGACAAATGCAATATAGGGGAGACATTATGTACAGAAGCATTCAACGGCGCAAATAATAATTCGCAAATCTCACAAAGTACACGATAACAGCGTATTTCTGACAGTCACAGCTTATATTTAAGTCTCAAGAACTCAAAACTGAGCATGGAACTTCCATAAAAGATTTGCCCAGTTTTCCAGATACCCAAAGACTGCCAGGAGGGCCACGATATGGGATGATTATTAAATTGAATCGCTGAGTTTCCCCAAATAGAAGATTCCAAGCTCAGAAGGTATTTTACCCCTGAAGTCTCACAGCATTTCTTCCAATCTTTCAGGACATGCCTAATGAATGGGGACGTCTTATCAATAGCACATTTATTGTCCCTACTAAGGAGGCAATCCAGAGGAATTGGAGAAACAGGATTTCTCTATGATAACTTACCCTATCATATGCCTTTTCCACATCAATACTAACTGCAGCGTAAGGGTCCAATGAATGACCCTTTAAATGCACATGATCTAAATGCTCTCTTTAATTATCAAAACTATTTCTGCAAATAATAAAAACCTGTCAGGCTTTGGTGAATCAACTTCGGCAGCAATTGGTTAATTTGTACTGCATACATATTTGCCAGATGTTTGACATCAGCATTTCACAGAGATATGGGTCTATAACTTCCACAGTTTGAATTATCTTTCACAGATTTAGGGATCACAGAGATCACTGCAATTTTCATGGAATCAGTCATCTGTTCGGAATTAAAATCTCTGTAAAAAGATCAACCATAAAGGGCATAAGGGAAGCACTAAATGCAGCATAGAATACAACCGGGAATCCATCCAGTACTGGGAATTTGCCGGGACACATCATCCCCATGGAATCGATAATTTCCTGTACAGAAATGGCTCCATCCAAAATAAGTCTACCACTATCATTTAACTCCGGGTTACAAATACCTTGTAGAAAATCAGCCACTCCAACTTCATCTACAAATCCATATTCACAATACAATGATGTATAAAACTTTCAAAATGCACCGCAAATGTCTTCTTTTTTTCTCAAAAGTTTGCATTTATCTTCTGAAATAAAAAGCACTTGTTTCCCCCTCTCTCTTCCCCGCAATCTGTCATCCAATAATGTTCCAGATCTTTCCCCATGCTTCCAATACACTTGCCTTGTATAAAACTAAATCTCTCTCTGCCTTACAGTGTATCATTCTATCTAAAGAACATTTTGCATTCATCATAGCCAATAAAGAATTAACTGAAGGATTGGCTGTATGTTCGGCTATACGTGGTTTATAATCTGATTCCAATTGTTTATAATCTGCTTTTCTCATGTTCTTTTTGTATGAGGCATAGCTGATTATCTTACCCCGGAAGAAGGCTTCCAACGCATCCCAAATAATAGTCAGTCTGTCATTTGATTCAGGATTTTGCTCAAGGAAAAACGAGATCTCTGTTCCAATTTGTTTAATGAAATCCTAATCCAACAGTAATCAAGTATTAACTCTCCATTGCCGATCAGTTTTCCCACCTCCCAGCGAACGGCGTAATTGTTCACATATGCATAATCAGAAATCACAATATCACCCATCACCAATATCACCCATATCTGATGCATTCAGATCACCATACCTGCTTACTAAAAATAGATCAATTTGAGCAGAAGTGCCATGCGGTACTGAACAAAAACAATATTGTTTTTTTTATAGTTTATTCGACGCCAAATATCTTGTAAGTCCCATGACTGCATAAGCTTTAAAAACGCTTTTCTGGCCCTCTCCTTCGCATAAGAATGTGATATTTCCGATTTATCAAATGCCTTATCTAGGATAGTATTGAAATCCCCACCTATTAATATTGACCCATTACCCATGTCTTTTAGGACATCATCCAATTTCCCCAAACATTTAAACTGAGCTACATTGCAGGTATATACATTCAAAATAATTAAATGTCTATTTTCCACCTGCAGCCTAGTTACTACACATCTCACCTCTATCAATATTCACTTTTTCTTAAATAGAATAGCCATTACTAGCAAAGTAACTGGAATATTCTTTTACATATAAATTATTTAATATTCAATCTATTTTTTCATGTTGCAAATGGGTTTCTTGGAGTAGGACAACGTCAGGTTTCTTTTTGCCTAAAAAGTAAGCACCTTTTTTCTCTTAATCAGGTTGTTCACCCCCTTCACATTCCAACTTAATACATATTGTTAGTCAGCCATTACTGCATAAATAACCTATGCCTTGCAACTGTTCTATTAAAAAAATTAATGGTCACACTCTCAATGGGACTTGTATCTGGTAACGCGAATACTCACCTTTCAGGATTCATTTTATTGACATATGAGATGTTAACTCAAGAGTGAGAACTCCAAATATTAGAAAGCTCTGCAAAACACTGATTACGTATAGTATCAGATCTAAATAATAAACTAAACATCCAAGTGTAAATAATAACTTAAAAGCAATAAACAAAATGAGTAAAAAACAAACTGAGGCCAGAACATGATGAAAGAATAGCTAATAGAGAAGCAACAGCTGCCCAATATTATATTAAAACACATTCAAACGAAGAGGAAGAAAGCACAGAGTAGAAGATCTGACACTGAATTCAACAAACATAGAAAGACACACAAAATAATTACATATATTTCATCTACAGTTAATTAAACATGAATACATTAAATTGTCCATGATTTCAGCAAACAAAACAATTATACATTAAATATCTTCATGAAATAAATCAATGTATACATACTACCTATTGTCATAGCCACTCTACAATAGGGTAGGATATAGCATGTCTCAATAAACGAAACTTAACGGTCACCCAACCCAAACTTTAGCCTGCGTATTCATTAATAAATCCTAAACATGAGAATTGACAGTCATCTGCTTATAGCAGATATCTAGCGTTCTGGAACTTGTCAAGTTGATTGGGGCATACCACAACTCTCATTTATATTTGATTACATTTGGTGCCATCAGCATTACCTAATTAGGACCAAAATCCATTTACCTCAAAGTTAAGGATCACACATGTATCTATGTGTTTCACTTAATATACACCTCTTTGTATGCAAGCAAATTATGGCCCTTGCAAACCATTTTTGGAAACTACATGAAAGAACTCTTTTTTTTTAAAGTTTGCTGCTGCATTTTCGCATGGCAAAATAATTGCATGTCAAACAAGTAGCAGCATGATACAATGCCAAAATGTCATCTAGCTTCCATATACTTCTAACAATTATGACTGTATGAACATTCATTTATATAAAGTGGATTAGAATAGTGAGGTGGACCAACATATATACACCAATCCCGATTGATCTAGCAGTTAGTCCAGTCGATAAGGATTTAGGGCACAGCACCTTCGCAACTCACATTATCAACATGTGAATAGTTGACATCAATCCACTTAAACGTTGCTTGATAGACAAAACTATCTAGACAACAAGCTTACACTTCTAGTTGTGGTGTCGTTGACACACCTGTATTTCAAAACGACGTCATGACTGAATAGGACAATGCATGTTTGATTTTTAAAAAACACAAAGAAACTATCACGACTTAGTTGAAACAAGGTGGTAGCGTACCTAACAACAAGTAGATTGACATTGAACATAGTGACACATTTTAGATGGTATACAATGTATGTTCCCCATTCTATCCCTAGTCTTGTGTGTTTTCCCAAACCATGCTTGTGCAGATAAGGAAAGGCCACAATGTATATAAAGGCAGAGAAAGTGACCGCTGCTCTGCCTCATCTGCTACTGTCCCCAGAGCATGTAATACAAATAAAAAAGCTGGTTTATTGAAAGACGCAAGCCAGCTTTGGTTGCTCAATTGAGGGTTCTGCTATCTTTCATTCGCAGTGCCGTAGCGTGTTTCAGAAGCCCAAAGTCTCATCTGTTTGGGAGGAGAATGAGAGCCTGGTGCTAAAAGGCAGCAGTGATCACGACTGTCCATGGTGTAGTTTCAAAATAGTGGAGGATGGTAAAAGCTAGCAGAGCTGCAACCGGGTCTGGAAGCCAATTGTAATATGCTGAATCAATAGCTCCTGTGGTCTGCTCCTACTCACAATGCATGCTCAAACATTGCATGCACCAGAGAGTGCTTGAGCAATCATACATCTCATTGCTCATTCAGCAGCAGAATGAAAGGCACAGGAATCTGTAGGAAGCAGGAAAGTGGTGAGTACAGAGATTGAGGCGGAGACTACTGTAAGGAAGTGATGTAAGGTGGAGCGAAAAGAGATCACAGGGAAAGGAGAGCCAAGGTGAAGGATGGCGTATTAAGCAAGGAGGTGGGAGGGATATGAGACTGGAACTGAAGGATGGAGACTGGTGCGGAGACTAAAGGAAGTCAGCAGAAGTGAAGGAGGGAGATGAAAATGCAGAGGTGAATTTGAGAGAATCAAAAGGAGGTGGGCTAAAGATTGATGAGACGAGGTGGATTAGGGAGAGAGAGGGGACAAGCAGAGGTAGAGGAGCCTAGAGCACGGTGGAGTGGCAGGGAGGGACCACTGAGGTTAGGAGGGTGTAAGTGAAGACCAGAAAGGAGTAAGGAGGGGAAATGATAAAGAGGAGCCCAAAAGATGGTGCATGAAGGGAGAAAGCTTGTCAAGACCCAAGGCCCTACAAAGACACCAAAGTTGGTGGAGGGGTCAAACCCACAGAAGGTCCAGATACTTTAGCAAAGGGCTTAAGCCTAAAAACACCAGGAACCAATGCATTATTAGGTGTCTGACACCTTCCCCATAACACCCAAGGTGGTGATGGTGTCAAATGTTACAGATGTTGTGGCATTACAGTGCACTATCCTGATGGCTTCAATGAAAGCCAGGAAGGGTTCTACACAAGGCTTAAAAAGACGTTTAGATGGCTGAAACCACAAAGACGGCAGATGTATTTAAGAGAGAGCAGTCTGTTTGTGCTTTGAGATTCCACTTTGGCACCTTATGTAAACCTAATTCCTTGTTTTGTGTTGTGTTTTTTTAATAAAAGGCATTCATCTTCCTACTTGGACTAGGGTGGTCGGTTGAGCCCCTAGTTATGACATAACATACAAGTTCTACTCAATGTAAGTGTAAGGTGGAGAAGGAGGATGGAGGAGACTAAAGAAAACCAGAGAGAATCCATGGAGAATGTAAAAACCTCTTGGGAATAGAATACCTCAGAAGATGGTGAGACGACCAGCATTGGTGATTAGGCCAGTGCACTAGAAGGGATCCACACAACGTGCCCCCAAATCAGCTGAGTCGTCAGAGCCTTCAGAGAGCCTGACACCTAGCAAGTACTCTTGTGGAGAAACCACATTCTGGAAGAACTTCGGGTGGTGATAGAATGGCTACTAAGGCTCCCAATGGGTGGCTAGACAAATAAAATATATGGACATGACGGTGGAAGAGGGAAGTAAATAATCCCCCTAAAATGAGGTAGGTGTCCGAAAAGGTGAGATTTACGTGCCAAAAAGTTTTCTATTTCAAGATCCGTCCAGATAGAATTTGGAGAGCAGCGGTGTCCTTAGAGGAGGGTATAGTGCGCCACATGCCCAAACAGGTCTGAAAAGATAAGTATCCTGAATAATGGGACGTTCGCGCTTGCAATGAAGTCACTAAAGCAGAGTGATACCCAGATGTTTGTATTTATTACGTTTCTATGTATTTTATTATTTTGTTAAATAGTTTATGATTTCACGTTTGTTCAAGTAAGCCGACCTGTTTTGTGTCGTCAATGCTTTATGGAAACCTCTTGCCACCACAAGTCAAGGCAGAGTTTTTGTTTCTTTGGACAAACATTCCTTTGTTGCATATACCAGGAAACTGGATTCAGAGGTGTTATCTGTATAACAGCATGGATGCTGAGGCAGCGTTTCATTCTACTTAACATCAGCAGCTCAAGAACAGGTTAGCCATCGATCTGGCAATTAGGCCCAGGGACTGCCAAACCTCGACAGGAATTTAGGGACAGTAAAAACAGCTTCTTAATTTTGAGTGACACTGGACATGTCAATGTCCAAGATGTCCTGGTGCAAAGATAGATATCCTGAACATTTCACAGGAACAAGATTTCCTGCCACTGGCTGACCATAGCAGTGTGGCACTTGCTACCATTTCTGAACCTGAAAGCTTGTTTCCTGGATGTTGCTTAGTAAGTATGTAGGTCACTTGTGCACTACAGAAATAAATCTATAAGGGCCACATATTAAATGGAAAGAGACGAGTTTTGCTTTCGGACATTAGACAGTGAAATCAAATCTGGCCTTTCACTCATTACTCGGCATAAAAAAGCATTGGTACGTACAAAAACAAACACTGCAAGAGATTTTGTCCTTGTCTGAAGAGTCCATGGAACATAGGTTTGATGGGCATATTCTCTGAGTAATGAAACCTAGAACTAAGTGGGACCTCAATTCGAATCACACGAATATTCTTTTTTAAATAATTGTAACACAATTTGCTAAAATCTCATATATTTTTTAAATTTAAAGTTGGTTTCAACAATTAGAAAGGTAATCACCATATTTAAAAGATATTTGCAATCATTTCACAGCATATACACCTAAACTACAGAGGGTCTTAAAGAAATTATTCCATCACCATTGTTTTGTTGTATTCTATTCATTCTTACTCTAACTGCAACTAGTTGTCCATTATTGTATGTAGGACCAGAACTGAGAAACTATTAAAACCAATGGCTATCTGAAATTAATCTTTTCACATGGTACATGCCCTGCTTTTTTGCCTATAATGTTTGCCTGGAGGATCAGTGTGCTACAAACCTTCGCTGATTCTAAGTTCTACGTGATGTTTTCTCAGAGACCGAAAGAGAACACCTACATGACATTCTGACAGGCCTCAAAGTTTGCACTCGTCACTACTAGTGGCTAGTGAAGTCTTGTAAGAAATTGTTTGCTAGGTGTGGAGAATTGTGGGGACGAGTGGCTTTTTATGACTGGCTAGGAACTTGATATTTTGACCCATGCCTTGAACAATTATTTTTTTTTCGAGATTTTCTCATTTAGCACTTACATAAACAATAAAACATAATACAAATGTACAGAGTAACACTTATTCAAATTCAACATAATAGCTCAATCTTTAAAGGAATAACAAAGAAGGTAGAAGGCGAGGTGAACTAAATAATGAGAGAAAAAAATTAAGAGCGTAACGAATGAATAAAATAGAAGAGGACAATTACAAAATCAAGAGAAAACAAGACCCCTAAAATATAAATAACTAAGCGTAAAGATCATTAAATTCACCCCAAATCCTCTCCTATTGATCAAGTTGATCTTTGGCGTTAAAGGATACTTTCTCTCTACTAGACTGAAGGGACAAACTTTGCAACCAATCATCAACAGCTTTGAACTATTCTAAAGTGCTTTTAGATTTCTCCCTCTCTCAAGAAATGTAACCTCTTGCATCCTTTCTGCACAGACACAGGGGGATACAGCTTCCCAATAAAGGCTGCACAGCAGTGGAACTCCCTACCCCCTACCCTTAGAGCTGACCAAACTTACTCCCACTTACAACATAATATGATCAATTAGTTTAAAGACAACAACCACTAAATCCTTAGCACCCACCTCCACCCCACCTTCCTACCTTGTATATTCTGTATATATCATAACTTTTATTGTTGACAGCCTATGCCACTTTCTTCTTGTGTGTATATATTTATCTTCCCAAATGTTAATGCCTTTTACTTTTTCTGTATGTATTGCACAGTACTGTGACCTAAGCTGAGAATTTCCTTGCTACGTTTTTGCACCCTGATACACCTGGGTCTGGCGTGCATTATAAATAATAAAACAAACAAACCTCACTCTTCGTGAGCCGAGGAGGCCTGGCACAATCAAGAGATTTTGTCAAATTCTTCTTGGATTGACAAACTAGGAGTTGTGAAATTCTCCATGTTTTTGTGACGGTCCCGCGCTTGCTTCAAACGCAGCTAAAACATCCAAGGGTCTTCTCCACCCAAACACAACAAGTGGCATTTGTGGCTTTCCAAAGGGCTGCTTCTTAAGGCTGGCCCTGTGCTTGACTCGACACAGGTAAGCAGATTACTGTCTCACACACATTGTCTACTACGTGAGGGTCTGTGTTGAAGGTTGTGCCGCACACTGTACATTGACTTCTTTATCCAAAATACTTATAAGGACAAGGATGAGTGTGAGTTGAAGTTGGCAGCGATAACTGGGGAGGTGGTGGGTGTGTGCAGAGGGATGATTAGTGGGCAAGAGAGATTTACTGAGGGATACAGTGAGAACATGTTGGCCGTTGCTTAATCTCTGTAATGTAAACTATTTTGTATATTTCATGTCTGACATTTTTGTGGCTTCTTAAAGCATGATTCTGGAGGTGGAGGGTTACTGTGGGGAGAGGCAAATGCAAACCCCAAGGTTTTGGTGGGTGCTGTGTGCCAGTATGATTGTAAGTGGTTGGTGGTGGTGACACAGGAAGTTACCATTCTTTGTGTGTGCATCTCTTTCTCCCTAACAATACATTTTGCCCTGTGTAGAACATGGTTGAAGGAAAGACGGTGCTGCCAAACTTCCCTTGGCTGGGTGCTTTGAGAACAAGACTGCAGCCTATGGGAGAATGGGATTCGCAGGTTCAAGCGAGAACACTGCACAGCATAATGCCAGGCACCAGCTCGATCTTGTCTGGCTCTGCTGGTGTCTGGCTACCAGCTGACAGGGACTGCTTCACCCAGGTATTTGATTCAATTCAATCACAAAAGCCCTTTGCCTGGCAGGGATGAGAGTGGGCTGCTTGTGACCACGAACCCTGCTCCGGCGACCCGCCTTCTGCTAAGCTGGAGAAAGCGAACATGTAATATGTATCTCTACAACATACTATTGAAGAGTGATTCCTTCCTTAGCAATGCAGTGTTTGATAATACATGTGGAGGTGTTGTTCTGAGCCTAGCATCCTTGGACCTATTCATTTGTATCTTTTGTTTTCCTAGTTAACCCTCCTGGGTAGAATTCTAGTACTGAGACTGGTCTAAGGGTCAGGCATGTCAAGAGTGCTTTATTAATTGTGGTCAGGCAATTGGGCCTGAAGACTCACAACTGCAACCTGTAAAACGGTTATAGGTTTATAAAAGGTGGAGACGGAGAGATCAGCAGGGAGGCCTGCAGAGGGAGAAATCCAGCGGAGTATGAGGTGACTGAGGGTGGTCCTGTTGGGAAAACAGGATGCTGACAAGAACTGGAAGGAACTGTGGCTCTGGGGCCAGGAAGGGCCTTGTAAAGGCCACAGTAATGGGAGCCTCACTGGTCGGGCCTGCACCAGAAGCTGCGGGCCGGAGAAGAAATCCAAGCGTTGTAAGTCAATGGCTTGCCGTCCACTGAGAAAGTGTATGCGGAACAGAGCAGGAGGGGACAGCTGCCCGGAGGAGACACCAGAGACCGGTGAGTGAAGGAAAGGGATCACTCGAACTGGGGTGCTCCTAGGGCTGTTACGAGGCACATGGGAATACCGAATGAACGAGAAACAATGTGCAAGATATGGTGAACGAAAGTAAATGGTTTTGATGATCACTACAATGTGTGAGCAAAAAAGAACTGGAGACTATTGAATACCGAACTGAATTAAAGCTTTTGATGAGCATATGAAACCTTTTAATAAACCAATGAACAAAGGACAAGTTGGTGTGAAGAATGAATACCGTGTATTGCAAGTTAAGAGTGAATCTTATAAAATGCAATGTAAAGCAAGTATGGAACATTGCTGAGGAGTGTGAGACCAATGTGGTGAAGGGAAAAGAGTACCACAAAGTGAACTATATAACAAAACTCATGTGGCAAAGTCCGAGACTAGCAAAGAGTGAAACACGTTGTGGCAAAGCCAAAAGGCTGGCAAAGAGAGAGCCAAGTGAGTGTGAACCAGAACACAGGTGCAGCTACAGAAGAACCTGTGTGAGCAAGCAACCCTAGGGTGACCAGTTACGTGATCTCTAATGTGTGGATTGTGTGGTCCGATAACTGTGCATAGACCAGGTATACCCTATCCGTGAAAGCCACAGAAATATACAGAAAGTAATTACAAGTGCCTGAAAGAGATTGCTGAAGTGAAGCAGAAGAAAGCAATCTGTATGAACTATCAATAACTAGAACGAGTATAATGTTGACCTGGAACTGATTTTTAATATTGAGAGACTGACCTTAAGTACAAGTTGGCAAGCTGAGCAAGCTGGTGTCTTGGGGAAGGAGAATCCCGAGACCAATTTTGAACTATGTTGTCTTCTTGGAGAAAAGAACCCTGAGACTTTGTGGAACTGTCTTGAACTTGGGGAAGTGAACCCTGAGACTTTGTGGAACTGTCTTGAACTTGGGGAAGGGGAACTGTAAAGTATGCCCAGAGCTGGAAAAAGCTCAGAACTTTATTTGGAACACTACTTCTTTTGATTCTGACATCCCTACACATTGTTTAGCTTTAGTTGTGAGGGCAAGTATAGGTGTTGGACACAGACTGACTTTTAAGTGGAACTTACTGACTCAGACTATCCTTAGTTTCTTTACGTAAGGAAAACTGACCTTGGAATAGGGGAAGTTAGGCCTTCAACCATTCTGACATCTAAGTTAATAAACCATTTTTGTTTTAACTTTGAATCTGTTGTCTGTGTCTTGCTTCGTGATGCCTTCACAGAACATGTGGCAGGTGTGAAGGCATCATGAAGCAAGACACAGACAACAGATTCAAACTTCAAAACAAAATGGTTTTTAGAGGCAATTTAGGACTCACTGGTCCAGGTGCAGTTGTCAGACCAAACGGTCCAGCCATCACAGGTTGCGCAACCAGGAACCCTAGCAGGGTAGCCGACTTATGATTTTTCCGGGGGGTGCCCAAATAGAGAGAGTGAGATCACCAGCAGTTATATGACCACATTTGCACGTAGTCACCAATTTGGTTCAAGTGGGTGGGGGGCGCAAAACAGTGGAAACATTGGCTAGCATGTACCTTCCAGTTGCATTCCAGTAAGCCATCACTGCCTTTACTCCACCCCTCTATAATCATCCAGGTTAGCCCTCAAAAGGCTGAGCAACACAACTAGGATGGGAGAATGAAATGATCGCTAAATAGAAGGTACAGCTGCAAGGTGGAGTACCACCACCAACACCAAAACAAGTTCCCAATTCAAGGGAAAACAAGAAGTAAAGAAGGTTCCTGATTAAAAAGGACAACAGTGCTTTGTCATGATCTACATCATACCCTTCATACCGCAGCATGACCATCACCCCAGAGGCGGTCTAAATGCCCAACTGAAGCCATGGCAGGTTTTTAGACCATATTGCTGTACCAGAAGGACCCTCTGGCAGTAGGTCACTGCACTCTAGTGCAGAAGACACTACTACCCCAGAGAACCGGCCAGACTTACTATTGGACAGCAATATTGTTTTGGGTCCACCTTCTTTGTGAATATATCTTATGAATTTGACGCATTTCTTGTGTTTTTGATTAACATTAGATGCTATCAGTTTCTTCACTACAGTTTCAGTAAACCACTGGCATTGTAGTGGCTTTTATACTCCAGTAGAAACACATTAAAAATGCTCTCACGTTTGTTTAGTATTTATGTATGTTTATTAACTTGTAAAGATAATGTATGAGCATTAAGAATAGTATAGTCAAACAATACACAGCTCAGTTATTGCCAATATTAGGGAGTAGATACCCAGCATCCTACTCTTCTATTTACTTAGAAAATATTTAAACTACCAAGCAAGATGTGTGTGGTGCCATAGCCCAGTAGAACTTCAACAAATCAAACTCACAATAGTGCTGTTGTGGATTGGCCAGCCAGGAGAACAGGTGAGCTGTTTTCATTGCAGCACCTTCCCCGTGCAAAATGTATTTTTATTGACAACAGTTAGTTGAATAAATTCATCTGCAATGGCTTCAACATTCAGATGTGCAGCTTAATCTTTGTGTCCATGTAGCAAAGCAAAAGAATGTAATCGAGCTTGGCCCATTGTAGCTCTCAGATATGTTTTGATGAGCCGAAGGCAAGAAAATGAACGCTCTGAAGAACAAGATAATAATTCTTTAATGTGATACAGATTGAAAATAAATTCAATTTTTACACATAATACAAATTGCATACATTAATATTAACTCCTTAAGAGAAACAAATCAGCAAATATCATAAGCAGAAGAAAATATGTGGTGAAGCAAAATTCTTTAAAATATTTACAACCTAAGGAAAAACAAAATACTCAAATAAAAACAATTGTGTGTAGTTTATAGTCTTTGCCTACACATCAGCACAGTCTTAGCCATATACGCAAGCATTAGACGTCTCGCCAAGAGACACCCTGCCTCGAAGTCGAAATAAAGGTACAATAGATGTGAAACCCCTGCCTGATCATAGTGTCACAAGCAATCTTTAACCCACCATAATGAGATGTTTCAGATCAAGGAGCCCAGGTCTTTTTCAATCAGCTGCCACACATTATACAATGCAATAAACAAATGCATGTTGCAGGTGTTAGTGCAATAAAGCCAGAATGAAGTTTCACAAATAGTTAGAGGATCGTGTAAAAATTCCCCGAGATATTTAGAGATTGAACGCCCCGCAGTCGAACACTCAGTCAACAAATGCTTGGCTGTTTCCAAACATTCAGGCGATTTGCATAAGCGGCAAACTCGCTCACTGGCAGGGATCTTTTCCCTGGCTCCTACATTATACAGGGTGGGTAATTGCTCCAGACGGAACAAAATAATGAAACGTCTGAGCCTTTTGGTAGGGCAGAGATACAGATATACTTGTGGTTGCATAAAATTATAAAGTCTATATTTTACGAAGTGAAAGGTCTTTAGGCTGCTCAGGTGTGAAAAATTCTCTAACCAGTCCCATAGGTCCACCTCTTTGCTGAGCGCTTTTAGAACATCCTTAGAGACAGTCAACCCTCTGTGCGTCCAGCCTATATCCATGAGAAATTTGGTCATGTCTTTCAGGAGGGGAGAAGTGGTGTGTTTTTTGCTCACTTCTTGATGGATCACAGCCAGTAACGGATTGGCAGGGCTGCCCTTTATTTTAAGATAGAATCCTGCCCTCCTTTTGAGTACCAATGCTTTGAGTGAGGGAAGGCCCAATTCAAGCCTAATCAGGGCCATTGGGACACTCGGAGTTAATCCTAGTATCCGGCGCCAGAATTTACCCTCCATCACTTGCAGCCAGGCAAGATCGAAAGAGAGAAGAGACTCAAGGTAATCATGGGCGCAAACACTTGGATGTATTGGTGTCTAGTTCCCCACAAGGTAAAGCCGCCCTGCTTGTTTGTGAACAAAGATATTAATGCTATTACTTGCATTGCCCTGGTTATACGTCCTTGCCGGCACATGGGATAATCGCCCAACGGCTCAATTTCCACTCCAAGATACCGGTAGGATGGAGCATAGAGTATATGGTTATTACGTACCCATAAGTTGACTCGGGATGCTCTTTTCCTAGTGAGTCTGAGTACCTTTGTCTTGTCTAGGTTTATAGTCAAGTCACAGTACTTAGCATAATCCCATAAGGTGACCGCAGAGAGCCTGAGTCCAGCTATGGTATTATCAAATACAACCAGATCATCAGAATATGCTAGGACAGTGCATGGTGCCTCACCAATTTTAGGAGGGCAGTTGTTAGCCTCGGCAAGTGCTGCAGGGATGTCATATATGTAAAGGTTGTAAATGAGGGGTGCAGTTACGCATCCCTGCTTTACCCCCCTATTCTGGATCACCTGTCTAGTCATACTGCCTTCCTGGTTTAATCTGAGGCACGCAGAGGTATTATGGTGCAACTGTCTTAGATAGTATAAAAGACCAGGCGGGCAACCCATTGTTTCCAGCTTAGTCCATAGCCTTGCTCTAGGGATAGAATCAAAGGCAGCCTTGAAGTCAATGTATAGGGCATAAAGCGGAGGCTGCCCCTTGCTAAGTGCCCGTGTGCGAAGCATGTCCATCACCCAAAGATTGTGAGAGGTGGAAAAATCTCGCCGGAAACCACATTGGAATCTGCTGAGTATGTTGGTCTGTTACACCCACTTCTGCAGCTCACTAAGCAGTAATGCGGCAAAGAGTTTTCCCATGATGTCAAGCATAGAGAGGAGCCTGTAGTTGTTAGGATCTATGCGGCTATCTTTTTTGAACACAGGGACGAGAATAGCCGTTTGCCAGGAGCAGGGAATAGTCCCCTGAGCAAAGATCTTTTTAATGTGAATAGAAAAGAGGTGTGCCCAAAATGCAGGGTAGTTCTTAATTACTGCATTGGCCAGCCCATTAGGGCCGGGGGCTCTGGAGGCCGTAAGGGTGACTATTTTGTTGTGAAAGGCCTCCGCTGAAACATCAAACGGCGGGGGAAGGGAGCCTTCACTTGAGATATACTAGGAGACTCCGCCTCTCCAGAGTTACGACCTAATAGAAATTTTATCCATACTTCTTCGCCAATAGGGTTGGCTAATGGTCCATTAACATTCTCTCTATTCTCGTTTAGGAGTGACCATATACTACGAGAATTTCTGGAGCAGATGGTTTGTACGAGCCTTTGATATCTGTTATTCCTCTCTGACATTTTTATGCTCTTAATGCAGGCTCTATATCTATATTTAGCTTTTCTGACTTTCTCATAATAGTCAGCTCCCACTAAGTTCATGTTCTTGAAACCCCGAATCTCAGCTCTGTACCCTCTCTTGACCTCCCGGATTCTCTTGTTATAGGGGATATTTCTGCCCCCAATCTTTAGCATGTGCCTCGTTTTTATAGTGGCATGTAGGCCAGAGAATCCCAGAATCCAGTCTTCTATGTCATTTACAGTCATGAGATCGAAGTGAGGTAGACCCCATAAGGCAGCGGGTCTAAGAGCTTCAGTGGCCGCTCTTATGTTCTTCTCCGACCAGACTATCCTAGTGCCAGAGCAATTGGTTTGAATACTACCAATATTAGAATGGGAGGTGGAGGGGGAAGGGAGGTGGAGTGAGCAAAGAAGCAACGCATGGTCGCTCCATTTATTGGGAGTTACACTCATGTCAGCAACTCTGGACTGCATCTCGGGGCACATAGATATGTAGTCCAGGGTACTGCACGATGTACCATTAGTCCAAGTGTGTTTCCCAGGCCGATCTCCCAGTGTGCGGCCATTAATCATGGTAAGATCCCATGAGTCGAACAGTTGCAGCCAGCCTAACCCTTCACCCTCCCTTCTTCCATGGGTCATCAGGCATCTTTTACTAAGGTCGGGATTAGGAGATACCAGGAGGTCGCCTGTCATATGGCAATTAAAATCCCCCATGACCACTACCGCAATGTTGCCAGGCCTCAGTGACCCAGAAGACAATAGATCCTGAATTGCTTCTTGTAAAGGTTCTCTTGTCACAGCACCAGGGGGGTTGTAGAGGTTAATCAATAGGAATGTACACAAACCACCCTCATTTAAATAATCTACCTCTACCGCCAACAGATAGTCTTCAGCTTTACACTGTATCTTTCGTGAGATGACAGTATTAACCACCCCTGTAAGTAAACCCCCAAAAGGCCGACCCTTGTCACCCCTTTTAGCAAGTGTCTGATATGTAACGAAACCATCAAGTAATAGGGGGTCCAATGACCAAGTTTCTTGGAGGCAGATACAGCTGTGTTTGGACAATAAGTCTACTGAGCCCTCTGGCCTCAAAAGATGTGTAAAGCCTCGACAATTCCAAGAAATTAAAGAAAAACATCAGTGGTTCTGTAGTACTCGCGGGAGGGATTCCAAAAGTGATTTGAGAGCTTGTTGTATTTCAACCAACGCAGGGTTAACCGCTGCCACAGACTTGGGCTCATTGGCTGGGGGAGCAGATGTATCAATAACCTCAAGTTCGTCATGTGGATCCTTCTCCTGCGGATCCACATCATTCTTGATGTCGACTGCCCTCACTTCTTCTTTGAAGTTTCTGATTAGTTGCGCAGAGGCCAAAAAAGTGCAATGAATGGCCGAGACGTGTGAATTAGGCACCTGCAGGGGTTCAATGAACAAGAAGTCATCAGATTTCAGAACTCGAAGTTGAGGAATGTAATGAAGTCTGGTTAGGGACTCAGAACGTGACAGCCAGGGATTTTTTCCACTAGGATAAAGATTCTTAATAAAGCAAATGCGGTTCTCATTGCACTCCTCCGCTAAGCTTTTTTGGCCATGGTGTGTCGGCTCTGATAGCTCTCCTGCTGCCCCGTCCCAGAGAGTTCTTCAGGACATATAGGAGTACTGAAGTCAAGGTCTTGCTCAGGGTCCACCAGCGAGGCTTCATCTAGGTCCGCCACAATGGACTTCTCTCCTGGTACTAGCCAGTCTGAGAGGGGACCCTTTGTCATTGCCGATCGGGCCGCCGCTCGCGCAAGTCTTTTCCTGGCTTTTTTTAAGCGAGTTTCTGGGGCAGTCCGTGGGCCAGCAGTAGGTAGTGGGGCACTCATTGTAGCTTTCTTATTTTTAAGTGCCTTCTTGGCCAATCTACATTGTTTCCGTGAAGGGAGAGAGGGAGCCCGAGGAATTTGTGCAAGCTCCTGATCCTCTGCGCATGCTGTTGGTGCATCCTCCTCTTGGGTGCTCCGATAAGGCGTGGGATCTTCAGCAGCTTCCTTGGGAGTAATTTCCTGCTCTTCCGTCTCTTCCACTATATGTACAGCGTCAGATAAATTCACTTCTGCATCGTCTCGAGGGAAATCCTTAAGATCTAGCGCCATGGTGTTGGTGTTTGTCAAAATGCGGCCTGACATTTGCAGAAGTGTTTTAAGCGCAAATTGAAGGGAGGCCACCGAAGAATGAAGCTCAGCTATCGCAGTTAAACTTGGATGCGGACTGTTATCATCCTCGACCTCATTTTCAGGTAAGTCCTCCATGGAAGCCATCGCTAGATTTGGAGAAGCAGACAGGCGACCGTTGCTGCCCTCGGGATTGTGCACACCCGAAGGAGTGCTGATGTTTTCCTTATGAGATGTTATGCTGCTAGATACCTTATGGGGAATCTGTGACAACATTCCTCTCTGTATGTCTAAGCAAAGGTCAAGCAATGAATTGTTGTCTATGTCGTCAAAGTTAGTGGTATTTAAGGAAATATTACCACTTAGGCCTGGAACCACCGTTTCCTCGTTGATGGTAGAGTTTATTTCAGGGGGAGGATTCACAACAAAGAAATCTGTGATAGCTCCTTGCGCAACCGGTATGGAATTTTTTGCGTTCTTCCTGCGTTTGTCACCTTTCTTGTTGTTCTCCTTACATTCCTTCTCAGGTTTTGCCTTGACTTTCCGTAAATTTTAAATCGAATGGGGAGCTCTTTTCCCCCGCTGCATAACTGCAGAGTGGCTACACTAGCCGTAGAGAGTTACTTTATCTAGATCCTGTCTCACTGGCAAAAGTAAATATCAGCACAGTGATTAGAGAGGAGAGGAAGTTGGTCCCAACAATCACTCCCCCAGTGATTCTTCACACTAGGGCATCCTGGTATTGCAGACACAGCGTTTACGGTCTACCAGCCCGGGTCAAAGGCAAATCCCCAACAGTCTCCGGGCCGTAACACACTGATCCGGTTCTCTACCGGTGCCCCCTAAGTGCGAAGGTGTGCTCGAGGCGCCGTGCTATGATGGATTGCGCCCCTGGGTAGATTCCTAGGTAGGACAGCCACTAAGTGGTTGTTAACACCACAGCAGGGCCTCCTCCGAATCAGTGTAGCTTAAATGCTCACTATGCGTAGTATACTTTCAACCGCTTAGGGGGGGCATTGGAAGGGGTTGGAGGTAGTGTCTAAGGCTGCTCAGGCGATAAAGGGACACAGGAAAAACGCTCTTTACCTTAAGAGCTCAATGTTCAATGTTCTGTTCCTGGCTCTGCACATACGGCAAAGGCACTCAGCGGCATACAGCAGACGGCCCCCTCCGTCTACAACAGCTGTTATCTCCCACGGCTCCCTTTCGTAGCATGATCCTCCTTACTCCCTCCTCACCCAAGCCCCATGGCAGTCGCAGGGACTCGCGGATCGCGGAGGCAGGGTAGAGCCAAGCAGCAGGCTGGGGTACAGAGCCGACAGCCGGCACCCAGCTCACTCGCCACTCACAGTAGAGCAGAGAGGCTGGAGGACTAGTGGAAAGGACCTCTCAGATCGCATAGAGTACTGTCAAGCCGCACCATGTTCTCTCAGTTTCAGTCTCAGACTCAGAACGGCCGCTTCCGACAGCATGCCGCTCCGAAGAACAAGAGGATACAGGGATAGTTACTCCAATTTGAAGTAGTTGTGGCAGTTCTGGGAACAAATTGCGCATATGACGACCCCTTTCACCTTGGAACAAGTCAAAGACATCCTGAAAACACATAACCGGAGTATTATCCCTATGTACAAGTTCAAGGAACTTATTTGTATGTAGCTCTAGATTGCATTCATGGAAGACAATCTTGTACAAATTCATGACATATTCATTGGCAGCGTTCCCTGTAACACATTTTTCTCTGTTAACCATATGTCACGTGCAGTTGTATTGAAACGTTCTGACAAAGCTACCAAAGTAAGGTCCATGAGACCATAATAACCTTGTCTTTGGGAGACTGGAAAACACGGGGAACTGAACCTTCATCCTGGCACCGTTGGATTTTCCTGGCCCTTCTTTGCACAACATGTTCCTCTGGTTCTGCTTCTAAATCATCGGCTGCTGATGTGGTTTTTGAGAAGAAGTCTTCAAATCCCTCATGCAGTTGTGGAATGATGGTCTTAAGGTTTTCCATCATAACCGATGCTTCATGGAACCTTAAATTGACCTTCTATAGAGCAGTGTTCACAGTTTCAAAATGGGAAAATACCATGTAACGAAGATGAAGACCGAGAAAGGTTTCGAGATTATGTGCAAGCCATGGGCTTTTGCTTCTGCTTCATTGTGGGCAACAGCTGCAAGTCCCAGTAATTCTATTAAAAGTACTGTAGGTAGCGAGCAAAGTCTTCAAAGATTTTGCTTGAACTCTCCATCGGGTAGGACAGAATGGAAGTCGATTGGCACTCCCTTCCTCTTGACAATGCTCAAAACAAGCAAGGCGTTTTGGGGAATTTTGAATGAACCCAATCAAGTCCCTTACAAGAACCAATAGATCCCTGAACTTGTCAATGCCCATAGCTACATCCTGAACTAAATTCAGATTGTGTGAAAAGCAGTGCACATAAATAGCTTGTGGTGCCACCTCCTGTACCAATGTCTGCAAAGCATGTCAATGTCCAGCCATATTAGAAGCACCACCATAAAACTGCCCCAACAGTTTTCCATTTTATAGCCATACCTCATGAGAACATCTTTTGAAATGGCAGAGTGTGTGATGTAGTGCTAGACGTTTGATAAAAGCCCCAAAAAATCTCCTCTACCTGAAGATCCTCTTTTGCTATGCGAACGACTACAAAAACCTGCGCTTTTATTGACACATCAGCAGTCTCATCTAAAATAATGGATAAGGATTTTGCATCATGAATCTCTTTCATCAGGCCACAGAGCAAATTATGTGACATATTTGCCAGCATTTCATTTAATATGTCATGCGTCATACATTTGTACTCTGTTCTTTGAATTGCAAGACTGTGCCGAGCTAAAGCCAACAGTGTAGTCAAGATATTCACCAGCGCACTTCTGTTATCCCTCATCTGCTTTAGGTAGCCCAATGACCGAGCTGCCGGAACATTCATGCCCCTTTTCACAGATGTTAGTGCCATTGCAGCCGTCCAATGAAGATTTGAAGTCTGATGGCTCTCCATGATCGCTTTGGGGTTTCAGATGCTTCTTTTTTCAGGGGACTTGGGTGAAGCGGTCACTGCTAGGTATAATGTCCCAGAAAACATCTGACTGGCATATAGCTGCAAGAAAGAAAATTGGTTTCTGTAATGCATGCAAAA
Organism: Ambystoma mexicanum; assembly: GCF_040938575.1. NCBI lineage: Eukaryota > Metazoa > Chordata > Amphibia > Caudata > Ambystomatidae > Ambystoma > Ambystoma mexicanum. The sequence goes on from NC_090932.1 coordinate 1,570,342,853, forward strand.
TGTATCTCTTGATGCAAGAAATTTTTTTATATTTCTATTTGAGTTTCCTGACTTTATGTTGTATTAGGTTTAGTTCATCACAAATCCATGTATTGCCTCAGGTGGTGATCTTTAGTTTTTGGTCTTTTTCCGAGGAGCCACGAGGTCCAGATGCCCAGTAATTTCACAGTAATTTCACAGTAGATAACCGTAGGTTTCTCATGATTTGATGACATATGGTTCTCCCACTTGGGAACAAGAAGCTAGTACATAGCATCCCGCAAATCGTGCATATCACTTTGTCCATTAATTATGACCCCCATATACTTGAAATCCCAAGTGCACAGTTAAATGTACATAGGTGTGTTCAGTGTTCATGTAATGGCGTGTTTATCAGTGTGCCTGTGTGTGGGAAATGGAGTTCATAAAGGTCAGTGCACCCTGGGACAAATGTCACCTTGACAGCCTTTAGTTAGGCTCATTCTGAGAGCTGCACCAGATCCAATGATAGGGCTAATCGCTCCTGTCCATCCAAAAGCAATGGTGGTGCCACTGATTAATGGCCATTATGGCTGGCCCCTCTTGTATTTACCTACTGTAAAGAAGACTTGCACAAGTGACAATTGCTATGATGTTACCTTTGGGTCACCAGATTCGCAAATAGAGTTAGGGATGTAGCTTTCTCTTAACCTCTCAGTGGACACATCAGATGTTCTGGATGAAGTATAACGCAATCACGTGTGGTTTCAGACTTGGGGGGGGAAAGCGTTAACTGCTTTTAGCATTTTAGTTTACCAGAAGTTCTGGTAAAGTAGTGTACAGTGTTAAAAGCAGTTACCTAGGCTCACCCTACACCCAGGGGATGTTTGGGACTGATGGAAGCATTCACGTCTAAAGGTTGTAGCCATGGTCATCTCAATTTTTTTTTAAAACACCCACTTTCCCGGATTTCAACATTCATTTTAAACACCCCTTATTCAGAAAATGAAGGAGTCAGTAAAACAATTACACCCCATTTATGCTTAGTAGCGTCTTACCTTCCAAGAGACAAACATACACCTCTTTATACTGTCTTATTGTATTCACAACACAGAAGCCACTGTTCACACATGCATCTTGAGAAAATGTGAAGCATACAATGCATTGTTAACACAGTTTACATATCCACAAATTTAGACACTCATAGACTAGCCATTGGTAAACTAAAAAAGGCACAGGCAGCGATTAAATTGTGGAAAGGTTGGGGGACCAGGAGATACAGGGCAGGGGGTGGAGAGAGCTTTCTGACCTCACAGGGGTGGTTTTAGCACTTTAAAAATATGCAGGTAACATGAAAATTGAAGAGGTAATGGGTGGAAAAAAACACTGATTCAGGTCAGGCCAGACATTCAAGCACTGCCAGGTTCCCTAAGTCACAGCTAGGCAGACACACACATAGTGTCCGTGGCTCTGCAGATCATTAAGGAGCGCAAGTTTCAAACACATTTCTTTTATCTGTGGCAGAACCTTTCATATGCATGATATCGCATTTCCAACTCAATGAGCTTGCAAAGCGCCACCTTGCAAATCTGTGATAGTTAAAGTAAGGTGCACAGATGTAGAAGTTCACCCAACCCAAAACTATTTTAAAAATGGAGGCATAGATGCAAAGCAAGAGCGGTGCACAGATGTAGAAGTACACCCAACCCAAAACGATTTTTAGAAATGGAGGCACCGATGCAAAGCAAGATCGGTGCACAGATGTAGAAGTACACCCAACCCAAAACAATTTTTAGAAATGGAGGCACAGATGCAAAGCAAGATGGGTGCACAGATGTAGAAGTACACCCAACCCAAAACGATTTTTAGAAATGGAGGCACCGATGCAAAGCAAGATCAGTGCACAGATGTAGAAGTACACCCAACCCAAAACAATTTTTAGAAATGGAGGCACAGATGCAAAGCAAGATGGGTGCACAGATGTAGAAGTACACCCAACCCAAAATGATTTTAAAAATGGAGGCACAGATGCAAAGAAAGAGAGGTGCAAACCCAACCCAAAACAATTTTAAAAATAGAGGCACAGATGCAAAGCAAGAGGGTTGCACAGAGGCAGAAGAACACCCAACCCAAAACTATTTTTTAAAGATGGAGGCACAGATACAAAGCACGAGGGGTGCACAGATGTACAAATCCACCCAACCCAAAACGATTTTCAAAAATGGAGGCAAAGCAAGATGGGTGCACAGATGTACAACTACACCTAACTCAAAATGATTTTTAGAAATGGAGGCACAGATGCAAAGCAAGAGGGGTGCACAGATGTAGAGGTAAAATCATTTTGGGTTGGGTGTACCTCTACATCTGTGCACCCCTCTTGCTTTGCATCTGTGCCTCCATTTCTAAAAATCGTTTTGAGTTAGGTGTAGTTGTACATCTGTTACATCATGTGTGCACTCTTACAAAGAGGGGTGCACAGATGTAGAAGTACACCCAACCCAAAAGATTTTTTAAAGATGGAGGCACAGATGCAAAACAAGAGGGTGTAAGGAGGCTGAAGTGCACCCAACCAAAACAATTTTTTCAAGATGGAGGCACAGATGCAAAGCAAGAGGGATGCACAGATGTATAAATCCACCCAACCCAAAACAACTTTTTAGAAATACAGGCACAGAGGCAACACAAGAGGGGTGCACAGATGTAGAAGTACGCCCAACCTAAAACGATTTTAAAAATGAAGGCACAGATGCAAAACAAGAGGGGTGCACAGAGGCAGAAGTACACCGAACCCAAAACAATTTTAAAAATGGAGGCACAGATGCAAAGCAAGATGGGTGCACAGATGTAGACGTACACCCAACCCAAAACTAGTTTTTAAAGATTGAGGCACAGATGCAAAGCAAGAGGGGTGCACAGAGGCAGAAGTACACCTAACACAATTTTAAAAATGCAGGCACAGATTCAAAGCAAGATGGGTGCACAGATGTAGACATACACCCAGCCCAAAACGATTTTAAAGATGGAGGCACAGATGCAAAGCAAGAGGGGTACACAGATGCACAAATGCACCCAACCCAAAATGATTTTTAAAAATGGAGGCAAAGAAAGAATGGTGCACAGGTGTACAAATAAACCCAACCCAAAACAATTTTTAAAAGTGGAGGCAAAGCAAGAGGGGTGCACAGATGTAGAGGTAAAATCGTTTTGGGTTGGGTGTACCCCTACATCTGTGCAGCTCTCTTGCCAAGAGGGGTGAACAGATGTAGAGGTATACCCAACCCAAAACGATTTTTAGCAATGGAACCCTAGGCTCTCCAGTCCACACAGGTTCTTTCTGTACTTGCCCCTGTGTATAGATTCACATTCACTTAGCTTCTCTGTATCGACCTCTTGGCTATATGTGCAGGTTCACACTATCCTGGCTTGTCCTGGTTAGCCTATAGGCTTTGCTATAGCATGTCACACACTCTTGCCAGTCTTGGACTTGCCGCACTGTATCCATTCATAAAGTTCACTTTGTGGTTGTCTGGTTCATGTGGTTGCAATCTTTCACACTTGTGCTCTTTTCTGTAGGTTACTTTCAAATGGACACTTTCCCTTTTGGTTTTCATCAGCTATTAACTTTGCCCATAATGTTTTACCCAGTTCAGTGTTCAATCAGCTTAATTATGCTTGGTTTCACGTATTCATTCAGTTCGTTATTATGTATTCAAGTTTTCATTCTGTTCTGTATTCAATATGCATAATTTAGCTTGGTTTCATGTGTTCATGCATTTCAGGATTCAATATACAAGTTTTCATTCATACAGCACTTTGGTACTTATGCGCTGCCTTGTAGGAGCGCCCCAGCATTCAGTGACTCTCCCCCACACCCACCGGTCCTCGGCGTTCCTCTCCGGCATCTCCTGCTGCTGCTTCCTTTCTGCTCCTCAAGCCGGCGGGCCGGCCTCTACAAGACCCGCTCGCGCTCCGGGTGCTTTCCAGCACACACCAGCACAGACACGGACGGTGTCCTTTCTTCTTTCTTGCTCGTTCCCAACTCCAGCTGCTCTCTCCACCACCCTGGGCTCCACAGGTCTTCTGGGACATCGGCCGGCATCCTAGCTTCCTCTCAGGTCCCACAATGGCTGCCTCCTCATGTTAAGGGTCCCTTGCTGGTCTCTCCCACACAGGCCTCCCTGTTGCTCTCCTCGCTGCTTCTTCGGTCTCTCTTTATACACCTGCAACCAGTTAACAGTGTGTGGACTCTCAATTGGGGTTGACTGACTATAATAAAAGGCACATACCTGACCTTTAAAGCAATCTACAGGCATCTTCTTCGGCCCAGTACTACATTGTTTAAATGAGGTTTTAGTGTTCATCACTCCTAGTCGCCTCTTCCTCGTCCCACTACTGTCAGCGGTAAAATGTGGGGAAAGGAGGGGAGATGTTTTACAATAGCCTATAGAGGCTGGGCAGGGTGTGTTTGGTCTTCAATAGGGAAAGGGGGATACCATGTCTGTCCTACCTCACCCTTGACCCCTCTTCTCTTCTTGACCCTCATTCTGGTGCTTCTGGATTGGTAATGTTTCCTGTCATTTTCTGTACCCCATTACTGCCTCTTGGATAGAGGATTCTTCATGAAAGGGAAATGCAGAGTACCGTGTCTCACCTCAGGACATCTAGTCCCCAATACCAAGGACACTCTACCGAGGTGGTCCTCCCTCGCTTCTCCATCCCCAGGATAAGGATCCAAAAGCAATGGCCTTTCCCAGGCCACCTGAGAAGGTGACCCAAGGGGAGTAGATGCGAGGACGCCCTCAGGTTTCACACACAGGATTGAGCCTGTCTGAAAATGTCAGGTGAGATACAAATGTGTGGGCATCATAAATGCTAGTGCACACTTGTGTATGCATCATGATGTCACTTGTGTGTGCTCATATGAGTATGGTATTTCAGTTATCCTGCAGTGGTGCAGTGTCAAGTGAATGGGAAATGGGAATATGCCATGTGAGTTGGCACGTGCGAGCCAGTAATGTAGAAACAAGTATGTGTGATCATGTCATGGTAGCAATGACATGTGTGGGCAAATAATGTACGTTTTCACTTGTTTATGCATGCCTTGTGTGTTGGTTCATCTGAGTATAACATGCGAGCAACAACATGTGTATGGTAAGTAACATGAATGTGAAAATTATGAGCAATGACATGTGATCATAATGTGCATGTGTATATGTGAGATGAATGTGAAGTTGAATCTGCCTTGTGCGATTGTGATGTGAGTGTTGTGTGACTCGGTTGACATCTGATGTGAACAGGTGTCTGTGAGCAGTGGATGTGAGTTAGGTGTGGAGGAATATGTGTACCGGTGTACAGTGTGATGGTATGAATCTTAGACTATAATTTGCATGTGCTGAGGCGGTGTATCTTGCTGTTGCACACGATTCAGGTGTTTGTGAGTTAAAATGTTAAATGTTAAATGTTAAAGGTATTTGTACCAACGGAATTGGTCCCCAGGCGCTCAGGCGGATCTGTAAATGATAAAGGTGGGATGGGTTAGTAAGGTGAAGAAGGGAGTAGGATAGTGAGAGGAGTGGTGTTCTGTTGGCAGCTTCAACTCGGTATACACCGGGTGCTGAGCTTTGGTGCAGGTAATCGGATCGGAGTCAGTCCGCATGTGCTGTTGTTCCGGCTTATGTGTTGTTGCAGTGTTGTGAAGTGCGTGCGGCTTGTTGTGCGAGAGATGGTTGTGTGAGTTTTTTTAGTGAGATCAGTATGCAGAGTTTGAGCTTATATTGGTTAGTGGGTTACCTGACCTTTACCATGCTAACATTCACAGTTCTGTCTGAGTGTGGCACTTGTTGGCCCTCACTTTCCCATCTAGACGCAGCGCAGGCCAACGCCCAGGACTCCATCCAGGTGTCGCCACGCCAACACTCACAGTCCCACCCAGATGCGGCGCAGGCCAGTGTCTACAGACCCGTCCAGGTGTGGGCATGCTAACATTCACAACTCCCTCTGAGCGCCACACAGCCTGGTGTTCACAACTCTAGGTGTGGCACATGTTAGCATTCACGTTTTTCTAGGTGCGTGCATGTTAGCCTTCAATCGATCCTATCCAGATGCGACGCAGGCCAGCGTCTATCTAGATGCGTCTGCCGGTCTGGATGTGTTCGTCCGGTACGTACGGGCAGGAGTGTCAATTGGGCTTTCGTGTGGGTCTAGGTATGTGGTCAGTCTCTGCAGCCTTCCTTTGTGGCTATTTTCCATGGTGTCTTATGCTCTGTCGAGTGGTTGGTTCTTTGGTTTGAGTGTTTGTCCAATTTGAGAGTGGTCGAGGTTGGAGTTATTTTCGTCATTGTTTTAATGTCTGGGCATTCTAGTGCATCTCCGTTGTGGTTATGCTTTGAAGAGCCATGATTTGAGGAGTTTCCTGAATGCTAGGTGGTTTGTTGTTTTTCGTATATTCTTAGGTAGGTCATTCCAGGTTTTGGGTGCCTGGTGAGAGAAGGACGATCCTCCAAATTTTTTTCTGTTGTAGGGTTTTGGTTCAAGGCGTATGTCGGTGCTTGATCTTAGTGTTCTTGTCGGTTGGTGAGGGCGTAGTTTGTCGCTTAGGAATTCTGCCTTGTTTGTGTATTGCTCTGTGCGTGATGCACATGGCCTTGAACTTTATTTGCTGTTTCAGTGGTAGCCAGTGTAGTATTTTTAGCGCTGGTGTGATGTGTTCTCTTCTGGGTATCTTGAGGAGGAGTCTGGCTGCTGCATTTTGTATGCGTTGCAGTTTTTTTAGAAGTCGTTCGGGCATGCCCAGGTATAGTGGGTTTTTAGGCTCTAGGAGTGGAACCTGCCAGTGCTAAGCTCCAATTATTGTGATTTCAAATTTACGCGAGATCACAGGAGCGGTTTTTGGGGTTTAGCCTAAGCCCCAGTTTGGTAAGTTGAAAATCAGAGGTTTGTTGCTCCCGGCTATCTTGCTTGCAGTTTGTGAAATAAATAATATGACACTTTGGTTAATACGAATTAATTCGTTTTATTATTCAGCGTTTTTTCTAGTGATTTAATCTAGATACATGTGTTTATGAGAAACACTTTTTGGAACTTGACGAGCAAGTTTTCGGTCAGCCGACACGTGTTTCGACCTTACGGTCGTTCTCAAGGCTGAACAATATTCAATTTGTGATCAAGTGGTGACATATTGCATTATTTTCAGCAGTGGTGTTTTAGGTGATGTGCCCACATAGTGATAGATAGTGACATTACATTAAAACACATTGATGTGTCGGTATGTAACAGTTTTGGAAAAAAGTAAGAAAATCATTGGAAGAAAAGGAGGGAGGAAAAGAAAAGAAAAGTAAGTTGCTGGTAATTGGGCTTGTGGTATATTAGATTGAGGTAATTGCCTCTTACCCAGTCGTGGCTTGCTGTGTGCCCTCAGTAGGGTTCTAAATTGTGAACTGTCCTTTACGGCAGTTCCGGCTCCTGTTGGGCCCTTTGGGAGAAAGAGAGTGGAGGGGATGGTTGGTGGGAGCTTTCACAAAAGGAGAGCCCCCAAGGTGCGTTATAGTCACATTCGTCTCATTGGATTTAATCGGCTGTGGTCATTGCACAAGTAACAGGTGGAAAACATCAAGGGCTTTTCTTGAATAGCCCTTGTGTATTTTCACCTGTTGAGCGTGTTAGTAGTGATAGTGATGGTATCATCTAACCGTGTACTTCCTGATGGTTGGCCCCAGGTAGTGAAAATGACTGCGGTTGGTGAATTGGATGGTCCTAGATGTACATCAGGGGCTTTTTTAGAAGAGAGCTCCTGTGTGTACCCAGCCATAGATAGCATTTGTAATACATTTCCTATTGTTGGAAAGTGAGCATGAAGAAAATTAAGATTAGCGCTAAAAGCTAACTATATCCCTTAGTTGGGCAAGGTACTTGCTGTCTCTGGGATGGGCTAGGAAGCTCACCTGTGTGCTCTGTCTGACGTCCCAGGCGGTGCTCTGCTGCTTCTGCACACCGCGCTGGGTGCCGCCATTATAAGCTGTTTGTTGACTCACGTTCGTCTCGGGCCGCACATGCGCGGTGGTGAAGTGTCTTAGCGCTGGTCCCGGCGCATGCGCGTCGTAGTGCGCGACTTGCGCATGCGCCGCGGATCAGTGAAAGGCCTTCACCGGGAATTGCTTGTGATTAGATTGGAGGATCGGGGGTGGGTGGCCCTAGCCCTTGGCTATGTGGCAAAAGGGATCTAGGTGAGCTTGAAATGATAAAAGGTTGTGTGTTTCTAGTCTGTTGCGAGGGGTGTCAATTGAAATGACGGTGTGTGTGGCATGGTCTCATGTCGGGCCGTGTCATACCCACATTTGGGTCACTATCCCTGCCGGGGTTTGAAGATTAAGATTTAGGTAGAGAAAAATTGTAGAAAAGGAGGATGATGAAGATTTACAGGAAGACATTTAAATCATGGTCTTTGTTAAGGCCATTCTTCACACATCTAAAATGACAAATTAAACGTGCTTCCTCTTGTCTCAGTTTCCGGATTCTGTCTCCTCCTCTTGGGCCCAGCCGGACCAACTTAAGTCCGATGAACCTTATGTCACTCTTGTTCTCCATTTGGTGGTTCCTCTGCCAGTGGTTTGCCAATGGCAGTTTGGGGTCCTGTGAATGTATACTGTTCATGTGCTCTCTGATCCTGAAGCGTGTCTCTCGGATGGTGCTGCCTATGTATATTTTATTACAAACACAAATGATTGCATAAATTACAAATTTACTTCTACAATTAATGTGCTCAGTGATGTTGAAGATGGGACAGCCTGAGAATTTGGCGCATTTGGTCTGTGTTGCATGCTTGCACATTGAGCATGTCCCGCATTTCGTGAAACCCATTGGTGTCCTTTTACTGAGCCAGTCCTGTGCCATGATACGTTTGTCTGCAAGAAAGGAGGGGCTCAGTAAGGTCCTTAGTGTTGGTGCTCTGCTGTATGACATACTGGGATATGTTTCTAGTTGCGGCTTGATATGCTCGTCCATGAGGAGTAGTCCCCAGTGCTTCCTCAAAATTTTTTGTAATGCATAACTGTCTTTGTTGTATCTTGTTACAAATCTGATGGTAGGATTGTCATCGTGTCTTCTCGGTTTGGGTGAGAGCAATGTTGATCTTTCCAATCGGCAGGCTTGTTTTCTTGCTTCTGCCAAGTTCACATGGGAATAGCCCCGACTACTGAATCTTTGATCCAGCAGGTTGCATTCTTCTATGAACGATTCATCTGTGTTGCAGTTCCTTCTTGCCCGAATGTATTCTCCTTTCGGAATGTTGCGAATGACACTTTTTTTATGGCAACTTGTTGCATGGAGGGTTGAATTGACTTCCGTTGGTTTGCGGTAAGTTCTGGTAGTTATTTGGTTCTCTTTTATTTCAATCTTGAGGTCCAGGAAGTCAATTTGAATGTTGCTGATTTCCTTTCCAAATTAAGATGATATAGCTGGCTCCTGCATTAGCTAATTGTTTTATGCACTCCTATGAACTTAAACACGCAATGAAAGAAGACAAATTCACCAGGCTCATTGTCAATTGGGCCAGATTCATAGATGATATCATCTTAATTTGGAAAGGAACTAAAGATGAACTTAATGAATATATGAGCTATCTCAATACCAATGACTTTGGTATTGAATTAACGAGCCACATCAGCAACATTCAAATTGACTTCCTGGACCTCAAGATTGAAATAAAAGAGAACCAAATAACTACCAGAACTTACCGCAAACCAACGGAAGTCAATTCAACCCTCCATGCAACAAGTTGCCATAAAAAAAGTGTCATTCGCAACATTCCGAAAGGAGAATACATTCGGGCAAGAAGGAACTGCAACACAGATGAATCGTTCATAGAAGAATACAACCTGCTGGATCAAAGATTCAGTAGTCGGGGCTATTCCCATGTGAACTTGGCAGAAGCAAGAAAACAAGCCTGCCGATTGGAAAGATCAACATTGCTCTCACCCAAACCGAGAAGACACGATGACAATCCTACCATCAGATTTGTAACAAGATACAACAAAGACAGTTATGCATTACAAAAAATTTTGAGGAAGCACTGGGGACTACTCCTCATGGACGAGCATATCAAGCCGCAACTAGAAACATATCCCAGCATGTCATACAGCAGAGCACCAACACTAAGGACCTTACTGAGCCCCTCCTTTCTTGCAGACAAACGTATCATGGCACAGGACTGGCTCAGTAAAAGGACACCAATGGGTTTCACGAAATGCGGGACATGCTCAATGTGCAAGCATGCAACACAGACCAAATGCGCCAAATTCTCAGGCTGTCCCATCTTCAACATCACTGAGCACATTAATTGTAGAAGTAAATTTGTAATTTATGCAATCATTTGTGTTTGTAATAAAATATACATAGGCAGCACCATCCGAGAGACACGCTTCAGGATCAGAGAGCACATGAACAGTATAAATTCACAGGACCCCAAACTGCCATTGGCAAACCACTGGCAGAGGAACCACCAAATGGAGAACAAGAGTGACATAAGGTTCATCGGACTTAAGTTGGTCCGGCTGGGCCCAAGAGGAGGAGACAGAATCCGGAAACTGAGACAAGAGGAAGCACGTTTAATTTGTCATTTTAGATGTGTGAAGAATGGCCTTAACAAAGACCATGATTTAAATGTCTTCCTGTAAATCTTCATCATCCTCCTTTTCTACAATTTTTCTCTACCTAAATCTTAATCTTCAAACCCCGGCAGGGATAGTGACCCAAATGTGGGTATGACACGGCCCGACATGAGACCATGCCACACACACCGTCATTTCAATTGACACCCCTCGCAACAGACTAGAAACACACAACCTTTTATCATTTCAAGCTCACCTAGATCCCTTTTGCCACATAGCCAAGGGCTAGGGCCACCCACCCCCGATCCTCCAATCTAATCACAAGCAATTCCCGGTGAAGGCCTTTCACTGATCCGCGGCGCATGCGCAAGTCGCGCACTACGACGCGCATGCGCCGGGACCAGCGCTAAGACACTTCACCACCGCGCATGTGCGGCCCGAGACGAACGTGAGTCAACAAACAGCTTATAATGGCGGCACCCAGCGCGGTGTGCAGAAGCAGCAGAGCACCGCCTGGGACGTCAGACAGAGCACACAGGTGAGCTTCCTAGCCCATCCCAGAGACAGCAAGTACCTTGCCCAACTAAGGGATATAGTTAGCTTTTAGCGCTAATCTTAATTTTCTTCATGCTCACTTTCCAACAATAGGAAATGTATTACAAATGCTATCTATGGCTGGGTACACACAGGAGCTCTCTTCTAAAAAAGCCCCTGATGTACATCTAGGACCATCCAATTCACCAACCGCAGTCATTTTCACTACCTGGGGCCAACCATCAGGAAGTACACGGTTAGATGATACCATCACTATCACTACTAACACGCTCAACAGGTGAAAATACACAAGGGCTATTCAAGAAAAGCCCTTGATGTTTTCCACCTGTTACTTGTGCAATGACCACAGCCGATTAAATCCAATGAGACGAATGTGACTATAACGCACCTTGGGGGCTCTCCTTTTGTGAAAGCTCCCACCAACCATCCCCTCCACTCTCTTTCTCCCAAAGGGCCCAACAGGAGCCGGAACTGCCGTAAAGGACAGTTCACAATTTAGAACCCTACTGAGGGCACACAGCAAGCCACGACTGGGTAAGAGGCAATTACCTCAATCTAATATACCACAAGCCCAATTACCAGCAACTTACTTTTCTTTTCTTTTCCTCCCTCCTTTTCTTCCAATGATTTTCTTACTTTTTTCCGAAACTGTTACATACCGACACATCAATGTGTTTTAATGTAATGTCACTATCTATCACTATGTGGGCACATCACCTAAAACACCACTGCTGAAAATAATGCAATATGTCACCACTTGATCACAAATTGAATATTGTTCAGCCTTGAGAACGACCGTAAGGTCGAAACACGTGTCGGCTGACCGAAAACTTGCTCGTCAAGTTCCAAAAAGTGTTTCTCATAAACACATGTATCTAGATTAAATCACTAGAAAAAACGCTGAATAATAAAACGAATTAATTCGTATTAACCAAAGTGTCATATTATTTATTTCACAAACTGCAAGCAAGATAGCCGGGAGCAACAAACCTCTGATTTTCAACATGCCCAGGTATAGGCTATTGGCATAGTCCACTCTGGACATGATCAGAGCAATGATGGTAAGTGTTTTGTTGGCGAATGACAGGAACGGTAGGATCCTTTTTGCTGCTCCCAGGAGGAAGAAACATTTCTTGATTAGCGAGTTTACTTGTGGCTATTGTGAGTGCTCTCATGTTGGGCCCTGGTGCTCATCCAATTTTGGTCATTTCTTGCTTGCAACTTTTTGAGCTGTAAAATGTGTAGCATTTTGAGAGGTCTCAACAGGGCCCAAAGTGTACAAAAAAGGTCTTGCCTTAACGTCCACCCGGGATTGTATATGAGGGGCTGACTGCTCATTGTCGTTAGCACCATGTTAGCAGCCAGGGTAACCCGGAGCGCTAAGACCCTTAAGACACTTTTTGGCAGGCCGGATCGGGTCTTGTCGGCCCAGGACCCTTGTTAAAAGCCCTCGCTTTGCTCGGCCCTTTAACTCGGGCCACAGTTCCGATAAGACCCAATCCAGCATGCCGCAGAGGGTCTCAAGCCCATTAGCGCCCCGAGTTACCAAGCGGTAACCCGGGGTGCTAACGACAATGAGATGAACCAGGCCAACAAAAGCTCTGCCCTGGGGTCAGGTTCATGAGTGGGTCCCAAATTGTGCTGGAGAGGCTGAGCGTTACCCAAACCTACATCGAGCCCAGGTTAGACCACTGAGTTGCGCTCTAGCTGTCACTTTGAAGCCTTACTGGTGGCCTTAACTCTTTGCAGCGCCTGTAAATCCTTCCTAAGGTGGATCAGATGCTCCTCGCAGTTGCACTTTAAGACAGATATGTTTCCTAAGTAGGTGACTCATCAATGTACACTCCTGTAAGGGCATGATTCACCAGCCATTGCAGTTCCTAGCTATACCTGTAAAATTAAGGAAATGGTAGTGACCCCAACCCCTTTCTGACCCCGACCGGCGTGGTGCCCCGTGAGGAGAACTTTGCCGGCCCCTGGCATCAAGACCTGGCTCCAGCACTGGGCAGAGGGCACAGAGAGCGGGGAGAGGGACACTCACCTCACAGAGGCCAGGACGCAACATGGACTGGAGCGTCCTGGTCCCAGAAAGGAGGTTAAGGCACCCTCTGAGGGGGAAGGGGAAGCGGGAAATAGTGCAGGACAGAGGTCGCCAAAGAAAACCAGGTATGGGAGAGGCCTGGAAAGTGGAAAAAAAAGAGGTTAAAGAAATTAGAAAAAGGGCAGGAAGGAGGGAGAATGGTGGCAGAGGCCAGGATAGGACAAAAAAGGAGGAAGAAAGGAGCAAAAAAAGAAGGAACAAAATGGCAGTAAGGATGGAGAATGGTCGCAGAGTCCTGGATAGGAGAAAAGAGGAGCGAAAAAAGAAGGCAACAACGGCAGAAAGGTGGCAGAGGCCTGGATAGCAAAGAAATGGAGGGAAGAAGGAGTGAAAAAAGAAGGAACAAAATGGCAGGAAGGAGGGAGGATGGTCGCAGAGGCCTGGATAGGAGAAAAGAGGATCGAAAAAAGAAGGAAACAATGGCAGAAAGGTGTCAGAGGCCTGGATAGCAGAGAAATGGAGGGGTAAAAGGAGGGAAAAAAGATGGAACAAAATGGCAGAAAGGAGGGAGGATGGTCGCAGAGGCCTGGATAGGAGAGAAAGAGAGGAAGAAAGGAGCAAAAAAAGAAGGAAACAACGGCAGAAAGGAGGGTGAAATGTGGCAGAGGCCTGGATAGGCAAGAGAAGTAGGAAGAAAGGAGTGAAAAAAGAAGGAACAAAATGGCAGAAAGGAGGGAGAATGGTCGCAGAGGCCTGGATAGGAGAGAAAAGGAGGCAGAAAGGAGCGAAAAAATAAGGAAAAAACAGCAGAAAGAAATCTAGCTCCTTGTTCTCCAGTGGTAGGTCCTGGTCACTGGCTAATGTGGTATCACCCCATTACTGCGCATACAAAAATACCAAACCTGAAAATTCCAACGTTTTTACTGCGATTTTCGAAGCAATTCTATGTGGGGGGTCGGTTAGGGTAATACATTATGTGAGGGGATTATGGGGGGATCTGCAGGGGTGTCACTTTCGGATTTGGTATTTCCGATGCACAGTAATCACATAGATCCGTTAATGTTGAATACCCAGGAGCTACTTTTAGTTCCTGCTCGTCAAATCCTTATTTCTAGCCCTGGACTAGGCTCGGGTACTAGGTGCCCACTGGGCCTATAACTGGAACTCGTGTTAAGGGTCTGTCGTGGATTATCACTGGGAAAAATTCAGACCTGCGGAAATGGTTGAAAAGTGCTGGGTCTCAGGCAGAGTCTTCTGACAGACTACCTCAACGCGCATACGAGCTATCCTTCCATGGAGCCTATCGATAGGTCTTGTGAAGTGCCACAGATGACACCAGCTGCAGAAGAGTAGTAAGAAGAAAGACTTTGATCAAGGGAAGAACTCTTCCCTATCCATCACAGAGCCCACACAAGTCTGTTAGGAAGGGCCAGAACAACAGAAGAGAAGAGAGCCATCGCCAGCTGTGGTTGGAGTGGGGGCAGCAAGGGGTCTGCCTAGGGGAATGCAGTGAAGGGTGTCTGGAAACCTGCTGGCAAAGAGCAGAACTCGACCACACCAAATAACCTTGGGTGAGGAGACAAGCAGCAAAGCCATACTGCAGAGTGAGCCAGAGTGTGGAAGTGGCCCTCTACACAGTGCAGAAGCAAGCTCTATGAGGTGACTGAACAGATCAACAGGTGGAGGAGGAAGCCCAGTCATGAGCAATGAAAGTCTGACATGCGGAAGAGCTTAGATATCCACAAAGTAGGAGGAGATCAGAGCAGATATACCTAAGAGCAGAGGTGAGAGAGGGATTGTTAAACCCATTCCAGTATGAGGGGTCAAAGGACCACAAACAAGAAATCAGCCCAAAACCAGAGGAACCAAGTGACCCAGCTGTAGGGTAGGTGCTGCCGCCAGGATGAGACTAGCAACTGGAGCACCTGTGATTGGAACGACTGACTCTGCTGGAGACAAGGAATCTCCAGCTTGAAAGTAGAGCTTGAAGGCCACAAGGAGTGAGCAGAACACTGCAGAAGTGGGGCTCTCTCTACCAGCGTGCACACCCCGCAGAGCTTGTGTGGGAAAACATTGAGCCACTAGTCTTCGTTGGGAGATGGGAGTGACACCGAGAGCTAGAGCCTGCTTTCTGGGATATTGAGGCAATTGCCTAGGGGTCTAGAGCTTTCACTGCCCATGCACTGATTGAGAGAAAGAATCGAGTGGAAGTCTATAAGAGCACAAGGCAATGCATTCTGGGTTATCCGTAATTTAATTAAGGCTTCCAGTTTTCAGTTGTTACAGATTTTTACACACAAATACAGACGGAAATCAATCTGCTTTCTCTCTGTATTTATAGAAATGGAGAAAAAAAACAGTTCTTTCTGTCTGGTTCATTATGATGTCACTCATACATAGCAGGCCAAACACATTGCAGATTGGCGGCATGGAGAGTGTAAAAGCTGTATACCAATATCATTAAAGTTCTTCAAATTGCTGGCAGCATATATCTTAAGGCAGCAGTAGTCACAGAAGCAACCGTTTGTTGTTATGGAAAAAATTGAGCTATGTTATGTTTGTACTTTTCCTCCTGCTTGTTAGATCTGTGTGTATGAGCCCCTGACAGAATGTTGGTGTGGAATGTTATGGATGAACTGTGTCTGTGTGTTCCACGAAGTCAGTTGGGGCCTGAACTTAGAAGATGAGGGGGCCGGTGGATGTCTCTCCCTCCTTATATACCTAATCTACTTACTTCATGTAAACTTACCTCCTGTGTCAACCTAGTAAAGTCTACTATACCTACGTGTGGCTCAGTTCACTTATTTCACCAAGAACCAAACATAACATTGGCGACGAGGATTGTTGGAGAATTTTGAAATCGTGTGTTAAAGGAACAGGAGAAAAGAAAGAAGGAGTAAAGAAAAAGGTGCACCAAGAAAAAGGAAAACGGAGCTGAGCACCACAGAAGACATCCACCGGTCACCCCAAGCTGTCCCCTGGTCATTAGGTGAGCGTGCCCGATTTGCCAGAGCTGGCAATAGACTGAGCCCAGTTTTAATTGAATGGGGGCCGGCACTTGCACCTTAGGGGGCAGTGAACATGAACGGACCCATACGGCCGTAGCATTAGCCCCGTTGGACGCCGTTATGGCGTGGATGTTTTCCCCTGAGGAATGGTTACCCATTGTGCACGTGAGCTGGCTGGAGGATTGGCCCATAATTGTGACTGCAGGGCCCCTGGGGAACATGCGTGAGTGCCGACAGCTATTAGGATATAGTTGAGGAGGTCCCAACGGCCAACAATTGAGGTGGCGTTGCGCAACCAGTGGTGTCCCTGCAGGTTCCAATACAATGTTGAACGTATCTCCGCTTTGCTGGCTGCTCTTCTTGTGGGCCGTGGTGCTTGCAGTCCATGAGGCTGCTTTGTTTTGGGCCTGCGCAGCGCTGGGTGGGTCATGGCGAGTGAATGCATTGCGGCGGTCCAGGACGAGGGTTGGAGTGGAGCTCTCCTTCCGTGGCCGCCCTCGCCATCATAATGGTGACGTCACCTGGATGCTTTGGGAGTTGGCGATGCTGCTGACGTGGAATGCTCCCTCCAGCATTCCAGGACCCGGCAGTGCTGTGAGAACAACATAATGAGTTACGGGAGTTGGAAGAAAAGGACCTTCCAACATGGGACCAACGTGCCCTAGTTCCGGGTTCCATGAACGCTCTGTCAGTTGGTGGGCTGCTTGAAGGTTTATTTAGTGTACTGCATCCCTACAGGCACGTTACCCACAGGAAAATACAAGATGTGCAGCTTGTAACGCGGGATCTTCTAATTAAAATTTGTACATTTTTTTTTGGGGGAAATTTTGCCGTCAAGTTTTAAAGTAGGTGCGGGAACTGTTTTAGAAACACGTGGCAGATTTACTTGGGTTTTCGGCGAGGACAATGTCTATGGTGAAGTTCAGTGGCATCGTACTGGTATGAGATACTGTAAAAACACAACTATACTGGTTTACATCATATGTTTCTGTGACTGGTTGACTTCAACGCGACGCAGGTTCCTGTCACTTTTCTGAGGAAACCCAGCTGGTAACACGAGTGATGCAGCCATTGTGCCGGCATGAGGTACTGTTGGTGTTTTACTTAATAGAAATGACCCGATGTCATTTAAGGGTGATGAGACAGTGAAGAAAATTTGAGATAAAGGGTGTTATCTAATTGTCTTCATTGGCAAAGTGCTGCATTTTTATTTCCTCTTACATTTCAACAAGTTTAAAGACGCTCTGCTGATTGTTTTTCTGCTTATTGGGGTCTTGTTTGTTTCTGTCAAAAGAAAAGAAAAGAGGAGGATATGTATTGCTGTGATGATATCCTAAAGTGTTACTGTGGTATTAACATCCTGAAAGGCTTAATCTGTCATGTGAGGGCTGTTAGCTCATTTCTTTGCAGAGTTGTTATTATGGCTTGCAAGGTTGAATAGCTTTGAATGTGAGTAATGTTGAGGTTGTTTTGCCGTGGCCTCTGCGTGAGTATCCTATGTGTGACATAATGAGTTGTATTATGTATTTTACTTTGGTTAACCATATCTTACATTCACAGGTTCATCAAACATAAAAGACTTTGTAGGGTAAAGAATATGGACTCAGTAGTAGTGTTGAACTCCCGCTTACCATTCTTATACACTCAATTTATCTTTACTTGTATGGTGAGGGATATGTGGTGAATGATGTGTTTGTGTTCTGGTGACAATGAGTATTTTAGTTATTCTGTTGGGATTTTGGCCCCCGCACTAGGTGCCCTCTGATAAGATATGTGTTTTGGTGGGATGTGTGGTCCTGGTAAAAGGTACAAGTTTTGGTGGAACTTGTATCCTTCGCACTAGGTGCATTTGGTGAGATGTGTGTGATGGGATGTGTGGTCCCCGTGAAAAGGTACGAGTTTTGGAGAACTTGTATACTTCGCACTAGGTGCATTTGGTGAGATGTGTGTGATGGGATGTGTGGTCCCGGTAAAAAAGTACGAGTTTTGGGGAACTTGTATCCTTCGCACTAGGTGCATTTTGCATTTTCATGAGTTGGATGTTTTGTTGGGACGTGTGGTCCCGGTGCAAGGTGCACGTTTGGTGAAATTTGTGTCCTTCACACTAGGTGCATTTCAGTGATTTGGTGTAATCGCACTAGGTGCATTGTGGTGATTTGAGGTTCTTACACCATTGCTGAGTTGTGTTGAGATTAGTGGCCCCGACATTTGTCCTAATGTATTGGGATTTGTGTCCCACTCACGCTTGTTTGGGAGCGTGAAATATGGTGATGTTGTTATTTGTGGGAATTGGTATCCTGTGTTGGTGGATACAGTTGGAGGTGTTTAACCTCTTATGGTGTCCTTGCACACCTTGTTAAGGGATGATGGATGATGATGGTATTGTGTCCGAGTTGTTGGTTTGGTTTGGTCTTGTGAGTGAGGGCTGGTTCCCTGTGTTTGATGTCCGTTGTGGGCCCACTACGGAGTTGGTTGCATGTATGTGTTGCAGCTTTGCTCTGAGCATATTGCTTGGTATGGAAGTTTTGGTGATGGAGAGTATGGTCTGGGTTAGATGGCTTTCTTGGATCGTTTCTACAGAGTTCTACAGTATTTTTCCTTTGCTTCTTCCTCTGTTGTTTTCCTGATTTTATAAAGGGGGAAGATGTGTTATGTTTGTACTTTTCCTCCTGCTTGATAGATCTGTGTGTATGAGCCCCTGACAGAATGTTGGTGTGGAATGTTATGGATGAACTGTGTCTGTGTGTTCCACAAAGTCAGTTGGGGCCTAAACTTAGAAGATGAGGGGGCCGGTGGATGCCTCTCCCTCCTTATATACCTAATCTACCTACTTCATGTAAACTTACCTCCTGTGTCAACCTAGTAAAGTCTACTATACGTACGTGTGGCTCAGTTCACTTATTTCACCAATAACCAAACATAAAAAGCTAGCATTTATTTCTTATGTGGCTGCATATGTGCTTTAATAAATGCAGCAAAATACCTGTTGCGAATTATCTTTTTATATAACAAAAAGTAAATGTGGATAAATACAGAAAAAAAGGCCCAAAAATAAATATGGATATACAGACGGAAAAATAAATACCATAAAACTGGAAGCCTTATATATAATGTAAAGTAGTCTAACATAGCTCCCTTCTGCCAATAATGTCTGCCTTTCCCTTATAAGGTGTGGTAAATAGTGTGCAGATGCAGAAACCTGTGGTTTATTTGATGGATGCATGTTGGAAGTACCCATAACCTGTGTGCCGATATGAACATCTCTGTTGTTGGCATAGGGTCTGAGTCTGTTCAGTACACTGGCTCTGGTTGGTTGTCTGAAGAGGTGTGGGAAGTGTAACTATGCAAGATTTTAGTAGTGATTAGTTAGTTGAGGGATGAAAGGAGAGGGTAGAGGGGGAGGAGTTAGGGTGTTGTCACTGGCTTCTGGTTGTAGATTTCACTGCAATGAGATTCAGGTACGGACGAGTGTCACGCAGCAGAAGATCCATAAATCAAATTGATTTCCCACAGATGGCAGTTTGAAGTAAAGTCATTCAAGTTTCTGGTGCACATTTTTTAGTCAATTTCTATTATCTTTCATTTCTTTAAAAGAGGATGGTTGGGACCTCCAAATGACATGCCCACTGAAGAAGAGTACTACATCCTCGGAATACACCTTGTTGCAGACCCTAAACTACTATATGCAGCAAACTTTCCCCCCTGTTCAAGGAGCTAGGAGCCGATTTGAAGAGATAGAGAGAACAAGAAATATCTCTTTTAGGCAGAATCACAGCATGTAAAATGAATCGGTTGCCCAGATTCCTGTACCTATGCTCGTCCCTACCGGTCCACCTCCTAAAACAACCCCTCATGCAGCTACAGAAGCAGATATCTAAATTCGTCTGGAAGGGGGTAGGGTGAGAATCCCATTGAAAGTCATGACTGGAGCAGCCAGGTGCGGAGGTATGGGGCTACCCAATCTCACAAATCACTATATAGCGGCTTGGCATGGGTGGAACAGACAAACCCCCCAAAATGGACCCGAATCGAACAGGCTAAATGCCCCCTTTGGCTGAGCTCTCTGCTATACATATCGGGCACAGCACACAGCTGCCGTCAGACCACCCTTTCATCCACCAGACCTACACTGGACATATGGGCATGGGCCCTGCGCAGGAAGAAACTCCCCAAGGGCCTGGGCCCTATCTCCCCAAACCTCGGGGAACACAGATTTCTCCCCGGGGATGGACACAGCACATTTCAGCAGGTGGTCCTGAGGAGGGCTTCAAAACCTATTGCATCTGTTCGAAGACGGTGCCCCTCTCTCCTTTGAACCTTTGAAGCATGGAAGAGCCACTTCCATTTGGCAAAAACAGAGAGGTCACCTATGCCCAGATCAGGCACTGGATCTCGCAGCCAGCGGTTCGCCAAGGGGCCATGAGGGACCTTAACTCCCTTGAACATGCAATGAGGGAGGGCCCGCGCTGAGGGTGTCATGAACTTCAGATCACGCCCCTTTTGGACCTCCTGGTCCTTGTCTCAACGGGGCTTACATTCCGTACTACTTCCAACATGGCCGTCCAGAGCTGAAGCCCTTGCTCGCTCCATGCGCTGAACGCGGCATGATCTATTTATAGACCACGCCTTCCGCGGCTCCGCGCGTCTCAATGCTATTGCAGAGTAGCCCAGAGGTGTGTTCGTAGCTCGCGGTATTGTTTCCTTTGTCCCAGTGCTATTACCCATTCCTGTCCCTTTCCCCCTTCCTGGTTCCGAGCATTTCTAGCCTTTCCCAGACTCCCAGATTCCTGGACTCCACGATCCCGGAACTAAACGCAACCTGGAACCAGACGAGACTCGAGCAGCGCTGTTCAAGACCAGGAGCGTTCGCAAGAAGGCAGCGATCGAAGACACCGGCAAACACCGTACCCAGGTGAGAAGGGGGGAACTCCTTGACAGTTTGAGACGCCACCTGATCGAACCTAAAAACGAGATGGAAGCCGCCGTACAGGACTTAATGCGACGCATGCAAGAATTATCAACCGAGGTCCAAAATCTTAAGGTGGAAAACGCCACGCTCAAACAATTGGTCTTATCCCGGGATTCTGCTACAAAGGAGGGTGCCCTGTTGGGCGGTATTGTTGACAAGTATGATGGTTCGGCAAAAACACTTCACGGATTCCTGGATTCGTGCCTGGTCCACTTTACCTTTAAGCCCTATTATTTCTCGACTCCTAGGGCTAAGGTGGGTTTCATCATATCCCACCTTTCCGGCAACGCCTTAACTTGGGCAACACCCCTTGTTAACTCAGGCGATGCCCTCCTAGACGACTATGATGGGTTCATACAGGCCCTTAAAGGCATGTTTGACCGTCCAGAGCAGGTCTATACTGCCCAAGAACGCTTGCTGGACTTTCAACAGGGCTCCCAAGATATGCTCACTTATGTGACCAGATTTAAACAATTGACTAAGGAAGCAGACTGGTCCTCTGAGGCTAGTTTTACCCTGTTCAGGAGAGGCCTAAACGATGAGATCAAGGATGAACTGGCCAGGGTGGCCAGACCAAATTCATTCCAAGCACTAATGGGCCTGGCCTTGCAAATAGACTTTCGCTTCCAGGAAATGAAGGCTGAAAGGAAGAAATCCAAGGGAAACCTACCCAAGACGTCCTTTGAGAGCACAGCCAGAACGGACGCAAACCCAAGTCCAGCCCCAGAACCTGAACCCATGCAAATTGGAGCCTTTCGTGGACTCATATCACCTCAAGAAAGATTGAGAAAGATCCATACGGGTTTGTGTATGTATTGTGCTTCAGACAAACATTTGGTCAGGGAATGTCCTCTGGCACCTCCTCTGTGTTCGGGAAATGCCAGCTCCCGATCTTAAATGGAGCAGAGATTCGGGAGAGAGATGTTTGCTCCACATCAATTCCATCCTTGAACTCTCCTGGACAAAACAGTTTGGTGATACTACAGGGCTTCCTGTCGCCCTCCAAAGACAAGACCTATCCCATTCTGGCCTTGGTGGACTGGGGAGCTATGGGATTTTTCATTGATCAAGACTGGGCTGTTAGTCATCATATTCTGTACGAGACATGAAACACCATGCAGCCGGGGGAAGCAATTGACGGAAGACCCCTCTCTTCAGGACCCATAAGCCTGCAGACCAAAGAGATCCAACTTTCCATAAACCATCATCAAGAGCGGATTACATTCGACATCATTAAGTCAGCCCATTACCCCATGGTTTTGGGTATGCCCTGGTTACAAAAGCACAATCTGTATATCAATTGGACAGCAGGATCATTATTCCTGGGCTCAGAGTTCTGTATGTCCCACTGTCTATCCCTGGACCCCTCCTCGGTAACTCGTAAAGAACCACCAAGAGACCAAGAAACACCACTCATGGTTTCCAATATCATACAAGTTCCAGAGGCCTATAAGGGATATGCTGATGTATTTTCTACTGCCATAGTCCAAGCCTTACCCCCTCAGAGGCCCGAAGACTGTGCCATAGATACGGATCCCTCACCTGTAATTCCCTTCGGCAGAATGTTAATTCTTTCCGAACCTGAGAAAAAGGCCCTTCGGGAATACCTAGACACTAATCTTGAAAACGGCACCATAAGACCCTCGAAATCTCCAGCGGGTGCTTCATTGTTCTTCGTTCCCAAGAAGGATACCAAGGAACTCAGACCTTGCCTCGACTATAGAGGCTTAAATCAATGCACCCTCAAGGATCGGTACCCACTGCCCCTGATCTCGGAAATCCTGGAAGCTGTGAGAGGAGCCGTAATATTCACCAAATTGGATCTCGGGGGTGCCTACCATTTGATCCGTATCCGGGAAGGAGACGAGTGGAAGACCGCCTTTAGAACACCCTTTGGCCACTACGAGTACCTGGTCATGCCCTTTGGACTAGCCAATGCCCCAGCAGTATTCCAACGTTTTATGGATAGGGTGTTCTCTGATATGTTGTTTCTCTTCGTCATTGTCTATCTGGACGACATATTGATTTTTTCCAAGGACCCTCTGAAGCATAAAGGACATGTTAAGGCAGTTCTACAAAGACTCCGGGAACATCACCTCATAGCCAAGCCTGAAAAATGTTTGTTACACGTTACCTCTGTGCACTATCTGGGATTTATCCTTAGTCCAGAGGGGATTGGCATGGACCCTTCAAAAGTAAAGGCCATTCTCGCCTGGCCTACTCCCACGTCCGTGAAAAAAATCCAATCCTTCCTAGGACTAGCCAATTTCTACCGGAAGTTCATAGCCACCTTTTCCGAGATTGTACAACCCATAGTGGCTCTGCTAAAGAAGGACACTCCATTTGTCTTGTCAACATTACAAGAAACTGCATTCCAGCGTTTGAAGACCGAGTTCACGCAAGCTCCCATTTTGGCTCAACCCGATACAAGTCGACCCTTTTTAGTGGAAACGGATGCCTCTAATTACGCTATAGGAGCAGTGTTGAAGCAGAAAATGGAGGAGGATTTGGAACACCCTGTTGCTTATCTTTCAAGAACCTTAACTCCTAGTGAAACGCACTACTCCGTCCTGGAAAAGGAACTCTTAGCCATTCGCCAAGCCTTCACTGAATGGTGACACCTACTTCTGGGAGCCAGACATCCTGTCCAGGTCCGTACTGATCATCGAAACCTTCAGATTCTACAGTCACTGGAGTGCAGGAACAGTCGTCAGGCACGTTGGGCCTACTTTTTTGCCCAGTATCAGTTCCACATTACCCATGTCCCTGGATCACAGAACCTGATCCCTGACGCCTTGTCTCGCCGACCTGACTATGTGACCACTGAAGATAAGGCATTTCCTAAAATTTTCTCTCCCACGATCTTCGTAGCCCAAGCAGTTGATCTTCTGGAAGAAGTCCGATCGCAAACTCAATCCTCGGAAATATGGAAGGACATTTCAACACGAAATCTCTGGAAGTTAAGAGCCAAGGAAGGCTACTTATTCAAGGACAATGCACTACTCATTCCTACACGGAAGTTACAGCAATAAATAATAAACCTTTGTCATGATACACTCCATTCCGGGCACCGAGGTATCACCAACACCCTCCGTCTTATACAGAGACAGTTCTGGTGGCCTAAAATGAAGTCTGACGTGCAGCAATACATCCAGGCTTGTATAACCTGTGCCCAAAATAAACATAACAAAAGACCGGCGGGTCTTCTTCTGCAGCCCACTCTACCCTCTAAACCATGGGAAATCATTGCTACAGACTTCATAGTGGAGTTACCACCTTCCCGAGGATATACTACCATCATGGTCACCATAGATTTGTTTACCCATATGGCCCATTTTACGCCACTGATGAAACTACCCTCCTCTTCAGAGCTAGCTGGAATATTTCTGGAACACATATTCCGACTACATGGGCTTCCTTCCAAGATCATCTCTGACTGGGGTCCCCAATACATTTCACAATTCTGGAAACACCTCTGTCGGGTACTAGGAATCCAACGTGCCCTCTCTTCAGGATATCACCCCCAAACCAACGGAGCCACAGAACATGCAAATCAGACCCTAGAACAATATCTCCGATGTTTCGCCACCAAGGTCCAGGATGACTGGTCTCTCCTAATACCCGTTGCGGAATTCGCTTACAACTCCGAACACTCAGCGCTACAAACCAACCCCTTTTATTGTAGCCAGGGGTTCCATCCATCGGTCTTACCCTCGGTTCTTCCTTACCCTTCACCAGTACCTACTGTTGACTCCTGGATCGAAACTCTTATCAACATTCACCGGGAGCCTAAAGAACACTTAGAGAAAGCCAGATTACAGACCAAGAGGTATGTGGATTCCAAGAGAAGACCAGGTCCTTCCTATACGGTCAGTGACCGAGTGTGGTTGTCATCAAAATTACTTCCCCGACACTTGCGACCAAACAAGCTGGCTCCCCGCTACTATGGTCCATTTCCCATCGAGGAGATTATTAATCCTGTCTCATATCGAATCAAGCTACCTGACTCCTGAAAAATAATTCATCCAGTTTTTCACACATCCCTATTGAAGCCCTACATCCAATCCTCTCGAAAATCCAGTAGACCACCTCCTCTACTGGTTGACAACCAACTGGAATATGAGGTGTCCCGGATTTGTGACTCCAGGTATAAGCGGGGCCATCTTCAATACCTAGTGGAGTGGAAAGGATATCCTGCTAGCGAAAGGACCTGGGAACCTATTTCAAATTTCAAGGCTCCTCAGTTGTTCAGAAGATTTCACCTAATACACTCGGGCAAACCTGGAGGGAAAGGCCTTCGGAGGAGGCATGCTGTCATGAACTTCATCTCACGCCCCTTTTGGACCTCGTGGTCCTCGTCTCAACGGGGCTTACATTCCGTACTACTTCCAACATGGCCGTCCAGAGCTGAAGCCCTTGCTCGCTCCATGCGCTGAACGTGGCGTGATCTATTTATAGACCATGCCTTCCGCGGCTCCGCGGGTCTCAATGCTATTGCAGAGTAGCCCAGACGTGTGTTCGTAGCTCGCGGTATTGTTTCCTTTGTCCCAGTGCTATTACCCGCTCCTGTCCCTTTCCCCCTTCCTGGTTCCGAACATTTCTAGCCTTTCCCAGACTCCCGGATTCCTGGACTCCGCGATCCCGGAACTAAACGCAACCTGGAACCAGACGAGACTCGAGCAGCGCTGTTCAAGACCAGGAGCGTTCGCAAGAAGGCAGCGATCGAAGACACCGGCAAACACCGGACCCAGGTGAGAAGGGGGGAACTCCTTGACAGAGGGCTGATTACCAAACTATAAATTACTACTGGTCGACATGTTGGTGACCAAACCAGCACACATGGGCAGATGGGAAGCAGACCTGGGACACCCCATACAGGATCAAACATGGGTAGACATTTGGACTAGGATCAACTCTGCTTCTAGATGCATAACCAATAAGGAATGCACTCTAAAACGCCTTCACCGATGGTATTTTCTGCCGGAGCACCCGCACCACTTCCAGAAATCCATAGACCCGAACTGCTGGAGGCACTCTGGCGCCCGTGGAACGTTTTTCCATGTGTGGTGGGAATGCCCGAAAGCGCAGACCTTCTGGGAGGAAGTCCTACAACTCATTGAAGCCATAACCCAGCGCAAAGTGCCTATGGACCCAGAGACGATCCTGCTAGGAGTGCCAAATCAGGAGAGCTACCCAAAGGCTGGCCTCTCCGCCAAGTTATTTACCCAGCTGCTTTTGGCAGCCAAAATAACCCTGGCCCAGAAATGGAAGACACAGGAAGGCCCCCTAATACGCCTATGGTGGATCAAAGTCTGGGAGATCTTGGTGGCCGTAAAAGTCACAGCGGGACAGGAAGGAACATTACACCGCTTTACGGACTGTTGGGCCCCGGTCCTGGACTACCATATCCAGTTCCCGGCCTTGACCTTCCAGCCGCAACTGGTGAAACGCTTCCTCAGTCCATAGCGAACATTGAACCGCCCAAAGTCTGAATAGCCAACGGGGTGGAGGCGGGGTTACCCTAATCTAGTTAATGTATTGAAATTACTTGCCTTAAACATGTAACTGCTAAGAATCTGCTGTATCCGGAAATAAATTAAGTTGTTAAAAAAAATAAAAAGAGGATGCTTTAGCTGTTTCCGTAAAGTCTGGGTTCGCTTCCAGGAGGAGAATGCTATATAGAGTGTCCAGAATTTCGTGGCCAGAACTCAAAATGAGGCTCCTCCTTGTCGTTTCTCGTTGAAGTTAGGTACTAGTACTAGTGCAGCATTGCTGGACCTAAATGTTGTGAGAAGATCAGTAACCTGACCCTGTCACGAGGGCACAGGAACCCCACCCAGCCTTCAGTGGGAGGCCTAGCAACCGGTAAGATAGCTCAGCAGGTTGAGGACTCGCTGCTGCCATCTGTGTGTGATCTGCTGGTCGCAGGTGTGCATCCAGGCAAAGCAAACTCAGCCTTTCATCCTTCTGAGGTTGATAAATGAGTACCATCTTCAGTAGGGTAATAAATATATGTAACTATGTCATTTATACAGCGCTTCTGCAAAAGCGTTACATAAATAAATCATTATCATTACTTGGGGGGAAAGTCCTGCTCCAGAGGCGGATGATGGCAGTTGAAAGGGCTCAATTTCTTGTTCCCTCACCGAGTGCCTGTGTTAACATTTAACATATGCAGTAGCAAGCTCCATCATCCCATAACTCCTGAAGAAAGTGCTCGGCAAGTTTTCTCTCTTTTATAGAGCCACCAGAGAAGCAGCAACAAAAAGAGAAGACCACCCACAGGATGGCAACCCATCAGCCACCTCACCTGAATCATCTGCCGCAGTCTGCAGTGCAGAAAGAGCACCAGCGAAGGAGCAAACTGAGCCTAAGTGTGGCGTTGCCCCGTGAGGGCCTGCGCACGCGGCGGCGTGACGTTGCACGTCGACGCGTGCGGCTTAAATAAACGGGGCGTTCCCGGCCGCCGCAGAGCGACCGGGGAGCCCGAACTGCACAGACGTGTGCTGAGTGGAGTCTGTGGAGTGAGGGGCTCACGGGCACGCATGGGGGTGCTGACCGACCCTCAACAGTGGCGACGAGGATGGGATGCCCAGGCCCGGCGGTGAGAGCCATCCCGGAATTTTTCTTCAGACGTCGGAACATCCGCGGATGTTTCGTCTCACGCCGTGGCCGCGGACCATACACGCGGCTGGGCGGCCATTTTGCACACGTGGTTGTGGAACTTCCAAGAGCTCCGGTTTGGAGTCGGAAGGTGATCCGAGCCCAATTTTTGGACATGCTGACTGCGGGCAGCTTAACCTGCAGGCCCATGCCTGGGTTTTGACGTTTTGACCAGTTGTGGATCTCTGACGTCGTGTGATAGCTGGGAGAAAGGCTGAGGTGGCTGGGCCTTCTCAGCCCACTCCAATTTTTCGAGCTGAATTTTTGGAACATCCTTATCAAGGTCTGCGGCGGTTCTTGTTTGTCGCATTTTTCTTCAACTCCTTCATCATCACGAGGGTGGTGGCAGTAAAGGATCTGGTGGGTCCACGTGGCACGTTCTGCTGACTTGTCTTAGTGTGGGGAGGGGACTGAGTTGCGGCCCTCAGAACTGCAAGGAGGGTGCCTGTGCGCTCGGTCCTATGAGTGACATCGGCGCCCTGGAGGGTGCGTCGGCCACGACCTCAGAGGATTCACAGGACGAAGGCTTGGCGGATCTATTTCGGCAGAACCCCCAGCAGCCACTACTACCTGCGACATCTGGACTGCCGAGACCTGCGGCAGGTGCCACCGCTCCCCCGAATCAGCCAGGACCTGGGGTTGTGCAGGGCGCTCAACCAACTCCTCTGGCCATGGCCCAAGCCAGGGCGCAGGCAGCCCTGCAGCCCATTCCAGAATTTAACACCACGGGTCCTCCGTCCAGCCTGGGCCCCCGGTGGAGAAGATGGATCGGACGCCTGGACATGTATTTCAGGGCCGCCCAAGTGACGGACAATGACAGTATGACAGCCACTATGTTATACTCAGCGGGAGCCTCTGTCCAGGAGATATTTGAGTCGTTGACTCCGGCGGACAACTCCTACGACCAAGCCAAAGCCGCTCTCCTCGCACACTTCCTTCCACTTGCCAACGTGGACTATGAGAGATTTGTCATGCTGTCGGCCAGGCAAAAGGATGATGAAACTCTGGACACCTTTTATGGTCGCCTGCGCCGCCTCTCCCAAGGGTGTGCGTGGGGGGATGCTGAGGACATGATGCGGACCATGCTAATCCAGGCGTGCTCATCTGGCAAGTTGAGGCGACAGGTCCTGAGAGAGCCCGGACTCACTCTACCCCGCATTCTTGAGCTGGGGCGGTGTCATGAGGTAGCCGAGGCCCAAGCCAACAAAATGGAAGCCGGATCCCACGCCGCGCGGCCTGAAGAGGTGTGCGCCGTCTGGCGGGGCGGTAGAGGGGTGCGAAGGCCCGGTGGAACAGCCAGAGACAGAGCGGGAAAACCTGTGGAGTCATGCCAAAAGTGCGGCTATGACCTCCCCTCCCATCTGAATGCATGGCAATGGGGAAGATCTGTGGCCGCTGTGGGGTACCCGACCATTTCTCGAGGGTATGTCGGGCGGCCCTACCAGTACTGACTACGAGAGGACAACCCCGGCCTTGGACTCCTCGCCAGAATCGGCCGCCCAATGTGGCTCAAGTGGAGCAAGCAGAAGAGGATGCTCCGGTGGAGGACGCTGGGGAGGAGGACGAGGAAAATATCTTCTTCGTCTCCAGCATGGAAGTCCTAAAAGGGAAGAGCAGGAGACAACCGAGATGCGTCGTGGAAGTGAACTGCTCGCCTGTCCCGGTGCTGGTCGACACTGGGGCATCAGTCAACGTAATGGCGAGAGGACACTATGCCGCGCTTAAACCACCACCGAGTCTGGCGATGCCGAGGGCCCGCATCTTTGCATTTGGTGGGCGAGAGCACTTACCGCTGGACGGTGCATTCGTTGCGAAGGTAGAGCATGACGGGTCCATGATCAAGGCCCGCTTCTACGTGACTCCAGTGAGCAGCAACACCCTGTTGAGTTGTGCGGCGGCGGAGGCTCTTGGCATCGTGAGTTTCGCATACTCAGTTTACTTAGAAGACATAAATGACCTGTTGGACAAGTATGCTTCCATCTTTAAGGGCATTGGAAGGATGAATGGCGACCCGGTGAGGCTCCATATTGATGAGTCGGTGCAGCCGGTCGCTCTGAAGCACAGGAGGATCCCTTTCCACCTGAGGGACCAGGTTGACAAGGAACTAGACAACCTGGTGAACCTGGACATAATCGAGAAGGTGGAGGGCCCAACACCCTGGGTATCCCCCATCGTGGTTGCGAGGAAACCGAAACAGCCAGATTCTGTCCGGAACTGTGTGGACATGAGGCTGCCTAACAAGGCCATCAGGAGGGAACGGCACCTGACCCCGACCATCGATGACATAATCGCAGAAGTTCAGGGGGCAAGATTCTTCTCCAAATTGGACCTACGAGCAGGATACCATCAAGTTGTCCTCCACCCGGAGTCCCGCTATATCACGACCTTCACCACTCACCGGGGAC
The DNA here is from genome assembly GCF_040938575.1 of Ambystoma mexicanum. NCBI lineage: Eukaryota > Metazoa > Chordata > Amphibia > Caudata > Ambystomatidae > Ambystoma > Ambystoma mexicanum. The sequence continues at coordinate 1,570,373,056 of NC_090932.1, forward strand.
TCTATCGGTACAAGCGGCTGAGCTTTGGAGTATCATCAGCAGCCGAAGTGTTTCAGAACATAATTCGAGGCGCCCTCGCAGATCTGGAGGGTGTCCTCAATATTAGTGACGATATTCTGGTCTTCGCTAAGACTGAGCTGGAACATCTAAAACGCCTGGCCAAGACCCTCGAGAGGCTACAGTCGCTGGGACTCACCCTCCACAGGGACAAATGCGAGTTCCTGCGCCCGACCATTGAATTTTTCGGGTTCGTGTTCAAGGAGGGCGGTGTGTCACCGGACCCGAGGAAAGTCCGTGACATCAAGACGGCACAACCGCCTGAATCGGCATCGGATGTGCGAAGCTTCCTGGGTATGGTGACATACTGCGGGCGCTTCATCCAGAACCTGGCCTCGAGGTCGGAGCCACTCAGGGCCCTGACAAAGAAGGAAACAGCTTGGCAGTGGGGTCCGTTGGAGCAGTCAGCATTTGAGGACATTAAGGGTGCCCTGACGGCAGAGGACACCATGGCTTTCTTCGACCCGGCTCTTGAGTCGGAAATTGTTGTGGACGCAAGCCCATTCGGTCTGGGAGCTGTCCTCACTCAGAAGGGCCGAGATGGAAGGATCAGACCAGTGGCCTATGCCAGCAAAGCCCTCTCCGAAACAGAACAGAGGTATTCCCAGATAGAACGCGAAGCCCTGGCTGTCCTCTGGGGCTGTAGGCATTTTCGTCTGTACATGCTGGGAAGACCTGTAACGGTGGTGACTGACCATAAGCCGCTACTCCCGATCATGGCTGGATCATCATCGAAGCCGCCGGCCAGAATCGAGAGGTGGATGCTTGCCCTTTTGGAATATAGCGTCACCCTGATATACCGGCCGGGTGCCAACAACGCGGCTGACTACCTGTCCCGACACCCGGGAGGGAGTGGAGGTCCAGTGCAAGACACCTGCGCCGAAGAAGCCGATGACCACATCAGGATGGTGGTAGAGGGTGCCACTCCCAACGCCATGCCGCTGCCAGAACTGGAGGCGGCTGCGGCCGACGACGAGTGCTTCCGTATATTGAGGAGGTCGATGCGGTCGGGATCCTGGAAGTCCGTGATGGAGTTGGTGGCGGGGCGCACTCAAGAGGCCAAAGTGACCCTAGAGCAACTCTGGAAAGTGAAGGACGAGCTGTCCTTCTCGGAGTCAGGCCTTCTGCTGCGGGGCGATCGCCTGGTGGTGCCGGGTTCCAAAGTCAATGAGGTAATCAATCTGGCACACCAGGGACACCAAGGAGCCGCCAAGACGAAGGCGAGGCTGAGGCTGAAGGTGTGGTTCCCCGAGCTAGAGCGGAAGGTGGACGACTTCGTGGCGGCCTGCGTATGGTGCCAGGCGGCCTCCCCGGTGCAGCGTGAACCTGAGATCGAGGTGATGCCACGAGGGACCCGGCCGTGGGAGATCGTACATGCTGATTTTGGATCCACAGCAGTGGGCACCCACTTCCTGGCCATAGTGGACGAGTACTCCCGGTACCCCGAAGTAGAGTTCGTTGAGTCAGTGGCATTTGAGCATGTGGTGGGAGCAGTGGAGAAGATCTTTGCCACCCATGGTTTTCCAGTGACTCTATGCTCGGACAATGGGTCCCCCTTCCAGAGTGCACGGTTCTCGGAGTTTCTGGAGAGCTGCGGAGTGATACACAGGAAGGTCTCCCCGCTGTGGCCCCGTGCGAACGGGGACCCAGAACGGCTGATGAGGACACTGAATAAAACATTCCGGATAGCCCAAGGGCAGGGCCAGCCTCTCCAGCGGGCACTATTTCAATTCCTGAGGGTATACCGCACCACCCCACACGCCTCGACTGGGGTTGCCCCAGCTGAAGTCATATTCCGACGATGCCCCCGAGGCCTCCTGTCGGAGGTACAGGAAAAGGAGCCAGGCGTGATAGACGATCAACGGGTGGAGGCTGAGCGACAGACACGGACAAATCAGGAGAATCTGCGGCGGGGTCTCCGCCCGCAGCGGCTAGAGCCGGGTGACAAGGTACTGATCCGGAATCGACATCCTCACGGCAAGCTCTCGCTCCCGTACGAACCGGAGCCACTGGACGTGGTAGCCGTAAAAGGGTCTATGGTGACGGCCTCGGATGGGAAATCGGCCGTCACTCGGAATGTGAGTTTCTTTAAGAAGCTGGGTGACTCTCGAGCTGAGCTCCCGCCGGACCCGGATGAGGTGGACCTCCCGGATGAAGACACACCCCGGGGTGTAGTCCCGGTGTCGCCAGATCGTGGGACTGGAACGATGGGAAGCCCTGCGGTGGAGGTAGGTGGGAGGTACCCCCAGAGGGCTGGGCGAGAGAAACCTGCCTACCTCGGTGACTATGTGCTAGGACCGATTGTGTGCATTCCGGAGTGAGGGGACCCGGGTGGATGCTATTAAAGGGGCATGGGCTCTGAGTTGTCAGTTGTTGTTTTGTGTGCAGTGCAATATTTAGAAATGTGTGTTATTGTTGTTCCTCCCGAAAAAGGAGGAGTGTGGCGTTGCCCCGTGAGGGCCTGCGCACGCGGCGGCGTGACGTTGCATGTCGCCGCGTGCGGCTTAAATAAACGGGGCGTTCCCGGCCGCCGCAGAGCGACCGGGGAGCCCGAACTGCACAGACGTGTGCTGAGTGGAGTCTGTGGAGTGAGGGGCTCACGGGCACGCATGGGGGTGCTGACCGACCCTCAACACTAAGCAGCTTCCCAAGGTGCCACGCAATTCTTGCCAGCTTCCCAACGCAGAGCTGCGGAACAGCTGTAACTGGCCTAGGCCAGTAGGGACTCATGATAGAGCAGAAAGCGCTCCTCAGGACAGTGCTTACCTTGGGGGAACTGCAGCGTGACCCCGTAACATGAACTCAAACACTTTATAGAGCAGGCCAACATTGTTGCAGTACAGTGGCTGCGCCCGGAGAAAAGGGGTGGGGCTTATCCAGCTCTTTGTAACTTCATGTGATTGTAACACCTCCCAGGCAGGGAAGCCAAGGCCAGATTGGCCAGGGGCAGTAAATCAATCAGAGGAAGAGGTGGAGGATAAGAGTGGAAGCAGTTCTGTGTTGTTTGGGTGAGATCAGAAGAGGAGGTAGCAGATCATGATTCATTGGTAAACCTCTGGTAAAATTCATATATGGCAAAGTCTGGGATTGTATTGAAACAAACCACTCCTGGATGTAGCACAGCATGAATTTAGACCTTCCAGGACTACAGAATCGGTTCTGCGCTCACTCTATGACACACTAAAAACAAATTGGATGATAACTCTTATAGTGTGCTCATCCTTCTTGACAACTCAGCTGCTCTCGACATCAGTCACAAGATCCTCCTAAAAAGAAGATGTTGTTGTTAAATAAACAGATCTACACTGGATCACCTCCCAGGTACTCTGGGTGAGTGAATGTCATGCCTGCGCCATGGGCGCCTACATTGGCGATCAATATGGACTAATTGTTATTCATTTATCCGCAGAAAACTCTTGGATCAACTGCTATTCACTTCTTGGACCTTATTTCCCATTTGTGAGACTTTGGTGCTTTTCTATTTTTCCCAACAAACTACACTTACCACAATGCACTTGGCTATAACTATCTATACCTGGCTATTCCTATTTGTCATCATCGGAACTACAATCCCCAGAAGCCCTAGGGATCAGCTCTGCTTCGACCAGCTCAGGAACAGAGAGGGAGGAGGCAGATTGTATGCAGGTGTGCTGATCCAGGTGCAACCAACTCTGTGCTGGGCAGGGCGGTATAAAAACTCTGCCTGCAGGGGCTCAGTCTCTTGCATTAAGAGTCCTTCCAGCACCTTTTTGCTTCAAGCTACGAATTATTGTATGCTGTTCCTCCTCTCTCCTGCTTTTGATCCAGTGCCCTGCCGGGCTCTCTGCATTGCAGCCGATCACGCTGCTTGCTACCTACAGCCTTTGTCCGCTGGGTTTCCAGCCTAGCAACCCACTACAGTCCTCTGCAGCCTTCTACAGACAGCGGCCCTGCTCCTCTGGGCTCACTCCTTGCTGCCCGGCCCTTCTGGCTCCTTGCCGCGCAGCCTGCTTCACTCCGCTGCCAACAGCCCTTGTCCTCGGGGCTTCCTACCTTGCAGCCGATCACGCTCTGCTGCTTGCTACCTACAGCCGTTGTCCCCTGGGTTTCCAGCCTAGCAGCCCACTACAGTCCTCTGCAGCCTTCTACAGTCAGCAGCCCTGCTCCTCTGGGCTCACTCCTTGCTGCCCGGCCCTTCTGGCTCCTTGCCGTGCAGCCTGCTTCCCACTACCGTCCTCTGCAGCCTTCTACAGTCAGCGGCCCTGCTCCTCTGGGCTCACTCCCTGCTGCCCGGCCCTTCTGGGCTCCTTGCCGTGCAGCCTGCTTCACTCCGCTGCCTACTCTTTGTACTCTTTTTGTAACGCTCACCTGATTCTCGCAGAGGCGCCGGTCTTGACTGGGCGACTACCGTATCTTCAAAGGTGATGTGTAGCACCCGGTTGGCTCTTTGGGCTGGACCTCTGTGCACTGTATGCCTGACGTGTAGAGTAAGATGTCTGCAGATAGAAAATTTGGGGTTAATGAACTGGGGTTATTGGGGTGTCCCTATCTCTTTCCTCTTCTCCTCTCCTGTAGACCCCCAAAGGTTAACGCTCTCACCTTAGGTAAGTGAATGCCGAGCTCTCCATCTGCCTCGGGGCAGGGTGCTGTAACCAGTTTCTTCACTGGATAGGTAGCGCAGGCCTCTTGACTTCAGAGGACTGCTGTCCGTCGTTTACTGCACGAACGGTAAGTTTCGAGTCATTCAAATGTCTTTAAAGTCTTTAGTAATGATGTCTCTTGTTTTGCAGGGTTCCGGCGATGGCGGATGACGGGCTGAAGTGAGTTGAAGATGGAGCCCGTGTGATGAATAGAAGCGCCTGGAAGCACCTAAGTAAGCGCTTGTTGCCTGCTTCACGATGCGCTCTAACTGTCTTTTTATTTTGCAGGTACGAGTTCGGAGCGGCTGCAGGGTGCCGGAATACCCACTGGATTAGAGGTGGAAAGGAGTAATGGCACGTGAGTATTAAAGTTCCCCAATGTCTTTAAACGCACCTTGTTTTGTCTTTCAGATGCGGGATGCAGCGCCGAAGGCCTCCGGAGCGTGCAAAGAGATGGTAAGCTTTTGTCTTTCAGATGCCGGAATGCAGTGTGAAGACCTCCGGAGCGCATGAAGAGTAGGTAAGCCTTTGCCTTTCAGATGCCGGAATGCTAACCTGTTCTTTCTTGTCTTTATAGGTGTTGCTGAAGACTGGATTCAGGATGGTAAGCCTTTTTCCTTAGGCCCAGGACCGGATGCAGAAGACACAATGAGCGTTCTGCTGCAGAGGTTGCAGAATAACGCAAAGCAAGATTCATCCACCGGGTGTGGTTTAAATAGCCTCCTGTAGTGCTTAGGTGTCTCCTTCCACAGCCACGCCTAAGTAAGAAAAGAGTTCCTGGTAAGAAAAGAGTTCCTGCCTTCCAGAAGAGTTCCAGTGTTCTGAATCTAGGGAGTGGCTCCAGCCCCACCCAACAGGAAAAGTAGTTCCAAACAGAAGAGGATCCGAGGCTCAACTGGCAGGCAAGTAAGCAGCATGGTCTGCTGCAGGTAAGTCCACCCAAGCATTATGAGCCCGGCGCTTCCAGCGCTGGGACTGGGCATAATTATGAGCCTGGTGCCACTGGCGCCAGGACTGGGTCCAAAAGGTCCCAATTGGGACTGGTTGGCACTCGGAACCTGGGTTATGGATCTGCTTCCAAGGGAGTTGGGAAAACCCTGACCTTTTGGAAGCAGAGATCATTACAGTACCCCCCCTCAAGGCCCCTCCCAAACCGGGCTTCTCCGGGGGTTTTGGCTTGTCAGGAAATGTTCGGTGAAATCTTTTGATTAGGCGAGGAGCGTGGACATATTCAGCAGGTTCCCAGGATCTCTCTTGGGGGCCGTAGCCTTTCCAGTCAATTAGGTAGAATAGTTTAGATTTGGAGATCTTGGAGTCCAGAATGCTTTTGACTTCAAACTCGAGTTCTCCATCAACTAGGATAGGTTTTGGAGATTTGGTTAGTCGGGTTTGAGGTTGCACGGGTTTTAATAGAGAGACGTGGAAGACCGGATGTATCTTCATGTGCGGGGGCAAGTCCAACTTGACCGCTACTGGGTTTACCATGGTAGTGATGGAATAGGGACCAAGGTATCTTGGGTTGAATGTGCGTGGCCCTTTTAGAGATAGATATTTGGTGGATAACCAGACTTGATCCCCTACTTGATAGTGAGGGGCTTCCTTCCGATGTTGATCTGCTCCTTTCTTGTATTGTTCTTTAGCCCTTTGAAGGTGAGAAACAGCTTCCTTAAAGGCTTGGGTGATTGTAGAATGCAGGTAGTCTACTGCTGGTGTTTCAAGATCTTGGAGGGGATCCAACTCCGAGGTTCGAGGGTGACTGCCGTACAAAAGAAAAAACGGGGTTTTCCCAGTTCCCGAATGGACAGAGTTATTGTAGGCATACTCGGCTATCCAAAGAATATCTTTCCAAGTTTTTTCAGTTTGTTGCAGCATGCAGCGTAAATACTGTTCCAGAGTTTGATTGGTCCTCTCGGTTTGTCCGTCGGTCTGAGGGTGGTGACTGGTCGATAGTCTCACATCAATTTGAGCCGACCGACAGCAACTTCGCCAAAAATGAGAAATAAATTGACTACCTCGATCCGAAATTAGAACCGAAGGAAAACCGTGCAGTCGGACGATGTTTTCGAGAAATTCTCGGGCCAGAGTTGCTGCTGTTGGCAAGCCTTTGAGCGGAATGAAATGCACCATCTTGGAGAATAAGTCCACGATTACTAGAATCGTATTGTATCCGGAGCATGGAGGTAGATCGGTGATGAAGTCCATAGAAAGCGTATGCCAAGGGCGAGGTGGGATGTCAATAGGGCGTAAGAGGCCTGCTGGTCTTTCCTTTTGACTCTTGTTTTGGGCGCATACTCCACAGGACATTATAAAGTCTCTGATATCTTTTTTCCAAGACGGCCACCAGAAGTAGCGCTTGATCTTTTCTGAGGTCTTGGCTATACCAGGCTGACCTTCCATTAAAGAGTCGTGATAACAAGAGATTACTTTTTTCTGTAAATCTGTGCTGGGTAGGTATAATCGTTCTTGGAAATACAATAAGTTGTCCTTTACTGCAAAGTCCTTTCCCTGCAGATGCCAATTATGTATGTCTGCTGGAGTTACAAGTTGCCTGGCTTTATCCTTAACTTCCTCTATGGATTCTGTGGCGATTACACCCAGAATTCTTTGTTCGGGAATGATTGGTACAGGTTTAGGGTTGATCAAGTGTTCTTCCACTCCCATCCGAGAAAGGGCATCGGCTTTACCGTTCTTTGTACCAGGTCGATAGGTAATTATGAAGTCAAACTCGGCAAAGAATAATGCCCAACGGAGTTGTCTAGAGGATTGGGCTTTTGCGGTTTTCAAATATTGCAGGTTTCGGTGATCCGTAATCACAGTAACGGTGTGTCGGGCCCCCAGCAGATAATGCCGCCAAGCCTTAAAGGCAGACTTGATAGCCAGAAGTTCCTTGTCAGTAATCGTGTAATTGACTTCAGGAGGCGAGAATTTGCGGGACCAAAATGCCACGGGATGCAACTGATTGGTTACCGGGTCCTTTTGTGATAGAATTGCCCCCATGGCAAGGCTTGAAGCATCAGTTTCCACGATGTAGGGGAGTTCGGGGCGAGGGTGTTTTAAGATTGGTGCAGAGATAAATTTAGTCTTCAAATCCTGGAAAGCTTGTTCCGCCTCGGTAGACCATTCAAAACGTTTGTTTTTCTTTAACAAGGCAGTGATGGGCTGGACTATTCGAGAGAACTCGGGGATAAACCTGCGGTAAAAGTTAGCGAAGCCTAACATGCTTTGCACACCTTTTACGGAGGATGGTGATGGCCATTTGAGAACTGCATCGACCTTCTTTGAATCCATACGCACTCCGCCAGGTGATAATATGAATCCCAAGAATTCAACTTCAGTCACGTTGAAAACACATTTTTCCAACTTAGCGAAAAGTTTGTGTTGACGCAATCTTTCGAGGACCATTTTTACGTGTTTCCGATGTTCAGATTCCGATGAAGAATAAACGAGAATGTCGTCGATGTAAACAACAACACACACATCTATGAGCTCTCTGAGGACATCCTTCATAAAATATTGAAAGGCGGCCGGGGCATTGCAAAGTCCGAAGGGCATGACCTGATATTCAAATAGCCCATACTTGGTGCGGAAGGCCGTCTTCCATTCATCGCCCTCTTTTACTCGTACCAAGTGGTAAGCTCCTCTAAGATCCAGCTTTGTATATATGCATGCTTTTCTGACTTGGTCCAGGAGTTCAGGGATCAAAGGTAACGGATATCTATTCTTAACGGTGATCTGGTTCAGGGAGCGATAATCGATACAAGTTCTAAGGTCTCCTTCCTTTTTTGGAACGAAGAACAAAGCTGAAGAGGCAGGGGACTTGGAAGGACGAATAAACCCATTTGCCAGGTATTGATCCAGGTATTGTCGAAGGTGAAGGTTCTCAGGCTCGGTGAGGGCATAAATTCTACTACAAGGAGGAGTAGATCCAGGTATCAGGTCTATCTGGCAGTCATAAGACCTATGAGGAGGTAGAGAGTTAGCCTGCTCCTTGCGGAAAACATCTTGGTATTCTAGGTATTCGGGAGGTAACTGGGGAGTCTCTGAAGAAATTGCTGCCAGTGCCACACCAGGTGGAGGGTGACAAGTAGAGACACATTCTGGAAACTGGACCGTTCTTGCTCGCCAATCGATCAGAGGATTGTGTTTCTCTTACCAAGGTATTCCTAGAATAATCTGGAACTGAGGGGCCTTGATCACATCGAACACGATCTTCTCATGGTGTCCATCTTGACTTACTAGCGTCACCTCTTGAGTGGTATGCGTTACTGGCCCGGAGGCTATCTCCGTACCATCCACCGTAGTAATGACGTCCTTTACAGCCTTGGGACTAAGAGTTAGATTCATCCTCAAAACCATTTCATGATCCACATAATTGCCGATGGCACCGCTGTCGACGTAAGCTTCAATTGCATGTAATCGATCCGGACTATCAGGGCTAATGAGGATCATAGGTATCACGAAATGCGAGGTCACGGAACTGGTTTTCACGCTCGGCAAGAGGACCTCTATTCTTGTCGGGCGAGGTCGTTTCCCTGCTCAGAGTTTGTAACTTTGGTAACTGCAGCTCCTACTGCCTTCTTGGCAGGTTTCACCGGACAGTCTCGAAGAAAGTGCCCTGATTTTCCGCAATATAGGCATAATTGCAACTGTTTCCTCCTTTCCCGCTCCCTTTGTGTTAGAGGACCTTTCAGACCCCCTATTTGCATGGGTTCCCCGGAGTCTACTCCTTTGGAAGGAGTTGGCGGTTTGGAAAGTACTCGAGCATCAAACTTGGAACGATCGGCCTTCCTGTTCTGCAGCCTGTGATCTATTTGAACGACCAAGTCTATATAATCCGAACAGTCTTGTGGGGGATTCACTACTTGGGCTAAAACGTCTTTGAGCTCTCCACGTAGACCTCTATAAAACAGCGTAATCCTTTTGTCCTCAGGCCATTGAGTTTCCACTATTAGTCTATTGAAAGATGCAATATAAGCCAAAAGGTCTTGATTACCCTGTCGCAACGAAAGAAGCTCATTGTCCAAGGCCTGCCCCTGTGAATGTCTTGCGAACAGTTTTTCCATACTAAGCTGAAAGGCTTGAAAATCATGGAGAACCGGATCATCTTGATTAACTAGAGGGATCGACCAGTCTGCCGCATTGCCACTAAGGTACGAAAGTACAAAAGCTACTTTAGCTTGATCAGTTGGAAAGGCTGCTGGCCGGCATAAGAAGTGCAACCGGCACTGATTGATAAATACTGCAAACCTCTTTGGGTCACCAGAAAATCGTTCGGGCGGAGCCAGAGGTACATTCCCAGGTAGGTTGATCTGCACTGGATTCATAGAGGCTGTTGAAAGAAGATTTGCCCCTGATGCGGGTAACGGGGTCTGTCCGGCTTGTGACTGTAGCACTTGTCTAGCAAGATTGTCTGTTCTCTCCTTGGAAATAATTAGTTCCCTTCTTAGAGCATTCGTTTCCTGACGAGCTGCATGCACTTCTGCCCTCAGTTCCCCAAGTAACCGGGCTAGGGGGTCAGTATCCGAGGTTTCCATAGCGCCTGGGCGAGAGTTTTGTGGTAGGCTTTGCATTCTGTAACGCTCACCTGATTCTCGCAGAGGCGCCGGTCTTGACTGGGCGACTACCCTATCTTCAAAGGTGATGTGTAGCACCCGGTTGGCTCTTTGGGCTGGACCTCTGTGCACTGTATGCCTGACGTGTAGAGTAAGATGTCTGCAGATAGAAAATATGGGGTTAATGAACTGGGGTTATTGGGGTGTCCCTATCTCTTTCCTCTTCTCCTCTCCTGTAGACCCCCAAAGGTTAACGCTCTCACCTTAGGTAAGTGAATGCCGAGCTCTCCATCTGCCTCGGGGCAGGGTGCTGTAACCAGTTTCTTCACTGGATAGGTAGCGCAGGCCTCTTGACTTCAGAGGACTGCTGTCCGTCGTTTACTGCACGAACGGTAAGTTTCGAGTCATTCAAATGTCTTTAAATATTTTAGTAATGATGTCTCTTGTTTTGCAGGGTTCCGGCGATGGCGGATGACGGGCTGAAGTGAGTTGAAGATGGAGCCCGTGTGATGAATAGAAGCGCCTGGAAGCACCTAAGTAAGCGCTTGTTGCCTGCTTCACGATGCGCTCTAACTGTCTTTTTATTTTGCAGGTACGAGTTTGGAGCGGCTGCAGGGTGCCGGAATACCCACTGGATTAGAGGTGGAAAGGAGTAATGGCACGTGAGTATTAAAGTTCCCCAATGTCTTTAAACACACCTTGTTTTGTCTTTCAGATGCGGGATGCAGCGCCGAAGGCCTCCGGAGCGTGCGAAGAGATGGTAAGCTTTTGTCTTTCAGATGCCGGAATGCAGTGTGAAGACCTCCGGAGCGCACGAAGAGTAGGTAAGCCTTTGCCTTTCAGATGCCGGAATGCTAACCTGTTCTTTCTTGTCTTTATAGGTGTTGCTGAAGACTGGATTCAGGATGGTAAGCCTTTTTCCTTAGGCCCAGGACCGGATGCAGAAGACACGATGAGCGTTCTGCTGCAGAGGTTGCAGAATAACGCAAAGCAAGATTCATCCACCGGGTGTGGTTTAAATAGCCTCCTGTAGTGCTTAGGTATCTCCTTCCACAGCCACGCCTAAGTAAGAAAAGAGTTCCTGGTAAGAAAAGAGTTCCTGCCTTCCAGAAGAGTTCCAGTGTTCTGAATCTAGGGAGTGGCTCCAGCCCCACCCAACAGGAAAAGTAGTTCCAAACAGAAGAGGATCCGAGGCTCAACTGGCAGGCAAGTAAGCAGCATGGTCTGCTGCAGGTAAGTCCAACCAAGCATTATGAGCCCGGCGCTTCCAGCGCTGGGACTGGGCATAATTATGAGCCTGGTGCCACTTGCGCCAGGACTGGGTCCAAAAGGTCCCAATTGGGACTGGTTGGCACTCGGAACCTGGGTTATGGATCTGCTTCCAAGGGAGTTGGGAAAACCCTGACCTTTTGGAAGCAGAGATCATGACACTTTTACTTTCAGCTGTGTGTGTACTTATCTGTCCATCTTACTTCGGTACAACCACCCAAACCCTACCTGGGTGCCCTGTGCCACTCTTAACAGAGTGCCATCCGTGACAGTGAAAGAATCTTGCGAGAGAACAACACTGACCAACTTCTGCTTCTTTAATAAAAGAAATCTTTTAAAAATAATTTTTCTTAATGAGCCTTCATTGAGACGCCCCATCACAATAGCCTGCGCATCATCTGGGGTAACACGTAATATCATGTAAAGATAAGTTTATTTATGGGGACGGCGGGGGAGCTCTTCGGAGAGGGCTCCCTTCTTCAATTCCCAACCGTCTCAGACATTTTGCGAGCTCTAGAGTATCCTTCTGGGAAAACTCTCAGAACTGTCAGAATGGCATATGGTTACAGCATAGCTATAACACCCCCCCGCCCAATGAACATTTAGCTGGGGAAATAAAAGGCGGAAAAGAGGGAAAATGATCTCAAGCAGGTCATAACAACTTTGTTTTGAATCACAATTATGACAGTGGGTAGGGAAAAGGAATGTGGGAGGGACATGGGGGGAAACAGACACAAGAGACATTGATGTACCAAGTCCTGGGTACATCAATAATAAATATAGTAATTGTCTCAGGAGGTATGCTTCTTCTCGCCCCTCTCACTGAGTTCCAATCATCATTTGGTATTATGGTGGTGTTGTCACTTGATTCTGGAGTAGCGGCAACATCATCTTAGTCACTCTGTCTCCATCCTTTATGGGCGGTTGGTGTATTTGTATTGGAATAAGTATTTTGTAGTTCTTCATCATCCCATCTACTTTTTGGGGCGTAAACCATTTCTTGCCATCTTCAAGTTGGACACGCTTCTTTCCAACCTCTTTTATTTGTTGACCATCTCTGTATTTCGACAGGCCCTTCAGCGCCCTTTGCGGGTTCTTCACTTGTCCCCACTCTCCCACTTGGACTGGTTGCAGGCACCCTTTGTATTGTCATACTACTCTCTATACTTCTGTTGGTTTTCTTGAACTTTCTTTTTTTTTTTGATAACACATTTTATTGTTTTTCATCTTAACATCATTAAACATACATTCTTCATATAAACAATCCTCCTATATAACTAATAAAACAATTCTTGGTTAGGTGAAAGAAAAACAAAGGAGAAAATAAAAAAAAATAAAAAAGAGAAAGGGAAGAAAAGGGTCTTGCAATGTTCATTGTTTCTCACGCTATGTGCCAGATTGGATTACTTTTAAACTACTTTGTACACTGTGCCTTATCGTCCTTTATTCATGTTGGTGCAGTCATTCACTGGGCCTCCTCCCATTTATTCCATACCTTGTCCGCCTTCCTCGGGCACCTCCTGGCTGTATATACCCTTCGTTCCATTGCAATGCAAATGTTGACATCCGTCACTCATTGTTCATACTGCGGTGTTATTTCCGAGCCCCACAATTGTGCAATGTTCCTTTTGATTATTGCTGATGTTGTCGACAGGAGCAACCTCTCGTATTTAGACATTTCTCCCTCCTCCTCAACCCCAAGCAGGAATAGCTTCGGATCTCTGTGTATTGTTCTCCCCAGTACCCGCGAAAGTTCATCGCAACATTTTTGCCAGTACTGTTGTATATGGTTACAGTCCCACAGTATGTGGAAGAAGGTGCCCTCTTCCCTCTTGCACCGTAGACAGTGTGGGTCAGTTGTTTTCCCCCAGCGATATAGCGCCACCCTTGGATAGTAGATCCTATGTAGTATTTTGAGTTGGATTAGTCTGAGTCTGGCCGAAATGGCCACCTCCCGAGGGAACATGAGAGCCCCCACACAGTCATCCGGTTGTATAGGCCCTATATCCCTTTTCCACTTGTTTTTTAGACTGGTTAGTTCGGTGGTGGCAAAGGAAGTAATTACGTTGTACATGGTGGACGTTACTTTGTTCTTGATGCTTGCCTCAACTATGTTCCTTTCTAGGGGAGTGCTTTCGGCCATGTCTTCTAGTGCTGGGAGGTGTGCTTGCAGGGCATGCCGCATCTGCGCATATTGGAACCGTTCAGTGCCTGGGAGGTGAAATCTGGATTCAAGGGTTTCAAAGGATACCAGTCTACCCCCCTCCACAATATCGCCCACTGTATTGATATCATGTTGTAACAATGTGCGCCACCTCGGAAGCTTATTCACTTCAGGCAGATTCCTGTTGTTCCACATTGGCTGTAGTGGGTTGATTTTCCCTTCCCATCCCAGGAACCTGTGTGTGTCTTTCCACACTCGGGCAATGTGTGAGTGCATAGACTGTGGGGTTGAATTACCTATTACTCTGTAGAGGAGTTCAGTTCGAGGTCTGTCGCGTCCTCCGATGCTTCCCAGTCTATTGTGTGGCAACGTGGTGTCCCCGTGCAGTAAGTCATTGACCACTGCCATTTGGCTGGCCCAGTAGTAGGACTGTAGGCGGGGGAGCCCTATTCCTCCCTCCCATATGGAGCGCTGCAGAGTGCACAGTGCAATGCGTGGATGCCCATTGTTCCAGAGGAGTTTCCTTAGTGCGCTGTCTATCTTTTTGAATTCTTTCGTTGGGATGTGTAATGGGGCATTTTGTAGTATGTATAAAAAACGTGGGAGAGCCATCATTTTGAATAATGCTGCCCTTCCTAGTAGGGTCAATGGGAGAGAGACCCAGTGTCTGGTATCTTCTGTGAATCTGGTTGTAATCGGGTGGAGGTTGTTGGTCACATATTTGCTTAAGTCGTTAGTAATTTGAATGCCGAGGTATTTAAACAGCTCAGTTTCCAAGCGAAAGGGACAATTGGCTGGTAGTGTAAAGGTTGTGGTGCCTATTGGGAACAGAGTTGATTTGGACCAGTTTACTCGTAGCCCGCTGAAAACACTGTAGCCCTCTAGTATGTCTACAATCACAGGGCAGGCGTGGTGTGGGTCTTTTAAGTAAAGAAGCAGGTCATCCGCGTACAGGGAGACTCTATCCTCTCGTCCGTCTTCCCATCGAATACCGCGCCAGGCCGGTGACGTTCTCAATGCCTCTGCTAGCGGTTCTATGGCCAGGGCAAATATCATGGCGGACAGTGGGCACCCCTGTCTGGTTCCCTTCCCAAGCTTAAAAGTGTGCGACAGCCACCCATTCACCCTCATTTGTGCCTCAGGGGATTTGTATAGGAGTTGTACCCAGCTCAGAAACTGGGGGCCAAACCCCATCCTGCGCATTATTTCCCAGATTGCCTCCCAGTACACAGAGTCGAAAGCCTTTTCAAAGTCAATCGCAAGTACAGCCAGGGGACCTCGGGTGGCGGGCGCTTCCTCTATTACTGTATGTAGCCTGTGAATGTTCATGCGGGTGGACCGTTTTGGCATAAAACCGCACTGGTCAGGGTGGATTAATGTCGTGATGACCTGTTGCAAGCGGTTGGCTAGCACTTTTGCTAATATTTTGGTCTCACTATTTATGAGTGAAATTGGTCGATATGAACTACAGAGGTCCGGCGGTTTGTCTGCTTTGGGGATCACAATTATCGTGGCTTTCCGGAGGTCTGCCGGTAGGCATCCTCGCTCTTTGGATTGTAGGAACATTCGTAGCAGGTGGGGGCAATTTCGTTCGTACCCAATTTATGCCACATCTCAATCGGGAAACCGTTTGGCCCTGATGTTTTCCTTGTCTGGATTTCCCACATGGCCGCTATCAATTCCTCCTCTGTAATATCTCTCTCAAGTAGAGCCTGCTGTTCTGTGTCGAGCATGGGGAGGGTTATGTTGTTTAGTACTGAACTGTTGAAAGGCAGTGTGGGTGGTCTGTAAAGCTCTGTGTAGTAAGCTGCGAAGCCCTCGGCTATATCTCGGTCGGTCAGTAAGGGTTCCCCTCTTTCTGATCTTATCTCTCTGACCTGGCTTCTGCCTGTTTCGCGTTTTTCTAACCAAGCCAGCATTTTGCCGGCCTTATCACCGGTCTCATATATTCTGGCTCTCATCGTCTTATGCGCTTGTCTAGCATTATCTACTGCCACGTTCTGTAAGCGTTTTTGGGCAAGTATTAATGCTCGATTTGTTGCCGGTTGGTCTGCTGCCAAGTGGTTTAGTTCAGCCTGTGTCACTTGGTCTTCGGCTTCTGTTAATTTCTGTTGATGTTTCTTTTTGTGTGCAGCAGACCATGACAGAATCTCGCCTCTCAGCACCGGTTTGAGCGCCTCCCACAGGATGCCGGGATCGTCCACCGATCCCGTGTTTAGCTCAAAGTATGTTTTAGTCGCTTCTTGTATTTGTTCCAGAAAGTCTGGGAGGCCTAAGTAGTAGTTATTTAAGCGCCAGGAGGGAGGCGGACGTGGTCTAGTCATGTTAAGCTCAATTAGCAAAGGGGAGTGATCTGATATGCCACGCGGCAGTAGAGTTGCCATTGCGGCCCTGTGGGTCTCTGACCCTGGCAGAAAGAAGTAATCTAGTCATGATAAGGAGGCGTGTACCCTTGAATGGAAGGAGTATTCTCTCTTGTCCGGGTGCAGGTCACGCCACACGTCTCGTAGCCCCATCGCCGCGGTGAACGCTGCTAATTTGGTTCGCGCAGTGGGGTTTCTACCTCTTAAGTGTGAGCGGTCCATCCCCACCTCCATGACTTTGTTGAAGTCGCCCCCAATTATCATTAGATCTGAGTTATCTCCCGATAGCAGACGTGTAATATCCTGTAGCAATGTGGTAATCAATGCTGGTGGCGAGTAGATCCCGAGCAAGGCTATCGTCTGGTTCCATAGTGTTCCTGAAATGAATGTATACCTGCCACTAGTGTCTTGGATCACCCGTGTCATGGTCAGGGGCAGGCGTTTGTGTATTAATATAAGTACCCCACGAGAGCCTGTGGTGAACCCAGCGTGTATTGCAACTCTGTAGTTCGTGCGTTTGAACAAATTACATGTAGTACCTGCTAAGTGGGTCTCAGTTAGGAAGGCTACATCAGGTGTGTGCCGATTTAGGAGCTGTGTGATGAGTCGCCTTTTGATCCCGCCTCCCATCCCGTTAACATTCCAGGTTAGGAGTCGTAGGGTTCTGCCGTCTACGTTAGTGGAGGCCATTTAGCGAGGAGTAAGGGTTAGACACTGGTTCATAGCACCGTGTACACGTGTTATTTGCTGGTGGTGTTGTGGCAAAGCGTTCTGTATATGGACCCTGGACCCCTTTCTTAACAAAACTAATGTTTAGCAAACTTCACATCCCCCACCCTGTACTCCTTCCAACTCGAAGCATCTGTCGCCCGAACATTCAACTATAAACCTCAGCTAACCGCCGCTGAGTGAGCCCGCTAACAAATAAACTGCTTGGATCTGTGTCCCTGTGCGTAAGTTCCAGATATATCCCCGTGCGATGTCGCACAGTGACATCCCAGGGGAAGGGGGGGGGCTTCTGTCTGGGCTGGCTGCTTGGCTGTGTCTTTCTACGCGGCTGTTCTGTACCCATATTCAGCATTGAGTTGATATACAGTACCTTAAACCCCATATAGTAGGGTCACAAGTGTTCCTTCTCGCATACATTTTAGGAGTCAATGCTCTCATTCCTGCGGCTGTAGTGTGAGTCCCGGTGCAGGTGGCCGTTGGTCTGGCGGTTCAGGACCTGGTCGAGCACGGAATGGTCTGTCTCTGTTTCTGTTGCCCCTTGTCACCGTCCAATCTCCCTCGATGTGTTGTTCCGCCCATTTCCATGCTTCTTTGGGGTCGGTGAAGTGGACCGTCGTGCCTCCATGGTAAATTTTGAGTTGAGCAGGGAACATCAGGCCGTATTTCACCTTGAGGGACTGCAGCTGTTTTTTCAGTTGGTCAAACGATTGTCTAGCCTTCTGCACTTCTCTGGTGTAGTCCGGGAAGAATGCTATTTTGGATCCATTGTAGGTAAGAGTGCCTTTCGCCCTTGCGGATTGAATCAGTGCATCACGATCACGATAGTTCAATAGTTTGGCGATCACTGTACGGGGTGGGGCGCCTGGCAATGGACGACCCGTTGGTACACGATGGGCTCGTTCAATGGAGAAAAAGTTAAAGAACGTGTTTGCTTCGAACATATCTGTGAGCAGCTGCTCCAGAAATAGCTCCATCTGTGGGCCTTCTGCTTTCTCCGGTAATCCCAGGATCCTAACGTTGTTGCGCCTAGATCTTCCCTTGCTCTCATCCACTCGCTCCTCCATGGTTTTCAGGCGTGTTGTGACTCTAGCCAGTTGTTGTTCTATGTTTCTTATTCCATCCTCCGTGCCAGATATGTGTTGTTCTGCCTCTCCGGTGTGTGATGTCAACTTCTGGAGATCGTGGCGCAGGAGGGAAACGTCTGTGCTGATCCCGTCCATTTTCTGTTCCATAGAGGCGCGCGAGTCCGCTATGGCTGCCATGATGTCCTTTAGTGATATCGTGCTCTCCATGCCTGCCATGGTGTCTAATTGATCTTGGTCTGGCTGGCTGTTCATTGTTGGCGTGGTGAATTGGTCTATCCTGCTCTGGGAGATCAGCCTTTTAGATTTGTCCTTGCCCATGCTGGATATCTGCCTGTGTTGCTATGTTGTTGTAAGGATTGAAGGTGACTCTTTTAGTACACTCTCAACGTGTCGGTGGTGGGCGTATGGTCTGGCTGATGCGGGTGCCCGCTGTCCTCAGTGACTATCCGTCCTGATTATCTTGTTCCGCTGCGGCCGGGTTGCAGGTTTGTAGATGCAGCTGTCGATGATTCTGCACTGTGTTCTAATTTCTTTAGGGTGCAACAGTCCTGTGTCTCACCTTTCCTGCCGAGGCTGAGAGGCGAACCGTTCCTGCTCAGCGCGGATGCTGCGCCAATGTGGTGGGGGGTGGGGGAGATAAAGGAATCCTGTTTCTTGCACCTCCAGTCACGGGCAATTTCCAAGTACTGCCAATCCACCCCCAGTTTACAGCCCACCATTCAAGTGTGCATGCAGTGGATTCCGTGTGTTTGTTCTCCGCTTCGAGGCCTCTTATGGCAGCCTTCTGGGCCGTATAGTGGGTGTGGGCCTGTGGTACTGTGCCGTGCTCTGGACCGTCTGTTTCCCCCCTCTTTTTTGGGGGGAGGGGAGAGGGAGAAGGGCCCCCAGCCGCGGTCGGCTGTTGGCCGTGGACTTGACAGGGGGTCTGCAGCAGCCTCCCCAGGCTAGATCGTGGCCGAATCCGGCCGGTGCACCTCAGGTTGCGCGTCCGCTGGGCCCTCACTTCCGCTGACACCTCCGCTGTCTGGGAGGACTGCACCCCGGCGCTGCACCGTCCACACCAGGCGTTGGGGTTATACGTTTTTGTCGGGCAGGCAGCCCCCCTCCGACTCACCTTCGACGCTTCACTAGCGGTTCTCCCAGAAACCGCGGCGTCTATTCCCGAATTCGGGAGTCTATGAGGGTCATTCCGGTGCGGCACACAGCCCGGTCCTCCAGCACTGAGGCTGTTTCGGTTCGCCGCATTGCCTGCAGAGGCTCTCGCCTGCTTTGTCTCGCCGGCCAGAGACTGTCGGGGCTCCCGTGCAACAGTTTGGGTGGTGTAGTGGGACGCGGTCGACGGCCTATCCACTCACCGTCCAGGGTGGGCACAGTCGCGGGTCTCTTTCAGTGCGGTTCTCCTCTTCCCGGTCCCATTCCCAAGGGCGCGGCGATTTTGTTTGCGTGGTGCCGCGCTCGTGTCGTCTTTACTCCGCCATACCGAACCCGCTCAGAATGTCGCGTTTTGGCCTGTAACTTTGTCTGTGTGCGCCCGAGGCGCTTACCCACAGGAGGAGAACGTTTTGGGTCGATTAGCCTCTCGTAGCAGGCTATTCAATCAGGATGTTTGCAGCGGCCGCCGGAGCTCCAGGGGCTCACGTCCTCATCGCTCTGATGCTGGCCACGCCCCCCTTCTTGAACTTTCTTGAGTACACCCTCCATGTTTATATTTTTGGCATGTTTTCTTTCCATCCAAAAACAGGTTTAGCCTATTACATTCTGTAAGCATTTACTGTCTTCTTTAAGGTCTCACTCCATGGTAAGGCATTTGCTATCGCCAGCTTTATGCAGTTCTTAACCACAACGTTCATTCGTTCAACCAGGCCATTCTCCATCGGGTGATAGAGTGACTTGCGCCTATGATTTATGCACTTGTTCATCAGGAATTGTTGCATTTCATTGGAAACAAACTGAAACCCTTTGTCCGTCACGATTTCTTGCAGATCTCCTTCTCTCTTAAAAACTTCTTCTAAAATTTTCACCACTTTTCCAGTGCTAATGGAGTCTTCCATAACACCCCACTCTACCCTCTTGGAAGTGTAGTCTACTAGGCGGATGATGAAGACTTTGTAGTTGTAGTTTCCTAAGTCACAATTGGGCCAGTGATGTCCATCGCAAGTTTGCACCACACCATTTCAGGAATTTTTATCGGTATTAAAGGTGAAGTGCATGTTTTTATTTACTTATCACTATTTGCAAAAGGTTGACATGTTTTTACTGCTTCCTCTGCTTCTCTCAACATACTCAGCCACCAGTATTTCTCCCTTAGACGCATTTTCGTTAGGTCTCTCCCTAGATGTCCTTCATGTGTAATTTCAGTATTCTCCCACTGAGACATTGAGGAAGAATCAGGTGCTCGCCTCTATATAGATATCCTTGTTCAATGCATATTTCAGCGTTCACTTGAGAGTATTCTTGAGATTGATCTCTGTTATCTTTCCATCCTTCACGGACCATGTGTTTTAACCATTTAATCTCCTTATCTCCATTTAAGGCTGTCTCCCATTCTTCTTTGGAAATTGCTCCTCGAAGGTTTGCTATGAAGCATTGTTCTCCTTCTCCATATCTTTTGTCTGTGTCATCCCAGGGTAATCTGGTTAAGCAATCTGCTACCACGTTTTCGTGTCCTGGTACATACGTCAGTTTGATGTTATGTGACATTATGTCCAGTAACCATCTGTTTATCCTTGGTGACACTGAGAGAGACTTGGATGACGATATAATGTGAACAAGGGCTTATGGTCTGTTTTGATCGACACTGGTAAACCCCATAACAATGTCCTGAAGTGTCAAAGTGCCTGATGTATTCCCATGGCTTCTCTCTCAATCGTGGAGTAATTTCTTTATGCTTGGTTTAAGACATGTGAGGTGAATGCTATTGTTACATTGTTTCCATCCTGGATTTGTTTTAGCACTCATCCTAAACTAATTCCACTTGCATCGACTTTTAGTATGTTGGTAGCCGGCTGTGAGAACATTTTTAAAGTAGGAGCTTCTCTCACTCTCTCTTTAATTTCAACGAATTCACTCTGGCACTGTTCAGTCCATTCAAATGAAACATTCTTGTCATACGTGTTCTCATATTTTCTGTCTTGTCAGCAAAATTTGGGACAAATTTGGAATAGTATTCAGCCATGCCTAAAAATTAGTGTAGTTGATGCTTGTTTGTTGGTGGGGAAATTTTTTATATGGTTTCTACTAGCTTGTTCTTTGGTTTTATCCCGTCTTGAGTGATGACATGTCCCAAGTATGTCCCTTCCTCTACTTTGATCTTGCATTTTTCGAATTTGAGTGTTAGACCTCTGTCATGGATGGTGTGTAGGGCTCCCAACAGTTTTGTATGGTGCTCTTCATCAGTGGTGGCTGCCATTAAGATATCGTCTTAGAAATAGTATACTCTGCCCAGACCTCTGAACAACTGTTGCATCAGTCTCTGAAACGCAGCAGTGTCTGACGCCAACCCAAACGGCATGTGTTTGAATCTGAATGCTCCTAGAGGGGTCACGAAAGAGGTGAGATGTCTCGAACCTTCCTCCGGGATGATTTGATGGTAAGCTGACGATAAATCAAGAGTTGTAAATATCTTAGGCGGTTTCATGGTCAGCAGCATTTCATTAATGTTGGGAAGCGGATGCCTGTCAATCCATATACTGGAGTTGCGAACCCTCAAATCAACGGACCTTCTGATACTATTATCCGGCTTCTGCACTATGACGATAGGGGCCAACCATTCTGAGCATTCAATGGGTTCAATGATCTGCTTCTTGAAAAACTGCTTCAACTCTTCTTGAAAGCATCCTTCATGCCAATTGGAATGTTGCGCACCTTGTGTGCACTTAGTTTGGCCTCCCTCTTCAACACTATGCAATGTTGAAATCATTTGAGTTCTCTAATGGTATCAGTGAATATTTCTGGAAACAATTCTACTAGATTTATTTTGGCGAGTGTAACTTGTTCATTGATGCTCATTATGGGTGGGCCTCTCCCGGGTGTATTTTCATTCATAGGGAAGATTGTTCATCCCCCCCATGATAGATGTAATTTACAATATGTGGGCCTGTCCTTAAACCTGAGGTGATCCCATTTGTATCCCATTACACATATGGTCTTTTTGCCGTATCCCACTGCTCTGATGTTTGCATCCTTGAATTCTTTTATTTGTGTATACTTCACAATCTATCATGTTATAAGGGGAGCCTTTGTCAATTATCATTTGTAACGTAGGACCATTTATCATTAATTGTTCCCATGGTCCTTTCTTCATGTTGCTGTTGATTGAGAGTATGATTGTGGGCATCTCACCTTTGTCTACTATGGTAAGGAGGCTACTCGGTCCACCTACCTCTTCTAAGGCTCTGATTGTGCTCCTTTTCATGTTTCTTCCCCTTGCGTTTCTGCATGCTCTTCCATAGTGCCCTATTAAGTCTCATTTGAAACACTCTGCTGTGCTGGCGGGGCATTCTTTTGTGACATCTACATGTCTCAAAGGGCTACAGCAGTAACATCTGGAATTTTGATAGTTTCCTGTCCTGTTGCCATTTTCAGACCAGTTGTTTCTTGTCTTACTGGCATTTGATACTTTTTTTTATCATGGCCACTTCAGTATTCTCGTTTTCTTGGTATTTGTATTTTGTATTTTTTGTATTTTGTTTATTTGTATAGCGCACATGGCCCAAGGGCAACCGGGCGCATTATTTAGTTACAGTCAGCTTACATAGAAGTATTTACATTTAGGATATACAAAATATACATGTGACATAATCAAAGGTATACAATTTACAATATACAAGTGACATAAACGAAGGTATACAATTTATAGGATAGGGCAGAATGCAGTGGCAGAGACATAAAAATAGCCTGTGGTGTCATAGACTATTGTTACAGTCAATAGTCATCCTTAGTCGAGGGTGGACAGCCAAGCTTTGGCATTACGCTTGAAGGCAGTGAAGGAAGGTTCAGCTCTGAGTGGGTGTCATGCCTGCGCCATGGGCGCATCCATTTCCGCTCAATATGGACTATTTGTTTATCATTTATTTACAACAGACTCTTGGATCAATCTATATTTACTTTGGGGACTTTATTTCCCATTTGCGAGACTTTGGTGCTTTATTATTTTTTCCAACAAACTACGCATACCATAATGCACTTGGCTACAAGCATCGATTCCTGGCTGTTCCTATTGGTCATCAAAGGAACTACACCCCCCAGAAGCCCTAGGGATTTGCTCTGCTTCCACCAGCCCAGGAACAGAAAGGAAGGTGGCCGATTGCCTGCAGGTGTGCTTAGCCAGGTGCAACCAATTAGCCTGCCTCTGTGCTG
Organism: Ambystoma mexicanum; assembly: GCF_040938575.1. NCBI lineage: Eukaryota > Metazoa > Chordata > Amphibia > Caudata > Ambystomatidae > Ambystoma > Ambystoma mexicanum. Next base: position 1,570,396,252 of record NC_090932.1, read on the forward strand.
GGCTAGGCAGTATAAAAGGCTGCTGCCTACAGTGGCTCAGCCTCTTGCATCTGAGAGTCCTTCCTCCACCTTTCGCGTCTTCCTACGGATCTTGTATGCTGTTTACCTTCACTCCTGCTTGGACCCTGCCTTGTTGCTTGCTCCACCCTGCTGCCTTCAGCCATAGCCTTCCAGGCTCCCTGCCTCACAGCCCTGCTCCTCTGGGCTCTCCACACTGCAGCTGATCACGCTCTGCTGCCTTCCAGCCTCCGCCCTTGCCCTGCCGGGCTCTCCACATTGCAGCCGATCACGCTCTGCTGCCTTCCAGCCTCCGCCCTTGCCCTGCCGGGCTCTCCACATTGCAGCCGATCACGCTCTGCTGCCTTCCAGCCTCCGCCCTTCCCTGCCGGGCTCTCCACATTGCAGCCGATCACACTCTGCTGCCTTCCAGCCTCCGCCCTTGCCCTGCCGGGCTCTCCACATTGCAGCCGATCACGCTCTGCTGCCTTCCAGCCTCCGCCCTTGCCCTGCGGGCTCTCTACATCGCAGCTGATCACGCTCTGCTGCTTTCCAGCCTCAGCCCTTGTCCTCTGGGCTCCCTGCTCTGCAGCCTGCCTCACTCCGGCTGCCTTCAGCCCTTGTCTTCTGGGCTCCCTGCTCTGCAGCCTGCCTCACTCCGGCTGCCTTAGCCCTTGTCCTCTGGGCTCCCTGCTCTGCAGCCTACCTCACTCTGGCCACCTACAGCCCTTGTCCTCTGGGCCTTCCTACTTTGCAGCTTATCACGCTCCGCTGCCTACTACCTACCTTTTCCGCTGGGTTCTCGGCCTAGCAGCCCTCTACAGTCCTCTGCTACCTTCTACGTTCAGCGGCCCTGTCCCTCAGGGTTCACTCCTTACTGCCCGGCCCTTATGGGATCCTTGCCGTGCAGTCTGCTTTACTCTGCTGCCCTAAGCCCTTTTCCTCTGGGCTTTCTACCTTACAGTCCTACTCCTGTGGGCTTACTCATTGCTTTCCTGCTCCTCTGAGCTCTCAACCTTGTTCCTTACTGTCCTCTGCTATCCTATCCTGTTACACGACTTTCCCTTCATTTCCTTCTGCTAGTTTGCTATCACCTCCTTTCTTGGATTTGTCTGTAGTATCTTCTCTTGTACTGTTTGTAGACCCTTTTGTACAGAGCTTGTCTGTTGGTTCCCATCAGTCAACCTCTGCCCCTTCCCTTGTCTCGTTTCTACATTACAGACACCCATAGCTGCTGTTCCAAGTCATGAGCAAACAGCGTGGGCCTCTGTTATAGCAAACTGTGCAGAAGGCTAGAGTATTTCCAAGGTTCGTGGAATACTCTTTTCCTATATCTGCATACACCCCAAGAGGGTATTCATTCTGTATCTTTTCCCTTGCTACTCTTGCCTACTCTTCGTTCTCTTTCCTTTCCGCTGTGTGTGTTCTTATCTGTCCACTTTATTTGGCACAACCACCCAAACCCTTTCTGGGTGTCCTGTGCCACTCTTAATAGAGTGCCATCCCTGACAGTGGGTTGGGTAGTGTGTTCCACAGTTTGGCTGCTAGGACAGGGAAACTGCAGCATCCAGATTTTTGGAGGTTGAACCATGGGATGACAAGGCAATTAGTGTGTGCACTTCTGAGAGGTCTCGCAGCTGAGTGCGAGGTGAACCTGTTGGAAAGGTAGCTGGGGCTAGGTTAGCGATACTTTTATGTGTGAGTGCCAAGGCTTTAATAGAGACTCTTTGGGTAACTGAGAGCCAGCGAAGGCTCTGTCTGTATTCGGAGATATGTGCAGTTCTAGGAATGTTCAGGGCCGCTCTAATAGCGTTGTTTTGGATGATTTTAAGTTTTCTGATATTGCATTGGTTAGTGCCCAGATAGAGGGCATTGCAGTAATCGATTTTGGAGAGGACAAGAGTCCTAGCTAGAGTTGTGCAATTGGCAGGAGACAGAAAAGGGCGGCAAGCTGTGATAAGCTTGCATGTGTAAGATGCGGCTGAGGAGACTGCATTTGTTTGTCTGGATAGGGAGAGGCTGGAATCAAGATAAATACCTAATGTCTTGGTGTCCTTGGCCACTTTGATGGAGTTACCATCGATGCTGAAGGACTTGAATGAGGAGTCAAGTTTTTGGGGTGAACCTAAGATGAGGAGCTCAGTCTTCTCGTCATTTAAACACAGTTCATGCTGCGCCATCCAGGCCTGGATGACTTGATAAATGGCGTTGATAGCTAGGGAGTCAATTTTGTGGTCACCCGTGATGGGAATAAGTATTTGGGTATCGTCAGTGTAGTTGGTGTACGTGACACCCATATGGTCCAGTATGTCAAACAGAGGTTTTGTGAAAACGTTGTACAGTGTCGGGGACACACATGACCCTTGGGGGACATGACTGGGGAAGGTTCAGCAGTGGCAGAGGGGGAGAAGACCCTCATAGATCTATTGTCCAGGAATGATGTAATCCAAGCTGTGGCTTCCTCCGAGAAGTTAGCCGCTGATTTAAGGTGGTGGCAGAGGATTTGATGATTGACTAAATCGAATGCTGCGGAGAAGTCTAGAAGGAGTAAGAGAGCCAGTTTTCCCTTATCTTTTAAGTCTTCTATTTGTGTTTTAAATCTAGTAACGCAGTTTCTGTGCCATGGCGAGGGCGGAAGCCCGATTGCCTAAGACCCAGAAGGTTGTTGGATTCAAGATAATCTTGGATCTGCAGGTATGCCGCTCGATCGAGAATTTTTAAAGGAAATGGCACCGTGGTGATAGGTCTGTAGTTGGTAGGAGTGTTAGTGTCCAAGGTAGGTTTTTTCAGTAGGGGAATAACCAAGGCGTCCTTGAGGTTGTCAGGGATGATCCCCGACTTGAAGGAGGAGTTTATGAGTGTAGTGATGAAAGGCACCAGGTGCCAGGTGCTGTGAGGCCTCCTTGATAATAGTGGCAGGGCAGGAGTCACCGTGACAGTTAGAGGGCTTAAGACTGTTAATGATGTGTTCAACTTCAGAAATAGAGAGGGGTGAGAAGCAGAGGGGTTGCTGAGGTGCAGTATTCGGTTTGTAGTTAGCCTGAGGGGCAAGCTGTGCTATAAAGGAGTGTAAACTGTATTCCGTCACCAGTTGTATTTTTTCTGTGGCTGTTACTTGTTGTCTCTGTTGGATTGCTTTGATGCATTTGTTTCCCAGTTCTAGTTCTTTGCCATCTATTGCTTGTTCCAGGGTGGGGTCTTTGGCTTTGGCTTGTCACAAACATTGTTGGGTGTGTAGGACTGCCGTGTGTAGAACCAATTGGTCCCTGATATATTTGTCAGCCACCCCTGTGAACTTACATGTTTCTATTAATCCTCTGAGAGCTGCTATGTAATGATCTACTGACTCCCCCTTGTTTTGGTTTATTGAGAAGTAATAGCGTTCCAGGACCACATTTGTTTTGTTGCAAGCTACAAAACCATTATATTAAAAAAAGACAGTCACAAGGGGGCAGGGATGGGGTGATGTTCAAACAGTTAGGATGCATGCTGAGCAGTCGAAAAGCAGAGCTTCAGGGTATGTTTTGTTTTTGTTTTGTTGCCGAAGTGTTGCTCCAATTTTGTCATTGCTGAGTCATACTTCTTGGATGACATGTCTCCCCCACTTTCACATGGTGTTGTGTCAGGTAGTGTGCTATAGATGCGTAGTCCTTCACTTCCCACGCAATTCAGCAGTGAGGCTTCTCTGAGGTCATCATTGAATTTTACCCCACCAATTGCTCTTAGTACACTTGGAATGAGTCAGTGCATTGTTCCCAGGTCTTGGAGGCTCTCCTGGGGTGGCAAGGAATGAAGGAGGTGCAGCATTCTGCATGGTGTGTGCTGGTGTTTTCTTTTGTTTTCTTGCTTTGTGGGTTGTTCTATTATGTTGGTTTCACTGTGTGTTTGCTATGTGTTTCTTTTCCTTCTTTTAAAATGTTTCCGTTTTGTTTATTTCTTGTATAATGTTGCAGGCTGGGGATCTGTTCCCTCCTTATGAGGTGCCTTGTTTTCTTTATTGTGCAATGCCACGTGCCGGAGATGCATTGCTGGGTAACGCTCTTGTACACAGTGGAAAGTTGGCATGTGTGTTCTCTGCTGGCGTTGGAGTATATGAGCACTGTGCGCATGCTTGACTCTTCCTGGCCAATAACAGGGACGTCATGCCTGTGGTGGCTGGTGAGTAGGGTGAAATGCCTTTTCTTTTTATTGTGGTTGTAGCCTGTAGTGTGTGGGGGCTGCTAGGTGGGGGCGTGGCAGTCACTGCAGAAGGCCTCTCCTACCTTGCAGTCGTCATCATCGTTCTCTATTGTTTTGCTTCATTTCCACCAGGAACATCCTCATCGCCAATTGTCGTATTAAGGCTTGGGAGTACAATATCATGTAAAGATACGTTTATTTATGAGGACCGCGGTGGAGCTCTTCAGAGTGTGCTCCCTCCTTTGATTCCCAACCGTCTCTGACATTCCGCGACCTCTAGAGCCTTCTGCTGGGAAAACTCCAGAGTTCTCAGAACTGACAGGACGGCATATGGTTACAGCATATATATAACACTGTGGCACATCTGGCTACAAGAAACAAAGGTATACTGTGATGGGTGTTAACTTGGTATGGTAATCTATCTTCATCAGCTGCCTTATGAGCGAGGGGGTACGTAAGAGGCAAGCTAGTGTAATGCCCGGATGGAGGTTTTTGTAAGATGAAAGCACAGGATTCCATAATTTATATTATCTAGAGCTTTTAGAGGAAAGAGGAATTGCAATACAGTAACAGTACTACAACGGAGCATACTTGAATGGCCTAATGCAGTTACTAATACAGTGTTAAGAAAGGATCTACGTGATTTGGCCGTGGCAGAATTGTTTGTGGCGTAATTGACCAATTTTGCTGTGGCCACGCCCTGCAGATCTATGCCCCCCCACCCCACCTGCACGTACCTTTTGTAAGTCTGCTGCCTCTCCTGTCCCTGCGGCGTCAGTTCCGTTCCTCTAACGCAGGTTGGGTCCAATGCTGCAGGGTCCCCTTTTCTCTTTTTAAAAAAAACATTGTTTTGTTCCCCATCCTCCAATCCTCAGAAAGCAGGGGACACTGCTGCTACCCCCCCAAGGCCATCAATACCAAATAAGGGGCGCGGGGGACACTCCTCCAAACCCTGCTCCCCATGTTCGGTATTGATTACCCAATTTGATTGTTTTTTTTTGTGTAAATGTAATTTATTAATTTTGCAAGAGCAGAAAGCACAGAAAGACCAGAGGGTGATTAACACCATACCTTGCTTCAAACATTAAATCTGATATTCATTCTTATTCCTGCCCTTCCATATACCCTTTCTCCCTACACTTTCCTATGATATCTCCTAGACGTGAAGTTTCTCATCCACAATAACAACATCAGCCTAGAGAGGTCCCATAAACATTATAAACAAGCCAGAGTGCTCAGCCTACACCTTCGATTGCTTCGGCTGGGTCCAAGCAGGACCACCATAGGCGGCTGCTCCCTTAACTCGCCTTCCTAAATCTCGTGCAGAATTGCTGCCAGTCTCCCTCGATTCCAGAACTTCCCCCATGGGTTGCCGCTGTGATCTTTTCCATAAGGTAAATATCCATTGATGTGTCTGACCATTCTTTTAGACTCGGAAGTGCCCTTATTTTCCAATGCCTTGCCAGTCATGCCCTTGCGCCTTGCAACAAAAAGTGAGGCGTATGAGGCAGGGTGTGCCATTGTTCTTCTTGATTGTCCAAACCATACAGTATTAGCATGGGTTCCAATTTCATTGATTTTAATCAACGAATGATACCAGCCGAATTCAGCCAGATCTACCATTCGATCAATTAAAATCGATCCAATTGGGTACTACCTTAGGAAATGTAAGCTTCTTGCCCACGGCTAGTATATTTTGTATAAGTACACATGAAAGATGCATCCCCAAAGTACTACATGAAAACATTGCTTCTGTATCTCATCCCTACTAATTGATGCTATTGAGCATGCGAGGTCAGCTGTCGAAAAGGAAGGATAAGTGAAATACTATTACAAATGTATCTGTAACCTGCTGTAAGGAAGGCATGGTATCAACAGTGACAACAGACACAAGTGATCACAGTTCAAGGGTGTTTATTGAACTTCAAATGGGTTGGTTAAACGTCTATCTAAACCTAAATCTAAAGATGGGAGCAAGCTGTGATCATCAAAGTAAAAATAACACAGTCCTAGTAGTGTCCCTGTCAAAATAAAAGGGCCCATACTAATAAACCTATTGCCAATCCTTTCTTCTAAATAGAAATGGTGTGGGACAGTAACATATGCAAACAGAAAAGTGTTCATGAAATAATATGTCAGGATGATAGAGCAGTTGACTCCCCTTCCCCATGTTTTCAACACGGGGCAAGGCGGCACAATTGAGCTTCGCACATACTCTGGCTTCTTGGCCACGAGGTAAAAGTTCACTCTGGCTTCTTGGCCTTGAAGTAACAGTTCAAAACATTCCGCTAAAGTCTCTCTCTCAATGACAGTCTCTTATTGCAGAGGGCTTGAGGAAACAAACAAAAAACAAAAGTTCCTTTCTCTTTCTCATGTTTTCACATTCACAAGATTCCGCAATGTTCACAATTTGATCTCCCTTGTTCGGGCTCGGACCATGGAGCCCCCTCCTTTGGGCTCAGATCCTTTTGATATGGAGATCGAAGACTTTCACATGTGCAATGGGTTTTGCTTAAACCGTTGCAGGAGCACTTTGATTCACTACACACAATTATTCTCATCACTCTTCAACTTTAGTTTCTCTTGGCGGGATACCTTACATAGACCTTGGATTGGGCACATCCACGGTGCCGGACCACTCTGTCAACGGTATTGTATCTTTCCTTCTCAAGTTCAAACATTCATCAGCAGTTTAGCTTTACTAGCATCTTTCATCACACACATTTAACAATGTTCGTTCCAGCACTCGTTATACAATGTTGCTGCTTGCAACTTTGACTTCAACAAAGACCGGTCTTGTATCGGTCTCCCCAACTCACTGCTGTCTTTATCTCTCTGGTCCTTCTTTGTTCTTGGAGCCACCGACAATACCACGGTGGCTGCTGCTGATCCTCCCTGCCTTGGTCATTTACGCAGGAAGGCCTTCACTATCTCTGACACACAATGCAGGATTCTTCAGTCTGGTTTACTGGCCTTACACTTTCTGCCTCAAAGGTTTCTTGAAAGTAACTGCGTCTTGCCTGAAAGGTCAGTGTACTTTCCTTCTTACGAATGCTTCTTGGTTTGCCGCCTTTCTTCCCTCATTCAGCTGCTGACTCGAAACTGCTGTTCCTTTGTGTGCTTTGCCTAGCTCAGCGTGTGCTCTCGTGCTCCGCCTTTTATCCGTATGGGGAAGTTTAATGGAAGTCAGGTGTGAGTGTTTCTCCGTAATTGCCTGACTTTGCCTGACTATAGTAATGGAACATGTCAGGTACACGGCTCTGGTGTGAGTCAGTTTCTCCCATAGCGGGCTGTCTGTGAGAAAGTGTTTGTGCAGGGAAAGGGTGGGGGGTTGCGTTCCTAAATATCCTATCAGGTAGGATGGGGTAAAGGTGTTACAGGGAGGTGGATACCACGTCTCACCATCCGGTGTCCCACACCCACTCCCCGAAGCCTCCTCAGCCAGGTGATCCTCCAGCACTGGTCCGCCCTCAGGGTCTGGATCCAAAGGTAATGGCCGTGCCCTGGCCACCTGAAAGAGAGATTTGCAGGGACTAGTGCATGAGACACCTTCTGGTTTCTCACACTACAAACAGTGTTGATTAGTTGGGTACAGTGCACTGTACTCTCTAGTATGAGCTCTTTAACTGCTCCTGAGGACAACACATGTTAGCGTGACAGTGATAAATCACTGTATTGGGGGAATCTCAGGTAGTTGCCAGCAGTGCAGAGTCCCTATTCTACAGGAACTCTGTAGCAGTACCAACAGCAAATGCAAATAAACATACATTGATACACAAAGGTCCAATATATCTAGGTCCTTCCCTTTGTACAGTGAGAACATGCGCCACATGCATGGGCTAAGAGAATCCGAGTGATCCGACCACGGCAGATTTGGCCGCGGTCAGAACGTTTGCATGAGAAAGGTGCGAACTACCAAAAGAACGCACCTTTCTCATGCGAACACACGTACTACGGGGGCTGCAGGGGGTGTCCCCCGTAACCCCCGCTCACTATACTTAAAGTATAGTGAGCGGGGTGTTGCAATGGACACCACCGCAGCCCCTGTTTTTTTCGTTTTCTTTTTTTTTACGGGTGTACTGCAGGGGTGTCCCTCGCAACACCCCTTCAGCCCCTGCAGTCTTTTTAAAAAAAATTATACTTACCTGCAATGCTACCACCAAAGGCACGAACTTTTGGCGTTCAAAGCTTTGGTGGTAGCATTTTTAGAACTTTTGGTCATTACGACCATTTGTTCGCGGTAAAATCGACCTAAACCAGCTAGGATCTGCAAAAATGGAAGCTGTATGCTTCTGCATGGTGCTGGAGGAACACCCAGATGTGGTATGGGGTATTTCAAGGCATGGGTGGAATGGTCAGTAGGGTAAGATGGTTTGAATTGGATCTGGTAAAAACTAAGGTTTGGCCTAAACTGGCAGATCCCAGGTTATGGCCACATATACCCATGACACTAAGAAGCAATAGTGGGGAACTCCTTAGATACATGGAGAATCTTTGTACATGACCAAAATGTAGGTGGGCCTAATGTGCCCGAAAACACTTGTGGTATGGGAACCGCTACAATTTCTGGGCCAAACATGCGGGTGGCTGCTTAGATTATTCATAGTTGCAGGATAAGAAACCTATCATTCTGCGCAGTGGCTGAGGTTAGCAGCAGGAAGTCTGTCTCCCCCCCATGAAGAAGTGTCTCTTCTAGAGGCACCCTGCTGCCTCACGTTCTCAAGACTAGCTGGTCAAACAGATTCTGTTTGTCCTGAGACGCACACTGCTTAGCTGTCTCTCATGGATTGGCCATTTCACAACATCATTCGCTGTGTTCAGCTACTGCAACCTTGAGCAGAGTTTTATAATTGGTTATTTTTAAAGCGCACGGTTCCGGGATCGAACCTGTGTTACTCCACATCGTCTTGCTTCCAAGGTGAGCATGTTGCCCCTAAGCTATCCTCCCGGACCGTTGTTTACAGCAGATTGGGTCTCTCTGGGTCACTTTGCAGGTTAAGACCAGGAACAGTAGACACTTCTTAACTGTCTTCCATTTCCATTAACCAGCCAGACCTGTGACTGCTCTTCCTCCCTACTCCAATAATCATGAAGGCACTTGGGGCGACTTCAACTCTCCTTTTCTCCCTCCTGCCTTGTAGTGCTTTGATACAGCCTCTGGACAGTTTTAAGAGCGGTTCAGTAAATTGACATGGATGCTGCCTGCTTTTCGGCTCCTCTCACTCAACCACACACGCCCTTCCATCTTTTCTTGCCTTCTAGTACTTACATTTCTCGGTATGTTTTCCTCACTCGTAACATACAACTGTTATGTGTACGTTTTTTGTTAGATGATATTCCCCATTAATGCCTGCATATGTACCAAAGTGCTTTACAATTACAATTCAGTAATGGGAATCTCTTTTCCAGGGTTTTGGGTTAAGGGAGGAAACCATGAACTCTTCTTAGAGGGTTGAATTTGCCTGCTACATTCACTAGCACTGTGTAATATGGAGCCACTTTAAAATGCATGTCCAGGGCTACGTTTGGTTAACTAGTCCATCCATGCCCCTTTATAAGTAACATTCCATTCCTTTGGTAGCTAAATCCCTCCTCTCCTCCTCCAAATGGGTTCTGCTCAAGGTTTTGATTTAATCATAACCACTGGCATACCTCTGAGCAACCCTCCAGACTATTATTTTGCAGCCTGCCAAGCCATCACAGAAGGGGAAAGATCATATGCAAATCAGGCTTGGTCCCAGCCCAAGAGGGGCCGTCCAGCCCGAACTGCTAGGTCAGATCCCTTCTGCAGAGACCACAAGCATACCCAGACATGTTTCGGCCTTGTTGAGCCTCATCAGTGAGGAGTAGCTTGGGTCTCTAGGCCCAGCAGGCTCATGACCCACTTCTGGGCATACCCGTCCCACTCGGGGTGACTTAAGTAAAACAAAGAGATGGTGGCTGGAAGGTTGTGAATTAATCATAACCACAGACACAGCTGTGGGCAACCCTCCAGCCCATCGTTACCTGCCAAGCCATTACAGAAGGGGGAAGACCATGTGCAGGTCAGGCTTGGTGCCACCCAGCCTGTCAGTTACAAAGCAAGAAGGTAAGTGCCATAACATCTATTTGCAATGTAATTAATGTTTTCTGCATTACAGGTTGAAGCTGTGAAGTGGCTTTGCAGCACACGGATCTTAAATCTGTGCAAATTCATCCTTTTAAAACAGGTTGATAGTAGGACATTTAGTGCTGATAGAATTCGTATGAAAGGATGCAATGATATTTACATTGGCCTCCTTATCACAGATAGGGGTGTGTTTCTATCGTGCCTAATTTGACTAACTATATTATGAAAAAGTGTAGCAAAAGCTTTCGTGAAGGAGGTAAAGAATTCTTATCAGCTGTCAAGTATTGCAGCTCATTGAGGATTTTTTAAAACTCTTTGATTTAATTTTCTGCCCAGAAAATTGGCATGAAACAGTGGTATAGTGGAATGGATTTGTTTCTTACGTTCTCCTTGCAGGTTTTATATTCCATAGGCGAGGTTATATTTATTTATTTATTCGTTGTTTATTTGTACATCGCTTATACAAAGGTGAAGTGCTTCAAAGCGCTTCAAAGCGGGAAGGGAGCAAGGGAATACAGTGGTCATTCTTAGGTGTTGAAGTTCTGAATGATCTAACAAAAGTAACTAGCGTACTAGGCCTGGCGGCCTTTCTCGTAGTGCAAGTGCATGAAGTGTTATGGGCACAACCAGACTAGGGAGGGAAGACAAAGGGGCAAGACAAAACTTACTAGTCCAAGTAAATGCGGATCATGCAGTGTGCAGACGGACGTGTGAGGGAGCGGGGGGTGAGGGGGTAAGTGCGCCCAGTCAAGCGGGGACCTGGGTTAAGTGCAGAGAGGTTACACCTCACGTGGAGCGTATGCTGATCGTGCAGTAGTCTGAACATAGTGCAGAGGCCGGAGGTAAGTGCAAGGAATGGCAGGGGAGTCTGGGACCTGTGAGGCTCTGAAGGTGAACCAGGCGACCAGTCAGTGAGACTGAACAGAAGTTAGGGAAGGGAAGCAGGAGTGAGGCCGGAGAGAAAAAGAGAGGAGGTTAGCAGGGGAGAGGGAGAGAGAAGGAGGAAGCAAAGAGGAAGGTCTTGAGGAGTTTCCGGAACTTAAGGAGCTCCGGCTGAAGGCGGAGAGGGGCAGGGAGGCTGTTCCAGAGGGAGGCTCCTGCAGAGGATAAAGATCCACCCCTCCCCCCCCATTTGTGGCCAAAGCATAGACTTTGTGTTGGCATATACCAGGCTTGGTAGGTTATTTTGTTGTATTTTAAGTGGATTTGTTTTGGTGGGGATATTACATTTAAGGCCAACTGGACTGTAGATGGATAACGGCACCGTAAAGAATATAGGTTATTTTCCAAACTGGCTAAGCTAGAACCTTCGAATGAGCCAAAGCATGGATTTATAGAACATCATTTTCTTGAGTTGAAAAGTAGTTGCACATCAGGTTGTTTGTAGAATTGCTAAGCACAGGGTAAACAAGCATAATTCAAAAGGGATCATACCAGCTCAAGGGGCAGGGGGGAGGGCAAGAGAAGGGGGGCGAGAGCACCTTGACAGGCATCTATGCAAAGTCTAACGCAAAAAGACTTTCAAAAGTATTGAGTAATTAATTCTTAATGTTAACCCTAGTCTGACAAATAAAAGACAATAAATGTTTCTGTTAAATATCTACCTAGCTCATATTCTAGTAAAAAGGTTGAGACTTAGATGGTATTGTTTCACGGCAGAGGAGTTTAGAAGCACAGCTTCTAAAAGTAGAACTGAGATCAGTGAGGTCAGGAAACAAAGAAATGCCTATGTTTGCTTGGGATGCCTGCTGCAGTCAACCAGCAGCAACTGATAAGTTAAGTGTGGTGTGGGTGGGGAGTACAGCTATTACTGTAATCCATTAAAACCCCACCACTCTTATTACCTATTATATTAAAGCCTATTTGTGTTAGTCAGCCATATGTCGCATTTAGCCTAACTATATAAGGTAGCCTTACCTTGCTGTTCGCCTATTTGTGTTTGTTAGCATATCTCGCATTTAGCCTCATTGTGTAAGGTAGCCATATTCTGCTTCTAGACTAATTATGTAAGATGGCAATATTCTGCATTTAGCAATTGCAAGGACTAGCCATACGTCACCCTTAGATAGAATTGTGATGACTGGCCATGTGTCACAGTTAGATTGTGTAATTAACCATGCGTATCACTAGATACGATTGTGAAGATTAATCATGCGTCACATTAGATAGAATTGTGTAGATAAGCCACCTAGAAGACCGTGGAGAATAGCCAATGTACTAACCACTCCGCCCCTGCTCCCCTCCAACACACCACCCAAGCACTATATATGCCTACTGGGCTATTCAAATTATACACAAACACCCACCCAACATAAGTTAGACTCACATACAACAAACAATCACTGACACTGGACCATACCCATACGGATACACCAGTGTGCGCAAACAAAACCTTAAATACCAGCCAATCTACACATAAAACACACAGACACAACCCAACATAATATGATAGTGGGTGTGGCATAGACTGAGCTTGTGGGTGGTATATGGTGTGTGGGAGAGGAGTGTTGTGGAGGCGATAGAGGGACAACGCGAGCTACTTATGTGCTGACAACAGGGCTGATTATGAAATCCCTTCAACAAATGTAGTGCTGACAGCAGAAATCAGTTCTGCGATCACTCATAGTAAGGGCAGCAATGTTTCCAGAAGGCTCACAGCAGAAGACAGTTCTGCGATCACTCATAGTAAGGGCAGCGATCTCTCCAGAAGGCTCACAGCAGAATACAGTTCTGCGATCACTCCTAGTAAGGGCAGCGATCTCTCCAGAAGGGTCACAGCAGAAGACATTTCTGTGATCACTCATAGTAAGGGCAGCGATCTCTCCAGAAGGCTCGCAGCAGAAGAGAGTTCTACGATCACTCATAGTAAGGGCAGTGATCTCTCCAGAAGGCTCACAGCAGAAGACAGTTCTGCGATCACTCAGTAAGGGCAGTGATCTCTCTAGAAGGCTCACAGCAGAAGACAGTTCTGCAATCACTCATAGTAAGGGCAGCGATCTCTCCAGAAGGCAAACTATAAAATCACTTTGAACCCAAATCAGTGAATTTTCATAAATGGCAAACTTATTAATCCTAGCCTCAAAGATGGTTCAAGGCTTTTTATTTAGCAATGGGCCCTTTGATCGCTGCTCCCTCTCCCATCTTTAAGCACCTCCTCGATAACCCTGGCGTTCCTTGCACCGGTTACTAAATACTGATTATTTCACCCTCAGTATACTAACAGTTTAAATAGACTATGATCGCATCCTAAAGGCATATCCCTTCATCTAACTAGATTTCCCTACTCTGCAAAATGGTTAGTGGTCTAAAGGGCTAGGGAATTGTGCCTTATAGAGTGTTTAGTCAGTCCTTATTGTCCCACGGTTGCTTTCTCCCCTCCCTCTCTTGACCTCTTGCTAGACTCAGTTTCCAACTCAAACTTCCTTTATTCTCTCCTCCCTCTACTTCTGTCCCTCCAAAGTCACTCTTTCCTTGTACTCCTCGCCTCCACCCTTGGTTGTTATTCCTCCCTCTTCTGTGCTACTACTACCTCTGCCACACTACCACTCCCTTCTCCACACTTCCACTCCCTTCTCCACACTACCACTCCAACCTCCACACTACCACTCCAACCTCCTGCACACTACTATGACTCCACACTATCAGTCCCGCTTCTACACTCCTAGTATGACTCCACCCATCTCCGACATGCTCCTTTCACTCAGTCACATACACTTCACATTCACTCCTTACCATATCCCACCTATCCGCAACCATCACACTGTCACACACACTCACAGAGCCACTTGCACTCACTAACCAATACCTCACCTTCTCTAGAAAGCGCATCGCCACTCCGCTGCTCCTTCCTACCTCTTGCTGGTCTCTTGGCCTACCTCCTCCACCTCTTCTGACCCCACCGAACAACCCTGTTCCTTCCTGTCCCTTTCCTGCTGCCCCTCCTTCTGCTTTGGACCACCTGTCCTAGCCAATCTGCCTGTGCTTTCACTGCCCAGGATTCTTTTTACAATCAGAGAAACCATTAAATAGGGGTAAGCACCGCCCAATTTCTGCCCGCTGGCTAAGCGCAGTGTAGCAAGGGTAGCCCGGGAGATAAATAGACTACGTTTATGTTAAGGGGCGTTTGTCCATACTACCCTGATGCAAGTATAGTTCGGACTGTTAGTGGCATTTCACTGTTTACTCCCTGATGTTCTAGGGAGCTTGTTGCCAGCTGCCTGCATTTTCCGCAGGGTGCTGAAGATCTCTGTTCGATCGCTCTTTCTACCGGGAAGGTGTGGTGCTGGTGGTTCTCTCTCTCTCTCTCTCTCTCTCTGTGCTGCATCCATGGTGGCGGAAGGTACCCCTCGAAGGATACCTGAGGGTCATCGTGCATGCTCGGGTGAGTCCAAATCTTGGCTGTCATACTGCGGGCGACATGGAGCGCTGGAAGGCTGCCCTTTCTCCACCATTGGTTCTCAGGACTCAGATCAGGTCTGTCTGCTCTGGAACAAATAGAAACAGATTGGAGAGCATTTGGCTTAAGAGGCGTGGTGTGAGACACATGGGCACTGCATAACAGCATGCTGGCACGGGGGATAGGAACCAGGACCCTCTCAACTGGCATCGTCCTTCTCAGGTGAAGGACTAGGTCTGGATTGATCCCTGGTAGATGTCCCCCCCTCCAAGTGGGGATAGAGTTCCCATCCCCACTTGACAAGGACAGTATCCAGGCCTTGTCCCAGTGTAGAGGAGAGTATAATTCAGAAATCAATTATAATACCGAGAACTACACAAGCTAAAGGTAATTCTGAAAGCAATGTTTATGGAATGCAATGTTCACACTAACCGATGAGGGGAGTTTAATAATCGTACAGTTATATTGTGTATTGATTATGAATTGATCACAAAGGGGAACATTCCCCTGCATCTCGTCCTTCTGGCCCTAACAGGCCGAAGCAAGCAGTGAAAATGTCCTTAGCCCTGTTGCCTTTTGCTATGAGGATTGGATGCCTAGAGAATAGCTAACAAGAAGGCGGCTGCCAGTGGACAGGGTCTAGCAAACCACATCACTGTCGTCCCTTGCACCTGAAATGGATTTTTGATGTATTCCAATGAACTTGGGATCCACACACATTTAAAGAGCTCCCTCTGTGACATTACACAATCTCCCAGCAAAATTATCCTCCGGGAAGAGGGAAGATTGTTCCCACCCTGGAATGGAGGTACACCTCAAATGCAAGATTTCAACACCCAGTGGGAAGGAGAGGACACTCAACCCATCTTGGAATGGTTGTATACCTGGAAAAGAAATATCCTGACACCCAGTGGGAAGAGAGGAGGGAACACTCATCCTATCCTGGAATGGGGGAAAAGGTGGAAATGCAAGATCCCAACACCCATTGGGAAGGAGAGCAGGCAACACTCAACCCATGCTGGAATGGTAGTAAACCTAGAAAATAAATATCCTGACACCGAGTGGGAAGAGTGGAGGGAATACTCAACCCACCCTGGAATGGTGGTAAACCTGGAAAAGAAGTATCCTTACACCCAGTGGGAAGAGAGGAGGGAACACTCACTCCATCCTGGAATGGTGGCAAACGTGGAAATGCAAGATTCCGACACCCAGTGGGAAGAGAGGAGGGGACACTCAAACCATCTTGGAATGGTGGCAAACGTGGAAATGCAAGATCCCAAAACCCATTGGGAAGAGAGGAGGGATCACTGACTGCAACCTGGAATGGTGGCAAACGTGGAAATTGAAATATCCCGACACCCAGTGGGAAGAGAGGAGGGGACACTCAACCCATCTTGAAATGGTAGTAAACCTGAAAAGACATATCCTGGCACCCAGTGGGAAGAGAGCAGGGAATGGTGGCAAAGGTGGAAATGCAATATTCTAACGCCCAGTGGGGAGATGTTGCAGCTATGGCCCCTGTGCACAACCTTATGCCTCCTGTCCTTTTCTCATTCTCCCTCTCTGCTGGTGACATTACATCGCCACAGGGTCAGGCAGTTCATGTTAAAGTGCGACATTTCACCACAACTCGCCGAATGCTGCATAACAATTCATCAGCATCCTTATGCCTCACAACACCACTGAGCATGCACCAACATCCCGTGCTGCTGCTTGTGTTCTGCCGGGTTTCTAGCCACATTCCGCTCATGTGTTTTCTGAGAGCCCATGCTGAAGGCTGCTTTGCAGTAACGCATGTCAACGCCTTTGCTCCCTACAGTTCGCTGTCGTCCACTGGCACTTCTCTTGCAACCTTCATACCAGGGACTGCAACCTTGAGCTCTCCAGGGGTTTTGCAATACAATTCCCATCAGCACAGTCGTTGGTAAGGAGTCATAAGAGCCCTAACCTAAAATATTTGGCAAGCCGCAGGGTGCATAGTGCTGACAGCGAATGCAGGATGGGATAGCTTGGCAGTGCAAGAATCAAAGGTAGGTGGTTTAAAGCGCTGACCTGCTTTCTTCCTTTTAATTGGTTATAGCCCTTGGAGATTGCATTTATTAATTAGACAAGTTCCCCAGGCAGTGATCTCCAGCGGAAGGTAGCCCAGATAAGAACAAGGGCACAGTTGTGTGTCCCTCTGTGAGGAAGGTGGGGAGCAGTTCTTTGCTCATTTTCTTTACTTTTATGAAGGAAGCCTTGTTAATGACCTTATTTACACTTCTTTTCTGTTGAAAGCATTTACATGGCATAATTCCAACCACAGAGGGTACAGTATAGCACAAACGAAACAGAGCACATTATACATAACTATTAAATATAGAAAAGGGGGAAACAGAACTCAAAAAGTGGGATAGGTGGCAAGCAGGCAGAAAGGGCAACAAAGGCGGGAAGACGGAAGGCACAAAAAGTTGTAATAGTCTGGACTATGGAATAGCCCACCTAGGGAAAATAGGCTCTTGGATTCTCTGCTCAAGTTTCATAAAGCTCTAAAAACATTCTTGTTTAAATGAAATCCTAGTCATTAAGGGCTGGTTAGAACTTCACCTTTGCACTGAATAACTTTATGAATACAACTCTTGCAATTTGTTCTTAGTAAAAGTCATCTGCGCCATTATACGGTTCAGTCCGATTTGAGCGCACTATAAATTCATCAAATCAAGTTAGACATGAAGAAAAGAATCAAGAAGCCCGAGGATGGGGTGGATTTGGGGGGTATATGCAGATTAAGTGTCAAAAAGTATGCAGACTTTCCAGAAGCCATTGCTTTTTTACATTCTCTCTAGGAAAAACTCTCAAAGCAGGATTGGCGTGGAGCAACAGGGATCAAGCGCACCTGTGACCGCCCCTGTAAGAGACGAACAATAACTGATGAGTGGCAATGGCACAATCCGCATTTTGATAAATCATTGTTCTCTCTGCTTTTCATGCAAGTATATTTGAACAGAGCTAGCACATAATGACCAGCTTGCATTATGCCCAGTTATCAAATGATCTTATGCTCACGTAGCAGAGCGTTAACATTTTCCATTGAAATTCAGAATTTCAGGAGTTGGGTCTTAATGTCGCACTCCTGAACACTCGTTCCATTATGCGGCATGATGTACAAACCAATGATTGGCTTACTGAGACTAGACCTCATTGTTTGGCAATAACAGAGTCATGGCTCAGTAACTCTACACCCACTTCTGCCACTTTGGCTATTCCGACTGATTTTTCCATTCTCAGAGCCGATCGTCTCGAGGTGGAGGGCTAGCCATCATTTTTAATAAACGCCTCAATATACAAGCTAACCCCAACACATCCCCTGATGGTTGTGACAGTTTAGTAGTAAAAAGTAGGCAAAATGAAAATAGTTCTCTTACTGTATTAGTAATCTGTCGTCCACCACCTGACAGTGCCCTCTTGGAAGAACAGTTCATCGGCTTGCTCTATAGTATCACCAAACCAAACTCGCCTGTGGTAGTGGTAGGAGACTTTAATCTTTGGGCTAATCCCTCCCAAGTTAAGCATGCAGTCTCTCTTCTCTTAGCACTTAACCTCATCGGTTTCATCCAGAGGATTTTGAAGTCCACGCACAGAGATGGACATACCCTCGATTGGGTGTTGTCACATCATATGCCTGTGAAAAATATTATTGTAACTCAATGTCCGTGGTCTGATCACTATTTACTCTTCCTCAACCAAAAACTCTCCTGAACCCTGTTTTGGGTCCTAAACAATTCATCCTTGCAAGAAATCTAAAACATGTTACCCACAAAAACTCTCAGCGGAATTGCTGACCAGACTTTCGCCCATGGACTCCTTCAATAACTCTTATAACATTGCTTCCCATCTTTTTTCAGTCATGAACAAAAACGCAAACAAATAAGAATGAAACCTAATAAAAACCCATGGTTCCATGAGACAATTAGCACCCTTCGGCGGTAAAAACGAAAAGCAGAGAGAGGCTGACGTAAACAGCCCACTCCTCTCCTATCACAAATTAGCTGTTAAGGACCTTAAACATGCCTTTATTGACACACCATCTCTTAGTTTTAATAATAGGATCTCCTCAGCTTGATCAATTGCCAGTGAGCTCTTCTTTGTTCTCAGAGTTTGAGGGCACACCTCTCACTGAGACAGTCTTCACGAAAGATTCAGTGTGGTGTCAAATCATCCACAATGAATTTAGTTCTAAAAATGCCAACCATCAACAGTCCATCGCCGCTAAGCAACAGCTATGTTCCAAATCTATTAATAGACTTGATCCTTTACCCAACCATCTAATTTCTGATAGCAAGACTGAAAATGCACATACCCTGTTTGAATTGAAATCATGTACAGAGACCCAGATCTGTACCATTGTAGCCGGAATTTAACCAACCGCTTGTCTTGGGAACAACTGTCCTGCCAGTATCTTTAAAGTCTGCATGGATACCCTGTCTCTGTGGATATGCAGACTTCTTAACCTCTCCTTTTCAGAGGCTAATGTACCTGTCGTTCTTAAGGAAGCCTGGGTGACTCCTCTGCTAAAGAAGAGTGATCTGGATCCCACCGTAGCAAAAAAATTATCGTCCCATAACTAATGTGCCGTTTCTACTTAAGATTCTAGATCGCGTGGCTTACATTCAATTCCAGGAGTTTATCAAGAGCAATAACATACTTTACCCTCGACAATCTGGCTTCAGAGCCAGGCATGGTATTGATAATGCAGGATCTGAAATCCAACTTATCCAGTATTGTTGCTAGAGGCCATTGAGCTCTTCTTATGCAGCTCGATTTGTCTGGTGCTTTTCACCTGGTCGAATACTCACTGTTAGCAACCAGGTTAGGCAAGCGGGCAAATTGTTCAATCTCTGCCACTCTCTTGATTTCATCTTTTCTGGGACCGAGAAATGTTAGGATAGCCACTGGGAATGATAGCTCTGTTCCTCCACTAGTGGCATGCAGTGTCCCACAGAGTCCCACAAGGATCCTGTCTATCCTGTGAGAAACCTGAAGGATCTGTCATCCAGGTGGCCAGGACACGGCCATCGCTATTGGAGTCAGTTCCTGTGGTTGGACCAGTGCGGGAGGATCACCTGGGTGGGGGGCTCTTCAGGGAGTGGAAGTGGGACACTGACGGGTGAGACACAGTACCCCTTTCCTTATAATACCTCACAATACCTTTTCCCCATCCTATCTGTCATGATCTCTGCTTCCAAAAGGTCAGGGTTTTCCCAACTCCCTTGGAAGCAGATCCATAACCCAGGTTCCGAGTGCCAACCAGTCCCAATTGGGACCTTTTGGACCCAGTCCTGGCGCCAGTGGCACCAGGCTCATAAATGTGCCCAGTCCCAGCGCTGGAAGCGCCGGGCTCATAATGCTTGGGTGGACTTACCTGCAGCAGACCATGCTGCTTACTTGCCTGCCAGTTGAGCCTCTGATCCTCTTCTGTTTGGAACTACTTTTCCTGTTGGGTGGGGCTGGAGCCACTCCCTAGATTCAGAACACTGGAACTCTTCTGGAAGCCAGGAACTCTTTTCTTACCAGGAACTCTTTTCTTACTTAGGCGTGGCTGTGGAAGGAGACACCTAAGCACTACAGGAGGCTATTTAAACCACACCCGGTGGATGAATCTTGCTTTGCGTTATTCTGCACCCTCTGCAGCAGAACGCTCATCGTGTCTTCTGCATCCGGTCCTGGGCCTAAGGAAAAAGGCTTACCATCCTGAATCCAGTCTTCAGCAACACCTATAAAGACAAGAAAGAACAGGTTAGCATTCCGGCATCTGAAAGGCAAAGGCTTACCTACTCTTCGTGCGCTCCGGAGGTCTTCACACTGCATTCCGGCATCTGAAAGACAAAAGCTTACCAACTCTTCGCACGCTCCGGAGGCCGTCGGCGCTGCATCCCGCATCTGAAAGACAAAACAAGGTGCGTTTAAAGACATTGGGGAACTTTAATACTCACGTGCCATTACTCCTTTCCACATCTAACCCAGTGGGTATCCCGGCACCCTGCAGCCGCTCCGAACTTGTACCTGCAAAATAAAGAGACAGTTAGAGCGCATCGTGAATCTGGCAACAAGCGCTTACTTACGTGCTTCCAGGCGCTTCTATTCATCACACGGGCTCCATCTTCACCTCACTTCAGCCCGTCATCCGCCATCGCCGGAACCCTGCAAAACAAGAGACATCATTATTAAAGACTTTAAAGACATTTGAGTTGCTCGAAACTTACCGTTCGTGCAGTAAACAACGGACAGCAGTCCTCTGAAGTCAAGAGGCCTGCGCTACCTATCCAGTGAAGAAACTGGTTACAGCACCCTGCCCCGAGGCAGATGGAGAGCTCGGCATTCACTTACCTAAGGTGAGAGCGTTAACCTGTGGGGGTCTACAGGAGAGGAGAAGAGGAAAGAGATAGGGACACCCCAATAACCCCAGTTCATTAACCCCGTATTTTCTATCTGCAGACATCTTACTCTGCACGTCAGGCATACAGGGCACAGAGGTCCAGCCCAAAGAGCCAACCGGGTGCTGCACATCACCTTTGAAGATACGGTAGTCGCCCAGTCAAGACCGGCGCCTCTGCGAGAATCAGGTGAGCGTTACACTATCCTGTAGGATATGTAAAAGCTCTAACCCCCCTTTTCCTACACGAAAACTTTCTCACACCTCAAAAGACAACAGACTAACACCAGAGCCGTATACCTGACATGTCCCAACACAAGGGTCAGGCAGAGTCAGGCAATTGCCGATAACTACGCACCCCTGACGGCCAGGGCCGGTTTTTGTGTCAGGCAGTGCAGGCGGCTGCCTGACGTGTCAGCCTCTAAGGGGTGCTGCACCAGCAGTCCGAGAGTCCGTTCAGTATCTCATAAAGAGGATGCCTGGGCCCCGGAACACCTGTGTACTAATTGTTGCACTACATTCCATATTCACATGCTTGAGGTCTTCCCTTTTTCCAAAATACAGGGCATTTTGGGACCACCTGAAAGTGCTCTATGCACTGACACTAATAAAATGTGTCACATGAAGACCCCGAAAGTCCAGGTCAATCACTGAGGGTTTGTCTGTGGTGTGCGTCTCCGAAAACAGATAAAAGATTATCGGTTTTGAGAACAAAATGGCATATTTAGAAAATATTGGCACTATAGAGGTGTGAGAGTAGAGAACATTATTACCCACAATAGCATCTGGGGATCAACATTAAAATGTGCATAAAGTAGGAAAGAGTATGTGTTTTTAGAGGAAGGAGTTTCTAGTCATGATGCAGCTCAACAGCAAATTTTACTGCAAGCAAAGCCGTTAAGCAGTAAAGAGGAGCTGGCTTGATCTGCGTGTGCGGCAGGATGTAAATAAACTGTACTAGACCGCCTCTGCTTATCATGCAGGGCATGGAAACAGTAGGGAGGGAGCGTGCTGTTTCAGACCTTCATTGGGTTCAAGGCAGCGGATGGCCTGATCCCTGGGGTCAAGGGGCCCTTGGAAGACAAAGCATTGGCCCACCGGGGCAGAGAATATTATTCTCTTGTCTGGAGCTGCGCGCAAGATGGATGGCTGCACAAGTTAGTGAAAAAATAATGATACTGTTTGTGGTCACTTCTGTACGTTTTTATTAATTCACAATTTTACTGCGCCAGACCCAGCCTGACTGAGTGCATGCAAGCATACATATATATGATACCAGTCTCAGTGTTCCAATTTCGTGCTTGCGGGTGCATCTGCAAAGCCAGGCACTGCACCACGTTCATTTTTATAATGCTAGCACAAAGCAACCTCAAACAGCAAATAGCAACATTTGTTGCTTTTACTACCCCAGGGTGGCGCCAAGCCCCAGGTCCCCTTCAGGGATGAGCTGCAGTTACACAGGGGGTTGATTGGTTAAGCTGGCAGCCTGCCCCGGCTGTGACCCTGTGTCAATTGGCGCTGAAATTGCCGGAGGAATCGGGATCAAGGCCCAGCCAGGCAGGATGAGGGCAGGTGCCCAGCCAGGAGGAACCCAGAGCCCAGAAACCACCCTTGTGCCGGCTGCCACTGCCAAGATTGGCATAACGGTGTTAACCGTTATAATTGGTAAGACATTTTACTATGGGGTTATTGGACGGGCCTTTGCTCTCTCTTAAGCCATCTATCCACGAGCAAATTAGCAGTTTTTGGGTCAGGCTATTGTTTGCACCATGCTCACGTACTTGCTATTGTTTGAAGGATATCTTTACCCATATTTGTTAGAGTTGCATAGCCCCATTTTCTATTTCTACCTAATTTTCACAAACCTTTCCTTATTTGCATGTTTTTTTCATTACGTTGCCATTATTTTGGCCTGTATAGCAAGTGTTATAAGGGTTATGTTCTTAAGCCGAACCCTGGATTTGAACATGTGTTTCTGTGGGTTGTCTTGCTTCCAAGACAAATACGTACCCGGAGCTATCTGGCCTTCTTTTGCAAATCAAACTCCACCATCCATATATTATGAGCACAGTGAAGAAGCTGCACCTGAATTCCCTCGTCCAATAGAATTCATGTTTCTCTTCAGTGCTGTTTATTTTGTCACAGCTCCTTTACAAGTTATTTTAAAGGTAAGCAACGCAATTTTAGATTCCTCACTGACAATGTTCACACACCTAGAGAATAATTGAAAGATAGACAATGAGACAGATGTGTAGAATAATGGATGAGTGGGGGTGGGGGATGGGTGGTCAGAGGTAAGTTGGATGGATGAGGGAATAGACGTTTGTCAATATAGATGGTTATAAAAGTATGAGAGACAGACACGTAGAGAAATAGACCTGCAGGACCTAGATATGCAGAGACGGAGAGAGAAATGTGGAGCTGGGCCTCGCTATTGAATATCTCCTGTAAGTATTTGACCAGCAGAGTCGATTACAAATCCCCATTTGTTAGTATTCATTTGGAAGATCTTGGCAGTAAATCCCGGCCTTGCGCATTCAAACTATTGTTCGCATGAAGCGTATTATTTATATGGTAAAATGCTGCCCATCAAGACCCCTTCCCTGTGCTGATGCCTCTCCATATGCACGCAGTGCCTACCACCTACCCCCACCTTTTATACACAGGGGGTCATTCCGAGGTTGGAGGTGACGGAAAAACGATGCCGGTAAAGGATTACCGGCATCGCTTACCGCTCCGGGCTATTCCGACCTGCCAACCCGCTGTTAGCGGCACCGTAAATAACGGTGCCTCTAATAGCAGCATGAGCGCGGGCACGCGACCCTTCATGCCGGCAATACCGGCATGCCGTAAACTGGAGGACATCACAAGTCAAGCGGACATGCAAATACCGGCATCATGAAGGCGCTAGAAGTGGATACCGGCATGCCGTAAATATGGGCATCGCGGACCAAACGTAAAATGCCATGTGCAGTGTTCCCAACTGTCACGGGTGCACACCATCAGCACAGGTGGAGGCAATGGAGTCTGGGCCTGTACAAAAGGAGGACACCCACACACTACACCCCTTTCCACACCAAGATTAATCCAGTAGTAGCATCAATACTTCAGCTGGAGGACATGCTTGCATTGCAACACTAGCAACAACACCAACAGCAACAGCAGGCACCACAGAGGAGACGCAGCAGGAGAAGTAAGGTGAGACAGGCCCAGCATGCCCCACCAGTGCAGCCAGCATAACCACGCAGACAGCCCCCAATTCCAAACATCAAAGACAGTCCTTTCAACCCAACCCCGGAGCAGAACCACAGCCTGTACCGTCTGGACCGGGACACCATCAACACCATCGTGGACATGATACACAATGACATTGTCAGCCTCATTGAAATACGCACCGCCATTCCCCCTCTACTGAAGGTAGTGTCGGTGCTCCACTTTCTTTCCACAGCCACCTACCAGCACACAGTGGGGCACATGTA
The DNA here is from genome assembly GCF_040938575.1 of Ambystoma mexicanum. Classification (NCBI taxonomy): domain Eukaryota; kingdom Metazoa; phylum Chordata; class Amphibia; order Caudata; family Ambystomatidae; genus Ambystoma; species Ambystoma mexicanum. The sequence continues at coordinate 1,570,420,824 of NC_090932.1, forward strand.
TGGCATATCACCACCCTTATTCATTTGCATCCTGAAGCAAGTGCTGAATGCCCTCCGCAAGCACACAACGGAATACAAATTCCTACCACGGACCCCCCAGGAGATTCTTGAAACAAAAGGTGGCCTCCACGCAGTAGCAGGCATGCCAAATTGTATAGGTGCCCTTGACTGCACCCACGTGGAGTTGGTGGCCCCGCATGCCATGGAGGTGGTTTACCGCGATCGCAAGCAATACCACTCCAACAAGGTGCAGATAGTATGCAACGCCAGCAAGATCATCACACATTGTTGTGCCCGATATCCCGGATCAACCACAGGAATGTTGCATGTCACCATGGGAAAAATCAGTGCAGAATGCCTAACATTGCAGAGCCTACTGCTAACGCTCCCCATCAGAAAATCCTACAGAATACTACACATCACTAAATGGACATGGACACAGCTGTATGCGTACACAATGCATGAGCAACAAGATGGAAGAGCACACCGTGTATCATCTTGAAGATGCAACCCACACCATTATTCCATGGCACAGGACACAATGGGCATAAAAATGGCGTGCATACAACCAGGGACATGTGCATGTGGCCAACGATAATCTGCCGGTATGTGTGACTAGTACAGCTGTCCATCATGAATCGACTGACATATACCTTTTTTTTGCCTCCCATGCAGGTGACAGTGGCTATCCCTTGATGATGTGGCTCCTCACCCCTGCCCGATAACCCACAGAACAGGCACGAGAAGGACTACTATCGATCCCACGGCCGTACTCGTGTGGTCATTGAGCAGATCTTCGGCCTATTAAGTGCATGGTTTCGCTGCCTTAGCCCCTCGGGTGGGGCACTCCGCAAGAGACATGAGAAGGCGGCCAAAATGATCATGGCATGTGTCATTCTGCACAACATGTGTATCCGACGCAACGTGCCCCTGCCCGCTGACATTGAACTGCAACCACCTGGTGATGATGAAGGGGATGAAGAAGAAGTGGCTGCACATCATTGCGGTGCTGATGCACAGGAGGGACGTGCTTTAGGTCAGTCAGTGATTGCACAGTATTACTGACACACATGGCTGCAGAGGGTGACATGATAGTTTGACAGAGGGCACTGGGTGTGGGGGTACATGCACACTATGCACTGTATATAAATAAATGACACGCGCAATGATGAATGTCCACTCAGGTCTTGTTTTTGACACAATGGGTGTATTCAAATTAATAATGAAAATGACCCTCCACCACCCTCCTCCCTTTCCCCTCCCCAACAACCTCACTCCATCCCCCTCCCCCCACAACTCCCCCACACACCCTCACCTCCCTCCCCCTTACAACTCCCCCACACATGTCCCAACAAGTCTCTAATGCCTTCACCAGGCTGGCCAGACTATTTTTTTGCACTCCCTGGACCTGGTGGCGGCATGTCTGGCCGGCACAGGGTGCGCGACGACCTGCGGAGTGGGCTGGTCTGGGTAGAGCTTGTTGAGGATGGTGTGGCCGCCTGCTCAAATTGGGTTGCCGGACGTTCTGACTCCATGGCATTGGCTATGTGGCTGAGTACCTGCCGCAGGGCAGATACCTCCTCGCACAGGCCGCTAGTAGTCTCGGAAAATATCCTGCCCATGGAGGCAGTGTTGTCTGTGATTGTCTTTCCTAGAGAGGTGATGTTCTCCCGCCACTCCTGCCTTGCCTGGGCGTTATCCTCCACAAACTGCCGCACAAGGGCAGTCAGCTGCTCAGAACGCTGCGGCCCTGCGGGTGCACCAAGGGAGGTGGACATTGCCTGGGTCTCAAGTTCGGCCTCACTGCTCTCCACTATGGGACTAATGGCCCCTTGAATTAACTCCCCCCCAGACTGCTCCGAAGTGGTGCCATGGTCTGACTCAAGAGATGTGATTTGGGGGGATGGCAGTGGACTGGGCGTGCGGGGCAGTTCTGAGGAATCGTCCTCCACGGGCACCCGTACCTCTTCCTGTGCCTCTTCCTCAGCCTGGGGTGCTGTGGCTGCCACCTCCCCAGCCAAACTGGACTCTGCCGAGTGTGGAGCCTCAGCTGTTTCCTGTGGCTGTGCGACACGTGTTGTCGCTTCCGCCCCAACGGCCCTTGGCAGCACCGGTGCCCTGGCAACGTGAGGTGTTTTCAATGGTGGTGCACAGGGGGCCTTGGGTTGGCCCTTCATCCCGGGCCCTCTTCCGGGGTGTGGTTTGATGTGGGGGTGAGTCCTGGGCATCTCTGTCATGGTCTGAGCCTGTGGGGGTCGAAGGGAGGGATGGCATGAGTGATGTTTTGATAGGCATCATACATACATTTGTACAATTGATCATCCACACAATCGAGGGTAATAGGCATTTGAGTTTGGATGATCATGTTGTTTGATACATTGTTGGGTGATGCAGGCATACGTCGGCGTCACTCATGTTGGGGCAGACGTATGGTATGTGACATGCATATTTGTTGGGGCCTGCATGCAGTGTGACTTAAGGCATTTACATGTTTGTGTGGTATGTGTCAGGTACGACATTGCCTTACTGCAGGCATCTGCATGTGTCTCTGCTGCATACCACAACTTTGCTGGGAATGTGTGTGTATTGGGCCATGGCTTGCCTCTTTGGACAGACCTATTGGTGGACTTTCATCAGACTATGCATTACAGTTTTTTCTTAGGACACTCACCTCCATCCGCCGATGTTGTGGCGCCACACTCCATGTCTCCGACACCTTCTGTGCCCTCCGTGCCAATCAGGCTAGCACAGATGTCCTCCCATGGGGCTAGCTTGATGGGGGAGCTAGCTCCTCCGCCTGTTGCCATTGCCTGGCTCCTGTTGACAGATCGTATGTTGCGTACTCGTAGCCGCAAGTCGTCCCACCGCTTCCTGCAGTCTTTTATATTTCGTGGGGTGTTCCCAACTGCGCTTACTTTCTGTGCCACAAGTGCCCAGATCTGTTTCTTGTGAATAATGGCGTCCCTCTTCATGCTCTGGGCGAACACAATGTCAGCATGTTCCTGCAGGGTCTGAGCTAGCATGGCCAGCTCATCTTCATTGAAGCGCTCCTTGCGCTGGCGGGAGGCGCCCTTCTTAATAGCCTTAGGGATTGTGGTGTGTTAGGGGATGAGTTTCCATGAACAGCAGTGTCCCACAGGTCCTGTGTGCTGAGGATGGCAATTGATTGTGTTTTTAAAGATGGCTGCCATGCTCCTTTCCGTTCCTGTGCGATGACGCTACTTCCAGTTCCACTTATTTACGGTGACCGCTATTAGCGGTGACCGCTAAGGCCGCATTGGTTCATGCCGGGAGTGCTATCTGCGATATGCATGATGCCGCTAAGGGCCTTTTTCTGCCCTTTTACGGCATGGCGGTAATGCCCTTACCGGCATGGGGCAAAGCTTGTGCCCGCGAAGTCGTAATAGCCCTCTATTAGCGGGCTCTTAACTGCACGGACGCGCTATTCGCACCATGCCGGTAAGGACAGTTACTTACCTCCAAACTCGGAATGACCCCCAGAGACTCTTCTCTCTGGAAAATACACAGAGTGGTCGGTATTGGACAGTGTGAAGGGAGGAGCAGAGTGTGCTCGCTGGATCTGTGCACTGTCTGCTGTGGTGAGAGCAGTGGCAGCAGGGGACTCCAGGTGATCTGAGCTGTACAACGGGAACCTAAAGATGAGTGCTGGGTGGCTTGGCGCTCCTGGGGCATACTTCACTGCTCGTTCAAGGCAAGGTGAGCAGGGAAGTAAACTATATACACAAACACACCAGAGGTTTGTAGGAAAGGCTGAACAATCAAATGGCATCACCCTGGAACCGTGCATCAACAGCAGCGTTTCAAAAATAGTGCCTTGAATAGTAGCTGGCAGTCATCAATGTGGCATCTTGATAAATCAGACAAGTAGAGTGTGCAACCCAATGTCAGCCTTTGTAGGGAGGCGAGGAATGGATGAGGTGGTACTACATGTGTTGCATGTGCACTGCAGAACGTGTGTTCACTTTGCACTCACATACACCAGGACTGGAGTTAGGATCAGGAGCTTATCTTGTACTGCAATATTTATATTATTTTTTAAACTATTTTGCGTGCGTTATTATTGAATACAATATTTGTTTTAACTAGTTTTAGTGTAAACCGCACATGTGTTTGCGGAGATACAGATACCCCCATAACTATGTGAAACCACAGTGGTCTTGGGTGGGGCGCAGCAGTGACCGGGTCTCCAGCGCACAGTGGGAGAGTGAAACCCTATGGGTTGTAGTACAGGGGTGCGAGGAGGAATTGCAGCACACCAAAAATCCTTTGTTTGTGGCACCCTAAGTTTTCTAGTGCAGAGATCGTGGGTCAGGCACAGCACCTTAAGATTTAGTGCATGGTTGTGAGAGGGGAACCTAACACTAACGTTTGTAGTGCAGGGATGCTAAGAGGGCAGCACCCTAAGTTTGGTAATGCAGACATGAGAGGGGAACAGCACCCCAGGGTGTGTAGTGCAGGGCTGCTAAGGGGCCAGCGCTTTAAGGTTGGTAATGCACAGATATGAGAGGGGAAGAGCACCCCAGAGTGTGCAGTGCAGGGCTGCTAAGAGGGCAGTACTTTAAGGTTGGTAATGCACGGACATGAGAGGGGAAGAGCACCCCAGGGTGTGTAGTGCAGGGCTGCTAAGGGGGCAGTGATTTAAGGTTGGTAATGCACGGACATGAGAGGGGAAGAGCACCCTAGGGTGTGTAGTGCAGGGCTGCTAAGGGGGCAGCGCTCTAAGGTTGGTAATACACGGATATGAGAGGGGAAGAGCACCCTAGGGTGTGTAGTGCAGGGCTGCTAAGGGGCCAGCGCTTTAAGGTTGGTAATGCACAGACATGAGAGGGGAAGAGCACCCCAGGATGTGTAGTGCAGGGCTGCTAAGGGGCCAGCGCTTTAAGGTTGGTAATGCACAGACATGAGAGGGGAAGAGCACCCCAGAGTGTGCAGTGCAGGGCTGCTAAGAGGGCAGTACTTTAAGGTGGTAATGCACGGACATGAGAGGGGAAGAGCACCCCAGGGTGTGTAGTGCAGGGCTGCTAAGGGGGCAGTGATTTAAGGTTGGTAATGCACGGACATGAGAGGGGAAGAGCACCCTAGGGTGTGTAGTGCAGGGCTGCTAAGGGGGCAGCGTTCTAAGGTTGGTAATACACGGACCTGAGAGGGGAAGAGCACCCTAGGGTGTGTAGTGCAGGGCTGCTAAGGGGGCAGCGCTCTAAGGTTGATAATGCACAGACATGAGAGGGGAAGAGCACCCTAGGGTGTGTAGTGCAGGGTTGCTAAGGGGGCCGCGCTTTAAGGTTGGTAATGCACAGACATGAGAGGGGAAGAGCACACCTGCTAAAGGGGCAGCGCTCTAAGGTTGGTAATGCATGGACATGAGAGGGGAAGAGCACCCTAGGGTGTGTAGTGCAGGGTTGCTAGGCGGACAGCACTATATGGTAGGTATTTCCATCTAGTTCTTTATCGAGTGCTCTAGTTACAACATTTGTAACATACCATTTATTTGGTTGTCATTTTTGGGGGTGGTGGGGCGCCAACGATGCTTCCTGCCTCGGGTGCAATCTGGTCTAAGCCCGGCCCTGCTGACGGCCCTTTGCCTTCCCCATAGGGATAAAAGGCAGAGCACGAGAGCACACATTGAGCAAGGCTGAAAGCATGAGGAAGCAGCTATTCTGGGACAGCAGTTCAAACGAAGGAGAAAGGCAGAGGAAAATAAAAGGACGACAAGGAAGGAATTGCCCTTGCCCTTTTCAACCCAGACCCAAGAAGCTTTCCACAAAGGAACAGTAAGACCGGGAATTGCAGCTGGCGATTGGTGTGACAGATGTCAACGGTACACAGGGCCCTCCCACACTGCTAGCCAGGCAGGGAAAAGAGCTTGCCGCTGTGGTACCGTCCTTGACTCCAGCGGAAGAAAAGACAACAAGTTCAGCACAGCCGGTGAGTGGGAGGAAACTGATATTGGACCAGTCTGTGTTAAGCTCATTGTTGCAGTGGCAACATTTGCGTAAAGAAAAGAAGATAAATGGGTTTCCAAGATGGCAATGCGCTAGTGAACAAAAAAACCCCCGAAGGGGAAGAGTTCACATGGAGGAGTACTATATTAATTTAAGTACCCAATTATAGGAATAGAGGTGGAAAAGAATAGTGGCTCAATCATAGCAGATTCATATTTTCATATTTTAATAATCATCGCAAAACATTATAAAATTGCATAATATGTAAACAGTATAACAATAAAATAGATGAATTAATATTGGTATAAAATATTTGTACCAATCTAATATATTAAACCATTCAGTCGCAATTTAATTACCACAATTCATGCCCCAGTATTAATCAAGGTAAAGCATCACTATCTTCATGTTTTTGAATTTCATTCGAATGATAAGGATGCTATAGAACAGGAAATTACTGCCAATGGAATAAAGTGCTAGGTGCAAAAGAGTAATGAGTACCTAATCAAGATAAAGCATCATTGTCTCATATTTTTAAATTTCATTTGAATGATAAAGATGCTGATTGAAAAGGAAATTGCTGCCAATGGAATAAAGTGCTAAGTACAAAAAAGTGCTAAGTGCCAATGCGCTAGTGAACACCACGTCCAAGCACTCCCCAGGTACCAGAAGTCGCAGTAATCGGCATCAGAGGCCGGTGGGACACCGTAGGAACCATCCGATTGGCCCAGCAAATCATCTAACAACGAGTCCCATCAAGAGGCAGGACCACCTCGATGAGCTCTCGCGCCCCAGCGGGGGAACGTAGCAGGCAAAGAGCTACTGCCCAAACTCGCACTGCAGCACCAGAGGAGGCGAGCGACAGCGGCCGGCTCACTAGAAGCCGGTCAGAAGGAGTGGTGGGAGAGGAGTCCAAAGCCTCCGACCTCCCCGCCCAGTAGCGGGGGAACCCGTCAAACCAATGCGCCAGACGACAAGAAGCCCTGCACAGTGAGCCAAGACCCCTCCAATATGGCCTTCGACGGGGGTGGTACGGTGGGGTGCTGCCTGCGCTCCTAGAGCGACCCCTGGCCTGTCCAAGGAAGTGAAGCAGCCGACCCCTCAGCCCTGACACTGTCAGACCGGGAACACCCCTCGGTCCCCATTCAACCACAGACAGGGGTAAGGCACGCAGAGTCTCTGGCGAAATCTGCGCAGCCCCTTGGTGCGCCCAGGAAATCGGACCACCGGCACCCCTCGGCCTTCCGCTTTGACCTCATAGGCCCTCAGGCACGGTACACCGGACCCAAGCGGGAGAGTGGGGAGCCTGACGGGTACCAACAGGGGTGCCGCAGTCGACACAGATGGACAGACAGGTGGTTGGCCCGGAAGGGAAGGAACCCAGCCTCACGAGAGGACCATCAGATGCCCTCCAGGCCCCGCATCACATAGCCAACCACCGGAGCGTACTGGAACTGATGAGCTCTGACTGACATGGGGATGACTGCACCTCAAAGCATTGGCCAACAGAACGCTGGGACCCCCGCAGCCCGACAGACCCAATCCACCCCTGCACCCTCAAGAACCTAAGCTCTACAGAAAGGGACTCCACCCAAGATAGGGAACACAGAACAAGTAAGTGATGAGTTCCCCCTTCCCTCTTCCTTTCCTGACCCGGGTCCTCCCTCCAGATCCCCTGACCGAGTGGGCAAAGGCTGCAGGACCAGAAACTCCCCTCCCCGAGAGTACACCCTCCAACTACACAGGGTGGGTAAATGACCAGGTAGCCATGTGTAGCCCCCGCGGACCACTGAGGAGGGGGACGGCAGGCCTGCGGGAATCCCTGCCAGTGGAAATCCAACCAGAATCAGGGGCAAAACCACCCACCAAAGGTCAGAACCAACCCACGGAGCCCCCATAACAGTAGGGGGGCCCTGTGGTCCCAAATCCACAGCTCATTGCGACCCCGAGGAAGGATCATAGAGAAGGAGGAGGGGGACCCAAGACGTACATAGAGAACAAGGCCAACACCCAAGCCCACAAACGGGAGCGGCAGAACCCAAGGCAACTGAAGGACAGGCAAATCTGGGGTCCACTTAACCAATCAAACCCAACACAGCCCATAAACGGATGACGCTGACCTACGCATCCCAGGGCCAGCTGAAAGGAGAGAAGTGAGACAGGGCCTAAGGGAGTAACCTAGGGCGAACAAATGCAGCTGGGATGGCCAGGGGGACCATAAGGTGACCGATACAGAGCAGACCACCTCAACCTCAAAAGGAGCAACGCGCTAGCATAGACAGGTCAGCGCAGAAGAGACCATTAAAGATACCGCCGAACCTGGAGCAACATACCACGCACCCCCAGGCTGGTCCTTAAACACATACAGCCCAGCCCAAGCCACCTCCCTCCCTTGAGGCACCACCTCTCCGCACAATGCCAAAAAACAGAAACAAAGACACCCAGCCGGCCCTGAGGAACCCCAGGAAGGCTCAGGAAGGACCCCTACCAAAGATATGGGCCAAGGAGACAGACCAAACCGGGGGCCTTCCTACGACAGACTAGTTTGCAGACTCAATGTCGGACTCAGCCCAGGATGAGCAGGAACGACCAGTAACGCAAACTGCACTCAAACATCTCCTAGGAGAGATAGTGGACAAGATCACCACAGCAGGACAGAAACAGATGGACACCCTCAGAGAGGACCTGGCAGAGGGCCTACATGAGATAAAGTGGGACATTAACAAGATCAAGGAAAGGGTGGACAGAAAATGAGAGGGCAATCCAAGAACTAACAGAGGATGTTTGGAAAGCTGATGCACTGCTGGAAACACTAGCGGTGGCCACCTAGGGGTAGGACCTGCAGAACAGGTCTACAAGATCGAATATCCGAGTCAAATGCCTACCAGAGGAGACACAGGACCAGGACCTACCCCAAGTACTAAAGATGATCTTTGGAGACCTCCTAGCCCCGGATTTAGCCCCAGAGATTCAATTCAACAAGGTTCACAGGGTGGGGCTGCAACGACTGGAACCAGGAACCAGGCCAAGAGACGTGCTGGCGGCCCTAAATAACTACACCGACAAAGAACGAATCATGGCCAAGGCTAGGAAAGCAGATCAGATCACCTACAGTGGGGCAGAAATATTCCTCTACTAAGATCTGGCCCAGGCAACACTAATCAAAAGGAGAAAAATGAGCCCGTCCTGACATTCCTGAGGACTAGAGAAATTCGATGCAGGTGGGCCCATCCCTTCGGCCTGTCCTTTGAGTGGCAAGGGAAGCAACAAAAAATCACGACTTGCGAACAAGGAACCTCACTGCTGGGCATCGAAGATGAGACTCAGCAAAAGTCCACTCCCTTCCGGAGCAGACACAACACCCAAAGGCTGTGGGAATGGTCCAGAGTCAAATCAAAAAGGTTCAAGAAGGGGGAAGCCCAACTAAACCGCAGGACCCACCTGCCTGGCAACGAACGGGCCTGAAGGAAACATCCTCTGAAGCACCGAGCTGAAACCATAGTGTGTGGGAACACCATCGCCTGGATACCACGCCTGAGGAGGGCGTAAGTTAAGTTAATATATGTTAGGTTAAACCAAGCAATTTAAGCTAACCCAAGTTCATTATAAGCAACTTTAACCCAGTGACTGGCCCATAGGTGGTGCTCCTGGGAGGGGGGGGAGGACGGAATCTTGAAATGAGATTGGGAGATCTTGTGTGGGACAACTCTGGGAGCATACTAGGGTTCAACGCTCGATACCACAAGCTGTGGGTTGGGGGGGGCGAGGGCCAGTTCAACCCACCCAGTTGCGGGGGAAGCTGGAAGCGGGGGAGGCAAGAGATCCAGGGGAACCTGAAGTAGCAGCACGAGTACACCAGGGATGGGGGTCGAACCGAAGGGGTGCCCCCCAAAACACACAGGGATACATACATTTGGAACAGTTTCAAGGGGAAAAGAATGCCTAGTAACGACAACCTGAAGATTATAACCATAAATGTCAACGGCCTAAACTCACCAATCAAAAGGAAATAGAGAAGTACATTAGAAGGGAACAACCAGACATAGTGACACTACAGGAAACACACATCCAGTCACGGGACAAACAGAGAATAAAGCTATGGGGGTACACAAGAATTATGCAAGCCACACAACCCATCAAAAAAGGGGGGGGTGCTCCTGGCACTGAGAAATGGACTAGACATGAAAGTGACAGGGTCAGAATCAGACGATCAGGGGAGATACCTAGTGGTAGCTCTGGAGGGGAGGGGAAAGAACTACACAGTAGAGACACTATACGCACCCAACGCTGGTCGAGACACCTTCATCCAAAAAGCACTTGCTACCCTTGCAAACTTTGCGAAAACACCCATCATACTGACTGGGGACCCCAACAAAGACAGAAGTAATAATTCCCTTGGTCTACAGGGACGACCATCAAAGAACCTCAGGGAGAAGGTGCACGCATTAGCACTGGTAGATGCATGGAGGGAAAAAAGGGGGACACGGAGGGCTACACCTCCTTCGACTCCCAAGCACACCGGTCTCATTTGAGAATCGACTATGTCTGGGTCTCCAGATCACTACTGGACAAAGTGACAAGTGTGGGTCTGGGCTCCATCGCAACCTCAGACCACGCCAAAATAACCCTTAATCTTAAAAGGAACCAGTCGCCTTCCTGCCTGTGGAAATGGCGCTACCCGATCTCCATTTTTAAAGACTAAACACTAGTACGGGAAATAGCTGAAGAAATTGAGGCCTTCTTTGGTACAAATAAGGTCGGGGACACGGCACCACAGATTGGTCAATTGTTTCATGTGGATTCTGTGTGCACTGATTAAATGCATATCGTTCATAGCCCTGATTGGGAGGGACAACCAAACGTTCACCAATCGCAGCGACCAATTGTTGATATGTTGTTCTTTCCTGAGCCGGAATGCTCATTACCACATTCCTCACCTCCTTTCCTACCAAATTAACAAATATGCCATTTTGTTTGAGGCATCCTGATTCCCTGCTGCTCTCAAGAAGCCCTCGAACTCCTCCATCCATTCCTGCCATTGTTGCCCCTGACTTTCCTGTGTCCCAAGTATAAATGGGTCCGGGCAATGTAGATAGCTCACCAGAATCCCCTCATTCCGGACTGATCTTGTATTCCCACTTGTGATATTCAGGAACATGGTTACTCACTTCTGGCCCAGTTGCTTTGCTCTTTCTTTCATCAGCAGTAGTTGCATTTGTTGCTTGATTGCATAATGTTGTTTCCTTTATTGATCAATATTATTTCATCTGTGCAACTTTCATTTGTCCAGTTCTATCTTGTTTTGTTGCTCTTGCACCAGGATAACCATAAATGCAATTATGATCTCTTTCTGAACAGTGTTACAGTATAAAGTTGCTCAGGCTGTTACAGTATAAGGTTGCTCTATGCACCCGTGTGTGAGTGCAATTGAGGCGCAAATGAGGCGGACCTTACAATTTAGCACCACTTTAAACATTTTTTTTTATGCCAATCCCTTGCTGGTTCACCTATGAAATGTGCTGTTCAAGGTCCTACAGCAGCACAATTGTGATTATATGCAGGGAGACAGCAGACCTTGTGCCACTAGCTCATATGTGTAGCATTCCACTTGTTCACTTTCATCCAGATTTCCAGATTCACCTGCCGTGGTGTGGGCTGTTCACTGGTATCTTTCTTTGCCACCTTAATTTTATGTTATATTTTCCGTTCTGCAGCCAGTATGGAAAACAATTTCCCAGTGTGGGCACTTCTTGTGTTGTTGTTGCAGTCTATGCCTCACCACTGTGCCCTTTATTCCACACTTTGATTTAATTGAACTTTCATAGTTTCTATTTTGCACTCATGACACATTTTAATTCATTTCACTGTTTGTTTTATTTAGTTAGTGTCTCGATCTTATGTTCCTTATTTGGCACTCTTTGTGCAATCACTCATGAGATGGCAGCATTTTATTCTTTGCTCAATGTCCTTCATTTGGTTGCAGTCGCACCCCATCACTTTCCTTTCAATGCCTTCCTTTAGTTTTGCTTCATAGAGTCCCAGCCAGTGACTCTGACACCTCCAACAGTCTTAGACCTCGCACACCTGTGAATATCACAGTTGCAGTTTCTCCTTTTTCTCTTTTCTTTTTTTTGAAAAATGCCTTTCCTGCACAACAGCCCGTTGGCAATCTTCTCCTTCATGTATTCATGTATGCCATATTAGAAAGTCATACCAGTCAATTCCACGCAGCGTTGCTCCTCTGTTCTTACTCTTTCCTTCCTTTGGCTTATGTTTCCTTTATCTTTATTTCTGTCTTCTCATTAGCCACTTCCACTGTATTTTTTCAAATAGTTTCACAGGCTGCTTTCTCTTGACCATCTCTATAGCTCATCAGTGTTTCAGTGGGTCAATCACTACCTCGTCGCCAATTGTTGTGTGCCTCATGGACACCACTTTAATTATTATATCTTCAAATGATGACAGGAGTCAGCCTGCATGTCTGAACTCCTTTATTCCCATATCATAACTGACTCCTCTCCATTCCATTCTTTCCCAAGTTCTACCCACCAAACATTCCACATTCTATTCAGCTACAACACCTCCCCCTTGCTTATCATAGAAGATTCAGACATCCAAGATTCAGCTACAACAAAAACCATCTTAAAAGTAAAAGTTACAGGAGGGAAAACCAGTGCCAACAATAAAGACATAGAAAGGGTGTTCGTCCAATTCTACACTAACATGTACTGCTCAGACAACCCATCTCTGTTAACCCTTACCGCCCAACTCAGAATGACCCCCATTGAGATTCCTGAATATTGCAAGACGATGATGAATTGAAAAGCTAAGGGAACTACATTGTGATGACAAACGTAAAACCGGACTGAGGGATGTCCACAGTGAGTTGTTGGTCTGAGCCCGATCGAGGGAGGCTAACGTTGTAAAAAGGATCGGAGCACAGCTGTGGGGGATCCTAGGGTGAAGCGTAATCACCCAATGTGAAGATTTATAGAAGAAACCTTTTGTTTGTTGTTTGCGTTACATCAGGCCCTCTAAAGCAAGCGACTTTGCATAAAAGAGATTTGGGCACAGGAGGCCCTGATATTGTAAAAAGCAACTGTAAACTCAGGCCAGAGAAGCCCAGAAGTGTGTTGCGCTGGAGAGTACCGTCTTGTCCCATGCTTCAAACATGGGGAAGTGAGACCCTGGCTATATCATCCTGACTTATCGTTTTGGGAACGCTTCTTGGTTTCTTTGTGAACATTATCCCACACTATGTTGAATTTAGGGGTAAGGACTAGCAATAGATTTTTCTTAGTATAGGCCCTTTTGATTTGACTAGACTCCACTACGATTGTATTATTATTATTTGATGGTCGTAGCTTGCTCCCATCTTAGATTTAGGTTTAGATTAGGCGTTTATCTCATCCATTTTTACAGTTTAATAAACACCCTTGAACTGTGATCACTTGTGTTTGTCTTGCTTAGATACAATGCCTTCCTTACAATCCCCTACATTGTTTAATGTCTACAAAATGCCGCTTCGTGCGCTCCTGGATGACCTGGGTGTGCATTTTACAAACTATGCAGATGACACCCAGGTCATGTTGGAATTGTCTGGCTACTACACCCAGGACGTGCATGCAATTAATTTTATCTATGAATCCATTCAAGAGTGGATGGCTATCAATTCTCTTGCTCGGAATGCAGCGAAAACTGAGCTGCTGATCATAGCTTCTGGCCAAAAAGTTAAAAAACTCAGGCCAGAATATGAACATTTTCTTATAGCAATAGCAGGCATTAAAATTTGAGTTGCAAGTGTGGTAATAACAAGGCCCCACAATACCTAGTCGATCGCCTAACAATCCCTCCCCCAGGCCACTGTTTACGCTCCTCCAACCCCAGAAATTGGTGCAGTCTTGGTACAGGCTGGTGAATTTCAGTGGAACTACTCTTGATGTTCAGGCACCCCTGGCCTGGAATAAGCTTCCGCCCGATGTGGGATGGGCTTCTTCTATTGAGGCCTTTAAAAAGCAGACTAAGACTCTTTTGTTCAATCTCAACCCAGAGTAATCCCCCATTTCATTTCTGACACCTGGCTTAATTCTAGTCTATGTTGTGTGCTCTGTTTATTTTGTCCCTTTTTTATGTGCGCTCTGAGGCCTACGGGCGTGAAGCGCGTTAAGAGAATAAAAAATAAAACGTTTTTAAAAAATACTTGTTTGGCACATCATGGCTTTTTTCCAGTGTTACCAATTAGCACAACACTGCTAGTTTACACTATGTTCACGATGCAGAAAATGACCAGTGTCCGATAGGAGTCACATCATGGCGGGTTTCGATTGTCCTCTACCACTGGTTTTGCCTTCTGTTGCTAGTGGTGGCAAGAAGGAAGGCCAGAACTACCAATGGTGGCGCAGTGCCCCAACGGACAGAAACAGTGGCGGACACATCAGTTAACACTCCCATGTCCCAGGCAGTGTCTGTTCATAGCTGGGGTGGACTGAACTTTCAGCCTGAGCCCCCCGCCCCACATCCAGCTATCCTGCAGACAGGCTTTGGTGGGGTCTCTGACAGCACTACCCTCTGGGAACTTTAAGGCACATGTGCATTACTTGTCATATCACGGGGCAGTGATTCACTTTGCGGTGACAGGCCAACTTTGGTCATTGTGCCAGCCTTGTGTCATACAGTGGTATCATTTAAACCAGCACAAATGAAATGTTTAATTACCTTTTATTTGTGTCAGCCAATAAACATCACTATTATTACTGGTAAATATGTTTCCCTTTTAATTAAGGTACTTGGTTTGCCCAGTGCTATCACTCACTCATAAGTGGTGTCAAGCTCAGTCTCTCAAAAGACTTCCCGCCAGTCTCGATCTTTTGTCTGTCCATTGGGCTTTGTTCAAAACCTTAACTCCTCCTACTGATACTGCTTTGCTGTGCGATAGGTTGGGAGTTCTCCTTCCTTCCCCAGGTTTAAAGGCATGGGTTAAATGTTTTCAAGTCTGGTCTCGTTTTCCACAGAGGAGTTGTGGGTCATCCATAAGGGTGTCCAGTGATAAAGCCGCCTGGGAAGTTCTCCTGTTCAGCTTGCTCAACAAATCTTATCCCAACAGATTTATGGGGGATGTTTCCGAGTATAGTAAGGCGGGCACGAAGCACTTATCCTCCTATTTTGATAGCTACCTCTTCTGTGTAGGGAACCGTCGTGACGGCCCTATAGAATCCCAGCATGTCGAGAGTTTCACCTGATAATGGAAAGTCTCCCTCACTGATGCATGATTTAGTGGCACCTGTGTCGACCATAAAGATGAATTTCTTGTTACCTATTTAAGCCCCAACAAGGGTTCCTGGTCAGGGTGTGTAGCCGTGGACAAGACTGGGCATGCAAGAGCTTTCTGTGGGCTGTCCTAGTCAGGGTAGGTATTGGTACCTGGGAACATGAAAGGGTTTCCTCCCATGATGCTGACCCCTCAGCACGGTGCCGCCATTCCATTTGGCACCGCGTTGGATGTGGGCATTTGTCCCCCAAACATGGTATTCTGCTGGGCCACTTGTGGGGGTGCAGTAGGTTGTGCTTGTGCCTGCATGCGTGGAGTTTTGGTGGCAATTTCGGTGTACGCCTACTGTATTTCATAGGGTATAGAGGTGAACATCAGGGGTGGGAAGGTAGATGGCTGTGGTGGTGTAGGGGCAGGTTGGTTGTATGAGTTGTATGGGCTGTACCATGCCCCTGCCTGCTTTTGCACTATTTTGCAAAATGTCCCAACTTCCTGCAGCTCCAACACTGGGATGATCCCTTACCCCCCTGTTCCCCATTCCCCCAATTCCTCTGCTGTCCCCCCTAACTCCTTGCAATCCTCCTCTGCCCCGCTACTGACCTCCTTGGTACCAGAGTATTGATGATGAGGTCCGCTGCCCCACTGCCCCTGTCCTCAGCCTGGCCAGAATGCTGCTATCCTCACATCTGCTTACTTTGCAGCTTGCTCTGCCAAGTCTGTCTCTGTACCATATGCCATATCCCCTAAGAATGCTAGAACGAACGACAGTGAGTATATGAAGCCAAAGTAAAACTCCTTTTGTAATCAACATTTGTGGATGTCTTTGAGCAAAGTGGAGCAATAAAGATCCCATGGCTTTGCTATGTTTCCGATCTAAGTTTGAAATTGGTGTTACCCTCGATTCCCTCCAACATAGGCTCAGGGAACCCAATCCCAAAAGCATATATTTTACAGAAATATGAAGACTGGTACTTTCAGCTGAAATTATAATTTATAGACCCCACGGGCAAAGCGGCAAAGTATCTATCATTTAAATCCCACTTTGGTCTGGAGAAGTACCTAGACTCGAGGACAAGGAGGTGAAAATCTTGTATTTGAAGGCAAGATTGGGAGTCTTGCCACTGACAGCCATCACGGGCATTTGGGGTGGAGGTGGCACAGTCCTATGTAAGCTCTGTCAAACAGAGAAAAAAGATTCATGAATTATTTTTATTCTTTACCCTTTATATAATCATTTGAAGCGTAGATGGCTCTTCCCAATCTTTAAGAACTTAAACATTTCGACAATCAGCTAGTACATGGACACCTTTCTGGGAACCCACAGTGATTTGATACCCTGGACTCGTCTCAATATCTGAAGAAAGCATGGCACTTAAGAAGGGACTATATAAAGAGCTGTGTTGACATTAAAACCATTATGAAACTATTTGTCTTTAAATTAGGATCTCAAAATATGATGTTTTGAAATGACAGTTGATATGTTTTAGAAAATTGGTGTAGCTTGGCACTTATTTTGTATTATGATATTGTGATGGAATGTTATTCTTTGTTACTATGTAGATGTTATGGTTTTTATACCGAAATAAATAGTTTTATATGTATAGAACTGAAAGCCAACCTCCGCTGTGGGACCCACCAGCTAATGTCTACATCTACCTGGCCTAAGACTCTGGAGTCCCAATCTACCAGGTCGTGAAGGGAAGGCAGGGCCAGGGTGTGTCAGGCAGATGAGCGGTCTGCCCAAGGGGAGGACAAGCCAATCCTCAATACCACTTCAGGTCTATAAGCCATCCCCAGGGCTGGAGCGTGAGAGAATCCCCATCCAGATAGCACCACAGAGTCCCCTTTAACCAAAGAGAGGCTGGAAGGTGAGGCCAAACCCTATAAAAGCCTATAAGCTTAATATGGCTGCAGTGGCAAAGCACAAAATGTTGGTGTCTACCTGCAAGACATGCCGAGGGACACGGCACCCACCGCCCCCAAGCTCCACAACAATGCAGGGACTGCACCACACTCTGGGCCAGTCTGGACCATCATGCATGCACAATGCCTATGATGATCATGCTACTACAGGGGCACACCGCACACGGAACTAGATTAAATATTTAGGTATATTTTGTACCCAATGCTTACATTTTTCACCTAGCATAGAAACAAGGGGGGGGGTGCCTGGCCCCTGGCACCCAGATGCATAAGCTACCAGTGGTGGCTGGCGATTTCTTTAACTGGAGAAGGGTAAATATTTGCCACAAAGATGCGAGAGCAACCAAGCCTAATAATGGACATAGAGCCAACAAAGGTGGGTTTGGGGAGCGTGCTCCCCCCGAGAAAATGTTTTGAATGAGTGAAAATGGTGCATTATACAGCACACTTTCTGTAAACAAAATTTACAAAAATCCAGTTTGCAATAGGTTTTGAAGGGTAATTCATGAAATAATCCAATAGTTGCAAGTCACCAACAGTGGACAGAAGCATTTCCCAACGCACGTTTATGATGCCTTTCTGCACAATATATGCCAGTATGAAATAATATGTTCATGGTGGCTGTACCCATATGTTTCCATGCTTCCTGCACCAATATATGCAAGTATTCCCTTATAAGAACATGCTCATGATTGCTTTGCACATCATGTCAGTATTGATATTATAAGGAAACATGACCAAGCTGGCTCTACCAATATGTGCCAGTATCCCCACGTAAGAACATACTGCTGTAGGCTATACCATTAAAATGCCATACCACACTAAGAAAACATGCCCAAACTGACTGCACCAATGTAGGGCAGTCTAGACACGTAACAACACTTATCATGATCACTTTATCAGAGATGCCCAGTGAAAAAATGCCATGCCACAGTAAGCTATTATAATTAGACTGGCTGCACCAAAATGGAAGTCAAGCAACATAATAACATTTATTATGCTTGCTTTATCATAGATTCCTACTACAAAATGTCATGCGACAACAAGAAGTGTCTAGATTGGCTGCACCAAAATGCCAGTTTAGACATGCAATAACAGTTATCATGCTTGCTTTTTCATAGATGGCCAGTAAAATGTGTCATGCCACAGTAAGAAATAGCTAGACTGGTGGCACCAAAATGCCAGTCTACCCACTTAATAACACTTATCATGCTTGCTTTATGATATATGCCCACTAATAAATCCTATGTCTGCCCCCTGAACTCCCCAGCACCTTGTACGCAAACATAATCACATTCATAGCCAGCCATTTACTCGCCATTCATTCACCCAAACACCTTCTGTTGCATTCACTCTCATGCACCGTGCACCCAGAACATTTGCACTACATTCTTCACACACACTCATCCACATGACATACACCATTCATATGCACGCATATACAAATATATTGATACATACATCACATACATGCACAATCACATCTGACATGCACGCACACACTCAGACACATTCGAAAAATGAAAAGGATTTCTTACCTGCTTCAAGCAGGAAGCTCTGTCTTCTCTCCGGGCCTCTGGTTCCAGGCTCCATGCAGACAGGAACCAGGGAGAACTTCCTGGCTCCTGCCTGATTTACAAGAACCAGAGGTAACAGAGCGCTCCCTTCACGTACCAGCCAGCTGCGGTAGGACCAGCCCAGCCCCCATCCTAACTTTAGTATAGATGAGGGCTGAGGCAGGTCCCCTACCTGCACATGCAGTGGTGGGTTCCCTCACACCGCAGGGGCCCCCGCTACACCAGTGCGTGGCAGTAGGGGAGGAGTTAATATGAAAACGGTTGGCAAAGAGTGCAGAAGTATCTGGAACAGGAGGAGACAGGAGGCCAGAGAGGAGAAGCAGGATGCTGGGACAGGAGGGACCCCGGAGGCTGGAGTAAGGAGTAAATAGAAGACTGAAGAGAGCAGACCTAGGAGGTTTGGGTGGGAGTAGAAGGAACTGATGTGAAGAGCGGATAAGGGGGAACAGGTGGTTAAATGAGCTGTGGAGGAGGTGCCCAGAGGAGTTAAATAGAAGGAGCTGAGGAGATGAAGGAGGTGCTCAATGGAGCTGAGGTGGAGGAGATATACAGAAGAACTTAGAGAGGAGAAAGAGGAGGGAGTATACCAGAAGGCATTTGAAGATGATACGGAGGAGGTAGGAGAATATCGGTAGGCAATAGAGCAGTCTGAGGAGTAGGTTGGAGAACAGGGTTAGACAGCTCAGAAAGTTTAGAACAGGCACGCTTAGCCCTAGAGAGGTGTTAGACCTCTTAGGAGGGATAAGAACATGAGGATGAGAGAAGTGAAGGCATGGACCAAGACCAAGAACCCGGAAGGAAGGGATGACCAGGTCCAGTGAACTCAGCGTCCAGGGAAAAGTGGAAACCATACCCTGTGGCTCTGCCTAATGCTGGACGGCAGACCCCAAAAACCCTCTGACAACAGAGGGATAGAGGGCCCCTTTAAGCTACAAGGAAATCATCATCAATTGGCTCCCGCTCCCCATGCAGGAGACGTTTCAACTCTACCTCTTACTCCTTGAAGAGATACAATGATGCCTGCAAGAGTGAGATAGACGAGATGCGAGCCTGGAGACATTAAGTTGGAGGAAGGAAACCCTAACACCCGAGACTGTGACAGAGACTGAGCGGTGTTCAGGAACTCCCTTGGAACCTCACAACAGAAGGATTCGCGAGCCCCTGAAAATCTGCAACACTGGACTAATGGAGAAACCCGTGCTGAACTTATCAAGGACTAAGAACCTTTGACTTTACACTCTTTACTTCCCACTAAGACCCCTTTTTGGTTAGGTTTCCCAGAGCACTACTCTGACCCTGGAGAGAAACTATGCAGCCATATTATTTGGTTTAGACCTGGCCTCTTCTTTATTTTGGCCGTCCTACATTATTTTATTCCTAATGAAAACCTTGTATTTGTCCTCTGATCTAGCTAGTCTATTGATTCCATTGCATATGTGATGCAGTTTACATTCGTTTCCTCACTCGCCTCTGGCAACAAAAGGAATGGAACACTGACCCCCAGTTTCAACGGTCCTTTTCCAATGGTCCTGCTTTCTCTTGAAAGCAAATACATATTTGTTCATAGCAAAAAATAGCTTGCCACTAGATTAGGAGAATTGGCTCTGGTCTTAGCTTACCTTGCAGACATTTTAGGCAAAGGTTAGCGGGGATCACAGCCCATTTGCCTCGCCAAATATAGCAGAAACTGCTTTGTATGAATTCACATACATGTGGCAGCAATCCCCTTGGAGCGGCGACCGTGTCTACGTGAATCAGTAAAGCGTCATGCTCAGCTCCACGTCCTGAATGCAGAAACACACATAAAAAGGCTCTTGCTGGCTTCATCTGTAAACCCACCATCCATGTTTGTTGCAAGCATTCTACCCGGAAGTAGGCAATGTGTCCATTTGACGTGTGGAGTCAAGCCTGCCTGATCTTCACGCTTGGGAGGTGGGTCTTATCGGTGCAGCTAGTTACCAAGCAGGCCTCCCACTTCGAGTCGTGGAGACTTAGAGAAAGGTTCTGATGTTGTTGTCCTAGCCCTGGATGGCTTGCAAATCACAAATAATCCTCCATTAGTCTCGTGTTGTGGTAATACCATACAGATAAGCAATTATATAACCTTCTCCCTTGATTATTATTATGGGTCTGTCGCCTCATCTATCTGTTTCGCAAACTGGACTTCAGTCGTGTCATATCACACGTGCAGCCATGTTTTCTAACTCGTCCATGACTATGATGTGGCACTAGTGGTGTCCTAGAGTGGTGTGATGTTTAGCTTCTTTGCAACATTGTTGGCATCCTTTGTCGTGTGCATGCCAAGTACTGCTGGGAGAACCAGTTTTTTGGCATCTGCACAATGTTTTTGTTCTCGGCTTTGTGGCTATGTGGTAAGTAAAATGATAAAAGGCTTTACAGGAGTGGAGGTTGCATTTTCCCGCTGTTGGGCCTGCTGGTCAATTCCTTGTAACTTATGTGCTATACAAATCTCTCCTTTTGCCTGCCAGGTCCCATGATTTTCATTTAGTTGGTGCTCAGTATGGTGCCAAGAACACACCAACCTTCGAATACAGTTCAAGGGGTTTTATTTTTATAATAGTAAAGGGTCTGGCTAAGGGCTGTCCCTCCGTCTCGCATAGCGGAGGCCTTTCCTTTCCTAACACAGGCATCACTTTACCCCAGGACTGTCACTAGAGATCGGTAGATCGGTAGCCACTACTTTGTAAGAAGTTGTCTAGCTAGTGGTGATGGACTAAAGGCAAACTCCATCTCTATCTAAAACTGCCTTTGTAAACAATCTAGGTCAGCCGTCTGCAACCTTTGTCTCGCCAGATGTTTTGGACTACAACTACCATCATCCCTAAACAGCATAGTCAATAGTCAGATATGGTAATTGTAGTCAGAAACGTCTAGAGAGCCAAAGATTGCAAACCCCTTATATAGCTGGTGCATGACCTAATGTCTGGGATGGTGCCTCCCAGACACTCAGGCCTCACCTGATCACTTCCTTCCATGCCTTGATATTTATCTCCCTGTGTCTCTGTCACTCTCTCCTACTCTCCTCCTTATTACTCCACCCACCGTCTCTCCTCTCTCTCCCTCACACTTCCTCTACTATCCCTCTTATGTTCTTTTCTCTACTACCTACTTACACCCTCCAATCTTAATCCTTACCAATTTCTCACTTCCTCCTTCACACCAATGCTACTCCCGAGCTCTCCACGCTACTGCTGCTTTCACCGTGCCACACCGCTACTGCTCTCTTCTGTCCACACCACTACTACTATATCCCCTCTCCACACTACTACTATATCCCTTCTCCACACCACTACTACTTTCTCCTCTCCACACTACTACTATATCCCCTCTCCACACTACTACTACTCTCTCCTCAGTCCTCAGTTCCCAATCCTCCTCCTTTCACCTTCGAATTCCTAATCATTACTCTTTTTTAGTCTCAATCCCTCTCGTTACACACACAATATCAAACCCAAGTGCTACATTCTCTAACCAGCCAATACCTCACCTTGCACACTCCTTCAACAATTATCCTCCATGGTCATCTGCTCTGTCCTTCCTCTGTCTGGTTGCTTGGTCCTCCTTCTCCTCCCTTGACTTTAGCTGAATTGCCCACACCTTCCTGATTCCTGTCTGTATCCATTTCTATCGTCCCCCGTCCACCTCCATTGGTGCTCTCCTCAGCTGGTTCCTCGGGCCAACCACTGCCTGCCCTTTTACCAGGGAGTTGTTACAGGCAAGCAGGGGTGTTGCTAGGTCTGGAAAAGACCCGGGGCTACGCTAATGTCGGAACTGTCGGGACTGACGCTAGCTAGCCTTTTGGTTGTAGTTCCTGAGATTCTATCCACGGCTATAACCATAAGACCAGGGGCTATAGCCCCTTTAGCCCCCCACACCTCTAGCAAGGCCTCTGCAGGCAAGAGAACGTACAAAAGGGGTCTTAAATTCCCCCCTTTCTCGTATGCAGATCAACTGCAGTCAGGTAATCCATTGCCGGCTGCATTCAATGTCCCAGTTTATGTGAGGGCTTTCCAGCTGGTTTGAGATACCAGCTTGAAGAGGGAGCCACTCAGACCGCCCCCGCTTACTCTCTCAGGTGAGTACAATGTCTCAGTTGGTGAGCATTTGAACATTGCTGGAGCACTCTGCGCCCTCACTCGCACTGGAGTTGTGTGTGTACGGGCCGCATGGCGGCTTGACTTGGCCAGTCTGTTGTGTTGTCTGCTCTATATCCTATCGGTTCTTTGCTGTCTCTCTCAGGGCCGGTTTGTTTGCTGGCTGTTGAACTGCTAGGACTGCTGGTACTTGACAAACAGAAAGAAACTGGCCAAATTTGGGTAGTACAGGTATGGGCTGATTGACAGTTGTGCATTATTCAAACATACATGCATAAGAAGAAGGGAAAGGTACTGGTGCCCCCTCAGCTCCAATGCCGCACCTATGGGGTAGGACTGACTCTAGGAATTGCCATGGTAGGGCTCCCATCCCAGGCTGAGAGGGGTCACCAACCCCTCTCGACAGGGCCAGGTCCCTGGCCGTGCCACATATTGCTTAAGACTACCTTTCACCACAATTACTCTGGATGACACAGACAGGACACAACTTCTACTCCAGCCACAATGCAAGTGGGTCCAAAGTCGAGTTCTGCCTTTCGTTT
This sequence comes from Ambystoma mexicanum, assembly GCF_040938575.1. NCBI lineage: Eukaryota > Metazoa > Chordata > Amphibia > Caudata > Ambystomatidae > Ambystoma > Ambystoma mexicanum. The sequence goes on from NC_090932.1 coordinate 1,570,444,212, forward strand.
TGGATTGCCATTTCGGGCAATTAGAAATGAGCTATCTCGGGGGGCGTGGCTAGGCGCCGAGGCAAGATGGCTGCCTAGAGGATCGGCTCCACCTCACATAAAAATAAAAAAGCATTAGGGTACATAATTTAATATTAAAACTTACCTTACTCTTCATACCGAGCGTTATAAACATCCCGCTCGCACTCGGTGGAACTTCTCCGCGGCTCCGGCGTCAGGAAGGGCTTCATACGCTGCAGGCTTTTATCAAGGACTTCCGCATCGGAAGGACGTCGGAACGCGAACCGCCCCTCGTGAGGAGAGGGGCGGCGTTCTTCATCAGCTGACACCGCAGGCTGGGCCTTGACTTCGAGCACGTTTCCACGAGAACGCCACCTGCTGGAAGATAAAGTAACAACTTTACAGTAAGAAACAGCCTTTAAGCGAACGCACTAACATTTTATATAAAAGCATACTGAAGGAAAGGCTTAGGAGGGGAAAGAAAAAAAAAAAAAAAAAAACTTTTAAAATTTACATGAAAGACTGAAAAGTTTGTTTTATAATAGAGGCAACACGGGTCTCCAACCTTATTAAGGAAGCTAAAAGTAATTAAAGGGGCGAACAGGCTACTCTACAAAGTCACACAGAAAATCACAATACTGAGCACGTCAGTCAATCTCCCTTCAACAAAAACCCATTTCTCCTTTAAACTTTACATCACTACCATGCCTTCTTGCTGCAAATTACCGTTATTGTACTGTCAAGCAGGATTATAATCACTCAGCCGGTTTATTCCTACAGCTGCACTGGTCCAAACCTCTATCTATGGACAGCAGCTCTAAACAACAAATCCATTGCAACCTCCAGTAGTATATTCCTTATTATTCTGGGCTTTTCCACGTTTTGGTCTCTCCAGGTCAGAGGTAAGCCTTGCGAATAATATGGATGTAATAATTATATACTACTCGTCAGCATAATTATCTTCTACAAAGAATTACACGCCATAACTACTTGTACATGTTATCATCTTCTCAGATATGGCAACCAGCAAAGCAAACCAAAAAAATAGTACCTCTACCAAAGACGCCACCGCCTCCTCTACTACTCTAAAGAGACCCAAAAGCGACTCGCCACCTCTAATTGGAACCTCAGACACCGCTATTGAAACCATTCTTGCTGAAATAAGGGCACTCAAACCCTTTATGGAAACCACTAACATTAAGTTACAGCAACTAGATGAAAGGTGGATGGGAGTTATCAACAGAGTAGATGAGGCAGAGAAAAGAATTGGCTCGCTTGAAGATTTATCACCTAAGGTTGCACAAATGGAGAAATCCATCAAAGAACTTCAAAAGCATAACGAAGATTTGGAAAATCGAAGTAGGCGTAATAACCTACGCATATCTGGCCTTCCTGAAGGAGCGGAGGGCACAGACCCCATTGCCTTCCTACAAAAATTCCTACCAGCCATACTACATTTGCCTTTGGAAACTACTTTTAATATACAAAGAGCCCATAGGATTGGTCAACCCTCAATCTCTCCCTCTGCTCGTCTCCCACCAAGAACGCTCATATTTTACCTTTTGGAATATTCTCAACTGCAACTTATCATCTCCACAGTTAAAGAACGTAAATCTCTAATCTGGCATGGCAGTAAGTTATTTATCTCACAGGATGTTGCTAGAAGTACAGCACAAAGGAGAAAGGTTTTTTTGGCGTTCCGGCCTGCTCTCAAACAACTTAATGTCCGATATGGCCTGTTCCACCCTTGCTCCTTTAAAGTTACATACGAAGGACGCTCTGCAGTCTATGATGATCCCGCTGACTTAAAGCTCTTCATACAATCCATCAAAAATGAGAGCATGGACACCTCTTCTCCAGCGGCGGCCTCTAATTCATCTACTACTTGAAACTGGATCTCCATCACTTGACTTTTACACTCATAAGTATCTAATTACCTAATGCTTTGAATTTACATTGATATTAACTATGTGGGGTGGGCGCTCTTTTGGGTCCATCTTCCACAGGTAGTCGCTTTTTCCTAGTTAGCGACTCGGTAGGCGTTTCCTATCCCCCATATACATCTCCCTTTAACTCCTTTTCCCATGTCCTGTTTGATCTCTAAAATGATTCACTCGCCAAAGTATACTAACCATCATAGCGTGATCAAACCCCTCTCTCCCCTCCCTGACCCCCAATGTTTCTTCCCTCTGAACAAATATTGGTGTAAACATAATTTCAATCGAATAACAATGGTATATGCTTTTTTCTGTACAATAGCCATAGGGTGTATGAATATCAAACCTACTCCAACTAAATGATCTTTAAATGCATGACATGGAATATCAAGGGTTGCAAAAATCCTATTAAAAGATCCAAAGTATTATCTCACCTGAATAAATTTAAACCAACAGTAGCTTGTCTACAAGAGACACACCTATCCCTCAAAGAAACAATGAAACTCAAGTCTCTCTGGGTGAAAGAGGTGATAGCTAGTCCAGCTTTATCCAAGAAAAATGGTGTTGCAATACTAATTAGTAGGAAACAACCCTACAAAATCCTTGCTCAGGACGCAGACACAAATGGTAGATGGGTTTGGATAAAATTACAAATTGACACGACACAAGTATCTATTCTCAATATTTATGGTCCTACACAACCAGATCCATCCTTTTGGAATAATATCAAACAAATGATTTTGAAAAATGACTTCACCAACTTAATAATGTGTGGCGATGTCAATCAGGTTCTTGATCCTTTTTTGGATCGTAAATCCAACTGCCTATTTAAACCCAACAAAACTCACAAATCCTTTATAAAATGTCTGGGAGAGACAGGACTTATTGACTCATGGAGGATATCTCATCCTTCACATCTGGATTATACCTACCATTCCCCCCCACACAACACACTGTCACGTATTGACTATATTTTTGCTACAAAGACTTTATCTGGATCCATTATAGACTCCAAGATATCCAACATCATTATCTCTGACCACGCTCCAGTCGTCACTTCCTTCTCCCTTACAGATATGAACAAAGGTTCTTCCAGATGGAAACTCAACAATTTTCTTTTAAATGATCCTAAATCTATTCAATCCATTAATACTTTCATTCAACAATACTTTAATGAAAATCAAGATCAAGATACCTCCACTGTCAATAATTGGGATGCATTTAAAGCGGCCCTTCGTGGTCACATAATGTTCCTATCAGGAAATAATAAAAAAATAAGGAAAAAACATCTCGATGATCTTTATGCTAAACGCACTACTGCAGAACAAAACTACTATACTGACACTAACTCAACTAACCTACGACAAGTCATTAAGATACGCGTTGAAATCAATAAAGAAATCACTGAGCTAGCTGCAGGTACCATTCTAAAATATAAAACAAAGATCTATCAAACATCTAACAAAGCAGGTAAAATGCTAGCCTCTTATTTAAAAACCAAGAAAGAAAAAGTTCAAGTCTCTCACATTCAAGACAAATTGGGCAAGATGCATCATAGGTCTGATGAAATATTGGAATGCTTCAGAAAATTTTATACGGATCTATATACTCCAGAACATGCTATTCCCAAAGAAAACATTGATTCCTTTTTGAAAAACATAAGTAGAACCACCTACCCCGAAATTGATCTATCTCATCTAGAAAAGGACATCACCTCTATTGAGATTACCAAAGCCATCCATGCCCTCGGAAAAGGGAAAGCACCTGGCCCAGATGGACTATCCACAGAATTCTATAACACATTTTCTCTACTCTTAACACCTAAGCTCAAAAACCTTTTTGCATATTTCATATCACAAAAATGTTCCTCTGGATCCTTCTCTGAAGCTTTACTTATCATCTTTCCAAAACCAGAAAAGGACCCAACTCTTCCCAGCAACTATCGACCCATTTCCCTTATTAATATTGAAAGCAACATTTTTGCTAAAATACTTGCCAATAGAATCGAGTCCTCTCTCCCAAGTCTAGTAAAACCAGACCAAACAGGTTATGTTAAAGGACGCAACATATCCTCCAATGCAAGACTCCTACTAAATGCCATCAACCTTGCTGCCAATGACAAAAAAGACACTCAAGGCTATGCGGCCATCGCATTAGATGCGGAAAAGGCTTTCGATCGTGTTGATTGGAATTTTATGTTTCAAACTCTACGTTGGCATGGGTGTGGTGATAAATTTATTTCACTGGTTAAACTTCTTTATTCTGCCCCCAAATCCGCTATTTACTTAAATGGTCAAACCTCCTCCTCCTTTCCCTTACTAAGAGGAACGCGTCAAGGCTGCCCCTTCTCACCATTACTATATATCCTCTCTCTTGAACCACTACTTGAATTGATAAGATCTAACAAAAACATCCCGGGAATTCAAGTGGGTACCTCAATAAATAAAATAGCCGCATATGCGGATGATATTCTTATATTAATTAAAAACCCCAAACATCATATTCCCAACCTCTTGAGTGTATTATCGCAATTTGGTCAGGTCTCAGGATATAAATTTAATACACAGAAATCGGAAGTTATGCCCCTAAATCCATACTGCCTTAAACATGATATTGCCACTTTTGGCCTCAAATGGAGCAGTAGCTCTGTCAAATATTTAGGTCTTCATTTTGCCCCAACTATCCCAAATACGATCAAACTCAATACTGAAACCCTACTAGGCACCCTTAAGGATCTAACATCCAAATGGTCTCCATTATACCTCTCCTGGTGGGGGCGCTTAGATACCATCAAAATGATGCTTACTCCCATAATTCTATACTATTTGCAACTTCTCTCCGTCCCATTATCCCTTTCCTTTTTCAAATCCGTTTACTCTATTCTACTCAATTTTCTTTGGGGAAAAGGAAAAAGCAAAAGAATTGCTCTGACAAAACTGAAAGCCCCCTATGATATGGGAGGAGTTAGATTTCCTGATTTTAAGTCATATCACTATGCATTTCTTATAAAGCAGTCTCGTCAATGGTTCATGGAACCTATATCCGCTGATATCCCGACCTGGTGTACATTAGAAAAACAAGTAGTTCTACCACACGACATCACAGACTATATATACATATTCAAATATTCGTCTAAAAAAATGTTAGACCCTATTAAAGCTTCAATCTCAGCTTTACAAACCTTTCTCTTTCCCCACACTATAACCCCACATAAGCATCTTTCCCCACTATTATGGCATAACAAAAACATAGTAATTAATAATAAGATCCTCAACCGCAAAACATGGATTCAAAAAGGTATCAGATTCATCCAACACATTATAGATCACCCGTGTATCCTCTCCTTCCAGCAACTCTCCATCACATTTAACATTCCTAAGAAGGACTTTCAATTTTATAACAACTTAATTAATTCCTGCCTTGATGCACTTGCCCAATTTTCCAATGAAATTCTCACTCCAGATGCTCTTAGACTAATGCATCTTACTATAGTTGGTGAAGTTCGAGCATCTAAAATATACAATATGCTCACCTCAACTTTTAAGATATGTCCTATACGGCTGAAGTGGGAACTTGATTTAGGTTTCATGTTTAATGACGAAACATGGCATCGTTTGTTTGCTAAGATTAAACAAATATCGGTATCAGCAAATATATCACAACACTATTTCTTCTTTATGCATAGAGCATTCATTACTCCGGCTAAACTGGCTAAGTCTAATCCGAATTATAATGAAAAATGTTGGTCATGTGGCATATCTCCAGCCACGTATATGCATATGTTTTTTGAATGTTCGTTTACTGTTAAATTTTGGCAGGAAATTTGGATGCTTCTCAAGCGTATCTTCTGTGTTGATGTGCCCTTTACCTTTGTTAACATATTCTTAGGAAGTATAGCTATTACATCTTATTTCCCATCTGACTCTGCTAGACTATATGATTTATTTATCTGTATAGCTCTAAAATGCATCACTGCAAACTGGAAAGACTCTAGTTCGCTTACTACCATAATCTGGTGGAACACTATTTGTAACACTCATAAACTGGAAATGTGCATGGCCAATATTCATAACTCAATTCCCAAATATAATGCTAAGTGGTATTACTTCACCAGGTATCTTAACTGTTTTAATGCAACTGCTCATGGTACATGAATCTACACCCATATATATGCATCTTTATCTATATTTCCACACTCATATTGAAATGCTTGTACTTAATAATATTCGAAATGATTAGTTTAATTTTGATGAAATAATCCAATATACCCATTCCCCCCCCTATCCTCTACCCTCCTAATTCTTATATGTCTCTTGTTTGTTTCCCGGTACGTCTCCCCCGTAATCTTTATATTCATCACATATAAGTTACTCTTTGCAGACTTATACTACTATTAATTTTAGACTACTTGTTATGTTAATGCGGTTAATAACTACTATAGTACATATGAAATTCGTAAGTGATCTTAACAAATGCTTTAACAAATGACTTAGCTATATAGAAATACTACTACAAATGACCAGAATCATTTACTATGTCATTTCTTTATGGTTCTTGTTTTATTCAAAGTCTGTAAATTGTTGACTTCTGTATCATACTCAATATTTAAACAATAAAAATCATTAAAATAAAAAAGAAATGAGCTACCTCTACAAATGTGTTCTCGAACCTAAATTCCAACCCTCCACATGAATGCATACCACGTATTCCTTGGTTTGCCTGCAAATGATGCATCTGCAGCATTGCTGCTGCTAGAGGTATTGTAGTAGGGTCTGTAAAGCAATCGCCACTTAGACAGTCGTGCAAAATAAGTAGATGGCACAGAATCACAAGCAAACAAATGAGGTTATTTATTGATTTATTTATTCAGATTTGTAGGTCAGGTTGTATGCTAAGTGGGGCAGAATAGAAACTCATTTCCTGAACAGTTTTGATATTTAATACATACATTATAATTTCAGGGAAAGTTCTCTGAGTCCATATTTTTAGAGCTGTTTGTGCCCAGTGGAACAGAATAGAGATGCCTCATTTCGTCAACAGTTTGGATATTTAATATAAAAACTGGAATTTCCCCCAAAATTCTCAGTAAATATTACGCACGTTTCTGATAGAACATTTGAGATTGTGCGCCAATTAGGGCCGCACAGCTTTTTAAAAATAGTTTTGAACATTTCATGAATTATGTATTATGAATTTTGAGACTGTGACATATGCCGGTGGATTTAATATAGTCTTATAGACTCATGGCCCGACTGCAGGGGAACAGTGGGGCAGCTGGGGAGCAGCAGAGACTAATAAAAGACTGCTCGAAGATAGGGGAGATCTACGAACACTCTTCAAACCCTGTTGGACCTCAGAGCCAGAGACCAGAGTAACCACATAGCAAAGATAGAGGCTGAAAGGGGGAAGGCTAGAAAGTTTTATGAAGACTTCCAGCGGAAAGCCCTGCCCTCAAGGAGGTAGCTCAGACAGAGATTGGCCCAGGGAAGCAGCTGACTCGGGCGAGCAAATGAAGTAAAGCAAGGGCTATAAAAAGCCAGCAGAATCAGTTGATAGTGAGAGGTGTTTGGGTGAGGTTTGCAGAGCTATGTGGAGACAAAGGGACCAAGTGGAGAATGACTTGGAGGAGATGTTTAGAATATTTGGAGAGAATGAAGGTAAGGTGTTGGGGCAAGGGAGTGGTTCTAATTTGGCAGTTCATTGAGAGAGTGACTGAAGGTAGTTTGGGAGCAACGTAGAAGGGGGGTTGAGAGTAGGTGTTGTTGGGAAGGGGGGTAATCATCCCAAGGCCCCCAGCACTTTCGGATGAGGCAAAGGCCTAGGAGTGTGCAGTATGGGCTTCTGGAGGTTACAGGGAGTGGGGGGTGTCACTAGGGGCCATAGTGCGGGGAGGGTGGTGTACATTTCTGCTCTGGTATACATGGGGAATCAAACGCCCTCTTAGTAGCAGCCATATTGGAATTGAGGCCTAGTTTTGCGCTGAAGCCAGGGCCGCAGGCCTGAGCCACATACATAGAAATAAAGCGTAAGCATGCAGGAATAGGTTGTAGTTTGGGCACCGGTGAGAAAGGCCAGAGCTGCAGAGATTCATAGACCCTTCTTTGTCTCATGTTGCCAACATTTCGTATCTCAGAAGGAGTGTGCCCTGCAAGGCCACAAGGAGGCTGAGAGCTCTCTATGAAAAGTGATCCCACGAGAAGGAGGGCACGAGCCTCTGACTTCCACGCCCCAGCTCTAAGTAATAGCACTCAGATGCCCCCCTCCCTAGACCCCTAGCATCCCAAGGTACCAGTCAGTCCCAGACCACTGACCATAAAACTGTTAAACCCCCAAATGATCAGAAAAGATCTAAAAACAGGGATCTGCTGCCTTCGCCATAGGTCACGTGATTTGTGCTGCGAGGTGCCGGGAGGAATAAAACAGCATAGCTAAAACATGTCTGGAATCAAGCTGTAGTTTGTTAGAAGCGATGGCCTCGAAGTATCCACTTAGCCCATGTCTGCGTTACCAGGTTCACATCAGGTTAGAGATAGAGCCAGTATTGTTTTTCTTCACATAATTTCCAATCAGTTGTAGCTTCCCGCATGATGATGCTAAAGGAGGAACCAATGTGGAAGAAGATCGACAGAAGGGACTGGGACCAATGGCCTGGAATCCCTTATGGAGCAGGTAGCCTATGTAAAGGGTCTGGACCAACCAGCCACACAGATTTGTACATTATATAATTCATGTCACTGATGATGCTGTGTGCCTCTATAACGTGTTGCTCATACTGATTTTGGCAGAACGTTCCGTGACAGCAGAGTGCTTTGCTGGCGCATTTCTATTTTTGTGGAAATAAAGCTTTGTTCATCTTGAAAGAGGTGTTCTGGGCCTTTTTTCCCTAGCGGGTTGTATTTTTTCTGTTATGAGCGTTGAAGGGTATCTCTACATTTTTGGTGACCCCGACGTGATCCCAGCGACCCATGCGAAGACGGAGGCTTCCAGGCCGCATCTCTGGAGGGGCCGAGCCCCCCTACAGTGACCGGTCTCAAGCGCGCAAACCGCAGTTTCCACAGAATTCCTATCTGCTCTTTGAAGCGGGCTGCGGCTCCTAGGAGGGTGCAGGCTGTTGTTGGGACCCCATGATGCAGGAGCTCGGGTGAACACGCAAATGTAAGTACACCTCTTGCGAGCCACAACGAAGGGGGTAAGAGTGAATGGGGAAATTAAGTGTGTGTGTGTGTGGGTGATGGCAGAGCGTGAAAGGCCACATGGTGGTTTTTGTATGTTTTATATTCGTATTATTATTATTATTATGATTATTATAGATACCAAGGAGGAAAACAAGAGTGCGGGATCCGCTCCAAGTAAGGGGAGAAGGTGGCACCATTTATTATTGTGATAAGGGGGCTACAAAAGTAGGAGCTCTGTATAATTAGACAGCTTGGATTCCTGTGCCCAATATATTCAGGGTGGGGGAAAGGGGAAGAGTAGTTGTTGTTTTTTTAGCTTATTAATTTAGTTTATTGTTTTAGTACATTGAGCTATTAATAGGAATTTGGTGGAAGCTGAGGGAGGGCCTGTGAAAATAGTGTGAGGAGTGTCGGAGTGAGTGAGAAAAGAGGGTCAATGGCAGAGGGCGACCAGGAGATGGGAATGGAGGACTGGTAGTGACGGTTATAATAACACTGCGTGTGACGTACAACTAGAAGCTACTTTTGAATATACTATTGTTAATGGGGGTAATAACTCTGCTGGAGTATATGTGTATTGTGTTACCACTGTACAAGGATAAGATAGAGAAGTACCACAAGCAGTGGATGGTAGAGACCCAAGGGGGAATGCCCCGCCCCTGGTCAGAGCATGGCACTAATAACAGAGAGATATTAGAGCACATGAGCACATTCCTAAATGCAAAGCATAAAGGTAAACAACTGCAAAAACAAAAAGAGATTTTGGACTTGTGGAAGATGGTAGAGGATACCACTGGGTGTATGCCCCGGCACGAAGATAGTGCCACTTCAAATATAGTAGCCACAACAGCGCCAGAGAAAGCGCTGCAGCCTGTGCTTAGAGAGGGCCTTTATCCACTCACCACCCACCCAACCACAGGCTACAGCAACCCAACATATGTGCCCCCGTCTGCCACTGCCCCACCCCCATATCGACCAACCCCAAACAGCATTACACAGTGGGAGACAAAATCACGGAAAGAGTTGGAGGAGGCATTAGAGGTGACACAGCAGTTTTTGCCCAGTTGAGGGAAATAAAAGCAGGGGAGAGCAAACCAGGGTGTGGGTTAGACGAGTGGAGGGCTGGAGACATTTTGTTTAGACTGGATAGCACTGCTATTAAGGATGTGTGTGTTGAGAAGCACGGTAGTGGAGATCGAGGGGCAGAACGCGCAGGTTATAGGACAGTGAGGTTGGAAAAGGAGCCACACCAAGAGGTACAGAAAGGAGACTGGGACAGTGTTGAAGATTTTGAGGCTGAGGATGGTGAGGCACAAGGGACTCCATAAATTACACCAAGGGTACAAAGATTGTGGGGCGAGCAATTGCGCAGCAGGTTTTGGTGCGTAGCAGTAGCAAAGAAAAAGGGAAGCATGGACTGAAAGCAAGGCGGGAGTGGGGAAACAACTGCTGTTATTGCACAAGGGACCTGGAAGGGCGCATAATGCGCCATGTGCACAGATGGATAAGAATAATTTGATCAAAATGCTCCCGCCCTTACTGGGAAGTGGATATATGCTTTTGCCTTTGAAAAGCAGACAGTAGGAATTCCCTGGGCAGTGGGAGACATGAAAAGTGTACTTGTTGCAATTGTGGGAGATCAAGTGGGTGACGTGTGGGTTAAGGCCGGGTACCCAGGGATGCAGTTGGATGACGATGCACACGATGGGGCCCCTTTCAACATTATTAGGGCACAAGTGTGGGAAGCACTGCAACGATCATACCTTGACACATCGGACCTGCAGTCCATAATGCAGTACACCATGGGGACAATGAAGATGCCGCTCAGTACATTTTAAAAGTTTTTTTTTTTTATTGTAAAACTTCAACTTGATATGTTATATCATGTTTTTGTTACATTTCAGAGAAAAATAAGTGCATTTTCATTTCCATCTCCTCCTTAGAATTGCCAAAGTCAGATTTAACAATACAAGTTGGACTGTTAGGAGACACGGTCACGTAAAACTACATCGACTGTGATGGCGTGACATTCAATTACTCACGACATTCAATTAGGAACTAACTCGAAAAAATTGATTAAGTTACCGGAGAGCTTGATGTTATGACCTGCTACAGCATAGTCCCACCAATCATCTGACACATAAGATTGTGGTTTGAATTCCTTTAAATGCACTTCGCGGAGACCTGTCAACATAGGGCATATGGCTGCTAGATGTTTTAGAGACTCGACTTCTGTTGTTTTACAGAATCGGCAGTTATTGTTGACTGTTTCTTTGTTCTTGCGCATCCAAAGTATCTCGTTGGTGTTTAGAGCGTTCAATCGTAGCCTTAGGAATTGTGCCCTATGATGACGCGATGGACAATTCGTGAGATATTTTGGTTGACAGTGTAATTTGACCATACTTCTGGAAGAAGGCAAGGTAGATTTGAGGGTTAGGCGGTTGTTGTAAGTTGTGATCCAGTCCCATGTTGCTAGCTTCTTTTTAGCTTGTTGTGGGCGCTGGATTAGCTTTTCTTCAGATATGCCTGCTTCAACCATAATTAGATTTAGTTTGAGCTTCCATGCATGAATAAGGACATTGGCAGTGGATTCTTTACCCGGTTTGAAGAGGTTGTATGCTGGTATAGAGGAACCAAGTAGTATTTTACGCAAGGTAGATAAAGATTTCCAGATGATTGTCATATAAGTTGAATTCAAAGCTAGCTCGTATCTCAGAGCTGACATTGAGATGTAATTCAGAAGGTTCAAAACACGTCTCCAAAACTTTCCTTCCAATCGGCTCCAAATGTTGTAGTTAATATTCAAGGCAGCTTCGCCGCCAAAGGTGATTGTTGGGATTACTTTTTGGAGATAAAACATTATAACGGGTGTGATGGAGAATTTCCCGTAGTCAATGTTGATTTTAACAGAACAGCTTGAAGACTCAAAGGGGCCGAGTCATGGAACAAACGTGCGCCGAAAATCTTCGCGCAAACATGCGCAAGCATGCGCAAGCGGAAAAAAACAGGCGCACGCGTGCGATTCATGGAAGTCCCTGCGCGTGTTCACCACGGGATGTGCGCCAAACCCGTGCATGGCGCACAAGTCACTGCAACATCGCGAAAGGCGTGCGCGACGCGCACAGTGAAAGCGCACAACCTCAGCGCACACACCAGAAAGTGGGCGGGACATGGGGCGTAACGCGCGGAATGGGGAACAACACGCGAAAATAAGGGCGTAACTGGGGATGTACTGCAGGGAAGCAGACGGAACGCCCACACGCACTCGAACCACACGTATTCATGGAATCGAATAGGGCAAAGCCACGCGCAGCCAAAGACACGCACAAGCTGAAACACGGCCGCCACACGAAGGCAGGCGGTAGAGTCCCAGTGCATCAAAAAAGTGGCGCGCGGGAAGTTAAATACGCGATTGAGCGGGGTACGTGGATTTCAGGGGTGCGCGAGAAATTCTACACGCGATTGGCCTGGGTACGTGTATTACAGGGGTGCGCGAGAAAATCTACACGCGATTGGCCTGGGTACGTGGATTTCAGGGGTACGCGAGAAAATCTACACGCGATTGGCCTGGGTACGTGTATTACAGGGGTGCGCGAGAAAATCTACACGCGATTGGCCTGGGTACGTGGATTTCAGGGGTGCGCGAGAAAATCTACACGCGATTGGTCTGGGTACGTGTGTTCCGGGGTGCCGTGAACTTTCACACGCGATTGGTTGAAATCCACGTGTGTTCTGTCATCACGTGCAATGAGGGATACACCCTCGCACGACACATCACAGACGCGCTCACGCGCTGAGGGCCTTTGGTCCAATGAAAATGCGTATGCGTGCAGACGCGCTTACGCTAAGGGCCTTTCCTCGAATTACACGCTGACGTGCAGATTTTTCACGTGCCAAATCACTCCGTATCAAGCTGGCCACGCGAATACACACGGAAGACCACGCTCCTGCCCAGAAGGCCGAATCACTGCCCCCCAGTGCCCCGAGCAGCCTCCCACGTGCCATCTGCTGCTGCCTGCCTGCCTGCCTGCCTGCCTGCTGCCACCGTGCCCTGCCATTTGGTGCCTGCACATCAGCCATCTGCAGGGGTCCAGTTGCTGTGTCCACCCCTGCTGGAACAGTAGACTCCCGACTGGGATACCATCGCTCCACAGCCCAGCCCCAGGACCCAGTTGCCCACCCACGCCTGCCTCGGGGGTCGCCATGTCGGGGCAAGCACCATCTGAGACCAGTGGCGACCCCCAGCCAGAGAGGCAGAGGGCCACCAGCTTCAGTGAGAAGGAAGTTGGTGTCCTGGTGGAGCATGTCCTGGGGCATTATGATGCCCTCTTCGGAAGACCACGCGCCAACAAGGAAGGACGGGAGAGGATCTGGGGCGATGTAGTGGTTGCCATCAACGCGGAGGGGGTGGCAACCCGCGACATCAAGCACATCAAGAAGCGCTGGGAGGACTTGAGGTCCAGGACCCTCAATAAGGCCCGGCGCCTCGCGGAGGGGGGCCGGGCACGCCTGAGTGACATCCAGATGAGGGTCCTGGAACGCGTAGACCCAGCGCTCCACGCCCAGATCCTTCGGAGGCAGACCCATCTGGAGTTGGCCGGTAAGTGGCCAAGCATTACTGTGTGAGACAGGGCATGTTGCAGTGTGCTGGTTGTCTGATACCTGCCTGTATGTGTGACATAGGCCATGTACGTATGTGTGTGTGCAGGGACATCATGGTCAGGCATGTGAGTACAGTGATGTGTGAACCACATGGTTGGTGCATGTGTTCTATTGCAACATGGGGGGCTCTGTGCGGAATGGACACATGGAAGCATGGCAGTCTCTGTTCCTGGACATGGGTGGGGGTGAGGGATGGGTGCTGGTCCCATGTACACGTATGGTGTCCATGTGTGTGTGTCTGACCTGCGTGTCTGTGACTTGCAACTGCCATGGATGCATGACACATGTCTGTGACAATGTTCAGATTCACTGATGCAGCCTAGTCATCCTTGTATCCACTGCGTCTGTGGTGTACGAGGCCAGATGGATGGAACTACGGTGAAGTGTGTGCATGTGATGGCAAGACCCATGATGCATGTGAGTTTAAAACCAACATTGCATGAATCATGAGTCCCTTGGTCATGTATGCCAATGTCCATGGCATGCGCCATGCCTGTTACTGTATGTGTTTTGCCTGCACTGACCCATGTGTTGTGGAGGGACATGATGGAAGTGATGTATGACAGTGCCACTCATCTGCTGTTGCTTCCTGTCTAGGGGACCATTGTACAGTACCCTGATGCTTGTGTTCTATGTCTCCCTCTACACAGTGGCAAGTGAAGAAGAGGGCGGAGAAGGCGCTGTGGAGCAGAGCGGCGGGGATGCCGCCACGGCTGCAGCGGAAGGGGTGGGTGAGCCCCCACAGGGGCTTGCACCGGCGGAAGACGGCGTGGAGACATCCAGGTTGGTGGTTTCCACAGAGGGGGAGGAGGCCGCTACTGAGCCACACATGGGGCCTGGTGGGGGCATCCCCGCTGGTGCAAGTGGTGCAGTCCAGGGCCAGGGGCAGGAGGCAGCACAGGTCGCCGTGGAGGTGCCTGTGCATGTCACTGTCCCTGACACTGTGACTGCACCACCATGCACCAGCAGGGATGCCCCATCCCAGGCCCGTCCGCAGGTAGGGGAGATGTCCATGTCATCTGACACTCCTCTACCTGCGGACGAGGGGACCCCTGGCCGTGTGGAGAGGGTCCTGATTGGTGTCGCGTTGCGCACGGCTGGCATTCGTGATGAGGTGCATGCTTCCCGGGAGGAGCATGCACATCATCACGAAGAGCACCGTGCGTACGTGAACCATTTGGGAGCCGCCATGGTTGGGGGTTTCCTACATGTGTGTGGCCTTCTGGCGACCCTCTCCTCCTCTGTGGAGGCTATGCGCCAGTCGTGCTCCATGCCGTCTTCCGGCCCAGATGCCACCAGGGCCCCCTGTGGACCTGCCCCGACCAACGCAGCCAGCTCGGTGGGGACCCCATCCCTGCCACAGTCGGGAGTCGAAGGTCCAGCAGGGGTGGACACACCAGCAACTGTCCCCCTGCAGATGGAGGATGTGCCGGCATCATCTGGCAGGGCACGTGCACGACGGCATCGGTGGATTCCATCAGCCTGGATGCCGTCGTGCTGGCAGAGGCAGTGGCGTCGGAGGCAGCAGCAGGCTCGACGTGGGAGGCATCATGGCTCGGGGCCATCAAGATCAGAGGGGCAGGCATCGGCCGGAGGGCAGGAGAACCCTGGGATGGCAGTGTCTTCCGTGTGGGAGCAGTTGGTCCAGCGGATAGGTGCGGAGCGGCAGCGGGCGGAAGAGGAGCGGCTCACCATGGTCAGGGCGGAGTTCTCCATGCGTCGGGCGTTGAGGCGGGCTGAGTGCCTCGAGGAAGCTCGCAGGGAGTTTGAGGTGGACACGGGGTTGTCCCTGCGAGACCTCGGGGCCAGGACAGAGTCCCGCCTCCGGGACATCGACATGGAGTTCGATGATGCCCTGGCCGGCAACATCACAGAGTGAGCCGCAGGACTTGCCCGCTGCCATTGTATATAGTTCTTTAGTTAGTTAGTGTTAGGTTTCCTTTATTTTGTAAGTTTTTTTTGGACCGCTCGGACAATGGCCACTTTTCTGTATATATATTTTTTATTAGTTAGTAGTAGTAGGTTTCATTGATGGTGTTGGGCTCATGGACCCTGGGATATTCTTGTACATAGTTTGATGTTTGGAAAACATTTGTTGGATTTATATTTGTGTTCACCATGAGGCAATGGTTTTTCCTTATTTTTTCCCCCCATTATTTTGCTTTGGACTACATTAGTTTTTGGATTCCTTTGTTTTTTGATTTTTTCTATTAGTTCTCGGACATGGACCATTTGTTTTGTCATCCCCATTGTTGTGTGTTTTATTTCTTTACTTCATTTTCATCTTTAATACATATATTTATTACTTACATTTGTGGTATTTTCTCATTGGTTTCATGCATGTCATGATATGGGTTTTGACATTCACTTGCACCCATTGTGTATGTGTGTGTGACGGACATGTGTTCATTTACATACTTGCCATTGGGGTTGTATCATGTAATTGCATCTACTATGTGGGTGGATGCAATCCTTGGCTGGGTGTTTGTGCTGGGTATGCTGCCCATTACTGCCATGATTGCGTTTCGTCAGGACCTGGGGGCAGGGGGACATGAGTGGGGGCCTGCTGGGGGGTGGGGGTGCAAGGGGACATGGTTGGGGGCCTGCTGGCAGGTGCCCCACAGTGCTGGGGGGTGGGGGTGCAGGGGGACATGAGTGGGGGCCTGCTGGGGGGTGGGGGTGCAAGGGGACATGAGTGGGACATGGTTGGGGGCCTGCTGGCAGGTGCCCCACAGTGCTGGGGGGTGGGGGTGCAGGGGGACATGAGTGGGGGCCTGCTGGGGGGTGGGGGTGCAAGGGGACATGAGTGGGACATGGTTGGGGGCCTGCTGGCAGGTGCCCCACAGTGCTGGGGGGTGGGGGTGCAGGGGGACATGAGTGGGGGCCTGCTGGGGGGTGGGGGTGCAAGGGGACATGAGTGGGACATGAGTGGGACATGGTTGGGGGCCTGCTGGCAGGTGCCCCACAGTGCTGGGGGGTGGGGGTGGTGGGAGACATGGGTGGGGGCCTTGTGGAGGCTGCCCCTGGTGGCTGGGGGGTGGGGGTGCTGGGAGACATGGGTGGGGGCCTGGTGGAGGCTGCCCCTGGTGACTGGAGGGGTGGGGGTGGTGGGAGACATGGGTGGGGGCCTTGTGGAGGCTGCCCCTGGTGACTGGGTGGTGGGGGTGGTGGGAGACATGGGTGGGGGCCTTGTGGAGGCTGCCCCTGGTGACTGGAGGGGTGGGGGTGGTGGGAGACATGGGTGGGGGCCTGGTGGAGGCTGCCCCTGGTGACTGGAGGGGTGGGGGTGGTGGGAGACATGGGTGGGGGCCTTGTGGAGGCTGCCCCTGGTGACTGGGGGGTGGGGGTGGTGTGAGACATGGGTGGGGGCCTTGTGGAGGCTGCCCCTGGTGACTGGGGGGTGGGGGTGGTGGGAGACATGGGTGGGGGCCTTGTGGAGGCTGCCCCTGGTGACTGGAGGGGTGGGGGTGGTGGGAGACATGGTTGGGGGCCTGCTGGCAGGTGCCCCACAGTGCTGGGGGGTGGGGGTGCAGGGGGACATGAGTGGGGGCCTGCTGGGGGGTGGGGGTGTAAGGGGACATGGTTGGGGGCCTGCTGGCAGGTGCCCCACAGTGCTGGGGGGTGGGGGTGCAGGGGGACATGGGTGGGGGCCTTGTGGAGGCTGCCCCTGGTGACTGGGGGGTGGGGGTGGTATGAGACATGGGTGGGGGCCTTGTGGAGGCTGCCCCTGGTGACTGGGGGTGGGGGTGGTGGGAGACATGGGTTGGGGCCTTGTGGAGGCTGCCCCTGGTGACTGGGGGGTGGGGGTGGTGTGAGACATGGGTGGGGGCCTTGTGGAGGCTGCCCCTGGTGACTGGGGGGTGGTGGGAGACATGGGTGGGGGCCTTGTGGAGGCTGCCCCTGGTGACTGGAGGGGTGGGGGTGGTGGGAGACATGGTTGGGGGCCTGGTGGAGGCTGCCCCTGGTGACTGGGGGTGGTGGTGCAAGGGGACATGAGTGGGGGCCTGCTGGCAGGTGCCCCACAGTGCTGGGGGGTGGGGGTGCAGGGGGACATGAGTGGGGGCCTGGTGGAGGCTGCCCCTGGTGACTGGAGGGGTGGGGGTGCAAGGGAACATGAGTGGGACATGGTTGGGGGCCTGCTGGCGGGTGCCCCACAGTGCTGGGGGGTGGGGGTGCAAGGGGACATGAGTGGGGGCCTGCTGGGCGGTGGGGGTGCAAGGGGACATGAGTGGGACATGGTTGGGGGCCTGCTGGCAGGTGCCCCACAGTGCTGGGGGGTGGGGGTGCAGGGGGACATGAGTGGGGGCCTGCTGGGGGGTGGGGGTGCAAGGGGACATGAGTGGGACATGGTTGGGGGCCTGCTGTCAGGTGCCCCACGGTGCTGGGGGGTGGGGGTGCAAGGGGACATGAGTGGGGGCCTGCTGGGGGGTGGGGGTGCAAGGGGACATGGGTGGGGGCCTGGTGGAGGCTGCCCCTGGTGACTGGAGGGGTGGGGGTGGTGTGAGACATGGATGGGGGCCTTGTGGAGGCTGCCCCTGGTGACTGGGGGGTGGGGGTGGTGGGAGACATGGTTGGGGGCCTTGTGGAGGCTGCCCCTGGTGACTGGAGGGGTGGGGGTGGTGGGAGACATGGGTGGGGGCCTGGTGGAGGCTGCCCCTGGTGACTGGAGGGGTGGGGGTGCAAGGGGACATGAGTGGGACATGGTTGGGGGCCTGCTGGCAGGTGCCCCACGGTGCTGGGGGGTGGGGGTGCAAGGGGACATGAGTGGGGGCCTGCTGGGGGGTGGGGGTGCAAGGGGACATGGGTGGGGGCCTGGTGGAGGCTGCCCCTGGTGACTGGAGGGGTGGGGGTGGTGTGAGACATGGGTGGGGGCCTTGTGGAGGCTGCCCCTGGTGACTGGGGGGTGGGGGTGGTGGGAGACATGGGTGGGGGCCTTGTGGAGGCTGCCCCTGGTGACTGGAGGGGTGGGGGTGGTGGGAGACATGGTTGGGGGCCTGCTGGCAGGTGCCCCACAGTGCTGGGGGGTGGGGGTGCAGGGGGACATGAGTGGGGGCCTGCTGGGGGGTGGGGGTGCAAGGGGACATGGTTGGCGGCCTGCTGGCAGGTGCCCCACAGTGCTGGGGGGTGGGGATGCAGGGGGACATGGGTGGGGGCCTTGTGGAGGCTGCCCCTGGTGACTGGGGGGTGGGGGTGGTGTGAGACATGGGTGGGGGCCTTGTGGAGGCTGCCCCTGGTGACTGGGGGGTGGGGGTGGTGGGAGACATGGGTGGGGGCCTTGTGGAGGCTGCCCCTGGTGACTGGGGGGTGGGGGTGGTGTGAGACATGGGTGGGGGCCTTGTGGAGGCTGCCCCTGGTGACTGGGGGGTGGTGGGAGACATGGGTGGGGGCCTTGTGGAGGCTGCCCCTGGTGACTGGAGGGGTGGGGGTGGTGGGAGACATGGGTGGGGGGCCTGGTGGAGGCTGCCCCTGGTGACTGGGGTGGGGGTGCAAGGGGACATGAGTGGGGGCCTGCTGGCAGGTGCCCCACAGTGCTGGGGGGTGGGGGTGCAGGGGGACATGAGTGGGGGCCTGGTGGAGGCTGCCCCTGGTGACTGGAGGGGTGGGGGTGCAAGGGGACATGAGTGGGACATGGTTGGGGGCTTGCTGGCAGGTGCCCCACAGTGCTGGGGGGTGGGGGTGCAAGGGGACATGAGTGGGGGCCTGCTGGGCGGTGGGGGTGCAAGGGGACATGAGTGGGACATGGTTGGGGGCCTGCTGGCAGGTGCCCCACAGTGCTGGGGGGTGGGGGTGCAGGGGGACATGAGTGGGGGCCTGCTGGGGGGTGGGGGTGCAAGGGGACATGAGTGGGACATGGTTGGGGGCCTGCTGGCAGGTGCCCCACAGTGCTGGGGGGTGGGGGTGCAAGGGGACATGAGTGGGGGCCTGCTGGGGGGTGGGGGTGCAAGGGGACATGAGTGGGGGCCTGCTGGGGGGTGGGGGTGGTGGGAGACATGGTTGGGGGCCTGGTGGAGGCTGCCCCTGGTGACTGGAGGGGTGGGGGTGGTGGGAGACATGGGTGGGGGCCTGGTGGAGGCTGCCCCTGGTGACTGGAGGTGGGGGTGGTGGGAGACATGGGTGGGGGCCTGGTGGAGGCTGCCCCTGGTGACTGGGGGGTGGGGGTGCAAGGGGACATGAGTGGGACATGGTTGGGGGCCTGCTGGCAGGTGCCCCACGGTGCTGGGGGGTGGGGGTGCAAGGGGACATGTGTGGGGGCCTGCTGGGGGGTGGGGGTGCAAGGGGACATGAGTGGGGGCCTGCTGGGGTGTGGGGGTGGTGGGAGACATGGTTGGGGGCCTGGTGGAGGCTGCCCCTGGTGACTGGAGGGGTGGGGGTGGTGGGAGACATGGGTGGGGGCCTGGTGGAGGCTGCCCCTGGTGACTGGAGGGGTGGGGGTGGTGGGAGACATGGGTGGGGGCCTGGTGGAGGCTGCCCCTGGTGACTGGAGGGGTGGGGGTGGTGGGAGACATGGGTGGGGGCCTGGTGGAGGCTGCCCCTGGTGACTGGGGGGTGGGGGTGCAAGGGGACATGAGTGGGACATGGTTGGGGGCCTGCTGGCAGGTGCCCCATGGTGCTGGGGGGTGGGGGTGCAAGGGGACATGTGGCTTGGCTGGGGGGCATGCCCATGGTGGATGGGCTGCCTGCGGGACATGACCAGGGGTGCAGGGTAGTCCCCTGTGGTGTGGGCTGCCTGCAGAGGTCGTGGAGGGGGTAGAGGGGAGACCTGGGAGGACCCACACTGGCAATTCACCTCTTCAACTTCCCGCACACCCACGTAATACACTGCCCCACTCGCACAGGCCCAATCGCGTGTAGGATTTCTCGCGCACCCCTGTAATACACGTACCCAGGCCAATCGCGTGTAGATTTTCTCGCGCACCCCTGAAATCCACGTAACCAGGCCAATCGCGTGTAGAATTTCTCGCGCACCCCTGAAATCCACGTACCCAGCCCAATCGCGTGTAGATTTTCTCGCGCACCCCTGAAATCCACGTACCCAGGCCGATCGCGTGTAGAATTTCTCGCGCACCCCTGAAATCCACGTACCCAGGCCAATCGCGTGTAGATTTTCTCGCGCACCCCTGAAATCCACGTACCCAGGCCAATCGCGTGTAGAATTTCTCGCGCACCCCTGAAATCCACGTACCCAGGCCAATCGCGTGTAGATTTTCTCGCGCACCCCTGAAATCCACGTACCCAGGCCAATCGCGTGTAGATTTTCTCGCGCACCCCTGTAATACACGTACCCAGGCCAATCGCGTGTAGATTTTCTCGCGCACCCCTGAAATCCACGTACCCAGGCCAATCGCGTGTAGAATTTCTCGCGCACCCCTGAAATCCACGTACCCAGGCCAATCGCGTGTAGATTTTCTCGCGCACCCCTGTAATACACGTACCCAGGCCTATCGCGTGTGGGGACACCCGCACACCCCTGAAATACACGCTCCCCGCTCTGCGTTTGCTGCTGCCCTTTGCGCTGGATTGGGGATTTTGATGGCTTTTCCCTGCGCGAGGGGCGTTCTTGGGGGCGTAACTGACACTGCTGCAGGGTCGCTGCGCCACTCTGCGCCACGGCTGGTTGTGGATGTTGGAATCCATGAATACGCTGTGCGCCTGAATGTGTTTCGGCGCACGCGGCTGGCGCAGACTACCGCACGCGCACACTGTGCGCCAGCCGCGTGCGCCACTTGTGCGCCGAATTCTATGAATTGGCCCCTAAATCTTTATTTTTGCCATCAAATTGCCAATCCAGGCAGCTTCACAAACCGAGTCGTTGACCATTGCACCTAGATAATGGATTGACTTGACGACATCTAGTGTTTTTTTTTCCTATGCGCCATTGGAAAGACTTGTCTTTCCTTGACATGTATCGTCCAATGCACATGATTTTTGTTTTCTCTGCATTTAAACACAGCTCATTTGCAGATAAAAACTCCTGCAGGCGAGAAAGAAGATGTTGGAGGCCAATTTGTGTTTGTGTCGGATATATCTGTTATATCCTCTTCCACTTGTGAAGAGTCTGATTTCCTGTCCTCCCCTTCCTCCTCACCTCTGATTTTCCGATGTAATGCAAGCTTCGGGTTATCCTGAGTTCGAGTCTTCCCCTTTTTTTTTTGTAGATAAGGACGACCGTGAAAGGACGCCACAGTGACACCCAATGGGTGAACTGTGGCTACCCTCCTCAGCCGTTGAACAGTGGGGAAAAAGCCAGAGGCATAAAAAACCCCAGAAAGGTATAATTCTGCTGAAGAGATGAGTGGATCAGGAAATTCCAGGGATGGTAAACTTGGGTGTATAACCAGCAGTAGAAAGTCTGAGTACCACGGGTTAAGTGTTCCGGTAGCAACAATACAATTCAGGAAGAGGCAGGCAATCCGTTGGACAGGCAGGAGTCGGTACACTAGAACTACAAGCAAACGCCAATAGGGAAGAGGCTAGGCAGTCCGTTGAACAGAAGGAGGTCGATTCACAGAATGGCAAGGCTGAAGGAAAAGGGGAAAGGGGCGGAGAGGAAAGGAATGAAAGAAAGCAAGCCTGAGGGTAAAATAACACAAGACGGGAGGAAGGGACCGGTGGAAGACGGGAGCGGAAAAGTAGAAGGAGGAAGGACGAGGATACGGAGGCGAGAGGAAAAGCTGGAAATTCAGAAAGGGAGGACGGGGAGACAGGAGACGGAAAGGAGACAAAACACTGAGGAGCGAAGAGTAAGGAGTACGGCAGCGCAGGCGATCAGAGATACTGTTTGTTGCAACGCATCCGACACCGGAAGTGAGTGGCTAAAGAACCGGCGTCGAAATGCGTAGAACAAAGACTAGACCCGTACTCTGCGCTTCATCATACGTGAAGGAACCAGCAATGGAGGACGCAGTTTCCATTTAGCCCAAAGCCGCCAGGTTCCCTGAGGTGTGACAGTATGCCCCCTCCTAAGGTCCACTCATCCTGGCTTGCTCGGATGACTACGGTGGAATTTGTATAACAGTAGGGGGGTATTCAAATGAGATCTAGGTTCCCAGGTGTTTTCTGAAGTAGGGTATCCCTTCCAGTGAATAAGATACTCTAAGCGTCCTCTATGATACCGGGAGTCACATATCCGGGCCACCTCATAGACATCTTTAGAAGGATCTTTAGGTACTGAGGTGTTGCTTGTCTTCCGGTTCCATCTATCTTCAACAAAGGACTTTAGTTGAGAAGTGTGAAACACCGGATTAACTCGGCGTAAGCTTGACGGTAGCTGCAGGCGAAAGGCTACAGGGTTTATGACTCGAGTGATCTTGTAGGGTCCAATATATCTAGGGGACAGTTTTGAGGGACGTACCCAACGTGGTAGGAATTTGGTCGATAGGAGTACCTTAGCACCAACACCCCATTCAGGAACTGGTCTACGGTGTTTATCCGCTTGGGTCTTGTTTCTTTCTTGGGCCTCCTTCAAACCCAGCCTAGCTTTGTGCCTCTCGGATAGTTGTCAAAGAGACTGGAACTGAGCTCTCTATGTGAGCTAATGGAAGTAGGGTGCGGGGATGTTAACCATAAGTACAGAAAAAAGGGCTAATTCCGAGGGCAGAGTGTTTAGCGTGATTGTAAGAAAATTCTGCCATCGGGAGTAACTGGACCCAATTGTCTTGTTGTTGGTTAACGAAACACCGGAGATACTGCTCTAATGTACCGTTGAGGCATTCCGTCTGTCCGTTAGATTGCGGATGGCATCCCGAGGTGAGAGCTCTCTCTATGCCCAAACCTTTACAGAGAGCGGACCAGAAATGGGATGTGTACTGGCTGCCTCGGTCCGAAATTATCTTAGTAGGTAGACCGTGTAACTTGAATATGTCTTTCAAGAAGATTTCTGCCATACAGGAGGCAGAAGGAACTCTGGGTAAGGGTGAGAAATGTGCCAACTTGGTGAAGGAATCAATCACCACCATTATACAGGTACAACCTTGCGACTCTGGTAAATCAACGATGAAATCGGTAGATACAGTGGTCCAAGGTCCAGTAGGAATGGCACAGGGTTCCAACAATCCCAGAGGTCGTTGCGTGGTGGATTTGTTCCGAAGGCAGGTGGTACAAGACTGGACATATTGTTTGGTATCTTCCCTCATGTTGGGGCAAAAGAAATGTCGTACTAGAAAATCTTGAGTGCAACGAATACCACGATGTCCAGCAAACTTGGAGTCATGACACCAGGATAGTGCGATCTTTCTTAAAGCTGGCGTGGGTAGGTACAATTTGTCGTTCACCAGATAAAGTCCGTCTTTAACGACGTACTCAGTCAGGTTGTCATGCATTTCGTCCTTGAATCTTCCTCCAGAATCGTCCTTGACTCGTTGTAAAAAAGTAGAAATAACTCCAATTCTTTGGGACCTAGAAAGTATCAACTCAGTCGTGGATTCCGATTCAGACAGATAGTCACTGCGTCGGGACAGGGCATCAGCTACCAGGTTTTGTTCGCCTGGGATATAGGTGATCTCGAAGTCAAACTGGGCAAAGAAATGAGCCCATCTTGCCTGCCTGGTATTATAGCATTCAAATTGGCGTAATACTTGCAGATTTTTGTGATCCGTGCGAAGGGTAAAAGGATGTTCCCCACCTTGGAGGAGGTGGCGCCATTCAGCACAGGCTAATTTCATGGCGAGTAATTCTCGCTCTATAACCGAGTAGTTACGTTGGCTGATGTTTAGGGTTTTGGAAAAGTAGGACACCGGGTGTTCCTTACCATGGTGTTCTCGTAGTAAGACCGCTCCTACAGCGGCTGAAGAGGCGTCAGTTTCCACAATGAAAGGGCTGTGCTGATCGGGTTGTCTTAAGACAGGAGCCGAACAAAAGGTCTGTTTGAGCTGTTGAAAACTCTTCTCCACCTGGGGGGACCATTGGAACGGAGAGGAGGACTTCTTAAGAAGAGTGGTCATTGGAAGAAATTTGGGATGAATTTTCGATAGAAGTTAGAAAGGCCAGGGAATCTCTGGATGTCCTTAACAGTCTTAGGAGACGGCCAGTCTAGGATGGAATTGACCTTTTGTGGGTCGATGGCAATGCCCTCAGAGGAAAGGATGTAACCTAAGTAGGAAATGGACTTAGCCGAAAAGACACATTTTTCAAGTTTGACAGAGAGATGATTTTTTTGCAATCTGTGAAACACCTCCAGGACATGGATATTATTCTTGGGTGAGAGAGAAGACAAGGATATCATCTAGGTAGATGATGACTGAGTGTCCCAAGAGATCAGAAAAGAGTCTGTCCATGAAGCATTGGAAAATGGATGGAGCATTGACAAGGCCAAATGGCATTACTTGATATTCCTAAAGTCCAAAGGGGGTCCTAAACGCAGTCTTCCACTCATCCCCAGATTGGATACGAAGCAGATGGTAAGCGTTCCGTAGATCTAGTTTGGTAAATATTGTGACCGACTGAACGGCGTGAATAATTTCTGAAATAAGTGGCATGGGATACCTGTCCTTTGTGGTTACCTTGTTTAGCCCCCTGTAATCGATACACGGGCGTAGTTCCAGTGTGTCTTTCTTGGGGATGAAGAATAAAGAGGCCCCTGCAGGAGATCTAGAAGGCCTAATCAAGTCATTGGCCAGATTCTTGTCTAGGTATTCTCGCAGATATCTTCTTTCTTGAAGTGTCAAAGGAAACATCCGACAAAGGGGGAACAAGGCCCCAGGATGTAGATCAATCCTGCAATCTTCAGGTCTGTGAGGAGGAAGCTCAAGAGGTATTTTCTCAGTCACTACATCGGTGTATTCTTTTAGAAAGGAGGGTAAACAATGTATAGTCTTAGATTCTACTCCACTGCCTGTTTGTATTGCTGCAAAGGTAGGTTTGAGCAGACAGTTCTTCTTACAGAAGGTTGAGTGAAAGCTTAAAAGGTTTCTGGTCCAATCTATGGAAGGGTTGTGTCGACGAAGCCAACCTATGCCCAGGATAAGAGGGAAGTGAGCTGCTCGGATAATGTCAAAGGATAAACGCTCAGAATGTTCCATGATGCACACGGTGAGGACCTCTGTGGAATGAGTGATCAGGCCTGAGCTTAATGGTTCTCCGTCGACACCCTCTACCTTCTGATCCTCGGTCTTGGCTACTCGAATAAGTCTGTGGCTTTCTGCCCACTGAGTGTCTATGAAATTGCCTGCGGCCCCACAATCCAGGAGAGCCTGGGTCTGAATAGGGGTCTTGCCGATCAGTAGGGTAACTGCCATCACCATGAGTCGGTCATCGTTACTACCTTCCAAGGTAGTGATTGAAAGGGTAACAAAGGGACTAGGATTATTCCCTCGGTAGTGAGTCCCCAAACTTACCGAGGGTGCCCGTTTCCCGAGCATCTCGGGGGTACATCTGGGCAGTCTCGAAGTAAATGGGTCGAAGATCCACAGTACATACACAGACTTCCTTCTCGCCTTCTTCTGCGTTCTTCAACCGTGAGAGGGGCGCGGGTAGTACCTATCTGCATAGGCTCTTCTCGCGTGGAGCGTGTCGAGGAAGGTGATGTCAGAGGGAGGGAAACAGGAGGTATAGGGATCCCAATCTTTGTCTTTCGACGCTCTGCTCGCCGTTCGGTTAACCGAAAATCTATCCGCAATGTGGCTGTGATGAGATCTGTGAAGGTGAGAGGTCTTTCTATACGTGCTGGTTCGTCCTTTAATTCTTCTCGCAGACCTCTCCGGAATATGGCGTATTGTGCCTGTTCTTGCCAGCCCGCCTCTGCGGCTATTTGTTTGAACAACGTGATGTAGGACATTAAGTCGGAGTTCCCTTGTCTGATATCCAACAGGTCCTCGGAGGCCAAATACGTGCTCTCGGTACGTAGGAAGGTCTGTTTCATCAATGTCTTGAATGCTTCGTAATCTTGTAACACGGGATCTGCTCTGTTGACCAGCGGGGTAGCCCAGGCCAGTGCATTGCCTGACATGTGAGTAATCATAAACCCGACCTTAGCATGCCCCGAAGAGAATGTTTGGGAACGAAATGAGAAATGCAGGTTACAAGCATCCAAGAACTCCTTTAAACTCTTGGGCGTCCCATCAAACTTCCCTGAGACTAGGGGTAATGGAGGTAGATCCGTAGTAGGTGGGTCTCGTTCAGCAATTCTCTGCTGTAAAGTGGCATTTGCGCCTTTGAGATTTTGAACTTCTAAATTCAAGTTCTGGACTGCTGCCACTAACTCCTGCACCTGTTGCGGAGTGGCCATAATGTTTTGTAGGCGTTGCAAACTGTCGGATATATCTGTTATATCCTCTTCCACTTGTGAAGAGTCTGATTCCCTGTCCTCCCCTTCCTCCTCACCTCTGATTTTCCGATGTAATGCAAGCTTCGGGTTATCCTGAGTTTGAGTCTTCCCCTTTTTTTTTGTAGATAAGGACGACCGTGAAAGGACGCCACAGTGACACCCAATGGGTGAACTGTGGCTACCCTCCTCAGCCGTTGAACAGTGGGGAAAAAGCCAGAGGCATAAAACACCCCAGAAAGGTATACTTCTGCTGAAGAGATGAGTGGATCAGGAAATTCCAGGGATGGTAAACTTGGGCGTATAACCAGCAGTAGAAAGTCTGAGTACCACGGGTTAAGTGTTCCGGTAGCAACAATACAATTCAGGAAGAGGCAGGCAATCCGTTGGACAGGCAGGAGTCGGTACACTAGAAGTACAAGCAAACGCCAATAGGGAAGAGGCTAGGCAGTCCGTTGAACAGAAGGAGGTCGATACACAGAATGGCAAGGCTGAAGGAAAAGGGGAAAGGGGCGGAGAGGAAAGGAATGAAAGAAAGCAAGCCTGAGGGTAAAATAACACAAGACGGGAGGAAGGGACCGGTGGAAGACGGGAGTGGAAAAGTAGAAGGAGGAAGGACGAGGATACAGAGGCGAGAGGAAAAGCTGGAAATTCAGAAAGGGAGGACGGGGAGACAGGAGACGGAAAGGAGACAAAACACTGAGGAGCAAAGAGTAAGGAGTACGGCAGCGCAGGCGATAAGAGATACTGTTCATTGCAACGCATCCGACACCGGAAGTGAGTGGCTAAAGAACCGGCGTCGAAATGCGTAGAAAAAAGACTAGACCCGTACTCTGCGCTTCATCGTACGTGAAGGAACCAGCAATGGAGGACGCAGTTTCCATTTAGCCCAAAGCCACCAGGTTCCCTGAGGTGTGACAGTTTGATCGACCAACACTATGTCGTCAGCGTAGACCAGGTGATTTACAAAGTAATCGTTAAGCTTGGGAGGAAAGCAATGGACAGACTTTAGCCACTCCGGTAAATCAGCTATGAACAGTTTAAAAAGATCTGCTGCAAGTGGACAACCTTGTTTGACACCTTTAAATGTTCTTATTGGATCTGTAAGGTCGCCTTGTGAATTGACTCTGATTTGAATCGAAGTATTAGAATGCAGGGCGATGATGGGATCTAACAGATGATCTGGACAATGCCACGAGCGTAGTTTTGCCCATAGTTTAGTCCGTTTGATGGCGTCAAAGGCTTGTCGAAGGTCGACAAATGCAAAGAAGATTCTTTTTTTCGCCTCCAATGCTGACAGTTTTAAGAGTGACAGGATTGTAAGATTCACCTCGGTTCCCACGTTTTTTGTAAAACCTGTTTGGCGACAGTCAAGTTTTCCAGTTGAGAGAGCCCAATTTACCAACTGTTGGCGCAAGAAAGATCCAAAAATCTTGCCAATAGTGTCAAGAAGGGCGATCGGGCGATAGTTCGCAGGATCGGCCCGACAGCCCTTCTTGTATATAGGAACTACAATCCAGTGTACACTATGCTTTTTGAGCATAAGATTTGATATTTGGTCAGGGCCAGCAGCTCTGGAATTTTTCAGCTTAGAGATTGCAAATTCAATCTCTTTGCAGGAAGGTGTAATGTCCCAAGTGGAAATTATCATATCGGACGGCGGGAGAACTTCGAATACAGGTTTTTCATATATTAAAGTGAAATATTCTCGCCATTTCTCGCTTGAAATTTCATTTGAAATTGCTGGAATATATTTCGAGCGGCCTTTATTTAAAGTGGCCCAGATTTCACGTGTATTTTTCTGTACCAGAAGTTTTAGCATTGTTTCTGCTCGTCCTTGATCGATGATGATTAGATGTGATCTTAGCCAATTTCGGTATGATTGCCGCCGCTTCTTGACTTCCATTGCCTTGCAATGCGTGTCACTCAGCTCTCTTTTGATTTGCCTAAGATCTTTCCTTAATAGTTTTTTTGCCGCTGCTATTTCAGAGCTATATAGGTGTTTTGGCAATGACCCGAAGACTCTTGAGTTGAAAATTGTCTGGGTTTGGTCCATCAGCAGCGGCGTGTACTCTACTGTCTGGAGTACGTTTAGACTGTGGCTTAGATGGGCAATAGCAGATCCATTAGTTCTTAATCGATTGCCTGTGGCGTTTGATTGTAGTTGGTGCGAGTATTTTTCTGGCATGTTACAATACTCTTCGCACCAAACAAGTCGCAGCATATCATGATCGCTAGATGTCATCGGCCACACATTAAGAGAAATGGCTTTTTCAAGAAAATCTGTCGAGGTTCAAATATAATCAAGAGTACTTGTTCGAGCCATGCTATGCCACGTCAGATTAGCAGGAGAGTCGCCTTGAATTGTTCCATTTAACATCTGACAGTTGCATTCCAGGAGATCCTTAGCCCAAGTTTGGCCTCTCGGAATGAATTCTAGATCAGGCAACCGAACATTTTACTTGGTAAGTAGATCGAATTTAAACCAACTACAGTTGAGGTCTCCACAGATGAGTACGGAAACGTTATCATGTTCTAGAAAAGTGTGGTCAATTTCATTCAATACTGACTGGATGAAAGATGTTGGATCATAGCGGGATTCCAATATCCATTTATTATTAAGAGATTAGAAACAGTGGCTCTCAGCGAAAGTTTGACCAAAGTGCTTTGCACAAATGGATTTGGGTTCATGGAGGCTACCAACGTCCACCAGTTCTGGATTTTCAAAAGAGTTATTAGACCTGCAAAAGGCCGGCCTTTTGGGTTCTTGCCAGCTGGGTTTATCTTAGTGGTAAAAACATTGCGTGTAGGGGGATCTCGTAGCCACGTTTCTTGTAAACATATGATGAATACATTCTCCAAAGGTTCGTGGAATGTATTAAATAAATGCGTGAATCCTCTCGTATTCCATGACAGTAGAATTAGCTCTTGTTGTTTGGCGTTAGGTCATTGCTATTTAGATGGTCCGTTTGGAAATCTTTTCGCGTTGTTAGCTCTTCTTTCAAATGACTGATGCGTGGCAGCGTCTAGAATATCGGGAGATGAAGCTAGAGACTGACGCAGGGCTGCTCACTTGGCGGCTCCATGGCTTACTTCATGGTCAAGATTTGTCTCAGAGGATGAAATAGATCTCGGGGCAGGTGGCTCGAGAGTAAGATCAAAACCAAAGACCAAAAGATCTTCATTTGCTTGAAGTAGCATGTTTTTTACAGCCGCTGAAGAAATGTGAAGAAGGACTTGGTCGGAAGACGTTTCAGTAATATATTTCACAATTTTAATATCATCTGATGAGATTGCTCGCAATGGTGGAATACAAGCAAGCAATTTTAGGATATTTCCTCTGTTTAAATTGACTTTGTTGCCATCTGAGTGGATGTTTTGGAGACAGAGTTTCCACTTGCATGTTTGAGTCTCAAGGTTTCCGGGTCCGGAGACTCGCTGAGCTAGAGGCAAACGCGATTTTAGCTGATTCAACGTTTGTTTAGGATTTAGCCTCGAGCTTAGCGCTTGTTGAGGAGGCCTTTTCGTCATGGGAGAAAATTGTCGATCGTTGGATCTTGCCTGCGGTATCCTCAAAATTTTGTTTGCCTCTAGATTCCTCATCGTTGAAGACCTAGTTGATTTTGCGGCTTGGGCTTCAATAGAGACAGTGGTGGAATTCTCAGGATCAGCTGAGTAAGTTGATAAATTGCATAAGTCCACAGAGGGATCAGAAATGCCATTATCAGAGGAAGAGTCATTGGATGCTATACGCCGGCGTTTTGCCGAGATCTTTGAAGGAATCAGTGTGGCACCTGTCGATCTTACTGGAGCATTGCTGGCAATGCTCTTCGCAGTAGTTGTATGAGTTGATTGAGTGAACAAGCTTGTCTTCTTCGGAGTTGTTATGTTTCTTATGAATTTTTTTACCTTTTGTTGTATTTGTTTCGGTGGAGTACTTTTTTTTTTGGATTGCTGTGCTTGTTTTCCAGATAACTTTTTCAGTTTACTTTCAAGGGTTGTAATGATTGTTTTTGCCGGACCTTTGAATATGTTGAATGAATTCACTGACGTGGAGGTTTGAGCTGGTGCGCTTCCTGTAAGCGGAATTGCATTTAATGCGAGACTGCTCGCTTGAGGGACTGGACCTTGCATATTCTGGTTTGGATCTCGAGCCTCGTGAGAGGGAGCCAACAGGCTCAGTGGTGGATCAGGCTGTGAAGGTTCATTAGGAGCTGTCAGAGATGTAGTTATAGGTTGAGAATGAGGAGATCCAGGTGAAATGTCTCGTGTCTTTGGGCCGCCCTGTGCGGGGATGGTTGTATTTTTTCGCATCCATTTCAGAGTCCAGGAGGCCCTCCATTAAGGCGTCGTTTTGGCAGTGATGCCGTGCAGCTAGATCGCTCAGCCTGTCTTGCCATCTCACCGCATTTTCAGCATTAGTTGTTATTTGAACTTGAAGAAAACTCGAAAAGTGTTCTAATTTGTCAATTTTAGACATTAAATTGGAAATGGCAGCACCTTGATCACTTATAGTTCCAATCAGTGATTCAAACATTTTTGTGAATGGTGCTAGGGCAACAGCGGAGGTGGCTAGCACATTGTTATGTATCTGAGAAAGCACTTCAGATGAAATGCCAAACGATTGATGTGCAAAATTATGGAGTGACGAAGAGCAAGCCGAATTGTCCAGATTGCAATGCGGATTGAAGGTGGAACATTTATTTGCAAAATTTCATTGGATGAGCTTCTTCGCCGAACTGAGGTTGCATAGGGTGTGTAGTACTCGCATTCAGCGTTGGATTTTCGTGCAAGGGAAGTATGATGGAAGTGCGTTTTGCCTTGAGCTCAGCAACTCTTTGCAGGCGACTAGCACAAGCAATCGCGCTTCGATCGAGGTCAGTGGGGAGAGGATTGGATTTTGGTGCTAAGAGTTGAGGAGTACTTGAAGGATTGGCATCAGTGAACTGTTCATTTATACTCGACATAGAGGGTCGCCCAACATCAGGTGCTTGGCAGGCCAAAGCACTGTCGTTCTCAGGTTCAGTACATTCAAGTGCTGCTCCTGAAGTAGCTCGACCTGCTGGTTTTAATATGGTGAAATCAATTAGAGAGCAAGTTTGATTGGTTGAAAGTAGAGAACAGGAATATTAACAGGGGGCCTCAATACATTTTTGGTGTTGACCAAGCCAATCTGTAGACAACGCGGCTGAGCCGGGAAACAACTAGAGGTTTTCTCCTGTGGCAGAGTGTCTTTGGCAGTAAGAGGACAGGTCGACGCCATAGTAGGCATAGATAGTCGTTTGTTATTCAGAGCTTGTTTGGAACTCAAGTTATTCGTCGGGAGGTTTTCCACTCCTAGATTTGAGATTTGTAGCAGTTCTTCATTAGTCACTAAGTGTGATGGGAGACCTTTTTCTGTCCAAAAATCAGCAACATTTGTAGAATTACTGTTCTGAAAGGGCGCATTGGCCGTAGAGACCGATTTCATCGGTCGTGATGTGACAGACGCTTTAGCGTCAGACCGAAGCATTGGAATGGCAGCTGAAATGCTGGATGAATTCAGCAGATCCACGTTGGCCGCTCAGTGTGCTAACAAGTCAGTTTCGCTGGCAGGCGTGCTTACAGAAAGTTCTCCGTTAGAAGCTGGATTGCATTTGAGATTGATAGCAGGGATGCCTAGTGAGCGAGAGTTGTCCAATTGGGCTGCTAGGGCTTCCGATGAAACAATAGGCAGCACAGATGGATTTGAGTCATCAGCTGGCACGCATCGCTCATCGAGGGACGACGATGCTGGGGGCGGTAGAGAACTGGTGCCCGCTGTTGTTATTGGGCTTGTTAGTGTTAATGAGCTATTTGCAGCCATATGCGCGCGACCAGTTGTTTTGCTTACCTTAGCCCCGGCGACAGCTTTCATCCTGGACCAAGGGTTTGTCGAGCGCCGTTGCAGTGAAGATTTTTTCCGGGTTTGTGGGCCGTCTGCCAGTAGGGTCATTGTTTACGTCGCCGCGGCCAAAAGGAGCACAATCAAATGGAGAGAGCAAGGGAGCGGACTGGGACTCTGCTCCTTGACCCGCTAGCTCTTTGTCTAATTGAGGTGACACAGCTCCTCAGAAGAGCCCTACAGTCGGCAGACGGCAGAAAAGCAGCAAACAGCCAAACAGCAGGAGTCACAGCAGTTGCCCTTTACGCGGCCGGGCTACAGGCCGCAAGGGTTACTGGGCTCCTGTTTTGAATCCTCACTTCCTGGAATGGGCGGAGCTCAAAAGTGGGCGGGGCTTCAACCCGCGTTGCAGCGGTTCTCTCTCTCGCGAACAGCTGGCCTTACACAGAGCAAGGGGCGCGAGGGGAACACGCTGTGATGAAATGTATGTAATTGGGAATAATCCAACAGCAGCACAGCCAAACAGCAGGAGTCACAGCAGTCGCCCTTTACGCGGCCGGGCTTCACCATTTTAAAAATGCAGGAAATGTGGCGAGCGGAGATGGGTGACCAGTGCGACCGATCAGTTCCTCTGTTCTATTTTGTTATTAAGTGGGGATTGCCCAAGGAAGTTCAGAAAGCGCTTGACAAGATAGTGAGCATAGAGGCGAAGGAGTGGGCCGAGATTCAGCCTATAATGATACACCATTACAAAAGTATTAAATAACGAGAAAAGAAAACAGCTCAAAGGTTGCAGGCAGAGCAAGCAAAACTAGTAAACAAAAGGTTAGCTAAAATAGCAGTAGAATGGGCGGTGATGGCGAACACTGAGACAAATTCAGTGGAGTAGGCTGCAGCTCAAGCAGATGTAAGGATAGCAGCGCTTTGGCCAGGCGGAGCACAGGGGCATTGGGGTGGCAGACCCCTGTATCAGTATCCTGAGTGGCACCAAGGAGGTCAGCAGCAGAGGTGAAGAGGGTTTCAAGGGAACAGAGGGGACTGAGGGGGGTTCGGTGAAATGGGACACAGAGGTGGTATGGGACCGTCTCAGTGTTAGAGCTGCGGGAAGTGGTGACATTTTGCAAGAGAGGGTGGAAGCAGGCAGGGGGCGGGTTATAACGCATACAATCAACCTGCCCCGGCACTACCACAGCCATCCAGGTTCACCTCCTTACATTATGAAATACATCAGGCCTACACCCAGTTGCCACCAAACCCCTCACACATGCAAGCCCAAGCACTGTCTAATATGCAACCGCAGGCAGCCCAGCAGAACACCTTGTATGGAGGCCAAATGCCCACACCCAATGCAGTACCCAATGGAACGGTAGCACCTTACCGAGGGCTCAGTGTCATGGGAGGACAACCCTTCATGGGTCCAGGTACGAATACATACCCTGATTAGGACAGCCCACAGAAAGCTCTTGCATGCTCAGTTCTGTCCATGACTACACACCCTGACGAGGAACCCTTGGTGGGTGCTGAGATAGGTAATAAGCAATTAATCTTTATAGTGACACAGGTGCCACTAAATCATGCATCAGTGAAGGAGACTTTCCATTATCAGGTGAAACTCTTGACATGCAAGTATTCTTTTGGTCTATCGCAACGGTTCCCTACACAGAAGAGGTAGCTATCAAAATAGGAGGAAAAGTGGTGCGTGCACCTTTACTGTATTCTGAGTCCTCCCCAGGTCATTTGTTGGGATGAGATTTGTTGAGCAAACTGAACATGACCATTTCCTTCACAGACCGTCGGGTGGTATGTGCCAACCCAGGCATGTGTGTCTTTAGGGCCATGGTCATCATATGGGCCAGAGGAGGGGAGGTGGTGTTTCGCAGCATCCCCGTGGACCCGGACATGTTTGTGTACGAGATTACATTATTGCATGATGCACTGCCCCAGATTGGCAAGGCTTGTTGGCGGGTACCATCAGATTTCATATTCCGACCCGTGGTAACCCCAGCGCTTGTGGCAGGTACAATACTTTCCCTAGATATACAGGGTCTGGTTGTGTCGACTGAAAGGATTGGTGTGGTGGGCACAGACTCTAATGGGTTTGAGTGGCACACTGTAAGGTGCCACTCAAGGAAGTGACAGATGCAGAATTGTTTGAGTATAGGGATGACGGTGGAGAAATTGTGTTAACAATCTGTATTCCTTGTGACATTATGGCACAATACCAGAAAGTACGATGTTCCTTGATGGCCCTTTTTCGCCCCGCTCCTTTTTACTTAGAGTGACTTGGAGCAAGTACTATAAAGATTATGGACCACTAACACCCACGATGTAGGGCTCTTGCAGGGGGTGGCACCGGTCCCAATAACACTCAAACCATGTGCAGTGTTGCCCCAAGCTAAACAGTACCCGCTGTACAAAGCGGCGGAGGAGGCCATACGGGTCATCATTGTGGCACTCCTGAATCAGGGAATAATAGTGCCCTCTGCCTCCCCATGCAACACAGTGATCTATCCGATACAAAAGGCAAAAGGGGGAGTTGGAGGATGATTCGGGACCTTTGTCCTCTAATCAACATTGTCCAGGCAGAATTTCCTGTAGTTTCAAACCCTGCAACAATTCTATGTAGCATTCCCAAGGAGATGACCACTTTGCTTTGGTAGATCTTAAAAATGCCTTCTTCTCCATACTGCTGCGCACCGATTCGCAGTACCTCTCTAGTGTTTATGCATAGGGGAATGTGTTTTGAGCACACAAGATTGCCTCAGGGGTACTGTGGGTCCCCCAGCATCTTTAACGGGATCTTACAAGCGGTACAAGGTAGACAAGGGGAAGTAGCAATATTGTCTCTAAGAAGTGCTTTATTTAGGGAAGCTGATATCTGTTTATGGGAAGAAAATTATACCAGATGTGCCGCCACAGTGTACAGCACTCCCCAGCCCAAAACTGTCAAAGAGATGCAGACATTTCTAGGGTTGTGTAATCACTTTAGGGCATGGATTCTAGACTATGCTGCCCCTACACTAGTACGCTAGGCCCCTGACAAGGCCTTAAAGAGGCTCAAAAGAATGACCGAAAGATTGCATGGATGGAAGGACATGCTAACCAGCTTTAATGCCCTGAAAGAAGTGATCTCCACTGCCCCAGTGCTAGCTACCCCTGATTACACACAAGAGTTTTATCTATTTTCCCATTCAAATGGCCAATTGATGACCGCAGTACTGACACAAAAAAGCATGATGGGCCACAAGCCACTGGCCTACTACAGTGGACTGTGAGATTCTGTGATGCAGGGCCATTTCCCATGCAAACAAGCACTCGCTGCAGCTACATTTGCGATTGAGAAGAGCTCCACAATTGTGATTGGGTGCTCTGTTACACTGTATGTGGAGCATGCAGTGTTCGCCATTTTGGAGCTCTCCAAACGCCATCTTGAAGCATTCCAAATCAACGTTAACTGTACAGCGGGCATCCGCCTATGAGATCATCCTGTCTAGCCTGAATATCCATATAGTAAGGTGCAAAACTGTGAATCCCGCCACCTTTTTGACAGAGCAATGTGCTGAGGAAGACTTGCCATGCGCCATGTATGACTGTGTGACATTTGAGGGGGAGGAAGACGACATCCCAAAAGCGAGGGACAGCCCACTCGAGGAGGGGGGTACTATCGAGTAACGACACAGGTTTGTGGCATACTGGGGCGGCAGTGGTCTGCCTAGTAGACGGGGTGTATGAGGTGTTGGTGCAAAAAAAGCATACCCATGCACTATTCAGCCAAAGTGTCATGCACCCAGGACATTGGCGCTTGTGGCAGTGGTGGCGGTTGCCCTACTATTGAATGCACCTCCACGTTGTTTTGTGACATGGAGGCAGCGTTCTAGTGCTCTCCCATCATGGCCGCTGCTGGGAGGTACTTATTCCAGGTACTCCCAGCGGACGGCGCGTTGCAACCATTTGGCTAAGTTTCTCCTGTCTCGGTTTACATGCTCCCAGTTTTCCTCTTTGTGTTCCACACCAGAACGTTTTTTTCTCTTCTCTGCTTATCGGCCTCTGCAGTATCTCTTGTTGTGATTTTGCGGGTTTGCTTGCCCTGCCTCCACCTTCTCTCCCTTTGCCGGTTTGCGCTTCCGCGTACATGGTTGTTTTCTCACGGGACCTCCCGCTTGCTTACATTTTCTTCTGCCTTTCTCACCTGCCGGTTCTTTGGCCTCTTCTTTGCCCTGGGTTCTGGCCATTCACGGCCCTCTTTTGGGGGCTCCTCTTTATCCTTTCTGCTCTCCCGTGGAGTCTTGGCTCTGCGACTCCTGTCACGGGCACGCCTCCCCCTTTGCTGCTACTTGGATTCCTTCGTCTCCTACCTACGGAGCTTCCTTGGAGTCCCTGCGATAAACTGCCTCAATCCCTCTGGACACGTTATTGCTGGAGCCCTCATACTAACCCGGACCTGTGGATTTCCTGATTTTCAGCCGTACAGATTTTTAACCATTCTTCACAGTCATACAGACAGTGTTTTTTCTGCCGTCCAGGCTTTTCCCCCGCATACAGCCTTCTCCGCGCAGGGGCCACAGGGCTGCAGCCCACAGGCGGCCACTGTGGCTTCTACCCGGGGCAGGCCCATTTCTCGCAAGAAAGAAAAGGACTACCTTTCCCGGCGGTGCCTGTTACAGGGCAGCTCTGAGTCAAGTACTTCAGGTGAGGAGGGAGCTGAAGGTAGTGGGTCAGGGGAGAACAAGCAGGAATTGGACACAAAGCAGCGGAACTCATAGTATTTATTGTGGTGCTTCTGGCATCTCAGGGGTGCTGTGTCACCATCTATTCTGATTCAGCTTACGTTACCACCATGGTGCATGCAAGACTGGCACGGTGGAAGATGAGGGGTATTAGAAGAGCTGATGGGTCCCCGGTACAACATGCAGCACTGTTAGATAAACTAATTGACACACTGTCCCAACCCTCCTTGACAGCGGTGATGAAATGCACCGCCCATACTAACAATACAGACAAGGTCTCACTCCGTAATGCTGCCGCAGATGTGGCGACCAAGCAAGCAGCGTATTTACTGGTGCCAAGTGTCCCTGAGTACCCAGTGGTAGCACTGAGTAGGAAACAACTGCATGACTCTTACAAGTCATTACCGAGTTTACAATTAATCGGATTGCAGGGACGAGAAAGGCTTAAAGAGGGGATGCAAGCAGTCCCCTACAGATTTATTGTGGCAACAAGAGACATTGGGAAAAGCAGTTATGCCACAAGAGTTGCTGCAGGTCGCATTCGACCAGCTGCATCATCCATCCCATGTGACAAGACAACATATTGCTGCAGATATACAGGGGGGATTGGTTTGCCCCGAATCTGCAGAAGGCAGTAACTAAAATAATAGTTCCCAATGCAAGGTCCTTCCCATTGGGAACCCAGCTCCCTATTCCTTCCCCTCACTCTGGCCTTCTTCCGCCAGAAATCCTGGAGTCATCTTTGACTTATCTATCTCCTTCCTCCCTCACACTCAGGACATTACCAAGAAGTCCCACTTTCAGCTTTTCCTTCTCAAAGGAATCCTACCGTTTCTCACCTTCCCCCAGAAGCTCAATGTTTCCCGAGCCCTGGTTCTCTCTAGGCTTGACTATTGCAATAGCCTTCTCCTGAATCTACCTTCTTCCACTCTGCGACCCCTCCAGCTAATCCAGAATAGGACAGCCAGGACTTATCCTTGGCCTCAATCCCAGGGACTACATCTCTCCTGCCCTAAAAAGTCTTCACTGGCTCCCGGTTGCTTCATGGATTAAATTCATATCCCTCTGTATTAAATTCATATCCCTCTGTATCATCATCAAGGCTGTATGGGGCTGAGGACCACACTATCTGCAACTCTCTCTTACTAAATATTCCCCCTCTAGACCTCTGCACTCCTCTGGCACCAACTCTTTGTGTGTAAAGCATTTAGCTAAACAGAGGGAATGAGGTTGATCGCGTTCCTCACCTGGCTCCCGTCTTTGGAACAGCTTCCCCTCCCTCTTCGTCTTGAGCAGGACTTCCTTAAATTCTGGAAGCTCCTCAAGACTTTCCTCTTTACCCCCTCCTTCCTCCTTCTCTCCCTCTCTCCTCTGCTAATCTCACAGTTGCTTGTTTGGTGCTCAGGGCCCTTATGCATCCTCGGGGCCCTGACCTCCCACACCAAATTTCCCCCAGCATCTGTATATCCTCAGCACTTGCCTCTGCTCACCCTCCACCCTGGAGGCTCGCACTTACCTTACATTGCACTTCACCTGTTGCTCTACCATGAACACCCCCACACCTATCCCATTCCCCCTCCCTTCTGCACTTGCACATTCTGAACACTCACAAGGCATGGTAGGTTTGTCATCCCCCCACTGTATTTAATAATTTTTTATTTTCTCTTATGTATTTTAATTGTTTCTCATTCCCTTGTACCCTCCCTATTGCCCTGTGGGTGCTTTGAAACAGTATTTACTTCCTGTATGAGCACCTAACAAGCGAACAATAAATACAATAAATAAATAAACAGTAAACTGTATCATGTGTCAGACTTACAGTACTGGTCTTACCCTAAGAACTATCTGAGGTACACTGCCCCGCCCTACTGACCCATTCGGTGAGTTATATATCGACTACGCAGACATGGACGAAAGGTGGAACGGATCCTGCTACCTAGTAGTTTTTGTGTGTCCTTTCTCATGGTGAAGGCTGTTCCTTGTGCACACCCTGATGCAAAATGTGCAGCCAAATTATTGGTCAGAGAGGTCTTTCCTCGATGGGGCATGTGCAAAGTTTTGAGGTCAGACACTGGCATGCACTTTTTCAATGAGCTCTTCAAAGAGATCACTGCATTGTTGGGCATTAAGCATCAGATGTGTACAATTTACTACCCTCAAGCCAACGGGATTGTGGGGAGGATAAATGATCTTCTAAACAGTAAATTGTCAAAGCTTTGCACTACATTGAAAAAGAACTGGGTGCACTGCTTGCCCCTGGCTCTGTTTAGCATCCACACGCAGCCCTGTAAGGATCATCACTTATTGCCCCATGTGGTAGTTACCGGGTGACGCATGTACATGCCCCTATCTCCAATCAGGTAAGGATCTGATACTCACAGGGCTGTGGCTATTCTAGGAGAATAATTTGGGAGTTATTTGCAGGTCTTGACGAAAGCCATAAAATGTATCTCTCAACAGACTGAGGGGACCACCAGCACTGCATCTGACTCTCCAACTATGTCACCTCCCGATCCAGCTGTTGCCTGGGGATCTTATCTTTGTAAAGAACGTTGTCCATCAGTGGAGCAAGCCTAGGTACAATGGTCCCTTTGAGGACATCAATGCTACTCCTCTTGCAGTAAATGTTCATGATTTGCGATACTGGGTGCATTTATCTGATGTTCGTAAGGCACCCACGGACACACACCCTGCCCAAAAGTACAGATTAAGTGCTGCATGTAAATACTCTCCCCTGGTAATAGTTCTAAAGGAAAACATGTAGCTGCAGAGGTACTGATGTTTCCTTCCTGACATGTTTTTAACTTTGTTTTCTTAAAAGATTCTGCAAAAAGCCTACCTCAACAAATACATAAAAATGCTACTACGCATTATTTGCACAGGAAGCTCTCCCTTATCTTTCTCTCGCTCTCACTATTTCTCTCTCTCTCTCTCTCTCTCTTTCTCTCTCTCTCTCTCACGCTATTTCTCCCTCTCTCGTATTTCTCCCTTCTATCATAGGTACACATGGTTCTAACAATTCCATTTACGAGAAGAAAAATACTAGGTTGTGTGAATACTCCTTAGTAACAGTGTATTCGTCTACACATACATGTGTGCTGCACTGTAGAGCTGGTTTATTTGTTATTTTTATGTTTGGGCTAGGCATTTATTCAGGGTATAGTTTTATATGGGGTGGGGGTAAGCAATATGAACACAACAAATGGTTCCTTAACTAATGATTGTTGTACTGCTTTTGTAAATATATCCCTATCAAACAAAGCAATTGAAATTAACAATAACAGGGTCCATGATACACAGAATAATGCATCTGTTAACAATGAACTTGTCACTCAGAAACATATAGGGATAAATTGCAAATTTGCTCATGTGATCATTGTTTCCTAATGTGTTCTCTGAAGAATAATGTCAAAGGTGCTCCTGGTTGAAGCAACCCTATTCTGCCCAGGAAGGCTCAAGTTACTAAAACAAAAGTGAATGGGTTGAGATAATAGTCTTACTCTGTAATATAAATTTAACATTTTTCCAAATATAAAAACTTCACTTTGGAAATCTTGTGATTATGATTTCATACTCCCACATGTGCTGTTTTGGGGAAAGATAAATAGAAGGGAGGAGGGTACAGAGTAAGACTATTATCTCAACCCATTCACTTTTGTTTTAGTAACTAATGTGTTCTCTAACATAATTGTACGGGGCTTACCAGAGACTTGCGATGAACCCGCGCGGGTCCAACACGTCACTGTGACTCTACGAACGCCTTGCGCAAGACTCCTAGCAAAGGGATGTACAGTCTTGCGCAGTTACCTAAAAAGGAGGCGGAACACGTGGAATGGGGAACAACAAGCGAATATGTGGGCGTAACATGGGAAGTACCACAGTAAAATCCTCGCAACGCCTATATGCGCGCTAACAACACGTATTCATGGAATCGAACAGGGCTCACTGGCATGCAGACAAAGACGTGCAAATTCAGAAACACGTCCGCCACACGAAAGCAGGTGTAAGCATCACTGTGAATGAAAACCAATGCATAAAAAGGGTGCGCGAAAAACCAACACGCGTATACAGGTACAATTAATGTACAATTTCTCGCAGCAGTGATCGTGGGACACTGCAGGAGGAGGAGGATGGCCAGGGCACGCCTTTTTCTGCCTAGGACCAGCCTTTTTGGGATACTTGATGACCAGGTCTATGTCAGGTATAGGTTTCCACCTCATATCATATCAGACCTGGTCACGGAGTGGGAAGATGACCTTACATCACCCTCCCTGTGCTCCCAAGCATTGAGCCCCTTGGAAAAGCTGCTCATTGTACTGCATTTTTTGGCCACTGGTTCATGTCAGTGGACAACTGCCATAGTCAGGGGCATGTCACAGCCCACGCAGTCATGCCTACTACACCAGGTGTTGGCAATCATGACTGCACGCCCCTCAGTCCGCAGGCATATATACATGCCCAGAACACCGGACAGAAAGGCAGGCCGTGGTCCTGGACTTTTACATCGTGGCGCACTTCCCTAAAGTGCTTGGTGCCAGGGCCACCTAGGGCCACAGAGCACATATATCGCAATCGCAAGCACTGGCATTACATCAACGTGCAGGTTGTATGTGATGCCAAGGGAATCATTA
Organism: Ambystoma mexicanum; assembly: GCF_040938575.1. Taxonomy (NCBI): domain Eukaryota; kingdom Metazoa; phylum Chordata; class Amphibia; order Caudata; family Ambystomatidae; genus Ambystoma; species Ambystoma mexicanum. The sequence continues at coordinate 1,570,486,465 of NC_090932.1, forward strand.
CTTCTGTATATGCAAACTATCCAGGGTCCACCCATGAAAGTTTCATATTTATTCATATATTTGAGGGCCCTGATGGTCCCCCATACCCGTTGTGCCCCCTCACCGCTCCAAAGCAGTACTCCGCTCCACTTCCTCCTTCGACCCTCCTCCTGCCTCCTGACCGGCCCCCGTGACATGATTGGCTGAATTCAACAGTGGTACTAAGGCCCTTTGCCCGCACTGCTCTCTGCTTGCATGCCTTCCATCACGATGCAGCAGGTGAGTGTACACCTCATCCGACCCCCAAGGCCTGTTTATTTATATATTTGTGGGATCTGATGGCTGAATTCAACTGTGGTGCTGAAGTGGGAGGAGCCTACGGGTCAGACTAATGCTCATAGCTGAACCTCCCAGGGCAGTCCTCTGCCCGGAAGCCCCTTAGGCTAAGGGCCCCAAGGCAAATGGTGGCGCCAACAGAGGCGGCTCCACAAAGTGTCTGCAGGTGTCTGCAGGGGAAGCCAGCAGTTAACAGACACCAACAAAAACTGTAAGTGTGGCATGAGTGGGGTGTAGAGCAATTACTCTACACTAGAAAGCCCACACCACTCTACCTTACCTTTCCATAACATAGACTGCCATAGACCTACACCATGCATACTTAGAAAGATTTGTGGCCACTAGCCTGAATTTATCCATAACAGTATTGGAAATGTTGCCTTGAATTGCATCCTAACATACTAGTCAATGTTAACAAGTGTCACACCTGGAGGGAATTGTGGACTCTATCCTGCGTCGCATCTAGATAGGTTCGTGAATATCGGCATCTGCCTCACTTCGATGAAATTAGGAAAGTTAGCATGTACCACACTTGATAGAACCCTGATAGAAACGATAGAAATGTGACTGTTAGCATGGGTCACACTCACAAAGAATTATGAAGATTACCAAACGCAACACTTAAAAGGAATTGAGAATGTTAGCATGTCCCACACTTAGAATTGAGAACATTAGCCTGGCCGTATCTAGATAGGATTGTGAATGTTAGCACATGCCACACCTGGATGGAAATTGGATGTTAGCATGTGCCACACTTAGAATTGAGAACATTAGCCTGCACCATATCTAAATAGGTTTGTGAATGTTAACACATGCCACAACTAAATGGAACTTGAATGTTAGCATATGCCACACTTAGAAATGAGAACATTAGTCTGCACCGTATCTAGATAATATTGTGAATGGTAGCAGCCGCTACACTTCACTACGCCTGTGAAGGTTAGCAAGTGCCACACTTAGAGGGAATTATGTAGGTCAGCAAATACTACACTTAGACAGAACTGTGAATATTAGCATGTTAAATGTCATATAACCCACTAACCAATATAAGCTCAAACTCTCTGCATACTTATCTCACTCAAAAAACTCACACAACCATCTCTCGCACAACAAGCTGCACGCACTTCAGCACACCAACAACAACACGTAAGCCGCACCAACAGTACACGCGGACTGATACCGATCCAATACTTGCACCAAACCTCAGCACCCGGTGTCTACCGAGTTGAAGCCGCCAACAGTACACCACTCCTCTCACTATCATACTCCCTCTTCACCTTACTAACCCATCCCACCTTCTCGTTTACAGATTCGCCAGAGCACCTGGGGACCAATTCCGTTGGTGACGGTGTGCGGTACAAATACCTTTAACATAACATAACATATTCATAATGTCACCCCTACACCGGGCCCTGGAAGGTGGGAGGCATGGCAACAAATGGCTCATTGATGAGTAGAAATGACCCTGCAAATGCATGCATGTCACAGACAAAAGCACATCACTGACAAACATTGTCACCTCTACAAGGGACAGTGCCTACCCTCTGAGCACCTACATGATGACGCCAATACAGAATACCGCCACACCACCCCAGGTAAGATACAACGCAGCCCATACTGCAACTCGGGCCATAGTGGAGCACACATTCGGAGTGCTCAAGTCACGCTTCCGCTCCCTTGACCACTCTGGTGGTGAGCTACTATATGCACCACCAGTAGTGTGCAGGATCATTGTGGCAGCATGTGTCCCGCACAATGTTGCAACACAGCGTGGTGTACCGTTGGACATGGTGTTGCCCTCACATCCCCAACCACATGCACAGTGGCTGCGCATGCTCGGGGAAAGGGTATGTGGCGAGGCTGCCTCTACCCAGCTTGTGGCTACATTTTTCACCTAAAATCCAACCCCTGCAGAGTGCACACAGCCCTGGCACATTCCAGGTGCCATTCAATGATGACAAAGGGACAATCATCTGTCCCAACCTTACCACCCTAACAATGTCTGTCCTCGGAAGTGCTACAAGTCCTTAGAACTTAAACTAATTCAATCCGGTGTGTACACAAGGAACATATGGAAGATGGAGTATTCCACTAACACCATGCCAAAGTACACATCTAAATGCCGATATGTCACATAAACCCCCCCCACATGTCATGTTAAATGGTTTGCAGACCATGCTACAGCATGCAATGTCAAAAGACATAAATAAATGGCCAACACATAACACTACTGTCACAAAGCGCTCAACGATGAATGGAACAAGTACAGAAATAACGCACGCTCACACATCAAAATAATAATGCAGACAGGAACATCAATTGCCCACTACAACATACCAGAAACACTGTACCCAATAGTTATTCTGTCTGACAGTGACTCATCATATTTGCACAAGTGCACAGAGTACCCTTGTAGTTTGTGTGCGGCTCTGCTAATTAAAAGGGGCAGGAAAGCGCATACAGCAGGAAGGCAAACAATACTGTAGATGGGTAAGTTAATTCATAAAGTTGGGACAGGAACAAAGGATGGATCTCAATGTCCAACAACAAAGGGGATGGTACCCATGCAGTGGACAAACATTGATGAATCCCACTAGGGGTGTATAGACAGGTTGGACTTCAGACTGGCCACAGATTTAATGGAAGCCCAATGCCTCTGTGTAAGTTACTTTTACACGCAGCACTCCTTGCAACACCATGGAAAGGGGAAGCAGGAGTGGCTTCTGTGTCTGGACCCTGAGGCACAAACAAGGACTGTACTCACACGAGACAAGCCGGTATGGGTCCAGCCGGAACCTACAGTGGATGCCCTTCGATGGAACAGAATGCAACACACTGTCACATAAATTCACAATAGACCACAGGTAAGCCAAGGGAAGGGAAGGAGCACAGATGACCTGCTGGGATCCCCAGCAGTTTAACTATGAACAAAGGACCAACATATGCCCAAGTGAGGACACAGGAATGGCAGATAAAATAAACAGGGTAAAATAGGCAGTAACGTCACCAAGGTCCAAGTCATCACCTACATGTGTGGATGTTGAGAAAAGAAAACCCTTCCATGGGTTCATGGGCCGCATGGCCATCAAAGTGAGGGAGGACTGTTGCTGCTGTCGCCACCTTCCTGTGTAGCATGTGAAGGTGGTATTGGTAAGGCAAGTTCAACACGCATAGCCCTGGCCTGGTCATCCATGGCACCGGCCATGCAGGACTGCGATGAATGCATCTTCAACTTGATGCCTCTGAGGTCCGCATTTGACACCTCACGGGATTCACAGAGTTCCTCAGAGATGGTACGAGTCAACAGTTGCATCTGCTGTTCAAACGGTGCACTGTGGGCTGCCTCTAGCACGTCCAGTGTAGCTCTGAGGGCCAGAAGCTCTTGCCTCAGGGCGTCTATGTGGGCCCAACCCTCTGCAATCAGGGATGCCTGCAGAGACCTCAGTTCCGCCCGTTGGCTCCTGTTGCTGGCCTCCATGTGCAGCCTGTGTGAGCGGCATGCGGACTGCAATGCCTGCAGCTGGGGCCCTTCCTGTGTTGCTGGGGTTAGCATGGAATTGGCCACCCTATCCATGGCCTGAGCCAACATCTCGTAGGAAGCACCCTGTTGTTGTGCAACTGTATACATGGACTGCTCCCACACTGTATCATCAGCTGCTACACTGCCACCGCGTGTGCGGGCCCCAAGCCTGCCTGACCCAAGGGAGCATGACCCTTGATGTGATTTTGCTCTCTGTGGCTGCAGGACTGCATCCCTCCGTTGCTCAGCTGTCCCAGGACCAGGACACAATACTGTGGAGCATGACCCTGCAGCCGTAACCACCACAGATGGATGTGTCAACACTGACTGGCCCTGTGAGGGGACATGCCCCCCTGCAGATGCTGGGGCTACAGCAGCACCAACACTTGATGCCCTCACCTGCGACAGCATCGAGGAATCCACATCCGATTCACCACCAGAGCTACAGGTGTCATCAGAGGTGGACTCATACTGAGTCAGACCCGGGATGGACTGTAGCACCAGTGAATTATCATGGGCTGCCACACCACGTCCTCCACTGCTGCTCCATGGCGGCTCAGTATCCATTTCCTCTTCAACCTCCTCCTCTGCATCCAGTGCCTCATCACCTGCACATGGACATAGAAAAACATTAAAAAAACATAAAGAGCCATGTAAATAGCATAGACCACACACATAGGTATCACAATGTTGTCCTGCAACACATAAACATGCTATGTCATTCATGGCACAAAGTCCTGTATGTTGGCAGTGTTAATGGAAGGTATGGGTAGCATGAAACCAGCCCTGGACATGTGTGGAAAGGCTTAACACCACATGGAGTGCATGGTGCATAGCACCTGCTTCACACACAAGCATCTGACAGGCATAGTTGAGTCACTAACAATGCAAATACACAGATGCCATGTAGCATAGCCATGCCTGAACTGTCAAATAGCATGAGATGGTACTTGCTCACTACTGTCCTAGAGCCATGTTCAATGTATTTGACATGACATGACATGTAATTCACAAAGTGCAAACACACAAATGTCACAAGGTGCGACAATGCAAGGGAGGTGGAATAGATTGAAGCCAGACACACCAATCCCATGAGGGCAGGTGACATTGAAATCACGCAAGTGAAGAGACAGGGTGAAGGGGACACCTGGGGGTGGAAGTGGGAGGGGGCAGTTCATACATGGGAACGGCATCAAATAAAAATATAACAACATAACCAGTAATTGAAATGCGGCGGGCTGGTGGTAGTGGAAGGCTAAGTGCGGACATCAGGTGTAAAGTGCTGGTAGTGGTTTGTAGGGATACAGTAAACAGCCCCCAAGTGCGGGGGATGCCAGGGAGCCAGTGCATGGGTTAAACTGGTGGCCCAGAGGCCTGTGTCGGAGATAAGAGTGTGGCCAGGAGACCAGTGCATTCTTAAAGCCACCCAGGACTTCAGCATGGGAGAAGAGGAGAGAAAGCACAACACATTAGGAAGTATAAGATGTGCCTGCACACCCGGAGAAGGTTCACCTACAGTCCCATTGAGGCAGGGAGGCTGTACCAGAGGGAGGTCCCAGCCGAAGTAAGACATCAACCATCAAGTGTTTGCTAGGAGAAGCAACTGACCTTGAGGGAGTAAGAGAGGGATGATTTAAGACCATGAGAAGGAAGATTAAGTTTAATGAATTGTGGCCCCAGGACCCATAAGGCCTTGTGGACAATGCACAGGGTTTTGAACTGAACAGTCGTAGCCACTGGGAGCCAGTGCCATGATCACAGTCCTGGGGAGATACAATACCTGGCCCCAAGACAAAAGGACAATTCTCACAGTCCTGTTCTGGATGAGTTGCAGAGGGAAGACAGTAGAAGCAATCAATTCATGGAAGAGGCTGTTGCAGTAGCCCAGCATAGGAATGATCAGTCCTCTGGAGACAGTGAGCTGCTAGGAGAAGTAGAGGAAAGGAAGAATACCTCTGAGGAGATGCAGCTGTTAGTGTGACCTCTCAGAGACTTCAGAGATGTGAGGAGAGAAGGAGAGTGTGTAGTGGAAGATTATCACAAGCTATCGGGCATCACAGGTTGGAGCAGGAAGAGGGCCAAGAGAGGCTGGCCAGAGAGTGACAGCAAAGGAGGGAGCAGGTGTGGTGATGAGGATTGTGACGGTGTGCAGCACCTCGTTTGTATGCAGTTGTATGTGTGCCGTGCCTTGGGTTTGAGCCTGTTCCGCTACTGCACGCTTCGCCTCCTTTGAAGGTCGTGCAGACCCTGTGTGGCTGGGACCACTCGGGTCAGAAGGTGCTGGAGCACTGGTGGACTGGGCTATGGCATCACCCACTGATGTTGGGACAGTAGGTGCCTTTGCAGGTAGCCATAACTGGACGCTGGTGCTAGGTCCTTTCACTGCACGTCCCCTCCCCTTGGACGCAACGACGACATCTGCCCCTGCATCTCGGTGGACCTGGGCCATGACCACTACAGACCAGGCTGGGGGACCCTGAGCCTGGGTGGTGGGGACTGCAGCTGCCCCTGCAGCTTCCTGACCCAGGCTGGTGAGGACAACAGATGACCCTGCAGCTCATCCCCCTCCCACCTGGTGCTGGTGCCAGGTCCTTTCACTGCACGTCTCTTGCCCTTTGATGCATGGATAACATCTGCCCCTGCGTCTCTCTGGATCTGGGCTGTGACCACTACAGCCATGGCTGGAGGACCCTCAGCCTGGGTGGTAGGGACTGCAGCTGCCCCTGCAGCTTCGTGACCCTGGGTGCTCGTGCCAGTTCCTTTCACTGCACGTCCCTTGCCCTTTGACGCATGGACATCTGCTCCTGCGTTTCTGTGGAACTGGGCTGTGACTACGACAGACATGGCTGGTGGTCCCTGAGCCTGAGTGGTGAGGACTGCAGCTGCCCCTGCAGCTCCCGGACCCTGGGTGCAGGGGACGTCAGCATTAGCTGCATCTTGCTGACCCTGTTGGGTGGGGGCATAGCTCTCCCTGCACCTCCATGACCCCGGCCACTTGGGCCACCTCGCCCACCCTTCCGACTTGTTGCCCTCCCACTCATGGCACAGATGGATTAGTGCAATGGGAAGCGCAGCTATTAATTGTCCTGGGCAATTTGAGTGAGGGGGCATTGTACGTGATGTAAAACATACCAGTGTGCTCCAGCAAGGCTCAATGTAACCCCAGAGGATAAAAAACGGGATGCGTGACGCACAGGCACCCCAAAAATGTAAAATACGTGTACGTGACCCCTCAGTAGCTCACCTGAAAAGAATAAACATTGTTTAGTATGCTGTGGCACCCAGCAACACAAAAAATGTGTATGCGAAGGACACGTAAGGTACTGTGATGTTAAGAATGGGGGTACGCGACACACAGGGGCACCCAGAGTATGAATAATGTGTAAGCGACTCATCATTAGGCTCCAAAAATAGGGAAAAGTACACACGCGTGTGCACGGAGGCCAATCCCCCACCAAAACAAGAAGCTCACACTGTCGCAGTAGTGAACAGATCACACGGCACTCCGTTTATCTACGAAGTCCACAAGTCTGTCCGCTCTAACTCGCACAAGCGTGTGATGTTCTCCTACACACTTGTTTATCCCGATTCTGAATGCGAATGCCCAACGTGCAGCGCATGTCACGTAATGTATGCGATTAGGCCATTTCCTCTAATTTCGCGCTAATGTGCTGTTTCCGCCCGACACTCTGTTTCCGGCTGCCCTCATGCAAGTAACACGGAAGACCCACGCTCCTGCCTAAAAGCCAATTTACATTTCTCCTACTGCTCCGAGCTGCCTAATAAGAGCCATCTGCTGCTGCCTGCCCACTGTGTGTGCCTGCTGCCCACGTGCCCTGCAATTTGAGTGCCTGCTGTACAGCCATTGCCAGTGCTCCTGTCGTCGGCCCTGTGACCACCTTTGCTGATCCAGAAGACTCCCAACGTGCCAGAACACTGCTCCACAGCCCCGCCCCAGGGGCACCTTGCCCACCCACACCTGCCTCAGGGGATGCCATGTCTAGACAAACATCTTTTGAGGCAAGTGGCAACCCCACAGCAGCGAGGCAGAGGGCTGTCATCTTCACTGCCAGAGAAGTTGACATCCTGGTGGAGCACGTCCTGGGGCATTATGATGCCCTCTTCCACGGACCAACACAAGTCGGCAAGTAAGGACGGAAGATTATGTCTGTGGGACCAGATTGTGGGTGCCATCAACACAGAGTGGGTCTCCCCCCGGGACTACCACCACCCGCAAAAGCGCTGGGAGGACCTGAAATCCAAGACCCACAACAAAGCCCAGCGCTTCCTCCAGACTGGTGTCAACCGAGGGGGGCGCCTCGGCAGGTTGAACACCACAGACATGCTGGTCCTGGAGACGTTTTACCTGGCACTGCATGCCCAGTCATCGATTTGCACTACCGTCTGGAGTTGACTGGTAAGTGTCCATGTGTTGCTGGCCTCCACAGTGCATGTGCATGTTGATGTGTGGTGGGAGTGTGCATCTTGGCCTTACGTCAGGTATGCCTCTTGTACGGATGTCTGTGTGCATGTCCCAGAGAGTGCTGCATATGTGTTAATTGAAGCATGTGTGATTCCTATGGTGTTACTTTTGCAATGTGTATTGTGATGCAGCATATTACGACGTGTACGTGGTTTCTTACATGTATCTGAAACGTGCCTGTTTGAGAGGTATGATACATGGGTGTTGTCAACATCATGAACAGACATGGTGTACATGTGTATGTGTCTGAGATGTGGCTCCTGGATGGGTGCAACTGGTGCATTTGAATGTATGCGCTACTCTTGTTGCCTGATTGACGTTGAGGGGACTGTGATGTGATAGCTCAGTGCACTGCTTCCGGACTGTCAGGTGATGTGTGTGCATAACATGTGTATGTCCCATGATGCATGTGTGTGTAGCATGCCCAATTAGTAGGTGGTGACAGTGCCATGTCTAAGGATGTGATTGTTGTGAAAGACAGACATGTCTGTGCATGTATGTACATTGTATGTACCTGTGTGTTGTGGAGGGTGATGATGGTTGTGACATTTGGCAGTGTACTTCATGTGCATAAACACACATAGGTACAGTACCCTGATGTTTGTGTTCTATGTCTTCTTATCCACATCGGCATTGGAAGAAGAGGGTGGAGAAGGTGCTGTGGAGCAAGGCAGCAGGGATGCCTCCACCGGGCAGAGATGCAAGGCCCAGTCACGCCCCCTGGCAACAACATCATCAGGGATCGAGGAGACTGGTGCCGCGTCTGAAACATCGGACGCAGTTGCTGAGGGGATGTCCAAGACGGCAAAGGTGGAAGTGGACTCCTCAGCAGCGGGGGTGGGGGAGACAGGTGAGCTCACACAGGGGCAATCCACTGCGCAGGATTCTGGGGAGGCATCCAGGTTTGGCGGGGGAGGAGGTGAAGGAGGAGGCTGCATCAGCCCAGTCCATGGGGCCCAGTGGGGGTGATGAGGTTGGAGTGACTGGTGCAGTCCAGACTCAGCGGCAGGAGGCTGTGCAGGTCGCCGTGGAGGTGCCTGTGCCTAATCCTGCCCCTGGGCCTGAGCCTGCACCAGAATGCACCTGCCGGCATGCCCCAGGCCGGACCCATCCGCAGGTGGTGGATGTTTCCACACAAACAGAAACACCAATACCTGCGGATCTCACCATTCGAGACAGGGTGGAACCACTGGTAGCCGGTATCACAAGGCACACAGGCGTCATTCGTGATGATGTGCAGGCTTTCAGTCGTGGGCTTGCACATCATCACAATGAGGTCTGTGTTCTCCAGAACTGGCTAGCTACGTTCCTGGTCTCGAATTGGGTGCGTGGGCTGGCCACTTATGCAACCCCCTCCTCGTCTTTGTTGTCTGTCCGCCAGTCGTCCTCCCTGGCGCCTTCAGGCCGAGATGCCACCAGGGCCCCCTGTGTATCTGTCTCATCCACGGTGGCCCGTCTGGTGGAGATCACATCCATGCCTGAGTTGGGAGTTGACGTTCAAACAGCCGATGTGGTCACCACGCCGATCCAGGCTATGATGGGAGCTGTGGCAATGGAGAGGGAGCAGGCACCCAGTAGCAGGGCACGGGCCAGATGCACCTGGGTTATTTTATCAGCCTGGAGGCTGGCCAGGCAATGCAGACACTGGGCAATAAGGCAGCAGCAGGCCCCGAGTAGAAGGCTTCGTGACTCAGGGCATACCATCGAAAGGGGGCAGGAATCCGGCGTCAGGCAGGACGCGAATGTGGAGCTTCGTAGAAAGACGTCTTCCGTGTTGGTGCGGTACGATATATATATATACGTTTCCATTGGTTTTATTTATTATTTGGAGATTTTGGATTTACTAATTTTTTTAACATAGTTCTTAATGTGTGGTTTTGCTTTTATTTATTTTATTATTTGGTGTGCACTTGGGAGTTTACTCCATGGTTTATTGTACATAGTTTACTTGGGTTTTCTGTTTTTGTGTTCACCATGTGGAAATGTTTTTTTGAAATCATTTTGCTGCTATTGTAAATAACTTTTATGGACATGGACATTTTTTCTTTCTTTTGATTTATTCATGTACATATTTGGCAATTTGATTTGGACATTTTTTCATTATCTTTATTTCTTCATGTACATATTTTCCAATTTGATTTGGAAATGTTTTCATTATCTTTATTTCTTCATGTACATATTTTGCAATTTGATTTACAGTGTGTATGAGCACAATACGACTGTACAATATAATTTATTTTGTTAACTCACAGTCATTGTTTCTCTGCTTTTTATTTTGCAGTATGCAGCTTTGTTAGTCAGTTTGGTGTCCCTGGTACTGACCATCGCTGATCATGTGTGTGCTTACTTGCATGCATGTGTCATGTTTGCTATCCATTTTGTGTGATGAATATACACATATGGCTGAGCAGTGGAAGAGTGTGAAGGGGGAGTTTGTGTGTGCACGGTCAAGCGGCATTTGCTTAAACATGTGCAGCATCACTGTGTAGTGGGCCTTGCTGTGTTTGAGAGGGAGGTGGGTAGGGTGACTGTGGGAGTGTTACATGTTCACGATATTTGCTTGATGCTGTGTAACACACATGTCGTGCTTTCTCCTTCACCAGCATGTGTTTGTGCAGTTATGATTGTGTCTGGTGTTGGTCTGCATCTTGAACTGGCATGCAATATTGGATTACTTTGGTTTTACACATCAGCAGACCAATGCAGCATTGTCGGTTGTAGTCGATCAGAGCTCAAGTCACTCCTCTTTGCTTGTGCTTTCTGTCCTCCTCTATCCTGCTGAACTCCTGTCTGAATCTGCACTGGTCACCTGGCTACCCTCTGACCTTGGGCCAAGGTCCCCTTGTCCGCCACTTGCACACCCGCAATGCCTCCCTGGCCTTCCCCACACTTGGACTGTTTTTTATGTATGCCAACAACCCCATACCTGCACTTGACACCTGATGTCTGCACTTAGCCTTGCAATTGCCACCAGCTGGCCGCAGTTTGATGATTTTCCTAGTTGTATTTCTTATGATGTTCTTCCCATGTACTGCACTGCCCCCTCACCCTCCGCCCTGCACTTTTCTCCTTCCCCATTTCTCATGCACTGGCGGCATCTTAATGTCACCTGGCCTACCAAGATGGTTGTCTCTGTCTTCACCCTGTTCCCCCTCCCCGGTCTCGTTGCACCTTCAGACACTTGTATATAGATGTATTATGAATGTCATGTCATTTGATATGATTTCATTTCATGTCCTTCACACATGGGAGGAACAGTGTTGTGTTTATTAGGATATCTGTTCTGGTAATGGCAGCTAATTGAGGCTTAGGCCGTGACACGTCTGGGCAGGAGCAGTGTGCAGTGTCTGTTCATGTGGCACACATTGAGGCTGCCTGTTATTCTGTCATTGTGTGACTATTTCTCCATGGGGATCATTGACATGACATTGTCACATGGCCAGCAGGGCCTCATTTTACCATTAACTTGTCAGATGTGTATTTTGGGAGATGGTTGCACACAGCAATTGTGTTTGAGCAACTGCCACACTTAAGGATCTGGCCCAGGTGTATACTTTTATTTGTGTTTGCAGGATACATTTTGCCGTGGATGTTCATGGTGGTGTCACAACACGGCAGTCAAGGTGCACGACACGCCATCGATGGAGTGATCATGTGTCACCATGTCAGCGTCCTGCATGCTGGTGATGTCCGGTCTGAAGAGGGTGCCTGCAGGTTGGGGTCACGGGTGATGGGGGCTGGGGTAGGGGTGTCCCATATGGGGAGGGCTGCCTGCAGGGCGGGGTCACGGGTGATGGGGGCTGGGGTGGGTGTGTCCCATGTGGAGAGGGCTGCCTGCATGCTGGGGTGATGGGGGCTAGGGTGTCCCATGTGGAGAGCGCTGGCTGCAGGGTGGGGTCACAGGTGATGGGGGCTGGGGTGGGGGTGTCCCATGTGGGGAGGGCTGCCTGCAGGGTGAGGTCACAGGTGATGGGGCTGGGGTGGGGGTGTCCCATGTGGAGAGGGCTGTCTGCAGGGTGGCGTCACAGTTGATGGGGTCTGGGGTAGGGGTGTCCCATGTGGGGATGGCTGCCTGCAGGGTGGTGTCACGGGTGATGGGGGCTGGGGTGGGGATGTCCCATGTGGAGAGGGCTGTCTGCATGCTGGGGTGATGGGGGCCGGGGTGTCCCATGTGGAGATGGCTGCCTGCAGGGTGGGGTCATGGGTGATGGGGCTGGGGTGTCCCATGTGGAGAGGCTGCTTGCAGGGTGGGGTCACGGGTGATGGGGGCTGGGGTGGGGGTGTCCCATGTGGGGAGGGCTGCCTGGTGGGTGCCTTTAAGGGTGGTGGGGGCTGGGGTGGGGGTGTCCCATGTGACGAGGGCTGCATTTTGGGGTGATGGGGGCTGGGGTGGGGGTGTCCCATGTGGAGAGTGCTGCCTGCATGCTGGGGTGTTTGGGGCTGGGGTGTCCCATGTGGAGAGGGCTGCCTGCAGGGTGACGTCATGGGTGATGGGGATGGGGTTTCCCATGTGGAGAGGCTGCCTGCAGTGTAGGGTCACAGGTGATGGGGGCTGGGGTGGGGTGTCCCATGTGGGGAGGGCTGCCTGCAGGGTGGGATCATGGGTGATGGGGGCTGGGATGGGGATGTCCCATGTGGAAAGGGTTGCCTACATGCTGGGGTGATGGGGGCTGCGGTGTCCCATGTGGAGATGGCTGCCTGCAGGGTGGGGTCAGGGGTGATGGGGCTGGAGTGGGTGTGTCCCATGTGGAGAGGGCTTCCTGCATGCTGGGGTGATGGGGGCTGGGGTGTCCCATGTGGAGAGGGCTGCCTGCAGGGTGGGCCACAGGTGATGGGCTGGGGTGGGGGTGTCCCATGTGGGGAGGGCTGCCTGTAGTGTGGGGTCACGGGTGATGGGGGCTGGGGTGGGGGTGTCCCATGTGGGGAGGGCTGCCTGCAGGGTGGGGTCACGGGTGATGGGGGCTGGGTGGGGATGTCCCATGTGGAGAGGGCTGCCTGCATGCTGGGGTGATAGGGGCTGGGGTGTCCCATGTGGAGATGGTTGCCTGCAGGGTGGGGTCATGGTTGATGGAGCTGGGGTGTCCCATGTGGAGAGGCTGCCTGCAGGGTGGGGTCACTGGTGATTGAGGCTGGGGTGGGGGTGTCCCATGTGGGGAGGGCTGCCTGCAGGGTGGCGTTAATGGTGATGGGGGCTGGGTGGGGGTGTCCCATGTGGAGAGGCCTGCCTGCATGCTGGGGAGATGGGGGCTGGCGTGGGGGTGTTCCTTGTGGAGAGTGCTGCCTGCATGCTGGGGTGATGGGGGCTGGGGTGTCCCATGTGGAGAGGGCTGCCTGCATGGTGACATCATGGGTGATGGGGCTGGGGTGTCCCATGTGCTGAGGCTGCATGCAGGGCTGGGTCACGGGTGATGGGGTGGGGCTGTCCCACGTGGGGAGGGCTGCCTGCAGGGTGGGGTCACAGGTGATGGGGGCTGGGGTGGGGGTCTCCCATGTGGAGAGGGCTGCCTGCAGGGTGGCATCACCGGTGATGGGGGCTGGGGTGGGGGTGTCCCATGTGGAGAGGTCTGCTTGCATGCTGGGGTGATGGGGCCTGGCGTGTCCCATGTGGAGAGGGCTGACTGCATGCTGGGGTGATGGGGGCTGGGCTGGGGGTGTCCCATGTGGAGAGGGTTGCCTGCATGCGGGGGTGATGGGGGCTGGGGTGTCCCATGTGGAGAGGGCTGCCTGCAGGGTGGGGTCATGGGTGATGGGGGCTGGGGTTGTCCCACGTGGGGAGGGCTGCCTGCAGGGTGGGGTCACGGGTGATGGAGGCTGGGGTGGGGGTGTCCCATGTGGAGAGGGCTGCCTGCAGGGTGATGTCATGGTTTATGGGGCTGGGGTTTCCCATGTGGAGAGGCTGCCTACAGGGTGGGGTCACAGGTGATGGAGGCTGGGGTGGGGGTGTCCCATGTGGGGAGGGCTGCCTGCAGGTTGGGATCATGGGTGATGGGGGCTGGGGTGGGGATGTCCCATGTGGAGAGGGTTGCCTGCATGCTGGGGTGATGGGGGCTGGGGTATCCCATGTGCAGATGGCTGCCTGCAGGGTGGGGTCATGGGTGATGGGGCCGGGGTGGGTGTGTCCCATGTGGAGAGGGCTGCCTGCATGCTGGGGTGATGGGGGCTGGGGTGTCCCATGTGGAGAGGGCTGCCTGCAGGGTGGGGTCACAGGTGATGGGCTGGGGTGGGGGTATCCCAAGTGGGGAGAGCTGCCTGCAGTGTGGGGTCATGGGTGATGGGGGCTAGGGTGGGGGTGTCCCATGTGGGGAGGGCTGCCTGCTGGGTGGGGTCACGGGTGATGGGGGCTGGGGTGGGGATATCCCATGTGGAGAGGGCTGCCTGCATGCTGGGGTGATAGGGGCTGGGGTGTCCCATGTGGAGATGGTTGCCTGCAGGGTGGGGTCATGGGTGATGGGGGCTGGGACGGGGATGTCCCATGTGGAGAGGGTTGCCTACATGCTGGGGTGATGGGGGCTGCGGTGTCCCATGTGGAGAGGGCTGCCTGCAGGGTGGGGTCACGGGTGATGGGGCTGGAGTGGGTGTGTCCCATGTGGAGAGGGCTTCCTGCATGCTGGGGTGATGGGGGCTGGGGTGTCCCATGTGGAGAGGGCTGCCTGCAGGGTGGGCCACAGGTGATGGGCTGGGGTGGGGGTGTCCCATGTGGGGAGGGCTGCCTGCAGTGTGGGGTCACGGGTGATGGGGGCTGGGGTTGGGGTGTCCCATGTGGGGAGGGCTGCCTGCAGGGTGGGGTCAGGGGTGATGGGGCAGGGTGGGGATGTCCCATGTGGAGAGGGCTGCCTGCATGCTGGGGTGATAGTGGCTGGGGTGTCCCATGTGGAGATGGTTGCCTGCAGGGTGGGGTCATGGTTGATGGAGCTGGGGTGTCCCATGTGGAGAGGCTGCCTGCAGGGTGGGGTCACTGGTGATGGAGGCTGGGGTGGGGGTGTCCCATGTGGGGAGGGCTGCCTGCAGGGTGGCGTTAATGGTGGTGGGGGCTGGGGTGGGGGTGTCCCATGTGGAGAGGCCTGCCTGCATGCTGGGGTGATGGGGGCTGGCGTGGGGGTGTCCCATGTGGAGAGTGCTGCCTGCATGCTGGGGTGATGGGGGCTGGGGTGTTCCATGTGGAGAGGGCTGCCTGCATGGTGACATCATGGGTGATGGGGCTGGGGTGTCCCACGTGGGGAGGGCTGCCTGCAGGGTGGGGTCACAGGTGATGGAGGCTGGGGTGGGGGTCTCCCATGTGGAGAGGGCTGCCTGCAGGGTGGCATCACCGGTGATGGGGGCTGGGGTGGGGGTGTCCCATGTGGAGAGGTCTGCTTGCATGCTGGGGTGATGGGGCCTGGCGTGTCCCATGTGGAGAGGGCTGACTGCATGCTGGGGTGATGGGGACTGGGCTGGGGGTGTCCCATGTGGAGAGGATTGCCTGCATGCGGGGGTGATGGGGGCTGGGGTGTCCCATGTGGAGAGGGCTGCCTGCAAGGTGGGGTCATGGGTGATGGGGGCTGGGGTTGTCCCACGTGGGGAGGGCTGCCTGCAGGGTGGGGTCACGGGTGATGTAGGCTGGGGTGGGGGTGTCCCATGTGGAGAGGGCTGCCTGCAGGGTGATGTCATGGGTTATGGGGTGGGGTGTCCCATGTGGGGAGGGCTGCCTGCAGGTTGGGATCATGGGTGATGGGGGCTGGGGTGGGGATGTCCCATGTGGAGAGGGTTGCCTGCATGCTGAGGTGATGGGGGCTGGGGTGTCCCATGTGCAGATGGCTGCCTGCAGGGTGGGGTCATGGGTGATCGGGCTGGGGTGGGTGTGTCCCATGTGGAGAGGGCTGCCTGCATGCTGGGGTGATGGGGGCTGGGGTGTCCCTTGTGGAGAGGGCTGCCTGCAGGGTGGGGTCACAGGTGATGGGCTGGGGTGGGGGTATCCCAAGTGGGGAGAGCTGCCTGCAGTGTGGGGTCATGGGTGATGGGGGCTAGGGTGGGGGTGTCCCATGTGGGGAGGGCTGCCTGATGGGTGGGGTCACGGGTGATGGGGGCTGGGGTGGGGATATCCCATGTGGAGAGGGCTGCCTGCATGCTGGGGTGATAGGGGCTGGGGTGTCCCATGTGGAGATGGTTGCCTGCAGGGTGGGGTCATGGTTGATGGTGCTGGGGTGTCCCATGTGGATAGGCTGCCTGCAGGGTGGGGTCACTGGTGATGGGGGCTGGGGTGGGGGTGTCCCATTTGGGGAGGGCTGCCTGCAGGGTGGCGTTAAGGGTGGTGGGGGTTGAGGTGGGGGTGTCCCATGTGGAGAGGCCTGCCTGCATGCTGGGGTGATAGGGGCTGGCGTGGGGGTGTCCCATGTGGAGAGTGCTGCCTGCCTGCTGGGGTAATGGGGGCTCGGGTGTCCCATGTGGAGAGGGATGCCTGCAGGGTGACATCATGGGTGATGGGGCTGGGGTGTCCCATGTGCTGAGGCTGCATGCAGGGTGGGGTCACGGGTGATGGGGTGGGGCTGTCCCACATGGGGAGGGCTGCCTGCAGGGTGGGGTCACAGGTGATGGGGGCTGGGGCGGGGGTCTCCCATGTGGAGAGGGCTGCCTGCAGGGTGGCATCACCGGTGATGGGGGCTGGGGTGGGGGTGTCCCATTTGGAGAGGTCTGCTGGCATGCTGGGTTGATGGGGCCTGGCGTGTCCCATGTTGAGAGGGCTCACTGCATGCTGGGGTGATGGGGGCTGGGCTGGGGGTTTCCCATGTGGAGAGGGTTGCCTGCATGCTGAGGTGATGGGGGCTGGGTTGTCCCATGTGGAGAGGGCTGCCTGCAGGGTGGGGTCATGGGTGATGGGGGCTGGGGTGGGGTTGTCCCACGTGGGGAGGGCTGCCTGCAGGGTGGGGTCACGGGTGATGGAGGCTGGGGTGGGGGTGTCCCATGTGGGAGGGCTGCCTGCAGTGTGGGGTCATGGGTGATAGGGGTTGGGGTTTCCTATGTGGAGACGGCTGCCTGCAGCGTGGGGTCATGGGTGATGGGGACTGGGGTGGGGGTGTCCCATGTGGAGAGATCTGCCTGCAGGGTGGCGTCACGGGTGATGGGGTCTGGGGTGGGGGTGTCCCATGTGGAGAGGGCTGCCTGCATGCTGGTGTGATGGAGTCTGGCGTGTCCCATGTGGAGAGGGTTGCCTGCAGGGTGACGTCACGGGTGATGGGGGCCTGGGTGGAGGTGTCCCATGTGGGGAGGGCTGCCTACAGAGTGGCGTCACGGGTGATGGGGGCTGGGGTGCGGGTGTCCCATGTGGAGAGGGCTGCCTGCAGGGTGGCATCATGGGTGATGGGGCTGGGGTAGTGGTGTCCCATGTGGAGAGGACTGCCTGCATGCTGGTGTGATGGGGGCTTGGGTGTCCCATGTGGAGATGGTTGCCTGCAGGGTGACATCACAGGTGATGGGGCTGGGGTGGGGGTGTCCTATGTGAGGAGGGCTGCCTGCACAGGATGGGGTCACGGGTGATTGTGCTGGGGTGGGGGTGTCCCTTCTGGGGAGGGCTGCCTGCAGGGTCGGATCACGGGTGATGGTGGCTGGGGTGTCCCATGTGGAGAGGGCTGTCTGCAGGGTGGCGTCATGGGTGATGGGGGCTGGGGTAGGGGTGTCCTATGTGGAGAGGGCTGCTTGCATGCTGGGGTGGGGGTGTCCCATGTGGAGAGGGCTGTCTGCATGCTGGGGTGATGGGGGCTGGGGTGTGGGTGTCCCATGTGGAGAGGGCTGCCTGCATGCTGGTGTGATGGCAGCTGGGGTGTCCTATGTGGAGAGGGTTGCCTGCAGGGTGACATCACGGGTGATGGGGGCTGGGGTGGGGGTGTCCCATGTGAGGAGGGCTGCCTGCACAGGATGGGGTCACAGGTGTTGGGGGGTGTCCCATGTGGGGAGGGCTGCTTGCAGGGTGGCGTCATGGGTGATGGGGGCTGGGGTAGGGGTGTCCCATGTGGAGAGGGCTGCCTGCATGCTGCGGAGATGGGGGCTGGGGTGGGGTTGTCCCATGTAGAGAGGGCTGCCTGCATGCTGGAGTGATCGGGGCTGGGGTGTCCCATGTGGAGAGGGCTGTCTGCAGGGTGGGGTCACAGGTGATGGGGGCTGGGGTGGGGGTATCCCACGTGGGGAGGGCTGCCTGCAGGGTGGGGTCACGGGTGATGGAAGCTATGGTGAGGGTGTCCCATGTGGAGAGGGCTGCCTGCATGCTGGGGTGGTGGGGGCAGGGGTGGGGTGTCCCATGTGGAGAAGGCTGCCTGCATGCTGGGGAGATGGGGGCTGGGGTGTCCCATGTGGAGAGGGCTGCCTGTAGGGCGGCGTCACGAGTGATGGGGGCTGGGGTGGGGGTGTCCCATGTGGAGGGGGCTGCCTGCATGCTGCGGTGATGGGGCTGGGGTGTCCTGTGTGGAGAGGGCTGCCTGCTGGGTGAGGTCACTGGTGATGACGGCCGGGGTGTCCCATGTGGAGGCGGCTGCCTGCATGTTGGGGTGATCGGGGCAGGGGTGTCCTGTGTGGAGGCGGCTGCCTGCAGGGTGGTGTCACAGGTGTGGGTGTCCCGTCAGGAGGGGTCTACTTCCAGAGGATTGCGAGGTGTAGACACACTATTTGGCTGTGGTGCTGCCTGGGATTGCAGGGTGTTTTGGAGTGATTACGCTGTGGTGCGGCAGGAAACGTGCTCTGTTTTCACGCCATTTGGCTGGGGTGCAGCCGGGGTACGTGCAGAGTTTTCACGTGATTTGGCGGCGGTGCAGCCGGGTCACGTGCAGAGTTTTCACGCAATTTGGCTGGGGTGCGGCCGGGAAATGCATATAGTTCTCACATGATTTGGCTGGGGTGCGGCCGGGGTACACACCGAGTTTTCATGCGATTTGGCTGGGGTGCGGCCGGGGATTGTGAGGTGTTTTTGCGTGATTACGCTTAGGTGCGGCCGAGGATCGCGCTGAGTTTTCACATGATTTGGCTGCGGTGCGGCCAGGGACTGCGAGGTGTTTTCGTGTGATTTTGCTGGGGTGCAGCCAGGGGTCACGCAGAGTTTTCACGCAATTTGGCTAGGGGGCTGTATGCTGGACCGGGGTGGCGCGGAGGCTTGCGCCTCGTTAGACATTTCACTTGCTTTTTACTGCGTGTGGGGGCGTGTTGGGGCCGTTACTGGCACTGCTTGCTGTTCCTTGGAAATCCATGAATACGCATGCTGCAAAATCATTTCTATGCGCCACAGCTGGCACATGCTCCTACTCGGCGTGTGGCGCTTGCGCCTTATCTTCGCCAGAGTCTATGAATCGGGCTCAGAGTAATTCCACCCACTGATATCAGGAAAAGGATCATTGAAACAGCTCATGAGGGACACCAGGGTATCACAAAAACCAAACAAGCATTGAGATCTGAATTCTGGTGGCCGGGTTGTGATTTAGAAGTAGAAAGGACAGTAAGGGACTGTGTACCATGCTGTTTAAGTGAAAAAACTCTTGTGCGAAGAGAAAGTCCCATGTCACTTGTTAGAGTTCCCTGCATGCAATGGGAAAGAGTAGGCATGGATATTGTTGGACCCATTCATGGCAAAGGTGTGGACATATATTGCATTGTGTTGATTGACATATTACGTAAATGGGTAGAGGTGAAGATCACAAAGTCTATTACGACTAGAGATGTTAGGATGTGTTTAGGAGAGAAGGGTACTGACAGACAATGGTGTTCCATGTAAATCTAAAGAAATGAGTGATTATGTAATGAGCAAATGTATGCATCATAAGGTGACTTATCCTCCTCAAACTATCCTCCTCAAACGAATGGGGTGATGGAACGCTTCAATTAGGTGATCAAAGACTGCGTTAGGTGGGCATGGGTGAATGGTGAAGATTGGGAGGTTGTGATGAGCAGGATGATGGCGTACAGATTCCACCACGACTGGAGTATCACCATTTGAGTTGTGTAGAGGGAGAAAGCCCAACTACAAATTGAGTTCTCCGTGGATCGGGCGAGCAAGATGGATGTGGGAGAGTGTGCAGCAGGTGAGGGAGAGAATGAGAGAACAGCAAATGAAGAACAGATGTAGGTACATTGAGAGGAAGTTGGTAAAGGAAAATGAGATAAAAGAAGGAGACTATGTCAGGATTAAACTGCCTGGTCAATTGAGGCAAGGTCCTGTGAAGTGGTCCTCGCCACGTGAGGCAGTGAAAGATTTGCATAATTCAGTGAGAATGGATGATGGTAGATTTTGGAACATAAACAGAGTTGTAAAAGTGACAAAAAAGAGAATGGTAACTGTGAATGAGCAAGTGGACGAGAAAAAGAATTTCACAAGTGACAATGGTCTGAGATGTGGCGCCGATAGGCCGCATAGGTCGATCAGCAGGCCTGGAGATTCAAACACTTTATGTTGTATTAATGTTGTGTTAATAGAAGGGAGGTGTGTAGAATCTTGATCCCAGCCAGCACAGTGCCTATGAGCTAACGTAGGGAATGTTAAGTAGGCAGGGATCTAGATCGGAAGGATGACGGATAGATAGAGAGCCTACTGAAAGGAGGGACGGGCTGCTGCTGCTGGGACTACAGATGATACTTGAAGAATAAACGAAAGTTTGTGAAGCCTGCCTGGCTCCTGTATACTTCAATTATGGTTATCGGCCTCACTAATGTCAGTGTTCCCTCCCTCCAATTCTTGTCTGCACTGACTGTTGTCACAACTATTGTCAGTCAACTGTATGTATTCCATGTTCACTGCAGTAAAGCCAGTTTGTGCATTGACCCTAGCACAACTTGTGTAGCATGCTTAGCTTTATCTGTGGAATATATTGAGCAACTGCAACAATGAAGTTAAAGTGCATACTGATAGGTTTGAGGGCCACCATAGTTAAGATAGCTCAGCGAGTTCAGTACTTGTTGCACAGACCTGTGTTAATATGCCAAATCATAGACCAATCCTAGTAAGGACAACCCAGCCATTCCACCACTTGAGTGTTCTGTGCCTAATAAGGCTTGCTGTTAACACTTGCAAGACAGGGTTAAGCTGGGCGAGACTAGTTCACTCAGCCGGCTTCACCATGGTAAATGGCGCATTCCCTTCCGACACTCCTCCCCAATACACTCGAACAGGGCCCCACAGTAGTAGAATTATAGATTACATTTCTCTAGCCAAATCCTCTATTATAATTTCTGAAATGTGCGTTGTAGAGAGAGAGAGGAAAGCGATAACTTTCCCGTCGCAGTTTGCCTTAACTTGTCTCATCGTTCCTCAAACTCTGTTCAATCTGGGCATTTAAGCATTGATCCATCACAGAGCCGGATCTCTTGGAGCAATGATAAGCTGTGGCACGCAAATCTTGTGGCACAAGAACAATTAAGCGAGTATACGAGGACGTGCCTGCTTATTGAAGCTAATATCACTCTGGCTTTGGTCAAACTGCCCATCAAAGCCTATGAAACCTGTGTGGAGAAGGTTCTAAGTGATCCGGCCGCGGCTGATTTTGCTATGGCCGGAATGTATGCATGAGAAGGTGCGACCCACCAAAGGTTTGTACCTTTCTCATGCGAACACATGTACATTCTATGGGGCCTTAAGGGGTTTCCCCCGCAGCCCCCGTCACTATACCATGAAGTATAGTGAGCGGGGTGTTGCGGGAGACACCCCCGCAGCCCCTGTTTTTTTTTTGTTTTTTTTGCAGGTGTGCTGCAGTGGTGTCCCCCGCAACATCAGCTCACTATACCACACAGTATAGTGAGCGGGGTATTCCGGAGGACACCGCCGCAACCCCCACCATTTTTTTGTACTTACCTGCAATGCTACCACCAAAGGTTCGAGCTTTTGGTGTTCAAACCTTTGGTGGTAGCATTTTTAGAACTTTTGCTCCTTGCGACCATTTATAGTCGGTTAAAAAGTACAATTCCGTGGAGAAAATTAAAAACAGTACCCTCGTTAGGATTGGCACTTGCACTGACATTGGCCCAAAAACCTTACATCGGCACATATTTGATAAGTACATCAAAGACAAAAAGAGGGAGTTACGAAGATAATTACGTGCCATGGCCAAACGGGAGCACAATTTGGCTGGATTTACACTGAAAGTGGAAAAATCTAAAAACGAATTACCACAAATGGTTAAAACAACACAAATATCAAGTGAAATGCTCACGTTGGAGGGCCCTGGTACATTCTACTCTTACCAATAACCCTGTTGGGATTTGGAAGATAATCAATTCCAACAGACAACAGGCCAGTATTATCAATGGCGTTTCAGAACAAGTGTGGGTCACCTATGTCGAGAAGATCTTTGGGAGGGATGGGGGGTCCCCTCTGACTACCGACCTTGTCACGGGTTGGTCTTTCACGAACAGCCTCCTTGAGATACGTAGTCCAATTGGTGCCAGCAAGTCATCCTTGGCCCCTGGCCATGATGGGATTTGTAACTTTCTAATGTAGGTTGGTCTGTACTTATGGGCCCACACCTTGGGCCTCATTACGACCTTGGCGGAACGGGTTAACGGGCTCCGCAAAAGGAGGCGGACCCGTTAAACCCGTTCTGCCACATTACGAGGTCCCCTCGCGGGACCCGGTAAGGACGCCTGGCGTCCTTACCGGGTCCCGCGAGGGGAAGAGGGAGCAAACAACGGGCCACTCGTAATCGGCCCGTTGTTTGCTCCCTCTCCCATTCCCATTCAGCCCTATGGGGGCTGAAATGGGAATGGGGAAGGTCTGGGCCCGGGTTCCTGGAGGAAGGAATTACCGGGCCCTCCAAACTCGGAATGGTCTGGTAATTCCCCATTCTGGGAACCCGGACACGGATGCGATTTCGGCGGCAGCCATGCTGCCAATAGCGGTATGGCTACCGCCGAGGTCGTAATGAGGCCCTTTGTATTGGCTTTTTTGCTGGGTAGATGAGACACAATTTATTCCCTCCTCATGGAGGGATAGCATAATTGCTCCTGTGTTCAAAAAGGGGATTCAAGCTGATCCTTGCAACTATTGACTACTGGCAATGTTAGATGCGTCGCCCAAGATCTTTGCACGTGTCCCATCAAACGAGCTTGGGGCCTGGATAGAGGCCAATAACGTTATCCCCATTAACCAAAGTGGGTTTCGGAAAAGGTCTCAATACCACCGAAAATGGTTTGGCTCTGGTTACTACTATCCAACAAGTTTGGATGATATGTTAGAACATGGTATATCCAGCCTTTTATGGTCTTAGTGCGGCATTCGATACCTTAGCCAGAGGCAGACTATGGAGTAAATTGATGAGCTGGAACATTTCCTCTGGCTTATTAAAGATGATCATTCAACTACATGAGCAAACTAGGGTCAAGATCCGCTTGGACCAACATGGTAGGACAACAGGCTAGATTGCCACTCATAAAGGCCTAAAACAAGGCTGAATTCTTGCTCCCATATTATTTCATCTTTATTTGTCAGACTTAGGTGAGGCCATCAACACTGCACATTCCACAGCACCGAAATTGGGACATACTCCCCTGCAATGGATGGGTTATGGTGACGATCTGGTCTTGCTAGACTTAACCCCCGGAGGTCTGCAGTCCACTCAGGATTGTTTGAAAGACTACCCAAAACTAAACTCTTTGGTTGTGAATATACTTAAAACTAAAGTTATGGCTTTCTCTCCAACATCAAAAAAGGTAAAACGGATGGGTTGGCATATGGTCGTGGAGGTACTCGAATTAGTGTCAGAGTACAAATATTTAGGAGTTTGCATAGACTCTAAGTTAAGGGGCCCACAGCACCTTGAGAAATTGAACATCCATACCGCCAAGATTACTGGGGGCATCAGCTCCTTCACTAATAAGGGTGGGGGCTATTCTGTTGGAGTGTTGATGCAACTTTACAAAGCTAAAATGTTACCCTTAATACTGTATGGTGCCGAGATTTGGGCCTTTGTAAATCGCTCAGGGATGATCAATTTAGAGCGTCATATACTAAAGAGACTAACACGACTCCCTCCCCGCAGAGCCTCTGAAATTGTATATATACCTAGAATATGCTATTGATCCGATTCATGTCAAGTTTTGTTTGTCCTGCTTAAATACATACTAGAAGTTCAAAAATGGCTGTAACGCCAGCCTGCTTGGGTTGATCCACGACGTGGTGTTGACTAAAGCAGGTTGTATGCCTGCATGTTGTATCGTGTACGCTGTGGCTCTGCTCTCAAGCTTCTACTCCATCTCACTTTCCCTTTCACCATCTCACTTTCCCTTTCACCATCTTACTTTCCCTACTCTACCTCGGAACATGTCTCTTTCTCCTGCCCTGCTCTTCCTTTTGCCACTGATCAACTTCCTCCCCGCCCTCCCTATCCTTTTCTTCCATTCTTTTCCATCCAGCCGTTCCCCTCCTCCCGGTACCTCTCACGTCCCCATTGGTCCGTGATGGTTCTCATGATTCAAAGGACAATGTTCAGGCTTTCTATTAAAGAATGGGCTTGCTTAACAAGGTGCACTGACCTACTTACAGGGAAATTAAAATCTTTTTTTATTACAGCCCAGCGCCTCAGGAAAGTTCTATGAGACCCACCGAGGGACCTATGTCCTCGTTACGAGTTGGGCGGTATTCCAGCGGTAAATCTGCCGGAGCTGGTGCGCCGACTTTTGGTTTTCCGAGGGGGTGTAGGGGGACTACAGGCAACAACAAAAAAAAGTCTAATTCCAAGAATAGAGACTTTCATGAAAGTAGTGTTTCCTGGGGGTTGCCGAGGACCCGGAGCATCCGTGTACTCGGCCCAACGGAATTACCGTTGGATTACAAATTGTGGTGGCAGAGTTAATCCCCATTTTTTCAGAGTCCATTGGACTCTTTTCAGCAGAGTTACCGCCGGCGGAATTACCGTGGCAGTAATTCTGCTGATTTCGAAAAAATTTCAGCAGACAGCGGGAGGATTTGCCTTTAGCGAGCGTGATGCAGGAGGTAAATCCCCCACTCCGGGGCCATACTGGTAAGTGGTGGTAAATTTCATTACCGGGGATTAACAAGTGGAGGTAACTCTGTTGGGCCGAGTTCACGATGCTCCGAATCCCCGGCAACCCCCGCGAAACGCTACATTCATGAAAGTCCCTATTCTTTGACTGGGACGTTTTCTTTTTGTTTAGTATTTGATTGATAATCCAGACTTGCGAATCTATTATGTTCATTAATGTTGTAAATGAGCAATGGGCATCGAAATCACCCGCAAACTGGGACTCGGGTTTTAAATTTAAAAAAAAACGAACTCTTAGGACGGTGGGACAGAAGGTCCAATTCCGGGACAGACCTGACAAAACCGCGCTATAAGCGTACATGAATCAGAATAAAACACAAATAGCCGCCCACCATCACCAGAGCGGGGACGGGGGCTAAGCAGCCAGACTAATCCCTGCCCAACAGCGCTCCAATACACCCCCAGCCTGGGCTGACCTTCAGCAGCAGCCAATAATCAACAGAACGACCTTCATTGCTCCCCATGCACACACTCGATAATTCAATTAGACTGTCCCACCCCACCCTCCCGATAATAGCTCCCCCTCTGCCCTGCTCAGCTGCACTGCTTTTACACTGTGCTACCCACTCAAGTCTATTTCTACACAGACATCCTCTCTCTTTACACATCATTTGCAGTGGAGTAACTTTGCTGAAAATGTTGTGGGGACATGACATCTGAAGAAAAGGTGCCCCAGCCAAATGAATGGGGACAACATGGTGTGCCATGAAAGCTGGGGGGGACAAACACCCCTGCCCCCCCCTAAAATTACGCCCATGATCATTTGCATCCAGTCTGAAAGCTTATGCAGAAGATTCATCTATGCAATTACACACTGGTGAAAAATAATCCTGGCGTATAAGGCAGAGGTCAAAACAAAGATGTAAAAATAGCCCTTTATGGTGCCTCTGGGTATCCCCTTCCTGCCGCAGTGGTAGATGTGTATCGAAAAAAGTAGTGGCACCGTGGTCTGGGGAGGGTAGGTGGAAGCAAAGTGCAACATGTGACAAGGTGTTGCGCCACGACATTGCAATCGTCTAAGTGACTAGTTAAGGCTCCTACTACAACTTTACACTGGCACAGGGACATTAATTGGCAAATCCTCTGTATAGAATGGTGAATTTGGGCGTAAAAAGTAAAGGAATGGTAAACAGAAAAAACGAAAAGTAGTGGAACACCGATCCTGGCCGTTCCCGCTCACTTCGATCACTGCTTCCTGATGCCCCTGAGCCACTGACACCTATGCAGAGGCCTGAACAGTTTGAAGGTGTTGATTTGCGGTGACTTGTAGTACCCGAGTCCTGGGTGATGGCAACGTTCTATATGTGATGGTGACCTTCCCAGACGGGAAACCCCAAGCTCTGTGAGATGACACCCCGGGACACATGGAGAGTTGCGCTAGATCAAGCTCCGAGCAGCTCTGCAAAGCATTGCATTTATTAGTGCAAAATATATTTAAACACACAGTAACACCCCGGCGTTTCTGCGCCGGGATATCACTGCTTGCAGTGCAGTCCTGGTGCGTGTTGGGGGTTGGTCGGGACCCCCCAGCGCCTTCCGTAAGCCTCCAACCCCGAAGGACTCAGCCGGAGACCTCCTCTCGGTTCGGGCTTCCCGGTCGCTGGGTCGCGGCCGGGAACGCCCCGTTTATTTATGTTGCACGCGGCGTGCAACGTCACGCCGCCGCGTGCGCGCCCAGTCATCGGGCAATGCCACACTCCTCCTTTTTCCAGGAGAACAATAACGATACTAACACTAGACACTGCAAATCAAACCAAAATAAGTCCTTAACACTTTACGAAAACCCCATGTTCAAAACACCCCTTTATTGACACCACCCGGGTCCCCTTACTTAACAGTCCTCATCCTCAGAACACACAGCCAGGTGACCCAACACGTAATCGCTGAGGTGAGCAGGTTTCCCTCGCCCAGCCCTCTGGGGGTACCTCCTGCTCACCTCCGGCACGGGTGATCTGTCCAGAGGCATGCCCCGGGCCGGGGACTCAGGCAGACCGGGTGTTTCCCTTTCGTCCTCAGGGATCTCTCCTGCGTCTGGCTCAGGAAGTGGATCAGTTCTTGGATCCCGCAGTTTCTTGAAGAAACTCACATTGCGAGTTACCGCCGACCGTCCGTCCGATGCAGTCACCATGGATCCCCGGACCGCGACGACATCCAGCGGTTCCGGTTCGTACGGTAGGGAGAGCTTCCCATGGGGATGCCTATTCCAAATGAGGACCTCATCGCCAGGCTCCAGCAGCTGCGGGCAAAGCCCTCTCCGAGTGTTCTCTTGCTCGATCCTCAGCCGCCGGTCCATCTCGAGCTGTTGGTCATTGATCACCCCCGGTTCTTTCTCTCCTACCTCCGGTAGCAAACCCAGAGGACACCGCTTGAAAAATGCCTCAGCCGGGGCCACTCCAGTGGATGCATGTGGCGTGGTGCGGTACACCCTCAGAAACTGGTACATGGCTCTCTGGAGTGACAGCCCCTGCCCCTGAGCAATTCTAAAGGTCTTATTTAGAGTCCTCATGAGCCGTTCCGCTTCGCCATTGGCCTGGGGCCAGAGGGGCATGATTTTCCTGTGCACCACCCCATAGCTCTCCATCAGCTCCAAGAAGCGTTCGCTCTGGAATGGCGCCCCGTTGTCCGAGCACAGCGTGCGTGGGAAACCATGGGCCGCGAACACCTTTTCCACGGCCACCACGACGTGTTCAAACGCCACAGAGTCCACAAACTCCACCTCGGGGTATCTAGAGTACTCGTCAACCAGAACTAGGAAATGGGTGCCCATGGTGGTGGAGCCAAAGTCTGCATGAACGATTTCCCAAGGGCGCGTCCCCCTCGGCATTGTCTCTATTGCAGGTTCCTGCTGCAGGGGAGATGCCACCTGGCACCAAACACAGGCCGCCACGAAGTCATCCACCTTGCGTTCTAGCTCGGGGGAACCACACCTTCAGCCGTAGGCGTGCCTTGGTCTTGGCGGCACCCTGATGACCCCGGTGAGCCAAAGCAATCACCTCGTCCACCTTCGACTGGGGCACCACAATCCGATCTCCGCGGAGCAGAAGGCCAGATGTCGAGAACGATAACTCCTCCCGGACTTTCCATAGTTGCTCAAGTCCGGACCTGGCATCCTGGGTGCGCCCCGCCAGAGCCTCCAGCACCGACTTCCAGGAGCCCTGTTGCATCGAGTGTCTTAGGATCTGGAAGCACTCATCTTGCGCTGCAGCTGCCTCCAGCTCCTGGAGAGGCATAGCGTTTGGCGTGGCTGCCTCCACCACCACCCGGACATGCTCTTCTGCTTCTTCTGCACAGGCGTCCTGGACTTCGCCTGCGTACGCCCCAGGGTGTCTGGAGAGATAGTCTGCCGCGTTAATCGCCCCTGGCCGGTAAACCAAGGTGACTCCATACTCCAAAAGGGCGAGCATCCACCGCTCAATGCGTGCCGGTGGCTTGAATGACGAACCTGCTAGGATGGGAAGCAGCGGCTTGTGGTCTGTCACCACCGTCACAGGACGTCCAAGGACATAGAGCCGGAAGTGCCGGCATCCCCACAGTACTGCCAGCGCCTCACGCTCAATCTGTGAGTATCGCTGCTCTGCATCGGACAGGGCCTTGCTGGCATATGCCACGGCAGTCGCCCCCACCACTGTCAATTTGTGTTAGCACAGCGCCCAGGCCGAATGGGCTGGCGTCGACGATGATCTCCGAAGGCAGCGCGGGATCGAAGAAGGACATGGGGCCTCATTACACGGTAGGCGGTAAGGGTTTACCGGTACCGGTATTTTACCGGTACCAGTAAATCCTTACCGCCTTACTACGAGGTCCCTTTGCGGGTTGGGGATTTTAACGCCTGCTTTTTGCAGGCGTTAAAAACCAACCCGCAAAGGGACCCAGGGAGCTAATTACGGTACCGCAATTTGCGGTGCTGTAATTAGCGCCTTCCCCATTCCCATTATGCTCTATGGGGCAAAAATCGGAATGGGGAAGGGCAATGGGGGAAGGGGGAATTACCGCCCCGCCAACCTTGGAATGGGGCGGTAATTCCCCTTTCCACCAAGGCGGTGCCGGTATTTTACCGGCATGAACCATGGCGCTAATTGCGCCATGGTTCCCCGCCTACCGTGTAATGAGGCCCATGGTGTCTTCAGCCGCCAGGGCACCCTTGATGTCATCAAAAGCCGCCTGTTCTAGCAGGCCCCAGTTCCAGATGACATCCTCCCTGGTCAGTGCCCTGAGCGGTTCCGATCTGGAGGCCAGATTTTTAATGAATCATCCACAGTATGTGACCATGCCCAGGAAGCTTCGCACCTCGGATACGGACTCGGGAGGCTGCGCCTTCTTTATGTCCTGCACCTTCCGGGGATCAGGAGACACCCCCCCTTCTTTGAATACAAAACCAAAGAATTCTATTGATGGTTGGAGAAATTCACACTTCTCTTTGTGGAGGGTGAGTCCCAAGGACTGCAGTCTTCCGAGCGTCTTCGCCAACCGCCTCAGATGGTCTACCTCCGTTCTGGCAAACACCAGGATGTCGTCGCTTATGTTCAAAACGCCCGGTAGATCAGCCAGGGCGCCCCGAATAATGTTCTGGAACACCTCCGCCGCCGAGGACACACCAAAGCTTAGTCTCTTGTAGTGGTATAGCCCTCTGTGTGTCGTGAAGGTGGTAATATACCTCGACTCGGGGTGGAGGACAACCTGGTGATAGCCCGCTCGAAGGTCCAGTTTCGAAAAGAAACGAGCGCCCTGTACCTCCGCAATGATGTCGTCAATCGTCGGGGTGAGGTGCCTTTCTCTCTTAATGGCCTTGTTCAGGAGCCTCATGTCGACGCAGATTCTCACAGCCTCGGGTTGTTTAGGCTTCCGTGCCACCACTATCGGGGACACCCAGGGTGTCGGGCCTTCACCTTTTCTATAATGTCAAGATTGACCAAATTGTCCAGTTCCTTGTCGACAAGTTCACGGAGGTGGAACGGCACCCTTCGATGTTTCAGGGTAATGGGCTGCACCGACTCATCAATGTATAACCTCACTGGGTCACCGGCCATCTGCCCGATCCTCTTGAACAGCTCAGCATACTTTTCGAGCAAGTCATTAATGTCCTCCAAATAGACAGAGTATGCGAAGCTGACGATGCCGAGGGCCTCTGCTGCAGCACAACTGAGCAGCATGTTGGTGCTCACCGGTGTCACGTAGAATCGTGCTGTGATTTGGGAGCCCTCATGTTCTACTTTTGCCACGAACACACCGTCCAGAGGGATGGGGTCAACACCACCAAAGGCGAAAATGCGGGCCTTGGGAGCAGCCAGTTTGGGAGGCTGGTTCATGGCATCATAGTGTCCACGGGCCATTACGTTCACCGACGCCCCAGTGTCCACAAGGACGGGGACTGGAGATCGGTTCACCTCAACCACGCACCTTGGCGGTCTCCTGTTCTTACTTCTCAGGATCCCCACACTCGAGAAAAAGAAGATATTCTCTTCCTCCTCTTCTTCAGCCTCCTCCACCTGGGCATCCTCCTCAGTCTGATCCACCTGAGCGACGTTGGATGGTCGACCCTGGCAATTGAGACTGGACCGTCCCGGGCCCCTCGGTACCAATACTGGCATTGCGGCTTTGCATACCCTCGAGAAGTGATCCGGCATCCCACACCGTCCACAGGTCTTTCCAGCCGCAGGGCACTCCGCAGGGTGGGGCAGATCATACCCACATTTTTGGCAGATTTCTCCTGCCCTACCGACTCGATCCCGGGGACTGCCGCCAGGTCTTCGGGTGCCCCTGCCACCTCGCCACATCGCACATACCTCTTCGGTCTTGATGGGGCGCGACCCAGCCTCCATTCTCGCAGCCCTCGCCCCCGACACCTCATGGCACCTCCCCAGTTCAAGGATGCGCTGAAGGGTAATTCCAGGCTCCCGTAGCACCTGGCGCCTTAATTTGCCTGACGAGCAAGCCTGGATCAGCATCGTCCTGAACATGTCCTCCGCATCACCCCAAGCGCAGGCCAGCGAGAGACGCCTTAGACGCCCATAGAAAGTGCCCAGAGTCTCATCGTCTTTCTGTTTGGCAGAGAGCATGACAAAACGTTCATAATCTGCATTGGCAAGAGGCAGGAAGTAGGCCTGCAGAGCGGCCTTCGCCTGATCATAGGATCCATCCCCTGGCGGGAGCGATTCAAAAGTCTCTTGGACAGATGGACCTGCCGAGTACAGCATGGTTGCCAGCCGGGTATCATCATCTACCACCTGGGCAGCCCAAAAGTACATGTCCAGGCGGTCCACCCACCTCCTCCATCTGGGCCCCAAGCTGGAAGGTGGGCCCGATACATCAAACTCCGGGATGGGCTGCAGAGACTTCTGTGCACGTACCTGAGCCATAACGGGGAGGATCTATTGAACAACGGGTGCTGCCGCAGGCTGCGCCGGAAGTAGAGGACCTTGAGGGCCTGCCTGACCACCTGGAGGCTGCTGTGCCGGCTGCACTGGAGGTAGCAAACCTTGAGGTGCTGCTGGCGCACGTGGAGGCCGCTGCACCGCCGCTCTGTCCTGGTCTTCAGTATCACTCATTCGTTCGAGCGCACAGGCACCTCCAGCGTGATGGACAGGGGCCGCAACTCAAACACCAAGTCCAAATGCCTCCAGCCAGCACCATTGAAGAAAAACAGCTGCTGCACCACACCTCTGTGATGCTGAAAAGGATGAAGATCAGTGGGGCCACCAGTCTGATGATGAAGAAGATGAAGAGAAGCCTCAGCTTCCAGCTGTTCCAAAAATTAGGACAAGAAAGAAATATGGGCTATGCAGGCCCAGCCATTGCAGCCCTCCTTCTTGCTTGCACTCGATGTAGGAGACCCAGGAAAATGCAAAAACGCGAACTGGGCAAAGTCATATGCAGGTATCACTGCCTGCTAGCAGGATTTCTAAAAATTAGGCCTGGATGCACTTCTCAGCTCAAACCGGAGCTCGGAGAAGTTTCACGGCCTGATTCACAAAATGGCCGCCAGCTGCGTGGGTAATGCACGGCCTGCGGGCCGGAGAGAAGTCTCAAGGCGACCTCGCTGCAAATATACAAAAATTGCCGGTCAAGTCACCGCCGGGCCCAGGCATTGATCCCACCTTCGTCACCACTGTTGGGTATTGGTCGGGACCCCCCAGTGCCTTCCGTAAACCCCCAACCCCGAAGGACTCAGCCGGAGACCTCCTCTCGGTTCGGGCTTCCCGGTCGCTCTGTCGCAGCCAGGAACGCCCCGTTTATTTATGTTGCACGCGGCGGCGTGCAACGTCACGCCGCCGCGTGCGCTCCCAGTCATCGGGCAGCGCCACAGTGCGGATAGAACCCTGCACTCTGTTAGCCGCTCCCCTCCTGCCTCTCTGAAACGTCACCCAAAATCCTGCTGTGCTCTGCTTCAGACAAGCAGGTCATCTTGGAATGCCATCCCCCGCCCAACACCCCTTGGATCATTTCATACGTTACTCGCCGAAACACGCCGGAAGCAGACATCAATCCAAACGGGTTTGGCTTAAATTGCAACGCCACTTCCGGCATCACCAAAGCCTTCAGTGGCTGCGAGTCAGGATGTGACACAGCGTGGTGGTATGCGCGTCTCTTATGTCCACGTGGGAAAGAACCCTAGCTAACAAACCCCCCCCCCAACTCGGCAAAGGGTAACCCTTCTGCACTTGCAAAACTGTATGTTCTTGCCCAAGGATAGTACATGCTCCTCACTACATGAGTATCACAGGGTAGTCATGTACTGCCATTTGGAACTATGTGTTTGTGGAAGTGGAGGTACTTTAGACCACACATCAACACTGTGGGCCTCATCACGAGTTGAGCAGTAGCCCAATTTTCGGTGCAATTACCGCCGGTGGTATTACTGCACGGTAATTGCGCTGAAAATCTCCAATGGGGAATGGGGAGTACCAGTTAGCACCTAACCTGTGATCCAGCGGTAATCCCGCCAGACGGGTGGGCGCCAACGCGAATAAAGTTGGGTGGTATCCCAAAAGGGATATCGCCCAACTCGTGATGAGGCCCTGTGTGTCTTTTTAGTTCATGAATCCTCTCAGTCGCAGCAGCTGAACCAGATTTACAATAGACTGCCCGTGGTGCTGCAGTGAGAACAGTGTAGCAGAGGATAGTATGTGTACACCTAAGTCCTGGAAGCCCCAGAACACATATGTCTGGAGTGGCCTAGGTTACGGCAAGCAGATGGTGCCCAAAAGACAAGTTCCTAGAACCCTGGGTCCCATTGCAGTCAGATTGCGGCAGCCCAGCAACACTGGAGAGGTTCCCCAACATCATCTAAGGAGTCCCAAACTCATGAAACCGCGGGTCAGATCCGTTAGAACTCGCATACCTGCATATTGTGGTGCGCTCATGGCGCTTTTCAACTTAACCCACTTTTCTAAAAATTATAACCACTCGGAGTTAGGCGTGATTATTACAGTCCTTTTATCCGTGGCTGCAAGGGTGCACCTGGGACGTACTGCAGCTGGCTGCACATCTGCCCTTTTTCCACGCCTCGAGGGACTCACATTGTAAAATGGCTGACACCATCTTTGTGCAAGCAGTGCCCTGCCTGCAAGTCCTACATTGTTGGTAATTTGCCAGCCAGTGGACTCTTAAAGCCAATCAGGGTGCTGGCAGGCAAAGCCGCCCCCTAACCAAGGCCCTGTACTAAGGCCCTATCTTTGCCTGTCTGGCCCAAGGAGGGCCCCGATTCCCTGCTCAAACTCCAACACTAACTCTCCTTAAGCGTCTACTGTTCCTTTCACCTCTTTCATTCCTGCCTTATCTAACTTCTTTTCTTTCACTGCACTTGCGACTCCCATTTGCGTTTGGCATTAGATCTGTGCAGCATTGTTTTTCTGCCTCCATTTTAAAATAGAATTTAGCTGTGTTTAGCATTAGATCTGTGCACCAACTGCTTTGCATTGTTCTGCTGCCTCAATTTTAAAATCGAGTTGAGCTGAGTTTAGCATTAGATCTGTGCACATCTGCTTTGCCTGTTTAGTTTTACATCCGAGTACAATTGCATTGTTTTTGTTGCCGCTGTTTTCAAAATCGAATTTATGTATCGTTCATACATTTCTGTACCACTTATCTGATGTAATTCTATTCCATCTGGTTTACACTTATTCTCTTCCAACCTCATCTACTAGGCCCATGGTGAGTTTAGCTAGAACTGTACTCTGCAGCCACTCCTCCTTCATTCCTTGTCTAAACCTCTGCTGACCTATTGCTCTCTCCATTTCTCCTATATTCTCTAACTGCTACACTATCACCTAACCCCCGCCCCCTCTCTCATAGTCTGGTAGGAAAAAGCACAAAAAAGACATCTTGCGTGCAAATCCTGGACTTCCCATTGTAGGCACCTATGTCAGCGCTTCCTCTAGAGAGGTTTTCACTGATATCCTCTTCTCTGTCCCCTCTCCAGATCAATGGACCCACCCATCTCATCTCTACTCTCTCACCTTCCACATGCTCTTCCTTAACAGGGGCACCAAGTGGGAAGTCCTCTTGGCCGGTTTCTCATCCTCACGTTTCTTTGTTAATGTCTATCACAGTGGCACCATGCTGCTTCAGGGTCCACACCAACCTCCTTCTTTTTGATGGGCTCCTGCATTCTCTCAATAACTTCCTTCTTCTGCATCTCCCCCATCAACTCTCTCTCTCTGATGTTCCATGCCCCTGTACTCCACCTCAGAAAACCTTCAAAAGCGCAGACCTCCTCCACCTGGCAACTCTTAACACCCGCTCAGCCAACAAACACTCCTCTGACATCTGTCTCCTTCTTGAAGACAGTGACCACGACATTCTCTCTCTTTCCGAGACTTGGTTCAATGCCAGCTCCGTCACTGCCTTTGACGCCTTCCTCTCTGACGGCTGGCGTGGGCTTGGGGGGGTTGCCTTAATCTTCCCAGAGTGGGTTCCTGCTTCCATCTTACCTACCTAGTCCTATTGTTCCTTTGAAAGCCTGGTTTGCATGTTGGTCATCTCTCCCATCTCCACCCTGACCATTGCTACCATTTACCGGCCTCCAGGCGCCACCCCCCTGTTCCTCTCTGAATGGGCTTACTTCTGCTCTTCCTTACTTTCATCCACCTCTAACCTCCTACTCCTATGTGACTTCAACATTCAACTGGAATCCCCTGGCTCTGCATCCATTTTGTTCACTGACCTCTGCACCTCGCTTTCCCTCTCCATTCTCCCTTCTGGGCCAACCCACTCAGCAGGACACACTGTGGATTCCGTTATACACCCTGACCTCTCTCTCTCTCCCCCCCCTCTAGTCACCACTCTCTACTGGACAGCCCATTCCCTCCTCTCCGCCCACCTGGTCCCTTTGGCCCCCTGACTGCTCCCCTAAAGTCCCACCAACCTTGTTCGCTAACATCCTCCCGATGAAACGAGTGAGTGCGTCTGCCTTGGCCTCCACCTTCACCCCCTTGATATTGATATTTTATTTCTATCACGCTCGTACACAAGTGTTTCACCCACCGCCTCTGACTATACCTCTGACTCTGCCCTCAGCAACCTCCACATGTCCATCACCCACACTCTTGACATTCTTGCCCCAGTCATGACGATGTGCCTGAAACCTGTCTCTAAGCATACCACGTGGTACAACACCAAACTTGCGGCCCTGAATCGAAAGTGCAGGGCGGCAGAACGGAAGTGGCTAACCTCAGGCTTATTCTCTGACAAACAGGCCTGCCGCCTGCTCCAAAGGCAATACAGACTCACCATCCGTGCAAAGAAAAGAGCCCACATAAAGGGCACGGGTCTCCGGCGCTTCTAACAATATAGCTTCTAGACCTGAAGCGAGGGACATACCGGGCGTTATGGGCCCTGAAGACCGAGTTAACGAGGTATGAGGGAACATAACACCTGGTACGGCCCAAGCTGCAGGTCTATAAAGCTATTAGAACACCCTCAGTGTTTAATTAAAGTACAATAAATGAGAAATGTTTAAAGTAGAAATGAAAGCAAAATTATACATATCTTTTAATGTATGCATATATAGGGTTGAACTAGTTACAAATGTCATTTAAAAATCTAAACTGTGTAATACAGCTATTTTAGCCATATTTACTATGTAGCTGTAGCTTATATTACTACCTGTGAGGTACTTACTTTTCTCCAGTGCCTTCCTAGCAATCTTCTGCAGCCCAACGTGTCATTTCTTATAACGTGGCTGTTTCAGTGCAACCATATAATGCTGGTCGGGGAACAATGGGATGAAGCGTTCTGAGGGGCGAAAGGAAGTTTGCTTCCTTGATGGGGCAGGCCACGCCAGGCATGCTGCGAAGGCAACATGGCACACAAAACTTTAACGGTTTCAATTCCGTGTGCCGTGTTCAAATCAACTGCTGGCGCCTGGTAGGTAAGCTTTGCTTACATTTTTCCAGGCTGTAATGAATCTGCGGGCTATACCAGTTCGTATAACCCGCAGATTGATCAATCACGCCCATCAAACACCATCTACGGTGTTCTAATACGGCAGAACATTTCAAGATCTGCACGGAACTAGCCAAACCTTCAGCAGTCTCCTCCTCCTCTTCTCCTTCCCAGGCCCTATGCAATGCCACCAATGCCTCACACTTTGCCACCAAAACTCAGGACATCACAACCCATCCCACACACCCTCACCTCCATCCCCCCTCCCTCCTCCTTCATCCTTCTCCTCCTTCTCCCCTGTCACACCTGAAGAGGTTACCAGAGTTGTCCGTTCCATGAAGGTCTCTTCTAAACAGGTCTCGCCTTGCTCATCCAGGACCATCAAGGATAACATCAGCTCCCTTGCCCTTGCACTCGCTGATTTCTGCAATCACTCTTTTGCCACTTGATCTTTCCCCTCCCCCAAAGCACACCCTTTTGCGCCCACTACTGAAAAAATAAATGTCCGCCCCAACTTGCCCTGCCAGCTACCACCCTATTTCCATCACCCCCTTCCTGGGGAAGCTGCTTGAGAAGCTGGCCTTGCCCCAACTCAACTCACACACTGAACGTTTTGGTGGTCTCCACGACCATCAGTCTGGATTCTGAGCATTCAGAAGCACGGAAACTGCTTTTCTGAACACCCGCGAAGAACTGCTCGCATCCCTGGACTCCAACTCCCCAGCTGTCTTTATCCTTCTCAATCTCACCTCTGCCTTTGACACAGTCAACCATTCCATCATCATACAAAGGCTCCACGATGCCCTTGGTATCTCAGAACGGGCACTGGACTGGCTGACCTCTTTTCTCACTAACTGCTCTTCCCAAGTCATCCCGGGCACCTTCTCCTCTTCTCCCTCCCTCTCCACCTGTGGTGTCCCCCAGAGCTCTATACTCTCCCCCTGGCTCTTTAACATCTACCTTGCTCTCCTTGCATGCTTCAACGCCTCCTTCTCCTCCAACTTCCAGTGTTACGCAGACGACACATGCCTTTTTCAAACTCCCTGCTGACCCTCTTGCAACCTCCATCATCCCTGACTGCCTATCTGCCACCCAGTCCTCGTTCACCTCCAATTATCTCTGTCTCAATGCCTGTAAAACTGAGATCCTTCCCATCGCGACCCCTGCTCCCTCCTTCTTCCCCTCACTCTGGCCTTCCTCCTTGGACTCTCCCCTGCGCCTTCAACTGAAGCCAGAAACCTAGTAGTCATCTTTGACTCCTCCCCTTCCTCCCTCACACATAGGACATTGCCAAGAAGTCCCACATTTAACTCTTCCTTCTCAAAGGAATTCTCCCTTTTCTCATTTTCCCCCGGAAGCTCAATGTTACCCGAGCCCTGGTTCTCTCTATGCTTGAATACTGCAATAGCCTCCTCCTGCATCTACCTTCTTCCACTCTGCGACCTCTCCAGCTAATCCAGAATAGGGCAGCAGGATTTAAGCCCAGGGACAGCATCTCTCCTG
Source organism: Ambystoma mexicanum (assembly GCF_040938575.1). Taxonomy (NCBI): domain Eukaryota; kingdom Metazoa; phylum Chordata; class Amphibia; order Caudata; family Ambystomatidae; genus Ambystoma; species Ambystoma mexicanum. Next base: position 1,570,524,671 of record NC_090932.1, read on the forward strand.
CATTAAAAAGTCTTCACTGGCTCCCGGTTGCTGCACAAATTAAATTTGAATCCCTTTGCATCATCCACAAGACTGTCTGGGCCGGGGAACCACACTATCTTCAATTTTATCTCACTAAATACTCTCCCTTTAGACCACTACGTTCCTCGGGCACCACACTTTGTATGTAAAGCATTTTGCTAAACAGAGAGTAGGTGGTCGTTCACTTTCCTCAGTAGGCTCCCTTCCATGGAATAGCCTCCCCCTCCCTCTGCACCTTGAGCAGGATCCTCTCAAATTCTGAAGACATTCCTCTTTTCCTCCTCCTTCTCTTCTTCACTCCTCTGATCATCCCACAGTAGCTGTGATCGGTGTCCTGGGCCCTTATGCATCCTCGGGGCCCAACCTCCCACATCAATCTTCCCAGCTCCTGTCTATCCACAGCACTTGCATCAGCACACCCTCATCCCTGGAGGTTCGCACTTACACCTCCCACAGCCCCAGTCTGTGTAGCGCTCAATATTCCTAGCACTTCATCTGTGGCTCACCCATGAGCTCAGACTCCCTAAGCACTAACCCCCTCTTCCCTCTTCCTTGCTGCATTTACAGGTTCTGAATACTCCCAAGGCATAGTAGGCTCGACCCTTTCCCCCCTGCTCTTCAATATTGTGTTTTTAATGTATTTCCCACCCTTGCTCTCTCCCTGCCCTGTGGGCGCTTTGAAACAGTATTTTCTTATTGTATAAGTGCCTAACAAGCAAACAATAAATAAATAAATAAATAAATATGCTCTGAAGGGCCCAGGTTGTGTGTATTGCCAGTGAAGAACAAGTCCCAGACTGCTGACATCATCGATCAGCCCGGGTGAAACGAGAACGAGTGGAGTAGCAGCCTCACAGAACAGGTCACAGCAGTCAACCTTATGGCACTGCCCCTGGCCCTGGGACGGCTGGGAACTGGCAGAGACGAACACTGTATTCAGTGGTGCAGCGGAGACCCGCAGTCTGGGCCCTCTCTAAGATGGAGTGAAGCACTGGCGTAACAGCTCTCTTGAAACGAGGGTTTGGCGGGTTGGACACATTAAGGACATTCTGACTTGCTTTTAATACATTTATAAGAAGGCCTATATTTCCCTACTGCTAGAGGGAGTTCCCTGCCTATTTAAAGGAACTCAAGGTTTGCGTCTGTCGTCAAGAAGTCCCAAAGAAAATAATGCCCTCCATGCCAATCTAATTCTACCTGACAACTAACTTATACGAGGTCAGGAGTATGGCTTAATTACCCTGGCATTCTGTTCTCTTCTGGTAGTCTTTTTATGTCAATGCCTCTCTTTCTTGTGTTTGTTTCCTAGCATGATCTTTGATAATAGTCTCTGTATATCTCCTTGATTAATTATTGTAGCTCTTCCACAATATTCTTGGGTATTGTATGCTCTTTAGTGATGTGTCTGTGACACCTTTCCTTGTGATACTTTCTCCCCCTCTTGTTTGAAATTATAGACCTCTCACAGGGCCTCATTACGACCCAGGCGGTAAGTTACCGCCTGGGCCGTCACTTTACCACCATGGCGTAAACTAAGTTTACGCCATGGTGGTTGGCGGACTTACCGCCCCATTCCGACCTTGGCGGGGCGGTAAGTCCCCAATCCCCATTTACCCTTCCCCATTCCCATTTTTGCCCCATAGGGCATAATGGGAGTGGGGAAGGCGTTAATTATGCCACCGTAAATTACGGTGGCGTAATTAACTCCATGGTCCCTTAGCGGCATGGATTTTAACACCCGCTAAAAGCGGGTGTTAAAAGCTCCATGGCGCTAAGGGACCTCGTAATTGGCGGTAAGGGGTCGGCGCAGCTAACGCTGGCGTAAACCCCTTACCGCCAGGGTCGTAATGAGGCCCACAGTCTGTTAATCCCAGTTTTCTCAGCTTGGATGTGGTTTGATCCAATTTGGTATCTATCCACTCCTGGGTTCTCTCCTTGTAACTATACTGTTCACTTGATAGTCCCCTCTCCTTTATTACAGGATTGTATGCCATACTTTCTCCATTCTTCCCCTTTGGACTAATAAGGTATTTTCATTTCTTTCACTGGTGTTTGTTCTCAATCTTTATCCACTTCCCACACACTCTTCATATGCTTTGCACAATTCCAGTTCAACACTTTTATGTTTAGTATCTCGTTGTCATTACTGGGACGAGTTTCTCCCTCCATATATTGTTGCCCTGGTGCCCTCCTGCTTCTCCTGTTCTCTCCATTACCTCTCTGTATGCACAGGAACATTGCATGGCATGGCATTTGCTTGGGTGTTCCTCTTCGATATTTGCCTTCTTGTTTCTCGGTTCCGCCGGTCTCCCATTCTCAGCTTCCCTTCTGGCTGCTACCATATAAAGGTGCTGGCGTTAGGAGGCGGTTTGCACTCCCTTCTCTGATGGTCTCGGCATGGTTTGTTGGGCCTCCTTGTCCTGTTTGGCCGATTCCGCTAACTCCCATTCCTCCCCACTCTCCTCACCTGATTCAAAGTCCTCTGGTTGCAGTTGCCTGTGAGAGAGATAGTCCTTCTCCTTTTTGTGTTGAAAGTATCTGTCTCGAGAGGAAGCCACAGTGAGTGCTAAAGTATAGCAAACCTGGGGCCCCCTTCCCGAGACCAGACAGTACGAAGGGAAAAAGCCTGTTCAGGCAGAAAAAACCCTCCGAGGAGTGCAGCGGTTTGAGAGGATCTGGAGCAAGCAGTTGTAGTGGAGTTCTTGAGGCAGGTAGCTGATGGGAGCAGGCGAAGCCGGACATCCAAAGCAAAGAAGGATCCGGAAAGAAAGAGAGCCGCCGGAAAGGGTACCAGCAGAGAAAACAACTCCGGAGCAACAGGAACCAGGGCGGCTGAATGACAGCGCAGCTGAAAGGTAAGGCAGAGAAGGCGGGCGTAGAAAACAGCGCACCGTAGAGCTGAGAAAAGAGGCGAGGCGAGGGAAGGAAGAGAGAGAGAGAGGTAGTCCGGGGAAGGCGGACCGAAAGTACAGATAAGTGACCGAGGCGGTCAAGGCTGGAAAACTAGCGTGTAAACCCAAAGGAGCAAGTTAGCGCAGTAAAGGGGGTTGCAACGCGGCGATCGCTGGGAGAGGAGGAAAGAAATACTACCAGCGGCGCCATGTTGGAAAACCACTAGACCGTAGGGTGCGTAACAGAGAAATCACGTAGCGGAACCTCCGCACGCCCTTCCAGCGCGTAACCGCCAACGCGGATACAAACGCCAAACAGGACGGCGAATGACAGTATGCCCCCTCCTAGAGCGTAGGACCCCCGGTTTAAAGGGGAAGCGGGCATGAAACTGAGCCAACAACCGAGGGGCATGAATGTTGGAAGCTGGTTCCCACGAGTCCTCCGACCTAGGGTAACCCTTCCAGGACACCAAATACTCCAACCTACCACGGTAGTGGCGGGAGTCACGTAAAGTAGAGACCTCATATTCCCTAGAGGAATCCACCTGAGGAAAAGGCTGGTCGGGAACAGCTCTCTGGTGGACGTCCGGAATGAAAGGTTTGAGAAGAGAGGCATGGAAGACAGGATGAATGCAGCGGAGGTAAGGAGGTAGTTTAAGTCGAAAGGTAACAGGATTTATTTTGGAAAGAATGGGAAAAGGACCCAAAAAGCGAGGAGAGAGTTTAGAAGGGTGAACCCATCGCGGCAAGAACCTGGTGGACAGCCAGACCTTGTCCCCTACCTTCCATTCAGGGCAAGGCCTACGATGTTTGTCCGCTTGGGTTTTGTTGTATTGACGACTCTTCTCCAAACACCTTCTGGCAGTGACGTGTGCATCAGAAATAGACTGCAGTACCTCTTCAGCCGTCGGGGAATTGGTGGGCGACGGAATGTAGGGAAGAAGAGATCTTGGGTGTACCCCATAGGTGCAAAAGAAAGGAGAGAGTCCAATGGCTGTATGAAATGAGTTATTATAAGTAAACTCTGCCGTAGGAAGCAAAGAAACCCAATTGTCCTGAAGACAATTGCTGTAGCATCTAAGGTACTGTTCCAATGTGGCGTTAAGGCGTTCAGTTTGACCGTTGGTCTGAGGGTGGAAGCCAGACGACAGAGCACGTTCCATACCAAGGCAAGAACAAAGAGCCTTCCAAAACTTCGAAACGAATTGGCTGCCACGATCCGAGATGATCTTGTCAGGGAGACCATGAAGACGGAAGATATCCTGGGCGAAAACCTCAGCCATCTCGGTAGCAGTAGGAAGACCAGGCAATGGGGAAAAATGAGCCAGTTTGGTCAAGGTGTCAACTGTAACCATAATACATGAGCAGGAGTTGGAAACAGGAAGTTCTACAATGAAATCCGTAGAAAGCAAACCCCAAGGGCGAGAGGGTACCTCAGGTTGGGTGAGAAGACCCAAGGGTTTGCCGGTAATGGACTTTGTCATGGCACAAACCGGGCAACTGAGTATGTAGTCCTCTACATCCTTTTTGAGTTCCGGCCAAAAAAAAGAACGAGTGATAGATTCTGTGGTATTTAGCTTCCCACGATGACCTGCAGTGAGTGAATCATGGCACCAATTTATGATCTTCAGACGTAGTGGACCGGAAGGTATGTATAAACGATGGTTGAGGTATAGCAAACCCTCCTTGTTGGTGTAGGAAGTCTCTCCTCTGAGTAGCGGAACAGTACCTTCCGAAGCAACACCAGCTCGAACCTCTTCCAAAAAGGTTTTAGCAACTGTTAAGATCCTATTCCTGTGGAACATCGGCTCTGGGGTATGTCTTTTCTCCTCACATTTGGGACCCTTCCGAGAGAGTGCATCCGCAAGAGTATTGTTGGTACCAGGCAAGTAGGTAATTTGCAGATCATATTGGGCAAAGAAATATGCCCAGCGAGCCTGCCTGGAGTTGACACACTCCATATTCTGAAGGACCTTGAGATTCTTATGGTCCGTTCTGATGATAACGGTCTGCCTTGCTCCCATCAATAGATGTCGCCAGGTCTCACATGCTTGTTTTATAGCCAGCAATTCTTTTTCCAGTACGGAGTAGTTGAGTTGGCTGGGAGTCAACGTCTTGGAAAGGTAGCAAATGGGGTGCTCTCGTTCCTCGAACACTTGTAGCAGAACAGCTCCAATGGCCATGGCCGAGGCGTCAGTTTCGACGATGAACTGTCTATTCTGGTCAGGATGGCGCAAAATGGGAGCAGTACAAAAGAGATTCTTGAGATTGTGAAAACTCTGTTCTGCTTCGGAAGTCCAGCTAAAGGGATTGTTGGCCTTCTTGAGTAAAGAAGTAATAGGGAGAACTGCTTCAGAGAAGTTTGGGATGAATGAGCGATAGAAATTAGAGAGCCCGAGAAACCTTTGGACCTCTTTGATCGAAGTCGGAGAAGGCCAGTCCAGAATAGCTGATACTTTGCTGGGATCCATGGCGATACCTCTTTCAGAAAGATGATACCCTAGATAGGGCACTGAAGTAGCAGCAAAAACACACTTCTCTGGTTTGACAAGAAGTTGGTTGTCTTTAAGTCTTTCCAGAACTTTTGGACATGGGTTTTGTGATCCTCTAGAGTGCCGGAATATATCAGGATGTCGTCCAGGTATATGATCATGGAGACAGACAATAAGTCTGAAAACATCCGATCCATAAACCGTTGAAATACAGCAGGAGCATTGACCAAACCAAAGGGCATTACTCGGTACTCAAATAAACCGAAAGGAGTGCGAAAAGCGGTCTTCCATTCATCTCCTTTGGCGATGCGTAACAAATGGTAGGCATTTCTGAGGTCTAATTTGGTGAACCAACGTGCACCTTGAACAGCTTCAATGATCTCATGTATTAATGGCATAGGATACCGATCCCGGATGGTAACCTTGTTGAGGCCTCGGTAATCGATACATGGGCGCAAGTCAGTAGAGTACCTCTTCTTGACAAAGAACAAAGAAGCTCCGGCAGGAGACTTGGAAGGTTGAATGAGCCCATTCTGAACATTGGCATCAAGATAATCTTTAAGAACCTTTCTTTCCGCTTGAGTTAAAGAGAACATCCTACAGAATGGAACCAAAGCATTAGGTTCTAAGTCAATGTTACAATCTTCTGGCCTATGGGGAGGTAAGGTCGCTGGCTTTCTTTCGACGAACACCTCCGAGTAAGGGGAACAGTACAGAGGTAGAGCATGAACCCCAGCCAGTTGTTTGGTAGACCCTGTAACAATCTGAGGAATACCGTCGTCAGAAAAACAGTTGAGCTTGCAGTCGGAGGAACAAAATTGTAGTTGATTGTCCGCCCAATTGACATGAGGGTTATGTTTTCTGAGCCATGTGATGCCAAGAATAACCGGAAAATGGGCAGCTCGAATGATGTCGAACCGGATTGTCTCGGAATGTTGAAATATGGTAACCGATAGGTCCTCGGTGGTGTGAGTAATGGGTCCTGAAGAGAGAGGAGAACCGTCGACCCCTTCTACCTTTTGATCTTCTTTGCGAGGCAAGGTACGGAGACCCATCCTTTTGGTCCAGATGATGTCGACAAAGTTTCCGGCGGCTCCGCAGTCCAGGAGTGCGAGACACTCGACTGCTCTGCCGTTGACCTTTATAATAACAGGTAGAACCATAAGCCTGGAATCCTCAGGAATGTATGGAGCTGAAATAGAAAGAGAGACATAGGGACTGGTGGATGAATCAGAAGCCCCTCGGAACCAGGTCCCTACTGGCGCCGAGGGAAACCGTTTCCCTGACGTTTCTGAGGAAGTTCAGTACATTCCTTGAGGAGATGTTGATCCGATCCACAATAGGCACATAGACCTTTCTCCTTCCTTCTTCTTCTTTCAGCCGCGGAAAGAGGTCCTCTAGTAGCTCCAATCTGCATGGGTTCGTCTGAAGTATGGGAAGGAGAGGAGGAGACGGTGGAATCGGAAAAATGAACGGTTGTTCGTTGTTTTCGGCGTTCTGACCTTCGTTCCTGCAGTCTGTATTCAATTTGTAAGGCTGCGGAAAGCAGATCCGGAAAAGATGGCGGCCTGGATGCTCTGGCGAGTTCGTCCTTAATTTCCTCCTTAAGGCCTCGCCGAAATAAGGCAAATTGTGCCTGTTCAGACCACCCAGCACCCGAAGCCAATCTCTTGAATTCTGATATGTACGATAGAACATCCGATGACCCTTGTCGGATATCCAACAGGTCCTCGCAGGCGGTGTAAGTCAGTTCGGGTCTCTCAAAGGTTTGCTTCAACAGGGTCTGAAAACCAGCAAAATCGGTAAGATGGGATTAGCCCCGGTAACCAGCGGAGTGACCCATGCCAGGGCATTGCCGGTCATGTTCGAAATCATGAACCCGATCTTTGTCTGGTCGGTGGCAAACAGCCGGGGCCTGAAAGTAAAATATACTAAGCAGGCCTCCAAAAACTCTTTGACCTTTTTAGGAGTTCCATCGAACTTCCCTGCCGAAAGAGCCATGACAGGAAGTTCTGGGGATTGTGGTTCGCGGGCAGTAATCATCTGTTTCAAGACTACATTCTCTGCCTTAACAGTTTGTAACTCTTGGGACATTCCCTGAATGGCCTTGCATAATTCTTGTATCTGCTCTTCTGCCGACATCTCTTGGCGTTGCAATCTGTCCTGTTTGGCCGATTCCGCTAACTCCCGTTCCTCCCCACTCTCCTCACCTGATTCAAAGTCCTCTGGTTGCAGTTGCCTGTGAGAGAGATAGTCCTTCTCCTTTTTGTGTTGAAAGTATCTGTCTCGAGAGGAAGCCACAGTGAGTGCTAAAGTATAGCAAACCTGGGGCCCCCTTCCCGAGACCAGACAGTACGAAGGGAAAAAGCCTGTTCAGGCAGAAAAAACCCTCCGAGGAGTGCAGCGGTTTGAGAGGATCTGGAGCAAGCAGTTGTAGTGGAGTTCTTGAGGCAGGTAGCTGATGGGAGCAGGCGAAGCCGGACATCCAAAGCAAAGAAGGATCCGGAGAGAAAGAGAGCCACCGGAAAGGATACCAGCAGAGAAAACAACTCCGGAGCAACAGGAACCAGGGCGGCTGAATGACAGCGCAGCTGAAAGGTAAGGCAGAGAAGGCGGGCGTAGAAAACAGCGCACCGTAGAGCTGAGAAAAGAGGCGAGGCGAGGGAAGGAAGAGAGAGAGAGAGGTAGTCCGGGGAAGGCGGACCGAAAGTACAGATAAGTGACCGAGGCGGTCAAGGCTGGAAAACTAGCGTGTAAACCCAAAGGAGCGAGCTAGCGCAGTAAAGGGGGTTGCAACGCGGCGATCGCTGGGAGAGGAGGAAAGAAATACTACCAGCGGCGCCATGTTGGAAAACCACTAGACCGTAGGGTGCGTAACAGAGAAATCACGTAGCGGAACCTCCGCACGCCCTTCCAGCGCGTAACCGCCAACGCGGATACAAACGCCAAACAGGACGGCGAATGACACTCCTGTCCTCCATGATGTTGATGTGGTCCTGCCACCACCTGCTACAGGATTCTGCTCTGCTACTTCAAAACAGTTTCGCCATTGCTGGATGCTCCAGACCTTCGGCATATCAGACTGGCGTTCTTTGTCTCTTTGAAAGTTGCAGGCTCTGTTGCTCATCTCAGGTCCGCCTCTCCAAGGCGGGATAATGTCAGGGGGCTTTCCCTGCATAGGATACTCTTTGCTTTTCCTTGATAGGCCACTCGTCTCAGTTAAGTACACATCTTTTCTTAAAGAGAAAGCTTTGTTTCCTTGTTCAGGCTGGTTTGTTTCAGCATTGCCTTCAGCCAAATATGCAGAGCTCATAGTATTCATAGTAGTAGGCTTAGGGAGTTCCTCAAAGGAATGGTTGTTCTTGTCCCCTTAAGGGGGGAAGTCTCTTCCAGTGTGGTCACACTTGTTCAGACCTTTATGGAGGGTCTTGCTGAGTAGACTCGCCTCAAAGGGGAGGTTCTGCCCTAGGGAGAAGGGATGAATACCCAAATTCGTCACATACCCTTACGTTGGTGGCTTCCCCACCTCCATTCATCAGGAATCGGCTCAGAAAGTCCACACTTCCTTGTTCCTTTCCTTTTCTGTGTTCTACAGAGAAACAAAAAAGGTTGTAGGTTCAAGAACCCTTTCTTCACTCTCTGGTTAGTGTCTTTTCTCAGGCTCTTCCAGGTTAATGGTTAGTGGTGGGTAATCAACCTGAATTTCCTACCCATTAAGTAATACTTCTGATGTTTGATGGCCCACTTAATTGCCAAGGCTTCAAGCTCTACTGTGGCATAGGACTGCTCTCGGGGGAAAGCTCTTTCTAATGGTGTAGAGTAATAGATGCTCAATCTCGTCATACTCTTCAAAGAGCACTGCCCCCAGGCCAACTTTAGAGGTGTCTGTCTGTAAAAGGAAGTCTTTATTAAAGTCTGGCATCTTAAGGAATGGTTCATGACAGATGATGGTTTTAATGCACTCAAATCTCGCTTGATCTTTCTCATCCCAATTTATTTATGGGTTTGTGCATACTTTAGCTTGTTGTGAGATTTGCCGCGAGGGTGGGGTAATTTGGTATAAACCTTCTATAATACCCACTCAGTCCCAAGAAGGCTCAAATATCGCTGTTGGTCTAAGGTGCCAGTGTTTGCTGCACCACATTCACATTCTCAGCCTGTGGTTGGATTAGGCCATTCCCAACAAAGTATCAGAGATATCTTACAATGGATTGGGATAAGTGGCACTTTCGTGGATTCGCTCTTAAGCCTGCTTTTCTAACAGCACAGGCGATCGAAAATAGATGGTCTCTGTGCTCTTGCCAGCTATTGCTCTGGGCCACTATGTCATCCAGATAGGCCCAACAAAAAGCAGTCTACGGTTCAGAAAAGAAACCCAGATAGGTGTCTGGGGCCCGCACCCAAATAGCAAGAAGAGACATGCAAGTCATCTTCTTCGTGGCAGTACCTGGCAGGAGAGTGAACCAGGTTTGCCAAAACCCAGAGGAACTTCTTGTCAGTCATGTTCTTCATGGCAGTACCTGACAGGATAGTGAACCAGGTCTGTCAAAAACCAGAACTTCTTGTCAGCCCTCTTCTTTATGGCAGTACCTAGCAGGAAAGTAAACCAGCTCTGCCAAAGCCTGAGAAAGGCCAGGGCAAGGCAGACATTCCCCCTACGGTTGTGAATTGTAACAAGAAGCCTGAGAAGGGCCAGGGGAAAGGAGGCATTCCCCCGGTTGTTGTGAATTGTACTAAGAAGCTTGAGAAAGGCCAGGGGAAGGGAGACATTCCCATTATGGTTGTGAATTGTAACAAGAGGACTGAGAAGGGCCAGGGGAAAGGAGGCATTCCCCCAGTTGTTGTGAATTGTGGAAGGGAGGCATTCCGCCTTGCATTGTCAACTGTGAAAGTAAGATCCAAGAAAGTCTGAGAACAGAGCTAAGGAAGGCCAGGGGAAGGGAGTCATTCCCCTGACTTTGTAGAAACATGAAGCCAAGTGAACAGAGAGACCAGGGGAATGGAGTAATTCCCCCTGGCTGTATGCAAAGAAAAATACAGAGAGCCAAGCACCTGGAGAAGGGCGCCATTCTCTTGGAAATCGAGTTTACAAGATACCTGGAGAAGGGATGCATTCTCCAGAAACCCAGTAGTGAAAAGTAACTATGGTCAATAAGGAATGTTGATGTTTAAGCTGAAACCCTTTTGAGTTGAACTGAGAACGTTGGTGCTTGTTTGACATTTGAACCTGGAACTTTCTTGTGTATCTTGAAAAGGGATTGAGACCTGAGGAAGGAAGCCAATCCCTCAGGTAAATGTCCCACCTACAATTGGAACTGTGATATATAGTCCATAAGAAGTCATTTTTCTGGCCCAAGAAGATTCACTGCCTCTTTAGTTTAGTTACAAGTGTAAGGGATAGAAGCAGAGATTTGACACAGGGCAGAGGACTCTTGATTTACACAGACAGCCTGACGGAATCCTTAGTATTTTTGTTGAAGTAGGGAAACCCTTCTTAGAGTGGTTATCACTTTATTTTCTCACAAAAATGTATGCCAACAAACATGCCACCTGTGTGTCACTCTCCGCCTTCTGCACCCTTACAGCTAGCACGAGATAAATAGATGGGAATAAGCACAAGAACAAAAATGTGGTGCTTTAGATAATATCTAAAGTATAAAAACAAGAGTTTAGAGTTGATGTACAGAATCAAGTAAGCTCAATTAATAGTTCACATTAAAAAATGTTGAGTAGCTGTTTCGAGAATATTGGTAAAGGGTGGCACACAATGCACACCCGTGTATGATATTGCACTGCAGTCGGGAGCACATTGGATGCATCCCGATAGTTGTGCATCAAGCAGGTTGGTAAAGAGTGGCACATGATGCACACCTATGCACATAATATTGCACTGTGGTTGGGAGCACATTTGATGCACCCTGAGAGTTTGTGCTTCGAGCACGAGGATAAATAAACAAAATGTTTTTAAGATACAGCTGTTAAAGAAGCGCCAGGGTCTGGGCAGCCAAGATGTTCTCTCTGTGAGTTACTGCAGAAGTCACATGAGGGAACGTTTCCCTTCCGCCCAGCTCTCTCTACGCTTATTCGTGAGGATTAGTCACACTTGTAGATTCCTCTTCTCTAGGTCACAGGAGTCCCAGTCAGGTCAGTGACATGATGTATCATTTTGTGTGCGGTTTGTGTAAATGGTTAAAGAGGAAGGATGTGTTGTATTCTGCACTTCCCTGTTTCAGTAAGCAGGCTCCTGACGTCATGGAACTCCCATCTGATGGGCAGATGAGTGTTCCATGAAAATAGCTGAGACAGAGGTCTGACAAGGGAATGGGCGGATGGCTGGTGGCTACTGAGATATACTTGTTTTTTATGGTCAATTCTCTGTTTTCTTTTTTTAAATAATTTATCATTTCAAAGAAATACAATATAGACATATTCATAACATCCATGGATTACACGTCAACTACTAAATTCTTATTATAACAACCCATCTAATTATTACACTGACCAAATTAACATTTTATAATCTTATCCCATAACACTTAATCCTATATTTCAGTGCAATACTCCAGCAGAGATAACAAAACTAGACAACACATACACAACTAACATAGACAAACAAGACTTAGCTGCTTATTTTTTCCCTTTCCTTTCACATCCTACCAACCCTTTACTATAATAATATTTACATCAACTATACACTTTGGCCCAATATACCACCACTTTTGGGCAATCCCACAGCATGGGCAATAAAGTAACCCCTTTTTGGCCGCAACCCCAGCATGAGTCACCATTAGCCATACCTAGGTTGACCATTCACGCCGGGGTCAGTACAGACGACACAAGATCCTTTGACGCATATATCGATAATTCAAATCCATTTTAGAATTCGTACCAGTTCTTATCAAGCTATCCCAATTTTTTTAGTTATGTCTTTGCCCAATTCTTTTTCACGAATGCTTGCTGCAGTTTCTCCCAAGAAGTAGCACATGAACACTCCATTGACATCAGCTTTAGATAGGTCGAAACCATACATGGAGAAGAGTGAAATATACTTCAGACTGCCGGCCTCTCTTTCATAGGGCTGTCTAACATTCCCTGTCGCTGCGTCAGAAGAGATTTCAGTTCTATATAACGGCCATGCTCTCTTTTCCCTAGACCAAATTTTGTTCTGAGCGATTCAATTTGGACTATTTGTCCATCCTTCCACACATCATGCATCCTTAAAATACCTCTTTTTACCCAGCTCCGCCAGCACAAAGTCTTGTTTCCAATCTGCAGCCCCAAGTTGTGCCCCAATGAAATAAAAGACCTCAATGCATCTCCAGTTGCTTCTATTGTAGGCAGCTTGGCAACCAGCCTAGGCATTGCCTCCATTGTGTATACATCTTGCAGAGAATCTGGCAGAAATTTCTCTTTCTCTATAATCATCCATAACGGTATACAATTAGTCCTCCCATTGAAATATAATGATGATTTCTTCAGTACAAACCCCCTGCAACAATCCTCCAAATGAGGATACCCAAAACCCCCCTCTTGCACTGCCCGCAGGATCTTTTGCCTTCACCCCAAAGAAAAACTTTATCCACGCGCCTAATAACCTTCTTCATGAATTTAAGTGGAATAGACTGAATGACGTAAAGTACTTTGGGCAAAAGCACCATTTTTATTGCATTAACCTTAGCCCAAATATTAAACGTTAAGTGACCCCATTTTAGCACGTCCCTCCGAATTACCTCAATTATCTTGGCTACATTAAATTCCACCATCCTCTTCAGATCCCGCACCAGATGGACCCCCAAATATTTCACACTTTCCGTAGCCCACTGACAATTCCATGAACTCAAGTCACTGCGTGGGTGAGTGACATCTAATGGAAAAACCACAGATTTCTGCCAATTGATCTTATGACCTGATGGCAACCTACCTCCTCAAACATACTCTTAAGCTTATCCCCACCCTGCTTTGGGTTAGCCAACATTATCGTCATATCATCTGCGTAAGTTAACACTTTAATTTCCCTATCCCCCACTCTAAGCCATCATAGTCGTTGTTCCTGTCTGATGTAAGCCATCAAGGGTTCTAATGCTAGATTAAAAAGGATAGGTGATAACGGACACCCGTGTCTGGTACCCCTAGTCAATGGAAAGGAAGCAGAGAGTTCTCAATTTACCCATATTCTTGCAATGATTGAAGAGTGCAAAGCTTTGATAGTTCTCAAAAATGTATTCCCAAAGCCCATGTTCTTAAGTGTGTAGTCCAGAAAGCCCCAAATAACTCGATCAAACACTTTCTCAGCGTCCACAGAAATTAATAGAATATTTCCTACCTCATCCTTAGGAAGCCCCAATAAATCTATGATAGATCTAATATGATCGTAGCCATGCCTCCCACGCATAAAACCAACCTGGGAATGTTCCATCAGCCCCCCAATGCACATGTACAGCCGATTGGCCAGTATCTTGGTAAATATTTTTGCATCCACGTTAAACAATGATATTGGTCTGTAACTCTCATATTTAGTATGATCCCTACCTGATTTTGGGATTACTGTAATACACGCCTCCCGCATCATTGGATACATAACCCCCTCTGTCATAAAATAACTGTATAGGCTACATAGCAATAGAGCTAATTCAGGTCCGACTTCTCTGTAAAACTCAACTGGCAGCCCACCCACGCCTGGTGATTTATCTATATTAAGCAGATCAATAGCTCTTAATATCTCCTCCTGTCTGATCACCTGATCAATGGTTATTATACTTGTTAAGATGACTACATATATGTTTGCTGTAACAAATCTATAAAAATGTTTGCAACCTATTCGCAATCTTAAAATCGAGCTCACAATTGTTAGCTTTAATGTTTTGAGGTAGGGTATCTGTGGCTGCACAGTAATATTGTCATTGAGGTTGCCCAATGTGTGGAAGAAGTGAAAAAAGAGGGTATATTACCTTATAGGTTGCGCCTACAGATTAAAAATAAGAGGAGTTATGTTAAGAGTGACAAGCAGAAGCACAAAGTAGATCAGAGTTGATGTTTATTTACTTGTTGATTCCACAGTAAAGATCTTTTAAAATTGCTTAGTTCCTTGGGGTCCTTAATATTACTTCATAATAAGGTCCTTTTTGCCTAATTTGTTCCTCTTAGTATTGTTTCCTACACAGAGAGAGATCCTTGTTTTTGCTAACATGTTCAGGGTCCTTAGTATTGCTCCATGGTAAGGTCCTTATTTCTTGAATATCTCCGGGTCCAATAATGGCTAGTTAGTTCCCTTAGTGTTGTTTTCACAAGAAGGGTCCTTGTTGTTGCTTATATGTTCACGATCCTTAATATTGCTTCATAGTAAGGTCCCAATTGACTAATTCCCTCGACACGTGTTTCTCCAATGGCTTTGTATTGGTTCCTCAGAAGGGTATGGAAAGTTTATCGGGCCGTTTTTTGTAATTTAAGTTTGTTTCTCTGATTCAGTTAGAAATGTAACTAAGTTTGTTGTTCCAACTCAGTGAGATACAGATCAATTGTTTGCTGGTAGGAGAAAGAGAAGTTAGTGGGATGGTCAGTTGTTGTGCTACATTAATTTGAACAAGTTGCTGTGCTCTGCTGTGAGGCCATATATGCTTGATAGATTGGGCTGAACAATATCATTTGCATGGTTAGCTAAATGGACTAAACATGCTCATTTGTGTGACTAATATGTTACTTAAAATGGTGATACAAGTAAGTGAATAGCAGATTGGAATTCACAATAATATATTGATATGAAAATTCGAAAAAGAGACTTAATTAGCAAAGAAGTGAAATGTCACACAAAAAGGTTTAATTGTGACTCGCTTGTATTAAATCTGCATCAAGTTGTGAAGATTTTAATGTTTTAGGTGCACTCGTTATTTGGGACAGTTCATCCTGATAAAGAAAATGACATATTGTATGTCTATAGGTGCTTAATAATATATATATATTGTTTCGCTTTTGCTATTGTGAATACATGGGAAGTAAGGCTTACCTTGATTATTACTTAAGGCAGAAAATCCGGGGTGCCGATCCAGTAGGGATATAATTTGTATTGGTTATCTGCAGCTATGCATGCTCTTCACTGTGAGTATGGGCACCTGGTGAGAAGGTGACATATCATATGAGGCTAAGAAATGTGCTTCGTATGTGATGGTATTTAAATTCAGCAGTACCTAGGAGTATCGTAAGGGAGCCCCAGCTTACCTTACCTATTCCAAAGTAGAAACGAGAACGAGTGCCGGTATGCTAGCTGTGACCATTTCAAGCTCTGCGGAGACGCCATTTGGAATTCGCGCTAAACTAATTTAAATATTGCGATGACACAATACGTCACGTGATCGCGTGCGTGAAATACGATGGCTGGTATGAGCCTGGAGCTTAGCTATCACCATTTTGGAATGGGTTGAAGGTTTGTATTGGAAGGAAAACAAGGTTTGTAGTTAGTATTAGATTAATGCGGGTGCCATATTACATAGTGCTATTACCTTAAATAACACTGAGTTTGGAGCATTTCTGCTGAGCAAAGGAGATAATTAATTTGATTATTTTAAGAAATGAATACATGTATGAGGGTGCCTTATAGTGCTCGTGCAAGTATGGTTTAAGCGTCAATATGGCATTTGTGTAGCGTGATCCCGTAACGTAGTGTAAATTAGTGAGTTTACGGCATAAGTATGCCAGACGCCATTTTTGATTGGGTAAGTGTTTAATGAGGTGTGGTACCTGCAAAGGTGTTCATATGAACAGTAATTAACGTTAGAAATGTAAATGTGCCATGTTGGGAACTGTTGAGTAAATGTGTGCTACTCAGAGTGTCATTTGTATTTCAAACTTATGATAAGATTATTATGTATTTCAAAGTACTCGAAGTAGAACTGAGAATTGTGTTGAGTCAATTAGAGGAAGGGAGTCATCTTGTTGTCTGAATTAAGTCCGGAATGGCAGCAGTCCATAATGCAGATCCACTTAGCTTCTTGTTGTCGAAGTAATAGTTCCCAGTTGCCCCCCCTTTGGGGTTTATTTATTTTTGGGATTCCAAAGAATCTAATTGCCTCAATTGGTTCTTGCGGGTGTGCAGTAAAGAAGTGATAAGCCAGTGGTGATGTCATGTCTCTATTTCTTACATTGCAAATGTGTTCTGATATTCTGTGCTTTAGTTTCCTGATCGCACTGCCAATGTAGATTTTATGGCAAGGGCATATTATTCCATAGACTGTAAATTTGGTATTGCAATTGATGAAATCTCGAATAGTAACATCTTTGCCACTAGGCAGTTTGAAGGTTTTTTTGCCTTCTTCTGAGAAGTGACAGATGTTGCAGGTGCCACATTTGTAGTTTCCTTGTAGTTTTGCTTGATTACATAGTTGTTGGAAACCTGGTTCCCTATTGTGCTGTTGGAAATGAGAGGGGTAAAGTATGTTCTTTAAATTTGGTGCTCTCCTAAATGTTAAGTTGGGTTGGTCTGTTAAATGGTCAAGAAGGTCTTCATCTGATTTGGGGATATTCCAATGTTTGGAAAGAATTTTCCTTAGTTTTTGGGCTTCACTGCTGTAGGTAGTTATGAATCGTCGAAGGTTTATTTTGGGTTCTTTATTGATTACTTTGTTCTGTAGAAGTTCAGGTTATTTTGTGGTAAGCTTTTTTCAGCAATTGTGTTTTTGTAACCTCTTGTTTTGAACTTGGATTCTGCCTCTGTCACATGTTTTGTGAATTCTGATTCTAATGTGCAGTTCCTTTTGATTCTGAGGTATTCTCCAAACGGAATATTATTGATGATGTGCTGAGGATGGTTATTGTTGGCATGAAGGATGCTGTTGCCTGCTGTTGGTTTGACATACAGCGTTGTTTGGATTGTGTTGTTTTCAACATAGAGTTCAAGATCCAGAAATTGGATTCTGGTAGTACTTTCTTGCATAGTCAGTTTGAGATTGTAATTATTTTTGTTGAGGTACTGGTGATATTCTTCAAGTTGGGACCTTGTGCCATTCCAGATTACCAGGATATCATCAATATATCTTCCCCAGTACACTACACAGTTTTGGTTACTGAAGAGAGTGTGTTTCCATGCATGGTAGAGCTCAAAATGACCTATATATATGTTCGCATATAATGGGGAATATTTAGCACCCATAGCAGTGCCCTGGATTTGTCTGTAGATTTGGTTGTTGAAAGTAAATATGTTATTGTTGAGGATGACGTTGAGCATTTCCAGTAGCATAAGGTTCTGTTGGTAAAATTAGATAAATTTGGTTTTGAGAAAATGGTGAATAGTTTCCATTCCTTTATTGAGCAGTATGCTGGTATAGAGTGTCTTGACGTTGAAAGTTACGAGGTGAAAATTAGGTTCCCAATTGACTGATGTTAGCTGTTGGATCACATGTTTAGTATCTTGAATAAATGATGCCATACTCTTGGCTAAAGGATAAGGTGTGTATCGATGAATTCAGAAATTGGTTCTGTAAGGGAGCTAATACCATTGATTATAGGTCTGGTGGGTGGCAATTCTTTGAACGGTTTGTGAATTTTAGGAATGAAGTAAATGGTGGCCAGTACTGGAGAAGGTATGCTCATGAAGGCATTTTCATCTTCTGAAAGGAGGCCCATTTCCAGCCATTGATTGTTTAGTGTTTGCCATTCTTTGACAAGGTCCGGTAGTGGGTTGTTGTTGAGTTTTGCGTAACATTGTGTGTCTGATAGGTGGATAGATGCCATTTTCAAGTAATCTGCATTGTTGATAAGAACAATTTTGCCCCCTTTGTCTGCTTGTTTTATGGTAATATCAGCATTGTTTTGCAGATTTCTGATGGCTTTTGTTTCTTTATGAGGCAAGTTAGAGTGTTGCTTGGGTGACTTCATTCCTTTGAAGTAAGCCTTCCGAAGGTCATTTGTAACTAGTTGCTGGAAGATTTCTATAGCATTATCTGCTGTGAAGAAAGGATTCAATTTTGATTTGGGTTTGAGAGATGTTGGTGATGAAAGGTTCAGCGAAATGTTCATTTCCTCGCCAAAGGAAGGTATGGTATGTTGATCTTGATTGTCTTCTATGTTCATGAGGTCGATAGTGCTTTCTACTAGTTGACCTGAAAGGAGCGATGGTATTTCTCTGGTTGTGCTTGCCGGTTTTTACATGTATGTTGTTGCACTGGTAATAGTTTTGTAGGGGGTTTAGCTAGTGATTTGATAGTTGGTTTTACTTGTGTCTTTTGAAAGGAGTAAACCCTTTTAAATTTAGAGTCCATTTCGTCCCTATAGAACTTCTGTTGTTTTTTTATTTTAAGTTCATTGGTAAAGATTGTGAGGAAGTTGTCTAGAATTTGGTAATTCTTGAATGTCGCTTCTCGAGCGTTATGGTCTTCTATTTGTTTTTTGGTTATTTCTATTTCTTTAAGGGTTATTTGATGTATTTACTTCCCTTGTTTGATGACTCTGTACATGCTATAAACAATAAACAGACTAACATTATGGATACCGTCTGCGAGTCATCACTGCCTGCATCATTGAATACAACATCAAGCTTTGTGGCGGGTCAGAAGAAGGATACAGACTCTGACTTTCCATTTCACTGGTCTTTGAAAAAAGCACATTTCTAACTGTCGCTATGCTAAGGCCTTCCCTCCCTAACAAAACTAAGGTGCTTGTTAGTCGTCAGTGAGAGTCCAAATCAGGATCAGTCCAGTGCCCAAAGTAACTTATTCTAACCCTACCACTATTATAACAACACAAGCCAGGAGAATTACTCCCTTCTCCTGTGAGATGGTTCTTCTCCAAGTTCCATTCAATCGAATAGTTTTAAGTAGTTCCTGGTAACTATGTTTATTAACTTCTACTACTGGATTCTTCAAGGTTTCAAGCATTTCTTTCCTTAGAAGATTTGTTTACTTTTTTTTTTTTATTTGTGTTGGTTTTACAAAACCTTTCCAAAATTACATAAAACCTATAACATAAAAATTACAGATCATAAACATTGAACAGTTGTACTTTACTGTAGCACCAATAACATAACAATATCTGTGAAAATCTTCCTGTTATCTCAATTCTGAGAAAAAACAAATTCATAACTTGCAATATTTCAAATGACTAATTATGCTGTCTTGCAGTTCTTTACTCAAAAAGTCATATTTTTATGAGTCAATGTTCAGAGTGAAGGTTGAAAGTCTAATGGATGAACCTACATTGTCAACTACTGAGAATGTCAGAAGGGTTTCATGACCAGAGATAATTCTATTCCAGAAATGTTCAGAAATCAGCCCTTCTTCACTCCTTACTTGCTTTCTGAATAGAGACACTCTCAAACTCAAAGTTCCTTCACACCCCATTAGCAGATGTCTCAAGGTTTGGTTTAAGGGAGTCTGACATATTTTAAATTGTTTGTGTAAGTCTTCTTCTTGTCTTCGCTGAGCAAGCACTTCCCCCACAGGAAGTAGATTCAATCGTATTATTAAGAAATTATTTCTTACCTGACTGTGCAGGAATTTTATGAAGTATTTTGCTAAAAACCCCAGCATTTTACCCACAGATTAGAAGGCATTGGGAAAGGTCAAATTTCTAACCTTTTCGATTGTTTTTATCCAGTCTCCTACCTCACCAACAGTTTTAACTTTCTGGGGTATTAATCAATGTCTCGAGGTTTAGATCACATTTTAACAAAAAGTCCTTGGCTTTTATTTCCAGGTGGCTTAGATGTTCTGATTTTGTGCATTCCAAATGAGCTTTAACATCCGAGTTACGTTTTGCTGTAACTATCTGCCGGTAGAGTGATGTTAACTTCCAGCTTGCTAAGGACTCTAGAGAATTAAAGCCTTGTTCGAACCTCAGGCACCGGGATGGAGTACTCATCTTCATCGGCAGACGAAAAACCTTTTTCCAGACAAGAGATTCCAGCTTATCCCAATTTGTATTCCAAAGTAGAGGTTTAGTCTCTAGACCATCGAGGATCATTGGTATCACTTTCGCCCTAAAGAACCTGATTTAAAGGAGAATTGAAAACCTACAATATTTGGAATATATCTTCTTCATCTGGGGAATAAGTTGTAGGATCTTCATCTCTGCGTCTGCCTCTACCTTGTAGATTGCCGGGGAAGCATAAATTCTATATCCCAGATAGATCAGGTCTTCTACCCGTGGAATGGTGTCAGTTTCCAGGACCCAATTGGAATATTGTACCTTTTTCTGAATATGTATGAAGACTACAATTTTGGATTTCAATGGGTTAATGGATAACCCATTTTCTCTAGCATATTCTCCCAGCCCCGTTATCAGCCGCTGCAGACCTATTGCAGTCCTGTTCAGCACCACTATGTCGTCCACATAGGCCAGCCAGTGAATCCTCCTTCCATTGATCACCGGGCTGGCCAGCGCGGACGATTCCAGGGAGTCACCCATGTCCACCAAGAAGTTAAAGAAGAGAGGTACACCCAAGCACCCCTGCCGGACCCCTCTTTCCTCTCTAATTGGGTCCAAAAGGTCCCCTTGTTCATCCAGGCGTATCTCAACGAGGTGTCCCAGTGAAACCCCATCAGCATTGTCAGGAGCGACTCCGGAATCCCCCAACTCTTCAATTTTCTCCAAAAATGTGCTCTGTCAACCTGGTTGAAAGCTTTCAACAAGTCTACCCAGGCGCCATAAAGTGAGGGTTCGCCCTAAGCATTTGTTTGGTCGCTCACTAGATTTAAGATAAGGCCATTTAATGTAGTAGAGATACCACGTCTGAAACCTGTATGATGACAGGGTAGGATCTGCGTGGTTCTACCCAGTCGATAAGTTACCTCAATAGGAATTTCATAAACATTTTACTGTCTATATCAAGGAGGGAGATGGGGCGATAACTCGCCGGATCTAGTCTATCGCTCCCCTTGAAGAGTGGTATGATTATTACTGTCTTCCATGAGGGAGGGAATTGATGCTGGCTGAGTATTTCTTTGAAAAGATGTTAAAGAAGTCTGGACCAAATCCCTGGTTCATTTTTAAGTACCTGATATGTCAGTCCATTCGGGCCTGCCACTCTAGAAACTGAGGATTTAGCTATAATATCTATAATGTCCTCTTCCTTGAAAGATAAATGCCAAGGCACATTCGGCTGGGTGCTATCGGCCATTGGTCCAGGGTTCCTTAGAATATTCTTTTGTTCCTTCTTGCATTTCTCTTCTCTTACTATAATATGATATGATGTGGCATTTATAATGCGCCTATACACAAGTGTTTCAAGGCGCAACATGGCAAGGGAGGGGGAACAGAGGGAAGACAGAGACAGCGATCCTACTAGGTCGAGTGTCATTCAGATTGTGCAAGTGTCACAAGATTCTCCCCTTCTCACCTGTTTCTCTTCACTTGTGACCTTCTTGGAAGTGGCTTCCTTCTTTCGCACTGTCTGAGACTTATATAGGCCTGGGCGCGGGTCTTCAGATTCCAGCGTGAGTTCTCCGGCTGTCCTACGCCGGGTAGCGTTCAGTATCTAGGACGTGGAGTCAGGAGGAAGATAGAGTTCCAGGCTCGGAACGTATCCGAAGCACCGTAGGACCGAGCACAGGACTAATCCAGGAATAGGGCACGGATAAGAGGTAAGGAGGGAAACGAACGGACTCCAGGAATTAAGAAGAAAGGAAAAAGGGAATTGGAAAGAGTACGGAAACAGAGTCCGACAACACGCGTCTAACTACTCCAAGCAGTAGCGTTGAGACGCGCAGAGCCGTGGGGGCGTGGCTGTTTTCTAGGAAGTCGAACGTAACGCGCAAGGGCTGGAGTGCAGCGTTTCAGAACCGTCGGCCATGTTGGAAGGATCACGGAGTTCATACCGCGGTGCATCATGGACCATGAAGTCCAGAATGGACGAATTCGGCCGTTCATGACAGTATGCCTCCTCCTAAATCCTGCACCTCTGGGTTTGCCTGGGTGGATTCGATGATATCTTTGTATTAAACGGAGGGCATTCATGTTTGAGACAGGTTCCCAGGTGCGCTCACTGGGAGGATATCCTTTCCATTCAACCAGATACTGGAGTTGACCTCGTCTGGATTAATGATTTCCTTTATGGAGAAGGGTCCATAATACTTGGGAGCCAGTTTATTTGGTCGCAGATGTCGAGGAAGAAGTTTCGAAGACAGCCAAACTTTATCTCCCACTGCATAAGAAGGGCTAGGTCTCCTTTTGGTGTCTGCATATCGTTTGACATCTTTTCTGGCTCTTTCCAGTCGTTCCTTGGCATCTTTGTGTATGTTGACCAATGTTTCAATCCAGGAATCAACCGCAGGAACTGGGGTAGGATGTGGAAGAACAGACGGTAGAACTGAAGGATGAAATCCTTGACTGCAAAAGAATGGACTAGTCTTGATAGCTGAATGATCCGAATTGTTGTAAGCGAATTCAGCCACAGGAATCGAAAGCGGCCAGTCATCCTGGACCTTAGTTGCGAAACAGCGAAGGTACTGTTCTAGGGTCTGGTTGACTTGTTCAGTTGCTCCATTGGTCTGTGGATGATATCCTGAAGACAGCGCACGCTGGATTCCCAACATCTGGCATATTTGTTTCCAGAACTGGGATATGTATTGGGGTCCTCTGTCGGAGATGATCTTGGAAGGTAGTCCATGAAGTCTAAATATGTGTTCCAGGAAAATTCCAGCCAATTCAGATGAGGATGGTAGTTTGAACAAGGGTGTAAAGTGAGCCATATGTGTAAACAAATCGATGGTAAGCATTAAGGTTGTGTATCCTCTAGATGGGGGTAATTCCACGATAAAATCTGTCACAATGATTTCCCAAGGTCGTGTTGGCATTGCTGGTTGGTGTAAGGGACCTGCTAGTTTTCTGTTATCATGTTTATTCTGGTTGCACACTGCACAGGATTGGACATAGGTTCTTATGTTGTCTATCATCCTAGGCTACCAGAATTGCCTCTGTATAAGATGGAGGGTGGCAGTGATGCCTCGATGTCCTGAATGGAGGGTATCATGGCATAGATTCATAATCTTATGTCTCAGTTCTTGTGTGGGTATTGCCAGCCGTGTTTCCTTGAATAGATATCCACCCTTCACCATGAGGTTCCTTTGATTCTTCCCTTTGTATTCCTTCCATAGTTCGGAAGAAGGTGTTTTTGCACGAATGTCCTCCAGGAGAGAAATGGCTTGAGCCACAAACACAGTGTCAGGAAACATCTTAGGAAAGGTCCGGCCTTCGAGGGGCTCATAATCAGGACGCCTGGACAAGGCATCTGCAATGATGTTATGTGTTCCAGGAAAGTGAAGAATTGGAAATTGGTATTGGGCAAAAAAGAAGGCCCAACGGGCCTGACGGCTGTTTCTCCCCTCCAGGAACTGTAGGACTTGTAAATTTCGATGGTCCGTTCGGACTTGTTCAGGGTGTTTGGCACCCAAAAGAGGATGACCCCATTTGGTGAAGGCTTGTCAGATGGCTGACAGCTCCTTCTCCAGGACAGAATAATGACTCTCACTGGGAATCAAGGTGTGGGATAGGTATGCAATAGGATGCTCCATCTTGTCCTCAAGTTCTTGTTTCAGGGCTGCTCCAATGGCATAGTCAGATGCGTCTGTTTCCACCAAGAAAGGTCCATCTATATCAGGTTGAGCTAGGATTGGGGCTCGAGTGAATTCTTGTTTCAGTTGTTGAAAGGCCGTCTCTTGAGCCGTGGACCATTGAAACGGAATGTCCTTCTTTAAGAGTGTTACAATGGGATGTACTATGTCAGAAAACGCAGGTATGAATTTTCTGTAAAAATGTGCAAGTCCCAGGAAGGATTGGATCTGCTTTACAGTAGTGGGGGCGGGCCAAGACAGGATGGACTCGACCATGGAAGGATCCATTCGGATACCTTTGGAACTAAGTACAAATCCAAGATAATGAACGGTTGATACATGGAAGAGGCATTTGTCTGACTTGGCCATGAGCTTGTGTTCACGTAGGCATTGTAAGACTGCTTTTACATGTTCTTGATGGACCTGAGGTTCATTGGAGTAAATTAGTATATTGTCCAGATATGCAATGACAAAAAGGAACAGCATGTCAGAAAAACCTGATCCATAAAACGTTGAAAAACTGCAGGGGCATTGGCGAGACCAAAGGGCATAAACATATACTCAAGTGGCCAAAGGGAGTTCTGAAGGCCGTTTTCCACTCATCGCCTTCCCTTATGCAAATGAGATGGTAAGCACCCCTGAGATCGAGTTTAGTGAAAATGACAGCACCCCTCACTGCCTCCAGAATGTCACAAATAAGTGGTATCGGATAGCGGCTGTTATGCACCAGCCATGGAAGTTATGGTATAGGTGGAGATACACCTAGCATGGTTGCCTTCTATGTCTAATTAACGGTCTAGCCTCTCACCAAGATGGCGGCCGGAGCGTATATACGTATCACGCACAGTAACAACGGTGCGTTGTATCATCGTTGTATTCTAACTTTGTTCATTGCCCCTTGCTCGTACTACTCTGTTTACAGTAGACCTTACCTCCTTATCCTTGCCTTAAGCCTTTTTCTACCCTTCTGCTTCCACTCGCGGTGTTACATCTCTCAGGTGTATACTCAACAGCGGTTTTTCTCTGTTCTTTTTTCCGCTGCACTCTTTCACCGCTATAATTATAGTTCTGTGCCGAAGCCCCGGTTACCGCAGCCTCCACGGAGCCGCTGGTCCTACGCATCTTCTGCCTTCTGCGGTGCCGTTAGGATCCTGCGGTTTACCCAGACAACGTCTACCTTCGACGGCGTCTTCTGGGTATAAGTACTCTTCAAAAAAGGGTTGTCTGTCTCCTGTGGTGCCTGCTGGAACTTGAAGTCTCTCCATACTACTACTGGTCTTGTCCTTTGATTGCCTCAAAGTCTTCAGAACATATCCACCTTTAAAGGCCTTTTTCGTCACAGCGGAATTCACAGATACTCCTTTCTGACAAGAGAAAAGACCTGCTACACAGGGTTTTTTGCCAAACGGCTTTTTCCCTGAAGTTTTGGGACTGGCTCCTGGGGGATCACCGGACTTGGTTCCCATCCGGTCAGGGTGGCCTCCGAGGAGCCACGTCCTTATTTACGTCAAAAGAAGATCAAGGAGAAGACGGAATCTAAAAAGTATCGAAGAAGACAGGATTGGTCGACTTCTACGGGATCCACTGGAGATTCAGGTGAGGAGGAGTTGGGCAAAAGAAAAGGGGAAGTTGGTAGTTTTGACAGTATACAACGCCAAAAAAGTACCAAGATGGCTACTCCAGAACAGATACAGGAGATGTGTAATGCCATCCAAAACCTACGAGTGGATATGCAAGCACTCCAGGCTGAGAACCAAACATTGCGTAACCAAGCCGCAATCAGGGATGAAGGAAGAGGTGAATTACCGGCAATGCCTTTTTCCATGCCCAAGTACGACGGAAACCCAAAGGGCATAAAGGATTTCCTGGATTCTTGTTCTGTGTACTTTTCTTTTAGAAGAAGAACCTTCGAGTCCGGAAGAACCCGGGTAGGTTTCTTGATCTCCAACCTGACAGGCAATGCCTTAAGATGGGCAACACCTTTGGTGACGGCTGACGATCCGTCAGTGAATGACTATGCCTTATTTGTTCGCAATTTACAGACACGGTTTGAGAGACCAGAAGTCCAGTACTCAACGTATGAGGCACTGTTGGATGTGAGACAAGGGAATCAAGATGTACAATCCTACGTATCTCAATTCCAAGGGTTGGCTACCTTGGCTGGATGGCCGGAAACGGCTCAGCAGACAATATTCCGTAGAGGTCTCCAAGATGAGATAAAGGATGAATTAGCTCGAGTAGCCAGGCCAGACACTTTTGCGGAACTAGTAACCTTGGTGCTACGGATCGAATACAGAATGAATGAGAGACGTCATGAGAGGAAGAGAGCACGAGGAGGCCAGCTGAACTATAACCCTCCTTCAATTCCGAGGGAAAGAACCTCCACCGAGGAACCAATGCAGATAGGTGCTACTCGTGGACCTTTGACATCAGACGAAAGAAGACGCAGGCGAGAACTGAACTTATGTATGTACTGTGGTTCTCCCAAACATCAATTGAAGGATTGTACCGAGACTCCTTCCCGACGTTCGGGAAACGCTCAACCTCGTCCCTCTGCAAGGGAGGTAACGGGGAGAGTAGCACAAGTCCTTGCAACCCCACAGGATCTGGGAAAGGAATAGAGAACAACAGTCTAATGATTTTCCGAGTATCACTAACCACAACAACTGGAAATTGTATTTCGGTTCTAGCCATGTTAGACTGCGGAGCAGCAGGCAACTTTATTGACATTACCTGGGCTAAGAACAATATGATCATCCTCCAACCCAAGAAGAAGGCAATACCAGTGGAGGGAGTTGATGGCTGTCCTTTATCCTCTGGACCTATCACCATGGAAACGCTACCCATGCGAGTATCTATGGGTAACCATCACGAAGAGATTACTTTCGATGTGATTAGAGCAGCACACTTTCCTCTCATACTGGGAATACCATGGTTGAGACTTCATAACCCGTGCATCAACTGGAGTACAAACCGACTGAGTTTCGATTCCGAATTCTGCAGCAAAGTCTGTATCAAGGTTCCGTACCCAGAGGTACAATCCGCCAACCTGGTAGTTCAACCTCAGTTGACGATATCAGCTATTCCGATGCAATACAAGGAATACGAGGATGTATTTGAAGACGTCCTGCCCAAACTCCTTCCACCTCATCGCCCTGAGGACTGCAGCATCGAACTTAAGGAAGACGTACCCTTGCCCTTTGGAAGAATGTATCCATTGTCCCAACTGGAACGGACTGCACTTAAGGAATATCTTGAATCCAACCTCAGCATCGGACTGATAAGACGGTCAAAATCATCAGGCGGTGCATCTTTGTTTTTCGTAGCTAAGAAAGGTACCAAAGAACTCCGTCCCTGTATCGATTATCGTGGATTGAACAGTATTACTGTTCGGGACAGATACCCTATGCCCCTCATCAGGGATATTCTAGAGGCTGTTAGGGACTCACAAATCTTCACTAAGATTGACTTACGAGGAGCCTATCATTTGCTAAGGATACGTCATGGCGATGAATGGAAGACCGCTTTTCGAACACCGTTGGGGTTGTTCGAGTATTGCGTAATGCCTTTTGGTCTTGTTAATGCCCCAGCGGTGTTCCAGAGATTCATGGATCGGGTGTTTTCAGACTTGCTGAACATATCTGTTGTAGTTTATCTGGATGATATCCTGGTATTCTCCAGCTCACTACATGAACACCGTACCCAGGTTAAAGAGGTTCTTCGCAGGCTAAGAGAGAACGATCTGTTCGCCAAACCTGAGAAGTGTTCATTTGAGGTTACAGAGATACCTTATCTTGGATTCATCATCTCATCTACAGGTATACGGATAGATCCAGATAAGGTTAAGGCCATTCTTAGATGGCCTGATCTATCATCTGTCAAGGAGGTTCAACGCTTTCTCGGTCTGGCAAATTTCTATCGCCGCTTTATACCACATTTCTCTGAGATAGTGTTACCCCTTACCTCACTCCTTAAGAAGGGTGTTCTTTTTTCCTGGAATCCAGCGGTCCAGAAAGCATTTGCCACACTAAAGGAACTGTTTACCACAGCACCTGTTCTGATACAACCCGACCAGTCGAAGCCTTTCATAGTTGAGACTGATGCCTCCGGTGGCGCTCTGGGAGCGGTACTCTTGCAGGAAGACAAGGAAGGACAGGAACACCCTATCGCCTACTATTCACGAACGCTTACCATCAGTGAGCGAAACTATTCTGTGCTCGAGCGAGAGTTGTTGGCCATGAGAATGGCTTGTGAAGAGTGGAGACACCTCTTACAAGGAGCAACCAATCCATTCCTCATACGTACCGATCATAGAAATCTAAAGGTCCTTCAGCAGATGGAATGTCATAACTCTCGTCATGCTCGCTGGGCCTATTACTTTTCGACTTTTGATTTCCAGATTACTTACATACCAGGTACATTGAACGGAGTGGCTGATGCTCTTTCCAGAAGCTGGCCTGAATCCGGACAGGAAAGGACGGCGTTGGTCAATATAGAGAAGTTGTTACCCAAACAACGATTCATAGCCACGATCAATCTTTATCTCCAAAAGGTACAGGAAGGTTATAAAACATGCACTAAACAGACACCTGCTTCCAAGGATCTGCAAGAGATAAAAGGGTTATGGTTCTACAAGTCAGCTCTTTTTCTACCCTCTCCAGAGCTTCAACAACAAGCACTCAGTTTATGTCATGATCTTCCTCTGGCTGGACATAGAGGACAAAAAGCCACATATGAGCTACTTACACAAAGTTTTTGGTGGCCTTCGGTGAATTCTGACGTCAAGTCATATGTCAGGTCTTGTTCAGTTTGTGCCAGTGCAAAGGTATCTAGGCAGAAACCCATCGGTTTACTACAACAACCCGAGCTTCCCACTCGTCCCTGGGAAAACATCTCTATGGACTTTATTGTGGACCTACCTTCTTCTCAGGGAAGAACAGCAGTAATGGTAACGATTGATTCGTTTTCCAAACAAGCCCATTTCTCTTCTCTGAAAGGAGTACCCTCGGCAGCAGAAACTGCCTCTGTGTTTCTTAGAGACATAGTAAGACTACATGGACTACCTCGAGTGATCATTTCCGATAGGGGCGTACAGTTCACTTCAAAGTTTTGGTCCATACTTTGTAAGGAGCTAGGAATTCATAGAGCTATGTCGTCGGGTTATCACCCGCAGTCAAATGGACAGACGGAGAGACTCAATGCCACTCTTGAAGAGTACCTCCGTTGTTTCTGTAATAAGGAACAGGACGATTGGAATTCCTTGATCCCCATGGCAGAATTTGTTTACAACAATACTTATCACACCTCTATCGGTATGAGTCCGTTTTTGTGTACTTACGGCTATCACCCTCACTCCTTCCCCAAGATCGGATTTATCGATACCAAGGCACCGTCTGTGGATAAAGCCTTGGCTGAGATCCAACAATTACATACCTCTGCACTACATACCTTGGAAGAGAGCAGGAAGAACTCCAAGAAGTACGCGGACAAGAAAAGAAGACCAGTCCCTCAATGGGGTCCAGGGTCGTTAGTCTGGCTATCCACCAGGTACTTACCCAGGTGGGCGAGACTAGGCAAATTCACCCCAAGATATATAGGTCCTTTTCGGATAGAGACTAAGATCAATCCTGTGGCATACAAACTAAAGCTACCTGCTCGTTTCAGTAGAATACACCCAGTATTCCACACTTCCTTGTTGAAGGAACATATCGAGGATCCTTTTCACAGAAGAACTAGGAAGAAGGACATCAAGACGTCTCTGATTCCTGAAGAGTACGAGGTAGCCAGATTGATGGATTCACGTTACAAACAAGGAACATTGCAATATCTGGTCCATTGGAAGGGTTACCCTAATTCCGAAAGAACTTGGGAACCTAGATCGCATCTACATGCCCCAGAACTAATCAAGAAGTTCCACAGATTGTTTCCGGGTAAACCGTGAGGTTTCCGGCATAAAAGGGGGCATACTGTTATGCACCAGCCATGGAAGTTATGGTATAGGTGGAGATACACCTAGCATGGTTGCCTTCTATGTCTAATTAACGGTCTAGCCTCTCACCAAGATGGCGGCCGGAGCGTATATACGTATCACGCACAGTAACAACGGTGCGTTGTATCATCGTTGTATTCTAACTTTGTTCATTGCCCCTTGCTCGTACTACTCTGTTTACAGTAGACCTTACCTCCTTATCCTTGCCTTAAGCCTTTTTCTACCCTTCTGCTTCCACTCGCGGTGTTACATCTCTCAGGTGTATACTCAACAGCGGTTTTTCTCTGTTCTTTTTTCCGCTGCACTCTTTCACCGCTATAATTATAGTTCTGTGCCGAAGCCCCGGTTACCGCAGCCTCCACGGAGCCGCTGGTCCTACGCATCTTCTGCCTTCTGCGGTGCCGTTAGGATCCTGCGGTTTACCCAGACAACGTCTACCTTCGACGGCGTCTTCTGGGTATAAGTACTCTTCAAAAAAGGGTTGTCTGTCTCCTGTGGTGCCTGCTGGAACTTGAAGTCTCTCCATACTACTACTGGTCTTGTCCTTTGATTGCCTCAAAGTCTTCAGAACATATCCACCTTTAAAGACCTTTTTCGTCACAGCGGAATTCACAGATACTCCTTTCTGACAAGAGAAAAGACCTGCTACACAGGGTTTTTTGCCAAACGGCTTTTTCCCTGAAGTTTTGGGACTGGCTCCTGGGGGATCACCGGACTTGGTTCCCATCCGGTCAGGGTGGCCTCCGAGGAGCCACGTCCTTATTTACGTCAAAAGAAGATCAAGGAGAAGACGGAATCTAAAAAGTATCGAAGAAGACAGGATTGGTCGACTTCTACGGGATCCACTGGAGATTGAGGTGAGGAGGAGTTGGGCAAAAGAAAAGGGGAAGTTGGTAGTTTTGACAGCGGCCCTTGAGAGTGCACTGGTTGAGGCCATGGCAATCCAGACAAGGTCAAAGTTCCTTAGTGTCTTTTTTAGGAACGAAGAAGAGGGAAGCACCGGCTGGGGATTTGGAAGGTCGGATAGTACCATTTGGTATCCAGGTATTTTCGGAGAGCTTTCTTTTCTGGTTCAGATAAAATAAACATTCTCCCGAATGGAATCACCGCAGATGAGTCTGTGTCAATGGCACAATCCTCTGGCCTATGAGGTGGAAGAGCTTGAACAATGGCTGTTGAAAACACATCTGAGTATGTTTGGTAGACCTCAGGAATTTGGGTAATATTGGATGCACTTATGTATGATTGTTTGTGGTCCTGGAAGTCCGCTGAAGGATCTTGCAATGTGGCAAGAGATAAACAATGGGACATGCAATATTCTGAACTGAGAAATAAGGACCCTGCTGCCCAATTGATGTATGTGTTGTGCTTCTGAAGCCAAGGCATGCCTAAAACCATGGGGTAGTGGGCAGATTTTATGATGTCAAATCTAAGTATTTCTTGATGGTTATTTATTGAAAGTAGTAAGTCCTTGGTTTGGTGAGTTATGGGTCCAGAAGACAAGGGTCTACCATCAGTAGCTTCAACAGGTTGTATTAACTCTTTGATTTCTCGAGGAATGTGATGGCTGACAACCCAATCATGATCTATGAAAATGCCCCTGGCACCGCAGTCCACTAGGGCCAGGATGGGGTAGGATTCTTCTTTGGTAGGCGACCCGAATGTCTGTAGAATCACGAGAGTGTTCTGTCCTGGAGATTTCAAGGAAGGAATAGATGAGGAGCAGGCATCTTTCTCCCGAAGCTGTGCTCCGCTTAGGATCGGGAGCTGGCATTTCCCAAACGCTGAGGTGGCGCTATAGGACATTCTCTTACAAGGTGTTTATCAGAGGCACAATACATGCAAAGTCCTGTATTAATCCGTCAGATCCTTTCTTGGGGAGAGATTGGTCCTCGGAAAGCGCCTAGTTGCATGGGTTCTGGATCTGAGGCCTGCAAAGCAGCTGTTTCTTTGGGGCCGGGATAGCCTGTGGCTACCTTTGGGGATGTTGACTTAGTCTTCCTTTTCTCTGCCTTTCTTTCCTGGATCTGGAAATCAGTCTGTAGGGAGAGGCCCATGAGAGCCTGGAAGGAACTTGGGCGAGCTACTCTAGCTAGTTCGTCCTTTATCTCGTCATTTAAACCTCTTTTAAAGAGGGTGAAGCTGGCTTCTTGGGACCAATCGGCTTCTTTTACTAGCTGTTTAAAGCGAGTCACATCGGTGAGCATATCCTGAGTCCCTTGTTGGAATTCAAGCAGTCTTTCTTGTGCACTATAAACAAGTTCTGGATGATCAAACATGGTCTTAAGGGCTTCCACAAACCCATGGTAATTATCCAGGAGAGAATCTCCCGCATTGACTAAGGGAGTTGCCCAGGTTAAGGCATTGCCTGTGAGATGAGATATCATGAATACGACCTTCGCTCGTGGGGTGGAAAAATAGTACAGTTTGAAAGTGAAATGTACTAAACAGGAATCAAGGAAGGCATGTAGGGTTTTTGATGATACGTCATATTTGTCCACTACTCCCCCAACCAGGACGCTTTCTTTGACTGCAGAGTCTCGGGATAAGACTAACTGCTTTAATGCCGCATTCTCAGCCTTGAGGTTTCGGACTTCAGTGGTTAATTCTTGCATACCTCTCATGAGGTCTTGAACTGCAGCTTCCATATCCGTTTCTGTATCAAGTTTGGGGCGTCTCAATCTGTCACAAGTTTCTCCCCTTCTCACCTGTTTCTCTTTACTTGTGACCTTCTTGGAAGTGGCTTCCTTCTTTCGCACTGTCCGAGACTTGTATAGGCCTGGGCACGGGTCTTCGGATTCCAGCGTGAGTTCTCCGGCTGTACTTCGCCGGGTAGCGTTCAGTATCCAGGACGTGGAGCCAGGAGGAAGGTAGAGTTCCAGGCTCGGAACATATCCGAAGCACCGTAGGACCGAGCACAGGACTAATCCAGGAATAGAGCATGGATAAGAGGTAAGGAGGGAAAGGAACGGACTCCAGGAATTGAGAAGAAAGGAAAAAGGGAATTGGAAAGAGTACGGAAGCGGACTCCGACAACACACGTCTAACTACTCCAAACAGTAGCGTTGAGATGCGCAGAGCCGTGGAGGTGTGGCTGTTTTCTAGGAAGTCGAACGTAATGCGCTAGGGCTGGAGTGCAGCGTTTCAGAACCACCGGCCATGTTGGAAGGATCACGGAGTTCATACCGCGGTGCATCATGGACCATGAAGTCCAGAATGGACGAATTCGGCGCTTCATGACAGCAAGTGCAGGGGAAGGGAAAGAGGAAAAGTGCAGAATGGGAGGTGGGAAGGGGACAGTGGAGTACATGGGGTAATAGAATAAATAACAATAAGAGAAGTCGGGCCAGCTGGTGGCAAGTGCAAGGGTAATTGCAGACATCAGGAGGTGTCAAGTGCTGGTGGGGGACTGTAGGGATACAGAAAACAGTCCACAAGTGTGGGGGTTGCCAGGGAGGCAGTGCATGTGTGTAACTGGTGGAGGAAGGGACAGGGCCGGAGATCAGAGGGTGGCCAGGTAACCAGTACAGTTTCAGCCAGAAATTCAGCAGGGGAGAGGAGAGAAAGCAGAAGCAAAGAGGAAGGTCTTGAGGTGCTTCCGGAACCGGAGATGGTTCTTCTCAAATTTCAGGGAGGCGGGGAGGCTGTTCCAGAGGGAGGCCTCAGCCGAGGAAAGAGATCTACCACCAACTCGTTGCTTGGAGTAGCGACTGACCCTGAGGGAGTTGGTGGCGGATGAGCGAAGAGCTTGAGAAGGAAGATATTTAGGAAGAGAGAGTTGAAGGCATTGAGGCCCCAGGCCCCAGAAGGCCTTGTGGACAATGCAGAGGGTTTGGAACCTAATCTTTGCTGCCACTGGGAGCTATTCTTGTATTTATCCTTTTCTTTTCCTAGGATAACTTTATTCCACAGTTAGAAAGTATCCCTTGATTTTCTGAGTCCTTGAGCTTTATTTCACAGTCTTTGATTTCACCTTGGCCTTGGCTCTTGTTTTCTATTTCAATATTTTCTCTTGGTTTGTCCTTCTCACAATTTCACCTGCTCAGTAATATCTCAGGGCTGACTTATTGATCTCCTGGACTATAAACCTTCCAGTAAGGATTGACATTCCACGTTAGTGTCTTAATTCGACTAGGAGGAGTATGAGCATTCCAGAAAGGATTCTCTTTTCCCTTTTTCGTTCTGGATGTTTTATTCTGACTGGGAAGAGTATGATTATTCCAGTTATGATTTTCTTTCTCTTCCTTTAATATTAATGTCTGAGCTTGACTGGGATGAGTATGAGCATGTCAGCAATGATACTCCTCTTCTTCAATGCAAATATCTCATCTTGACTGGGACAAGCATGAGCATGTCAGTAATGATTCTCTTCAGTCCTCCTTCCGGGTCTCCCGTTTTCCTCATTACCTCATATGCTCGATGACAACATCACCAGGTCTTTTAATGGGTTGGCACTTGTCAGGTTAGTCTCTTGTAGTTTCACACATGATCTTCGTGGTCGCGAATTCACTGGTTTCTTTTTTCTTCCCTTAAGAAAAGTGGTATTGGCGTTGTTCATGGACTCACTAGCTCTTTGTCATGATGCCTACCCCCGGAGCACCAGGCCAGGCCCAGCACCCCCGGGAGCAGGCATCACGCCCCCGGGTAAAAGCCCAGCGGCCCTTTATAGGGGCTCTTTGGACTCTGTCCTGGCACCGTTGGCGCCAGGCTCATGTTGGACATCAGTCCTGGCGCCATAGGCGCCAGGCTCATAAGGGGAAGTGTTTGGTGCACTTACCTGAAGCAGACCATGCTGCACACTCACCTGATGCAGACCATGCTGCACACTCACCTGATGCAGACCATGCTGCATGAAGAACCAAGCCAAATGAGGCTTAGGAGGGACTATTTTTCTGAAGGAACTATTTTGTTACTTGGGTGGGGCTGTGGAAGAATACTCACCTGGAACTTCTTCCAAGGCTATTTAAGCCACGCCCGGACAGCCACACGTGCTTCGCGTTGTTCTGCATCCCAGCAGCTGAACGCTCACCGTGTCAGCTCCTGCACCTGGACTCCAGCCACGCCCGCCTCGAACCAGGAACACCTGTAAGGGAATAAGAGAAGAGAAAGGTGAAAACCAAGAACTTATTCAACCTTCTTACCTGCATCCTGAATCTTCACGCCAGCATTCCTGAAGGAAGACTTCCATTTAGAAGCACCGCGTTGCTCGCTGCAGCGCCGCGCTTCACTCACCTGTTCCCGAGACGCCACCCGGCTCCATCGCGGCTCTCAGCACCGGTCGCCACATCTCTGCACCTAGGGGAGAGAAGAAGAGACAAAAGGTGAGCAAGGGAACACAAGAGGAAAGCCGAATTTTCAGCCATATTACTTACCGTCTTTTCTTGGTGAACCATTCCACATCTCGGGCGGCGCCGCATCTTTGGCAGGTACCGCACCCCGGCCCCTATGGGGAAAGGACAAAAGACATTACTGGGGAATTATAAAGACATTTAGAGGGGTCGCCCTCATCACTAACTCACCTGATTTTACCACCGGCAATTTAACCCCTCAACGCATCGCCTTTGTTCTGCACCTGAAATAAAGGACAGAAAAAACAACATAAAAGGAGGCTCACACTTGAACTTTTGCATCTTCATACTTACGGCGTATCTCTCAGAAAAGTCAAGTGGATTTGCCAGCGCCATTCTGAAAACCAGTGAAGTAACTGGACGAACGCACGCCCCTGCACCAGAAGCAGGATGGAGAGTTCATCCTTCCAAACCATAAGGTGAGCTTAAACCGGGGGTTTTGGAGGAAGTCAGAGAAGAACGAAGTGGGAAAGGGGGGAGCAAGCACACTATTTAGCAGTCAGTTAATCCCCTTTCTCATCTGCAGAAGGATATTCCTAACGGCCAGACAAGCAAGATTTGGGGGTCCTGTTCAATCGGTGGTCCAAATTCTGCGCATCACGCTTGAAGAGGTCACAGCAACCCAGACCAGACCAGCGCCTCCGTGGGAGCCAGGTGAGCGTTACACTCTTGTTCGGGACTAGGATGCCTCGCCTGCATGTCTGCTTCTCTTGTCTCTTCTCCCATGCCACGTGTTACAGACTTCAGCTGGTTTCCAGAGGATGCAGCGCCTGCATCTTTTCTTTAGGATACTTCACAAAGCAAGTTTGTAACTCACGTGTTATCTCATTCTTCTCCCCAATCTCAGCTTACTTCCTTTATTATGCTTTCCTGGACCTTCCCCAGTGTAAGGTCAGAGTCCGTTCGCTGTGTTTTGTTTGTTTGTTTTATTATTTATAATGCGCGATCATACCCTTAGGTAACAGGGCGGAGCAGTTACATGAATATGCGAAACTTTGTTACAGCAGCGAAAATATATACATACATACAGGTACAGAGGAATTATTTACATATATACATACAGGTATAGGTACACTATGTGTGGAAATGGACTACTGGATAAGACAGACGACTTTCCAGCATAAGGAATGTAAGCAGGTGAACGTTGGAT
Organism: Ambystoma mexicanum; assembly: GCF_040938575.1. Taxonomy (NCBI): domain Eukaryota; kingdom Metazoa; phylum Chordata; class Amphibia; order Caudata; family Ambystomatidae; genus Ambystoma; species Ambystoma mexicanum. The sequence continues at coordinate 1,570,561,095 of NC_090932.1, forward strand.
AAGATATATAGAAGTAAATAGTGGATAGGGGGGGGTGGTACTCCTTTTGCTGCATGAATTGTATTCCTCCAGAGGTCTTTTCCTTTGTCTCAGTTTCATGTTGTTTTTCCCATAGAGAAATAATAAGAGTATCTTAATGGCAATAACAGATTTTGGTATGTTATTCATACCTTTTCTCACTGGATGTTTATAGAGATATGTTGGTAGTGTGTTTCTTAGGGAGATGCCCATCAGAACAGGAGTCCTTGTCCCCAAAGGTGGAGTCTCTCCTGGTGATTTCCACTTGGCTCTACCCCTAGGGAGGATATTGCAGAGGGGGCTGACCTTCCTAGCCTCATAGGGAAAGGCTCCCCCTTGGGGAGAAATGACAGAATCCCGTTATTCATCACAACTTCCTCTAGCTGATAGTGGGGCTGTTTATCAGAGCTGTTTTAGTTCTCCCTGCCTGTTCAATCTGCGGACACTGCAAAACACAGGTCTACAAGCAGCTGGGCATCTTCTGAAACATCAAGGACTGTGGCGTAAATTCACTTGCACCATTCCTCGAACTGTTTCATGTTTGGGTGAGGGTGAACAGACAACAAGTCCATCTGTTCTTCTCCTCTGACCGCATGGTGCCCTGCAACGGTAAGTGATTGTGATTGAATCCCGAGCTCGCGGGTAGTGAGGGGCCGTGGATCTGCTAAAATAAAATCACTATTAACAGGAGATGGACTATACCCTGAGCTCTCTGATCACTAAGTTACACAGACACCAGAGTGAAATTGATAGGGCTCCCAACGGGGACTCCTCTTTATTTAATAAAACCACGTATACCTTTTATACCTTTTCCTCAGGATTTCCCTGATGTGAGCTCTATCTAAATAGGGACCTGCCGTGTCAGCTCACCCTTCCTTGGAGGGTTCTCGGGGGCCCTTAGCTTGAGTCTGGCACAACAGACCCCTTAGCTAAACTCAGGTCCCACACACATGGAGTGTGAGGCCAGAGGATGGCCTCTCTGGGTGGTCCCATCTTGCTAGGTGGCCTCAGGCACGCCGCCACACTATCCCGCTATCTAACGCAAGTGTACCGCCCCTATATGCCCTTTTTCTTCTTAATGTCTATATATATATATGTATATTACAGGGCCTGCGTTAGCAGCCCTGTACTTATGGTTAAGTTGCTCAACCCATGGAAAGAGCACTTTTTGGGCGGCTTATAACTTTGCCCCCCCTGGATGATTCCTTACCAAACTTTGCCCAAAAAAGTATATGGTTCCGTCAGAATTTGTCTTGTAAGTTTGGTGAGGTTTTGTCAAGGGGGGGTCAAAGTTGTAGGGGGTGTCCCAATTTTTTTTTCCATAGATGCAATGCAAACAAAATTTTGCTCACGTCTACAGCCCAAACCACTGGACGGATTTTCACCAAATGTGCGGCAGGCCCGAACATTGCAGTAAAAACCTATTAAAAACACAACATTACACTTGTCAAACTTATCAAACAATCTCTGGGCAGGTGGGGGGGTGATGAGGATGGGATATGGCCGTAAAATGCCAAAAAACTGGTGTTTTTCATCCCCGAAGTCCGCAAACAGTCTGGATGTTTGCGAACACTTCTGATGTTCAGGGACGTCTATGCCTATTTCTGCATTACTGGGTTGGTGAAAAGCAGTTTTCGGATGGCTTATAACTTTGGCGTCACTCAATGAAACAGCATGAAATTTTATAATTGTATTCTAGACCTGATTCTGGATGGCTTTGGAAAGTGTGGAGCTGTTTTGTTGATAGGGAACAAAATTAGAGGGGGGCACCCAACATATTGTAAAGGCTTATAAATGTGGTGCCATTTGACAAACTGTACAAAAGTTTGCAAAAATATTTTAGATCTAGATATACATGTATTTGTGAAGCTTGGTGGGATTTTCTGAAGAAGGGGCCACATTACAGGGGGGATCTTTAGCACCCTGGGTTCCCACCTCGGGGACCCGGGGTGCTCATGACTTTCATCCCCCATTGCAGGGGCTGGAAGGGGGGATAACGGTCCGGAGCCCTCGCTTCGCTTGGGCCGAACTCTTGGGCTGCCGGGCTGCTTTTCCCTTTTCCAATATCTGGAACGGGGGATGAACGCCACATTATTCTCATTAGCATAACGCAAAATGCTAATGGAAATGTTGGAAAATCTTATTGAGTATATGTACTTTACTGAGAAATGTAAAGTAGATGGAGTCTATAAGATTTCTTTTAGTTCTATTTTTGTACTGTGAAAGGTGGTTCCCAAAGGAACCTTTCTATTGTTGTTTTTTGATGTATTTCTTTTTTTGCAGGAGAGGTTAGAACGTATGGTGGGGAGGGAAATGAGGGAAGAGGCACCAAGCACTAATATGGAGGGGCAGGTGGACAGGGGAAGATGTTGCGCGTGTGTAAGGGGCAGTGTTTCTCATGCTCCTTGATTACAGCTTCAAAAGCACTTCAAAATTGCTTTCCCCTGCAGAGTGGTGTGTTGCAGTATATACAGAGGACTGTTGTCTTCGAAAGATATGGATCAACAGCTTCTTTTATTGCTTGCAAGGTAGTTGGTGGGATTTTGTGTTCCACAGAAGTAGGCTGTGTGGTTACAGTATTGGTTGAAGAAGATGAGGTGTAGGAAGACTTGCTAAGAAAGGAACAACCTTTCTGATAGCATTGCTGTGGCTGGATTTGGTGTGGTGGCGCATAGAGGTGGTCCCGAAGGAGTACTTACTGTCCAGGGAGTCCATGACTGATTCCAAAGTTGCACTCAGTGCATTTCACTTTGGTAGCTTTAGCCTTTGGTACATTCCCAACAGCGGTAAAGAACTGCCCCAACCATTATTCTCTGTGGGTGCTAGAGGTAGGCACTTCATCTACCTCATCTTCTTGATCCTCTTCAATGTCTTTAGAAGTACTGCAGTTTTTTTGTTGTGTAGGTCCTCCAACTGGTGGTGGCTCTTGCGGAGGAGGGATGGCAATAGCTGATGCCATTTGTAAGATAGATAGCAGTTCTGCTAATATTGTGTATGTATGTGCTTTGTACTAGAGTGTTAATGGATAATGAGTAAGAATAGGTGTAGGACCTGTGCCAGGGTACATTTTGAGTTTGAAAGTTCCTAGATCAGTAGAAAATGCAGTTCTGAACTGTCCTCAAAGCACATACCGGATAGCGAAGTGCGGACGTGTTCGCAGATGCATCATCACGCCGCGCACAAGCGCATGGTCACGTGGCACTGTCTGGAACGTCCGCGATGATGTCAGATGTTCGCGGACCTCCGCCGATGCAAAAACAGTGGCAAAAGTTGAAAAAAGTGTACAGAAGTGTTAAAATTGATGCTAGAAGATGGGAAATGGCAGAGCTTTAAGTTGAAACTTTGTCAATTGGACACAAATGTTGCTATATTGGGGTAAGTATGAGATTAGTAAGTTATAGAAAAATAGCATGCACTGGTAAAAACCCATGAAATTCACAGAAAAAACTAAAGGGACGTTATGGTTAAGTTGCACTAATAAAAACCTATGGAATTCAATAAAAAAAACTTTGTAAAGGGACATTATGGTTAAAAGTAAAACCGAAAAAACCTCAGAAATTCGCCAGTTATGGTAAACTAAGCAATATAACTCGTGCCACCTCCGTGCACTGCTAAGACTGCTAAGTCTCCCGATCACCCCTGACAGCTTGTTACCAACATTATAAACACAACCCCTTGTAGGGACTTTTCAACAAAATTAATTTCACATGTGATGTCATCAGTGACATTTGTGATGTCATCTTTGATGTCCTGGGTGTTAGTCATAGCAGTGCACGGTGGTGGCGTGAGTTATGGTTGCTTAGCTTAACATACCTCGCGAATTTCAGAGTTTTCTGATTTTACTGGTAACCATAACGTCCCATTAACAAATTTTTTCATTGAATATATATATTTAACATCCTACCCCTACTTAACTTTTGTCTACATAACATTCCCTTTCTATATAACCCCACTCTACTTTTCCCTACTTAACATCCTGCTTAACAATACTTAAATATATGCATATAAGTATGCATACATTTATACATTGACATACCCCATATATACAACATATAAAACTATATAACCAGTATGTCACAATGGGGGTGACTGCTGCAGTCAGTCACACCCTTAACAGTACTTCAAGGGCTGTCTCTGATAACCCTGGCACACTGAGGGCTGGCTGCCAACCTGGATGAAAGGTTGGCTGGGGGCCTGTCCCCTGATGATAGATGGGGGCCTGGCCCCTCTTCTTTCTTCGGGTAGGCCACATGGGGCAGCCTGCATTTTGCTTGTTTCTGGACAGGCCCCCTGAGCAAGTGGGAGCCCACCCACCATCAACGCTGCACTCTGCGGATCCTTCATTCTTTTGAGTAGCCCATTTGAATGGGGGCCACCCACGATCACAGCTGCGCCCATTGCTCTTTTTAAATCTTCTGGGTGAGCCCCATTGGTGGAATCCAAAACATGGGCACTCCTATGGGATACGAAGCATCCATGGAGTCTGAGTTCAAGTAATAAATGATTCAAAGCAACGTATTTGGAGGACGTGCACATTCCCATCAAGCCCCCCAAAAGGATCACCATCGAGCCAACTCCCCATAGACCTCAATTTCCAAGAGGTTATCCGTTTGGATCCTGCGGCCCGACCCCTCAGAAAGAAGAAGGAGGACAGTGTCGTCCTGCTGTGTGTCATCTCTTCGGTTTGAGTTTATCCCTCATACCTTCCATTGTATTGTTATCCATTCAGTGGTGTGCTATTGCCTTGCTATTGTTATCCATCCAGGGGTCTCGAAGAAATGTGCTCTTGCATCAAGAAGTAGCTTCACTTTAGCCAAATTTATCAGCGTGTATTTTATTCCAATCTGGCATAGCCATTCCTTAATCGGGACAAACTGGTTATGTCTTTTGTGTAACAGAATCGCGTAGTCTGGGTAAATAGCCAACATGAATAACCCCCTCTTGAATTGCCCTCCGTCCCTGGAGAATTTTAAGGTACATTCTTATCTTTGAAGTTCCTTACCCTAGCAACAAGGGGTCTGGGAGTGGCTTTGGGCAGTGGTCGTTTTGCCAACTAGCTATCTGCTCTCTCAACCGTGAAACCCTGAGATAGTATGCCTGGGCCAATCTCTTGTAGCAGCATATTTTCCACAAAGTTGTCGGGTGTTGTCCCTCTTTGCCCTCAGTAAGGCCTATAATCCGAACATTATTCCTCTGAAACCTTCCTTCGGCATCTCTCTGAATATATTATTATGATTTGATATTCACAGTCTTTGGATAAGCGTTGTAAGTGTGCAGTGCAGAACTCCTAAAATGCAAGCTAAATTGTTGAAGACAACGTTTCCAATGCTTGATAAAGTAATTCATATAACACAGTTGACAGAAGAGGTGTCAGCCTGGAAATGGACAATGAAAGAGGTCCTTGTTAGCATAAAGTGCATGGGTTCTAGCAGAGAAAGAAACTTTCTAGCAGCAGCTGCATGGGAGGCTCCAAGAGGGACATGCATGAGAAGGATGATGTGCAGAGGATGATCTTGTCATGTGTACTTGTCTTGCATTAAGCAAATTATAGAGAATTCACAGTGTCCAATATAAAAGGCGTTTCTTGCAGACACGTGGGCCATTTTGCGAAACCATGCCATGACAGATGTACTAAACCGGTCCCAGCAGTGATAGACAACGAATATAGCAATACTGCACATAGCTGGATTAGCAGTTAGAACAGCGTTTTTGAGGACTTTCATGATGGTATAAAGATGGAAGAGATGGTCCTCCCAAGTCTTAATATAAATGACGATATCATCAATATAAGCTCCACAGAAATCAGAATAGGGTTGTAGGATTTGATCCATGAGGTGTTGGAAAGTGGCTGGCGCACCATGTAGACTGAAAGGGAGGACATTAAATTGGAACAATCCTAGCGGTGTGGAAAACACAGTCTTTTCCTTATCTGGTCCATATACGGAAACTTGCCAGTACCCTTTGGTTAAATCTAGGGTAGATAGAAAGGTGGCTGCTCCGAGGTAGGTCATCGAAGCGTGGCATGGGATAGGCATCGAAGTCCGATATGGCATTAACTTGATGGAAGTCTATACAGAATCTCCAGGAATGGTCAGGTTTAGTGATCAACACGATAGGAGAGAACCATAGACTTGAGGAGGGCTCAATAATGTTGGCTTTCAACATTTTGTTTACTTCCTCGATCACTATCTGTTTACCGGCTTCTGGGAGTCAATATGGTTTTAAGTGTACCACTTTTCCTTTAGGTGTTCTAATATAGTGATATGTACCTTTTACTCTTCCTGGTTATTCTGAGAATACATCGGGAAATTAAATTACTACATCTTTCAGATCTTTTTGGTGTTGAGTAGACAGCTAGGAAGGAATTAAATCAAAGTTGCCTATGTCTTCGGGAACCAAACAGGCTAATACTTTGGCATGGGTGGCTGGCAGGTTCTCTTTCCACTCTTTCAGGAGATTTATGTGATATCATTGGATTTTCTGTTTTTTGTTTGATTAGGATACTCTGTAAGTACAGGTTCCCGTTCGTTCTATCATGTATGGTCCATGCCATTTGGAGACAAGCTTGTTCTCTGAGGTTGATAAGAGGACCAGTACTTTCCGTCCTATAGAGAATGATCTTAGATTCCCTTTCTTCTCACAAGCAGTCTTTTTTTGGCTCTGGGCTTTTTCCATATGAGTACAAACTAACTCTCGGACCAACTTCATATGTTCTCTCATTCGGGTGGTGGTTTGTGAGATGGGAATAGGTGCCTCCTCTCGTTCTTCCCAGGTTTCTGGGAGCATGTCTAGGACGTCTCTCAGTTCTCTTCCATAGACTTATTCAAAGGGAGAGAAACCTGTGGAAGTTTGGGGGGTTTTCCTCACTGCAGATATTGCACATGGGACCATTCGGTCCCAGTCTTTCCCATCATCTACCAGTTTTCGTAGAATGAGTTTTAAGGTTTTATTGAATCTTTCTACCAAGCCATTAGTTTGGGGATAGTACACAGAAGTTCACATTTGACTTCCGACATAAGCTTACTCATAATATTCGATCCCTGGTCCGTTAGTATTTTCTTTGGAAAACCGACCATGGAGAAATACGATAGAAGATGTTTAAGGATCTGCTGGGTGGTATTATTTAGCATCAGGAATGCCCGGGATATTGGGTTGCATAATCCATGATCACAAGGACATATTTATTGCCTAGGCTAGATGTTTCAAGTGGTCCAATTATGTCCATACAAATTCTTGAAAAGGGGATTTCTGTGATCAGCAACGGGTTCAGAGGGGCAGGTGACGGGATGTGCTTGCTGGTCTTTTTACATATTTCGCACATCTGGATGAAAGTTTTTACATTGGCATGGATACATGGCCAGTAAAAGTTCCCACTAATATGCACCTGGGTTTTAGGTTGTCCTAAATGGCTTTTGGGTATTACCAAGGGTGTTTTTATTATACCTTCTGGGGTGGTTTCTCTCTGTAAAGCGATCCTTGTTTTAGAAACAAAAAGGGACTACCCTTCTCTAAGCCCTCTTCTTCTGGAATGGCTTGTATAAATGCTTAAGCGAGAGCTGGATCATTTTGCTGGGCGAAGGCTAGGTCGGGATAGATGGTGGGTTCTTCTCCCTTCCTTTATTCAATGTTAATCAATTTATCAGATTCCCCAAAGCAAAAGTTACCTCTTTCGTTTTTATCTGGTTCACTTTCTTTAAACTGAGGAAATAGAGCTCTTTCCAAAAAGTCCCTGGGCAATTTGATTTCCTCGACGTACCTCAAAAGGGATCTTGCCATGGTTTTGTAAGAGAACCTTCACATCTCCCCGAAAGTCATGATCAATAACGCCTGCTAAGACGTCTATCCCGAACTTCCAAGCTATGCCAGATATTGGGGCTAGTTGAATGTAACACCCCGGGGGGGTATCAAAACCAAGTCTGTAGGAATCCTTCCTCATTTCCCAGGGGGGTAATAGCTTTGCTACTGCTACAGATATGAAACCCTATTGATTCCTTTGTGGCGATGGAAGGGCTAGAAGCTCTCTGACTAGGTTTTTTAAAATTGTAGGGTTCCCCAATTAGTTTCAATTGAGTTACATCCCACTCCTCACACCATATGTAAGGAACTCATGGTGGCAACAGAAAAGACAGTCACAAGTGAACACAGTTCAAGGGTGTTTATTAAACTGTAAATGAAGGGTGAAAAAACACCTAACCTAAACCTAAATCTAAGATGTGAGCAAGCTTCAACCATTAAATGAAAAATAAGGTGGTCCTTGTGGCGTCTTGTCAAAGTAAAATGCCTATACTAAAAAAAAACTATTGTCAAATTCTTACAACTAATTACAGAAAGAGTGTGGGATAGGGTTTTCAATAAAGAAAGAAGAGTTTGCAAATAATAAGTCAGGATGTGATTGCCAGGGGTCTCAATTCCCCACCTTTTGAGCACGGAACAAAGTGGATCTCCTTGTTTGTTCTTTTGACTTTGCAAACTGGATTAACCCACTTAGAAAATCACGCAGATTAATGACAATTCAATTATTACAATTCTCCAAACCAAATGCTGAGCACACTGTAGTACCTATGTATAAAGAATTGGACTGCACAGTAATTGAAAACATTGTAGCTCATTAGAGCAGTGTGAGAGCATCTGGCACTACTGGGTAGTTACACCTGTTTTGCTTGCAAATGGTAATAATTTGCCATGCTAGTTAAGCCCACATGTTCTCCATTTGGGCTATCATCAGTGAATAGTTTTGCCACACTAATGACATCTCATACACAGCTGACATCAAGTTGTCTGCGCTCGCAACTGACGTGTCCTTCGCATTCAATGAATCCCGTTCTTCGGTCTGGCTGGGTTTTTGTCATCAGCATTGGGCTGCTTTCGGACATCATTTCTGATCATCATCAGACTCCAATGGATCACTGATGTGACATTTTGCATTTGTTGCAGCGTGCCGTTTGAGTCTCCTGAACGGAGTCCATTTAGTCCCACAATTACACCAGCCAGGCACAGGATCTACAGGGCAAACCCAGAAAAGAGATATTAGTGTTGATTATCACTCTCTTAAGTAACATGTGTCTGCGTGCACATAACTCCATCTTTCCTTGCCAGGCTCCATCACTATTACTACTTGGTCCTTGCCTGATGCAATGACATCTGTGGGTACAGGTGGGCCACAAGGTCTTCTGACCCACAATGTTGCACCCGGTTCCACGCTCTCTGAAGAGCCGAACCTCTGATCTCCACAAGTAGTTAACACCGTGGGGGGATCCCCCTTTCTAATCAGGGACAATTTAACTGATATGATAATCAACTGGGCTACCCGATCTCCCTTATGAATCGGTAATACTTGGTCTCCGCTGTTCATTAAAATGACTTTGATTTCTCCTCGGTAGAGAGCATCTATTACCCCTCCAAGCGCTTGAATGTCTTTCAATGCTAATCCAGATCTAGGGGCAATCCATCCTGTATGTTCTGGTGGAATCTGCACTCCAATCCCTGTTTCAATCACAATTATCCCTCTTGGTTCTAACCTGATCTCTTCATGAGAATGTAAGTCTACCCCTACTGATTCTGGGGTTGCTCAGTAAGGAGCTAAAGCCCCTGGTTGAACCTGTAAAGCAGGAGTCATTAGTGACAGCAATTGGGTCTCGTTCTTTGCAATAGGGCAATTATTCAGCACTTGCACCACATCAAACACTCGTTCACGCCACCCTACCTAACACCCATTGCCAGATTTGCGCATATGTTCTTTCAACTACCCATTCATTCTCTCAGTCAAACCTGATGCCTCTGGGTGATAAGGCACATGATACACCCACTCAATGCTCTCTTTCAATGCTAATCCAGATCTAGGGGCAATCCATCCCATATGTTCTGGTGGAATATGTACTCCAATCTCTGTTTCAATCACAATTATCTCTCTTGGTTTTAACCTGATCTCTTCATGAGAATGTAAGTCTACCCCTGCTGATTCTGAGGTTGCTCAGTAAGGAGCTAAAGCCCCCGGTTGAACCTTTAAAGCAGGACTCATTAATCACAGCAATGGGGTCTCGTTCTTTGCAATAGGGCAATTATTCAGCACTTGCAGCGCATCAAACACTCGGTTACGCCACCCAACCAAACATCCATTGCCAGATTTGCGCATCTGTTCTTTCAACAGCCTATTCATTCTCTCAGTCAAACCTGATTCCTGTGGGTGATAAGGCACATGATACACCCACTCAATGGTCTTTTTATGACAATATTCATGAATCAATTTGCATTTAAAGTGTGAACCGTTGTCACTCTGAATTTTCAAAGGTACATCATAATACAGCATAATCTGATCTAACAATTTAATGGTGTTGAGTAGTGTAGCATTTTTAGTCAGCAATACCATCAAATATCCAGAGTATGGATCCACAATTATGCATGCATATTGACAGCCTTTGCCGATTGGCATACGACCGATATAATCGATCTGCCAGATTTGACACAGTAACTCCTCCTGAGCCTCTGCGTCCACACATGAATTCTTGGTGTTTTCACCTGCAACAGAATGACACCAACGTTCTAATAAATCCATACCAGAATGTGCATCCACATGATACACAGTGACTTCACTTTGTGATGACATTTCCCCAATATCTTGCCACAGTTCTTTTCCCACAACTCTTTTGAATGAATTTTCCATCCATCCTTTTGCCATGTTGGCAGCCACACCGCCAACCCATTTGCCACCGACCATGAACCTTTGTACAAATGAAATTACCAGGTGTCTCTTGTTTCAAAGCTTGGTAAACTACATAGAGTTCCAAAAACTGACTGCTCTTTCCTTTCCCTGACGTCAAAATCTTTTTCCTTTTGGGATGACACCGCTTTCCAATTTCGTTCAGTTCCCACATAACGAGCAGAGCCATCAGTAAACCAGGCATGCTCTGTCTGCTCTACTATCAGATCTCCGTAAGGTACTCCCCATTTCACGGGAGATTAATGTATTGCAGTTACTTCCTGTGGTATGTAATCTGCAGGTGGTAGTTTAGGCACTTGCTCATGTAATTTCGCTAATCCACCCTTTCCTGATTTGGCTCTGTCTTGAATGTACCATTTCCACTTGATTATACTGGCTTCTTGAGCGTGTCCTATTCTGTGTGTTTTAGGAGAGCTCAACATCCGTTGCATAGTCAGGATTTCGGGCCTGATCAATGAATCATGCCCCACTGTTATTTGCTCAGTATCAACAAGAGTCCAATAGCATGCCAGCAACTGCTTCTCAAACGTAGTGTATCTGTTACCAGCCTTGGCCAACGTGCGACTCCAAAATCCCAAGGGAACACGTTTTCTGTCCTGTTTCTGCCACACACTAGCATAATTGTCTTATACAGACACATTTAAACCCACTTCTCCTTCCTTCAATGACCACAGATCATGCACCTGTTGCACTATGTCTTTTGCCAAATCAAATGCTCTTTGCTGTCTCCAGAACCCAAACAGCCCTGTGAACTGCTGAGCTTGTTTTCTGTTCATCGGAGTGGTGAACTCAAGTATTTTCTGTCTGGCTTTCGGCACCATCTCTCGATGCCCATTATGCCACTGAATTCCTTAGAATGCCACTGTCTTAGCTGGTCCTTAAATCTTGTTAGCGTTAATCTCCCACTCTTCCTTCTTCAACCCTTCAGTGATTACTTCTAACTGAGTTTACACACTTTGCTCATCTTCACCTTGAATCAAAATATCATCAACGTAGTGAGAGATGTGTATGTCAGGTTTACATAGTATCTTGTCTAAGTGTTCCGCCAACAGCCGGTGACAGATGGTTGGGCTATGCATGTACCCCATAGGTAATCTCATGAAGGTGTACGGACGCCCGTTCCAAGAAAAGCAAACTGCTCTTGGCACTCCTCAGCAATTGGCACAGAGAAAAATGCATTGGCTATGTCTACCACTGCATACCAGGTTCCCTCAAACATTTGCACATTCTCAATCAAAGTAATGGTGTCTGGGACTGCAGGCACTAACGGAGGAGTGTGTTTGTTCAACTCTCTATAGTCCACAGCCATCCTCCAGGTCCCATCCCCTTTTTTAAGAGGCCAAATGGATTGTTCCAAGCAGTAGTAACAGGGCGTAACACGCCTGCTTCTACATATACCTTAGTGGTGTCTGAAATTTCCTTATGCCCCCCTGGAATGGGGTATTGCTTCATAGATACACGCTTGGTTGCCAAAGGCACGTGCACTGGTGCACTGGTGTACAAGTCAATGCACTCACTCCAAACTGAGTCCCAGAATCATCAACCATTCCAAAATATCAAACCCAATTATATACTCAGGTATCCGGACAATCAACACTTGGTATTTATGCCTTGTCAAATTGCCTATTTTCATCTCCACTCGTGTTTGTACTGCTGGGGTTTCCTTCCCCACCCTAGCCCCATAAAGGTAAAGTGTCTGCCTTTAAATCATGACAGATTTCCATGAATTAAGGAGGCTTCCGCCCCGGTATCTATCAATGCTCGCACCTCTTGTGTGTTTCCCGGCCCCCAAAAAATGTTAACATTAACATGAGGTTGCCTATCAACTTTTATACGAGCAGACGCTGCCGCAGCTTGGCTATAATTCTAGTCAAATTTCAAATGAGTGTATCCCGACTCTGACTAACATTGCACTCACCACTTTCCTGAAATCATATGTCGGCTGGTACTGGGAAGGGATCCCCATAGAATCTTCTTCCTGCGCCTCCTCAGGAAGAGATGAAGGTGAGTTGTCCCATTGCGGCTTAGTCACCACATGTCTCTTAACCTGTTTATAGCGCTCTTGCGCTGCAATCCCTCTCTTTTTGCATAGTTCGTACATCTCCCATGTTTCAATACCATCAATCTCCTCTCGTGGTACACCATCTTTCAGCAATCCCAAAAACATATCCTTTCTTGACACTCAGGAATCTCTACCATCTTGCCTCTTACCTTCAGTTCTTCTCTTTCTACACCCCTCTCTCTCTCCCGTGGCTTATCTTCACTTTTGGCCCATTCCCCCAAGTATGGCAGTTGCCGGATGGCATCCACTACTTCATCCAGCTGCATCACCCATTGTCACTGGTTGGCAAGCCGGCCGTTGCCTGGCTGTCCGAGAACCCATTTGACCAGAGTGATCACTGCAACTATGGCATCCCTGTCTGGTGTGCCCCTGCTGGACATCTGCAGGGCTGCTATGTGTAGGGCGACGCACACCTTCACAAAATTCTACTGCATCGACCAGGATTCCAGGAGGAGTCCAGAGTTGGCCAAGCAGTGCTGTGCAACCTGTTCGTTTGAAGGTGAGCCTGATGAGGAGGTAAGAGATGCTGAATGGTGAGATCCTTACCTGTAACTGTTGTTCTCCAGCATGGGTCTGGCATGGATTTGCATGCGAACCCTCCTGCCTACCCCTCTGCGGCTCTTTTCTTGGTCCTACTGTCACTTTACGTGCTACCAAATCTGAAGATGGCTGCCAGAGGAGGGGCTTAGGTGGAGGGCAGTCATTGGTTGGAGGCAGTATGATCCAGAGACCAGTGATAGGTTGTTGGTTTTACTTCTGAACTTTCTCCTGATTTTTTTTTCTCTTTACCGAGGATTCCCAGCCTGACGACTGGGAATATTCATAAGCATGTGAATCCATGCCAGACCCATGCTGGAGAACAGTTACAGGTAAGTAACTTGTTTGTTCCTGACCTGTGTCAACCCCGGAACTTTTTCTTTTACTGTTGGATTATTTATCCCTATACCTCTGTGTGGAAAAGGGTTCCCACTCACTGGGCCTCATTACGAGTCCGGCGTAACCATGCCTGAAATTCCGGCAGGTTACCGCCGGACTCGTATTACCATTCCGCCTCCGTGATTCCCGGAATTACCGGGGCATTACGACCCCAGTGTCCCGGGAATTCCCGAGGCGGAATTCGGTAAATCCCCATTCCCATTGAGTCCCACAAGACTGCCCAACAGTATTGCCCAACAGTACTGCCCAACAGTATTGCTGTGATATTATTGCTTTGCGAAAGTGTGCCGAATAGCATATCTGTGCTATAGTTGTGCATAGAAAGGGGGAAGTTGAATTTAGAAGTGTGCCTAATACGTCACTGTGCTAAGTTGCATTTAGAAGTGTGCCCAATAGCGTGCCTTGCTTGCATTTAGAAGTGTGCCCAATAGCGCACCCTGGTTGAACTGAGAAGTGTGCCTAATATCCTCTCTGTACAAAGTTTAATTTAGAAGTGTGCCTAATAGCGTGCCCTGGAGAATTTAGAATCGTGCCTAATATCCTCTCTGCGCAAAGTTGAATTTAGAAGTGTGCCTAATATCCTCTATGTGCAAAGTTGAATTTAGAAGTGTGCCTAATAGCGTGCACTAGTTGAACTGACAAGTGTGCCTAATATCCTCTGTGTGCAAAGTTTAATTTAGAAGTGTGCCTAATAGCGTGCCCTGGTTGGATTTAGAAGTTTGCCCAATAGCGCGCCCTGGTTGAATTTAGAAATTTGCCTAAATATCCCCTCTGTGCAAAGTTGAACTTAGAAGTGTGCCTAATAACGTGCCTTAGTTGAACTGACAAGTGTGCCTAATATCCTCTCTGTGCAAAGTTGCATTTAGAAGTGTGCCTAATAGCTTGCCCTGCAGAATTTAGAATTGTGCCTAATATCCTCTCTGCGCAAAGTTGAATTTAGAAGTGTGCCTAATATCCTCTATGTGCAAAGTTGAATTTAGAAGTGTGTCTAATAGTGTGGCCTGGTTGAATTTACAATTGTGCCTAATATCCTCTCCGTGTAAAGTTGCATTTAGAATTGTGCCTAATAGCGTACCTTGCTCGAATTTAGAAGTCTGCCCAATAGCGTGGCCTGGTTGAATTTACAATTGTGCCTAATATCCCCTCTGTGCAAAGTTGAATTTAGAAGTGTGCCTAATATTATCCCTGTGCAAAGTTGAATTTAGAGGAGTGCCCAATAGCGTGCCTTGCTTGCATTTAGAAGTGTGGCCAATAGCATGCATTGCTTGCATTTAGAAGTGTGCCCAATAGCATGCCCTGGTTGAATTTAGAATTGTGCATAATATCCTCTCTGTGTAAAGTTGCATTTAGAAGTGTGCCTAATAGCCTACCTTGCTGGAATTTAGAAGTCTGCCTAATAGAGTGCCCTGGTTGAATTTCGAAGTGTGCCTAAATATCCCCTCTGTGCAAAGTTGAATTTAGAAGTGTGCCTAATATTATCTCTGTGCAAAGTTGAATTTAGAGGAGTGCCCAATAGTGTGCCTTACTTGCATTTAGAAGTGTGGCCAATAGCGTGCCTTGCTTGCATTTAGAAGTGTGCCCAATAGCATGCCCTGGTTGAATTTAGAATTGTGCATAATACCATCTATGTGCAAAGTTGCATTTAGAAGTGTGCCTAATAGCGTACCTTGCTCGAATTTAGCAGTCTGCCCAATAGCGTGCCTTGCTTGCATTTAGAAGTGTGGCCAATAGCATGCATTGCTTGCATTTAGAAGTGTGCCCAATAGCATGCCCTGGTTGAATTTAGAATTGTGCATAGTACCATCTATGTGCAAAGTTGTATTTAGAAGTGTGCCTAATAGCGTGCCCTGGTTGAATTTACAATTGTGCCTAATATCCTCTCTGTGTAAAGTTGCCTTTAGAAGTGTGCCTAATAGCGTACCTTGCTGGAATTTAGAAGTCTGCCTAATAGAGTGCCCTGGTTGAATTTCAAAGTGTGCCTAAATATCCCCTCTGTGCAAAGTTGAATTTAGAAGTGTGCCTAATATTATCTCTGTGCAAAGTTGAATTTAGAGGAGTGCCCAATAGTGTGCCTTACTTGCATTTAGAAGTGTGGCCAATAGCATGCCTTGCTTGCATTTAGAAGTGTGCCCAATAGCATGCCCTGGTTGAATTTAGAATTGTGCCTAATACCATCTCTGTGCAAAGTTGCATTTAGAAGTGTGCCCAATAGCGTTTCTTGCTTGCATTTAGAAGTGTGCCCAATAGCGTGCCCTGGTTGAACTGAGAAGTGTGCCTAATATCCTCTCTGTACAAAGTTTAATTTAGAAGTGTGCCTAATAGAGTGCCCTCGAGAATTTAGAATTGTGCCTAATATCCTCTCTGTGCAAAGTTGAATTTAGAAGTGTGCCTAATATCCTCTATGTGCAAAGTTGAATTTAGAAGTGTGTCTAATAGCATGCCCTAGTTGAACTGACAAGTGTGCCTAATATCCTCTGTGTGCAAAGTTTAATTTAGAAGTGTGCCTAATAGCGTGCCCTGGTTGAATTTTGAAGTGTGCCAAATAGCGTGCCCTGGTTGAATTTAGAAGTTTGCCTAATAGCGTGCCCTGGTTGAACTGAGAAGTGTGCCTAATATCCTCTCTGTACAAAGTTTAATTTAGAAGTGTGCCTTTAAGCGTGCCCTGCAGAATTTAGAATTGTGCCTAATATCCTCTCTGCGCAAATTTGAATTTAGAAGTGTGCCTAATATCCTCTATGTGCAAAGTTGAATTTAGAAGTGTGTCTAATAGCATGCCCTAGTTGAACTGACAAGTGTGCCTAATATCCTCTGTGTGCAAAGTTTAATTTAGAAGTGTGCCTAATAGCATGCCCTGGTTGAATTTTGAAGTGTGCCAAATAGCGTGCCCTGGTTGAATTTAGAAGTTTGCCTAATAGCGTGCCCTGGTTGAATTTAGAAGTGTGCCCAATAGCGTGGCCTGGTTGAATTTACAATTATGCCTAATATCCTCTCTGTGTAAAGTTGCATTTAGAATTGTGCCTAATAGCGTACCTTGCTCGAATTTAGAAGTCTGCCCAATAGCATAGCCTGGTTGAATTTACAATTGTGCCTAATATCCCCTCTGTGCAAAGTTGAATTTAGAAGCGTGCCTAATATTATCTCTGTGCAAAGTTGAATTTAGAGGAGTGCCCAATAGCGTGCCTTGCTTGCATTTAGAAGTGTGGCCAATAGCATGCATTGCTTGCATTTAGAAGTGTGCCCAATAGCATGCCCTGGTTGAATTTAGAATTGTGCATAATACCATCTATGTGCAAAGTTGCATTTAGAAGTGTGCCCAATAGCGTGCCCTGGTTGAATTTACAATTGTGCCTAATATCCTCTCTGTGTAAAGTTGCATTGAGAAGTGTGCCTAATAGCGTACCTTGCTGGAATTTAGAAGTCTGCCTAATAGAGTGCCCTGGTTGAATTTCGAAGTGTGCCTAAATATCCCCTCTGTGCAAAGTTGAATTTAGAAGTGTGCCTAATATTATCTCTGTGCAAAGTTGAATTTAGAGGAGTGCCCAATAGTGTGCCTTACTTGCATTTAGAAGTGTGGCCAATAGCGTGCCTTGCTTGCATTTAGAAGTGTGCCCAATAGCATGCCCTGGTTGAACTGAGAAGTGTGCCTAATATCCTCTCTGTACAAAGTTTAATTTAGAAGTGTGCCTAATAGCGTGCCCTCGAGAATTTAGAATTGTGCCTAATATCCTCTCTGCGCAAAGTTGAATTTAGAAGTGTGCCTAATATCCTCTATGTGCAAAGTTGAATTTAGAAGTGTGTCTAATAGCATGCCCAAGTTGAACTGACAAGTGTGCCTAATATCCTCTGTGTGCAAAGTTTAATTTAGAAGTGTGCCTAATAGTGTGCCCTGGTTGAATTTAGAAGTGTGCCCAATAGCGTGCCCTGGTTGAATTTAGAAGTGTGCCCAATAGCGTGCCCTGGTTGAACTGAGAAGTGTGCCTAATATCCTCTCTGTACAAAGTTTAATTTAGAAGTGTGCCTAATAGCGTGCCCTCGAGAATTTAGAATTGTGCCTAATATCCTCTCTGCGCAAAGTTGAATTTAGAAGTGTGCCTAATATCCTCTATGTGCAAAGTTGAATTTAGAAGTGTGTCTAATAGCATGCCCAAGTTGAACTGACAAGTGTGCCTAATATCCTCTGTGTGCAAAGTTTAATTTAGAAGTGTGCCTAATAGTGTGCCCTGGTTGAATTTAGAAGTGTGCCCAATAGCGTGCCCTGGTTGAATTTAGAAGTTTGCCTAAATATCCCCTCTGTGCAAAGTTGAATTTAGAAATGTGCCTTATATCATCTCTGTGCAAAGTTGAATTTAGAGGGGTGCCTAATAGCGTGCCTTGCTTGCATTTAGAAGTGTGTCCAATAGCGTGCACTGGTTGAATTTAGAAGTGTGCCCAATAGCGTGCCCTAGCTGAATTTAGAATTGTGCCTAACACCATCTCTGCGCAAAGTTGCATTTAGAAGTGTGCCTGATAGCGTGCCCTAGTTGAACTGAGAAGTGTGCCTGATATCCTCTCTGTAGAAAGTTTAATTTAGAAGTGTGCCTAATAGCGTGCCCTGGTGAATTTAGAATTGTGCCTAATATCCCCTCTGCGCAAAGTTGAATTTAGAAGTGTGCCTAATAGCGGGTCCTGGTTGAATTTAGAAGTGTGCCCAATAGCGTGCCCTGGTTGAATTTAGAATTGTGCCTAATATCCTCTCTGTGCAAAGTTTAATTTAGAAGTGTGTCTAATAGCGTGCCCTGGTGAATTTAGAATTGTGCCTAATATCCCCTCTGCGCAAAGTGGAATTTAGAAGTGTGCCTAATAGCGTGCCCTGGTTGAATTTAGAAGTGTGCCCAATAGCGTGCCCTGGTTGAATTTAGAATTGTGCCTAATATCCTCTCTGTGCAAAGTTTGATTTAGAAGTGTGTCTAATAGCGTGCCCTGGTGAATTTAGAATTGTGCCTAATATCCCCTCTGCGCAAAGTTGAATTTAGAAGTGTGCCTAATAGCGTGCCCTGGTTGAATTTAGAAGTGTGCCCAATAGCGTGCCCTGGTTGAATTTACAATTGTACCTAATATCCTCTCTGTGTAAAGTTGCATTTAGAAGTGTGCCTAATAGCGTACCTGGCTCGAATTTAGAAGTCTGCCTAATAGAGTGCCCTGGTTGAATTTAGAAGCGTGCCTAAATATCCCCTATGTGCAAAGTTGAATGTAGAAGTGTGCCTAATATTATCTCTGTGCAAAGTTGAATTTAGAGGAGTGCCCAATAGCGTGCCTTGCTTGCATTTATAAGTGTGGCCAATAGCGTGCCTTGCTTGCATTTAGAAGCGTGCCCAATAGCATGCCCTGGTTGAATTTAAAATTGTGCCTAATACCATCTCTGTGCAAAGTTGCATTTAGAAGTGTGCCCAATAGCGTGCCCTGGTTGAACTGAGAAGTGTGCCTAATATCCTCTCTGTACAAAGGTTAATTTAGAAGTGTGCCTAATAGCGTGCCCTGCAGAATTTAGAATTGAGCCTAATATCCTCTCTGCGCAAAGTTGAATTTAGAAGTGTGCCTAATATCCTCTATGTGCAAAGTTGAATTTAGAAGTGTGTCTAATAGCGTGCCCTAGTTGATCTGACAAGTGTGCCTAATATCCTCTGTGTGCAAAGTTTAATTTAGAAGTGTGCCTAATAGCGTGCCCTGGTTGAATTTAGAAGTGTGCCCAATAGCGTGCCCTGGTTGAATTTAGAAGTTTGCCCAATAGCATGCCCTGGTTGAATTTAGAAGTTTGCCTAAATATCCCCTCTGTGCAAAGTTGAACTTAGAAGTGTGCCTAATAATGTGCCTTAGTTGAACTGACAAGTGTGCCTAATATCCTCTCTGTGCAAAGTTTAATTTGGATGTGTGCCTAATAGCTTGCCCTGGTTGAATTTAGAAGTGTACCTTGCTGGGATTTAGAAGTCTGCCTAATAGAGTGCCCTGGTTGAATTTCAAAGTGTACCTAAATATCCCCTCTGTGCAAAGTTGAATTTAGAAGTGTGCCTAATATTATCTCTGTGCAAAGTTGAATTTAGAGGAGTGCCCAATAGTGTGCCTTACTTGCATTTGGAAGTGTGGCCAATAGCGTGCCTTGCTTGCATTTAGAAGTGTGCCCAATAGCATGCCCTGGTTGAATTTAGAATTGTGCCTAATACCATCGCTGTGCAAAGTTGCATTTAGAAGTGTGCCCAATAGCGTTCCTTGCTTGCATTTAGAAGTGTGCCCAATAGCGTGCCCTGGTTGAACTGAGAAGTGTGCCTAATATCCTCTCTGTACAAAGTTTAATTTAGAAGTGTGCCTAATAGCGTGCCCTCGAGAATTTAGAATTGTGCCTAATATCCTCTCTGCGCAAAGTTGAATTTAGAAGTGTGCCTAATATCCTCTATGTGCAAAGTTGAATTTAGAAGTGTGTCTAATAGCGTGCCCTAGTTGATCTGACAAGTGTGCCTAATATCCTCTGTGTGCAAAGTTTAATTTACAAGTGTGCCTAACAGCGTGCCCTGGTTGAATTTAGAAGTGTGCCCAATAGCGTGCCCTGGTTGAATTTAGAAGTTTGCCCAATAGCGTGCCCTGGTTGAATTTAGAAGTTTGCCTAAATATCCCCTCTGTGCAAAGTTGAACTTAGAAGTGTGCCTAATAACGTGCCTTAGTTGAACTGACAAGTGTGCCTAATATCCTCTCTGTGAAAAGTTTAATTTGGATGTGTGCCTAATAGCTTGCCCTGGTTAAATTTAGAAGTGTACCTTGCTGGAATGTAGAAGTCTGCCTAATAGTGTGCCCTGGTTGAATTTCGAAGTGTACCTAAATATCCCCTCTGTGCAAAGTTGAATTTAGAAGTGTGCCTAATATTATCTCTGTGCAAAGTTGAATTTAGAGGAGTGCCCAATAGTGTGCCTTACTTGCATTTAGAAGTGTGGCCAATAACGTGCCTTGCTTGCATTTAGAAGTGTGCCCAATAGCATGCCCTGGTTGAATTTAGAATTGTGCCTAATACCATCTCTGTGCAAAGTTGCATTTAGAAGTGTGCCCAATAGCGTTCCTTGCTTGCATTTAGAAGTGTGCCCAATAGCGTGCCCTGGTTGAACTGAGAAGTGTGCCTAATATCCTCTCTGTACAAAGTTTAATTTAGAAGTGTGCCTAATAGCGTGCCCTCGAGAATTTAGAATTGTGCCTAATATCCTCTCTGCGCAAAGTTGAATTTAGAAGTGTGCCTAATATCCTCTATGGGCAAAGTTGAATTTAGAAGTGTGTCTAATAGCATGCCCTAGTTGAACTGACAAGTGTGCCTAATATCCTCTGTGTGCAAAGTTTAGTTTAGAAGTGTTCCTAATAGCGTGCCCTGGTTGAATTTAGAAGTGTGTCTAATAGCGTGCCCTGGTTGAATTTAGAAGTTTGCCTAAATATCCCCTCTGTGCAAAGTTGAATTTAGAAGTGTGCCTTATGTCATCTCTGTGCAAAGTTGAATTTAGAGGGGTGCCTAATAGCGTGCCTTGCTTGCGTTTATAAGTGTGTCCAATAGTGTGCCGTGGTTGAATTTAGAATTGCGCGTAATACCATCTCTGTGCAAAGTTGCATTTAGAAGTGTGCCCAATAGCGTGCCTTGCTTGCATTTAGAAGTGTGCCCAATAGCGTGCCCTAGCTGAATTTAGAATTGTGCCTAACACCATCTCTGTGCAAAGTTGCATTTAGAAGTGTGCCCAATAGCGTGCCTTGCTTGCATTTAGAAGTGTGCCCAATAGCGTGCCCTAGCTGAATTTAGAATTGTGCCTAACACATCTCTGCGCAAAGTTGCATTTAGAAGTGTGCCTAATAGCGTGCCCTATTTGAACTGAGAAGTGTGCCTGATATATTCTCTGTAGAAAGTTTAATTTAGAAGTGTGCCTAATAGCGTGCCCTGGTGAATTTAGAATTGTGCCTAATATCCCCTCTGTGCAAAGTTGAATTTAGAAGTGTGCCTAATAGCGGGCCCTGGTCGAATTTAGAAGTGTGCCCAATAGCTTGCCCTGGTTGAATTTAGAATTGTGCCTAATATCCTCTCTGTGCAAAGTTGTATTTAAAAGTGTGCCTAACAGCGACCTTGCTCGAATTTAGAAGTCTTCCTAATAGAGTGCCCTGGTTGAATTTAGAAGTGTGCCTAAATATCCCCTCTTTTCAAAGTTGAATTTAGATGTATGACTAATAGCGTCCTTTGCTTGCATTTAGAAGTGTGCCTAATAGCGTACTTTGCTTGAATTAAGAAGTCTGCCTAATAACGTGCCCTGGTTGAATTCCGAAGTGTGCCTAATATCCTCTCTGTGCAAAGCTGAATTTAGAAGCGGGCCTAATAGCGTACCTTGCTCGAATTTAGAAGTGTGCCTAATAACGTGCCCTGGTTGAATTCAGAAGTGTGCCTAATATCCTCTCTTTGCAAAGTTGAACTTAGAAGTGTGCCTAATATCCTCCCTGTGTGCCTAATATCCCTCTCTGTGCAAATGTGTGCCTATTAGCGTTGAGTTATTAGTTGAATATAGAAGCATCCCTAATTTCCTCTCTGTACAAAACTCGAATCTAGAAGTGTGCCTAATAGCGCCCCTTGCTTGAATCTAGAAGTGTGCTTAATAGCGTGCCCTGATTGAATTTAGAAGTGTGCCTAATATCCACTCTGTGCAAAGTTGAATTTAGAAGTGTGCCTATCATCCCCTATGTGCAAAGTCGAATTTAGAAGGGTGCCAAATATCCTCTCTGTACAAAAGATGAATTTAGAAACATACATAACAACATCACTCTGGCATAGCGGGATCTAGGCAGTGTCCCTGATATCGTCACTGTGCCAAAGTCTAGAAAGTCTGCCCTATAGCATACCTGTGTCATAATTTCACTTGAAAGTTGCATCTAGTTTACCCTATAGCGTATCTGTATCATAACTGCAATTAGAAACCCCTCCTAAATTGCACTTAAAAGTCCACCTAAAAGCATATCTGTGGCGTTGTTACATTCAAATTTCCCCCTAATAACTTACCTGTATTCCAGCTTGCTAGAAGAAAGTCTACCCAACAGCGTAACTGTGCTGTAGTTGCAACTAGATAGGCCACCCAACAGCATATCCTAAGGTCTAGCTACACTTCAAAACGACCTAAAGGCATATCTGCAGCCTAGTTACAATTAGTACATTAAAACCTAGAATAAGTGAATAATATCACCCTGCTTAGTGGAACCCAGAAACCAAGAATAATCTCACCCCGTGATATAGCTGAATTTATAAAGTCCAAATATAAAGTGTAATCTGCATCTGAAACTATACCTAATAGCAGGTACTGCCGTGGTACTATTAATCACAGAAAGACTCAACAATTAACATCGGTGTTATACCTAAAGTGGGATGGGGTGAACGATATCTTCAAACTTATCTATATCACAGTTACTAACCATGAGTGCACCCAATCCACCAAGGTCTGCCGGAAACGACCACCGTGGACCGCCTCTGCAACTACGCTGATGGCACTCAACTAATTCTAAAACTCCTGAACTCAAAACCCAACTGCCGACCTGACCTCGCTTCCTGCCTCCTCGACATAGAGCTATGGATGACCAGAAAACACCTCTTGCTAAACCCCTCCAAAACCAAATTCATGGTATGTGGCAATGCCGAACTTCTTCCACACCCACTACCCTGGTCATCTGCCAATGGCAACTCACCGACTCCCTCTAATTCAGTAAAAAACCTTGGATGCACCCTTGACTCTGACCTAACACTCTCGTGCCAAGTCAACAATGTCTCAAAGGCCTGCCAACACCACCTTAAAACTCTTAGGCGCATCTTTCCATACCTCTCTTTCCCTCAGACTCTCCGTGGTCCAATCAATTGTTATATCAAGACTGGACTACGCTAACCCCCTCTACCTCGGAGTCCACGCTTGCCAACTGAATAAACTACAAAGAGCACAAATTGCTGCAGCCAAACTGCTACTAGCGCTCGGCCCGAGAGACCACATCTCCCAGGCCTCAAAACTTTAAACTGGCTTCCGGTTGCCCGAAGGGTGACCTTCAAAACCTTATGCATTTCTCACCGAGCACTGCATAAAACCGGACCTCAATATCTTCAAGACAAACTAAAACCCTATCACACTCCACGTACTCTAAGATTAAGCTCAGCCGGCCTCCTAATCATACCTAAAATAAACTCAGTCAGGTTAGGCGGATCATCATTCTCAGCCTTGGCCCCCACTCTGTGGAACGCACTCCCACCCCACACCCGCTTAACTGAAGACCTCTTGTCTTTCTGCAAATTACTGAAAACTTGGCTCTTCCCCTAAAACCAACCCCGTACTCAAACTAACTCTAACTGAATAACAGCATCTCAATGACAGCAACTCAATAAACTACTAGATCTTAAATAACAATAAGACAAATAACAATACAACATCAAGATCCAAGCGAGAAATCAACAACTAATAACCGCTAATGTAAACTAAAAGGACAAACAGAATAGAATGAGGAAAGTAGATCAAAGCAGTGAAGTGGATAAAAAGAATAAATCGTACGAAAACAGTAATGCGGTGTCATGCCTGCCGGTCATACCTCTGGACCAGGAACAACTTCTCCATACAAGATGAGTTACGCCCATAGATCCAGTAGACCTTTTTACTCAAAATGGAGGTTGTTCGATACATTGCCCGGAAAACGACGTCTGCATTTTTCACGTCGTTAATTTTCACGTGACTTAGGTCCGTCACGTGTATCACGGCAGTGCGTACATAAGCAGCGTGGAACCTCCATTCGCTGCTTCTGATTAAGTCAATTTTGACGTTTGTAGCTGAACTCCGGACCTGCGTTCTCGCATTCGCTTCAGCAAACTTCTTTGGCCTAATTTGAGCCTACTTTCCTCCACATGCTAATTCCTGGGTTGCGTGTATCCAGTCCGCGTGCCAAATTCCCTGCGGACGCTGTCTGCACGCGCGGCTGCCCAGAGCTGCGTGAATCCTGTTCGCGTGCCAATTCTCCACGCGGACGCTGTCTGCAAGCGCGGCTGTCCAGAGCTGCGTGAATCCTGTTCGCGTGCCAAGTCTCCACGCGGACGCTGTCTGCAATCGCGGCTTTCCTGTGCTGCGTGAATCCAGTTTGCATGCCAATCTCCACGCGGACGCTGTCTGCAAGCGTGGCTGTCCTGAGCTGCGTGAATCCTGTTTGCGTGCCAAATCTCCACGCGGACGCTGTCTTCAAGCACGGCTGTCCAGAGCTGCGTGAATCCTGTTCGCGTGTCTAAATCTTCACATGGAAACGCTGTCTACAAGCGCGGCTGGCTTGGCTGTGTGTATGCTGTCGCGTGCAAATCTGCACGTGTTTTTCTGAACTACTTCGAACTTTTGGTACCTGTGACAGTCAACAGGTGAGATTCTTATTTTATTCTTTGTGGGAAAGGAAGTATTTCATGAACTATTGGAAGGTGATTGTGCACAGTACATTGGACGCTATCCTGTGGTGCACCAACCCGGTATCTAGCGAGAGCCTTGTGCCGTTCGGGATAAGTCTCCCTTACTAATCTTCCCTTCCTTTGTCGTTTGTTCAACTCTTGGAACTCTTCTAGAAACTGTCCTGGAATTCTTCAGTTTAGCCTTAAGGTCAGTGTCTGAATTAATCTCAATTCTGTGTTTCTTAGTATTTGACTTGGGACAGTGTCTTATGATACTTATCTATTCTAGGCCTACTTCCTATACAATTCCCACGCCCTTTCCAGTGATCCATCTCTCTGCCTGTTTTATTCAGTCAGAGAGTTGTATCATTTGGAAGGTCTAATTTGACCTGCCTACAATCAAGTCGTGTGAAGATAGGATCCAGAAAAGCCCAACCAAATTGTATCCTTTTTTGGTTACTGTATCCTTTTCAGTTGATACTTTGGTGATTTATGACATGCAGTTGAATGAACGAAGTGAGTGGAACGGATGAAATCGGTAGAGTGGATGAAGTGCGTGGAGTGGATGAGTGCGTTGAGCGGATGAATGCGTTGAGCAGATGGGTGTGTAGAGCGGATGAGTGTGTAGAGCAGATGTGTGTGTAGAGCGGATGAGTGTATAGAACGGATGAGTGTGTAGAACGGAGGAGTGTGTAGAATGGATGAGTGCATAAAACTGATGAGTGCGTAGAGTGGATGAGTGCGTAGAGCAGTTGAGTGTGCAGAGCGGAAGGGTGCCTAGAGTGGATGAATGCATAGAGCGGACGAGTGTGTAGAGCGGATGAGTATATAGAGCGGGTGAGTGTGTAGAGTGGGCGAGTGCATAGAGCAGGTGAATGCATAGAGTGGGCGAGTGCATAGAGCGGGCGAGTGTGTAGAGCGTGTGAGGGCATAGAATGGGCGAGTGCGTATAGCAGGCGAGTGCGTGGAAAGGACGAGTGCATGGAGCGGATGAATGCATGAAGCGGATGAGTGCCTCGAGCGGACGAGTGAGTAGAGCGGACGAGTGCATAGAGCAGATTAGTGCATAGAGCGGATGAGTGCGTAGAGCGGATGTGTGCGTAGAGCGGATGCGTGCGCAGAGCGGATTGAGTGCAAAATGAATGAAGGCATGGAGCGGATGAGAACGTGGAACAGATAGGAGCGTGGTGAAGATGTAGGTTGTGGTGCAAATGTAGGTTGTGTGAGTGGTTAATAGAGTGGAGCGGATGTAGAGTGTCGAACAGATTTAGAGTGATGAGAGGATGTAGAGCATGATGGTCTTGAACAGACGTAGGGTGTTGAGCGGATGTAGTGTGCGGTGGTGTTCAGCCATAGTAGGGTGTTGAGCGGATGTAGAGTATGTGTGGGTGCGGAGCAGGTGTTGAGTGCAACGTGGGAGTTGAGTGCGGAGCAGTTGTAGAGTGCGGAGCGGGTGTAGAGTGTAGAGTGCGGAGCGGGTGTAGAGTGCAGAGTGCGGAGCAGGTGTTGAGTGCGGAGCGAGTGTAGAGCGCGGAGTGGGTGTAGAGTGCGGAGCAGGGGTCGAGCGTGGAGCAAGCGGGTGATGTATGCGAATGAACAGGTGAAATGGTTGGAAGGAACGGATGTAGTAACAGGAAGAAACGGGTGTAGTGGGTGGCAGGAACGAAGGATGGATCTGGAAGACGGGTGATGAATATAGATGAGACGGGTAAAGTATGAGGAAGGAACGGGTGAAATGTGTGGACAAAATGGGTCAAATATATTGAATAGAATGATAGAAGTATGTGCATGGAATGGGTGAAGTGGATCGATCAAATGAAAAATACAGTTGCAACTGAGGAAGTATGGAAGTATGGGGTTGGAACAAGTGTACTATGTGAGTGGAACAGATGAACTGGGTGGAACAGATGAACTGGGTGAAACCGATGAACCGGGTGGAACGGATGAACCGGGTGGAATTGATGAACCGGGTGGCATTGATGAACCGGGTGGAATGAACGAACCGGGTGGAACGGACGAACCGGGTGGAACGGATGAACCGGGTGGAACGGATGAACCGGATGGAACGGAGGAACCGGGTGGAGCAGATGAACCGGGTGGTGTGGATGAACTGGGTGATATGGATGAACTGGATGGAATGGATGAACAAGACAGAAATGATGAACAGGGTGGGATTAGTGAAAAGGATGGAACTGGTGAAATATGTGGATGGAAACGCTGAAGTGTGTAGAATGGAAAACCTCTTTCATGTGTTCTAGGAGGACGTGTAGCTGGGCGGCCCGGAAATAGAGTTGAAAGTCTGGTAACTCAAACCCTCCCTCCTCCCTCGGTAAGGTCAGGACCCTATTGGCAGTTCTCGGGGTCTTACCCTGCCATATGAACTCCCGCACCGCATTCTGAAGGACTCTGAAGGTCCGGTCAGGGACTACAGATGGGAGGGCGGTGAAAAGATATAGTAGTCACGGGAGAATGTTCATTTTCACTGCCGTCATGCGGCCGTACCAAGACAGAATCATCGACCTCCACCTCCTCAAATCTGCAGTGATTCCTGACACAGCGGGGTCGTAGTTAGCAGGGGCTAGATTGGTTAGGTCCCGAGTAAGGAGGACTCCCAGGTATCGAATGGAGGCCTTCCCCACCGTTATTCCTTCCAGGCTGGCGAGAGCGTCCAAGCCCGGGTCCCGGGTTCTCATAGGGAGCAGGACTGATTTGGACGCATTGATCCTGAGACCAGAGAAACGCCCGAAGGTAGCCATCAGGGAGAGGAGCGGGGGGAGCGAGGATCTCGGGTCTACTAAGTAAGCCAGGATGTCATCTGCGAACAGGGAGAGCTTAAATTCCACCTCCCCCCTCTTAATCCCCTTAATCTCTGAGTGAGCTCTGACTGCTATGGCTAGGGGTTCCATGGAGAGGACATAGATTAGAGGGGAGAGTGGGCATCCCTGTCTTGTCCCCCGCGACAGGGGGAAGGGCTCCGACAACCCACCATTGACTTGGACCCTGGCCCTAGGGGCCCTGTATAAAGCCGCCACCCAGTCCCTGATGTGTGGACCAAAGCCCATTTTCTGGAGGGTAAGTTCCATGAATCTCCACTCCACCCTGTCGAACGCCTTTTCCGAATCTAGGGACAGGACGCTCGCGTCCAAGTCTGACCTCTGGGCATAGTGCATCAGGTCTATAGTCTTCCGGATGTTGTCTGAGCCCTGTCTCCCCCTAATGAATCCTACCTGGTCGCCGTGGACCAGCTTCGGCAAAACCCCCTCCAACCGTCCCCCAAGAACCCTGGCCAAAATCTTCACATCAACATTGAACAGGGAGATGGGTCGGTAGGAGGAGCAATCCCTAGGGTCCCTGCCGTCCTTGGGGAGCACCACAATAATTGCCTCCATCATGGAGTCCGGGAGGGACCCCCCCTCCAGCACCGCGTTGAACACTTTTACCAAGTTGGGGGAAAGGGTCGAGCGGAACCTTTTGTAAAAGTAGACCGAGTACCCGTCCTCGCCGGGGAAGTGCCCACCTTCATCCCTCCAATCGCACGCTCTACCTCGTCCTCGGTCACCGGGCCCTCCAACCCCTCCGCCATCTCCCTGGTCAGGGCCGGGATCTGGATTGAATTCAGGAACCCCACCATCTCTGCCTCCTCCCCATTGTACTCGGACGAATATAGTTTCTCATAATATCGGCGGAAGGCATCGCCAATGTGGGGTGTGTCGTAGCCTACCTTTCCCACCTCGTTCTTGACCTCTTTCACTAATCGGCTTCTCTGCACCTCCCTCAGTTTCCAAGCAAGAATCCTATCCGCCCTGTCCCCTTTTTCATAGTACTTTTGTTTGACCAGTTGGAGACTCCTCTCCGTCTTGTGGAGAAGGAGATCCTTCAATTGGAGTCTGTAGTCGTCCAATGCGGTCACCTGATCGCGGTCTAGGAGAACCGTGGGGGGACCCCCAGGTTGGAGTAGGACAATTTTCTCCCTGAGGTACCTTTCCTGGCCCTTCCTTTGCCTTTTTTTCTGGGCTCCCATTTTAATCAGGGTTCCCCGTAAGGTCGCCTTAAAGGCGTCTCAGAGGGTATGTGAACCCACCTCCCCGTTGTCATTAAGTTCAAAGAATTCCGTGATGGCCTCGAGGATCTCCTGGGATAGGACGTCGTCCTTTAACAGGGAGTCGTTGCACTTCCATCTCCCTCTCCGTTCGTGTAGACCTCCCCTTGCTATTGTAACTCGGACCAAGTCGTGGTCCGACCAGGGGACGGGGTCTACCCTGTGGCCCGAGGCAAATGGACGTAGGGTCTCGTCTACCAGGATGTAGTCTATCCTGAAGAACGACGTGTGGATGGCTGAGTAATATGTAAAGGAGGGGGAGTCTGTTCTGGGGACGGGGATCGTGTCCGACAGGCCCAGTTCTAGGTTGACTTTTTGGAAGGTGCACGCCATGATCTCGTCCGCAGCCCTGGAGGACTGCGGGCCTGCACGTTTCCTGTCCAGGATGGGGTCCAGAACCATGTTGAAGTCCCCCCCCACCACCACCGTGCCATGGATGAAGTATTTGGGTTTGTCCCCCACCTCCTCCCAGAATTGGGCTTGGCCTTCGTTTGGGGAATAGATGGCAGCTAGGGTCAGTGGGGCCCCCTGCAGGGACCCCCGCACCAGCAGGTAACGACCCCAGGGTCTTTCAGCGTGGCTTCATTCTCGAAGCCCACATGTTTTGCTACTAGGATGGCGACCCCTCTCTTTTTGCACTTGTGGGATGCACTGTGGACCTCGCCAATTCCCCCTCCCCGCATTTTGGGCTCCTTCCCCAGTGGCCAGTGAGTCTCTTGAACGAAGAGAAAATCCAGGTGTGCCCTTCTAAATTCCCTGCAAAGCAGGGACCTCTTGGTGGGGGTATTTAAGCCACGGACATTAAGTGAGCCCACCCCCAGGGCGGGCAGCCCGTCAGCCATGGTCACTATGTTCCTCTCTCTCGGTCAACTCCTCCCCTGCGCTCCTCCCCGTGTGCTCCGTTGTATCAACTCTGTGTTCCCCTTTTCCCCCACCCCCTCCCCCCGGGTGGGCATAAGACAAAACCCCAACTGCCCCCCTTCCCCGAACCGTAACTGAACTTCCCCAACTCCCTCGGTCCCCCCCACCCCCCGCCCCGGCGTCCAGCCAAGTAGTTCTGCCATTGCTGGCTTTTGGCCGAACCACCAGCCTGCCTGCCTCGGCCAGGCAATCTGCATTAGAAGCTCACCTCCTTGAGCCCCCTAAGATCCCCTGCGTCTGTGACCCCTCTGCGAACCCCACCTACTTGCAGGTCGTAAGGACGTTGTTAGTAGTGAATCCTCTGAGTCTGCGTCCCTCCGACCAGGGCACACCAGGGTGCCCCCGTGCTCAGTCCTCGGAGTCGTTACGTTCTCCGTCCTTTGATGGTGAGGGGGTGTTCATTTTCCTGAATTTCCTTGTGCCGGTGCGCTTCCTCCTCTCGCCGGGCGGACCTGGGCTGCCGGGTCTCCCGTGCTCCGGTCCCGATGGGCCCCTCCGGGGGTTCGTGTCCACTGCATATTCTTGTATGGCTCCCCTTATGTCCTCTTCCGTGATCAGGGTCGATCTTTGGCCCATGTATTCGAAAGTCAGGGAAAAGGGGTAGCCCCATCTGTAGCGCACTCCCTTTTCCTTGAGCACCTGTGTGAGAGGGCGGCACATCCTACGCCTGGCCAGCATGTAGGCGGAGAGATCTTGGTATATAGTGATTTGGGCGTTGTTGTAGGTGATTTCCCTAGCCTTTCTGGCCTCCTCCAACACCTTCGTCTTCTCTGAGTAGTAGTGAAACCGGACCAGAATCGACCGGGGGGCCCCGGCCCTGACCCCCGCCCTGTGCACCCTGTCAAAAGTTGGCTCGGTTGTCATTTCCTCCGTGAACAAGAGAGTGATGATGTCTCGTACTGCTCGGGTGACGTCCCTCTCCGTTTCCCTCTCCATTTCGGGCACCCCAAAGATTCTGAGGTTGTTCCTCCTCTCCCTGTTTTCGAAATCGTCCATCTGCCGGGCCCTCTCCTCTTCCCTCCTCTCCAGGGCCTCCAGCCTCATGCTATATTGTATGACTTGGACTGCTGTGGAGGATTGGTTGGATTCGACCTGTAGCAGCCTGTCCTCAATCTTGTCCACCCTCTGGTCCATTTTTTCGAATTTCTGGGCAATGTCGGAGCGCATGTCCCTTATTTCCTGCAGGATCGAGGCAAAGCCCCTTTCCATTGCCGCCGAGGAGGGGGAAGCGTCCCCAGATTGGGCCATGGTCCCTTCGCGGGTGAAGCCTTTGTCACCTCTTACAACCCCCCGGAAGCGGTATCTCTGCAAGGCTTCCCTCCAGCTCATGTGGTTCTTTCCTGTCCTGTCGTCTGGATCCCCGCGGCCCCGATGGGGTGCGGGGGGTCCCCTGCTGGCCCGTCCTTCCTTACTTGGGTTGTGTGCGCTACAGGTGTTCCAAATGGGGTGACAAAGTCCGGGGGGGCGGGCACACGCCCCGCCTGTTCCCAGGCAGGGGCCTCACACCCTTTTCCAGTGCCTCGTGGTCTTCTGGGGCCTCCTCCGGTCTCCTGGAGGGGGGGGATGGTGGTTCAAAGGGGCCCGACCTTCCAGTCAAAGGGGGGGGAGGACGTTGTGGCTCGCTCCGTGAGTCCTGGGGGGGGGGCACCCCTGGGCGGGCACACGCCCCACCAACTGCTGGCGGGGGCCTCGCACCCTGGTCACCCCTGCTTCAGGCCGTGCTGTCTCCGAGGGGGGGGCCCTGGACCACAGACCCCACCTTTGATCTTCCTGCTCTTGGGGTTCCCCCTGCTCTGCCGCACTGGGCTCCGGCGGTGATAACACCCGAGGGGGTGCGGGGGGGACCGCCCCACTCCTTTCTTTCACTCCCGGGGGAGGAGAAC
This sequence comes from Ambystoma mexicanum, assembly GCF_040938575.1. Classification (NCBI taxonomy): domain Eukaryota; kingdom Metazoa; phylum Chordata; class Amphibia; order Caudata; family Ambystomatidae; genus Ambystoma; species Ambystoma mexicanum. The sequence continues at coordinate 1,570,593,162 of NC_090932.1, forward strand.
TCCGAGTCCCCGGGGGCGCCGCTCCAGGCCTCCGGGTGCCGCCTCCTCGGCTGCCCCGGCCTCCGGCGGGCCGTGAACGCCTGCGTTGCTGTCCCCAGGGGGGGGCCGCCCCGCTCCTTCTCCTCACTCTCGGGGGGGGCGGATGCTGACTCCCCAGGGGCGCTGCTCCAGTCCCCCTGATGCCGCCTCCTCGCCGCACGGGCCGCGCGGGCCGCCCCGGCACTCTGTGTTCTGGTCCGGGCCACGGGGGGAGGGGCGGAGAGGGCCGATCCGTGGCCACGTCCCCGAAGTCCCGAAGTTCCGGGGGCCCGGACCCCGACCGGGTCGTTCCCCACACCCTGAGGGGGGGGCTGCTGATAGGGGGAGTGAGGCCTAGTCGGGCTGGGGTGCCGTGTGCGCCCCGGGTGAGACCGCCTCGCTCGCGGTCCCGAGGCCGCTCCCGTCCTGCTGCGTCACCCGCCCAGGCCTCGCGGGTTGCGTACTCCGGCTCCCCGGGGAGCTCGAGCTCCGTTCTTTCGCTCGTCGGGGGGCCGGGGGGCGGGGCGCCGAGTCGGCCTCCTAAGTTGTGCTCGCAGAGGGGTCTCAGGGGGGGCTCAATCCCCTCGGATTCCCGGGCCTCGGCGGGAGCTGTGCACTCAGGCAGCCATTGCCTGTGCGCCCCCTGGTGGCCTCTCAACTGTTTTTTTTAAACAAAAAATTATGTATATTCAGAAAAGTATTTCTGAAGTGATGACTGCAGAAAAGTGGGAAGAACCTGGAGAAGAGATAGAAGTGGTGGAAAATCAGGAAGAAGAGGAGAGCTTCTGCTTCCAACCTATTGGGAAGGAAGCAGCTCAAGCCTTAATATTACAACTGAAACCCACAAAGGATTGGCCTTTCCCATGCCAGCATGTACAGCCATTCCTTTGGCTGCTAACCTTACCCCATTTATAACTTCTTTTATAAATAAATCCTTAATGGAGGGCTGTGTTCCACGCTCCCTTAAAGGAGCTCTGGTAAAACCTTTATTGAAGAAGCCTAATTTAGATCCCATGGTGCTTAAAAATGATCGCCCAGTGGCCAACTTATGTGGGCCAACCATAATCCTGGAAAAAGTGGTCTGCAGCCAATTCCAGCAGTTCATAGATAGTAATGACCTGTTAGATGAATATTAATCAAGGTTTCACCCTAACCATGGGACAGAGACCGCCCTTCTGGCAGTCCAGGATGATCTACTGGAAGCTGCAGACAGGGGAAGCTCCACTATACTTTGATACTTGACCTGTCTGCGGCATTTGATACAATCAACGATAAGATCATCCTTCAAAGGATCGGAAAAATAGGGAGAGCTGCTAAAGTAGTGGTGGACTGGTTTGATTCCTTCCTGCAGGATAGAACCCAACAGGTGACACTGGGAGCTTTCCTCTCGGAGCTAATACAGCTGAGTTGTGGAGTACCCCAAGGTTCAGCGCTCTCACCTCTGATTTTTAACTTGTATATCCGACCGCTGTTTGATATTTTGAGGAAACACGGTTTACGATTCCATTCTTATGCCGACGACACGCAGATCTATGTGGAGACAGTCAACTTGCCTAAAACATTTGAAGGGATTAACAGGTGTATGCAAGATATAAAAAAATGGATGGCATGTAATCAGCTGCAGCTTAATGCAGCAAAAACAGAGGTGATATTATTTAGATCAGAGAAAAAGAATGGAGGCACAGAACTAAATATAATACCGCAGATTCTAGGTGAAAAGATACCCTTTTCGAAGAAAGTGAAAAACCTTGGGTGTATATGGCAAGAGAACCTGGCCAGTGAGGCACAGGTAGGGGCTAAAGTAAAAGCTGCATACTACTCCTTGCGTATGCTTAGGAACATACTCCCCTTTATAGCACCCCAAGATCACTCTGTGGTTGTAGGAGCACTGGTAAACTCCCACCTTGACTACTGTAACAGTCTGATGACAGGGATTCCAGCGAAACAGATGCTAAGACTACATAGGGCACAGAATGCAGCAGTCAGGCTTATTGCTCACTTAAAGAAAAGCGATCATGTCTCAACAACACGGAGAGCACTCCATTGGCTCATGGTGGAGGACCAAGTAAAATTTAAAGTGGCATGTCTTATGTACAAATGTTACTATAAAATTGCACCCAGATACCTGACCACTAGAATCCACCATTAACAACCAACTAGAGACCTCCTGTCAGGAGATAAACTTTTTGTGGATGTTCCAAGGACCAAATGCACCTCGAAGGGTGACGGGAGGTTCTCTGTGTTTGGCCCAAAGTTATGGAACCAGTTACCAATTGCCATACAATCATGCATGTCCTTAGAAGGTTTCAGGAAAGAACTGAAAACCTTCCTATTTAAGTGAATTCAGTAATAAGGGCAAGTATAGCTCCTCACAGCTAAATGCCGATTTTTTGTTAACAACTGCGCCCGAATGCAGTTCGGTCTGCCTGGTGCGGGTTAGAAATAACCAAATAGACAAATAGACAAATAGGTGTCAGGGTCCCAGTCTACACCGGCTGTGGCTGTTACAGCTGCCACTTTCTGCTGGTTCACACCACCTCGTCTCTTTCTATATTCCTATCAGGTGACCCTTTCCGTGGCACGCTCGGCTGCTGTCTGTTATCTATCAGCCTTGCCGTTAAAAAGCTTAATTTGCAATTGCTGCATAAGCGCAATCTGTCTCTCCGCAGAAAACTCTTTTTCCAGCCGTAAAATATCCTCTTTCAACTCCACATTCCTTTGGTGTATCTTTCTATAGGTTTGTAGGAGGACCCACCCCTTCTGCCTGAAGCTGCACATTACTTTCCCTTCTCGACTGAAATCTGCTGTAAACAAAACACAAACTCTGTGGGACTGGCATCCCCGAAACTCTCATCCCAAGGCTCACTCAAGCCTGTACCACACGCCCAGGCCTGTGCCAATTTATCATATGGACTCTTGGCCCACCCTGGGATCATTAGCCCTGGACATTCTCCGCCAGCAGAAACCCCTTTTCTCTTAAACAAACTATTCATATTTACAATAATTTACAAAACTCTTTTTTCACCTTAACTGTAATCACTTGGGCAATGCACACACACAGAACACTGATTAATGATGCCTGACTCCCACTGCCAAAAGCACAAAGAAAATGTCACTTGCACTATAAATCTTGCCTACCAGTGTTCAAGCACAGATTCTTTGTTGCCTGCTCACAGCGCCAATTATGTTTTGCTTTTCAAAGAGTGCACGGACAAGTCTTATTTCTCTCACCAATACACTGAATGAAAAACCTTGAACGTGGGGAGGCAATGACTCACACATACACACTCTTAGCTAAATGATAAACTGGCTCTTATATGGCCTATTATTCAAAAACCATACATAAGTGAAAATACAACACAGAATAAATGAAGCAAAGAAGTCTAAAGAAAGTACATCACCATTGGCGTAGCTTTGAAGAATGCCCTCATCTCACTAGAATCAGCTGAAAAACCCTATAACAGTCAGGCACGAGACCACAGCAGCCAACAGACCCAGAGCCATGCATCTCCCCTCCAGTATGAAGCTTTCTGCCTGACCCTTTCAATGCCGTGCATTTTAAGCCCTCTGCAAAGGTGGGGTGGCATCTTCTACAATCTTCTGGCCTGAGTCTCTGTCCGTTCAAAGTCTCTGTGTGGCCCGGCCAGAGTGACCCACGGTAACCTCACAGAGCAGAACTCTTCCCTTACTTAAGAAAGCAGCAAAAACAACTCTATGAGTCTTATTTGTCACGCTTACCTGGGTCTCTGCAGGACGAATGGAGTCCCCCGGTCATTCTCCTGTTCTACACCTCCCTTCTGATAGTGGAAGTCTGGCCTGCCAAATGAGTGAATAGTTAGGGGTGAACTCAAGGGATTACTTCCCTCCTTCTCCTCCCCAAACTACCTAGGATGTCTAAGTGCCCTGGTGTGTGCCTCACTTGTGTGTTTAATGTGGTGCGCCCTCCATCCTGCTCTTGCAGGGGTGCTATTTCCTGGAAGCTACTGCTCAATGCACTGCCTTCGCTCCAAGAGTTTGTGTTACCCAGTTTCTGTCTGCACTGGGCCTCCAGTTCAGGCAGGTTCACAGGTAAATTCAGTTAAGTAAAAGTCTCAATGTTTGTAACTGTCCAGTTACCTCACTGAGCAATTCTGGTGTTTCCGTTCTGCCGCAGTGTAAAGTCTCAGTTCACAGCACTGGCCTGTAGCTACTGTGGTAAACGGAGATGGCAGAAAAAACTAATGTCTTTTCTCTTTCTTTGCAGGTTTCCCAAGGTGGTTCGTAGCTGCACGTAATGAAGATTAGAGGTTTCTGCTTCAGCGACTAGTGTCTTTTCTCTTTCCTTGCAGGATACCTGGGTGGGCCGTAAGTGCGCAGGCTGAAAAACAGCGGTTCCTGATGGCAGCGATGTTCGAGGTGAGTATGAAATGTTCTGCTTCCGAGCATGTGGCGCGGCGATTTGCAGGCGCGCGTAACTCACTGTGAGCTGACGGTTTTCTTTCTCTCCTTCTTCTCGTTGCATTGCTGACTCCGGTCGTTGGGTGGAACAAATCGGGAAGGCTAAAGACTGAGAACCAGGCGGCGGTGGTAAGCATGTGCTCTTGAGCTTACAGGAAGCACACGAAGCACGGGCTGCTCTTTGGGTGTGGCTTTTATAGCCAGTAGCCACGCCCAAACACTAGAATGCCTTGTAACTTCCTGGATGCCAGGATGTTCTTCAGTGTCCATATTAGAGTGGAAGGAAGTGATGCAACAACCAGGAAACTAGTATGCTGTTGCTCTGAGAGATAGGGGTGTCTATTCAGAGTGATTGCTGTGAGAGCCTTGAATGCTAGGCTCTTACCCACTTGGCCTTTATCTGATCTCCCCATCGACCTCCACTTGTCCCTAAAGGGGGTAAGGGTTTGAAGGAGACCCTCTGGCCAGTAATCATGACATATTACGGGTCCGGCAGTAACAGTGCCGGTAAAACCGGCAGGTAGCCGCCGGACCCGTAAACAGTTACCAGCACCTGGCTTCCCGGTAACACCAGGGGATTGCAAACCCAGCGTTCTGGAAAGTCAGGCGCCGGTAAATAGTAATTCCCCATTCCCATAGAGTTCCATAAGACTCTATGGGAATGGGGACCATGGAAACACTGGCACTGGTAATAACGGTGCCGGTGCTTCCGTGAAAGTCTATTGGTCGGGTGCCGGTCCACCTGGCAAGTCAGACATGCTGGGTGGGAGGGCACCCGCCCACCAGACTTATACTTTTCTGGTCCAGAAACAACTTACCTGCACCGTTGTTTCCGGACCGGCAAGATTAACATGAGGCCCTATAACTCATCCTCAGCTTTGACAATGTCCATGACAACCTTATCAGGTACTAGCCAGCACCTGCGTATCCCAGCCTTTTTGCGCACATTGTCCTTCGATGAGCAATGCAAACCAACATAAGCAACGAATAAGGTTGAAAACATGTTTTTCTGTGAAATAGTGCAAACGATGTTGAAAATATGTTTAGAGTTCCCCGAAAGTGCAAATTCCACTGAGGCATGGAGCAAATGTCCATTATAGCTCATAGCACACCAGAATGCACTGCACACCAGCGCCATATTTTAGCTCAAAGTATTACATACATCCAGGTGGAGTCCAAGTCAGTTTTTCTCCTATGAGGCAGGCTTTCTTCCTTTCTGCTTTCCCAAAAAACTCTCCCTCTTCCTATTTGTTTAACTTTAAATACCCAACAAACGCCACTCATACAGTATCATTTGATGCAACAATTTTGGATTGGACAGAGCCTGTGATAGGTTCTTCACTTAATCACACCCACTATAATGCTCCTCTTTGCTCAATGTAGTTCACCATGCCATCATGGGCGTGTATTTATCTGCAACTTAGTGCCCCCTTAGGAATTCTGATCAAATTTGACTGATATATGTCTTTTTCTTATAAGTACTTGTATTGTCCTGTGTCAGAGACACTATTCATGTTTCTGATATCTTTCTCATATGGATGAGACTGGAGCGATACACTGAATTCAAATTTAGAATGTTTTTCAAAACAAAAGATCCCTTTTTATTGGCTCTTTAACAGACTGTGACAAACTTTACAAGAGGGCTTAAGGTTCTGAAAGGTCAAGGCTCAGGGTTTGTGTAGACTTATGTCCACTGAAGTTGCCATTACTAGACACGACATTGCTTAACAAACGTTTGAACTTTTTGACCTTGCACTTCTCTATACAAGTCCATCAAATTGAGCTAAATTCATTATGTAGTTCATATTTAGATATATTTTCATGGAATTTTAAAACAAGGCCTTTTTCCTCGGTACTTTCAGGATAGTCGCCATTTGGCTAGAAACTAAAGATAAAGTGATTTATATCAGTAGAAGTAAACACAGTGTAGGCAAAATAATGAAGGGGAGAGAAATAAGGTGGGCACTCGCTTTAGAATGCCAGGATGCAAAGTGAATGTCCACACTTTATCATAGGGTTCTCTCCCGGATTGTTCTGCTGTCAGGTTTTGGGAGGCCACGCCCTATTTCTCACCAGAACTTCCTGGCATGACAAAAGGTCCCTGGGATTTGGGGACCTGCACCCTTCTTCTGCTCTTCCAGTGGTTTCTATGGCTGGGTGTGCAGCAGGCTGGGTAGAGAACATTACTTTTCCTCTATTGCACGCATTGTGAGACTGTTTGTGTGCTATAGGCTTTTTTGATTATGATTGCAGCACTATTTGAATTGAATGAAGAAATTTAGTTTTTTTATCGTAACAGCTAAATTTGACTTAAATAATCGCCCGTGTACTACATTCGCAGTGCAAGAACATTTGAAGAATCGCTGCCCCATGCCAGAGCTTTGCACCACGAGTAGTTCTTCAGATCCCCTACGGCCCTTAAGCTCCATCGGCAGCGCGTCAGCACTGGTGTGTGAGCAAGCCCGGTTTTCAACCGGTATTTAAAGCTTGTTGTTCCCCATAGAAGCTTACTTTGTCCCTATTTCACGCTTTGTGCAACTGTTAGTGTGCTATAGGCTCTTTTCGATTGCTGCATTATTTGAATTGAACAAAGCAATTTAGTTTTTTCTTTGTAACAACATTTGACTTGTAAATTCCTTAAACATTCTCCTGTGTACTCAGTGCTCCAGATAAGATTTGGAGGTAGGAGTATTTTACTCCCGATTCTTTTAAGTTGAGAGGAAAATGATTTTTGAGGGAGTACAAATGTAAGTTCACTTCCCAATAGGAGTATTTTATAAGCGAGTAAAAATATGTTTTAACTGGAAAACTAAAATGTTTTTGTAATGATTATTTCTTTTCACTTAGTTATTCATGTACATTGAAAGATACATGTTTACTATTATCGCTGCCTGATCGGAAGACATAGTTTATTCCTGTGGTACTATCTGCACTACTGGCCAAACATATCAATGTAGCTATTTCAGTGAAAGCAAGGGCACAAGGTGCTGCTAAGTGTCTGTTTCCTACTTTTTGTTAGGAGTATTTATACTACCTTTTTTTATTTTTTGGGAGTATTTGCCTATTTTTAGAGAGTAAGAGTGGCCGAAACACCTCTTATCTGTAGGGCTGTGTGTACTACATTTGTATTGCGAACAAATTTGAAGTCTTGCTGCCCTTTGCCAGAGCTTTGGGCCACCAGTTGTCCTTCAGAACTACATTGCCCAGAACCGCTGTGGCCCTTAAGCTCCGTCGGCGGTGAATGAGTGCTGGTGCTTGAACAAGTCTGGTTTTCACAAGTATTTAAAGCTCATTGTCCTTGTAGAGTAGCCCTTCAAGCACACACCAGTTTTATTTAATATTGTGGTACAGTCAAATATTTGACTTTTCACAAAATGCACTTTACAACTAAAAGATACAGTTCATTCAACATATAATTTCATTATTCTAAATTTCAATCCCCAAGGTCTATCTTCATATAGTTTAAACATTTTCTGCAATTTATACAGTTCCATAGATAAAAGGATTTCATGCCCTCAGGATAAGCGATGCCATAAATCTCTAGAGTCTAACTAATCAGGCCAGTCTACAAACCTAGAGAAGCTTTGAACCCTCTGATCACTAGTTCCTGCACATTCAATCATCATATGATATAGAGACTGGTTTATACTTGGGTTGCAAAGAGGACAGAAACTGCTTGTTGATCCAATCGGTGGCCTACTTGCCAGAATTTCACCTGAGGGCAGTAGATTTAGGCGGAATCTCAGCACGGCATCTCACCCGCTATAATCCTGGAACTATGCAAGATAATGAGGTAGTAGTTTGAGACTTTTGTCTAGAATTGACGGGTTATTAGGTAGTTCTAAGGTTCTCATGGATTCAGCAGTCATAATCCAGTTCATAACAGCTAGGGCTTCTTTACATCCCTTTTGATTAAGGTTTAAATCAGTGATTGATCTTTGTATTCGTGAGAGAATTAGCTGTGCCTTAGCCTTCCATTTTTAAAGAAATCTATAGATCCATGTATAGTGTATTGTCTTGAGGCCATTTAATCGACCTGTATAGCTGTAAAATTCTCCACTCAAAACTTGCCCTTAGGGCTTTTAGGACTAATTCATACCGCAATGCTACTATAGGTAACGATAGCGGCAGAGTCAGGGCTCTTTTCCACACTCATCCCTCCCAATAGTCCCAATCGAGATCCCAAGCCTGGGAATCAATGTCAAGCCCATACATGATTGTTGGAATTATTTTACCTGTGTAAAACTTAAGCATGGGTTTCAGTGAGAACTTGCAGTATTTAGTTTTAATGTTTTTCAGTTGTGTCGTAAGTTGATCTAGTTTCTCACCCAGCATTTCTTTTTTTTTTTTTTTTTTTGGAGTCCCTTAGGGTTTGCTGTTAATCTTAAACCCAGGTATTTAGTTTCAAGTACGGGCTTAATGCTTACTGTTTCCAGGGTCTATTTATCATAAGGGCTTGTTCTGGGTTTTTTACATCCTAATGATGTAGGTTTTAGTCGGATTAATGATTAACTCATTAGCCAATGCATAACTGCTTATGGCATCAAGCAAAAGTTGGATACCCTTCTGAGTCAAGTCCATAAGGAAGATGTCATTAGCATATGCCAACCAGCACACCTTTTGTGCTCCCACTTTAGGACTCACAAGGGCAGCACTGCCTAGATGGATTTTAATATCTGCCAGATACAAATTAAATAGAAATGGTGCAAAGAGGCATCCTTTCCTCACTCCTCGGCTAGTAGGTATTTTCTTGGACAAGTTACCCGCACCATCAAGTCCCACCACTATGTTGGTCTCTGCATGTAGACAGACCAAGATTGCTAACAAACCAGGTAGAATGCACCAGTTATTTAACTTTTCCCATAGGAGCGCTCTATTCACCATGCCAAATGCCTTAGTAAAGTCTATCAGTGCCACGTACAGAGGTGCAGAGCCCCCGTACCAGGCATTGTCTCTGATAGAATTCACTATAAGGGCATTTGAATTAGTAGACATGCCTCTCCTAAAACCAATCTGGGCTTTATCAGGTATTCTTGTGTCATTTTCCCCTTTTTCAAGCTCCCTTAAGACCACAACTGCAAATATTTCACTATCCGCGTCCAACAGGGCAATCGGCCGATAGCTTTCCAGTGACGTGCAATCGCCCATCTTGAAAATCGGTACAACCACTGCTGATTTCCAGCTAGTGGGGCATTTTTCTGGCTCAAAGCAGTTAGCTAACAGTTCAGAGAGTACTGTCGACCAGTCGTCAGCATTCCGTTTCAGTATATAGTTGGAGAGACCATTTGGGCCAGCTGCTCTAGCGCTGGGTGCTCCAAGGATCAGTTCTCTAATCTCCTCTCTCGTACCACACCTCAACCAGGGACTCTTCCAGCAAGGGGTAGCAACCTCAAACTGCTGATGATTGAAGAGCTCTCCAAAATAGGTGCTCCGTACCTCCTCTGTCAGGCAAATTGCTTTGTCCTGAGCATGGAGACGCTTTTCCCCCATTCATTAGGGACCATTAATTGCGACTATTCTTAGTAATGAGGGCTTCCAACATCTCTGCTCCCTTACGCTGATATCAGAGTAACCTATTTGATCTGTTCCATCTCTGGTAAGCTGTTTTAGGGCCATTTTCTCTCTTAGGAAATCATGCTGACTTTCACTGTGAATTTTTAAGAGCCTTATTTTGCTGTTTAGTTCTCGTTTATGGAGTAATGTGTTTTCGTCAAAATGATTCCTGTGGGTTATTCGCTTCTTATATACTGCCGTTTGAGGTTGCTCTAATTTCCTCAAAATATTTTCGAAATTTGCCGGAGAACATTCCCAGCTTAATTCCTCCCCCGGCAGAATTTGGATCATCCTTTCTAACTTTCCATTCAGACCCCTGCCATTCCTGCTGTATCTCATAGGATGTTTTTTTCCCCTGGTTTACTTCTACTTCCATTTGCTATCTCCCCAGCGCCCTAACGGAATTGACCATAAACTTTAAGCATAGTTTATTGTGATCGCTTTCCGCTACCCCTTCCACTTTGAGTTCTTTACAATATTGAAAGAGATTTCGGGAGGCAATCACATAATCTATTATTGACTCAGAATTATTTCCCTTCCAGGTGTGTTCAGGGGGCCGTTCACCCAGAATGTTACTATTACATATTAGTAGATCCCCGTTTGAACAAAATCGAACCCATTTCAAACCCCTTTCCTCTGCAGATCCAATCTTGTACCCACCATGTTGGCTATCTAAGCATTTGGCATTCAAGGCCCCCGCAATTAGAATAGGCACAGTCCCCAGTTTGTTGACGCATCCCAAAATAATTTCACCCACTTGCTCTAGGAGATGCTTCATTCCTTCACAGCGACTCAGAGACAGTAGCACCGTGAGAATACCATAGAACTCGATTGAAACTAATTCAACCTTTACAAATCTTAAATTTCTGGAAGCAATTAATAGTCCCCCCGAAGGCCGCCCTATGATATTGGCCGTGGCAGTTTGGCAAAGCGTAGTAAAGTCGCCCATCACAATCTCAGATAATAGCCAGGTCTCATGTAACAGGATAATATCGTGGACACCCAGAATCCCCCTGCGGACAGTGTCACACATGAAGCTTTTATGACGCAGAGTATTCCAACTAATTACTCCCACTGTAATACCAGCTAGAGCAAAGAAATACTTTTGTAAAATTTTTGAAAAACTTGTGTTAAGATTCCTGGCAAAGCTGCCCAGATTCTAAAATACAAGTACGTGCCAGCAAAGAACTCTGCTGCCACGGAACGCTCTGACAAAAACAGCATGAGCAATGGGTTTGAAAGATACATAACGTCACAAGTGACGCACATTACATAGGTTACAAATCGATGTAGCTGGTTGGTTCAACTCAATACGCATATAGTTGGCTGCATACGTAATGCCAGGCGATTGGTCCCAGCATCTTCTGTCCATCTCCTTCCACATAGGGATCTTCTTCTTCCGTCATAGGGTACAAAGACTCTAATTGGCAATTTAGTTACACAATTCTTTATTTCATAGCTCTACAGTGCACCTGGTACCAAGGACATGAGCGAGGCGTATACTTTCGAGGTCGTGATAACTTCTCAGAACTACGTGAGCCCCCGCTCCATCCCAGACATGCCGGCGCGTAAACAACTTTCCCACTCGCAGCCTAAATTTGTTTCCTTCTCCCCTAGCACCTCGCAGCTCAAATCACATGAACTAATGGTGGGGACAGTCCGTCACCACTCTCTGATCTTCCTGATCGATTGGCCAATTCTCAATTTTAAGCCCACGGGTCTTGGGCTGGTCAGTGCACTCAAATGCTTGGGGCCTGTGCTCAGGGGTCACTGGCTGCTATCACTTAAATATCTGTACTGGCGAAGGTCTAAAGCCTGCGTCCCGCTTCTCGTAGGATCGCTCTCCAAAGATCAATTCTGGCCCTCTCTTGGCACATTCCTTCTGGGTTACATGCACTAATGATAAGACACAATGGAGAACTGTGTATCTTCAGTGAATTAACCTTCTGCATGGCTGCCAGGGCTAAAAGCAGAAAATGTGCGCACACCTCTATAACCCTCAGGATGGGATTAGGCACACTGGCATAGTGCCATGCCGCCGTCTTTTGGTGGTCGCTGGCAGCTATGGAAGGCTTGGCGTTGGCGGCGCCATTAGACTGTCCCGTGTTTTTTCCTTTCACTTCCTGGTTTGACGGTCTAGTCTTTTCTCTTGTTTTCTCTTTTCCGTATTTAGCCACGCCCTTCTCTGGGCTCTGAGAGTTGCAACTTTGTTTCCTTTTGCCTTGTTGCCGTGCTACTTCTTACCTTGCTCCGTACCTGTTGTTTTTCCGCTGTTCCTCACGCGGATTCTTCCCTCCTAGCTTTCTCCTCCTTCCTTCCCCTTCCCTGTTATCCCGTCCTTACGGTTCCCGTACCGTATTGGGTCTCTCCTCTCCTTCTTTTCTCTCGGACCGCTTCCCTGGTCCCTACCGGTGCTTCCTTTCCAGTCCTTTGCACTGCTCCTTGCTCAGTACCAGCTTCTCCGCAATCCGGACTCTCCGGCCCTCTGCGGCATCGAGAAACTTACCTTCATATCTGCTGCTCCTGCTCTTACCTGCAATTCCGGACGACATTGGTCATCGCTTCCTGAACGGCATCAGTACCAGCTACATCCGTAGAGAGGTTTTTTTAAGCGGCTGCTTTTTTCCTCTCATATTGGTTCCTGCGGGACGGGAGCCGGCTGCTTCCCTGTTTATCAGGGAATCAGGGTGGCTTCTTCCCGCGGACGGCCGTATCTCTTCACAAAGAAGAAAAGACCCAAGAACAAGACCTCCAGACGAGAACTCATCCCGGAAGAGACAGGTGAGGAGAAAGGGGAGGTGGACATTGATATATCAGACATAGAAGATAATCCGCTTGCTCCTATCAAACATGACACATAGCTATGGCACTATGCCTCAATTTCAAGAAGGCATCGAACTTCTAAAATGGTGTCTCATTACACACGTGTTATTAGTACCAGGATTCACTAAATTTCCACTACAATCCACCTTCTATGGGTGACCCCCTCCATTCTCCCAGCTCCCCATAGCATCTCCTTCTACAATCGCCTTGCCCTAAACTGCCGAGGGGCCTGGGACATCCGCCCCCGCTCCCCAACATTCCCCATAGAAGCTTACTTTGTCCCTATTGCACGCATTGTGTGGTTGTTAGTGTGCTATAGGCTTTTTTGGGTGTGATTGCTGCATTATTTTAATTGAACAAAGCAATTTATTTTTTTCATTATGACAGCTAAATTTGACCTGTAAATTCCTTAAATATTCTCCTGTGTACTACATTCACATTGCAAGCACATTTTAAGACTTGCTTCCCTTTGCCAGAGCTTTGTGCCACCAGTAGTTCTTCAGAACTACATTGCCCAGATCCCCCGCTGTCCTTAAGCTCTGCCGGCCATGCGATAGCGTAGGTGCGTGAACAAGGCCGGTTTTTGCCGGTTATCGTCCGGTCTCAGGACTGAAAGGTTAGAAACCCTGCTTTCAATCCCTATTTCTACCTTCTCTCTGTATTCCCACCACAAGAAGACTCACTGCCACCACTGCAAACCCCTTTGACCTCTACCCGTAGCCCATCGCTGCAAAGACCCTGTGAAACCAGCCCTACTGTGACAAGACCACACAGACCAGGAAGAAAACTAACCCACGACTACATACTCAACCCGAGAAGATGGAGTAATGAGGCTCAAGCCTCGGTATCCAAAAATCACAGCTGATGGATAAAAACCTATCAGTAAGAAGAAGAAGAAGCGCGCTGGTCCCCGCACAAGGACACTCTAATATGTCTGCCTGAATGAAAAGCTAAAAAAAAAAAAAAATCACTAATCTTTGAAAAGTACCTCAAACTTGCATTATCACCAGGCATGGCTATTGATACTAACCTGAAGCATGTGGATGCTACTAACTGTGTCTCAGCCCCTCAGGATGCCCTGGTTTGATGCTGGAAATACCTTATGGAGGGACAGGTCCTCCAGTTCTGGTCCTACCACTTCTCTGTGTGTGTTATCTTTATGTTTTCTGCCACTGCGGTCCAGCCTGAACCTCTGGCAGTGCTGCTCTTCATTTTATCTTTTGGTGAACAACACACATCAGATACCTTTATGGCACCCAAGGGTGGAGGTCCACCCTTGTACCCCTTATGTGTGTTTTGGGCACCTGTGTGTTGCCCACAGAGCAGGATATGGGCTGGTGGCGGCTATATGTTGACTTGACAGTGGCTCTGAGTGTCCTCCATTTTCGGGATACCTAGGCCCTGTCGTAGGAATCAATGGATTCCTAGACAAAGGCAAGATGGCCACTGTGGCCTCTTGGTTTCTATTGCCTTGTACCTTGTTTCCCAAAGTGTTGGGAAGCCCTGACTCTGTCCCTTCCTTCTGAATGGCTGTTGGGTGGAAACATCATATATGTCTCTGTTGTTCCCTTTCCTCCTGACTGGCTGTTGGGTGGGAATACCATATATGGTGCTGGGGCTGCCTCCAGTCAGACTGCCTGCACCCTTCCCAGGTGTTGTGTGTTGTAGGTACACCCTAGGGGTGGGACGTGTGTGAATGAATTTGGCAGTCAACTCACACTCTGCTGTGGGTGTCTGGTTTCTGTGTGTGTGTGATACAATGAATGAGACAGCCCTGTCTGAAACTGACATGAATGTAGTGTAGTGTGCTGAAAGGCGGGGTACTTGCCCCACTCCACATCCTTTGTTATGGGTGTGTGGGTGGAGTGAATGGCCTGAACACCTGTAAGCCTGATTGGCTGCCTGTCTGCATGAATGCCCTTCTGTGTAAGTGGCTGACTGAGCATGGCTCAGCCAGAATGAATGGGGAATAGATGTGTATATCTGGGGACCTCTCACTAACCAAATTGTTCAGAAGCTGAAGTTGAAGCTGAGGCAAGAAGAGGCTGTTCCTTGAAGCCCAGCTGGAGGCGAAGTCTGGTACTGCAATTTCTTCAAGTACTACAAAAGCTTTCGTGTCTCCCAAGGACTGATCCAGAGAGGACCTGCAAAGGAGACCTCTCCCCGAGCTACGAGGGACCATTGTGCAAAGATGCTGCTCTTCATCGAAGTAACCTGGAAGCCAGTCCTGTGTTCCTGCCATCCAGAGAAGGGGTCTTCGAAGTTCAGATTAGGAGTGCCAGACATCTCGAGCCAGAGAAGTCCATTGGTGTCGCCCAGGGTCCAGAGGTGCGTTTTGTGACCGCTGGAAGCCGTTGTACTCTACCGCTCAGAAGAGTGGGTAGCCTGGCAAAGTGCTGCTGGACATCCGGAGATATGAATGTTCTAAACTGCCTAAGAACATTTCAAGGGACATCCTCACCATCATCGCTGACCACTTTTTTCCACCGGAGAGAGTGCAGAGGAAGGTCCGTCGGTGGGTTTCCCACCACCAGAAAGAGCAAAGAGGAGCAAGATGAGTAGCGGGAAGAACGAGGAGAAAGGAAGAACAGTAAAACAGATGAGGAAAGCCAGGGAGAAGAGAAGAACTTTAGATGATTTTAAGGAAAGTAAAGTTCTAGCCTTTCAAATATTACTGAGATGGAACCGACAGGAAAGGGCAAAAGAAGAGATATGGGTGGAGAATGTCAGAGAAAGGTCAAGAATAATGCCAAGGTTTCGGGCAGAAGAAGAAATGGGCAGAGAAGTAGGAGGAAAAGGCGATAGAGAGGGGGGATGTAGGATAGGAGGAGATACAGTGGAGGCAGGAAAGAAAAGAACCTGAGTCTTGGAGGGGTTTAGCTAGAGCTAGTGAGCCGTCCTCCAGGACTGAATAGCAGGTAGGCAAGAAGTAAGAGTTCAGTGAATACAGGGGGGAAGAAAAGGCAAAGAAAAAGAAAGAAAGAATGAACTGAGTGTCGTCAGCATATAAGTGATGAGAGAGACCAAAGGAAGAAAACAGAGAGGTAAGAGAAATGGTGTATCGAGGAAAAATTAGGAGGCCTAGGACAGAGCCCTGATGCACTCCGTAGTGAAGAGAGAGAACAGGAGAGATTGAGCCAGCACAGGAAACCAAGTAAGTGCGATCTGTAAGATAAGCATGAAACCAGTTTAAAATTGAACCATGGAAACCAAGGCCAGAGAGAGAGCAAAGAAGAAGAGAGTGATCGACAGTGTCTAAGGTTGCTGACAAGTCAAGCAGAACCAGGAGAGAAGACTGCCTAGAGTGACAAGCAAAGAGAAGTGAGTCGCATACTGAGTGAAGAGCAGTTCCAGTCGAATGAAAAGGGCAAAAAAACAAATTGGTTGAGTGGAAGAAGAGAAGTAGTGTTAATGTGAGAAAAGACTTAGGAATAGATGACTTGCTCTAATAGTTTGGAGAGGAAAGGTCAGAGCGAGATAGGGTGGTAATTAGAAGGGAGGGAGATGTCCAAGGAGGCTTTCTTGAGTATTGGAAGTATAGTAGCACATTTAAATGACGAGGGGAAGGTGGAAGACTGAAGAGAGATATTAAAGATTGAAGCCAGATATGGAGAGAGTGAGGTATAAACCATTGGAATGAGAGAAGAGGGTAAAGAATCAAAGGGGACAGCCGTAGGATGACCTTTGGAAAGGAAAGGAGAAATGTCAGTAGTAGAGTGGGATGGAAAGAAGACATGAGAGTAGAAGAAGACTTAGAGAAACTTAGAGAGGAGCGAGGGGTAGTCCCGGGGCAAGGGCGTGTAAACAACATAGGAACAGAGTAAGTTTGGAGGAAAACTAGGAAGCAAAGTCAGCAGCAGAGAGTGGTGAAGAAAAAGGCATTGGGGTGTCAGAGAGAGGATGCGGTTTAAGATTTGAAAAAGATGATGAGGATAAGAGGGGAGAGAGAAGCAAGTAGATTAGTGTAGAAACCTTGTTTAGCAAGAAGAAGAGCAGTGTCCAAGTCTGTGTGAAGAGAGGAGAGATGAAGAAGATCAGAGGGAGGTTGGGACTTCCTCCAGCGACGTTCAGCCTGACACAGAATGCAAAGCGAGGAACGGAGAGCAGAGGTAAGCCAAGGTTGAGGTGGCTTGTGTGAAGGTAGAAACGAAGATGAAGGTTAGAGCGAATCCCGCATCTTGAGAATTGTAGAAGAAAAAAGGGAAAAACAAAAAAATCAACAGAAAGGGATCTTAACGTGCCGAGAGAAGGGAGAGAGGATGTGAGAGAGGAAATGAATGTAGAAGTATGGAAGAACCGCAGGTCCTGAGGGAAGATGGGGGAAGGGAAGATGAGCTTGTGAAATCATGGCAGAAAAAATCTTGGTTGTAGTGTGGGGCTGGCGTTGCATATGGGAATACAAGCCATTAAATGTTGCTAGTGGTGGAACCTTGGGTTCCCTCCGGGTTCCACAGGTTATAGTTAGGTATTCAGGATGGGAGATATGACTGGAAAGTTGCCATTACCTATGCTCTCCCCATCCCTCAAGCTTGTTACCCTGGAACTGCAATAAAGCTCACTTACCTTTGTACCTGCTGGCTCACGAGTGATCCCTGAGTCCCGTCTGCCATTCCTGAGTCAGGACACTATATTGGTAATGAGAGATGTCAAAGTCATTCCCCTGGACGGAGTCAGACCAACAGACATTACGTAGCCCATGTGGGTTATCTGGGTACCACACTGACAAGAGGCAACCAAGAGAGGTATAGTGGTGCCCAGGCATGGAGAGATCCTATGGTGTGGTGCGTACCATCAGAGTGACAAACACCCAAGCCCCATTGCAAAACAGAGTGCCTTAGCAGAGTGGAGGGAAAGCTGGAACTTGATTTCAATTGACCAATGAGGCATCTGTGTCTCAGCAACAAGAATGGTGATGAGGTTCTGAATTACTAATCAAATTGGACAGAAATCCATTTCGTACAATAGCTCACAAAGTTTCTATGTCGTTTTGCTGACATGAGTTTTTTCGCAATACATTTTTTTGAAGAAATTATTTCGAAAAAACTCACCTAATTTAAAAAAAAAATGATTTAGGGTGGTTCCTCCCTCAAGCCTCTTTCCCTATATTATAAACCCTACCCCAATCCCTTGTAACCCCTTACACCACCACCCAAATATTTCAATACGTTTTTTCGATGTAATTTTTTTGAAAGAACTACCTTGAAAAACCAGCTGTCGGCAAATCAACGCAATACTCTCACAACTAAGACCACAAACAAAACATTAGAAGTCACCTTCAGAAAAGAAGACTGTCCCAAAGAATGGACAGCTTATAACAGAGTCCAACTAAGCTCACACGAGATAAGCAGATACACAAGTGACTGCAACATTCAACATGGCAAAGCAGCCGGCTGCCACTACCCAGGCTAAACTTCAAGTAGAGCTAGCCTAGGGATTCATAGAAGCCTACAACTGGCTCAAGCATCAGGAAGGGTAGGCAAAGAAACCACACTATCAGCCATGGCAGCCCATAGGCTCACTCCAAATTATGTGTAGTGGGGAGAGTCTATTCCAAATGATGAGAGGCACAAAGGCCACCACCCAACCTTGCACCAGCCTGATTACAAATCTTCAGAATAGTAGTCACACTCAGACCGTCAGATAAGGGGTGTATCAGAACGTTTACTCTCTGAAAATAGGCAAATACTGCCAACAAAGAAAAACAGGGAGTAAAATAGGAAACTGACACATAGGAAGGAGCATGTTCCCTGCTGTGACAGGTGTGCGTAGATCAGCAGGACACATAGAGCCACAGGAAGAAACTCTACTATTATTACTGCCTGATCAGACGGCATAAAATGTATCTCTTGATGTGCATGAATAAGGGCCAGAGTTGAAGGGTGCAAAAGACGTACTAGGTCAGAAACGAAAGCTGCGGCAAGCAGAACACTGTTGGCACGCTTGTAGTCCAACAGGTGAAGGATTGAGAATATGATTGCCCATGAAAGACAAGGACACTCTGCAAATGCATGCATGCCTGCCATCAGGGGGACAAAGGTGGGAAACGGCTATGCAAGAACTCATGACTGTAGGACATCGAACGCAGAAGCCTTATATGAACATGGAAGAAGACACTAACCAGAGAACAAGAAGAGACCCAAGAAGAAGCTGGAGAAGGAGTAGAGGGGCCACAGAACGGGCAACATTGGCAACACCAAATGATGGGTCCAGAGGCTTCAACAGTGTGAGAAGCCACCACACCATGAATACGAATGATCTTGTTAGCCGAGGACACCCATCCAAGAAGGTCAGCGAGGTAAAAAGACTATCCACCAAGCTCAAGCACTGTGCACTACTAGCATATGTTACCTGGCATATTCCCTCCCTGGTGCTTTGCATCACTCCTGAGCCCCGGAGCTGGCTACTAGAAACCACAGATGTGCAGAGGAGACAGCGGATCCAGTCCACACTGTGCCTCTCACCTGGCAATCCATTGCCCCTCAACCAGATAAGGCTCTATCCTGCAAATAAAGAAGAATGCATCAGTAAAGCTGTGTATTACTCCTTCACTGACGACCAACCATAGATACCACCGTGAACCCCAGAGATGCATTGGCCTACAGGGAAATCTGGATTTGCTTGTTTTAATGCCAAGCCAGCACCTCTGGAAAACCTGTGGTGATGTTGTAGATTGGTTGCATGTGTATCAGCATAATCAGGTGGTTGCAAAACCTCCACATCCTCATAAAGGTAGGGAAGGCGCCAGGGCTTTGCAACCTTTGCGGCTAAAAAGAGCTTTGAGCCTAAGGGAACCCCTGAGTCGTCTCCCCTATGTTGGCAGTTTGGCATGATGCAAATACTTCTTTAATTCAGTACATTAAATGTGTGCTTTGCAGCATGCTCTTTACAGTCTGACTTTGCTGATGACCTCAGGCCGTCCACTCCCTGCGACCTTGCAGTATCCAGCAAAGTGCTAGATCTTGCAACTTCTTTGCCAAAGAAAGTTTAATAGCATTTTTAAGTGTTTCAGCTCCCTCCTGGCTATCTTTCTTTGTTCTGCCATAAGAGGCCAATAAACCTGTCTTGTGATAATCTTCAGCTACTTTCCCCTCCCGCCATTGTTTATCTGGGGTGGGGCTGATGGTATGCAGATACTTCTTAAGAAAGCATCAGTCTTTACAAACTTAAGGCAGTGTTACTTTAAAGGGTGTTAGCTTACCAAAGGACAGGCAAGAGGGCCACCAAATGTCATTTGGGATTGGGGGTGGAAGGGACTATGCAGCGCCACTGTCTGTCAAGGACAGCTCACCATAAAACAGGGGTCAGGGGTTTCAGGCCACGGGATGTTGGTGGGCGGGATTGAGGGCCGGGTGCAGGTAGTTCGGAAGATTGTCTTGATGTTTCCTACCTGGCGCAGCCTAGATATAGGCACCTCATCTTATTCATACTGCTGCACACAGACAGTGAAACGTGAGGGGTTAAAGACTGCCCACCCTCCCTTTCTCATGATTTCTCTTATATGAAATTATTGATATTGCTGTCATGTATTTTCACTGATTTTATGTATTTTCATACTCTGGTCATCCTTAATGCTGTTTTGGAGGATGTGGCGACCTGCCCCTTGGCTCCCGGGCTGGCCGCACCGAGTGCCGAGATCACCCGGCAGACAATGGATCTGTGGCACGCAGAGGATGGACCTCAGGGGGCACCCTGCAGAGTCCGGATCACCAGACTAGAACACTGTGGCTGGGGGCACCCAGCATACAGCAGCCTCTGCTCCGGGGGCTCCCAGGCCGTGGCTGCCCCAACAGGCCGTGGTCACACGGCATCATCCACACAAGGACCACACTGAAACAAAGTTGCCACTTCCTGGGGCTCTGCTGCAGTGACAAAACATACCTCAAAACAACACCAACACAACAACCCTCTGGCGGGCCCTCAACCATGCTGCATTCCAGTCCGCGCACCACTCCTATCACCTACAAAATCACAGCAAACTGTGGTGCATTCCAGTCCGCACACCAATTGAGGTCCAGTAACCCGCATTGGTATCAAAATATACCTGGATCAAACTGTCCTCCCTGGGGAGTTGCACTTCAGTACCCGGGCTTCCGCTGAAGGCACTTGTGGCCACTTGTGCCGCTGCAGGACAAAAAAAACACATTATCATCTTCCTCCTCCTCTGCATAGTCATAAGGCCTCCTGTAGTCTCATGCCACCTCCTGCGGGTCTTCCTCCCTGTAGCCTCCTTTGACGCACTCCCTGCCGCTGGCCCGACCATGCTGGCAGGTGTCAGGGCTGGGCACACCCGTGCGAAATGATCCTCTTTTCCGGTACCTCCCGCACGTATGTCCTTTGGGTGTGCACTCATGCGCATGCGGGAGGCCCCATCCGCACTGAGGGCATAGCGTGGCACCTGACTCTCTCTGTGGCCACTCCCTTTTTCTTGTTGGCCTCCCTCCTTGCCATTTTTTCTAATTTTTTTTTTATTTCAAACCGTTGTTTTTAGTTTGATCAACAAACTTTTACATTTTCATTTTACTCTTAATTTACATTGCAAATTTATAAAAAGTTTTTTTTCATTTCTTTACCTTACATAAATTAAAAACATAATCATTTTGCCATGACACATTTCAGTTACTATGAATGTTAACCAACATAATACAATAACCGATTATAAGTAAGAAGACTAATGGTCTACGTATGCAATCATACAATTTTCCTAGGTCTGAAAAAATTGAAGAATAGAAACAAGCATAAATCAAGTGTACAATAGTCACTAAAGATAGATAATACTTGAATAACTGCAAGAATTCTGCTGCGAGAACACATACTTTTGCAAAACAAAATGGTAAGATATCAGATATAAGATATCCATTACACATGCAACCACTTGCAACAATAATAATTCAGCCTTTCAGACTCTTTGAGTACATACTTTCCAATTCAAGATTAATGAGTGTAAGAAACCTGCTGAGCACCAGAATCATTCTCCTGCTAGTGCCCCACATACAGGTGAGCCAAAACCACTCCCTTTTGGCCAAATTTCTACCCACTCTTTCTTGGTCAAATAATTGTAGACAAACTTCCTCAAAATGCGCACAGTAAACGACTAAATGCTTTGTGGATTCAATCTGCCTGCTATCATTACAAAATCTGCAGCCCTGCTCAATATCTGTGGACACATTTGTCTGCCCGCTCCCAATTCTTTCAAGGGTTAGCATTTGATTTAATTTAAACCGTAAATAAATATCTCTGGCTTTATCACAGGGAAATTGGATTAGGTAGAGTTTATGCAGAAGTCTTGCAGTGCTAAACTTTGCAGCTTCTTTATACAATTTGAATGTATCTATTGCATTTAAGGTAGTGCACCAATCATGATCGAATAGGCGAAGTTTGACATGCACCAATCGAAATTCCAAATTGCAAGGATTAAGAGCAATTTCAGCAAGTTATAAAACCATACGATCATAATACTTTGCAATGGATGGCGGATTAGAAGCAGTAAGCATCTGACCTAAATCTTCATATAAACAATTAGTTGGAGGATATAGCATTTTGGCCAAATTTGACAATAACCGCCAGTTGTCCCTCCTTGCCATTGGCCCACAGCCGAAACCTCCTCCAACTTCACTCGTTGCATGGGGGCCTCAACTTGAGCTGCTGCCTCGAGAGGTCCATTGCTGAATCATGCACCTCTGCCAGCTCCTGGGAGCGGCCCAGTTCTAGGATCGGTCGAGGCCCAGCCTGGGATCCCTGAGGACCTGTTTCTGCAGTTTGGCAGAACTACAGCCGTATATTATCTGAGCCCTTCGAAGTTGCCAGAGCGCAGGACAATGCGATGCTGCAAAGCTTGCCATGAAATACATCGAGGCTGTCCCCCTCCTCTTGTCTCGTGCATCACATCACATCCTGAACCGTTCATAATCCCGGTTGACCATGGGCATAAAGTACTCGTTCAGTGTTGCAATGGCAGCTTCATACGACTGGTTTCTGGCCGGAAAGTCTTAAACAGTCTCTAGACAGCCGGGCCGGCTGAATACAGGAGAGTTGGTTGCCTTGCCCTGTCCTTGATCTCGACTGCCTCGCAAAATAGCTTGAGGTTCTCCACCCACGCCATCCTCCGGGGTCCTAGACTGGCAGGTGCGCCCATGACAACAAAGAGATATAAAGCCGCCAGCTGTCCATTCTGTCGATACGCCCCTTCATTTTCCTCATCCCCCATGATGGGGGCTTCAAGTTACACAGTCCCTTGCCACCAGGGCACAAGAGCACTCCCTTGAAGCTGCTACCCTGTTGAGTCAGCTTGCGAGTACCTTGTCGCTTGATGTGGACTGCAGCCCTCCACCGCACCAGGACAGACCAATTGTTCGCCCTCCCTCTGATGTCAGGGGAGGAAGGGCGGTTCTTCACCCCTTCCGGAGGTGCACCACCCCGGAGCCCAGCGTGCTCACCCCAGACAGCTCTATTCCGAGGCTAGATGCTGGATGTTGAGTACTCCTTGGATTTTTCTTTTTTTCCTACCACACTTTCCGGGGTGTTTGATGGGCCTTGAGGGCTTGTCCCTGTTCCCCTACTTGATGAGTGCAGCCCCTTCTCTTGGTGGAAAGTAGATGATGTGCTGTGAGGTGTTATAATCTCCTTTACCACTCCAATTAATGACTTGCAGAGCCTCCCGCTCTGCCTGCACAAATGCAACATACAAAACAGGCCCTGTTCGGTTTGGGGCTATCACCGCCCTGCGCCTCTACGCCTGTCCTGATGTGATAGGGGCTGGGTAATGCAGCTACTTTGTGTGGCAGAGTGCGCACACAAGCCTGTGTCCCTCACTCTGGTGTCGCGCAGACCCAGGTGTTGATAGGCCACGCCCCCTCTTCTCGGGGCTGCCACATGCCTCAATACTCCTTTGTTTTTTTCACCGCCACAGGCCCGGGTGTTCTCAGGCCACGCCCCCTTCTTCCGCAGCCACCACGCCTTTGTCCCGATGCACTGGGACACCGGGAACTGCAGCCCCCTTCTTATGCGGCCGACGCCGTTCCTCCTCTTCTCGCCGAAACAAAGAGGAAAAGAAAGAAAAAAAAGCCACAGGCTTTCCACAGCCCTCACGCCAGTGTGCATGGGTACAGACCGCCTACTCCTCGTCGCCAATGTGGCAACCTGCCCCTTGGCTTCCGGGCAGGCTGCACTGAGTGCCGGGGTCACCCACAGACAATGGATCTGAGAGCACGCAGAGGACGGACCGCATGGGGCACCCTGCAGAGTCCAGATCACCGGACTAGGACACTGTGGCTGGGGGCACCCAGGCCGTGGCTGCACCACCAGGCCGTGGTCACTCGGCAACATCCACAAAAGGACCACACTGAGACAAGTTGCCACTTCCTGCGGCTCTGCTGCAGTGACCCTCACGTGACAGCAGAGCCCCTTTAATTAAAACGAGCCATGACGACGTCATGACTCGTTTCCTTAAAGGGGCAATACGCCCACAGTTAAATGGGCAATACGCAACAGCAGAGTTACCGGGTGCATCCATGAAAAAAGTGCTGGTTGAGACCACAATGGTCCAGGGCAGCCTAGAGTTAAAGCACGGCACCCGGGGGTACAAGACCTTCGTGGAGCCATGGGGCAAAGCAGTAATTTGGGAGGGACACATGGGTGGGGGGTTGGGAGTTGTGACAAGAGACTGCTTACGGCCGCAGGACCAAACTGGCAGCTAACAGGTAAACAGGTGCATGGAAATGGGCAAGGGCCACATAAATAAAAGGAAAAAGTGGAAGGGTGGGTTCTTCAAGTTAGAGATCTCAGTGAGGGAAGGGGTCGGTCAGCGCTGTTCCTACAGGGAGCTGGCTCCCCCCCCCCCGAAAGGTGTGCCTGTGTGAGCGACCTTAGGGCCGTTACCCAGGTGACCGGATGAGGAAGCCGCAAACCTCTTTTCCAGCACAGCCAGGACGGCAGTGCAGCCTAGAATCCTGACACCGTGACATCATTACACAGAGCACCTGTAAGTTAACTCCTGCCTAAATAAAGCATGCCAAGCGTTTACCTTCCAACACATAGCTCTCAACCATTTGTGTTGCAAAGGCGGGTGAAAACACCCGATGTATTTTTGACGGGTAAGAGGCCCATTGAAACGAATGGGCATGCTGGAGGCTTGGCGGGTGAGGCAGCTGTTTACAAGGCGGGTGACACCCGCCAAAAGCGTGTGAGTTGAGAGCTATGCCAACACATCACTTGTCAAGTGTCCTTTGTTCAGTTCGGATGAGGTATTTAGGCGGGTGAGGGCGGCTGAATACTCAGGGAAGGAGTGGCTATAAATTTAACGTGTTTGGCTTCCAGGAGTAGCTATTTTCCACTACAATGATATACAGTGCCCTCTCTAGATGCGTAAAACATGCTCCCCTCCCAAACTCCTTGGCAGACCATTGCACGTGCCGGCGCCGACACTGTGGGCATGACTCTGGCGTCAGCACCGTGCAGCCGCACTCATGCCTGCGCAGCGGCGGTCCAATCACATTCCCCTGGCCGGGGCTGACCTTCAGCAGCAGCCAATAAACAACAGGGTGACCTTCGTGGGAGCATGTACACACGCTCGATAATTCAATTAGCTACACCCTCCCAAATCCCAATCATAACCCCTCTGTGCCTTGCCTTTCCATCGCACAACACCCCCTGTCTAAATCGGCAAAGCCAACCTCACACTTTACACAACTTTCGCACCCAGTTGTCAGCCTCTGCAGGAGGGTCTATAAATAGCCCTGTCAAAAATAACCCCAACTTAAAAGGAAGAGGTAAAAACGACACGTAGAAAAAAATGTTAAAATACTAACATGTATTAATTCCAAAACAGTGAATTTTGTCCAAATAGATGTATTGTGTTTCAGAAATGTGTTCATAATTTAGCATTAAATCGGCAGTAGGGGAATCGCCCCATCCCCTCCAGCCCTTAGTTTAACTCAACCCCCTTCTTTTATTCCTTTGCACCTACCCGTTTCATCCATAGAGGCAAACTTTCGAAATGGCAGCCTACCTACCTACGTCCACAAGCACCCTTGCAATCCTCACCTACTCTATACTGTACTGCTTCTAATCAGACGTGTTGTTGTTTTGTTTTCATCCATGTTTTTATTATTAAACATCAACTTTACCTACTTATCTCTTCTTGATTGTTAGCTTAGTTTTTTTTCAGTAAATGTTATTTGACCTTGCAAGCCTACTTTTGAGAAGTATTTGTTTTCATATGTACCCTCAGGGACCACTGGACAGCGAGGCAGTACCAAGAGCAGATATCTGTGTTGCACCTAAAAAAGGCAGCTGTAAATGCAGTTAAATGTGCCACAGCTTTTTTCACCTGGAATCTCCATCTCATTAGCTGGAGAAATAACAGGGATGCAGGAAAGTCCATGAAGCCGCCATCACTAACAGGTTGGCAGTCCATAGTGAAGAATGGCTGAACGGTTGGGTTCAGCGGCGGGGCTGTCTGTGCAGCTCATACCCAGTACTGTAGCAACAGGAAGGGTTTGAGGGGCTAGGTCTAGCTAGCTGGGAATGAGTAAGAGCAGCCTGCAGTACTCAGTGACAGCACAGCATGAACGCAAAGCTCATCAGTGTTTCTCCTTTGCTTTGGACCTGTGATGAGAGGCGCTTCTGCCACCAATCCTGCCTGGGCACTGTGTGGCCTGACCCAGATCTGCCATACCTGCATCACAGACACACTGTAGATAAATGCAAGGTGACATAATACATTTTTTGCACAATACCTCTGGCACTAGAATGCAGCTTTCCCCATTGACACAATTCGGTCTACTTGCTCGCATAATGTCTCCCCTACCTCAGATATAAATAACAAATGCAATACAATACATACTCTGCACAACACTGCTAGCACTAGAATTTAGCTTCCCCAAAGATAACATTCTATCTAGCTGCACACATAATGTCCCTCTCACATTCTCGCCAGGCTACCTTGCTGCACCCACCCACATGCATGCGCAACATGGGTGTCTAGCAGGGACTTGGCAAACCCGACTTACCTTCGTACTGGCTGAGTGCACACATGCACTCTATTTCTCTCTGATGAATTTTCCCATACCTGGACTGCGGCCCCCCCAAGGGCGTTAAACCTATAGCACATTGAGAACGTAAATGGTGTAAAGCGCTATAAAAATACCCATTACAATACAATACATGAAGTTGTCCTTCGCCTTTGAAGTAAACCATCTGTTGATTCCTAAAACAATGCTCCTGTGCATTGTGGGTGACCTGCATCTACTGGATCTTTGGATACTGTAATATCACATCAACTGGCAATGTAGGGGCTCTACTTATCTTATAATGACAATACCTGACATGCGGCTTTAACTAGCATAATATGGAAGTAAATAGGCATGCGCTGCTGAAGTGGCATATCTATGGCAGTGTCTCGTGGCCTATGTTGGTTCTGTTGGGTCTAACCCTATGATATCATGACACCATTCATGGCATATGAAGGCAGCAACCTTGCTAAAATGTGGTTGCTATCTAAATTATTATTGTCTGCTTTAGTACCTACTTGGTATTTTTAAAGTGTACACTTATGTACTTTGTTTTACAGCCGCAAGCCAACTCTGGTGATTTCACCAGGGTTAAAGAGGAACTAATTCCATCTAGGTCAAAGGTCATGTGACATCACCTCCTGTGATGTCACTTTCGCTACCCCTGGCATTTTGGTGAATCAACGTCCCTGTGTCCCCTACTTACAGGCAGAGGATTGATTGGGTAACTGAGGAGTCCTAGTCCCATTTTCACTCTCCTGCACCCAATTTGGTGCACACTGCCTGATGCTGGGCAGCGTAGGGACATGTGCCTGTTACGTTGGCCCCAGTGCTCTCTGTCCGGCAACAAATGCAAACCGAAATTTCACCCAGGCGCCTAGAAGCAAGAGACCCTGCCGTTTGCACTATAGTAGAAAACTCACTTATTAACATGCAGCTCAGATACTGGCAATACAAAGTTGCTAGAAGCAATACAAACAGAAGGATAGGCTTAGTTTGCAGGAGTGTAAACCAGGGATATGCAGCGAGGTGAGGTTTACGGGGAGCAAAGACACAAATTAAATGGTTTATAAAAAATCAGATAAAAAAATGTGTAGGTAAATATTGTTTTTAAAACAAATAACATTGAATGCAAACTCATTGAAAACATCAGGACACCCCACAGCTCGCTTCTCCGCCTCCAAATCGACAACAGCATCCAGAGGTGGACAGCTGCCATTCTTTTCTCCAAACCAGACTGTCAACCCCTTATGTCCAGGAAATATTTGACATGCCTCCTTTTCCTCCTAGTCGTGGGGTGGACTACACAAGGTTCTAAATAGCCTTTGGTTTACAAATCCAAGGGATTTAAGTGAGCTAGGGCTCAGCCCCGGCAGTCTCCCGAAACTTGGATTGAGCTGGGGCACTGCCAGGGCTCACTCGGCTACCAACACCCACACCAGGCTGGCAACAAGCTAGTGTCACATCACACTGACACATAAAGCCCATAACGGAAAGCAGTCTATTGAATGAAACAAAATAAATTGAGCACCTTTGAAATAGCACTGTGTGATGCAACACTGGCTTCTCACCTCCAGGGTTCGCGTTCGAATCCCCAGCAGTGCACAATAAAAAAAAAGCTACCCAACAGCGAGGCAAGCCTCTGATTCTATTGTGCTGGGGACATGTACATCATTTAGGTCACTACAGCCCACCCTCCATCACCAATGTAGTCAATGGTGAGCGATCATGGGAGGGATAAACCAAGGCATCTGGAAAGCCACAGTTTGCCTATTCTGCCCCTAGTCTCTCTGGGTTCCCTTCTTTCCATGAATACGAAGCTGGGGGTAACAGACTTGCCACAGCCAAGATGGCATGATTACAGTTTCATTTGTCACTTATCTGTTTGTTAGCGCCACTGCCCAAACCAGGGGCCAAAGTGTAAAATAAAAGTAGTGGCACTATGATCTCCTCTTCCCTAACCCCACCGTCCCAATACCCAACCTCTGCCCCAATACCAACCCGATACCTGGGTCCTGACTTTCCCCCACACCCCCTACCTTGAATTGTGAGAACTTGTCGCACCTTGAAACACTTGTGTATAGGTGCGTTATAAATGCCATATCATATCATATCTCTCTCAATGACGTAATAGCCCTCATCGGTGTCTGTGACGGTACAGGAAGCAAAACATAATATTATTATTATTATTATTATTATTATTATTATTATTTATTTGTCTTTAGTTCAAATGAACTTTTACAAAATCAATAAATACACAAATTCATATACACAATGTTAGCTTATGGTTGAAACATTTTCACAACTATAAGATCCATTGGTAAAAACCAATACTAAAAGAAAACAGTAGTTATAAAAAAATTCTCAACAATCCATTTAATCAAACGGTACATAAAATAACACAATGTCATGTTAGTGCTGATAAAACTAATATGATATGTTTCACATTTCCCAATTCAATGTTTCTTCCCTTCGGGTCTATATACAATCTAACATCATGATTGTCAGATAGTGCTGTGTAAAAAGAAACTATCTTTGTCAATCTGAAATCAACGAATTACAATGTTAGTCGGTAGTGATCCTTCTTCAATTGGTGTTATCCATAAGTTCTTAACTATCCACCAGACTCTATAAAGGGCAATATGGACAGCTTCGCACTCTGTATTCAAACAGTACGTCCAGAATTCAGTTGCTTTTATCAAATTGTATTCGTAAGTGAAATTCCCCAGGATAGTCATGTAAATATGGCCCAATTATGAACATTCAGTTAGTAAGTGTCTCGCTGTTTCAGCGCATTCCTAGTATTTCAAATATTCTGCAATATCTACAGTCTCTACTGATTTTCCATTGGCCGCCCGGGATAGCTCTCATCGGAAGTTGATTTGTGCGTAACAGTAGTCTGAACCCTCGCACATCCGGATCGGGGCATCGTAACAGATATCGCTGGGGTTTCATGAACATATGAGTTATGAGTGTAGCTTGGCTATAGCTGTGTAGTTTCTGTAGATGCTCATAATTCATAGTCCAGTCCCACTTGCACAAATAACGAGCAAAGGCTTCTTTTATGATCTTAAAATTAGAACACCTCTGAAAATTAGGGATCCAATCTAAAGTATGAAGCAAATTCTTTACCAGGTGGATAAAGCCACATTCATTTCAATTTACATGTCTAAGGCAATAATTTGCTCCCATCTTACTTAGTAAGGGGCAGATGGGGGATGTTTTAGCCTTTAAGAACAGCTCACATCTTCGTTTAAGCACCAATGATTCTAGCGACAATAGTCCTTATTCGAGGCGAACATATTCTATAGATGTGGTTGAGGGAAGACGCAACACACTTTGCCAAAAGTACCCTTCCAAAACATTCAACCAGTTCAGGTCATTTAGCTCAAGAGCCTCAAGTCCATACAACACAACTGGACAGAACCACTGTCTGTACAAGATCAAGATACCAAAACCTATTATTTTCACCTATATCCTTTTACTTTAGAGAGCACCCAAACCCTTACAACTGGCATCGATGTGATAATTAATTTCCTCCCGCTATGTAACCTCCCAAACGCAGGGTATTACATATGCCATTGCCACCCTTAACCTTTCCTAAGGCTTGTTCCCAATTCTCACATTAGCTCTCTTACGGAGTCCGTAAAGGCAGCCAAATTCTTAATGAACCTATTGCCAACCCTCATATGACTGCAGTTCTTCATTCTCAAACAATGGTGGTGCTTCAAGGACAGCCTTCATGAGATTGGCCCTTGGCCATTTAAACACCCTTACATGAATGCAAAAATGCAAGAATAAAAAAATAAATAAAATAGGGTGTGTCCCTTGTGCTTTACTTCCTTCCTGCGAAACTTGCATTTCCTAAATTCTACAGATAACCAACCTCTTGTCCACTCACAACCAAACATGGGCCTGTGAGCAGTATGCGGATACAAAAAAAACCTCTGCCCACCCTTTCCCACACAACGGACCCGCCTCAACTGTCTTACTTGGAACCCCTGGGGTACCATGTTCTAGACTCCAGAGGAATTCCAAGCAGCGGCGGAATCAACACCACACACTGCACAACACTCCCTCTTGATTACACAAGCCCTGACAAAACTGCCAGGGGCCTGGCTTGTCCAATACCCTGCACTACACTACTTTTCCTTCTCAACAGACCATAGAAAAGTGCCAAAAGTGGACAGGAGGGCCAAAGTCACTGCACCACGTGTCATCTGAATCACACAGGACCATTCAAATGAGACAGTTGTTCTGCAGGTTGCTGAACTCACAGCAATCTTTACAGGTATCATAGGGTTAGGGTTCAAGTGGTATTCAGCTTCTTAGCAACTTTTAGGATTCAGGAGCTTTGCACTTCTCAGCTTCAGGTGTTTCCAGGTTCATGTACCTTTATAGTTCTTCGCACCTTTCCGTTTCAACTGCTTTACAGTCTCAGCACCACTCAGGTTCATGTGATTTAAGGTTCTCCGCACCTCTCAGGGTCAAGTGCTATGAGGGTCTCTGCACTTTTCAGGTTCATGTGATTTAAGGTTCTCCGCACCCGTAGGCACCCCCTCCCCCCCATTTCACCGGGAGGGTAGTATAAGATTTCCCCTGCATTCATATGTGTTTATACTTTGTTATGTTCTAGTTAGTTTTGTTTCATTTTTTCACAGGGTATTATATATCCTTTGGTCCTGAAGAAGGCAGAAACATTGAATTTATCCGACAAAACGTATGATTCAACAAAAAGTATATGTGTTAATTGACAGACATATGTAGACCCTGATTGTTAGGTCTCAGATTCATGTATTAGTTGGGCTCTGATAGACTAAATTGCTCCTTTAGAACCAGAGTAGTTGTCCTCTGTTATTAAGTACAGAGACGATCATTGGGACTAATCTCAAGTGATGATACTGGTTATTTTATGATCATTTCATTGTTTGTCGTACGATTAACATACTGCAACTTCCCTTATGTGTATGTCATTTATGTATGTTAGTTTGTTTACTTTGTCTTCATTCACTGGGATAATTGCATGTGTTCTAACTTTGCATTATTAATTTAGATTTGAGTGCTGAGGGTATTCTCACTCCTGCTCCCCCTGGATCCTCGTCTCAGGTGGCCAGGGAAAGGCCATTGCTTTTGGATCCTGACCCTGGGGGTGGAGAAGCGAGGGGGGATCACCTGGGTGGAGAGTGCTTGGGGATTGGAAATGGGGTGGCCCCAGGTGAGACATTGTATCCCCCGTTCCCTATTGACAACTAACCTACTCCTTCCCCAGACTTTATGGGCTACTACAAAACGTATCCCTTAATTTCCCCCACATTTAATCTCTGAAAGTACTGGGATGAGGAAGAGGAGACTGAGACTGAGAGTAATGAAAACTAAACCTTAATTTTACCACTCTGACACTGGGACGAAGAAGATGCCTGCAGAGTATGATGAAAGTCAGGCATGTCCCTTAATAACAGTTAGGCAAGCTCCATTGAGGATCTACACCTACAACCTGTTAAGTGGTTGCAGGTGTATAAGGAGAGGTCTAAAGAACAGCACAGAGAGCAACAGGGAGGCCTGTGGCCAAGGAACCAGCAGGGGTCCCTTTTGCGAAGGAGGCATAAGTGGTGGGACCGGTGGAGGAGCCATGACGCTGGCCAGCAGCCCAGAGAACTTGTACAGCCCCATGCGAGTACGGCTGTTGGGCTGTCACAGGTGTGGGAGCCTCTGTGTCACTGAACCAGCAGCAGGAGCTGCGAGAGAGCAGGAGAAGGAAGGATGCTGTCTGTGTCTGGGCAAAGGTATCGGAGCAACCGGCGTGTGCAAGGCAGCCCGGTGTGCAAGCAGGGCTCGCAGTAGCTGGCCTGCCGACCTACGGAACAGAAAAGAAGCAGCGGGAGCCGCCGAGGAACAATGCTGAGGACTGGCGGGTGCCAGAGAGAACTACTCGACAGCCGGTGCGTTCCTAGCGGGCTGCGAACAGGTGATAAAATACCAAACTGAATGGAAACTTGAAATGAAGCATATTGAACATCTGTTGAATGTCGAACTGAATGAAAACTTGCAATTAAGCTTATTGAATATGTAATTAAGTAAAACCTTGTGGGCAAAACAAATATCAGAAGACAGTCAAAGCGAAAGTGCACATTGAAAACAACCTATGGAAAAGAGCACACATGTGCAAGAGTGCCATAGAAAGGTGGGAGATGAACAAGACCACCACAAAGTGAACTTCATGAGCAAATGCACTGTGGCAGGGCAAAGACTGGGTAGAGGTGTGTGACACGTTATGGCAGAGCTAAGAGTCTTACTAGGAGAAGCCAGAATAATGTAAACATGACACATAAAGCCAAGAGGCCAACAAAGAGAAACTAAGAGAACTTGACTCTGCACACAGCGGCAAGTATAGAAGAACCTGTATAGGCTAAGAGTCTAGGGATCCTGGTTGCGCGACCTGTGTTGGGTGGACCGTGTGGTCTGACAACTACGCCTAGACCATTGAGCCCTGAATTATGAGAACCAAAGACATTGGGCCTCATTAGGACCCAGGCGGTAAGGGGTTTACGGCGGCGTAAACAGCGCCGACCCTTACCGCCTGATTCCGAGGTCCCTTAGCGCCATGGAGGATTTAACACCTGCTTTTAGCAGGTGTTAAAATCCATGGCGCTAAGGGACCTTGTTGTTAATTAAGCCACCGTAATTTACGGTGGCGTAATTAACGCCTTCCCCACTCCCATTATGCCCTATGGGGCAAAAATGGGAATGGGGAAGGGTAAATGGGGATTGGGGACTTACCGCCCCGCCAACCTCGGAATGGGGCGGTAAGTCCGCCAACCACCATGGCGTAAACGTAGTTTACGCCATGGTGGTAAAGGTACGACCCAGGCGGTAACTTACCGCCTAGGTCGTAATGAGGCCCATTGTGAAATAAAACAAGGAGAAACACTGCAAGTGAACTGGTGATGCAATCCATCAGGGGGGGTCAGGTTGAACTCGAGTTGTGTTAAACTTTGTGAAAAGACTAAAACAAGTAAAAGTGGCCAAGTTAAAGCATTGTTTTGAGAACAAAGCCTCAAGAACCTGTTTCTTTTGAACTGTGTTGCTTGGAACTTAGGTAAGGGAACCCAGAGGATTATGTGGAACTGTATTACCTTGAACGTGAGAAAGGTCATTTTGAGACTTTTATGGAACTTTCTTGAACTTGGGGAAGGGGAGCTGAAAAGGAAGCTAAGATTTGAAAGAAGCTCAGAACGTTGTGTTAATCACGATTTCTTTCATTATTGACATCCCTACACGTTGTATAGCTTTATTTGTGAAGGCAAGCATAGGTTTTGGACACAACAAAAATTGGGTAAGGGTAAACTGTGTCCTAACGCACTGGGGCAATAGATGTATGGCGTGCCAGCTGCGGTGCGGGTAATATATGATAAACCCTTATGCCACTTAACTAACTGAGTTTGGTGAAACCCCTTGCACTTCGCGCTTGGCAATGCAATTATACGGTAGCTGGTCAATCCATCGAAATGAATAGCATCTAACACCATTCCATCAAATTATAAGCAACGAAATGCCATTCCATCAAATTACTATTTCGTTGTATATAATTCGATGGATCCATCAAAATTAGTAATATAAAAACTGTTTAAAACTGTTAGAACTGTTAGGGCTTGGATTAGGGGTCAGGGTTAGATTAAGGGTTAGATTAGGGTTACGGTTTAGGGTTAGATTAGGGTTTGGGTTAGGGTTTGGGTTAGGGGTTAGGGTTCGGGCTATCGATAGATTAAGGTTTACAATAGGGTTAGGGTTAGGGTTAGGGCTAGGGTTAGATTAGGGTTAGGGTTTGGGTTAGGTTTAGGTTTAGGGTTTGGGTTAGGGGTTAGGGTTGGGGCTAGGGTTAGATTAAGGTTTACATTAGGATTAGGGTTATTATTTGGGTTAGTGTTAGGGTTGGGGCTAGGGTTAGGGTTAGGGTTAGGGGGGAGTGGGCGTGGGGGTTGGGGGTTTGGGGGTAACCACCCGAATATACACAAAAACTTAAATACGTTACAAGGAGCTGGCCAGCGCAGAAATGTCAGCACTGGACAGCTCCATGAAACATTTTAAAGTTATTAAAAAAAAGCATTGAAACCACTCCAATTATATTTTTCGTTGGACTGGTTTCGACAAAATGCACTTTTACATGTAAAAGATAGGCTGTCGATGCAATGGCATTCGATGGTCTTTCCATCGATGGAAATGCATTTCGATGCATTTCTTTCAATGGAAAGACCATCAACCCTATTATACAATGTCCTTGGAGGAATTATCCGTAAAGTGAATGCCCCAAGTTCTTGAATGGGTTGCTAGTGCAGTTTATTTTCTGGTGATTTGATTGTGCAAAAACAGTCAATATGTGTTTTGCGAAGATGTCTTTCTCAAGGTCAATAGGTTATTTTTGGATTGTCGGAAATATTAGCAGAAGTGCCCTGTAAGGATTCACCTCCGATGTAACAAATATAGCTTATTCTACACGTCTCCCTCGTTGGAAATGAAATATTAGTGGAGGTGACCTGTATTGGCCTTGAGAAGGACATCTTGTCGAAACACGTGTTGGCTGTTTTTGCACAATCAAATCACAAGAAAATAAACTGCACTAGCAACCCATCCAAGACTTTGGGGCATTCACTTTCTGGATAATTGTATAATTGCATTGGCCAAGGGCAAAGTGCGAGGGGCTTTCAACAAACAGGTTTTGGACACAGACAGACTTTTAAGTTGAACTCTTTTACTCAGACATTCCTTATTTTTGTTCAGGTAGGGAAAGCCAACCTTAGCATAGTGAGGCCTTCTACCATCCTGGCATTTGAGTAAATAAAGTATTTTATTTTGAACTTTGAATCTGTTGTCTGTGTCTTGCTTCATGGTGCCTTCACAGTGCATATTAAAGAATATATTTTTCTATGCCATGTTACTACATTTCTAATCCTTTAATTCATTGACTGTCATGTCTATAATGATATTTGTACACATATTTTCTTAGTAATATGTTCTATGTATTGTTTAGGGTACTCGGGTATAACTGTGGATAGGTTTACCACCTGAACAGAATTGTTAGCCTTTATTCACAGGCATAGCTCAAATGATTCTTGAAGGGAACAACCCTTGTTCTGTAGTTTCAGATATTTCCCATTTCCCCACAGAGTTGGCGATTGCCCTCCTGTGGCATGATATGTTGTATTGGGAATTTTTTATAAAGCAAGCATGATAGGTGTTATTATGTAGTTAGACTATAATTTAAATGCATCCAGTCTAACCATTTCTTACAGTGGCAAGATATTTAGTATTTGGCATCTTTGATAAAGCAAGCATGATAAGTGTTATTATGTAGCTAGACTTGCATTTTAATGTAGCCATTTCTTTTTGTGGCATGACATTTTGTATTGGGAATCTTTGAGAATGCAAGCATACGTCTTATTATGTAGCTAGACTGGCATTTGAATGCAGCCAGTCTAGCCATTTTTACTGGGTTTGACATTTTAGATTGGGCATCTTTGATAAAGGAAGCATAATTAGTGTTATTACCGGCTTGACTGGCATTTTGGTGCAGCTGATCTAGCAACGTCTTACTGTGGCATGATATTTTGTATTGGGCGTCTTTGATAAAGCAAGCATGAAAAATGTTATTACGTGGCTAGACTTGTACTTTGATGCAGCCAGTTTGGACATGTTTTCATACTGTGGCATGGCATTTTAATTGTAATGCCAACTGAAGTATGTTCTTACCTGGAGATACTGCCATATATTGGCAGAACAAGAGTTGACATGCTTTCTTATAATATCATTACTGCCAATATGCGTAAAGCAAACATGAGTATGTTCTTATGGGAATATTGCCAGATATTCTTGCAGCCAGCAAATGTTTTTATACTGGCATATATCATGGGTAAATGCATCATCAAAATGTTAGGGAAATGTTCCTGTGCACTGTTGGTGACTTGTATTTATTGGATATTTTCATGAGTTAGCCTACAAACCAATTGCAAACTGTTTGACTTTTTACTCAATTTTCTTTTTAAGTGTGCTGTAAAATGCACTTTTAAACCATTATTTCGAAATATTTCTCACAGGGAAAAAAAGTGTAAACAGTTCTACGTGGTGCAAAGTGAGAGATTCCTGCAGCCATTGCTAAAGAATCAAGAGACCAGTTGCCTCCTTTCCCCCTGTACCTGGCACCTGTAGGTGATATTTCATCTGTTAAACAGACTATCATTGACTATCATTTGAAACTGATGTATGGGTTATATCTCTTCTGTTAGTTAAAGGGACACTTTTTGACTGGATATTATTTAAAGCTGAGCTAGAAACGATGTCTCACCTTGTTAAATGGTTGTATACGAATTGTTCGAACTGCAATTGTTCGAATTACAATTGACCTTTGCACAATTGACCGAATTGTGAAGGTCAATTGTTACATATATGCGGGGGGAAATCCCCGCAACCCCCAATATGTATATATGTCCAATTGTGCAAAGGTCAATTCGGACCCTTGACTTTCGGTCAATTTGGTCATTCGAACAATTGTATTAGAACAATTTGGTTAATACCTGTTAAATACTGCCTCTATCTGCACATTATTTGAAGCTGTGCTGGGAGGGATGACTGCTTGAGTTAAAACAATGCAGTCTTTTGCTGAGTGCCTATGGCGTTTTTGCAATTGTTGATAATGAGTTCTCTTTTTAAGATGTATATTACCTTGATGCAAAACTTGTATTGTATTAAACCTACTCTAAACATGGTTAAAGGCACATTTTTGTAACCAGCTTGGTAAGATAAAGGTATGCTTAAACCAATGTGCCTGTTGACAGTTATTTGATGTGCACCCACCCCCTTGCTGTCTGTGCTTGCACCCCTGAATATTGATTTCTAGTGACACCACTGTCAACGCCTCTCAGGCTCAAGCACCCTTAGGGTTCTCAGCATCACTAAGGTTCATGAACTTTATTATTCTTGTTACCACTCGGTTTCCTGTTCTTTCCAGGTCTCAGTAGCCTTCAAGCCCATGGGCTTTCTAAGTCTCCCCACCTCTCACGTTCAAATGCTGTATGAATATCGAAAAGAAAGAAAAGACATCCTAAACCTTCCTCTCATTGACAGAAATCGAGCACTCAAATCTGCTCAGTGCAGATACAATAAATTGGATACGATGTCGGAAGGCCAGAAGGTTTCAGCAAGATATTGAGATCTTCTTGGCTTCCCTACAAAAAAAAGGTTCAGCGCAAACGTGGGATTTACTAAACAACTGTGCCTTCCATAGACAAATGAATGGCCAGATTAATGGTGTTACAGAAAACCAATGGCTATAAAATTTTTCAAGGCTGTATGCCGGTGCAATGTTTGATAAATTTAGTTATAAATTGCAAGCCCCACACTCATGGTCTGTGGATTGCACAGCAGAAATCATAGAAGAACTGATAAAAAAAGTCCTCCACTCTCAAGCTGCGGGCCCTGATGGTCTGAATAACTTCATGTTCAAATCACCTCCAAAACAATGGGCGGCCATACTTAATAACATCTTTCAAGATATCTTAAACACGCGCACTCTTCCAACATCTTGGCGTACCTCCTTGATTGTCCCAATTTTTTTAAAGGTGACCGCTCATCCCCAACAAATTACAGACCCATTGCGTTGCTTGATGCGCCTGGGAAGATCTTTGCACGATTAGCACTAATAGATTTGAATGTATGGACCCAGGCGATCCGAATCAAGCGGGTTTTGTGGCAGGTATGGGGACCGTGGTCAATCTGCTCATTATTAACGCCATCAAGGCCCAGGCCTACTTGTCCAAACAGCATATATACTTATCTTTCGTGGACCTACATTCTGCGTTTGACTCAGTTTCCAGATTCATTCTAATGTCTAAATTGTTGAAGGCTGATTGTCCGCCTACCTTGTGTGACTTCATATATGGCCTGCATTCAGGCACCTCCATTCAGATCAGATGAACAATAGCAGGATTGCTCTCAACCTCCATTCCAACTGCTAGAGGGCTGAAGCAGGGGTGTATCCTGTCTTCAGCCCTCTTCAATTGTTTCATACATGACATCAAGCAAGCATTCGAGAACATCAGCTTGGATTCTCCGAAATTGAATGACATCCCTATTAAAGCACTAGGATATGCAGACGATCTTGTCCTTATTTCAAATACCCCAATGGGCTTGCAGAAACTGTTAACGGCCTTATCACAATATATTGAGCAAAACGGCCTAATAATCAATCTAAAAAAAAACCTCAAATTGTAGCTTATGCACCAATCAAATCAACTAGAAGTACGATGAAATGGAACATCAAAAAGGTTGAGCTCGAGGTTGTGCCTCGATATGTGTACCTGGGCATTGATGACTGTTGGAATGTCATACATGGATACGCATATGGTGACCATTGAGCGTAGATTGACCACAGCCATATCGCAGACCAAGTCATTACTCCACAAATATGGAACATTTTCCCTTATTCCGGCCCTAACATATTGGAACGAAAATGTAATCCCAACACTGTTATATGGGATGGAAACCAGACCAATATTTCCAATTGCCTGTTTTAACAAATTAGAGGCCAAATTTTGGAGGAAAGTGATTCAACTCCCACAATGTAGTCCAGGACCATGGCTGCGATATGAACTGGGGCTCATCTCGCTTAATGCATTGTACCAGAGGCGCCTATGTGCACTGTTTCGAAAATATTTGATTTCTACTGATGTGAACGTTGTCCTTAGAACTTTGTCCATGTACATGTTTTCTTCTCAACATTCATTTGTACAAACATGGACCAAAAATATTTTTTGCATACTAGCCACGGCGGATGTCTCTATTGAAATCTTAATTACAGACCCTGATAGAGCGAAACGCAAAATCTATATGACAGACTGGATTGAGACAAGAAGAAGGTGCCTAAACTATTAATATTATGCTAATAACCAGTTTGGGGGAAAAAAACTCAAAGTGATGGAATCCTATCTGTGCAAATCGCCATCACCTAATCAGGAGTTCCATATTGCGACTTCGTCTGAACCTTTGGCCAACCCGAGATCTATTGGCCGAGCGGAAAATCATCTCGACAAATGAAAACTTTTGCCGTTATTGTCGTGACCAGGCAGTTAAAGAAACTCTTAAGCATGTGATTGTAAACTGCCCGGCTCTGATCCAGGTCAGAGAGAAGTATTTTGCTAATCAATTTAAATATATCACTTATCTGAGAGCTGAATCCAGGTGGGTCATGATTCTGTCCACCCCCTATTAGTATTCGAATTTCCACTGCTAACTTTCTTACAGCACTAGACTTAAATAGTCGCAATGAATTGGAAAGAGCAAGTTCATAATTAATTTGGAAATGATAGTGGTGTTGGACGAGTGGATTCAATGTTGTATTATCTTGTTTTGCTTTTTGCTGATAACTATGGTGGTAGACGGAAACCAGTGAAATAACCAAAACTGAGGGTATGCTTTTGTCTCATAAACAATTCTTTATCCGAGCAAATTGGTTCAGAGTGTGGATATGCCATGGTTCATCTTTCCATTTTCTCCTTTTTTGATAACAATGGTGAAATACATACCTAATGAGAGGAATAACATAGATTGTAAATGTTTGATTAGTAATATTTGTTTCCTTTCAGTGAAGAAGGAGCTGTATTGCCATGTGTGATGATTAATTTCCTTTTATGTAATTTTATCTTTTTTAGTATATGTGCAATGATGATGAAGGTTTTTATTCTTTGTATGTTTTTCACATATATATGTATTGCTCATTTTAGATATGGAATGAGTTGAATCTTTTATTATATCTTAATTGACTTTGTATAACTTCTTGATTTACAACTTCCTAATTTGTAACGTATTGAAAAGTTGATTATTTTCAGCTAAATCAATAAAAAAATGCTGTCAGGTTCAAATGCTTCCCGGATGGGGGCGCTGTTGCGCACACGAAGAGATGCACCTCTCCGAGTGAGCTCCCGCGTTGACCCGGGCTGTAAGCACTATAACATGACAAATACGTTCTGGTTTTCCTCCAGACTGCATAAATAGGTGTGAGAAACACCGGTGGACAAGTTGGGAAAGTTTGGTACAATTCGGTAACGGCATGGCAGAGAAATGTCGAGGGATTGATGCACCCCGGCGAGGCAAGCTGCAGTACTCGAGGCGGCACTGTAGAGGACCGTTACTGCTGAACGAGTAGGAAGCAGTCGGACAAAGGGAGCCTGCAGCGGCCACTGCAAGCAGACACTGCCCGATCGCCTAGTGCCTGCTCTTTGAAATGATTGCGGGCGCTCCGGTGGACCGTTGAGCGCCTGCTTGTGAGCTGAGTTGCCGCATCGACTCCATGTGCCATCCAACAAGCTGGTAAGGCGTCTGCACATGCAACACCCGTATCGTCTATCAGGACTCACAAGGGCCCCCACCGTATATATTCGCTGCCCGCCACACGACAATAGACTACTCGCCCAGTGCACCCACTCTTGTGCGAAGAGAACCGCGTGGTAATTCAACACGCGGCCGGCCTACCCTCCTAGTGGAGCGCACCGAGAAGAGATACGGATTCAGAAGGGGTGCCGCATGAAAGCGGTATTGAAAACTTTTTCTCTGTCTCATTGCGTACAGCCCAGCCAAATGCCCTCCATGTTTTCAGACAGAGAGTGAGGAAGATCACGAAGGGAGAACACGCTGAACCCTGTTTGCATTGAAGATGACATTTTCAGAGTGGGACATCAAGGCACCAGCGGGCTGGCACACATAACCCCCCGCTCCTTAAGTGAGGAAACCACAGAGCACTAAAAAGGAGGTGTGAGAGTGGCAGAGACACACAGGCCACCGTCCCCAGCCCCCAGGAAAGAGGTAATGTTCGGGAAGAAACATTGCAGTACAGGGGAGACACCCACCGGGGCCTGCGCTCCATATTGACCACAGGAGGGTGAACCTTGGACACACACGGGTGGTGTGGAATGTGTGGTCGACATGGATGCCTTTAGTTACATCTATAGGGTAGTTCACACACAAGTCCACTCCCCGGGATCATCCCTGAGGAGGGGACGCACTCACAAGGTGGCCTGAGACTGAGATGAGGAGCTTGCAAGCAGACACAAACGACAAACTTAACCCCAGAGACGAATACCAGACACGCGACACGGTCAGCTAGGGGGGCTAACGAACAGACCACCGGGGGGCACATCGCCAGGAGGAGTGCAACGGGTATAGTAAATATACACTATACAGAAAAGTAGTGGGCACCATCAGACTGATTACATCAGCATACCACTTGGGTGCAGCCCCCCCTTGCAGAAGCACTCAGCAAAAGGGACCATTGACAAGTTCACCACGCAGGCGAAGAAGGCACCTATAGAGGTCATGGCCACTACACAATCGCTACAAGAGGAACTGGCCATGGCTGCATCGACCACGGACCCACAGGCAGTTTTCACAGCAATGCAACAGGGCTTCTCAGCCCTTAACGACAAGCTTGATGGGATCACGGCAAATGTGTTGACTATTAAGAATCAGCTTGAGAAGGCTACGGGCCGTATAACCGAGGCAGTGGCCTGCATAAGTACCACGGAGGATACACTGGAATCACTACGCAACACGATGACCGACATGGCGAAGGATCTTGGGTCCGTCAAATTGAAATGTGAAGATTTGGAAGCCAGGTCAATGTGTAATAATATACGCATCAACGGAGTCCCGGAAGAAGCCATCAAAGGACCCATGGAGATCGCCGTGGAAACACTCTTAAAGGATCTGCTGGGAGATCCAGGTTGGTCACCTATGTTTATTGACGAGCAGGCGCACAGAACAATGGCACCCCGCCCTAGACCTGGGGCCTACCCCAGACCCATCATAGATCGCATAATGAACTATAGGGACAGAGACTTGGTGTTGAAAACGGCCAGAGACAAGCAGGAGCTACGCTGGGAGGCCAATATTATTCGTGTATTCCCAGATTACACACTGGCGGTGCAGCAAGAAAGGCGCTCCTTTACTGGTGTCAAAAAATTACTCAGGGAAAGAAATATCCCCTATGCAATGCTCTACCCTGCATGGCTCAGACTGCAACATAATAACAAAACCTCCCGTCACAGCAGACGACATCGGACCCAGACGGCTAGGACTTGCCAATGATCTGCTGATTATTAAGGGATATGGGAACACTGTGGCGAGAGAAACTGAAGTTATGACACTGTTTCAATTGTTTGATTGCATTATGTAGTTGTTTGTTTTTCTTAGGAGGGTTTGATTCACTGATACGGACACTGCAGTGTTTCAAAGATTCAGAATGTGTTATAGACATGGGGAACTGTGGGGTAACCGGAAGCGCAGAAGATATTTTGGCCCGGGGCCTCGCGGCAGACACCCCCAGTTGCAGACGCATGGTAGTAGGAATAAAAGAGGAGTGGGGTGGCAAAGGGGACATAGTTACAGTTCGGGAAACTATGCGGGTGGGGGAGAGACCAGGGGAGGGACCGGGGGGTTTAAATGTTCAAAAGCCACAGGTACTGATACAAAAGGGAGAGTTGATAGCTCTTTTATGCGGATATGTTGCACACAGTATGACACAGTTGCGTGCCTATGGCTAGGGGGGATAAGGATGTTATTTCGCTATTAAGCTGGAATGTCCGAGGCTTTGGGTCACCGATAAAGAGAAGAAAGATGATGGCCTACATAAGCAGGCTGGGTCCCAAGATTGCACTCCTCCAAGAAACACATTTAGTGGACTGGCAAGCCGAGAAACTGGCTCCCAATTGGGGATTACAACGATATTATACGTCGTACTCAAGCCGGTCTAGAGGTGTAATGATATTAATACATAAATCTGTTCCATTTACACTACTGGGATCTGAATCCGATCATGAAGGCCGATATGTTCTAGTACATGGTAAACTTAAGGAAAGGGAGGTGTTACTCTTGAATATATACGGCTCGAACATAGATGACCCCAGCTTTTACAATGCATTATTTAATAAGC
Organism: Ambystoma mexicanum; assembly: GCF_040938575.1. Taxonomy (NCBI): domain Eukaryota; kingdom Metazoa; phylum Chordata; class Amphibia; order Caudata; family Ambystomatidae; genus Ambystoma; species Ambystoma mexicanum. Next base: position 1,570,636,971 of record NC_090932.1, read on the forward strand.
TGGCCAAACACCCTACAGCACATTTGATATGCGGCGGAGACATCAACACCATTCTTGACACGCACTTTGATCGCACATCCGATCAACCTAGGGCTATTATGAGTGCTGCCCGAATGATACTTACCCATATGATTGAGCTCCACCTCCGGGACGCCTGGCGCACACTGCGAGGCTCTGAACGGGCATACACATTTTACTCGTCAGTGCACGACATGCACTCGAGGATAGACGTGTGGTTATTATCTCACGACATTATCAGCTGGGTCACTGATATACAGATACACAGAGGACATACTCTGATCATTCCCCAATACAGATATTCATACAGATCCCTGAGTTGCAAATACACAGACCCCCGTGGATCAGTTTAGCTCAACACATAGAGGAATATTTTGTACATAACGAAGGTTCGGTGTCAAGACAAGCTATACTCTGGCAAGCCTTCAAAGTCTGCATAAGAGGCACCGTATTGTCCACGGACTTTGGGGTACTGAAAGACATTTGCAGGGAACTCCAGCGACATGAGAGGGACATTGCATGCAAACAGGAAGAATATGCGCATGATCCTTCTCCCCAATTGGGGTTCGAAATTAGAACACAAGTAGAAGAGTTCCGGAAAGCAGCGGATCGTGAGATCCCGTACTTCGACAGACCCGCAAATGCGAGGCGATATGGAGAGCAAGCGCGCTGAGGTAAACTCCTGGCGTGAATAATAAGGGGGGAACGCGGGAACACGGCCATACCATGTATAACACGCCAGACGGGATGATGACCACTGATCAGACGGAAATAGAAAAGATGTTTTATGACTTCTACAAGTGCTTGTACTCCCCACAGAATGCGACCTCCGAACAGGAGATAGATCAATATTTGGCCCAAATACCTACAACACTCCTATCAGCAGCCTCTAGGGACACCCTTGAGGCCCCGAACACACTGGCTGAAATAGTTGAGGCTATAAAATCATTACCCAACGGCAAAGCCCCGGGCTCGGATGGCTTGGGTGCTGGGTTTTACAAGGAGCTTGTCAATCTCCTAGCGCCTAGGCTACACGCGGTTTGGTCAGAGGCCCTAGTGGCAGGGGAACTACCGAATACTACAAGAGAGGCCATAATCACTTTACTGCTCAAACAAGGGAAACTTCCTGAAGAGTGCGGCTCCTACAGACCACTCTTGCTAATAAACACTGATGCAAAGATTTTCGCTAAAATACTAGCATCCAGGTTGACCCTACTCATGCCATTTATGGTGCCCGCACACCAAGCAGGCTTTGTGACTGGTAGATGCACCGCAATGAATATACGACGCTGCCATAATGGGCTGGCGACTGTACCGGAGGAACTGCAAGTTGCAGTTGCACTGGACATGCAAAAAACCTTTGATATGGTTTACTGGCCCTTTCTATTTAGAGTCCTGCAAAATGATGGCTTTGGGAGCAACTTTATACAATGGATCAGGGTACTATATATGCGTCCTCATGCAAGAATATGTATTAATGGCTCCCTTTCTGAAGTATTGGAGCTGCTGGGAGGCACACGTCAGAGTTGCCCCTTGTGCCCCCTTCTCTTTGCGCTCGTGATCGAGCCACTAGCAGATCTACTAAGGGCCAAAGATGGGAGACTGGAACTCCTGTTGGAAGGGAGAGTTGAGATTATCACACTTTATGCTGATGACATACTGCTATATGTGAGGAACCCAGAACGCAACATAAGTAGCGTCCTTGCGGCGGTCTTACATTTTGGGGAATATTCTGGCCTGAAATTGAATGCAGCGAAATCTGAGATATTCCCCCTGACAGCAACAACAACCCAACTGGCAAATCTTCACACACTCCAATGGAGCCCGGTACATATCAAAAATCTAGGGGTGTGTGTAGCAAGGACGGCACAGCTTTCACGCATCTTGAAATACAGTGGTCTGGCAGACGCCCTGTGCGTTAAAATGGAGCACTGGAAATCCCTCCCTATATCAGTGATGGGCAAGATTGCCCAGATCAAAATGATAATGTTGCCCAGACTATTTTACTTGTTTTACACAGTGCCGGTCTGGCCGGGTAGGGCACTTTTCTCAAAGATACGGGCCGCGTGTACCTCACTCGTGTGGAACGGACAGTCAAGGTTGAGCTGGCGCATGCTTACTGATTAGTACCCACAGGGAGGTCTAGCTAGCTGCGCCCGACTTTGAACTTTACTATCTGGCAGCACATGCGAGCTATGCATCACAATGGACAACCGACTACCTTCACCCCAAGTATATACCGTACACCACCCCACCTCTGAAATCGGTTGAGCGACTGCATGGATTCGCTGCAACGCGTCCCAGGTGCTACAATACCACCAACCCTGCATTGGTGACATGCACAGCCTGGCTAAGATCGCTGAGACACAGGGTGTGGAAACATTATATCATCCAAACATGCCAATCCTGAATGCCCCCCATATACCTCCCACATTGGAGGTAGAAATAGCGGCTCACTGTGGGGAAGGGGGTATCAACCAGCTGGGAGATCTGTTCCCTGATAAAAGTTTTATTACGTAGGAGGCCATCCAAAAGATAGTAGGCGATACATCACGATAAAAGATGTACTACAATCGGGCGAGATCGGCCATAGCCACGCTGTGGAAGTCATTTCCGTCAGAACCGGTAATGCACCCAGGGTTGGGATATATGTTCACAGTTAGCACGGGTAAGGTCATGGCTTCTACGTTGTATAAATGCATATTGGCAGCACGAGCACCGGGGCCAGAGAGGGTTGGGGAGTTGATCTGGGGAACCTCATTACTGACAGCCAATGGCTTCAAATATGTAATCTCACAAGGCAGATCTCTTGCAATGTGCGATACAAGTTAATACATTATGAGATCATTCACAGGATACATTACACACCGGCCAAAATGAAATGCATCTTCCCGGCAACTGACGGCCTATGCCCTCGATGTGGAAGCGAGGAGTCCAACACCTTCCATATGATTTTGTTATGTATACATTTGAAGGGATACTGAGCTGATATATGTGGAGTGATGGACACGATGGCAGACCAACCCATAGATTGGACCCCTAGGCTCTGCTTGCTGGGGCCACGGGTAAGATGAATCCAACATGGCGCAAGTTGCTCAACATTGGACTATTATTGGCTAAGTGGGCCATACTATTAAAATGGAAGAACAAGAATCCACCCACCAAGAGTGATTGGGATAGAGATATGATCTGGGCGAACGATAACGAAGAACTGTATGTAAGTCTAATACACCCTGCAATATGCCACAAAAACATTTGGGGTAGATATACACAATATTTAGCGGAAAGCACGGTCCCCGAAAACGATGTAACTATATAAGCGCTCCCTCTGTAGCTGGTTCTTTTGTAATGTGTACACAACATGTAGAAAGAGTGATTGCACTGCGATAGAAATTTATATTGTACCTGTGGAAGTTTAAAATAAAAGTTTTTAAAGATGTCAGCAGCTCTCGGGTTTAAGTGTCCTCAGGGTTTGCAGTACCTCTCAGGTTCATGTTCTTTCCGGGAGTCAGCACATCAAAGGTTCAAGCGCTGTGGGGTTCTCAGGACCTTTCAGGTGCAAGTGCTTTGGGGTTCTCAGTACCTCTCAGGTTCAAGGGCTTTAGGGTTCTTCTCAGCACCTCTCAGGTTCAGGAGGTGTAGGCTTCACAGCACCTTTCATGTTTAAGTGTTTTCAAATTCTCAGCATTTCTTAGGGTCCATAGGTGGCTGCTCTACTGGCACACTACATCCCCGCCATCAGTCTGGTGCAGGAATGGGGATGTGGTGCCGCTGCTCGCTCCTGGCAAATGGTATCAGTATGTGATAAGTTGTGTCTTTACCTATCTCCGGGAACAACGTCAAGGCCTTTCAACCTTTTCAGGTGAAAAAGGCCCCAAACTTCAGAGTGGTGGCGTGGGCCGAGAAGCTGGCCCCATTTTGGCAGTCTTACATATTTCATTAATTCATAACATTAAATGTGTGCATTGCAGCGCCATGTTACAGGATGCCTTTGCTTGCGCCCAGCGTCCCGAATCGTTCTCCCAACGTTGCCCTTTTACCCCAGTTTTGCCTGCATTAGCCCTTTGCTGACAAAGAGCAATTACTAACTTTTCAGTGGGCATTTAGTGTTTTAGCTCTCTGCTGGCTGCCTGCCCGTGATAATTAGCAGCAATTAACATCCTCGCCGCACTCCATTGTATCCATTATTATTAAAGCAACCCACGGGTACCACAGACTATTTTGCTGACCTTTAGGCCAGACGTCCCCCAAACATCATATCAAAATGGGCCCCACGAGCCCGGATAAACGTTCAGCCGGCCCTGCCTGTCTAATGTGAAGGCACTACCCAATAATGTGATGCGTTAGCAAAACCTTGTTTATGATAGCAATACCGACCAAATGATCCAAGCATTTGGTCCCATTGTGGCTATACCTGGCAAATGGCGAGGTTGTCTAGTTATACAATGTTGCTACCTAGCAACACAGACACATTTTCACTATACAAAAGCCAAAACGGTTGGCTTTATCTGAGCCTGTTTGCACTACTATTGTCTCATGGAAGCAATTAAGCCTAAGGTCTTTTTTGCCACCATATGTCTCCTCAGTATTAATGTGACTGCATGAATTCACCATGGGTGTGATCAATTGCTTCTTTGTTCGTTACTATACTAGGATAAAAGCATGGACATGCCACCGCACCACTAGCGACGCGTGTGGAAGGACATGGGTATGGTGTGTTTAGGGACAGGAAGATTACAACAAAGGAGATTTCGTCGAATTCGAATTCGTCGATTTTTTTTTATCGAATTTGGCCGAAAACATGTATATGTGTGTGTGGGGGAAAGGGGTAATCGTGATAATTCAGATAGGGGGAAGTCGTAGGGGTGGGGCTGCGGGGGTCTCCCCCCACATATATTTGCTGCCACCTGTAGATAAAAATGTTTTAATCCGACAAAATAATCTCCACCAAAACCCCTAGAACCTTGATTTATTGTGCAATCAGCAAACTGAACGGTGCAGCGCTGGCAAGCTTCCCTTCCTAGCTCTGTGCGCCTGTCTAGGACTCAGAAAATGCAGAGCCGTCACGAGTCCCAACATGTGCCATGGGCGACTGGGCGTTGCCTCCTCTCGGGTCCCACTGCCCCCTGCATGCAATTTCCCTGGAATGTGTATTAGCTGCAGGGGACTGCAGCTCGCATGCTGAGGTCTGCCCCCCCCTGGGCCTAGCTAGCACACCGATCTTTACACGCTTCTTGCACACACAACCTTTGCGCAAACCAGGAAATGTCAGTCGCCCCATCCCCCTCCAAAACAAAAGAAGAACAATAGCCGAGAACAGCTACTGTTTTCTCACAGCGAATAAGTAAAAAATCAAAATGTTTGAAGGAGAAACTCCAAGCATTGTACAGAAGTATGATGCTGTCATAATTCAGGTTCATCCACTCCTGGTTTGTTTCTCTGCATGCTGCTGCTTCTAATCAGCCAATCAGCTCACTCCAAAAGACGGCTGCATCTCATGAGGAGCGTTGGACACCCCACTACTCAGGAGACAAAAATGCAACTACATCTCTGGGATAAAGCAAAAAATCTAACCTCACAAATGAAGATGATAGACCGTAAATTCGGCAAATTCTCATGGATCCCAGCAATCAACTTCTATAAAGGCAAAGTAGTCCCTGCACTAACATATGGCATGGATGCCACGATTAACATGCCCGGTCCACTCTGGCCAAAACTGGAGGGATATATTTGGAAGACGATTCTGGGTTTACCGAACTCAATCCCAATTGCGGCTGTCAGAAGCGAGTTAGGCCTATTGTCGATGGGTGCTACGGTCAGTCTGTCCTCGCTGGCTATCTTCAGAAAGACTCTGCTGCAAGATGGTCTGCCAATATTTAACATCATCAGCAAAGAGCTGGCGTAAACAAAACGTGAGGACCTTATGAAGTGGATCACCCGCCAAGAAAACAAACTGGAAGAGGTGGTATGTACCAAAGAGGATCTGATCTGCAACCCACAAAGAGTGATCCAAAAATTGAAAAATCAAGATTGGATCACCACAGGTGAACAAACAACAGTGATCAAATTCCTGAAACACCTGCCGCCAACATACAATAGGCTTAAATCTCCTTTGGCCTACTGTACAAAATTTCCAGACAGAAGGCTCCGAAGTACCTTCTTAAGAGCGCGACTCGATCTGCTCCACACTAGAGAGATCCTGGGGATAAGAAGCCAGGCCAGCGTCACTACATGCAGACTGTGTCTATCCGAGGACTTGAAAGAAACAGTTCACCATCTGCTGTTAAACTGCCACATTCTCAACCCAGAACGCTTAGCCTTTCTGGCCCCCCTATGGGTAAACTCCGTCCTGGTGGAAGAAGACACATGGTGGTGCCGACTCATCTCTGGGGAAAAAGCACGTTGGGCAGTAGCGGCATGCAAAGTATTGGAAGCAGCCTTCGCAAAAATAAGCGCCAAAGTTCCCACCTAGCATTCAGTGCACTTCGAATCGTCTGGGAAGCTATATCCGTATCACAAATCCAATGACGAAATCTGAGCAATGCGCTTGGAGGGGACTTTCAAGTGTGCTTGATTTCTGACTCTCAGGTGGACCAAGATATATGCGTCGCCGAATGGCGTCCCTTGACTGTGTGTCCTACGCAGACTATTTGGGCACGAACAAACCACCCAAACAAGCAAATAACTTTGAACTTACTGAAACTGCTCGGATGAGCCCATGCATTTACTTGAAAACTGAATTCGATTTGATTTAATTTGATTTTCTTTCCTTCTTGTAAAAATCATTTGTTTTTTGATTATATACAAGTAAATAAAAACATTTAAAAACAAATTATGCACAATTTGCCTCACATTGTATCAAAAACCTCCCCCTTGGGTACTACTCAAACAGTCTGTCACAAAAGGAATGAATTGCCATTTGTCACTGTGGGCCACTTTTTCCTTGGTGCAGGATACAAGTGTATGCCCCAGTCCGACCCTGCTTTGCTGAGTGAATGTACTGCGTAGTTGTAACCAATGTAACGTGCATTAAAAGGCACCACGTGCTATAAAAGTTACCGAAAGGGGCCCTAGGCGCATATTCCAACGTTTGCAGAAAAAAAATAACGAAAATCGATTTGTGATACTGGGGCACTTTTTTATCTGTGCCCGAGATTTGCTGTCCCTGTCCGACCCTGCTGAAGAACCCCCACTTCAAAGGGGAAACCCTGACTTTTCCAGGATCCTACTCTCTCCATGTAGACTAACTGAGACTCGTACATGGTAACCATCAACTGTAAACAGACTAGCAAGTGTGCCACTCCTCTGCCATGAATATGGCAAGGCAGATCAGGGAAGTGTTGATTGCCAATATCTGTGCGTGAGCTGAAGTTGCACGTTTAATCCACAGTCCACTCAGCATTTCATCCCTCCAATCTCAATATGTTGTATTATTTTGTTTTTTATTGTTTAAATTGATTTGCAATGTTTACAACATCATGTATTAAGAAATCATTTCATTTGCAGGTCCATTAAAGAAGTTCATTAAAGAGGAAGATCTGCACTGTTTATTCCATCCTCTATTTCCTCTTTCAAAACGATCTTGATTACTGAAGAAATATTGTGCCACAGAAATCACTAGTGACCTTCTTTCACCAGATATCAGGGATCGACCCTGTGTTGCTCTGTGTCGTTTTGCTTCCAAGGTGAGCACGTTGCCCCTGAGCTATCCTCCAAAGACAAAACGTGTCCACATCCAACGTGTCCTCCAGTCTTCCTCTATATAGATCCGAGGGGCAATAAAGTGATGTCCCAAATAGGTGTCTCTTGCTTTTGTTAAGCCCAGGCAGGATAATAACAGGTGTCTTACGTTTTCGGCCTGATCTGTGGTTTCACAGTAGCGACATTTGTTCGACATGGACTTTCCTCTGATTGCCTTGATTTCGTTGGTCGGAAGTAGATTGAGGCTTGCCCTCAGGAAGATATTTCAGAGTATTTTATTTGGGAATTTTATCATGTACTCTGGAAGCTGGGGGCTGTGAGATGACTGAAGCCCGTAGTGTTCCATGAGCCCATGGTTAACAAGCTTGCAGTCTGAGACCATCCTTCCGTATTTGATATGATATGATATTTTATTTATATTGCACTCAGACACAGGTGTTTCAGAGTGCGACAAGGCAAGGGAGCGGAACAGGGGAGACCAAAACCAACGATCTTACTAGGCCCAGTGACATTGAGAATGTGCAAGTGCATAGGGGGGGAGGGGAAAAGTGCATGGAAGGTGGGGGGGGGGGAGAAAGTGGAAAGTGCAGAGCAAAGGAGAATAATAATAAAATAAATAAATAATAAAATCAGCAAATGCGGTAGTATAGCCAAGTGGCAAGTGCTGGGTTTAAGGCAGCAGACAAGGAGGGTCTGATAAGTGCAGGAGGGAGAATATTTGTCAATATTCCTACAGGAGCAGGGGAGCCAGGGGGCATTAATGTGCAGGGGGAGCAAAAATCAACAGGAAATAAAGACAACGCCATCTAGAGTGCAAATTGCAGCCGTCGATATCGCTTAGGCGTCTGCAACCTTTCACTTGCCAGATGTTTTGGACTACAACTCCCATCATCCCTATCCAGCAAAGTCTGTCGTTCGTCATCAAGCCACTTGTTGAAAAGAATTGGAAAGCTGCAGGTTGCAGACCACAGATGCATTAAAAAAAGTACTTTATTATTTCCTAATGGATTCTTGATAAGATAAGGACAGTCCAGAGGTGGGTGCCCTGTGACAGAAGCGCCTGCTGGTGTGCGAGAAACATGCAGTGCGTTTGCATCCTGGGTGTAACTGTCCATAGCACCTTCATGAAAACAAATGAACACTTTCTCCGGCAGGTGGCGCTAGGCCTAGTTTCTGTGTCTACCATTCTGCATAACGTTTGCAATTTCTGTTTCCCGCCGCTTCTGGTTAGTTTATTTTCACTTCCAAAATTGTTGTGAGCTGCAAGATTAATTGAAAAAAAATTGATTATATTCAATATTCATTTGTGCAATCATTTTTGCCTTAAGCCCAGGCCTGTTTCTAGGTGCGGGCAAACTGGGCGACAGCCCAGGGCACAGTTGAGGGCAGCGCAGGCAGCCTGTTAATCCCTCTCCTGGGAGAGCAGGGAGCCCATCGCAATGAACATAATTAAGCACTACACGGACCTGGGGCACGGACAGAGGCAGGGGACAACGGCCTGCCCTGCCTATATCTATTTACCCACGTTGATGCAGCCAATTGCGTAATACTCTGATCAGAGGTTTTTTAAGGAAACTCCTATCTCTGAAATGAGTGTAAACCTGCGTAAACAGCGTGCTACCTTCTGCGTAGTACTGGCATGCCAGAATATGTGGTCCGGCTTTTATGGTGGTCTGAAAGGGTTGTTTGTTTTGCTGGCTTCCTCAAAAGGGCCAGAGATAGCCTGCAGGAGTAGCCGCTTTTGGGGGACAAAAGTAAACAGTCAAAGGAAGGCGTAACAAGAGGAGGGGGTGTCATTCACGTATGGTCTTTTAGCAGGTGACTAGGCTCATGTTCTTGTTTGTGCGATGTTTATGGAAATAAAATGCATGATTCGACGTCATGTGAACACCACTAGGGTTTCTTTTGAAACTCATTGTTTTCTGCTATGTCAATCCAGTTGAAACAAAAGACTACAGCTCCCAGAATGCATCGATCTCTTACACGAAAGCCCAGGGCTGGAAACAGGTGCTTAGGTGACATGAGGTACCCTTGCCAAAATATGTTCTTCACTGGGAGACAAAAACAGTTTGAGTATTGACAAAACATATTCATATGCATCATGTTTGTTGCTGCCCTATATGTTTTAGCAAGATATGATATGATATGATATTTTATTCATATCGCGCCCATACACAAGTGGGCGAGGAGGTGGAAACTTGGAAGGGTTGAAGGCCGAGGGCATTGCACTTAAGGGGATTACTTCCTTTGTCTGGTGGTGGTGTGTGTATGTTATTTACTGTGAAAAATGCATGTGCAAAAAATAGAAAACAATTACTGTAGCAACAATTAATGACAAAGCCAACAGGTTTGACATGTGTTTAGTGAAAAGGTTTTCTTTTTTTGCCACTGTAGGTATTGAGATCACACACCCATGTACATTTACAATTGCATGTCCAAGTTACCATCATTTTGTGGGTTTTGCCAGGATATGTTAATATAAAACCGATGACAGGTATTGTCACGAAGATGAGTAATAAAGGGCGCCTGTCTATGCCCTGATATGCCCAGGAGGGTAAATAGTAATTAAGACAAAAATCAGGATGGGAGATCCACACAACAGGAATTATGGATTGATTAATTTAATCTCAGAATTGTGGTACAAATACAAAAAGATTTGCTTATTCATAAAATAACAGACAATGGACAGATTTTTAATTGACAGTTAGGGGTACCACTGCGTACCACCCTCTTTAGTTTTGAGCGTATTAGCCTCACAAAGGTGCAAAATCTCTTAAAAAACAATTTGGACATTTATTTACAGACTAGAGTAAATGCTGCCCAGGACCACTGCTGGTCCGTGGGTTTTGTCAAACATAACACACAACAACAAGTGTGAACAGATAGATGTGCAATGGTGTTGTGTCATAAATCGACACTGTAGTGTTTCGGCCAACTGTAGCGGTAGGTGGATGCCAGTTGCTGGCGTGGCCTTCTTCAGGATGGGGGTGAAGGGTAAACACTGTCCGTGGGATATCTGTTAGATAGAGTGTTGACACGTGGTTAAGGTAGTGTGGGATCTCTAAATTATTTTAATTTCAAATACTTATTAGTGACTGATTTATGTCAACAGTTGCACTCAAGAGTGCAAATTTAAGAAGCTTACCGTCGAAAAGAGCAATATGGTGGTAAAGCTTCTGGCAGTTTCCAACTGTACAAATTCATGGAGACTGGTTTGAGCGGTGTATTGAGTACACTGCTACTGTGGACTTGAGGTCACTCTGCAGGTGCTGGAGGTAGATTATCCAGGTGCAGGGTGTGTCTCTCAGCAGAGCTAAGGGAAAGGACAGGGTTTATGTTGCGTGCTGATTGATCAAGTAAAGGCTGTGTTATGTGAGCGAGGATCGTGCCTGACAATGCTGGCGGGGATGAGGTGTCTATATAGACTCTGTGCTAGGTATGGCTAAATAGCTTGTTTGGTTGATGGTGCAAATTCAAAAAAGATCTCAACAATTACGCAGAAGAGAAAACTTACCCATACCTGAGGGAAAACTACTATAGTGAGCTACAACAGCAGTTTAACAACTATAACATAAACCTTGTCCTTTCCCTTAGCTCTGCTGAGAGACACACGCCACTCAACGGTGTTCCTGCACCCTGGATAATCTACAACCAGCACCTGCAGACTGACCTTACTGGCAGAAGCTTTACTGCCATATTGCTCTTTCCGACGGTAAGCTTCTTAAATTTGCACTCTTGAGTGCAACTGTTGACATAAATCAGTCACTAATAAGTGTTTGAAATTAAAATAATTTAGAGATCCCACACTACCTTAACCACGTGTCAACATTCTATCTAACAGATATCCCACGGACAGTGTTTACCCTTCACCCCCATCCTTAAGAAGGCCACGCCAGCAACTAGCGTCCACCTACCGCTACAGTTGGCCGAAACACTACAGTGTCGATTTATGACACAACATCATTGCACATCTATCTGTTCACACTTGTTGTTGTGTGTTATGTTTGACAAAACCCACGGACCAGCAGTGGTCCTGGGCAGCATTTACTCTTGTCTGTAACTAAATGTCCAAATTGTTTTTGAGAGATTTTGCACCTTTGTGAGGCTAATACCCTAAAAACTAAAGAGGGTGGTACGCAGTGGTACCACTAATCGTCAATTTGTCAATTCAAAATATGTCCGTTGTCTGTTATCTTATGAATAAGCAAATCGTTTGGTATTTGTAACACAATTCCGAGATTAAATTAATTAATCCATAATTCCTGTTGTGTGGATCTCCCATCCTGAGGTATTGTCATGATACAGCAAGGAGCTCGCATCATTGCCAGGTATTCACACACACGGCCAGATTTTGTCTTCAGCCATCATCTGGATATTGCCATCCAACCCTCAGGTACTCTATCATACCCCAGGTTTTTCCTTTAAATGCTCATTCTCTCACACCATTTGGCAAGCATTCGTACGCTGTGTGTAGGTACACAGATTATATGGCAACAGGACGGCTTCACCTCATAGCCTACCTACGTATCTTGTCTTCACTATAGCGCTTTGAAATAGTTCCAAGGCATTCTTTATAGCATAACCTTACTTAATATAGTGAGGAGCAGCAAGTAGCACAATTTACTAGGCATTTCAATAAGTAGGCATTGTGCTTGCATCATGTCATTATACTTTGGTGATTTGTATAGAGCTTCATGTAGATGGACCACTTCTAAGCTCTTTATTAATCAATGTTAATATTACCCACTGATGGTACTTGATTCATCGCCCTCAGAATGAAGAAGGGCCTAGTCGGTGGCACCAGGGTTGCAGTTTGTCGCATGGCATTGTACTATTCCCAAAACCAGCCCTTGGCACATGAGCTACCCATCCGGCATGCAACTATTTGCCAGAAGTTAATGTTATATGCCCAGGAACTCACCCCATTAGGTGGCTGTTGCCATTACATGCCTAAGTACTCAGGCCATTTTCTATATATTGCCATCCAAAACTCAGGTACTCTACCATATACTAGGTTTTTCCTTTAAAAGCTCATGCACTCACACCATTTGCCAAGCATTCTTATACTTTGTCTAGGTAACGCATATTATGGCAAGAGGCCTGCTTCACCTCATAGCCTACCCACTTATCTTATCTTCCCGCACTGCACTTGTAATAAAGCCTTGAGAGCTTCTCTCTCCGCACTTCACCAGTCTCTACCGACTGGGTGCACTTTGTCCCCTGCCCCTCCCTTGCCTTTCCCGCACTTGCACAATCTGTATACAGCCCTGCATAAAGATAGTTCTGTCTGTTCTCCCTTGTCTTCACCCCTTAATGTGCACCTGAAAAAAACGCAGAATCGCCATCAGGTCTATTTGCTGTATCTTAACTGTTAAATGTATCATATACACTTAATCTGCCTGTGCAGACCGTTATCGTTTCAGAAATTCAAAGGCGTCTGAGCGACTGTTGTTTTTTCCCTGTGTTCCCTCCCTCCTTGAGCGCTTTGAAGCCCTTGCCTGTGCATAGGCACTATATAAATAAACATTACCATACCAACATTACCATACCATAAAGCGCTTTGAAGTAGTTCCAAGACATTCTTTATAACATAACTTTACGTAGAATAGCCAGGAACTGCCTTCTTTTTACTGCCGTCTAACTCTTTCCCTTTATTTCACACCCATCTTCCAATCTTCCGCCGCTGCACTTGGAACAGCCTCGGAGCGCTTTGCTCACCATCTGAAGAGTGCTATTGGCTCTTGCTACACTTCCAATTGAGTGCAAAATTGTTCGTAAATAGACCAAGCAGCAGCAGTAGACGCTTTTATGGCAGCAACATCTAGCAGAGCCCCCTTAATTTAGACAATGAACATTGGCATGAGGAAGAAAATGAATTCCTGTTTAAAATATTGCTATATACGTTGTCTTGTTAATTTCAAGTACAAGTCAATAAAATAGCATTTTTTAAATTATTTTGGAAAGACAGTGCAGTGCGGGGTAGCAGTAGAGGAACAACGAGGGGGGAGGGGAGTATTCTGATGTTTCACACTGGGCGAAATATTGTTTAGAAACTGCCCTGCTTAAGCCATGGTAGCAGCTGTAATCTGCAGAGAACTAGAGCCCGGACTCAAAAGGCGAGGGGGATGTGAGAACTGAGAGTAGGTCCTTGTGGGTAGTGGGGAGAGGCCCAACAATCCTGAACTGGCCTCACTGGACTCAGTGGGATGGCAGGCGAGGCGGGACCTCTGCGGTCTAATGGAAGAAGCACAGCAGGACGACCTCAGGGCTCGCCTGCGGCCACGGTAAGCAACACATTTCTCCTCCTTACATTGATACTTTGCAACGCCCGCCCTGTCCCAAAAGTGCACACGAGACATGAAGACGCCTCCCCCAGGCCCAGCTTCTCTAGCGTATAGGCGACCCAGCTGTCAATCAAGGTCAGGACTGCTGTGGGAATTACTTACCAGTTCTCTTCATTACTCCTAGTACAACTCTTCCTCGTCCAGTACAGAATGTGAGGTGTCCCACCTCCCCCAGGAACCCTTTTCTATTTCTTATTTACCCTGTGGCCAGCCCCTCCGTTGGGGATATCATCGCCACACCCTCAACCCGATCTCAAATACATGTAACAAAGCCACAACCCCTTCAGCTATGTCAGGTGGGAGAGGCGGGACAAGGTACTGGGACGAGGAAGAGTTGGACTAGGAGTAATCATCTGGTACCAATACCCAGTACCAAAGGCACCTGCCCTGTGATGAATCAGGTGTTATTGGAGTCGGTTGAAGTGGCCGCCCTGCAAATCTCATCAATGTTAGGAAACATTTCCATGTCATGTGTAATTTTCCCTCCAGTTGTGTACCCCCAACCTTTTGCTGCTGTTATACACCATAGTCTGACTTTGCCAGAGTATCCCAGCCTTCTGCTGCACTCCCCTGGGCTTTATGCTCACTTTATTATGGGGAAACTGACATGCCTTTAAAGACAGTCAGTACTGGGAGACTTTGTTTCCCTTAGTCCTTGTCAATTTTGCACCTTTTCTGCAACATGTCGCAAATGCACAATGCACCTTCCAGTATAGTGCACTTGGGTCTTCCTGTCATTTCCAAAGGCCCTAGATACTCTCTATGGATTTTTTTTAGGAGCGCAGATGTGTCTTGGACAGGGCTGGTACTAGCTTATCTTTTCATGTATTTTTAACCCTTTCCTGCCAGGTACACTGTGTTTACAGCATTCGGCACAAATAGGTGGCCTGGCTCCAAAATGGCCATGCCACAAGGTTCTTTGTCCTGTCCTTTGGCCATCTTGCCCCTACACCTTCCCCAGGTCGAGCCGACCCAGGTCAATCCTTATTTGGGCATGCATTCTCCTGCGAAACGCCAAACTTTCGCAGGCTTCTGCATGCCTTGTGTGTGTGCTTTCAGGATGTGGCCTGGACTGTCTGGTTCCAATATACATCCTGGGTGCAAGAGAGTCTAGTGTGCTGTGAATGCATGGGACCACCGTGGTCCATGATTGGTCCACGTATGGTATGCCTGTATGTGAGCAGATCTCACATTGGGTCCTTTTTTGTTTTGGCACGAAGGAGATTTTGGGTAAGAGAAGGCTCCAAACACCCATACCAGGTCGATCTCTGGAGTTCTCACTGAACGAAGGATAGGATCCAAGTATCCTGAAACTAAAAAGCCGAGTCGAGGAACTGCTGCTGACCCGCTGGAAGGTTTGGCACCCGGAGCCCACTCTTGTCCCGCTGGACCCCTCTGCATCTCATCGAACTAGAAGATCTGCGAAGATGCTTCGACCTATTGGAATAGTGGGACTAACTATTCTCAGCACCTTCACCAAACCCTGCAAGTAAGCCTTCTCGGAAGTGTCCTTGGGCCAACCACTGGGCTGACCATCTTATGCAGAACCTTTGCTCTGTCATCGTCGCCGTTTTGAGGAGGCCCTCGAAACTTAGTACATCCCAAGCTCTCTGTTCACGGCACTCTCACACCAGAGTTCATACACTTGGCATTCCCAGGTCTGGAGTAAAGAGAGAGCCCCGAACCGGAGTACATGTGGTTACCGTGTCACCCAGCCATGGTGATAAACTTTGCAAGTGCATTGCAGCTGTGAACCCCTGTGCTCTGAAGCCTGCTACAGTGAAACTGGCCTGATCCATCCACCAGGAGCGGAGAAATCGCCACTGCCCCATTTGGGACTCAACACTGTAACTTCGTTGCTGAAAGCTGGAGAGCCACGAGATTGCCGCATTTGAACCTGTAACCGAAGTGGACTCAACTGCCGAAGTTTGTTCTGGAGTGCACCGGGGGTCGGTGAGTAATTGCAACCCTTACCGGTGGCCCCTAGTACATCCATTCATTTTTACGCACCAGTGGCCCCTGAGGGCCCCTCTCCTTTCCACTACTAACCTGTGCTAGCAAACTATTCCCAACTCCTTGGACCTGTTCTGCCCTCATGGGGAGACCCTCCACGAATAGTGGGAACCTGTTCTGCATCACCTCACCGATCTTCCTGAGCTGCTACAGACCCTACAAGAGAACCCGATTTCGCCAATCTGCACTCCAGCGTGCGCCAGCATTGCAAGTACATTTGAACAATAGGCTCCCCTCTTCTTGGGGACTGGACTGCCTTTCAGTTAGGATTGTGATTACTGCAGAACTGCCTAAAGACTCTTTGCACTACCTGCTTCCTTCTCTTTTCTAGGTTGTGGACCCATTTCGTGCATTAACGCTTTAGGCCCCTTGGTTTTGTATATATGTATACATAAAATGTATGCCCTCACCATGGAAAATTTTACTTGATTAGACAAGGTCGAAGGCTACTTTTGGCGGACCATATTGAGACTCCCACCATCTTGTCCAGTGCAATGTATCAGAGTGGAATTGGGTTTGATGTTGCTTAAGGCATTGACGCATATCAAAGAGCTTTACTCCGACTGAAAATATTTAGTCACCCTCTTAGCGAAATGCTTCAATTGATTGGGAAAGATGTTATCTCTGTAAAAAATAATATAAGAATGAGCAAAATGTATGATGCTTTGTGTATGATTTCCTATGATGAATTGAATTGGTCACTTAAACGCTCAACTTTTAAAAACAAAGCTAAGAAGAAATACTGGTTGGACAATTTTAGTCATTTGAGCGGCCTTCATAATTATAAGTATCTAGAAGGCATTGTCCATACGTACATGTCTGCCCAGCTTTATTTGATAAAGGGTCCATTCTCCCAAGTCTGCAGATTCAGACTATTAATGAGATTGAATCTATTGCCGGTAAGAGCCACCCATGGTTCTATTTGGAAACTGGCTTTCCATCAGCGCATGTGTCGGATATGCCAGATTGAGAGTACGTTTGAAACTGCGAGGCACATTTTGACTGAATGTCCCATGTTGGATGCAGTTTATAGATGTAGGCATTATGATTCTGTGTCAACTGTGCATTTCTGGAAGTACTGCTTCAGCCCCTCCTCTCCAGCAAGGATTATTGCTTTGTGTAACATCTGGCAGATAGCGATGTCAATGATTGAGATGAGGTGAGTAGAAATACAACGATACTTGCTTATCTGATACTCCTAAGAGGCATGTGAGGAAGTTGTGGCTATATGTATCATCCAACCCAGGAATAATATGGAGTTATATGGAAATGCTAACGAAGTTTATGATTAATGTGAAAGAGAATTGTGTATCGATTTTAGAGATAGAAGAGAGTAATTGAGCTCAGAGTTTATGGTGACAATGATGTTGAACCTATGAATTTAAGTTAATTTGTTTGTACAATGAGGTTTTAAAGTGGAAAATTTGAGGAATGTATTAATTGGTATGGTGATGTTTGAAGAACTGATGACTATCAACTGATTGTATGTATATAGTAATTAAGTGTAAGTTTTTATATGTATTCATGATGTTGTAAAAGTTCTATGAACTGCAAACAATAAATGTATATTTATATATATGTGTCATGATGCCTACCCCCAAGGAGCCAGACCGGGCCCAGCAACCCCTGAGGCAGACATCATGTTCCCGAGGGAAGTCCCAGCGGCCCCAGGTAGGGGCCCTTTGGACTCAGTCCTGGCGCCTTTGGCGCCAGGCTCATGTTGGACAACAGTCCAGGCTCCATAGGCGCCAGGCTCATAAAGGATGACTTTGTGTTAAGAAGTGCTTAGTGTGAACTTACCTGATGCAGACCGTGCTGCAACATCCAGGCCACCTAGAGGCCTGAATGGGACTATTTTACCTATGGGACTACTTTACCACACGGGTGTGGCCGGAGGAAGAATACATACCTTAGAGGAAGAATACATACCTGGAACTACTTTGAAGGCTATTTAAGCCACGCCCAAGCAGCAGCTCACGCTTCGCGTTGTTCTGAACCTAGCAGCTGGACGCTCACCATGTCTGCTCCAGCATCCGGACTCCAGCCACGCCCGACAGCATCCTGGAACACCTGTAAAGGGAGAAGAGAGGAGAACAGGAGAAAGAAGAGACATTACCTGCTTAATCCGCATTCCAGAGTCATCTCGCCGACGATCCTAAAGGGAAGACATTCATTTTTAAAAGCACATCGCATAGCTCGCTGCAGCGCAGCATTCCACTCACCTTACTAGGCGCCTTCTTGCCCATAAGCGACCATCTGGATCTTCCGCCGCATTTCAGCGCCTAAAGGAGAAAAAGACAAGAACAAAGGTGAGCTAGGGAAGAGAATAAGAAAGGCTTAATTTCCACCATAAGACTTACCTGTTGGGTCAATCCCTCTTCACTTCGGGTCGGCGCCGTTTCTTCGGCATTTCCGAACCCCGGCCCCTAAGGGGAAAAAGACATTAGCATTAGTGAGCGAATGCAAGGATATTAGCGGAACGCTCATCAAAGACTTACCTGATATTTATTGGGACACCTCTTCTCACTTCGGGTCGGCGCCGTATCTTCGCCATTTCCGAACCCCGGCCCCTGAGGGGAAAAAGACACAAGCATTAGTGCATTAATGCAAGAACACTAGAGGAACCACTCATCAAAAACTCACCAGAAGTTTCCTTCGACAGTTCCATTCCCTAACTCGGGATCTTCATTCAGCACCTGAAATAGAGAAAACAGACAATGGTTATTTAAAGATTGAACTTGCAACAGAATTCTTACGATACCTTACATGAAAAGGCAAGCGAACTTGAACTCTCACCAATCCGAGATCCAGTGAAGTAACTGGATAACAACGCGCCCCTGCATCAGAAGCAGGATGGAGAGCTCGTCCTTTCAGACCCTAAGGTGAGACTTCACGGGGAATCGCAGAAGGGTTTCGTGGAGGGTGAGAAGGGGAGTGGGAGGCCTACGCATTATCCCGCAGATTGTTAATACTCCCTTTTCACACACAGAAGGATATTTCTACGAGCCAGACAAGCCAGATTTGGGGGTCCGGTCCATTCCATCTTCCGAGTCCTGCGCATCACCCTAGAAGAGGCCACAGCAATCCAAACCAGGCCAGCGCCTCCATGGGAGTCAGGTGAGCGTTACAATATGTATTTTAGTAGGATTGTGTTCGTTTAAAAGTGTTACTGTTAATAACTATTGTGTTAAAACTCAAAGGCCATGAAAACATGTATTTGTATTTTTAATATATGTGCACCTGACTGGGAGTGATTTGTAAGTGTCCTTTACTCTGTGTGCTCTTTGAGGTCTTTCAGTCACCCTCACCCCTCCTGACACCTAGTCTTGACCCCCGCCAATGCTACCTTGATTGGTCTGGCTTGGCCAGAAGGGTACCCTATTACAAGAAACTAGGCTGGCCTTCTGAACATCTGTCCACCAGGTCAGAGTTCAGAAATCCATCTTAACACCCATTGTGCCTCCACCCAGGATGCCGTCATGGACCTCGTGTGCCTACGCTGAACCCCCAGGGGAGAAGTAACTCCAGTTGGCTGATAGGCTAAGGAGATGGCGTCACACACCAGCAGACTCATAGTGGGGACAGAGGTCCGTGACCCAGGCCTAATACCCCCAAAGTTGACAAAGAGATTGTCAAACGTTTGGAAGGCACGAGAACAATCTAATTAAATAAGGACAGCACGCCATACATCAAGATAACTCCAGCCAACTTCCTCTGGAGAGACAGGATATGGGAAGAAGGCAGGAAGAACCGCTTCCTGAGACATATGAAAGTTTGACACAACTTTGGGGAGGAAGTAAGAGTCACAACAGAGAAACAATGCATGCTCCTGAACCAGCAAATATGAGCATCTGCAGGTAAGAGCATAAATATCCCCCAACCTCCTGGCAGAAGTAAACACCACTAGGAGGGCAATCTTAATGGACATAATCCTCAGAGAAAAACATCCCCTGGAGGCTCAAAAGGAGCGGATTGCAGGGCCTTCAAGACAAGGGGAAGATCCTGTTGGGAAGGAAATTAACCTTTCCCACCCCCCTAGGTGCTTTAGAGTGAGGCGAGTCCCATAGATACATTTCTGATGTACCGGGGGAGGGAGCCGTGCTAGGAAACCCTGCACAAACACAATATTACATATAAATGCGTAAATTTAGTGCGCACATATAAAGAGGTGCCATTTTTGTAGTTATGGTAGATCCATTTGGCCCTGCATGACTACGCGGTAACACAGGCCCAAGCACTGATGGTAGAAAGACTCACACTGCTAATTCCCATAGAAACTTCTCTTTGTTCCTTACCTGTTGCAAATGCTTGTTATCCCAAAAAGGAGTGTGCCCTGCAAGGCCGCGAGACAGAACCAGGCACCTCACTGTTCACATTCATCACAGCTAGGTCAAGAGCAGACCTCCAACCCCCTCCCATCCCACCAGGAGTTATGGCACCAACAACAGCCCCAGTCCAAGACCCCTGAATTACGCAATAGTAGGTGACCTTAGACCACCAACCATAAATCCAGTGGTCATAAAAGATCGAAAAGAACACAACCATTCCACCTTATTTCATAAATGACACACTTTGTAATACGAGGTACAGGGTGGAATAAATGATTATCCAAAGCAAGGGTGGAAACCTTGGGTGCGGAGAGTGCGATATGAACTCAGTGAAGAATGTGTGGGTCAGCATGATCTTGAGCCTCTCCCTGTGCCAGTCCCTGAATTTCCCAGGTGCACGCCATAATGATAGAGTAGCATTGTCTTACAATAGTACCTAATGAGGAACGTGACCTTCAGTCCCTGGAGAGATGAGCCCAGCTGACCCCACGTGATGGAAGACGGACGGACAGGGCTGGAGCCAATTGCAGCCCGGCATCCCCTATGGAGCAGGCCGCCCATGTATAGGATCTCACCAACTAGCAACACAGGTTTTTTCCTGTATGTATGCCATAGTAATGATGATGTGTTGCCTTATTTTTATACCCTTCTGCTTGTACTATTTTTCTTTGCTGGCCTACCTATTTTTGTGTGGTTAAAAATGTGTTATCCTCGCAAGAAATCTCTTGGCCTTTTTTCCCTAATGGGTTGTATTTTTTTTAGCGTGATGATTCAGGGGCGTGCCTTCAATTCCCCGGGGGCAACCGGGCAACTCCGAAGCCAGAACAGGATGTACCAGGGAGAAAGTCCTCAACAACCGAACCACTAGGGAGGAATCCGCCTGAGAAAAACCAAAGGGGCCACGAAAAGCCATAACGGCCACCCACAGAGCCCCCTAGAGAGGAAGCCGACAACCTCATATCAAACCCATCCTGCAAGTATTGCAGAATCCCTCGGACGGGACGGGGCAACTGGCGGCATGTAACTCATGCTACAAGCACCAGTGCTGAAACACCCTCCAGTGCCTGGAATAGGATTTCAAGGTAGACGGACGCCTGTCCCTCTGGATAGCCAATCTATGGGAGAAGCCGCTATTCTGGACCCTTACCCTTTCCACATCCAGACCCCCCAGGACCGGACCAACCCCTGGGCCTGAAGAACTGGGACCGGAGGAGCAGGAAGAGAAAAACCGTGGAAATTGCCAACTCAAAGAGAAGAGGACACAAAACAAAACAAAAGAAAGAACCACATGGCACCGGCCACGGCCCAGGTGTTTCAATCGCCTCCCCCCACCCCAAAAAGTCCTTTTTTTAAGGGTAGCAAGGGAGACCACAGGGATAGCAAGGGGAACTCCCAAATGATGTCCCTGAGCTCTGCATGCATTATTGCATGACTCAAACAAAAACAGCACCCTGGGAATATTACAGACTGCGTTTTGGTTCCACCGGTCCTGCCTGGCGCCACCCATGCAACCTCTGACCTAGCGGTCGCAAGGCCACCAGCAGGGGCAGCAAAGAGAGGGAGCGGCCTATCAGGGGATGGGACTAGCGGCGCTATGCGAGAATAAGGAGGCAGGAGCCTGAGGGCAGAGATGGAAGGTATCATGCTCGGGCCACACCAAAGGGGCCTGTTTAAAAGTCATTGGAAGAAAAGGAGGCAGGGTCGGCCAGGGGACCCAAGCTGGGACTGGAACTCAGGAAAACACAGAAAACCCTCTGGTCCTGGGCTCGGGGACTGGTGGCTATGAAATGAAACCCTGGTAGACATAGATGCCAACTTCTCTCAGTTGGCTCGAGGATCACTCAATACTATAGCCCGCACTCTAGAAATGTGCATAGCTCCACCCGCCTCACTTAAACGGAGAGCATCTGCGGACTGCCGTGCATGGAGGAAATCATACTGCAAATCACTATGCAGTCTATGGAAGAAGCAATAATAAACCTTGGTAATCCCAAACTCATTTCTGTGACATATGGAAGTGTGCAAAGAATTGTTCTCACAATTGGGAAGATGAGGAATATCTTCCAGGTTGGAAAATGGTCAGAACGGCCTCCTGGCATCAGGTAACAAGCGTAGTAAATTCTTATTACAACTTGTTAACATTCAGAGAAGGCTATATCTTTTTTTTTAAGACCTGGGAAGGAAAGGGAAATTATTTGCCATCCATGTAAGCCACAACCAAGGCCTTTGAGGGAGAGGTAACATGCTGGTCTCACTTAGAGGCAAAACAGGAAGAGTCATTAGGAAACCTGAAGAGGAAATCACTTCCATTTTTTAATTTTAAAAAAAAGGTCCATGTCAGCGAGTATGGTGTTCATTGTGCCTAATCTGCGGTGCTTGGGTCCCAAGCGAATAGACCATTAACACTAATATACATTAGCACCCTGGAAGTGGGCACTGGCCAACCAGGAAGCTCATAACTCGGGCTGTATTCTCTGGTATAAGCCAGCTTTCCGAGCAGCTGGAGTGCTGCTGGCCCGGTATCCCCTTCCACACCAATCAACCAATACAAATTAAGAGGAGCGAACTGATGGGACTCTCGGTGCATGAAACCCCATGGGAATCTTTGTCCCAATCTGACATTAGGCAGGGAGATGAAGGGAATCTGGGAAAACAACTTGGTGGGAAGTGGGACCCAGAAATCTGTTTGCACGACTCGAGGTGGGAGGTAGAGAAAAACTCTGACTCCAGTTACAAACAGTCCGAGTTAAGAATACTAAGGGAATAAGCATAGCTCCAGATACTCCAATAATGCAGGAGAGTCCTCTTCCCGGGAGAACAGGAAATTGTAATACACTTAAAACTAAGTTTTTTTTCCAGTTGATGCTTTAGAGAATGATAGAACATATGAAGAGTTAGTAGAGGTGTCTTTAGCAGAGATATCTGACAAGGAAAATAACAACTTTTATGACTTCCCTCTACCTAGAAAGGTTTATCATAGCTTAGAGACAGAAAACGGTGAAGTTTCCCAGGCCAAACATTTCCTGGCCTCGCCGTTGGGGGATATTTCCACTTCGTCTGAGGAAGACACCCTATCAAGGTCATCAACTCCCTCGGATGACGAGGAGACCCTTGAAGTAAAATTAGAAGAGGTAAGAAATCCCTTGAAAGACGAATGTGAGGATGAACTTGATCCTTCATGGCAGGAATTTGGATTCCCTGTCGGGTACCGACCAGAACAGGAGTGCTTTGCTTGTGGAACACTAGGTTACCTCACCAAACATTGTCCTTCTAATAGACTTGAAAGTCCCAATTTTCACTCAAAACAGAAATTTGAAGAAACATGGAAATCAAGCATCGAGTTTTCCTATGCCAAAATTTTGTATACCAATCCTAGTGAACGTACCATCTCTTTACAGTCTAAGAAAACTATCGCTGTTAAGAAATCTGATGTTATGCTTTGTACCAGAGAAAATTATCTTGTACCAGTAGTACTTTGAGGGAAGACCATTTGGGCCCAGCTGGACACAGGGAGCAAAGGTTCTGCAGTCCAGACTTGCATCCTTCCATTGAATTGGGAAACCCTAGTTCAAAAGAGTGTGGGTCTGTGTTCTTGGTCAAGCAGAAGGACATCCCTTGTCTAAATTTGACATTACCATTCTAGGGTAAACTATATTGTTATTGGTGGCAGTAATACCTAATCTTCCTACATCGATGATTTTATGTAGCGAGGTTCCCCATTTTGATGAATGGATTTTTCAAGTAGCACAGATAAAATTGAAGTCTAGACAATCTTTTGTTAATCAAATCGAGAAAACATCCTCTTGATATTCCCTACTAATTTTTGGGTTCAAGAGGAAACCTACTAAAAATGCCTAAGGGGATGATGATGTAGGAGGAGAAAAAGAACCTGGACCTAGAGGTTAGGTCTCTTTAGGGGAAGGGTATGTGATGAATCCTATGGGGTCCTCATGAAAACCCTACCTAAAGTCTCATCTCAGGTAGCCATGGAAAGGCAGACAATTCCTGATCCTCCTGACCCTGGGGGCAGTATTAGACTGGAGGATCAACTGGGAGAAGAAGGGGCCCAGGCAAACAGGAGGACTTCATGGGATGAGACGCAGTACTTGTCTACTTCCAGGAAGGGAATATTATTAATGCCAGTACATGTAATGGCATGTTGTCAAAGAGAACGGGTACTCCCTAAAGTTAATTTTACCATTGTGAGTGAATTATAAGTGGTCCTGTATTAAGGGTGAGAAAGGTTCTTACAAAAATGATAACAGTCCTAGAAATAGGAAATCCTATGAGGCTCAGGAAAAGCATGCAGAGAGGCATTTAAGCACTAACAATTTGAAACTTGCAAAAGCTAAATTCTCTGTGAAACAAAATATACATTTTTCTCCTTGTGATACTCCTTTGAGAAATATGTCAAATGAGAAAAAGGAACTTGGTGGGGAAAATATTATGGAAAATATTATGGAGAAAAGTGACTTTTGCTTTAGGGACTTCAAGTCGCAGAATTCCCGGAGTACTGGGACGAAATAGAGGGTTGCAGAGGCACAGGGATACAGAGTGTAGCCCATTAAGTATAATGACCTACACCTGAGGATGGTTGAGAGGCATAAAAGGCTCCCTTAGTTGCAGGCCAGCAGGCGAAGGTGGAGGAAGGCGAGGCAGCCGAAGCAGCAGCGGCAGCAGTAGTAGCAGTAGTATGTGGAGGAGATTGGAATTCTCCCCGAAGCAGCAGAAGAAATCATATAAGGGCCAGGATGCTGGGACCAGAGTGCGAGAGAAGTGAATGCTGGTCGTGGGAGGGTCGTATTGGCTTGAGATTTCAGCTGCAGAGGTTGCGCTAAGGAAAGTGCACCTGTTTGTAACTTTCCCAAAAGTGAAGCGTTCAGCGGTGGCCGGCGAGCACCAGGCCGCTGTGGGAGCCCCAAGGGCTTTGAGATGCGGGAAGCCATGCAGGAGAGGTTGCTGAGCCGCACCGGAGAAGTGAGGCAGATGAGCGGGCAGCAGCGAGGTTCACGGATGCGCATGCCACCGGTGAGTAAACTGTTCGGTTGTGACCCCAGAGCGCTCAGTAGTTACCGGTTGTCTGAATCCAAATTCTATTGAATAAGAACTAAATGAAAACCAATTACTAATCTTGATATATACCAAGCTGATGTAAACCTAAGCAGTTGGCAAATAGAGACTACAAAGATCCCACCTGTAGGAGGGAAGTGCTATATAGGGGGTGACAAAAGCATCCAATCACACAAGGGCCAATATCTCAAGAAGAGACCCTAAACCATGTAAGAAACCAGAGGGTGTCTCACAGGCTAGACCCGGGGGTTCTGTCATCCAGGTGGCGAGGACACACCCATCGCTTCTGGATCCAGTTCCTGAGGGTGGACCAGTGCGGGAGGATCACCTGGATGGGTGATACTTGGGGAGTGGGTGTGGGACACCGGATGGTGAGACATGGTATCTCCCCTTTAAAACCTTTACTCTCTCTTTCCAGATCAAGTACATGCGTTTTGTAACTCCCCCCTTCCCTGCATGAACACATATAGATTCCCTTTACACCCTGGGGACAGACAGACTCAAACATGTCCCAGTGCCATGGTCAGGCAGAGTCAGGCAATTGACTGGAACAAATCACACCTGAATCCCCTTTGCCTTCCCCACCTGGATAAAAGGCAGAGCACGGAAACACCCTTCGAGCAAGGCAAGGAATGGGGCAGAGCACATGAAGGGGCAGCCTATACCAGACCACAGCTGAATCAAGCAAGCCAGACGGAAAGTCATGGAATGAAACCAAGTAGAGTGATGCCCTTGGGCCGTTTGCCAAGTAATTGCTGGGCTGGTGAAAACTCGGAAGCAGTGCATGTGAGGCGGAGAAGTGAGGCCATAGAATTCTGTAATGCGTGTCTGAGATACCAGAGGCCCTCCTCCCTGACTAGTCGAGTCCGCGGAGAAGTGCAGCCGCCATGGTATCGCCCTTGACTCCACGATCAAAGCCGTGAGCCGGACCTTGCATACAGCCGGTGAGTTGAAGGCAACTGTGTGAATCCGGCCTGCGTATGAACGAAGGTTACGGACGGCGACAAATTGGGGAGTGCATGCACTAAATTTGATGTCTTGGTAGAAACCGCTTGAATAAGCTTGAGCAACATGTTCCGACCCCTCCCAAAGGTTCCCCGGGATGGGAAATTATGGTAAAAAAGGATTAGGGGTAGTATTATTCTAAAGGGAATGGCATAGATTTACTGTTGACAATACGAATCTACAGAGTCCTGAGCATGGGACCTTTGATTTACAGAAATTGGCATATCCTAGAGAAAGGTTATCAGCAAAGGGTCCCAAGAAGGTAAGATTGCTCCAGTGTGAGACTTATCATAAATGGGAGGATTACGCCAGGCAAGAGGCGATTAGGGAGGAGCAACAGAGGAGCAGAAAACCCCAATATGAAAGGCATAAGGCTAGAGTATATGACCAGAAGCAAGCAGTTGAAAAGTGGGAGCTGGACCCCAGGGAAAGTAACATGCAGGGAGTTATGGCATATGTGGTACATACACCACGGACAGAGAGATCCACACCCTCTGACCAGCTGGAGACAGAGCCTTTGATGGAGCATCTATTAATTAAACGACCTTCCCCACCTCCATATAATACCAAAATACAAGATGGTGAAGGGTCAGAGGAGAAAGAGGGAGCAATGACCCGGAATAGAGTATCTAATGTAAGCAAAGAAAAGATGACTGCCTGGCTAGGCGAATGGATAAAAGCGGGGTAGATGGTCCAGAAAAAGCGAAGGAAGTAATGAATGGCCAAACCCTGCATACTACTGACACCCTAGTACATGAATTAGCTACACGAGTGTGGGAACAACATGAAGAACAGAATGGGTCCAAACAAGGGTCTCGGGCATGGCTACCCTTACACAATCAATATGATGACATAGATAGAAAAAGCAGGGAATTTAAACTAAGTAAAAAGGGTTTCCAAAATGGGATTCAGATATGATTAGACTGGCTTTCCCAGAAACCCGCCTCTATAGACAATTCATGCTCCCAGGTCCCAGTCCCCACTTCTCAATCCCCCACCCCATGAGGGAAGTGCTAGGGTTTTGCGTAGACCAGCCAAATCACCATGTACTTGTGCCCTAGAACCGGATGGAATTGTTATCTTTCAATGCAAGATTTCAAGATATCAAACAGAACCCTGAGCAATGGTATAACCAAACAAATAAAGTACTACGTACATGTGCATTAACCTTGGGCGACATCGATCAGCTTTTCTTGTGTATTTTGCCAGTTGATATCCAGAGGCAGTGTAGAAAACAGGATAGTGATAACACGCCCGTACAATGGGCTGCCTTAGAACAAAATGAGGTTGTAAAGAGATGACAAAGGACACCTACATGCTGTCATGCTTGCCTTGCCTGGGATTATACTAAAACGAATAGAGCAAATAGTGCATAGAAAACAGATACATTGGGATAAACTAGCCTCCTGTAGGCAGGAAGAAGGTGAATCAGTAGAAAAGTATGTTGCGAGGATGCATTCTCTTCATATGGTGGCATGGCTTTGGCAACTGTGGACGGACAGAAAGCGTACTGTTCTCCCTTTGTAGAAGTATTACTTCCACTCCTTAGAAACGACACACAAACATATGAGTCCACCTGGCCCAACCAGACTGCTGTTCAGATTCTCACTATGGCCAGATATTATGCAAACAGGCATCTTAAGGAGAAGGGGGAAAAGAAAGGAAAATTGAAGGAGTTAAAAAACGAGGGCATTAATGCAACAAGCGATTCCTAAAGGAGGAAGAGGTAGAGGAATAGGAAGAGTAATGTTGAGGGGAAGAGGAATGTACAGAGGGAGAGGGGGAAGTGCGCCTCCCGTAGACAGGGGGGGGAATAGTGAACGAGGGATGTCATTACTGCAAGAGCCCAGACCATTGGATCCGGGAATGCCCATTCAGACCAAGAGGGAAAGGTAAGTTGATGGGACGAGGGATAACTCAAGGAAGAGTGTGATTGCCTAATGATGATACAACCAATGTTCAAAGCCAGGAGCAGTTTAATTATTTTGATCCTAAAAGAGGGCCAGCAATATTCTGCAAGAGCCTATTATGAAGATGGCCCATTTCCTGAAGATTATGCAACATAGGGGTGCCCAAGAGAGGTGTAAGAAAGGGTTCAAATACCAGTAGATTCTGCGTGCCCATATGTGCAATTATGCATAGATGGGAAGGAAAGGACCCTTTTGTTAGATACAGGAGCAACCAACACTTCAATTTCTCATAAGTTGATGCCTTCAATACACCTCTCTGGAAGAATTAACACCTCAGTAGGATTCTCAAATGACCCACTCTGCAGTCTAGTGTCAGAGCCTATTCGGTTCTGAATTGGAAGCATTTTTTGCATGGCTTTGTTTGTTGTAATAGATAATTGTGCTTCTAATCTTCTGGGAATGGATTTGGTGAAAGGCCTGCATGCGAACCTTTACTGCTCTCATGATGGTGTCTACCTCACTTGCTCTGCTGAATCTTTTGCTAAATGCTATGCTTTCTGTCACTAACGATTTACCACCCTAATTGAAAGAGGTAGATGATAACGTGTAGGCAACATGCAAAAATGACGTGGGTTACACGAAGATCGATCCAATACGAATATTTGTCAAACCTGATGCCATTTTTACCAAACATACTACAGTATTGGATATCCCAGGAAGGATTAGCAGGGATAAGGGGAGTGATTCAGGACTTGCTGGCTAAAGGCATAGTCAAGGAGATAGTGGATACAACATGAAAGGACACAATGGTACCCATTCAGAAAAAGAGGCATGGCAAAGAAGATTCACTCATTGAATGGAGATTGGTGGTGGATTTGCACACCCCATCAATAAAATTGTTATACCTCAGTTTACGGTTGTCCCACACATGACATCACTTTTTAATATGATTCTGCCCTCTGCCCAGTATTTTATTGTCATCGATTTAAAAATGCCTTTCTAGCATTAACATACACAAGGACGTCAGTATCTTTTCACCTTTACTATAGAGGGTCGTTCTTATATGTTTTGTAGAGCACCTCGGGATACACCGAAAGTCCACGCATTTACAGTCAGGTCTTGAAAACACAGCTAGATACATTCCTCCCATCCTCAGGTACGGTGTTATTGCAGTACGTTTATGACTTACTTATAGCTGCAGACACATGGGAAGGGTGTGGAGATTGTACCACGCGACTGTGACTATATCGTCCCTCGGTCATAAGATGTCCCTTAATAAGTTAAATTCTGCCAGCAGCAGGTCACTTACCTAAGTCACCTATTGGCGAAAGGGGAGAGACGATTGAATCCGCAGAGAATACACATCATACTAAAAATGCTGGTTCCTACTACTCAGCAAGAATTAAGGGGATTCTAGGGAATTAACTCATTCTGTAGACAATGGATCCCAAATGTCTCCTTACTGGCTACACCTTTACTAGGTCTCACTACTAACGCTACTCCTATGCCTTTACTGTGGACTCTGTCTCACCAAACAAGCTTCAAAGCACTCAATTATGCACTATAAAACTCTCCTGCACTTGGCACACCAGAGTATGTGAGGCCTTTCTCTTACTAACTCAGATGTAGGGGGAGAAAATTCGGTCATGTGCCTATTTTTCTATCACCCTAGACCCACTGGCTAAAGGATTGCCAAATTGTCTGAGGGCAGTAGCAGCTGCTGCCCTTTCGGAAACCATAGTGTTGGGACATTCTTTGACTGTTGCTCCTCATGCAATAGACATACCTTTGAACAAAACACAGACACAGCATTTGACTAATATGAGATTGACCAGATATGAGTCAACTTTGTTTGCACCAAATATTACCTTGTGGAGCTGTATCACCTTAATTCCTGCCACTTTGCTACCCATACATTTTGATGACCTCACTGTCTTGCATGACTGTATACTAACAACAGATGAGGAAACAAAGGGACGGGTAGATTTAATCGATGTTCCCTTAAGGAAACAGGTGGGGTTTTATAGGTGGATGGTTCTTGTTTTAAGTTTCCTGATGGCACATCTACCCTGACATATGCTATAACCACACTAAAAACTGTTTTGGAGACTTGTAAGATACCCCAGCACTCAGCACAGCGACTGAAATTATAGCGCAGACCAGGGCTTGCAAACTCAGTACTGGATGTGAAGTGAATATTTATACAGATAGCCAATACGCTTTTGGTGTGGCTTATAATTTTGGGAAGCTATGGGCGGTGAGGGGTTTCCTCACCTCCCAAGGGACCAAAATAAAACATGGTGAATTTATTCAGAAATTGCTAAAATCACTGGCACGGCTGAAACGACTTGCAATCATTAAATGTAGTGCGCATAAGCAAATTACTGATCATGTGGGGAAAGGATATTCATTTGGTGACAAAATTGCAAAGGCTACAGCCCAAGACCCCACCTCCCTAAAATATGTTTCATACGCACTCACACCATCAAATGTTGTGTTTGATAACACATTAGAAGAAGGTAGTATTGTCCTGGCTGAAGCCGGCTGAAGCCGACACAGAGGAATTGAAACAATGGGAGGAGAGCAGAGAGCTCAGACATAAGTATTGGGTGGACTGGGAAAACATACAACAGTGGAAACTGCCAAATAGGTATGTACCTCTTATGGTGACAGTTGCCCATGTTCCGGCTCATGAGGGTGCAGATGAAATCACTTCGATTTGGAGGAACCCTAATATTCGAAAAGCGTTCTGTAAGAACTGTATCATATGTGCTACACATAACATAGAAAAAGGGGAAGAAGCGCGACATCGCCACTTTAGGCCCCCTTAATTGCTGTTTGAGGCTAAATGGATTTGATTGAACTAGATTGATTGCTAGAAAAGTAGATATGTTTCAGTTGTTGTCTGCATGTTTAGTAAATGGGTTGAAGCCTTCCCTTTGAAGGATAATACAGCATTGACAATGGCAAAAACCCTTGTGAAAGAATATTTCCCGAGGTGTGGGTTACCCCTGGTCTATCTGGAGAGATATTAGAGTTCATTTTGTAAATAAGACTATGGAGTTGGTATGCCAGGCTTTGGGGATAAGACATGAGTTTCATGCAATATATCACCTGCAGATAGCAGGATTTGTAGAATGCTGCAATGCCACCATGAAGAAGATTTATGTGCGTAGCAATTTGGGATGTGCATTCTGGAATGGGGCTGTCCCCCTATGAGGTTGTCATGGGCCGCCCCACCAATGTATGTGGTTTGCCTCGCTCTGATGTGCCCTATCCTATGCTGATTGACTATTGTAAGGAGCTTACTAAAGCATTGTCCATTATTTACAAACAGGTCACAGACTGTCTATCCCTGCCTTTGAAAGGGCCGGGACACTCTATCCTACCCAGTCACTGGGTGTTCACTTAGAACTTTCAATGGGCTTCCAGCTTGCAGCCCAGATGCAAAGGACCGGTGCAAGTGCTTCTTGTGACACAGACAGCTGTCAAATGTGCAGGGAATAAGAACTGAATTCATGCCAGCCATGTGAAGAAGGCGCCCTTGTCTTTTCTACCTCACAATCTGTCGGACAACGTCCTTGACGGTGCACCTCTGGCATTATCCTACAAGGACCCCCAGCCTTTTGACAAGGGGTCCAAGCAGACTCCCTTATCTGCCGTATGTCCCAAAAATGTTACAGGAGCAACAGAGGGACCATGCTACAATCTAAGGCTAGGGAAGTTACGGCAAAGGGACAGTTTCCATGACTCTCAAGAGAGAGCAACTGCCAGGTGGTCAAGACCACCAACTTTAAAGGACTACCTAGGGGAGAGGTATTGAGGACACTCCATACAACCCCTTCTTTTGCCCCAAGAGCCTGGTTAGTCCCTTCCACTGTTTTATTCGACTCAAAAAGAAAATGTCTTATCTCACTGGCAAAAGGAAATGGTAACGCTCCACGTTTTTTGTCTTTTTCTGCTGATGTGTGTGTTATTATGGCTACTAGAATCCTTTGTTCCGTTCGATATATTTTTTTCCCTCTCCACCCTGGTCCTTATACCCGTTGCTAATGCAACACCTTACACCTTGTCATCTGTTCAATAGTATCACAGAGAACAAATCAGCCAACATGTTTTCATCACCCTATAACATCCGACTCATCAGAATATTCAAAAGGGAATCCGTTACATATGTCTACATTTTCTGTTTTTTGTGGAAGAGGGCCTCCTGCTCCAGCAAATTCCTCTACCCTTTTATGCCGCCTGCTATGTCTTCCATGTGGTCATTTTTAGGATTGAACTCGGGACCGCATTTAGGAATATAGTATCATGTGCAGGGAACACATGTTCCACTGGCCAGGTACCTGTCTTTTCCACATATTCCCGATTTCGAACGGGTATGGTCCAGCACGCATGCTGTGAGCAGGTCATATTGCCCAATGCCACCTTTGATTTGATTTGATGATTTATATTACGCATACGCAAGGGGACCAGGCAAAAATGCATCTAGGCGCTGAGGTAGTATTACTTAGTTATCACAGTGTCACAGAACCACCGGCTGATGATGGAAGAACAGAAACTCGGCAAACAGAAGGGGTTTCAGTTGCTTCCTAAACCTTGGCAAGGAATCAAGACAACAAAGCCTCAAAGGTAGAGCATTTTATGCCGGGGGCCAAAGGCAGAAAGCCGTCTCTCGCCCCAAGTCGTCGTTCTAACCAGTGGAACCTGCAATAGGTGCTGATCTAAAGAACGCAACAATCTCCGAGGACGGTACAGCTGGTTTTTTGTGTTTCAATGAGCTAGTGCCAACCCATGGATACACTTGTTTAAGTGTATTACCAGACAGAGCACCTTAAACAGGATTCTCTGGGAGATTGGAAGCCAATGCAGATTTATTCTATACTGAGAGATTTCACACTTCTTTTTAATGAGAAAATCCGTCTGATAGTGGAGTTTTGCGCTACCTGTAATCTCCTTATTTGAAATTTCTGGACCCCCAGAAGGAGGGCATTGCAGTAGTCGAGCCTAGCATAGGTCAATATTCCCACTACTATTGGTCGATCCTTTTCTGCAATGAGAGACAGAACTGGTTTTAAAAGTCTCAATTGTTAATAGACTGACTTTACCATTTGGCTGACCTGTAACTTATAGTCCATACTTGACTGCCAGATACAGCTTAGATTCTTCACAGCATCTGAATATCTGGTGTAAACACCAAACAAAGAGGGACATGGAGTTGTGTGGCCCAGCACGATAACCTCTGTCTTTGGAGTTTATTCTCACTTTCTGAAATGTGTACATAATTCTCTTCTGCTAATCGCTCTGATGGCCCATATCCATCACTGTGGTCTCTGCAGCAATTGCTTGGTAGTACTCCATGCAGTACCCCCCCATCCCATTCTGGACAATTGAGAAACCATGGCGTGCTAAGGAGTATTTGCATGCAAAGTAATGGGACAGTGTTTATTGGACAAAGCAGATAGGGGATTCAGTGTATTTTGTTTGTAGGCCTAAAGCGTATACTTGGCTTACACCCAATTGGGGCGGGTGTTGCCATTTGGGGTTTATCCTGCCCTCTATATCAATCAAACAACCAGATCTGGCAGCAAGAAAAGCTAGGAGTGTGGATCTACGAGATACAGGCCCGCTAATTTTAGGGGACATCCTTAAAGCTGTCCTGCAATGGTATTTGCCAACAGTTAATTAAAGGGACATACACAGATTAGCCAGGTTGTTAGAAGTGACGGTTAATGAAACAACTGAGATAGTTGGAAACATTTCTGTTAAGTTACAAGCAGTAGGCTTAGTGGCCTTCCAAAACCGTATGGTTTTGAACATGATCCAGGCTGGGAAATTTGGGTTCTGTAAAATCATAGGAACTGATTGCTCCATCTATGCCCCTGATACGTCCTCTATTATTCATAAAGCTATAAAGACCTTGCATGCCATTGGCGACCAGGTACAAAGTGGAAATTGGGGGCATTTCTCAATTTGGTTTTATTCCTTATACTAGGATGTTGTTTCTTTTTTCACTGCCGTCCTGTATGCTGGCAGTGCTTGGCCCGGTTACTGAGAACCCCACCTATGCCTCCGGTCTCTATTACCAATGCTTTAATAATGCAAGACGTCACTGTGCGACAATTGATGGATATTGATGTTAGTGATGCTGGTGGCCCTGCCCCTGTTTAATACAACTCTCGCTAGTAGCATTAAGCAGGGCATTATGCAGGGTCAAACTGATGTTCAAAGGTGCGTTTGTGGATTTTGCAGCTGGTAAACAACAGTTCTCCTCTTCGCACTGTTAGCAATCTGCATTCTGAAATGCAAACGCCAGCTGCTACTGACTAACTCATCTAATCAGCATTTGCCCCTTCAATAGTAAACATATATTCAAACAGAATCTTTCTTTCCCGTAGACAAGCTCGCACCATAGATAGCCTGCTGTGAGGAATGGCATGTGAAAAGTCAAATGTACACTTATCACCCACCCCCGCAGGGAGAGGGTGGATGGGGTTTTACAGTGACCTTATTTGTTTTAAGCTAAGCCTCTTTGTTTTACCATGTATTATTTACTATTTTCAACTGCCAAAGGCCATTGCCTATGTGCCTTCCCTTCTGTATGTATCACGTAACTTTTTTGGGAAATCTTTATATAAGTTGATTAATTTGTGGACCCAGCAGAGAGTTCTTGCAAAGCTTAAGTTGTTGCACTGTCTCGACACAAGTGTATTGTGCTAATGCTTGAATAAATGTGTAGGGAATACTGTTCTCTGTGTTGGCATCTCATCCTTGCTCTTGTATTCCAGACGGTAACCCATAGAGTAGAGATATTGTGCTATCTCCCATTTGTGATTTTACCACAAGACAAGTGGAAAGAGGAAAGCTGTGTTAAACAATTGTGAACTATCTTTTGGAATCCAAGTTGGAACTTTGTGTTGTCAAGTTGGATTAGAAACATAACTGAAAGGGAACTTTTTGTTATGACCCAGGATTTCCTTGTCCTTTTTGAATATTTAAAGAAAGACCTGGTTAAATCTGGGGAAGGGGTGTTCATCCAGGTTATTAGAAGAAGCAGTTATTGTGGTGTGACTTATAATGTGATACTTCTTATTGTTAAACTTCCATATATTTCCTTATTGATTTATTGTGTATATGAGTGTGAGGAATAGAGAACTTTATTGTGTTAAAGCGTTTTCCTTTAGTTTATTTTAGGCAGGGAAATCCTGGTCATGGTAGGGATAGTGAGGCGTTCATCCAATATTTTCAGTTAATAAAATGGTATCTGTTAAAAAACCTTCACAAAGTTGTCTGCCTCATATTCCTGACCACTCACAGCTCCCAGTGGAGGCACTACCTTCAGGACAAGTAGTATTCATCATTGGTATTATTCTCCCTAGACTCCCCGGATGCTGCGGCAAGCACATGTGCATGGTAAGGTGTGCCCATCTCCAGTTTGCCTACAGGTTGCTCTCTACTCATCAGAATGTACACACAAGGGGCAGAAACAGCTTTGACATTGCTCCTCCCCTCTCTGCCTTCCCCCTGAAATTGCGACTTTTAAAACATGTATTAATTTGTAATGTAGATTTTGGGCCAGATCCTCATAAAATGGAGCATCTAAAAAAAGGGCAGTGGATTAGCAGGTCACCTTTTTTTCCAAGTTGACCTGCATTTTTCCAGGGGACTGAGCTGTAGTGTAAATGATGCGTTGGACAGCTGCCATCTATACATTAGTGTCGGGAGCACTCTCCCGACACAAGTTTTCTACAGGTTCCCAGTGCATTTCACTGTGACGGTCCCAGGGACTGTCACTAAAATGTGATCCAAAAAGCCCCCAAAGCAGTTCTATTGGGTTTGAGGAACATAAACGCAAGTGAGACAGCACCTGTTCATACCGCTGCTGTCACACTGAAGTAAAACTGCATGACAGGGTTGAGAAAGACCACGTCATGCAATGCGCACCTCTCTTGCCTTCGTTTTTTGCACATTTAAAAGCACATCGTGTTTGTGAATTGGTGACGCACTTTTAAATGTGCAGAAATGCACTCTGATTAGCGCAAATAGGTAAAAAGGTAATCTGAATACACGCACATGAAATACGCCCATACAGATGTCCTTTGTGTTTTGGGCTGCTTCTTTTTTTGGTGCAAGTGATGAGATGTGCTCGCGCATTTCTTTACTTGCGCCCAAACCTTTTTGAGTCCCTGGCCCTTTTTTCTTTTTTTAAAGGCCGTTTTTGCAAACATTGGCATTTTCGTGGTGTTTTAGCAAAAATTGTCATTTTTTGAGCTTTTGCATTTCGCACGATCACAAAATCGCGATAAACTGGAGGGTATGTTCAATGTTACAAACAGTTAACGGTCTCCTTCATGTCTGAAACCACACACTTAAGGACTGTTGTAAGAATAAGCTGTTTCCTGTGCCTCCTACCCTTTAAATCACTCCCTTGACATGCGGTACTAACACCCCATTACAATTTCAATTGCCTAGAAAAGTATGCATATGAATGCAGTTGCCAACAATGAAAGATTGTTAACTGTGCAGCCGCAGGCACTGTATATTGTCTGTGTCCTGCCCTTAGACGGTCCTGTTGGTTAGCCAGGTCAAGTCAAAGTAACCCAAAATTTCGGAGAGAGTGTGGGTTAAAGCCCCATATGCCCAATGGTCATTGCGCTACTGGTGTCCATACAATCAACACTACAGAAGGACATTTATGTTTACCACAAAAATATTTCTAACATGCACACATGAGCCTTCCATTGCTTTTACTACTCAATACAAGTCCATGTAGTCTGAAAAGACTGCAAAAAAGGTTATCTAATGCTTTTTTACTTATACACCCATTGTGGCCTACTAAAACACACCTCACCCCACCCACTCCAGTGATGCCACAACAGGGTGATCAAAACCCCTGATGTCAAACAAATGTAACTACATGCAAAAGATTGTACTAAGTAGTAAAAGCTATTCAGTTACAATAATCAAGTAATGATCACTATTCTCCGACTAGTGGTAAAACAATCATCAACATGGGTCTTCAACTTTTATCAATTGAATCGTATCCCACTCTGACACCATATGTAAGGAAGGCATTGTATCACATAGTAGACACGGACACAATGAATACAAGTTTCGAAAACCTTTATTGGAATGTTGGTTCGGTTGGTAGAATTCCTAACTGGCCCTAACTCTAGAATGGGAGTAGTCTCGACCATTAAATAAACACCAAACAGGTCCAGGACAGTCTAGAGTCTAGTTAAAATAAAAAGGCCTATACTAAAAAAAATTAACCTTGCCCGCCTACTATTAAAAATGACAAATGTGTTAAGGGAACACAAAAGGAAAATAGTGTCTCAAAAGAAATGCCAGAATGGCTTAAATAAGAACTCCCTTCTGCACACTCAGCATCACAGGGTCTAGAGAGTTTCCTAAAAAGTATAGGTGGATGGCAAAGTTCTAGCAGTCTTGCACACTTTGGCTTACTGGTACAATTCAACAGTTCATGCTTGAGCTTCAAGCTCCTGGTACTTCAATCACTTCCTTAGGCTTCGTCCGCCTTGTCATAAATACACAGTTCCACTTTTGAGCTTTACTGTGACTGTTCGTGCTGTCGAACCACGTCTCTCCCCTGTACCTCCACACTCTCCTCACCTGAACTTCCCGAGTTGTCTGTGTCGTGTAGGTTCCGCCGACTCAGGTAGTCTCTTTCCTTTTTTAGGAGCACTTGCCTGTCACGGAGAGAAGCCACAGTGACCGCTGAATGGACAGCCGTCCCGGGGCTCCTCCTCCGTGAACAAGCCGGAAAAAAGGGAAAAACCCACACGGGGAAAAAACCCTTGAAGATACGGAGTGACCGTTGCAGTCTGGAGGATCCAAGCAGGCAAGACCGGAGAAGATACAAGTCCAACTTGCAGGTAAAGTGAAGTTCAGAGAAGATCCAACGAGGATGAGACAGGTAGCTGAAGAGTCGAGCAGATCTCCGTTGGAAGGTGGGGCAGTCCTACGAAGTAGGAGCAGGCAGCTGTGAAAAGGTGGCGAGTTGGTACAAAGTGGACCGAGGAACATGGCCCAGAGAAAAGAAGCAAACAGTTCCCGGAGAAGGAGAAAGGAGGAGGGATGAGAATGCAGGAGATCCGTACCGTTACGGAGAGAGAAGAGGCAAGGGGGAGAAAGGAAGACCGCACGCCGCTGAGGCAGCGACAGCGAGGGAAAAAAGCGTAAAACAGAAAAAACGCCGGCAAAGCAGCGAGAGAGGAGGAGGGAGAAAGTGTACCGCAAAGGGAGCGGCAGCGAAGGGAGAAAAGACAGGAAAATAGAATCACTAGGAGAGCGAAACCAGCAGGCACCAAGATCCGCTGCGGAAGCCGAGACAAGCGGAGGGATCAAAAGAAGCCAAAGCAGAGCGAAGGAACCAGGAGCGCTGGAGCGAAACCAGCGTGGGTTGAAACGCAGCGACTTCCGGGTTGAGGGAGAAGATAACTCCCGGCAGCCCTGCGTCCAGCCAATGGGCCCGGACCAGAAACAAAGGAAGTACTAAAAACCCTTTCGTCCGGGTTGCAGTCTCCAACGTGGAAGAAGCTGCCAATTGCGGCTGTGGTGGCGGATGACATTTACTTTCCCAGAATTCAACACAGGCTTCCTTCTGCCAGGCTCGAATCTGACTATTCACCTCATCACACAGTTCTCCCATCTTCCCTCTGGCAGGCTCGAGTCTGTCTTTCACTTCGTGGGGGTTCCCTTCCCCACGCTTTCTCTTAGGTGTCTTTTTGCTGTCAAAGACCTTCGAAACTGCAAGGATTTTATGTAGATCTCTGCATGACCACTTCGACCTCTATTTCAACAATTCTACAATCCACAATCTTTCTCATCTTGCAGCACTAATGCCTCTTGGTACTTGTAGTTTCTTATTCTTTTTAGTTTGCCTTCTTGGCCCTTTTCAAAGTTGATATGTAACACCAATACTTCTTGGTATTTCTGTCTCTCCACTTTGCCCTCTATGCTTCTTGGGATTTCTTTCTCCTTGCTTTGCCCTTTTAGCCTCTTTCAAAGTTCATATACTTTGCCCTCTTGGCATAATCAGAGCTCACATACTTTGCTTGTCATTCATTCAACTTTCTTTCGGGATCGCTGTTACTTTCTTGCCTTTGGTTCCCGTTAAACTCAGAACATTTCACAGAGGCTTTCGAATGTGCGATTTCGCCTCGCATGACCACTCTGTTGTTTTGTATCCACTCCTTTTATAATTCACCAATTGTCCTTTTCATCACGTGTTTTATCGGCACCCGTGCAACCTTCCACTTTGAAGTTACAGTTACTTTTGCTTTTAACACAAACCGGGCTTTTGTTACCTCCGATAACTCACCAGTCGTGTTACTTAGTCTTCTTCCATCCAAGCTCTTCATGAGGCAGTCAATGCTGTTACCAACGCCTCCTCTGCTCCTCCCCAACCCTGCCGTTCACCCAGGGGGTTGTGGCACCTTTCAGGCATCTTGAAGGTTCCTTTCTTCCGCTCACTCGGTTTCAGACTTGGAATGCTTACGGATTCCCGAAAGTGTGGATTTCTCGCCTGGCTCTTTCTTGATCTTTGCAACTGCTGATCAGCCCCTTGGCCTTCCGACTTCTATTGCCTGGTTCGCATCAGCTCCGAAAGAGCTGTTCCTTCTCGTACCCAGCCTCGCTCAGAGCGTGCCTGTGCACGCCACCTTTTATCCACCTGACAGGGAGTATTAACAAATGGCAGGTGTGTATAGGTAGGATTACGTACCTGACTCTTCTTGGACTTCTTACAGGGACAGAGCCATTGCAAGTTACCAGAGGTAATCTTTCTGGCATCATTTCTCATCTTCCTTGGCTCAGTAGTGTTGTCAATGTAATGTGAGGAGGAATTATGGAAGCTGTAGCCTCCCATAAAATAAGCATGGATAGGGGCTAGATAGGTTGTAGAAAAAGGGGGATACCATTTCTCACCATCGGGTGCTTCTCCCCCACTCCCTGAGGACCCCCTACTCAGTTGATCCTCCCTTGTGTGTCGACCCCAGGGTCAAGATCCAAAAGCAATGGCCTTTCCCTGGCCACCTGAGTATGGGATTCCCGAGGACTAGGTTTTGAAACACTGTTTTTTCCCAGTGATGAGATGCATGATTATTTAACAACAATAGTTACAAGTGTTTCTTTTATATCTCAACAAATCAAGTACAGAAGGGAGTGGTCAAAAGGAAGCAACACAAACAATCAAGTGCATGAAACTGAAGATCTGCTCAAACCTCCAAAACTATATCCAGGAGACAAGGTGTTAGTGCAGAAATTCATACGCACCTGGAGCACACCCCGTTTTGAGTGTCCCCATGAGGTTGAGGAAGCTAGCCCCACTGCAGTAAAGCTGAGAGGGCAAAGAGCGTGGCTACATCTACACAACAGCAAACCATATAAGGGCGAAACATCGGCCCCTCCCGAAGACATCCCAAGAGAAGCAAGACAAGTAGTTCTGCATGTGCTGATCCATCCAAACGAAGCAAGACAAGTAGTTCTGTGCATGCAGACCCGCCAAATGGCTAGGAACAAGAACAAGGAAAATAAAGTGCACACAAGCACTATAGGTTAGGATTTAACATCTTTTTGAATCAATTAAAGATCATTGGTTTCCCGATTTGACAAGGAGAAAATAGACTTGCAGCTACCTTGGAATACTCTTTTTAGGCAGGTTTAATTGAACAATTCTGAACCTTGAAGAATAAAGAACAAATTGCAGACTTATCCAGCTTTAGTTCGAAGAGGAATAAAGATTACTACATTTTTGGAGGACCAAAATAACAACTGTATTGCCCAGAGAGTGATAATTGCAATAATACTCCAGTTTTTGATATAGAAGTGATTAAAAAGGAGATGACAAATGTACATATTAAAGTAGACATAAGATGGAGAGGCTTCAACATTTTAGAGATTCATTACCATCTAAATAATCAATAGGGTTTCATGTGATATTGATGGTGATATCAGCTGATATTAGGATTTGTGTTTTTTTCCTTATTTTTATGGCATTGCGAAGTGTTGCAGAAAATGGCACTAACCTGGATGGTATTAATGGCACTGATATGAAGGGTATTAATGAAACACTTATTATTATTTTTTTAATTTCGTTTTTATTTCACTTTTATAGCATTAACAATAACAAGGAAACATAAACATGTTGGTTGTACATTATCATAAATATCACAATCACCCACCTGCCTCCAATAAGGCTCCCCAACATAACTTTCCAGTCCCCTCACCCCATGCCCCTCCCCGCTCATGTGTTGGGTCTTCTTCGTCATCCCAAAAGAAAATATTAACTTTCAAGTGTGATATAGCTGAGTTTTAACACACAATGTGAACCAAATTATGTGGCCGCCTCCAGGGGCCCAGTGCCCTTATGATATCATCCCGTAGAGTGGGTCTTTCCAAGGTTGGGTGTGCTCCCCCTCTAAACGATCCAGTTCACCCCTTACATTACAATACCAATTGTTTAACCTTGACATTCCCATATCCTTCCCCCAGCCATCTGGTCATGAATTCCCCCCATAATATCTTGTGTGGTGCCACCCTCCCGTGGAGCGCTGCAGTTATCCTTTCCATTGCATATATATTTTTTGCAACATTAATCCAATCTTTCTTTGCCAGTCTCCTAGCGCCTTTCCACTTCAAGACTAGGCAGGCCCGTGCTGCAAGCAGTAGGGGCCATGTCAACCCTGTCAGCCTTTCAAATATCCCATCGTCTTCCTCCATACCAGACAGTATCAACAACAGTGTTTTAATGCGTGGGATCCCGTCTAAATATTTTATCCACCCCAGGACCTCATCCCAGAACACTTGAATATGGGGACATCTCCACCACATCTGCCAGTAGTCGGCCTTTTCTCCACACAGACGCCAGCATACTGGCCGGGTCACATTGCCACCTGTGGAAGAGCTTAATAGCATACAATTTATATTGACACGATATCGAGGTCTGCGAAGCACCAATGCGGTATCTAGTCATTGCATCGAATGGAATAGCATTGAATGCCTTACCATAGAAGAAAATGCATCGAAAAAAAGCGTTGAATCCATTTCTTTAAGGTAAAGGGTTTATTTGAATTATAACAGGTTTTAAAGGTTAAAAAAGGGGACATGGGGGATCCCCCCATTAAAAAAAATTGGGAGGAAATGCATTCAATGCTTTTGTTTCGATGCATTTTTTTCGATGGCAAGGTATTTGATGCTTTTTAATTCAATGCAATGACTATAAACCTCTCAATGCACATCCTCCCCCATAGCTCTGGGTCAATTTCTCTTCCCATATCTTTTTCCTACTTTCGTCTCAAGCTCTCCGTTGACCCCTTCCCTGCGGTCACCAATGCACTGTACATGGCAGAGATCAAGCCCTGTGTTCCTCTTCTTTTATCCAATATTTGTTCAAAGGGGGTGAGGTTCCTCTGTATCCACTCTTTCCATTTTCTGCATATGAGGACCCCCTTCAGTTGAAGATACGAGAAAACTGAAAGAAACCCTATGCCCAATACTTCCTCCAGATCATCGATTGTGATAAAGGTTCCTGCCTTTCAGAGTTGGCCTACCCTTTCCAAACCTGCCTCATACCACGTTCATACCACGTTTGGAATCTCTTGGGGTTCGGTATCACATCCCGGACACCTGGCACCCAGAGATGGCTCAGGGGAGATGGCCATGTGGTGACCCCTGGCATATCCGACCTTTCCCTCCAAATTTCCCATATGGTTCCCAGTATCGGGTGTTCTTGGATTCTGCGCGGCAGCGTACTATACAGTGCCCACAGCCACTCCGTCACCGTGGCAGGGGCAAAGTTGGTATTATCCAATACGACCAACTGGAGTTCCCTCTGCATCCTAAGATGGGGTATAAGTACTCTCAGCTGTACTGCTTCGTAATACGTTCTCAAATTCAGGAGTCCCACCCCCCTTCTCTTTGTGAAGTGCCACAACATTGTGAGCCACTCTTGCTTTCTTACCCTGTCAAGGAACTTAAGCATCGACCCCTTCTCTCCCTAAAGAATGACTCTGGAACTCGGATTGGGAGCATTTGGAATGCAGACAAAAACCTTGGCAGGTAGACCATCTTCAGTGCGTTTAAGTGCCCCAGCCAGGACATCGTTAACTTTCCCCATTTATCCAGGTTGCTTTGAAATCCCGTTACTAGAGGGGGGAAGTTTGCCTCAAAAAGAGTCCCAATCTCCCCTGTGAGATTTATCCCCAGATATCACAATGTGTCCCATTGAACCATTAATCCCAGTGGGGCAAATCTATTTGCCTCCCCTTGATCTCCCACCTTCAGAGGAAACAGTACCAATTTAGCTCTATTAATCTTAAAGCCAGATAGTGCCCGGTACTGGTCAATCAACTGTAACACTCTTGGAACTGATGTCGAGTGGTTCTATAGGTATGATATGATATGATATTTTCTTTCTATTGCTCTCGTACATAAGTGTTTCAGAGCGCGACAAGGCAAGGGAGGGGAACAGGAAAGAGCAAAAAAGCGATCTTACTAGGCCCAGTGACATTGAGAACGCACAAGTGCATGGGAGAGGGGGAGGGGAAAAGTGCATGGAAGAGGGAGAAGTGGGAAGTGCAAAGCAGAGGAGAAACAGATAAATAACAATAAATAAATAATAAAAGCAACAAACAGTTTTAGTCCAGGCAGCAATTTGCAAGTGCTAGTTTTAAGGCAGCAGACAGGGTAGGTCTGATAAGTGCAGGAAGAAAAAGTGGGGGGCTGTATGGGTACAGATACAGACCCCAGTGCAAGGGGTGGCCTGGAGGCAGTGCGGGAGGGTGGCAGGGTGAGCAGGTACCTGGGCCCGGAGGACAGAGGGTGGCCAGGTGCACGGTGCCAAGAGAGAACAGATCAGCAGGGGAGAAGGGGAGCGAAGGCAGAAGAAAAAAGGAAGGTCTTGGAGTGCACTAACATATCATCCGCGTAGAGCGCCACTTTATATTCCAATCCTCCTACACTAAGACCTTCCACCTGGTGGTCCCCTCTGATTTTCTGCGCCCAAGGCACTAGCGAGAGAGCAAATAAAATCTGCGAAAGTGGTCAACCCTGCCTTGTGCCCCTACTTAAATCGAACCAGCGTGAGTACTCCCCATTGACTGCTACTGACGCACTCGTGGAGGTGTACACTGCCATCACCCCCCTCCTAAACCCGGACCTCAGCCCCACTTTGTCCATGACCACTTCCAAGAAACCCCATTCCACTCTATCAAACGCCTTTTCAGCATTCACCGAGAGAAGGGCCGGATCACCCTCCATCTTCCGTGACTCATGGATCAGGTGCAAAGTCTTCCTCATCGTGTCAGCACCCTGTCTTCCGATTATAAAGCCCACTTGGTCAGAGTGTATTAAGTGTGGCATATGTGCCTCGAGCCTGGCCGCCAGGAACCGTGTGTACATTTTGGCATCTAT
Source organism: Ambystoma mexicanum (assembly GCF_040938575.1). Classification (NCBI taxonomy): domain Eukaryota; kingdom Metazoa; phylum Chordata; class Amphibia; order Caudata; family Ambystomatidae; genus Ambystoma; species Ambystoma mexicanum. The sequence continues at coordinate 1,570,681,794 of NC_090932.1, forward strand.
GTTCAACAGAGAGATGGGGCGGTAAGACCCATATCTCCGGGGATCTTTACCCTCCTTATGGATCACAGTTATTAAAGCCTGGGAGAATGATTCTGGGGCTACCCCGTCTACAAGATCTCATTGAAAAGGTCTACCATGTAGGAGAGGAGCGGGGAAATAAATGACTTATAAAAGCTTGCAGTATACCCGTCTTCCCTCTTGACTTCCTCCACTGTTATTGGATCTTCCAATAGTGCAGACTTTTCCCGTAACAATCCCGGCATCAATATTTCGGCTAAGTAAGACGATATGGCTACCCTCTCCGGGTTGGCCTTGGATTTGTACATGGTCTCGTAAAATGTTACAAATTCTTCCTGGATCCCCACCTTCTCTGAGTCCCCCACTTCCTCCCTCTCTTCTATGGACGCCACCCACCTCTCAGATTGCTGCCCCTGCAATCTGGCAACCAGCAGTGCATCCGCCTTATCACCATTCTCGTAGAACCTTTGCCTGAGGAACTGTAGTTTCCTCACTATTTGGCCCTCTTCAAGGATTCTAAGCTCCTCCCTCTTCTTCCTTGCTTCCTGGACTTTGTCCTCCGTCCCTCCCTTCAGTGGCTCCCCATGCTACTCTATCAAGATGTATTATCTCCTCCCTCAGCCTGTTCTCAATTAGAACCCTCTCCCTTTTTTTCCTAGACCCCTCCCTGATGAGGAGCCCTCTCCACGTGGCCTTCCCTGCCTCCCAAACCGTCTTCCTATGGACGTCTCCTGTATCATTAATTCACAAATATTCCACTGTTTCTTCAGACATTTCAGCTTGAAACACCGGGTCCTTCCACAGTGGCTCATTGCATCTCCATTTTGAACCCTTGTGTGGTAGATCTCCCCTATTTAGATCCACAATTACCACATCATGGTCCGACCATGCGACTGCTGAGATCTCAGCTCCCTTCATAACATCCCACAATCCCTGCGAAACATAGGTGTAATCAATTCTAGTGAATGTACCATGCGGAGCTGAGTAGAAAGTGTACCCTTTCTCATTCGGCTGATGATGCCGCCATTCATCCCTGAGACCATAGACCCCCACTAACTCTGTGACCTCTGCATGCCCCCTACACGAAGGGTTCTCTGAGCCCGCCCTACCCCCATGCCTATCAAGCTTACTATATGCCCATAAATTGAAGTCACCCCCCAGAATTATATGACCAGAAGCCTCAAGCATCATTTTCGGAAGTGTTTTCAACAGAAACAGCAGCTGGCCCTGGTTAGGGCAGTATAGTGTTGCAAAGGTAAAACAGACATTCCGTATATCCCCACAATCAAAAGGGCCCTACCCTCTACGTCTGCTCAGACCTTGGTTACCTCTATTCCCAGCCCACTCCCGAGAAGGATGCCCACCCCCTCCTTCCTCAGTGGACCTGACCCCCTGTATGCCTGGCCCACTTTCTCCCCTGAATCTTCCTTTCCTCTCCTTTAACATACTTAGTCTCCTGGAGGAACATCACGTCTAAACCCGTCCTGCGGAATTCCCTGGCCACCAACAACCTTTTTGTGGGAGAATTCATCCCTTTGCCATTTAACATCAAATGAGAACGAGATGAGAATCCCCCTGCACATTTGGAGTCACTGCCATTCTCTACCTACCACACACATCTCACTCTTCGCCACCCTGGACCGCCACAACCATAACTCTGCCTTCACACCTCCATAACGATAAAACTTGAAGAATATCCCATTCCCAACCCCCCCTTCCCGTCTCCCCCTTAAACTCCCTTCCCTCCAATCCCCCTAAAGGGTATCCAACACCTCCCAGTTAACATCACCGGGCTAAGGTCGGATCACCAGCTCGGACCGTCTCCTACCCGGTCCTTCCCTCACTCCATCCTCTTAACTTTGAGCCCACTCCCACCTCCCCTCTGCCTTTCCGGCCGTGTAAATCGAGTCTATCTCAGACCCTGAGAAAGTTGTCCCATCCATCTACCACCTAGTAAACCTTGTCCCCCTTAAACTCTCATAGGGTCCCATCCTCAACATCAGGCCTCCCTACCACCCGCTCACTCACACTCGTCCCCAGCATGTATACCAGTTACACTTCAAGAGTCCACCGCTGGTGATGCGTTCAGCTTCCTGTACTTCCAGGAAACGGGTATCTGTCTCCTTTTCGGCCCCTAGATCCGCCATTGCCTGTCATCTTCTGACATTTCCCCACAGTTTCTCTCATCCTCCGGTGCACCCAGAAAGTCAGTCAAAGCTCTCCTGATGTCGTGTTGTTCTCAGTTTGTGCTTCTGACCATCCAGTTCAAATGCAAGGGAGAGCGGGAACCCCCATCTGTACCGCACTCCCTTGTCCTGAAGCCACTTTGTCAGGGGAATACACATCTGTCTCCGCGTCAGGGTCAATGAGGACAAGTCCTGGAAGATTGTCACTCTTGCGTGATTGGGACTTTCTGTTTTTCTTTCTCCAGGATTTTCATCTTGTCACTATAATTGTGAAACCGCACTAACACTGACCTGGGTCCCCTGGGGCACCCCCTGCCCTGTGAATCCTATCAATCTTGGCCTCGTCAATGGAGTCGTCTTCAAATACCAGCTTTGTGATCTCATGGAGAGTCCTATTCAGGTCTAGTACCAACTCCCCATCCCTATCCGGAATACCGAAGAGCCCTAGGTTGTTCCGACTTTTGCAGTTTTTGAGATTGTCCATCTTCAGCAGAACTTCTTTATCATGTGTCTCTAAATCCCGTATCTGTCGGTCCATTTGTGACTATAGGGTGGACAAGGAGGTCTGATTGTGTTCTACTTCCTCCAGATGCTCCTCCATTTTATCAATCCTCGGGGTGATTTTGTCGACCCTTCCTCCGATGTCTGCCCTCATGTTGCGTATTTCTTCGAGCAGGGCCGCCATGTCTTTTTTAGTTGCAGTTGCGTCCTCAGGCCTGGCTGCCATTTTAGTCTGTGGTGTGGCCTCTTGGCCGGGGCGAGTCGGGGTATACTTATATGTGGCAAGCTTCTGTTTTGCGTCCATACACCACCTTCCTTGGTCCCGTTTGCGGGGCTACAAAATGCACTCCGCCTGTGCGCCCCTATGTACCACCATTTGTCGTCGCTTCTGTGTCGCTGTTAAGCCCGCACTTCCTTTGCACCCCTCACCGGGGACAGTGGCACCATTTATTTGTCAGTGAGTTCGGAGGCCTCTAGTCCAGTGGGCCTATGCACTTCTTATTAATACCAATGTGGCGGGCACACGCCCCTGCGTAGGGGGCCCACACCACCGTGTTGCTGAGTTATTTCTGTTTGTTCAGTGTCTTGCCCTATCCGGGGGACAGTCCGCTGCCTCTAGTGTCCTTCGCCACCCTAGGTCCACTACTGGCAGGTGCACTCCCCGCCAACACAGAATACCAAGATCTGGCTACTGGGTGCCCCTTTTAGGCCAGGGAGGGCACACGCCACAAGGCCGGGGCCCAAGCCTCACTGGTCACACAGCAGTCTTCTGCACAATATTCCTTGAGTGAGCGAGGGGGGCGGGTCCCGGCGTGGATTGATGGCAAGCTCCTCCTACTGTGGTCTTCACTGGGGGGGCCATGATCTCAGAGGAAATCCCCACAGTGGACCAGCAGTCGATGTGATTACCCCTGCCCCCACTCACTTTCGCTGTCTCAAAGCTGTCGGCAGAGTCTAGGGTGGGCCACAGTCTCTTTGTGCCCTAGGGCCACTGCTTGTTGCGTTGATAGTCAGTGACATCACTTAGCACGTAGGCCCTCGCCAAGGGCCCGCTCCGTTGTAGTCTTAATGTTGTGGCCCAAGTGCAAAGCTCAGCGTGGCGTTGTTTTCCCGTGTGCGGACTCCCCTCTTCACATCCGCACCTTTACCTATGCCGGCTTCCTTAATGAAGAGAGGGTGCAGACCTCAGACCTCTGTTAACTTGGCCCAAAGGTTTCGTTCCAGGGGGTGGGGTGTGGGCACCACCCGTGAGTTTCCCCTTCCACTCCAGGTGGTCCACTCCACTTCTTAGTGGGTGGAGTGAGGCTCGGCAGCAGCGGGCGCAGGTGTCACACAATGGGCCCAGCGCCCACCACTACCCCTTGGCAGCACCCGTGTGGGTCCCTCGTGACATTGCTGCAAGGTTAGCAGTCCACTCTACGACCTTGGGACCTCCGGGCCTGTGGGCCTCCACACCCTGGGGGCCTCGGAGCGGTGCCCAATCCAGGTCACCTTCAGGGTGTACAGCCCTTTGACTCCACAGTGAGGAGGTAACCCTATGCTACTCCGGCGTTCATCAGTACCCTAAACCTGAGTCCGGCGTTGTAGCGTGCACACCCCTTCATTTCTCTTGCCGTCACCAGCCTGCGCACCCTGCCTGAGCCTGCACCCAGTTGTCTCCGTTGCCTGCCATGACGAGGAACGAGGAAGCCCCTGCGGGTGTCCGGGGCACCTTGCTGATGATTTCATGGTCCCGCCGCCCTTCTCCGGGCCTGGGCAGGCTGAAAGGGCGCAGACCCTTTCACGAGCACAAATCCAAGAAAGCAGAATTTCACTTTCGATTTCACCGCTGGGTGCGGGGGCCCGTTCCCAGCGAATCCCGGCCTGATTCTCTCGCTTTTGGGACAGGGGACGCAGGGGTGATTCCCACACGGCTCTATCCGGTCTTTATTGGGGGGGTGTAATTGGGGGCTCAACCCACTTAAATAGACTGTTGGGCTGGAGAGCTACTCGGAGGCTCCCTGCATACGCGCGCCCCCTGGTGGGGGCTACATGTACCAGCATTGGTGATTCCCCAAAGTGACCTCCATATTGATGAATTTCCAAAAGTGGATGAACATTTAAGAATGAAGAGATCATCCGAACTCCCCCAACTGGAGAGAAGCAATTATTTTTCAGCAAAATCAATGGAGTCTTATGACAATATCCCAGATGAGCATAAATTGTTCAGCAAGACGGCAATAATATTGACAGCTACATTTTTGCTAGAACTTCAAGCTGCAGTAAATGCAGTAAATGCTTTGTACAGCGGAGCGGGTGAGAGCAGTCACCAGTAGCCCTGTGGGACTGCAGGCCAAGCCAAGCCCTGCCAGGTCCTCTGGGCCTCCTGTGAGTGCATTTTGCTTTTTTAACATCTTGTTGCTGGTCACGCTCCGAGCGCGTTGTTGTGCCCGCTCCCCCCTCCCCCTTCAGCCACTTCCTGGTCCTCCTATCCCTTCCCGCCTCCCTGCCCGCCCACCCCCCCCTCTGATTGGTTGCCTGGCTAGTCCCTTCCTGGACTACTCGACGGCTGCCCCCCCGCTCGCTTCTTTGTACAGCGGAGCGGGTGAGAGCAGTCGCCGGTAGCCCTGTGGGACTGCAGGCCAAGCCAAGCCCTGCCAGGTCCTCCGGGCCTCCTGTGAGTGCATTTTGCTTTTTTAACATCTTGTTGCTGGTTGCGCTCCGATCGCGTTGTTGTGCCCGCTCCCCCCTCCCCCTTCAGCCACTTCCTGGTCCTCCTCTCCCTTCCCGCCTCACTGCCCACCCACCCCCCCCTCTGATTGGTTGCCACCTTAGATGGCCTCTCCACTGGGTACCTAATACGCATTTACTGTATTACTGTTGTTTTCTGAAATGTGGTAAACTAGGGCTTTTTCTCCCCTCGCAGGATTCTCAAACTTAGGTGGCCTCTCCACTGGGTACCTAATACGCATTTACTGTGTTACTGTTATTTTATGAAATGTGGTAAACTAGGGCTTTTTCTCCCCTCGCAGGATTCTCAAACTTAGGTGGCCTCTCCACTGGGTACCTAATAAGCATAACTGTGTTACTGTTGTTTTCTGAATTGTGGTAATCTAGGGCTTGCCGCTCACTTCCTGTCTGCTTGCTCTCGTCTGTCTCCCCCCCACTCCCTCCTATTCCATGGTTCTCTCTATCTCGCCTATCTTCTCTAACATGCTCTCCTCACTAAATCTGGTAGGAAAAAGTTTAAAAAGGACATCCTGGTCTCCAACCCAGGCCTCCCTATCGCTGACACCTACACCAGTGCCTCCTCCAAGGAAACTCTCACTGACATCCTCTTTTCCGTGCCTTCGCCTGACCTATGGACCCTTCATATGGTCTCTGTGCTCTCTCCTTTCTCTTCTCCCATTAATGGTGGCACCCATTGGGAAGTCCTCTTGGCCCCCTTCCACTCCTATAAGGCCCTCATTAATGTCTACGCTAATGGGACCGTCTTGGTCCGAGGCTCTCAGGCCAACCTTCACCTCTTTGATAGATGCTTCCCACGCCCCATCAACTTCCCTTCGTCTCCTGCTGTCCCCCCTCCTCTGTCCTCTGCTTCCTTGCCTCCACCCTCCCTCCCTGGCCCCTCTAGTGCTCCTTCTTCACCTCCGCAGGGCGTACCTCTGATCTGTACCCCTCCCCGGAAGTCCTTCAAGGTTGGCAACCTTCTCCACATTGCCACTCTTAACTCTCGCTCTGCCATCAAACATTCCTCTGATATCTGTCGCCTTCTTGAGGAACTGGACCTGGATGTCCTCAGTCTCAATGAGACCTGGTTCACGGCCAGCTCTGTCACCAGCTTTGACACACTCCTACCTGACGGTTACAGGATCCTCTCCGTGCCCAGGCCCAACCGTGCTGGGGGGGTGTGGCCCTTATCTTCCCTGAGTGGATTCCTGCCACTGTCACTCCTACGCAGACCTACTCCTCTTTTGAATGCCTTGTCTCTCTCTCTCCTAGCCATTCCCTGACCGTGGCTACTATCTATCGGCCACCTGGTCGAATTTCCTCCTTCCTCTCCGAATGGGCGGACCGCTCCTCCTCACTCCTGTCCTCAACCACTCAACTCCTCTTTCTTGGAGACTTCAACATCCACCTGGATGCCTCCTGTCCCCCCTCTGGGCTCTTTCGCGACCTCTGCAACTCTCTCTCACTCTCTATTCTCCCTTCTGGGCCGACTAATTCGGCAGGGCACACCCTTGATGCTCTGATCTCTTCTGACCTTCCCCTCTCCGTCCCTCTCTCCACTCCTCTCTCCTGGAGTGATCACTTTCTCCTATCCTCGCACCTCACCTTCCCTACCCCACAGGCAAAGCCACCCTCATCAATGCCACCCTCCTTCTCAGTCATCCAACCCATGAAGCGCGTGTCAGTTGAGGCTTTCGCTGCCACCTTCTCGCCCCCCTCCCCCTTCGGCTGACTCCCACCCTGACACAGCCCTCTCCACGCACCACTCTGCTATATCTGATACTCTTGATATCCTTGCCCCTGTCATGAGAATCAGCTTGAAGCCCAAAGCCAAATGTAACTCCTGGTATGACTCGGATCTCGTCACCCTAAAACGCAAGTGCAGGGTGGCAGAGAGGAAATGGCATGCTTCATGTTCATCCTCTGACAAACTGGCCTGCCGCCTGCTCCAAAGGCAATACCGGCTCTCCGTTCTCACCAAGAAGAGAGCCCTTATCCAAGCCCGCATCTCGGCGGCATCTAACAATTTGGCCGAACTCTTTAAAATCTGCAAGGAGCTGGCCAACCCTGCTGCAGTCTCTACCTCTCCTGTCCTCTCCCAGGCCCTCTGCACGGCACTGGCCTCTCACTTCATCTCTAAAACTCAGGACATCCTGTCCTCACTCTCCACCTATCACCTCCCTCCCTCTATTCCCTGCTCTTCCTCTGGCCCTTCTGCAGCCACCCCCCCTCCCTCCTTCTCTACATTTCCCCTTTTCTCCGCTGACAAGGTTTCCAGACAAGTCCGATCTATGAAAGTCTCATCAAAACAGGTTCACCCTTGTTCCTCCAAAACTATCAAGGACCACATTGACTCCCTGGCTTCTGCCCTGGCTGACTTTTGCAACCACTCCTTCGCCTCTGGAGTCTTCCCATCCCCCCTTAAGCACTCCCATGTGCACCCTCTTCTTAAGAAACCCTCTTCCGACCCCTCCTGCCCGGCTAACTATCGCCCAATCTCCATCACTCCCTTCCTGGGCAACCTCCTGGAGAAACTGGCCATCTCCCAGCTTAATCTCCATGCTGAATCTGTTGGTAGTCTTCACGACCATCAGTCTGGCTTCAGAGCTGCCAGAAGCACGGAAACTGCTCTCCTGAACATCCGTGAGGACCTGCTCTCGAACCTTGATTCCAACACTCCGTGTGTTCTCATTTTGCTCGATCTCTCTTCTGCCTTTGATACTGTCAACCATGCCATCCTGCTCAACCGTCTACGTGATAACCTGGGTATCACTGGTCAGGCTCTGGCGTGGTTGACCTCTTTCCTCTCCAATCGACCCTCCCAGGTCCAACTGGGGTCCTTCCTCTGTGACATCTTTTTCTCTACCTCTGGTGTCCCCAGTGATCTAACCTCTCTCCCTGGCTGTTCAACCAGTATCTGGCACTCCTTGCTCACCGCATCGCCGCTCTCTGCCCCAACTTTCAGTGCTATGCGGATGATACCCAGCTCATTTTCAGGCTACCCTCGGCCTCCTCCTCTCCTTCCCTCATCTCTGACTGTCTGTCTGCTATGTGGGTGTGATTTCTCGCCGTCACCATAACCAGTACAAGAGGGACCCTATAAAAACTCAAACAGAAAAGAGTTGAGTAAACATTGCTTTATTAACACACAAGCATTCGCGAATGGGCCACAAGTTCAACCGTCTCGCAAAGCAAGTCGTCGAAGTGCCGCCCTTTCCCCTGCACATCGTGGTCCTTTTATACCCATCTGTTTTACATTGTCATACATTGCTGCACATAGATTATGTCCACCACAAGGCGGTTCCTCCCAGTCATGACTTTGCATCAACGGTCAACAGTTCAACAACTGGTATTGTGGTTTCCTGTTATCTGTTATTCGCTCTCTCTCGTGCCCCTCTGTGTCCTTATCTCTGTGCACGAGGCTGTGCTTACTCATTCCTTCCCCCCACCCGCATCCTGCAGACAGTTTCAGTTAGACTCAGCTCATTTCGACACACATGGACCAAGCACAATCCTTCTGCAAAACAAGCTCTTGTCAGGTTAAACAGGCCTCTGTCTAATTTACAATTACTATCCCTATATGGACATTCTCAACAACTCATGCTAGTCTCGGCATCTGCAAGTATCGCCATCAAAAGGAAAGCCTCTTTTCTTTTATAAACGCACATTCATTTAGCGCACATAGTGAAAAATACAAAACTCCAAGTGTGAGCACAATATTACACATGCGGGCTCACCTTCAATCCACCCTTTTGCTCACACTTGAGCATCAATTTAGGCATTTCTAATCATCACATAATGTGTATACCATAATCTTCTCCAGGCCTCCCATGTCCAGGCATTCCTGTTGTACATGGCTTTTGTTTGTTGCATTTAGGCGTGTTACGGTGGAGGACCACATGGAAACACAGCACGACACACATACCGGGAAACATTGGATGCAGAGACAAATTCCTACAACTATTGCCGCTAGAACCAGTATAGGCGTAAGAAGTTGCCATCCAATTTCTTTCAGGAGCTTCATCCACCAGCTATCTCCTGACCCTTCCTCCTGGTGGATGCTATCCGCCACTTTATGCAGTTTGTTTACTCCATCCAGGATTCCTGTACTCCCTTCTGGTATGTAAACACAGCATTGGGATCCCACCAAAAAACAGACTCCGCCCCTTTCTGCAGTGAGTATGTCTAAGACATACCTATTTTGGAGAGCCACTAGCCGAATTGCTTTCATTTCATAAGTGATGTTTTCCATTAGATCTGCAGATTCTTCGATTACGAACTCAAGGGCCCTGTTTAGCTTTTGGATTTCTTGACTGTTCATAAAGATGCCCGCTGGAGGAACCAGGACCCCCATCAGATCTATAAACGTTTCCCATCCTGTAGGTTGATACGTAGGAATTTTTGGGTTTACTGCTCGTTTATTTCTGCTGTGTATTTCTTTATGCAGAGTAGACGGGGCATATACCCTCACAGCCGGCATTATTCTGGCTATGTAACACACCCCAACAAAATCTTTGGCTAACCACAAATAGGCCCTCTTGTTACAGACGTAGGCATGTCCTTCAATCTGTAACAATCCCTTCGTGTAGTTATTTAGATTCACCATTTGACTGCACCCCGAGATCATTCTTTGATTACCTCTTGCGCTCCTCTTAAAACATATATTCTTTGGCCTAAACTCTTGTGTGATGGTGATAGGGGGAGGAGGTTCTCTTACTATCTGTACCATAGCAGGTGCAAGCCCGATTCCCTCAGTTTTGATTTTATAGCGTATCTTTTCCTTTAGAAGGGTTTTGTTCTCTCCTCTAACATAACAAGCGGTATTCGGTATCATGTATTGCTGTGCTGACACTATTCTCATGTAAATTAATGTACACCCGGCATCCTCAGTAACTGGCGATGCGTACACTGGGATGCCTTCACTGCTATGTCGGGGCATGTGGGTGCAGATCCAGCAATCAGTTTTATTCACTACCCCATATGTTGTGTTTATTATCTTCACGTATTCATTTTTAGCATAGTCTTCCGGGTCGTGTTGGTCATAGGCATCTCGATTCCTGCTCTTGACCCAATCTGTTCTCCCTGTTTCATTTGACTCGGGCAACAGGTTCTTTAATTCATATCTAGATGGATGTTCCAGATACCAGAATATTATGGCAAACGCTATTAGTACTACTATCGTGCATACAGAAAACAAAATTTTGCCTGTTGTGGTACAAACTGGTATTTTCCTCTTACCTTCTGTGTTTGAGGAGCATACACTTATCCGTTCAGGGACTAAACTAGCATACACGGGTGTAGACATAGTTCAGTATATGGCTCAGTATACAGCGTATATCAGTTGCAACCTAGCGATATAGCAATATCCCCTATTTAAAGCACCAGTGTCCTTATTACTCTAGTAGTGGTAGGTCTCACCGAAAACCTTCATCCGATCTGTCCCACGTCTCGTAGTGCCTGTCCCAGGAGGGGAACGCCGAAGGCCCTTCAGACTACAAGCCCGTCGTCTTCAGTAAGGCACAATTCTGCTAAAACCAACAAGAGAGTCCAAATGTTCATCTCCCTAATGATCAAAGTTCAAAACAGTGTCCTTACACGTTGCTTGGCACATACACGTCACGGAATTGGAGACGATGGGCACACCTACTAATGGCGTCTGGCAGTACTGTTGCAACCTGGGGTTGGTTGGTTCCCTTTTCTGGAGGAATCAGTAATGGAAGCGTCTTCTTGACGTGATTCACGTGGTACCAGTGCGATTTGCCATCAACTTTTACCGCAGTTTGTGTTGCGAGGAGAACCTGAAACGGGCCCCTCCATCTGGGTTGCAGTCCGCTGGTGCGATCGAAGGCTTTTATAACAACCCAGTCACCGGGCTGCACGTCGTGACCTTCTCCTATCAGAGGAGATGGAGCTACTGCGTTCACCTGTGCATTAATAGAAATCAGTCTATTAGTTAACCCAATACAGTACTGTTGTAATGCAGGCCATGCTTGCTCAGACAATCTCTTAGGTGATATGGGGGTCCCAATACTTGGTGGACGCCCCATAACAATTTCGAAAGGAGATAAACCATGTGTACGCTTAGGCATAGTACGCATACTCAATAATGCAATAGGCAATGCATCCGGCCATTTCAGTCCCGGGGACCGTATACAAGGGCACCCAGTGTTTCAATATGCATTGTGCTGTGGAGGTGGCACTATTGTCCCGCAGGGGATATGCTTCCACCCATCCTGAGAACCCACATTTCATCACCAAACAGTAGGAATGTTTATTTACAGGCTCCAGCTGTATAAAGTCCATATACACCACCTCAAAAGGGCAGGTGGGTAACTTACTGTGGCCCGCAGGGGCCGGTACACCTTTCCCCACATTATATAAAACACATATTTCACATTGTTTTGCCCATTGGCGACAATACATTCCCAATCTTTTGTTGTACCACACAGTACTTAAAACTTCTTCCATAGTTCTTGCGTTAACGTGGGTTGGACCATGAGCCACGCTCACTATCACAGGTAAGTATGCGTCAGGTAGTACACAGGTGTTCGTTTTGGTATGTGCCCATAGCCCATCTACCGTCTCCTCATATTGATCATCCTTGTGCCAAGATAGTCTTTCTTCAATGGTTGCATCTGCTTGGATTTCCTTTACGCGCTCCTTCGTCCCTTCCATAGTCACATCCCTCCCCACTATGAGCTGTCGGGCTTCCCACCGAGTGTCCCTTGTGGCAGCTAGTTTAGCCATCTGGTCAGCCAAAGAATTTCCCTGCGTGACATAATCCAGTGTTTTTTTATGCGCTGAGCACTTCACTACGGCCACCATTTTGGGCAGCGTAAGGGCTTGCAATAATTCAGCAATCAATCGGGTATGTTTAATAGTATCACCTTGGGAGGTTAAAAACCCACGCTCTCCCCAGAGTTTACCAAAACTGGAAACCACCCCGTGCGCATAGGCTGAATCAGTATAAATTGTCACTTTCATACCGCTGCTTAACACTAATGCTCTTGTTAGCGCAATCAATTCAGCTGCCTGGGCCGATTTTTCACACACTTTCCCACTCTCAATCAACCGTTCCCCTGTAGTTACTGCATACCCTGCTGTTGTCTCCCCATTTGGCAGTTTGAAACAGGAACCATCACAGAATAATATACCCTCATTATCAACCAGCGGGGTGTCTTGCAGGTCTGCTCTACCCTTAGTGTGTTCTTCCATTTGGATCACACAATCATGCCTAATGTCATCAGGTGAGGTGGGCAAAGGAAGCAGTGTCGCTGGATTCAAAGTGTTACACCGTTCAATTTTTACATTACTGGCAAACAGGATCATCTCATACTGTGTGAGTCTAGCTGTAGTCAAATGCTGTGTATGCACTCTATTCAGAAGAACATCTACCGTATGTGGAACCTTTACTGTTACTTCACTCCCTAGGATGATACCTGCACTTTGTTTTAGGGCTGTCGCTGCTGCAGCTACTGCTCTCATGCTTGGGGGTAGGCCTCGAGCTACTGAGTCCAGAGTGCTAGAAAAATATGCACATGGTCTCTGTTTACCCCCTTGTTCCTGTGTCAAGACTGACACAGCGCAACCTTCCTGTTCATCAACAAAAAGGCAAAATCTCTTAGTATAATCAGGTGTGCCTAAGGCCGGTGCGTGGCATAGAACATCTTTCATAGCTGTCAGGGCTTTTTCCATCTCAGGTGTCCATTCTAATGGGCCGTTTTCTTGTACTTCTTTTAAGGCTTTTAGCATGGGCTGGATCAATACAGAGAATTCAGGAATCCAGTGCCTACAGTAGGATAAAACACCAATTATCCTTCGGAGACCCTTTGCCGTGTCTGGACCTTTTATGGACTGTATCAAAGCAATGCGATCAGTAGACAGAGTTCGCCCCTCTTCGGACAACTCAAAGCCTAAATAATGGACCTTTTTACATACTGCATTTTGGCTAGGGCTACCTTGTGCTTATTCTCTGCTAAGTGCATTAGCACCAATCTGGTCACATAATGGCATTCCTCTTCGGTGGCTGCACATAATAGCAAATCATCAACATATTGTATCAGAGCAGTGTTAGCGGGTAGGGCTAGGTTATCCATCTGTGTTTTTAGTGCTTGGCTGAATATAGCGGGACTTTCTGTATATCCCTGCGGGGCTCTAGTAAATCGATACTGTCTATCTCGAAGAGTGAAACTAAACAGGTACCTGCTTTCTTCGGCAATAGGAATGCTGAAGAAGGCATTTTTCAAATCAATTACCGTAAACCATTTCGCTGTTTTGGGAATTAAAGTGAGTACACTTGAAATATTAGGGACAACTGGATATCTGTGTTCTACTATTTTGTTTATTTCTCTCAAATCAATAATAAAACGATAGGGTACAGCTTCATCACCTTTCTTGTGTACTGGAAGGATCGGAGAGTTACAAGGGCTATCATTTGTTGGCTCTACCACCCCTAACCGTATCATGTCCTGTACTATTTGATATAGTGCCTGCTCTCCCTCGTGTGATATGCGATATTGTTTTATCCTGGGCAACCTGGCACCAGGCTTTAGTTTGATTACTACTGGGGAAACATCCAACACTCCTACATCATTCCCATGAGTGGCCCATAGTTCATTCGGGATGTCTTGGAGTTCCGGGGGCAGGGTTTGCATTACTCCTATCATACTCATAGGTTTGCTTATGGTCATTCTCACTCCCTGGGGGGAGCAATATATTGTGGCCCCTAGCGTTTTTAATGCATCAATACCTAACAAGTTTTCTGGGCAGTGATTGGTCAATAGCCACCCATTCTCCCATTTTACCCCATGAAGTTCCGCTTCTACTATTTCACTTACAGGAGTCTTTATTGGATTTCCCCCAAATCCAACTGATACCTTGCTTTTATCCGATAATGGGACAGCGGGGACGGCTCTGATATTCACGGAACTGTTTCCAGCTCCCGTGTCTACCAGACATCTCAAGTTTCGGTGGGGGCCGATCCTAATAGAGGCATAAGGCCCCCTTAGGTCTATAGGAACCTGCACCACTCCCGCTATCTCATTCCGGCATCCTCAGGACATATTGCTTGTGTTATCCTGAAAATAATCGTTATAGTATACCCCTTCTCCACATTCTTCACCCTGGCATACACCTTGTACTTGTGTCGTTTGTCGTGGCTGATACAGTAGATTGGGGGGAGGCGGGGCCGGCCAGGGAACATCCCCTCTTGCTTGTCCGTCAAAGGCATTGGGTTGAGGGGGTTTAAACATTCTATTGTCTTGGTTGCCGTACCCACCAGTCCTATTTCCTGGGGAAAATGTTGTCTGTGAAGGGGGCCGTACGCCCCTTCCTCTCCCACCACTCTGGGGACACTGGGATTTCCAGTGTCCGGGTCTCTTGCAGAAGGCACATACATCTTGGGGTAGCCCATCCCTCCTCCCATGTAGCGCACCTCCTTGCACTGTACCTCTACCTGTCCCTTGGCCCCCTATCATGTTGCTACTATAGCCCTGTGACGGGCCATTATAATTGTAGTTATACCTGCCTTGGGGCCCTTGATGCAACTGTTGCATCAACACTTTGGTTTTTTAAATCCTTCTCTTGTCATGCCTTTTGTTGTCCCTTCACTCTTTCCCCTCTTTCGTAATACCTAGCCATTTCGAGGAGATCCTGGGGGTTTCTAGTCATCCATGTACTTTCTGCCCTCCTAATGTTCTCCTGAATTGGCCCGTGGAGCCCCTCTACAAAGTTTGTGGCAAAGTACCGTTGGCCCGTTTCAGACCCTATCTCTAGCCCACTGTGCGCTTTGAATGCTGCTTCATAACGCAGAAAGTACTGTGCTACTTCCTCACTTGCACCCTGTATCACAGCGGACAGTTTCTCCACATTCACATCAAATGGGGGTAACACCTTTTCTAGAGCCCTCAGGACTGCCATGCCATGCCCCCTTAGGGGTTCAGGATATTCCTCATGCAGTTTTCTATTTTTGCTCGCATCCATTACATCTTTCCATTTTATTGTTTCATTGTCTTTGGCACGAAAGGGGGTCCATATTTCTTCTGGGACAATGGCTATCAATATGTTATCTACATCCTCTACGGTAAATAACCCTGGTCTGAATAACTTTCCTACTTCTTTGTAAAATCCTGCCGGGTCTATACAGGGGTCGGGGATGGACTTGGTGATATGCATTAATTCAATTCGGGATAAAGGGACATACACAGAGGTACGCATCATGTTACCAGTGGCTGCCTCTATGGTGTGTTGGCACTCTCTCATTGGCATTAATAGTAACTTTTCCGTATTTGTTTGTTCACTCACAGGGGCCTGCGCTGGTGGCGAAACAGAGGATTGATGACTAAGAGATTTCTCTTTTATTTTTTTATAATCTTTTAATAGTTTCTCCACCTTAGCCATCCTCCATTCTTCCGCCCCTGAATCATCCACTCTTATATTAGATAGCAGTTTCTTATCCAATTCCGTCCTAATCCTATTCCACTGGGACACATATCTAGGCTCCTTTTCCTCTTCTATATCATCCACCCTAATAGGAAGATATTTAATTACGTTTACTTGTATAGGCCAGCCAAGGCCCTCCATCAGACTCAGCAGGGTGGACATGGACTGCGAGTGTATGGATGCTATCATACGATTAGCTACGTTTTGGCCTGCCTGGTCTGCATCTTTGAGTTTAGCCTCTCTTTCCTTCACCTCTCTTTCCCATGCCCTCTTTTCCTTCTCCCATTCAACACCTCCCCTTATGACTTCCGCTATTATGTCGGACATACATCCCCATAACTGAACACTGGACGCAGTCACTGGTAGTAATGCGACAGCGTCCTGATATGCTGAGGGCAGATCCGCAGTACTCTGTCCTCTCAATTTACAGTTACCCTCATAAAAGGTATATAGTTTAGTGGCCACTGTCCTAAATTCCAAAGGTGTCAAACGCCCCAATTGGTCCCGTAGGCTGTCATTGAGGGGTGTGCCATACAGCCCGGTCATAAGGATTTGCAAGTCTCCATCTCTATCCTTTTCTACAGTAGTCGTTCTCCTATGGTCTATCAACCTATCTGGGTCTCCATACTTCATTGGGAATTCCACCCTTTCACCCTCACTGTCTGCCGGTGGAGCTGTAGCTCCTGGAAACAATAATTCAGTCGTTGTTTGTTCTGCTTCTAGTCCTATCACATCTTCATATCGAGGCACCGGCACGGCAGGATACATACCCCCACTATTCTTAATCATCATACGTCTATCCAACTGGTCTAGTTTCTCATCCTTCTCTTTTATCTCCAGGTCACGTAATTTTTGATTTACTGTTCTCTTCTGCCCCTTTGCCTTTTGTTTGTTCTGAGCATTGCGCCTGCGCATTGCTTCTACCCTCCATAGTCGTATAGCCTCAAACTGTGCGGGTCTAACCCGTCTTTTTACTAACTCTATTTCTATTTTGGATATGCTGTCTATGTCAAAGGACCCGGTATCTGGCCAATTATGTTCAATCGAATCTTTTGTATATTCAGACCACTCCCTTAAAAACAATGTCGAGTTCAATCCATGTTTAATCAACATATCAAATGCAGGGGTTACTTCAAGGGGGGCATAGTGTCTCTTGCCTATACCTCCCTTGTGGGAAGCCGTTTGACCCATCTTGGCGGTATACCGCAATTGCCTAAAACACTCACCTTTCCCAAATATGCACCTATTGGCTAACAATAATAATACATCCTCCTGGCGTATCTAACATATCATATCATCATTTCAACATTACTTCTTCATAGACGGACTTACCACCGTCCTCTTCACAAACCCTGAATCATTATTTCCTTATTCCATCATGCATCCGTCCATACCACTTATCTTAAGGGTCCCGCCAGAGTGTTCCGGACCCGAAGGGCGACAGCCTGCTGTTCCACCGCCGACGGAGCCGGAAAAACAAGGATGACGCGTTGGTTGCAATCAAAGGTGCGGATTCAGTTGTTGGGGCCCCGTGATCAATTCCTTCTCCGGTTCCGCCGCGGCGTTCCTCACCCAGTGACGGACTGTCGCTCCTTCGCCTCCCACTTCTGACACTAAAATTGTGGGTGCGATTTCTCGCCGTCACCATAACCAGTACAAGAGGGACCCTATAAAAACTCAAACAGAAAAGAGTTGAGTAAACATTGCTTTATTAACACACAAGCATTCGCGAATGGGCCACAAGTTCAACCGTCTCGCAAAGCAAGTCGTCGAAGTGCCGCCCTTTCCCCTGCACATCGTGGTCCTTTTATACCCATCTGTTTTACATTGTCATACATTGCTGCACATAGATTATGTCCACCACAAGGCGGTTCCTCCCAGTCATGACTTTGCATCAACGGTCAACAGTTCAACATCTGCTATTGTGGTTTCCTGTTATCTGTTATTCGCTCTCTCTCGTGCCCCTCTGTGTCCTTATCTCTGTGCACGAGGCTGTGCTTACTCATTCCTTCCCCCCACCCGCATCCTGCAGACAGTTTCAGTTAGACTCAGCTCATTTCGACACACATGGACCAAGCACAATCCTTCTGCAAAACAAGCTCTTGTCAGGTTAAACAGGCCTCTGTCTAATTTACAATTACTACCCCTATATGGACAGTCTCAACAACTCATGCTAGTCTCGGCATCTGCAAGTATCGCCATCAAAAGGAAAGCCTCTTTTCTTTTATAAACGCACATTCATTTAGCGCACATAGTGAAAAATACAAAACTCCAAGTGTGAGCACAATATTACACATGCGGGCTCACCTTCAGCTATCCAGGAATGCTGTGCCGCCAATGACCTCTGCCTTAATGCCAGTAAGACTGAGATTCTACTCATCGGCATACCCACTCCCTCCTTCCCTGCAGCTCTCTGGCCGGCCTCTCTTGGCCCTCTTCCTGCTCCTACCTGCAAGGCAAAAAACCTCGGGGTCATCTTCGACTCCACACTCTCCTTCTCTCCTCACATATCTGACGTCTCTAAGAAGTCACACTACCAGCTGCACCTCGTCAGAGGTATTCTTCCTTTCCTCTCCTTCCCCCAGAAGCTCACTGTCTCCCGAGCCCTGGTTCGAAGCTGGACTACTGTAACAGCCTCTATCTAAATCTGCCTGCCTCTACTCTCCGCCCTCTGCAACTTATCCAGAACAGGACTGCGAGACTTGTCCTTGGCCTCAAGCCCAGGGATTGTATCTCTCCAGGACTGAAATCTCTGCACTAGCTCCCAGTGGCGGCGAGGATTAAGTTCAAAACCCTCTGCATTGACCACAAGGCCTTCTGGGGCCTGGGGCCCAAATACCTTCAACTCTCTCTTCCTAAATATCTTCCTTCTCGAGCTCTTCGCTCATCCGTTTCCCAACTCCCTCAGGGTCAGCCGCTTCTCCAAGCAACGAGCTGGGGGTAGATCTCTCTCCTCGGCAGGGGCCTCCCTCTGGAACAGCCTTCCTGCCTCCCTGAAACTTGAGGAGAACCATCTCCAGTTCCGGAAGCACCTCATAACCTTCCTCTTTGCTTCTGCTTTCTGTCCCCCTCTCCCCGGCTAAATTCTTGACTGAAACTGCACTGACTCTGCAACTGGGCCACTCTCACAGATCTCGGTCCTTGGCCCAGCCACTCTCCACTTGCACTGCCTCCCTGGCAACCACTGCACTGCGGGACTGTCTCTGTATCCCCACAGCCCCCCTTCCCAGCACTTGTCTGCACTTACCTTGCACTTGCCACCAGCTGGCCCTATTATTTATTTGTTACCCTACTTCCCTGTACTGCACTTTCCCCCTTGCACTTTTCCGTTCCCTCCACTCATGCACTTGCGCGATCTGAATGACACCTGGCCTAGTAGGATCATTGTCTGTCTTCCCTTTGTTCCCCCCTCCCTGCCTCGTCGCGCCTTGAAACACTTGTGTATAGGCGCGTTACAAATGCCATATCATATCATCATAAGTGGCTGTAAATTAGAAAATGGGAGCTGCTGCAGACTAGGGCGGCCCTTCTTGCTGTACGTTTACACCATCTCATGATGGAGGAAATGGAACTCTGACAGAAACAATAACCCTGCTGTCAACTGTGCACACAAAGATGGTGGAGGAAGTAGACGAATTTGAAGATGATGATTAGTTTACATCTCTAGTTTCATGGATTCTGACCTGGCTAGAAAATGCTTTCAGTCATTGGAGCAATACTAGTGTTCATGTTGCTAGGATTATGTCTCATAAGGATCATTGTGGGACAATGCAAGAAGACAGCCTCGAAAGCTATTGGGGTGAACAGAATGATTGACATTGATGCTGAAACGGGTGAGCAGATGCAAAATGAAGCCAGTACCAATATGAATATAAAGAAAAGTACCCTTGTACCTCCAAGAACCAAGTTCCAATAACCCAAGGATCGGAAGTTAAAAGATATGTAGGACAGTGGATATTCTGATCGCTGTCTGTACAGGGCTGTCATATGACCTGGAGTGTGGATCAACACATAAAAAATGCAGGCCATCTGAGAGGGGTGACACAGATTTGGATCCCAAAAAAGAAGCAGGATGAGGAGAAGATGCTGATAGAGGATGAATAAGAGATAAAGACTATGGAAGAAGAGAATTTGATCAAAACTTCAACCAGATGGGGGAATGTAGAGGAGCAGGTAAACGTTTTCTTGCCAGTTCCTGCCTCCTCACCTCTGTCATATTGGAACAGTCAAAGAAAAACCATATATGGTACCCCTGTATCGTTGCTATACCGCATTGAGTGTAAAAGAGACGTTATGCACTCAGACAGCCATACACAATATCCCCTTGCACTGAAAGTGTGGAAGGATGTTGCATGGAAGAAAGCTACATGGAAGGATGCCGCCTGTCAAGATGTCAGAATGCATCGTCGAATATCGTGGATGGAGGTCCAATAAAATCTGATGAGGACGAAGTGATGTCATTGTAACGCTCACCTGGTATCCACGGGGACGTCACTCAGCCTGTTCTGACCTCTTATGACCTCGAACCCTTCCCTGGAGTCTACTAGACTGGAGACTGGGCCTTGTTTTCTTGGAAAGTGTGCTCTCCGTCCTGCTTTCAGCGCAGGGGCGCGTTGATTGATGCAGGCTCGTTGCTGCCTAGTTACTTCACTGGCAAGAGTCCGACAGGTAAGTATAATGAGTCTTTTGAACAGTTCTCTAACTTCGTTCCTTTCCTTCCTTAGATGATGGCCGGCGTCCGGGGATGGCGACGTGCTGCTGAGATGAGTAGCGCTGAGGGTGAGTGAGAGCGCGATGGGCAATGCGACCCTTTCATATTTGTATTGAACTGAGTTCTTTTTCTGTGTCTTTTAGGTGCCGTGACATTTTCAGCGTGGATGCCGGTTATGAAGAAGAAATGCGGTGTGTAAGCGTGGTATGTGGCGCCTCTAGATGTTTCCACGCTAACCTGGAGTGTCTTTTCCCTCTTGCAGATGGATGAGAAGTTCCGGAGACAGAGTTCCCTCAGAGCGGCTGGAATTCAGGTAAGCGTTTGAACCTCATACAGTCTTTAAAAATAAGCAAATATTTGCTGAATGCTTACTAATGCCTTTTTTCTGTTCTTTTCCTTTTCCTTAGGAAACAGCGTGCCGGGATGGGAATGACTCCGCCAAAAATGCCTGCAGAACAGAAGAAGCGATGAATGATGGGCAGGAGCGCCGCAAGGTAAGGCTGTTCCTAACGGTGTTCTTGTTCTTGCAGGAGCTGAGCGCAGAAGAAAGATGCAGGCCTACTGGAGACCGATCCGGACACGGTGAGTGTCACGCTGCAGGTGCAGAAAACACAAAGCATGTTTCTCAGCCTCGACATGGCTTAAATAGTCTCTGGGTATCCCAGGTGTCTCTGGGCTGAACCACACCCAAAAGACTAGACTGCACATGCAGTTCTGGGAACCGAAATATGTGGGGGCATCCATCTTGTCCCCATCAATGCACTACAAGTCCAATCCCCAATGTTATACTATGGGAGTGAGTGAGTCTGGTTCCACAAGCGCCAAGTCTGACTCCAAGTGGGTCTTTGGAGGGATGGAGAGGCCCTTGAGGGCCATGTAGGTAATCGTGTCCTGGCTCCAGCCTGACATCTTGGAGGGCTGGGGACATGAGGGGTAGGAATCATGACAGTCATGAAGAGGATATATATGAACCCATGTTGAAACATATGAAAATATTAAGTAACAATGTGTCACAAATCAGCCGTGGAGACTGTGGAAGTGATGGAGGCTTCATTTATCATATCTGCACCTCCTCTAGTGGTCTAGACTCCTCCCAACATGGCCGCTGGCAAGTTTATCACCGGAACAGTGCATGGCACAGGTGTGTTGCAACTCAGCTCTGTTCGAGTCTAGATGCTCCGTAGTCTCGCTACTGCGCTTGTTGCTCTTTTCTCTCCTTTTGCCTTTCCCAGGTCCTGGCTCCCCCGGTACGTTTGTACTCTTCCCTTGGTTTCGCCCGAGCCTGCAGCTCTGCCTGGATTTCCCTCCAGGTGGCCAGGTGCTGCTTTCTCTTTTTCTCTCTCTCTCTCTCTCACCGTCTTGCTGCTGTCCCTTGTGCTTCTCTTGTCTTGTGGCTTCCTTCTGCAGTTTCTTCCTCATCTCTCCCTTGCTTGGATTCCTTTTTCCCTACGTGTGCCTTTCTCTGTATTCCTTACCTACCAGTGCCTTTCCTGGGTCTGTGGATTCACCCTACTGAATTCTGGGTATTGCAGTCCTGCTTCTGTCTTCCAGCCCTCCAAAGCATTGTATGGCTTCTTCCCGGTATGCATACCTTTTTGGAATCTACTGCCTACATCTAGATCCTTGGAATCCATCTGTTTGGAGAAGATAAACCTACAAGATTCTTTGTTAGTCAAGAACCTCTGCACCAGGGTTTTTCTGCCTTACGGCTTTTCCCTGAATTGGGGTTGGCTCCCCGGACTGCCCACTGCTGGGCACATTGCTTCATCGTCAAAGTAGCCTCTTGGGGAGCTCGCCCTTATCTCTTCCAGAAGAAGAGCAAAAGTAAGAGATCTACACTCCAACGAAGAAAGAAGAGTCCCCGGATGAATCCACAGGAGACACAGGTGAAGAGACAGAGGCAGAGACCCACAGTAGTGCACCAGAAACAGTTCTGGAATCTGAGACAATGTAACTGAAGCATTAAGAGTAATAGGAACATAAAACTAAAGTAATCAAGGGGCTAAAGAAAATGAAGTAACTTACTGACCAATAACTGTAAATACGCAGTAACACAAGGTAGAAAGACAATATATAGAAGCTTGCTATAGAGGAATATATAACGTGGCAAGGACGGCCATACAAGGAAAATGGGTGACAGCTCACGTTGAATTCAACCAAGCTACCTCAGAGACAGGCCAAGGCTGTAGGAATCTGGAGATGATTAAAGGCAGCCCCTTGAGCAGCCCCGATGATAAGTCAAGCTTGGCCCAGAACGAAGATGCTATTTTGGGGTATAAGCGCAAAGCACAAAGGGAGTACATGGATAAGTTCATAATGTGGAACATTCTTTATAGATGGAAGAAGACGAAAACATCTGTGAGAGCCAAACTGCTGGTCAATTAAAAGTGTATAAAGTTCATATGAGATAGAGTGAGCAAGTCTCTAGAGGCCAAGAGGAGCAACATTATCTTGCATAATTAAATCTAATAGCAGTAAACGGAAGGCTGAAATTGGACAAATTTGTGGTCTTTTCATATGTGACTCAGAAGTTGAAAACAAAGGCTATTCATTAATGCCTTGAGCTAAGATACTGGTGTGCTCTCACTCCGTTGAATGTTCTAGAACAGCAAGCTGCAACAAGGTCAACTACAAATGGAAAGACTTTGGCTGATGGCCTACCTATGACAGATGATGGACTAATTGGGAAAATGTGGAGTAGTGTGACGGGATTCAAAAACCTAGGTTTGGTTTCACGTATGTGCTGCTAAGGAGCTAAAAGTCCAAGGTTGCAATAGAATACCAACCAATCAATGGGATTGGGAGACAACATAACATACAAAGTTGCAGGAGCCAATCCACTGATGTTTTGTTCGCTATAATCAGTACTATATGTGTTTAGGGGTAGTTCAAAGCGTGCCCTACAGACAAGAGGTAGCCAATGAAGCAGTGATCCTTATATATTCTATAAGTAGATATATTCCCTTCACCAATTTGTTGCATCAATAGGTTTTGTATTTTTCCACATATAATGACATCATAGATGACGCATATTGAGGTATAGGACCTCCATGTAATCAAACTTGGTTGTGAGTGTGCAAGCATCAGTCCGATGTTTGTCAGGTTTCCCTGTTTTATTAAACTGAGAATAAAGTAGTGCTTTGCTATACTCTTTGAGTCCATCAGATTATTTGGTCTAAGATCCATTATTGTAATTCCAT
Organism: Ambystoma mexicanum; assembly: GCF_040938575.1. NCBI lineage: Eukaryota > Metazoa > Chordata > Amphibia > Caudata > Ambystomatidae > Ambystoma > Ambystoma mexicanum. Next base: position 1,570,705,559 of record NC_090932.1, read on the forward strand.
CTAGCACAAAAGACGCTTTAAGGTGCCAAAGCACAATACCACCAGCAGTACACCAACCCTGACTGTCACCCGCCAAATTTATACAGAGTGCTCGCTATATGTTTTATGGTTGCAACTACCTGAGTCCCAATATATGTGTTGAGTGTTTTATCCTCCAATTCCCAAGTGGTCCAAATATTCCTGTGTTGTAACGGGGAGGGTGGGACTCAGTTAATGTCCAGTGGTATTGGTTTGTTTTGTTATGAAAAAGGAGGAGTGTGGCATTTCCCTTTTAAGAACATGCATGGCCACTTTAATGATGTGTCATGACAACAACATGACTGACTGGAACTAAAAGGTGCCAGAACAGCGGCAGACTCCATGCAATGGCACAGTGTCCCTGTGTCTCGTTTCAATTTATTGGACCTGCAGGCCTACACAGTGTGATCATGGTCCTGCAACCCTGCTGGTTTCAGTCCCCCTAGACCAGCCTGTGTAACCTATGTGCCCTCAGGCCACTGTCCCTCTGTGTGATCGCAGAGCAGCTGCTTGTCCGGAAGCCCCTGGGAGTTGGTATCTTGCCATGTGACCACGGCCCAAAGGGTGATCCCTGCAACAGAGTGTGTTGAGAGCCCCCAGCACCTGCTGGGCAGCCATGTGTCATACATGTCAACCCTTCCAATTATGTGGGAGACTCCACATTTTTTCATCAAAAACTGCTATTTTTTACTGTGTCCTGCCTAAAATAACTATATCACCAATGCAATTCTATGGGAAAATTGCATTCTCCTGAATTATGTGCTGAAATCTCCCTCTCAGGGGCTCCAGAATGTTGGCATGTGTGGTGTGTGCTCGTGAGCCAGTGCACAAAGGCACTGCTAAATTGTATGCTGACAAGGCAGTAGCCAGCCTCAACATTTTAGGAGGGCTTGATGGCAGTTTTGAAAACTGGAGTGAGAGGGGCTATTAAACCTATTGTGCTATAGACACCCCTCTTTCTCCCTCACACACCCACCCCAAGTCAAGAAGGTTGAGTAGATATTATGCCTTTATTTGGCTAACAGGTGCATCTTTCACCCCACATCACCAGAGGCATAGCCAGGAATGTTTAATAAGTTGGGTGTGCAGCTAATGTATTAGGCATTTGCCAGGCACTGCTATTAGGTGCCCAGGTACTAAGATATTTTGCACTGGCTACCATCAATGCCCATTTAATGCCACTACATCAGTGCCTGGCAAGTGCTTTTCCCATACCTATACAAAGGCCAACTGTTGGCATTGCCAATGCTTGTTTTCTTATCTGTTTCCCTCCGGACCGCTCAGGACCTATCATATCAATGCTGCTGCAACTCGCAGGCTATTTGGTGAATGCCAATTATTGGAGATGTGACTGAGCCATCTAAAAGAAGGTGTGCCCAGCAGGTAAGTCTTTAACTTCAACATTGGTGCTCTAATGATATTGTCTTGTTAGTATTTTGCCTCTGTTCGTTTTCTGCTGCCACGGTCACGTTAATGACACTTTTCTCACCCTACAGAGCGATTTATTTGCTTACTTTTGAAGTTTTGAAGTGAGTAAATAAACTGCTCTCCAAGGTGAGAAATTTGACAGGTTCTTGCTGTGTGTGGGCTGGGGTCAACGCAGCGTGATGTCTGCTGCGTCAAACTGTGAGTGTTTTTTTAAAAAATCCGTACAGAAAATCCAGCAGCAAGCCCTGACTCTTGGGGGCACTGCCATCCTTCGTCGTTGGCAATGAGAGGTGACAGCTGAAACCTGCCAGCAGACGATTGGACACCTTACGATAGATGGGCGGGGTTAACCGCTGTTAAAAGATTGGCCGGTTAAGCTCAACCGGGAGGAAGCCAGCTAGGCGTGCATGCAGGTCTACGCTTGTCCATCAAAAAAGAAACTGTGCGAGTAGGCAGTACAAACATGACTTCTGCTCATTGGATAGGAAACATAAAATTGAGGCGCGCGCGAGTCCCCAATTGGCTGAACGGGAAAGGGTGTGAGAGGGGGGGGCTGAACACGCGCGCATGTCCGACAGTGCGCTCTCGGTCACGGGAGCGCGCTTCAGCTGCTCCTCCAACTAGCGCAGACGAGAATGTTTCCCCTGCGAGGCCGCCATTTTTTGTCCTGAGGTAGCAGCAGCTGAACTACCAGGGTGTGGAGCTGAAGTTGTGCCCCGGATAAGTGTTCTTCAGAAAGTCACTCCCAGTCTGCGGGCAGCCCCTTGGGAAGCCGCTTTCTCTCTTCTGGCCTTTTGTCTGTGCGGACGTGCCAGCACGCCCGCGGAATATGGGAGGCGGCTTCCGACTCAGTTGAAGAGGCCTCGGTCACCCCCTCCCGAGTTCCCGCCTCGCCAGCCCGCGCCTCTCGCCAGGCTTCGCAGCCATGTCCTCCGCCCGCTTCGACTCCTCGGACCGCTCGAGCTGGTACTTCGGGCCCGTGTCGCGCAACGAGGCGCAGTCGCGGCTGCAGGGCCAACGGCACGGCGTCTTCCTGGTGCGGGACTCGTCCACGTGCCCGGGGGACTACGTGCTCTCGGTGTCGGAGAACTCGCGCGTCTCGCACTACATCATCAACTCGCTGCTGCCCTCGCGGCGCTTCAAGATCGGAGACCAGGAGTTCGACAGCCTGCCCTCGCTGCTCGAGTTCTACAAGATCCACTACCTGGACACCACCACCCTCACCGAGCCGGCTGTCAGGTAACGCGGAAGGGGAGGCAGGCACTGCTGCGACACCCGCCTCCCGGCAGACTGGAGCGCTGTGCTGTCTGCAGTGGAAGGCTCCATTCTGATCGCTGTCACTGTACTGCTGGGGGATGAAGCCGTGTCATGTGCACGGATGCTTGCAAGTACACGCCTAGCAGAGGACCAGGGTGGGAGAGGGCAGCAGGGAAAAGGTTGCCTCTTCAGGGGCTGAGTGGAGCCATCAGAAATTGGTGCCATCAGAAATTGGTGCGATGTTCTTTGAAGAGTAGGTTCTGCAGGTCCTTCTTGAAGCGGCTTAATACTTATGTCAATGCTTTTTGCATATATTGCATGGTTTGCTTCAATATCACTGCGCATCTTTCTAGTAAAATGGAAAGTTAGGCAGCAGTGTAACATGGGGTTGGAAAGTACTACCCTGGCTGAGTTGCGCAGTGAGCTGGGTAACACCACACTGAACATTGAAGTCTGATGGGATGCAACGCAGGGGTCGAAATTAAGTGAGCAGGAGCTACCACTGGGGAACCAGGCGCAATGTATGTTGTGTTCTACAAAATGCAAGACGCAAATGTAACATTTTCCTTATTGTTATGACCCATTATGCTTTAAATGTACTATAGTTGTGTCCTAATGGTTTTGTCCTAATTGTCTGGAGAGGATAGCTCGGGGGCAAGATGCTCGTCTTGGAAGCAAGATTATGCAGAGCAATACAGGTTCGCTCCATGAGTCCGCGCTTAACTACATTTAATAACCAATTAAATTTTGCATTATGGGTCCGCGCTTAAATACGTTTAAATAACCAATTCAATTATGCATTTGGGGTCAAATATACAAAGTTACACTCACATAAGTGGATTTCTTTATCATTTGGCCTGAAGAGCTAAAGGTAACTCCTGGCAGCTGTTGGTGCCAAGCTAACCAGGCTGTTCTATGCTACAAGCAGGAGCGCAATAGCTTCTAGCTCCTTTCAATTTCGAACCCTGTAATGTAAAGCGGTCTTATAGCTTCCTTCTACCAATATTTGGGGAAGGTGTTCTGCCGTTAAATTGCCAAATTTGAAAACCACCTGCTTGTCGTTTCTTCTTGTGGACTGGGGTAAGCAGCAGCACTTTGCATCCGGCATCAACTGTTAAGTGGGGATAACTCTTGAGAACGAAAAACTAGTGCATAGCATGGTGCTAATATAACTTCCACATAAGAGAAACATCTACCCTTTTGGTCCACCTTGCATATGACTCCACTAGTCTTTAAAACGTCCTTTGGATGTGTCCCAGGGTTTCTTTTGAGTATTTTCACACACATGGGGATGTATACCTATTGACCAGGAGTAGTTAAAGTAGCTGTTGGTGTCGGTTAACTCCTACGTGTTCCCTAGAAGTCTGGTTAACTAGCTTCCAGCCGTTTCGTTTCATGTTACTGTTGCGCACACGTGTAGCACTGCTTTACTTCTCTCAGCATGTATGGCTGATGATCCAATGTTTCTAATCCAAGGAGTGGGGATAAGGAGAAACATTATACAGGATGTACATGTGACTGGTGCCTTCTATGCGGCAGGTGTGTATTTCAGAGGAGCAGAGTTATCAAAAGTATCCATTTCATTTAAAGGTTTTGAGATGTAAAAACATTCTCAATGTATTTACCAGTGTTGCAGATAGGATTTGTTTGGAGTGAAGAGTATTTTACTCCCAAATTTTTACAAATGGAGAGTAAATCTAGTTTTAAGAGTAAAAACAGGTAAAAAGTGCCTGACAACTATCCAATTTGTGCATAAAACTAAAAAGTTGTTCAAAAACATTAGTGACAAAATGGCTGTATTTCAAAGTGGTTCTAAATTTATTGCACCTGTGGAAAACATTTGCCCCGCACAAGAACTTTGTAGATGCATACTAACCAGCTTCATCTTCATGATACTTGGGCACAAACTCTGTTAAGAGCTACTACAGATGCCAGCTAGTTACATCGGGTGATTCATAAATCAAGTCCTTTCCTCTACCAGCATCACTTCTGTGCCTCTCGGGCCTACTGTTGCTGCCCTGAGAGCCACTCCATGTTTTTGCTCAATCTCGCCTTCTCTTTGCTGCTGTTTCCCCTGTATCTCATTTTTCTGATGCTCTGCCTCTCACCCATAAGTATTGCAATGTCACGTTTTGCAGTCTGTTTCTGTCACTCTTCTTCTCCCATCTCAGCATTCTATTGTTGCTGTTTACCTCTTATATCTCGCTGATATAGCTACTCTTCCTCTCTCATGTCATTACTCTGGCTATTTGTTTTTTTCTTGTTGTGGTTGCTTTTGATTATCTTTCTTGCACTCTTATGTTGTTGGCATGCCCTTCTCTACTCTATTTTCATCTCTCCCCACCTGCGGTTAATCTGTGTTTTTTATTTTACTGTCTCTAAATTTCTCTTTTGCTTTGCTTCTATCCCTCATTCCTATTGTGTTTGTTATATTTATTAACTTAGTTTCCCTTCTCACTTTATTTTGTTGCCGTATCATGTAGCTCATTACTCTCTTTCTGTTGCTCAAATTCCTGTTTTGGATTATCTAGTATGTTCTGTCCCTTCACCCCGACCGCATACCTTTTGTTCTCCTGTATTGCTTAGGTTCACAGTTGCTTTTCCTCTCAGGTTTTTCTGTTTCATTTAACATGGCACCAATAAATATCCAAAAGCTGGAAATGGCTTTTCTATTATAAAATCTAGTGCAGCTTTACCACTGGGTGCTCCATTGTAGATGTGTGCAAATCTTCTTTTGGCCATTAGGCTGGGAATAGTAGAGTTAAAGGTTTGTCTGACCAGATGCAGCACTTGCTGCATGCAGATTATTTACCAACACTGTATGCCATTACAAGTATAGATGGAGTCTTAATAATGGGAGATCTTAACTCTGTGTATTAAAGGCAAATCTCCCAACCCAGAGCACTGTAAACTTAAGAGCCGAAATGGGCATACCTGGTGTAATTTTATGGCAGAATGGAATCTTTGGATGCTAAATGGGAATATGAAGGGAGACGTCCGCCCCGACCTGGAAGAGAGGCTTGTCCTATTCAATGATCAATTACATTTTTGTTTCAAAAGGGATTTTCAATAGATTTATACATTTTGATGTTAGTGGGAGCCTTAGGGACCATGCTATGTTAGAAACCATATATCAAATCAATCAAGAATGCTCAAAACTTTGTTATACCCAGTAACTATCGATAAATGGTGCCCGGCACAGATTGGTAAGTTTTAAAAGAGGGTGATCCACTCTGTGATAGACTGGGTAGAACCACTAGAGATATGACCGATCGGGAATTGGCAAAATGCTGTGAGCCCATCCGTTTTGTTGAATTTTAATGGGACCTTAATCCCCCGGTCTGCTGTGCTCCTATGCAATGTATTTCTCATAAGCATCAATTTGCTGCCCACATTTTAGATCAAAAAAGAAATGGACAACAAATGGGTCTGTTATGATTAAAGCAATTTCTCCAAAAACGCTTGTAATTTTTGGTCCATGATGACTTCGATGGAAAATGCAATCACCTCCTCACAAGATGTAATTGGCTTAGGTAGACCATTTTTCAAAGGTCTATGGTCCTTCTGACACCATGGAACCCAAGATTATAATACATTCAAACTGGGCACTAACATGCTCAATAGAGGAGATGTCAACCTTAATTAAAAAATCAGTTTTTCGATCTCCAGGTCCTAACGGACTTAGCAATGGGATCTTGAAAATGAACTCTGATTTGTGGGCAAGGGTGTTAAAATCTCTTTGAAAATATAATATACATTCCAGAGCCATGGAGAGGCACTATAATCATCCCCATTTACAAGTGATCGACTGGCAGTGTGAAATTACAGAGACATCTCACTTTTGGACGCGGATGGCAAAATATTTGCAGGTTTACTCCTGAGGGACCTAGAAAATTGGGCTAAAACCAAGGGGATAATCCTGACACAGTAGAAGGGGTTTAGGAGAAGATTATCTACCTCCCCGAACGCCCTTGTCCTTAGCTGTATCAGTTCAGGATCCTTTCTAAAGGGAGGTACACCTCTGTTCGGAGCCTGGGTAGACTAATCCTAGGCTTTCGATACTATCTACAGAGATCGTCTGTGGGGAAAATTAAATAGCTGGGGTTTACCCGATTAATCTTCTGGTCATTTTAATAGAACTACATCAAAACTTGTTTTTTACGAGTTGGAATGAATAGATTGGGGGTTCTATGGCATGCAATTGATATAGAAAGAGTTCGACAAGGGTGCCTTGTTGCACCATTTCTTTTCAATCTATACTTGTCAGACCTGTTTCAATGACTACAAGAGATGGCACTGGTGAGCCCAAAAACTGGCCAGATGAGGATACATTGGTTGGCATATGCCGATGACATTGTAATAGTAGATCACACGCAAATCGTTTTACAGCATCTACTTAATGCTTTATTTGAATATGCACAACAAAATGACCTGAAAACAAATCCAAAATACTAACCTCCTCACAAGGTCACAAAAACATTTAATTAGCATATGGGTACCCAATCCGTCCCCATTGTAAATGAGGTAACCTACCTGGGATCCCATATTAGAGCTTTCCCCACTAAAACCCATTTACTTGCAATATTAGACCTAAAGACTCTAAACATGGGATCGCAAATGAAGAAAATCCGTGCACTTTGTCAGGTACTCCATCTTGCGCGGAGGTAGCACATACACCTGCCTCCTCGTTGGGTCTTGGTGCCTGGTTGGTAGAAAACTCAGGGCTCCGTGACCCGGCGGAGAAAGAGGGTTAGGGTCCGTTGGTTAGGTAGGGGGGGTTTAGGGAAACCGGGAAAAGGGTATGGTAGAGGTAATGGGTAGGAAAGGGGGTTCAATGGGAAGATCGCCTTGCTGTTCCCTCCTGGGGTTCCTGAGGTCGATGGTACTCCGCCCACACTCTTACATGCACACTATGCCCCCAAAGACCTGCTTAGTCTCAATCTACAACTCACTTACCCAGTGTAAACATATGGCATATTATGGGTTACAGATGTGTTCCTGTCACACTTCTATTGCTGTAACTGGTGTTGGTGGTTCACTTCACAACCGATTCTCTTATTGCATACGATTGCCCCTTTACACAACTTATTGCTAGACACAAATGACGAATAACGAAATAGCATTTAGCTTTGTGTCGTGCAGCCGGAACGTGTGCCAAGAACTGCGGTTCCGGTTCTTGCCGTAATGCTACAGCGCCGCTACCGGTTCTTGCTGCAAAGCTACAGTGGAGCGCCGCTACAGGAGAACCAAAAGCATGTGTGAGTTTGTGTTAACAAGCTGTTACCACACACGGGACATTCAGGCAATCCGTCTACTCTGCGTAGCAGCAGTCAATAAGCTGTGTTGCTGCTCATGGAACAATCAGGCAATTAGGCAACTCTGCCTATCATTAGTCTAACGGAAATGTTATCGTAGCTTTCCCCAAGTTCCGACGTGTCTACAATGTGTCAGAGACCACTTGGTGTGTTCCTCCTAGATTCGTGAACACACTGGCCCAAACGCAGTTACTATAGTGAAGGAGTTCCCTATCCGGACGCTGATTGCGTTATTAACAATACAGAAAAGAGCACTCATCTTCTAAGGTGCGCAGGGCCTGCAGTGTTTGCAGGTGGGGTGTGGCCCCGCGTGCCGCTGCCTGCAGGAGCCCTCTGCCTGCACGTCTTCTCTGGTCCGTGTCTTCCAGCACAAGCGGGGTTCCTTGCGCGCATGTGCAGATGATCGAGCATTGTCACAATGTAGTCCAGAGGCTCGCAAGCATGCAATCCTTCTGGGTATTGAAGTCTCTTGGCAGTTGGCATGATCCATGATGCTTTCTGCTCACACCAAGCCTTTTTCCTGCAATGAACACACAATAATGTCCTGAAATGTTTTTTTGAACTTCACAAAGCTTTTCCTTGGGCCATGTTGCTGCCCACTTCCTACAATGTCTATTTAATGCCTTTGACCTACACCAGCCACTGAAGTCCTGACACTTTTTCTATTCTTCCATTAAAGGGAAAGTCCAGTAAAAAAATCTATTTTAAAAATAGATAGGCAACATTAAAAAAATACTAGCACTTTTTTTAAAAAAAACTTCCTATGTAAAAATGTTGAGCTATTCAAGCTCAAAATTCACCAAAGCAAGCACATGGGCGCATCCATTTTGTGAAATGGATGCCCGCCTGTGCTGGCTTTTGCTTTTGCGGCACTAAAGAAGGAAAAGCCAGCCAGCTGTAGTAAACAAAAGCTACCGCTGGGTGGCTTTTCCTTAATTGGTGCTGTACGCGGAGGATGGGGACCGGAGACCAGAGCAGGAAAGCTGCAGCTGAATCTCAGTAAGTGCTATTTATTTTTTTTTAAAAATAAGCACTAGCTGCGTTTTTTTTTTTTTTCTACGTTTTCCGGGCTGGAGGAGCCCGGAAAACTTAGAAATAAAACCACAGCTTTAAAAACATTGTATTTGAAAACGCTGCGGTTTTTCTTTCCAAGTTTCTCAGGCTCCTACGGCTCAGAGGAGCCTGAGAAACTCGGAAAGAAAAACCGCAGCGTTTTCAAACACAACCGCGTTGTTTCTGCCTGCTGTGGCTATTACTTTGGGTCTCCACTGCTCCCCAGGGTAGCACCGGAGACCCAAAGCAAGCAGAAACACAACACGGTTGTGTTTACATGCCGCAGGGTTTCTGCCTACAGCTGATTTCCCATTTGGGGCACTCGGGCTCCCCACGGGGGGCCCCGAGAGCCCCAAATGGGAAATGCTAAATGCTGCATTGTTTCTGCCTTCCCATTTGGGGCTCTCGGGGAGGGGGCCCCCCGGGAGCCCGAGAGCCCCAAATGGGAAAGCAGATTTAGGCAGAAACACAACCCAAGATTTCAATTAGCTTTTGAAAGTAGCCACATCTTTTTTTTTCTGAAGGAAATCGTGGCAGCAGGGCACCAACTCGCAGAGATGCACGAGATAGTGTGCCTCAGGACACATGGAACACACTAACCCAATGGGAATTCCGCACAGGTCCTTCCATTTGTCTGGGACTTCTTACCCAGATCAATATCCGGTCTACTATACAGGAACAAGCATGCAGGGTATGTGGAGAACAGGAGACAGCACAACACTTGTTGGTAGAATGCTCCATGATTTATGGGGGTGCTGCCATAAAGTCTGTGAGTGGTACGCAAGGAATAATTAAAGGGCCGCATTTACAAGATTTCTGTGTATAAAAAGGCCCCACGTTTGGAGGTCTGGTATTTACCATTCAATCCAGCAGTCAACTTTACGACTTTAAATTCAGGCTTCGTATGTACTGAGATCATGTAGGGAAATATCCACTTTCATCCCTTGTTATGAGGTCATGTTCCTACATGGTGTCTACTGCCATGGACCATGGTCAGTTGAGCACAGGAGCAATGGAGTGGTAAAAAACTACTGTCTGTCGGTATGCAGACTTTCCATCAAAAAGTTCTATGAAGGGTTTTTCCATCAAATTCTTTCCAATGTGAAAATGAGCATCAGATGCATATTTTTGTGGGGTAAAGGGTTCATTTTGTTTGGAGTGTTTTTAAGGGTTAAAAAGACATTCAATGACGATTCCTGACTCTTGGCCTAACGCGATAATTGTTCCCATTTACAAAAAGGGCAATCGGGCGGACCCTACAAACTATCGCCCCATTGCCCTGTTGGACACGATAGTTCTTTGCCTCTTTTTTACGCAAAAAACTAGAGTATGGTCACTGTCCAAGCAAATACCTGACATTCGGCAAACTGGTTTCACCAAGGGTGTCGGCGTGGAAGTAAACTTGCTGCTTCGAACTATCCTCAAGCCAGAAACCCTGAAGGCAAAATCATCACTGTTTTTGGCCTTTATCGATTTACGAGGCGCCTTTGACAGTGTAAATCGCTCTAAATTGTGGCATAAACTAGAAAGGTGGAATTGCCCAAGTAACCTGATTGAACCGATCAGAGCACTTCACTCAAAGACTGTTATCAGCATAAGGCTAAACAACCTAGGAAATCTATCTACGCAGATTCCAACAAACATGGGCGTGAAACAGGGTTGCCCCTTGGCCACCGAACTGTTCATCTCTGATATTCCTGCTCATCGCAAGACTATGCGTTGTTTTCCACCCAAACTAAACAACACAGAAATCGGATGTATCATACGCCGACGATGTTGTCTTACTATATCGGATCGAGATCGGCCTACAGCGGCAATTAACAAATTTAAACGATTACTTGAACGCCAACAACCTAGTGTTAAACATCGAGAAGACTAAGATAATCATCATTGGTGGGGCATGTACCAAAAAAACAGAATCCATTTACGTGGAAAGTTGAAAACAAAAAATTGATGTGGTGAATTCAATCAGATATCTGGGCATCTCTTTCAACAGCTCCATCTGTGAACATTATTGGAAGCAAGACATGATGAGCCGTATGACCCAATTCAGCATACAGGGTCAGTTGTTGAACAAATCATACGGGAAATTTACAATAGTGCCTGTTTTGACTTTTTACGTCCAAAAAGTAATTCCGGCAATTACTTTTGGCTCAGAAGCCGGATGTAATATCAATGCCCAGTTTTGGCAGAAGTTGGAAGGCATCTTTTGGCGACGCGTACTGAATCTCGCGTCCCATACCTTGATGACCCGTGCAAGGTATGAACTCTTATTAAATTCCGTTCACACTTGTGTCCTGTGGAAATCACTAATGGTCATGCGCAAAATGAATTTAACTCCAACACCGCCAGCATTTCAAGTCTTTGCTGCGAGGCCCAGTCTAGGAAAATCAACTCTTTTTCAGAAGAGTGTAAGCAACTAATGGAAGGAACCATACTCGGTGCGGACTTGACTCTGGACGATCTTATAATGAGACCACAACTTGCAAAAAAAAAGTTTGAGAACTTATGTTGGATCCAGAACATTGAACAACGTCTAAAGATGACGACAACCTTGGACTCTGGAATTGGAGCGCACAAGTTAAACGTCTTACCTCGATACCTGACAAACTGTCCATCTAGACATCATCGTGATCAGTTTCTCAGATTCCGCTTAAATGCGGTGAAAACTAAACAGATGTGGCTTCGTCATTCTAAAGAAGTAAATGACAACTTCTGTCGGTTCTGTCAAAACGAAATCGAATCCTTAGAGCATCTCTTGGCAAAATGCCCACAAATTATCTCAAAACGGATGCAGCACCTAGGAAAATTCTTGCCGGCGCCCCTAAGCGATCGAGACTGGTGGTCATATGCCGCGGCCGGTCACTGCGTTCAATTGAGCTGTGCCGTCATTGATTTTTTGGATTCACTGCGATTAGAGACAAACCCTTGAACATTATAGGGAATGCTCTTCTTGGGAAATGGAACTTAGAATGACAAATTTTGTATTGTACCAGTAAACCTTGGAATGTGTCATTAACTTGAAACAAAAGTCTGATGCCAAAGTACTTGTACTGAGGCATAACAGGCTGTCGTTTCAATTAAAAAAAAGACATTAGATGCTCATTTTTTAGTTGGAAAGAATTCAATGGTACTTGCCTTCGATTGAAAAAAATTAGCTGGAAAGACATGTAAGCTTGTTTGGCTAGTTTTGTAGCTCCCCTGTTTCTCAGCTGGGGGTTCAAACTTATTTTTCTAAAGCTGCTCCCCTTCAGTAAAAGTTAGTTTGGGGGTTGCTCCAAAAAACATCTTGTCAGTCCTTCCCTTTTCTAAAAGAGCCTCCCCTGACCCCACAAGGAATTGGTCTTTAGACTCCTGCCATATGCCTTCAATAGTTCACAGGTGCTGTACGGGTAACTTGTGGGGCTTGCCGGTAACTCATGATGCTAGGCATATGGGGTAACATTAGTGAAATGCGTCATCCCACACTGGATCTGCAACCAAGTAAACCAGATGCTGCAACTCTCTTACAGGTTGTTTGGGAGTTGTATACTGGCCAGCCTGCTGCCAGATGTCCTACCTCCTGCTGCACTTTCTCTGTAGTTTTTGTGCCACTCTGCAGGAAGTTTACTTTAGTGGGACCACCTGACCCCTGTTACCACATTGAGGAGGGATCAAATCAATCCTGTACTTGCTTTGCTAAAACGGGTGATGGTAATAGTGCCCTTCCTTAGACTACAGATCTGAAGAAGGCAAAGTGGCGTTTTTGTTCTGTAGATGTACCCACTTGCCGGGTTACCTGTACAGACCAAGAAATGCTGGTGAATGGGGCACAATACACTTAACCTACACACGTGCAGCAGAGGGGTACACCATCTCTGATTTATGCTGCACATTTCAGCTTTTTGTGTTGGGGGAGGGGGGGGCAAAGACATGCAAGTAATTTTCCAGTGGTATTATGGCGTGCAGATTGAAGCTACCCTGAGCAATGCCTGCGGGTCTGTCTCTAGGTGTTTTGTGTCCAAAGCATAAGTGCAATTGTCTTGTGGGCTTGTGATTAGGATGCATTGGCCCGTTTGGGCAATGGTATGTAAGTTGGTGTTGGTGATGTACTGTTTGGCTTGTCTATTGGGGTCGATCTTAATGTCTTTAGTTAGTGGCTTAGTCTGTTTAGTGCGTTTGAATGTGGATGTTTGGAATGTTGGTGCAGAGAAGTTGGTGGAGTGCCGGGCAAGCCACTTTAGTGTGTCATCTGATGTGTCTGGTGACTTTCTCAGTGGGGAAAGGGGTGCCTTTCGAGCAAGGTGCTTGGAGGAGAGGCGACCTTGTGTTGCATTCTGTTGAGGACTGATGTGTAGCGGCTGGTTCTGGATGGCACTTGGGCACACAGGGAGGGGGAAACAGAGGGAAAATGTGGAAGTGTGTTCAGATTAGTGATTACAACTGTTTCCCAAGGAGAGTATATAGTATGGCTTCTAGAGAAGCTAGAGTCCAGGTGGGCTCTTTAGGAAAATATTTTCATGCTAGGAGTTCAAAGTGCATTATCTAAGTGCCATTAATGCAGGCTTACATTGGGGCAAACCCTGTAAGCATAAAGACGGGATGTTATATCGCCCTAGTTGACTTGCTTTCCCTGTGCAATTGAGCGTAGAACTTGCATTCCCTGCAAATGAGTTACCCACAAGTGAAGTGCTGGCGAAAGGAGGCACTATATTCGTTGATCTTGCTTACTGCCTTAACTGCTTAGATGTTAAGGAACCAGAGACTTGGAACCATATGTTTTTCTTTTGTCCGGCACTGTTTTTTCGATTGTTGTATTTTAGACCCCGGCACTGTTTTTTCGACTGTATACCCCTTTGTGTAAGATATTATGTGGCTGAGGAAACCTTGTGACAAAGGATTGTTTGGTTGTCGTCTCGCTCCACAGGGTTAGCTAACAATCCTGCGCCCACCACCACCCCTAGTGTGAAAGCTGTGTTGTGCAAATCTTCTACCACCATTTTGAATTCTATTGTGCCAAATGCTATACCACTTTTGTCCACCACCCCTGAAAATGAGCCCCCCAGTGTAAAATCTATGTTGTGCAAATCCTCTACCAACATCTTGAATTCCATTGTGCCAAATGCTATGCCACTTGTGTCCACCACCCCTGAAAATGAACCGCTCAGTGTAAAACCTGTGATGGGCACCGCCCACAACACGCTCGATGCACCTAGCCCCTCCATACCACCATCTCTCATCACGAGCTCCCCCACAGCCACTACTGAACCCCACCTGAAATGCCCCATGATTAACGCTAGATCCATCAATGCCCATGCCCTAGACATCCACAACCTCCCAAGACCTAGATCTACTTATGATCTCAGAAACTTGGCTACATGAGGCCTCTGGCCCTGCGCTCTCACTCGCCCTACCTCCTGGCTATTCCATCACTAGACAAGACCGCCTCTCCAAAGGTGGAGGTGTAGCAATTCTCGCCAGAGACTACCTCTCTGTCAGAAAGGTAGAGAAATCCCTGAACAACAACAGCGACTATCTCCAAGTCAAAATAACCCTCTCCCCCACTGCACAATTACTGTGCACACTGTATACCGCCCACCAGGAGACTTTCAAGCCTCTCTCATCCACCTCCTCTCGGACAACCTCAAAAAACAGTCTAAAGCCATTCTCCTGGGGATGTCAACCTAGGGCTCCGGGATAGTAAGGACGTAGCAGCAAAATCCCTCGACACTGCCCTCAAGGCGCTAGAGTACAAGAACACCATACTTAGCCCAACTCACACCCAAGGCAGAACGCTGGACTGGATAGCACAGCACAACTGTCCACTCATCATCACTGGAAACACTCCTACCCCATGGTCTGACCACCACATTATCACCTTCAGCATCCTCACCGCTAGTTCCCCAGCTACCCCTTCACCCAACCACTCCCTCCCTGCCTCGCCAGAAGCTCCCGCCAACTCACTAAGGAGAGGTTATTGCCCTTCCTCCAAGGCCCAGCCTTCAGACCACCTTTCTCTTCAGACCCTGAAACACTCGCATCAACCTATGATACTGCCATCAATGCAGCCATCAACACCATTGCCCCACTCAAACCTCGAAAATCCAAACCCACTGCACATTCCAATTCTTGGTTCACGCCGGACCCCCTCTCACTCCGCTATGAGAAAAAAGCCACACTCCCACAGTGGCAAAAGTCCCACTGCGAAAAAGATAAGATCTTCAAAGCCCTTTCCACCAAATACAAAAAGGCAATCACCCAAGCCAAATCCTTTGAATCCAGAATCTCGGAAGCCCAATCCAGTACTAAAGAAATATTCGCCATTTTCAGAGACCTCGAAACACCCACTCCCGCCCCCCAGACAAGGACTGGTGTGACGAAATACAGAAGGCCATGCAATCCAAAATTAGCCTCCTCAAAAACAAAATACTAGCCACTAAACAAGCCCTACCGAACAAGCACATCCCAGTCCCACCGCCTGCCCCTGATTCCCCCCCCCCCCCCCTTACCCTTCTCCTTCAAACCCATTCAGGAAAAAGACGTCATCAACATAATGAGGAACATTAAACCCTCTAACTGCAAAGGTGATGCTTGCCCAGCCTCCATTATCAAAGACTGCGCACAACCGCTAACTCCCTTCCTAACAGCCTTTGTAAATGCCTCCTTTACCACAGGGATAGTCCCTGCCTCCCTCAAGGAAGCCTGGGTCCGCCCTCTTCTAAAGAAGCCAACGCTCGATCCCACCTCCCCCAATAACTACAGACCCATCACCACTGTCCCTTTCCTCCTCAAAATATTGGACAAAGCAGCCTACCTGCAGGTTCAACACTTCATTGAAGAGAACAAACTCCTTGGTCTCCGCCAATCTGGCTTCCGCCCCAGACACGGAACAGAAACAGCCCTACTTGACTTCAAAAACCAGATGGACGATGCGAGAGACTTGGGCAAACCTGCACTTCTCCTACTCCTAGACCTCGCAGCGGCCTTCGACCTTGTGGATCATGGCGTCCTATGCCACCACCTCTCCACCACGGCTAAATTCTCCCCTGAAGCCACAGCGTGGATCACCTCCTTCTTACAAGACAGAACCATGCAAGTATTCTCTGACTTAGCCGCCACATCACCAACCACTACTCTGTGGGGTGCCCCAAGGCTCCTGCCTCTCCCCCACGCTATACAACATTTTTACACGCCCCCTCTTCCTCATCCTCGACGCCATGGGCATCTCATACACCAACTACGCCGACGACGCACAAATCCTCATCACTCTCACAGGTAACTACAACACTGACTCCCTGGCCCGCAACAACCTTTACAATACCATCCAAGCCTGGATGGCAGACAACGGTCTATGCCTCAACTCTGATAAGACGGAACTCCTCCTCGTAGGCTCTCCCGACACCCTAAAGAATCTAGATGCCCAATTCAGTCACTTCACCATTGATTCCATTAAAATTCGAGTCTCCGACTCTGTCAAAACCCTGGGAGTTTATCTGGATGCTAGCCTATCCATGGACAGACAAATCAATGTAATTGCCTCTGCAGCGGCATATCATGCCAAACTTATCAATGCAGTCAGACCCTTTCTCTCCAAAGAGAACTGCACTAACATAGCCAGAGCCATCACCGGCTCTAGGCTAGACTACTGTAACATACTCTTTCTAGGAACCTCTAAAAAAACCTAGAGAGACTACAAGTAATACAGAACAACGCGCTACGGGCAGCCCAAGGTATTGCAAAAAGAGAACACATCTCTGAGGCCAGAAAACTAGCCCACTGGCTCCCAATAAAAGAAAGGATATTATTCAAAGCCCTGACATTGACCCACAAGTGCATCCACCTCACTGCGCCTGCATACCTCTCACAAAGGATACACCCTGTCTCCACCACCAGGCCAACCAGATCACCCTACACCAACATGCTCTCAGTGCCTCTAG
This sequence comes from Ambystoma mexicanum, assembly GCF_040938575.1. Lineage (NCBI taxonomy): Eukaryota > Metazoa > Chordata > Amphibia > Caudata > Ambystomatidae > Ambystoma > Ambystoma mexicanum. The sequence goes on from NC_090932.1 coordinate 1,570,722,546, forward strand.
TAAAAAATGTAAAAGCAGGCGGATCCAGCTTCCCTTACCTTGCGCCCTCGCACTGGAATGCCCTACCACACACTATCCGTGGAGAGGCCTCCCTCACCACCTTCCGCAAAACGCTGAAGACTACCCTGTTCACATAAGGCTAGACATACTAGCAGGATTACCCCATGTATATTGTATCATATGATCAAAAGCAATATCTGTACCATCAGTATGTCATCCTGCAACATCTACAATGTGTCAACAACCGCTATCTTACCTGTACCATGTAACTAAGTCATTGCAAGTAACAGCGCCTCAATGCCCCTGGGCTGCTTGTGCGCTATATAAATGTAAGTAAATAAATAAAAAAAATAAAATCCTCAAATGTAAAGATTATACATCCCGAGTCTAAATCCGTTTAGTTACTGGAATTGATGAATTTTTATTTAACTAGGATGTGCTATTTCTTTTAGCTATGTGGTGAAAAACGAATAAGAAGGAGTTAAGAATAATAATTACGTGTTTGGTAAGCAGGGTTATTTCCTTTCTGTTTAGATTTCTTTATCCCTTTGTTGTGTCATTTTTGTGTGAAGTCAAATGGATTGAATGCTGTTTTTAATGTTGTCATTTTATAACCATATACAAATAAAGTTCATGCTGGATTACACTGGAGCAAATCCCTCTAGCACCCCAACTGCAGGTGGGGGGAAGCTAACTCCAGCCACCGTGATACCTCAATTATATACATGCACATAGCACACCATTTCTTATTTGCCCAGAGTGAAATATCTCTTTTGAATGGCTAGTGACGAGTTCAAATCTTGCGCTCTGTGTTGGCCATTTGTTTGATTTTCAGCAAGTCCATGTTAGACTAGGTAGCTGGCAGAAAACTCAGTGGCACAATTATGTCGTGCATCGGGACCAAACGGTGGGTGCTTATCACATTGGGTATCCAAAATTGAATCACAGCAGTACACTGCTTTGGTGTGAAAATGGCTGTAATTTGTCTGGGATACTAATAATGGTATGTTTCCTATTAAAACTCGTTTTAAGTTCACTTCATTCTCCGATTTCCTTGACTGTCCCAGAAATGTGGGCTTTTAATATTCAGACGTGCTCCTTGGAGAGCAAAGCTTCTGGAGACAAACTTAAATTATTGCAGATTTAACATATGAAAGCACAGCATTTGTTCAGCTACAACCAGTTTAAAAACTTCTGTAATTAAAAAGTGGGTTAAAAGCGCTTTGGGGTAAGACCAAATTCAAAGCCACTGTCGTAGGGGTGCCAAACGCCATTCATAAATAAAACCAACCCCCAATTCTGTCAACTGCAAAATTTGCAGCAGCATTTGGTAGGCCTAATGGGGACTTGAAAAACCTTTTGCAGCCACCGGCTGAAATGAAACCTTTTCAAAGCCCCACAATGCTGCTGCATAATTTGTTGCCGCCAGAGACTGGTTGATATAAACAGTAAGGATCAAATCTGTTTGACCATACACATGCCAATGAATTTGGAGATGCCACCCAGCCTTTAATTGAATTGTGTTTTCTGTTTTATGACATAGGCAGTGCTGACCGATTTTGGAAATCGGACGCGGAAATAATCAGACTCAGTCACCCTTGGTATGGCAGCCCTTTGCCATAGCATGGTTACCATCTTCAGGGAGTTCACATGCCATGACAGCAGATTTGACTATGTTCACTGTTAGTTCCAAGTCAGACATTTCGTATAGGTTAAAATTAACTGTTGGGGTGCAATCAAAACAGTATCATCCGTATATGCCATGACTGAAGTTGTGTGATTACCAATACTTGGTGTCCAAAAAGGCCTTCTCCAGACCATTAATTTAAACTGTAAACCGCGCTGCCGCCAATTCACAGCCTTAGCATACAACCTTATTAACTTCAAAGTGCTGGGTAAATTTGTCTTGTTCACTGAATCGTATGCAGGCTCTATTACCACTATGTATTGCCTCCAAGGCAGTTAATTCCCGGACACTTCAAGGACCTGAGCACCCCCCACAACCTAGGCCTAGAAGCTTTGTCGAAGGTGGTACCCTGGTCCATGAAGCCACGTATGGGTTCCCTCATAAAAATTGATCGGGCTTGTTCACCAGTCCCCAGACCTGGCGTAAAACCCAACTGGGTATCGGATCAAATAGAATTACCTTCTATCCATTTACTAGTGCCCACAAACCAATCTCCTGACGATAGAGGGGAATTGCACGATCACCCTTGTAAGTGTGGGGAGCATCTTTCCAAGAGAGCGGAATTACCCTACCATTCAAAATTGCATTAGAAAAATCGGCAATAGTGGGTGCCCAAAGATTTATATGGCTCTGGAAAAATCAATTCGGACAGTGGCCGGGGCCTTGTGAGCTTGGTCCTAGTGTGGCGATCCCGAACAGCGTTAACAACTCCAAGGATGCACTTAATTGGGCTTCTCTCTGACCGCTATACAAATCATGAAAATGGTCCATCCTGGCAGCGGCTGCTACCAGCTCCAAGTTTTCTATTCTAGAACGGTCCTGAATTGGTGCCCAAAAACTTTCATAGGCTTATTGTAGTTCTGGGATTGTTTCCTTTGATGAAATCAGCTTTACAGTGATCTGTGTTGAGCTGCATGACCACACTACGCCCCCCGCCACATGATTCAGTCTACTACACTTTACTGACTGTTGGGTGCGACAGGATGGTTTCACCCTTCTCGTCCTCCCAATGTTCACTCGCTGTTCTTGGAGTCCTTGTGTTTTTTTTTTTTCCCTGTTTTTCTTTTCTGTGCTTTTGCCAGAACCATTCTAATTTGCTTCCACTGTGTTTTTTGTATTTATTTTTTGTGCTACGTCCTGAAATAGACGTTTGTTGCTTAGCTTCCTTGACTCCGTTCCGATAAGAGGGTGAAGCAACGACCCTGTCCTTTCTGCCAGCAGATTTGTACCCACACATGGGGAGTTTCATTGTCACTCTGCATGTCGTATATTTTGGGGTATTTGCAATAGAAAGTGGCTATGCAGCACGTTGTTGGGGTGAGGGTCAGGTCAACCATGCGCTCCTTTCCTTGTGCACCAGGTTTCATCCCCACACGTTACATGCTAAGTTACTTCATGGTAGGTATCGTCGTGGAGCGAAAATGGGTATATTTAGAGGACCTGGGGTTCGAGGACCACACCCCCATTGAAAAGAAATTACATTTTTAAAAATCTAGCACAAAGTAGTTTGCAAGTTTGCAATTTGACAGTGCAATCACGTAGAACCATTCCTTACGACTCAGCATCTGAAGCCCACTTGTGAATACTACGGTTTGGGTTATTTATTGGTGGTTGCACCATGGTATTGCTTCCACTTGAATCCGTTGGACTGCTGGTCCCTGTGCCAAGTTATTCGCAATACCGATCACCCTTTCAATTAATGTTTTATACCTGGTTTAAGGCGTCCCTTTTCAACTGCTGCTGTCGAACCTTTTTGTTCTGCCAAACTAACTGTCCTTGTATAACGAACAGTAAAGATTCCTGGCCACTGTATATGTATCTTTCCTGGAATGGATGTGCTTCATTAAATTCTCTCACTGCTACTGTCATCTAGTCATGGCGCAATCCCCAGGCAATTCTCTGCGCCTAGCTACGGGATTTGATCAGCCAGAACTGCAAAGGTGACTGCTCCTGGCCAAGCCCATGTCGGTACCTCCCCAGAGAACACCTCTACGGAAGGTTGACGGTGCTCGTCTGGGGAGTCTCACTGCGACTGGTCAATGACAACTGCACCCCACTCCATGATATGTTGGGACTGCCTGGCAATCCTCCACTACCATCCCTTTTACACAATGAACTAGACCAGCTGCGTGGATTGCTCTCGTATATGTAGCCTACAATCTGTCAACTACCCATTTCATATTATCTGGGGCTGATCTGGGTATCTTGATGTATGTAGTGCCCACTCCTATTTTTGTGTGGTCTGAAAATCTGTTAAAACTTAATCATGGGGAATTCCCTTTTCGCCCCAGACTGAGGCACTATTGTGTCGCATTTTTTAAACCAACCATTTCGTAAAGAGTAAATGAAAATGAATACCCATGGCAATGGTCTTGTGTTGCAAACCGCATCACTCGTGTTTTTTGCGCTGGCTTGTCTTTGTGGTGCTTAAGTTGTATTGGCCCTAGAAGTTTGCTTAATAGGTTGATTGTGCTGGATTTCATGGGTGCTCCCTTTAAAAGTGCAAACTGCTATTCTAGCCGCCACGATTGCTCAGCTAGATAAGCGTTCAATTTAGTGGTCCATTCTCAGGGATCGGCTCAGGATTTTGCAGTCACAGGCGTGAATGTTGCAGCACCCGCTGCCCTTAATCCGCCTGGGGGGAGATAAGGACATATCTAGGACCTCCCTCTAAGCCAGGGGTCCCCAACCTTTTGTGTGCAATGAGCAAAATTGGCATATCAAATTAAATGGTGAGCAACATCAATTTTTCGACGGAACATATCGGCGCACAGTTGGCGGACAAATTGTTTGCAACACAAATTAGAAATGTAACAAAGTTAAAACTGTGTATAGAACATTTAATTTGCAGTACTTAATAGTTATCTAGACCACGTGTTATTCTAGTCAAGGAAATGTGGCAGGCCTTTAACTTAATTTGACGTTTAGTGATTTCCAAGAAATGTTGAGGAGATTGAGTGGTCAGTAGTACATTTTTAGACATATAGGACCAGTTCAGCTGTTCAAAAATAGAGTAGGAATAAGTAAACATTACTAGGGGTTTCAGGTTCCTGAGCAAAATATTAGTGCAAATGTATGGACAGTAAAAAGGGCCACAAACGGGGCACTGATTTTTCAGATCTACTGAGATTTTGCCTAAGAATCTATGGGATCTTTAATGGCAAATGGTGCATTCCTAAGCATACGAGATCAGCAATACTGTTCCACAGTCATTGATGACTGTATTGTGGATGTTTTTTTTTCTTCAGGAATGTTATGAAATGGTACATTTCTTATTGAACAAAGAGTAAACACAATCCTCTGGAGTTCATTTTCCAATGGCCAGAGTAGGCACCACGAAGAAGATATCTGACAGCCAGAGCGACTGGTTGGCGATGCCTACGCTCGAAAAGGAGGCATTGGAAAAAATTACTAATTCACAAGAAATAAAGATATTCTCTTAAAACTGTTGAACAGTTCAGAGGCCACAAAGGAAAGCGAGAGTTTGTTTGAGTCTTTAGGAGAAACTATCCAGGACAGAGCTATTGGCAAACCAAGTTTAGGAGCTCCAGGTTATAGAAAGGGATGCACCATGGTTCGATGCAGAATGTAGAATCTCAAAAAGAAAACTGAACCATGATTTAATGAGGGGTGTGTACACTGCTGGTCAGATTTATAGTTTCAAAATGGCATAAAAAATTGCCTTAAGTTAAAAATAACTTAATTGGATTGGGATACAGGGAAAATTGATTATGAAAAATGTGGGAATGCATTTACCGTATCTGCCCATTAACCATGTGCCAGATGGGCACAGTATCAAACGATTACCATTTTTCCACTAGGACACTATGTAATATAAATACAGGTGACACCAAAATGAATGTTGTCGATAAATATGGTGGCATCAAACATAAACCTCACTTGTACAGAAAGTGTGCATGCACATTATTTAATAAATGAAAGTTGGGTATGCATACCACTTCCTTGTCCACTATGCTCATACTAGCTGTACCAAGGAACGGAATAGGCCAATTTTCTCCATGACACAAACATGGTTCAAATAATGTGCTCATTAATACATTTATCAGCTGGGCAAAGTAACTGGGGATGACAGGGTTTTAGCAATGAGACTACCATAACTAGTAAGGACATTTACTGTAAAATTATGTGCATGGTGGCACCAAACACAAATCTTGCATGTACAAAAATAAGCCAGCTGGAAAAACAGCGGCTCATTGGCCAACATTCTTGCACAGTCCAGGACTCTGTACTGACTACAGTGCTACGGAGGTCTCATCCATTCAGCACCTCCTTCTAGGCCTCCACACAATGGCCCAGAGCAACTGGCGAGCAACAATTTAGGGTGCCGCGAGCAACATGTTGCTCCCGAGCTACACGTTGGGGATCCCTGCTCTAAGCGCTAAGAATCCGGCATGAAATGCTACACAAAACTATAGTCCTGGGTCGGCAAAGGATGAACATTTCAAGTTGGTAGCTGCTAAATGCCAGTTCTCAACAGGCACAACCACATCATTTCTTTCTTGTCAGTGGCAGTTGCAAATTGTCCTGAATGGTATTTGCTATTGTACTATACAACAACGGTATTTACAGATGGGCTTAATCAGTTTCGTTGGTAGTCTGTGTCTATTTTCAATCACATAAGCAGCATTTTTAAGAAATTAGCAAAATAGATTGTTACCAGGGCTACTTGTTTGCGACTAGAAATGTGGTGTATTATGGCCTGAACTAGAACAGCTTTTATCGAATTCCTTTCAAATGCTCGACTCGAACGGAATATATGTTCCAAGGCAGTGGTCTTCAGTTTACAGCTCACTAGATGTTTTAGACTACGGCTCATGATGACTGACTTTTGATTATGCTTGCTAGTACTGAATGTTTAGTTCAATCTGGAGAGCAGTTATAGATGCCTGTACCAGGGGGATTGCCAATGTAGACAGCCTGGTATGAGGCAGGCATGAACTGACACCCAGCAAACCCGAAGGCGAAGCTGGCGCAAACCAAGTACTTTGGAATACCCTGTCTGCGCGTGACAATCGATGTAATTCCAGCATCCCCTCAGAATGATCATATCAACAGAGCTTGGATACCAGCACCCCACTTTGCTTCAAAGGTCATTCTTCAGCCTCTATGGCAAGGTAAGCCTCCGCCTTGCGCCCATTTCTTGGCAGCCCCAGCAGCAGGCCATCCTCACACCCTGCCTCACAGCATCAGACCAACCTCCAAAGTCATCTTCGTGGGTGATCTAAACCTGGGACTTGTGGAGACCATCAGACAAATATCCCCTCTCACTTGCAAACATATTGGTTTTTCATATCTCTCGGCCCAACACACTGACTAGGAAGGTCGTTCAACTGGCTTGCTGACTTGAACTGCAACACAACCAATACTGCCATCACCCCCAATCACTGGTCTGACCACTAGACTATCATGTGCTTGTAACCTTTGCCCAAATAACCACTGGCCACCCCTTACCTCTGGCCCCCCGCAATTGCACAATGCTTCTGTAACCTCAATTGGGGAAACCTCAAATGTTCCCAAGTTTATCTTTAAGAGCCGCCCATTATTCATCCAATGCATTTAAAAAATCATGCGCTATGTCAATTTTTCCATGTGCCCCACATTTTCAGCAACCAGTCCAATTTTGTTAGGTACAGTGGGTTGTCTCCATTTGAGCAACTTCCAGCCTACCTTCTCTAAACAGCGCTTCCAAAATCCTCAGAGGTGACTTTTGCACCTCCTGATTCAAAACATAATTGTGAACCCCAGCCACCTGGTGGCACATTAAACTCTAAATGTAAGACCTATCTAGTTATGCCATGGTGGCTTCTGAGTTGCACAATTAAATGGTCCCAAACCCTTGGAGGTCATTATTCAGCCACAAATTGTCAATGATAAACTGTTCATCATTGACAATTAAATTTGGATTTCATAACGTCTGATTTGTCGGTGATATATATGCGTAGCATTGTTCAAAACTGACAGTGGTTAGAGCGCAAGTTACCTTCCCAAAACCTAAAAATGATTGTCTAATTTTTACAAACCCTGTGGGTGGGTTGTGGGAATAGTGTGCTCGCTGCCACCTCATCCTTTTGTATCGGTTGTTTGTTTCAAATAGCGAGTGGTCAATAGCGCACAAGAACTAGATCATGATTTGCCTCTTTTAAAACCTGCCTTCCGTTTTCCCTTGCATGGGTGGGCCATTGTTTTTATTGGTTGTGTGCATGTTTGTTAGTTTATAGAAACTTATTTTTGTATCGTAGTACTATAGTGCCAGCTAGGAAGCCTCTAGAGAATAGCCATGTTACTGAACGTGGCATCTCTTTGCCTTTGTGGTATCACTGTTGGTTTAGTATTTGTGCGGTTGAGTAGATTCTTTAGCCACTACTGCAGAGCAGTAGTCCTGTTGACACGCCCATTCCAGTTGTAACCATGTTGCTTTAATATGGTAACTCCGACCTGACTGTTTTCTTAGCCAGTCAAGACTGCAAGCAATTTCAGCCCCACGCAATTGTTTTCCTTCCCTTTTATATTGGTTCATATTAGTCCCAATCTCATGTACTAGTACCCAATTGCTTGCTATTTGCTATTCCTCTGTGTATGTATTGTTCCATCTACCAAGTACACGGATCACCAGTTAACGGGGTGCTATACAGAAGGCCTACTTGACCAACATTCTTCTGAAGTGGGTGAAGATCCTTTGCCACTATTCCAAACTGGCACCCATTTGAGATTGGTGTGGTTTTTGAGCCCACACCCTGCTTCTCCTATTATCCATTTAATTTTTTCTTTCCAAGCCTATTTCCCCCGTTTTTCTTTGCTTCCATGTTGGTAATGATGTGTTGCCTTGTTTTCCCCCCTTAGACCCCCTCTTTCCAAATTATTTCTACCCATTTTCCCTTGACCCCCAGCCCTAAACTGAACCCCGGCCCTCATTTATATTTTCTGCATGTTCTGTTCCCTTGCTAAATTTTTGTGCAAGTGGCATTTACCCTTTCATTGTAGTAATGTAAAAAATCGGGCAGTCGTCAAACGAGGGATTGTGCAGTATTATGCAGTTAACGACTATTGTCTCCTCTTGGGTGGGCTCTAGGTCGTCTTGCTGCAGGTGGTGGAATGTTGGATTTCTCGTGCATCTCAATTACCATATACACCATCAAATGCACAATACCATAGTCGAGTTCCATCCCTACAATACCACAAACGCTGTCTACGTGTCGACACCCCAGTCTCCGGTCGGTGGCACCCTGTGATCATTGCTGTTGAAGGCTGCAGAGCTTTCCAGTGTGAATGCCATCGACCATAAATTCGTAGTGTACATCGGGTTTGATGGTAAATGAACATGTTTATGAGTGTAAATGCACACACCTATCTGAAGGTAGTGTGCTGTACCCTAGAGTGATAGGCAGATCAGTCTGGGATTATCGCTCGCATAGCTGTCTTCCAAACCCTCGGGCCTAATACCTCAAATGAAGACGAGAGAATTCAGAGACCCCCTGGATACAGTGACCACCGCCCCCACCATCCCCCCCACTCCCCCGGAAGAGTTCATATGGATGCTTCTCCTGTGTCTGACCTTGATGCGTCCCATGGACTTGGTAGTTTGTAAGACTTTTTGTGGTGTTTTTATTTGTTCATTCATTGAAGTCTGGTTTGGTCCATGCAGGATTCTGAAACGTAGATGCCTTTATGAATGGTTGTCATTGTTCATCACTACCTCGAAGACACTGTAAAAAGCGCTTTAAAATGTGCTTGTTGTGGGAGAGGTTACATATTTAAGGCTTCAACACTATGGGTTAGTTTCCTGCACTGTGTACCTATTCTAACTGAGCAAACTCTGACCTTGAGCAGGATAAGGGTGCCACTGGCTACCCTGTGGATATAGATATATTCTATCTCGATGAGTGGTGTCTGCATGAGATTGTCTTTTTAGGTGTTTACGTCACTCATTGAAGGATTACATTTGGTGTTTCATGTGCGCACACAGGGATTTTTTTTTAAGTTGCTATGGTAGTGTACTACTCCTGGCTAAATACGACCCAACTATTACGTTCTAAATTTAAAATGTTGTGGATGTACGTTAAATGGAAGTAAATGATATTCTTAACATCAAATGTTCATCGGTGTGTTTCTTTTTAGGTTTCCAAGTCCGTCGCTGGGACCTGGGTCTGTGTCCAACCTGCCTGCTTCTGAAGAAAATGTGGAGTACGTGCGGACTCTGTATGATTTCCCTGGAAATGATGATGAGGACTTGCCTTTCAAAAAGGGTGAGGTTTTGGTCATTATTGAAAAACCAGAAGATCAGTGGTGGCGTGCCCGAAACAAGGATGGCCGTGTTGGAATGATTCCTGTTCCCTACGTGGAGAAGCTAGTTAGATCCTCCAAACCTGGACACAGGAATTCCAACAGTTATGGCATTCCTGAGCCTGCACATGCATATGCCCAGCCCCAAACCACAAGCCCTTTGCCTTCTGTGCCTGGTACACCTGGCGCTGTTATCAACCCCTTGCTCTCCACGCAGAATGGACCGGTCTATGCCAAAGCTATTCAGAAACGTGTCCCATGTGCTTATGACAAGACTGCTTTAGCGCTGGAGGTGAGTTTGTGTTGTACTGCATGTGTTTTGTTTAATTTTTCTTCCCTTCTCTTATAACATGCACCTATTTTACTAATGGGGTAAATGTATGTTACACATTACATATCCGTTAAATGGATGCTTAGGCAAACAATCCCACAATGTATGTTTCGTAGATGTTGCGGTTTCAAAGATTGTAGGTCTCCCCATTTCTTGCCCTTTTAAAAGCTTTGATGTGGGATGGCATGGGCTTGAGTGTTGCCAGTTGTGGGTGGGGAGCTGTGGGTGTGACTGATACAGTTGGTCAACCAGGGTAATTGTAGTGGACCATCAGCTGGAACCCTGACCACCTTTTGATGGTGATGTTGCTGAGATTTCAATGTTACCCAAACCAAGTCCGAACTCTTTCCTTGTTGTTGTTTTGTGTGTGTGCAGAAACCTACATTTAATTACCAGTGATGAATGGAAGCAGCCCTACAGATAAGGGGGTGTATTGCCACTTTTGCTCCCTGAAAATTGGTAAATGCTCCCAACAAAAACCAGAAAAAGGAAATGTACAATCTTGTACCCCTGCTTTCATCCTCACAGCTACATGGATATGTTTGGACTAGTAGTACATAGGAAGAAACTACTATTTTAACTGCCGGATTTGTATAAACATGTAACGTTTTAATGTGCATGAATAACTAGTTGCAAAGAAATAAAAATTACTCATTGGGAAGAATTGGACTTACATTTTTACTCCCTAATAATAAAAAAAAAATCATTTTAGTCCACCTGTAAAAAAAAAAAAAAGAAAATAGGGAGTAAAATACTTCCACTTGCAAATCTTATCTGCAGCACTGAATGGAAAAATAGCAAAGCCATTTTAGGAGGTATACATCTCCCCCCCCTCTGCCCCCCCCACAATTCTCCTGTGTAGTTTCAGTTCTAATTCTATTATGTTGAGATGAGTCCTCTGTAGACAGTTTAATTGGGGTACACCATTTCTCTGTTCTCTCTGATTCACGACCCTCCTACTTTGCCGTGAGCCAACCTGCCTTTTTTTTTTTTTTGTAGGTTTGATGCAACTGCTCGCCCCTTCCGTCATTATGTAGTTATAGTACGTGTCTGTCATTCCTGGACTTGTTCTTCCAGCCTGTGTTAATTGCCCTGCCCATGGGCCAGCTGTACCTTTATCAAGAAATCTCCCTCGGGGCAACAGGGAGGGAACATTGGAAGGAAAGATAGGGAGAGAGGGGTTCCACGGAGGGAAGCGCTCGGCAGTAGGTTGCAAGCAATTAAGTGCCTGGCAGAGATCACTTCGTAAAGTGGTCAGTTGCTATTACAATAAGTGTAGGCCTGTGAGACTGCACAGCCCATTGGGTGCCCAAAGGCAGGTGCTGGGAGTGGGCAGAAGCTGGATGGGTCGTGGGGAGCAGGACACAAGGACCCTTGTCACCAATCTCAGCGGCGGTGGAGTTTAGGGGGGTGGGGAGGATGGAGGAGGTGAAAAGGACCGTCTTGAGGATCTTCCGGAATTTGAGGAGATCTGGATCAAGACTGAGAGGAAGGGGGAGACTGTTCCAGAGGAGGGAGCCAGCCGAGGCAACAGATTGGGCACAGCTCGTTTAGAGAAGCGCTTGACACGCATAGAGTTGGAGCCAGTGCGGCTAAAGATCTGGAGGGAGAGCTTTTGTTGAGAGCCAGTTGTAGATGCCGTGTTCCCTGTCCCCAGACAGCCTTATGGATGATGCAGAGGGATTTGATTTTGATCCTTGCAGCAACTGGGAGCCAGTGGAGAGATTTTGGGGCTGGAGAGATACGGTCCCTGGGCTTGAGGCTAAGGATACGTCTTGCAGCCCTATTTAGGATAAGCTGATGGGTACATCGAGGAAGAGGGTAGATTAAGCAAGAGGCTGTTGCAGAAGTCCAGCCTCGGGAGTACCAGAGCTCTAGAGACATTGAGCTTCTGGGGGGGGGGGGAGTGAGGAAACAAAGGATTCCTTTGAGGCGGTGAAGTTGAAAATGGGCCTTCTTGCAAGGTCCTTGATGGGAGGAAGGAAAGGGAGGAGTCGAAGAGGACTCCAATGTTTCTGGCATCAGATGAAGGGGGAGAGCCCATAGAGGGTGGCCAGAGTGAAGGGAAGGAGTACAATGGGAAGGGTCTCCGTCTTGCTGATGTTGAGGCAGCGATCATTGAAGGCAGATCAGGACTGGATGGCAGAAAGGCAGTCAGGAATGATGTTGGAAGTAAGGAGAGGATTAGATGACAGGTTTATCATATCTGCATAAAACTGGAAGTAAGGGGACAAAATTGAAAGTAGGCGAGCAACTGGAGCAAGATTGATAGAGCCAGCGAGAAAGGTTAGAGCCCTGTGGGACGCCACATGTGGAGATGGAGGTGGGAGAGGAGAAACGGCCCAGGGTAACCTGTGCGGATGGTCCGTGAGGAAGGTGATCAGCCAGTCCAGTGCCCTCTGCAAGATACTAAGGGTATCGTGGAGCTGTTTTGAGGATTGAGTGGTTGACTAGATCAAATGCAGGGGGGAGATAAAGTAGAATGAGAACAGCTGGAGAGTTAGTCAATAGATGCAAGCAGCTTTTCACGGGTGTTCAGGAGAGCAGTTTCTGTGCCTATGGATGATCAGAATCCAGATTGATGGTCATGTCAGAAACTGACAAGCACAGTATGCTGGGTCAGTTGGCGGAAGACCAACTACTGTTTCCCAAGTAATAGGGTGATGGAGTGGTAGTTGGCTGGACACATGGGGTCGGTGGAAGGTATTTTTCAGGAGGGGGGCATCTGAGTGATTGCAGGGGCGCAGGAGCTGAGTTTCCTTAATAGTTCCGGTAGAATGGGGGGGGGGAGGGAGGGTGTAGGAGTCCTGTTTTGAGGAGAGCCTCATAGAGTAGACCAACCTACTGTCCCCATTGAATGTGATAGGAAGGAGGAGAGCAAGGCAGAGGGGCAGATGGGAGGCCATAGGTGGCAGGAGGATGGGAGGAGGGCACTGGGAAAAGGAAGCATGCTAAGGATATCCTGGGTTTTTGCAGTGAAGTGTGGCCAATCAATTGCAGAGGGCCTGTGAGGGAAGAGGCGAGGTGGAGACTGTGGAAGGGTTCAGCCGTGTTGTTGGATGCTTAGGTTAAAGACTGGAGGGACGCCAGGTCTATAAATACCAGTCGCAGCTGGTTCAAAATCCTAATCTATACAAAAGGACCAGGTATGTAGTAAAACTGTACAGGAGACCCACTCAAGCGAGACTGATGCAAAGTGAAGAAATAATTCAATTCAATCCCATTTCACCATCATTTTTAAAAATGTATTACAAAATACCTTTAAACAGACTAAAAAAATGGATCAAGCGGAAACACTATTAACAAGCCACCTGAATCAAATAATAGTCTCTAAAACTCATCTAAGACACAATCCTAAAAGAAGGTAAAATGTGAACATACAACCACCTCTCCATAAACTCGGTACAAAAAAGTGACACTCACAATACCACGGCGGATATAATGAATAATGAATTCACAAAAATAAAAATGTTACACATAACATACATCAAAAATCAAAACTACAATAAGAGGGCTGCTCCAGGCAGCCCTCTGCCTGTGCAGCCCTGCGGCTAAGGGCCCAAGGACAAGGGCGGCTCCCCCATTGGCGGTTCCAAGATGTCTGCAGGTGTCAGCAGGGGAAGCCAATGGAGCCACCAGACACTGACAAAACTGTAAGTGCTGGCATGGGTGGGGGGTAGAGCAATTACGCTACTCCAGCAAGCCCCTGCCACTCTAACTTAACTTTCAATGGCCTAGACTACTAAAGACCTAAATCATGCATTATTAGAGAGATGTGACCACCAGCCTAAACCTACTCATGGCCGGACAGCAAACGCTGCCTGCAGTATAATGTTACCTAGTACTATACCCCGAGAGAACCACAAACATTAGCCTGCGCCAAATCTAGACATAAATGTGATTGTTCGCATATGCCACACTTGGATGGAATTTCAGAAATGTGATTCTTAGCATGCACCACACTTAGAATTCCGAACCTAGCTTGCGTCGCATCTAGACAGAAATGTGACTGTTAGCATGTACTGCACCTAGATGGAATCCCACAATTGCAAGGACAGCAATGCCAACTAACCAACTAACAATTCCATCCCTCTGCATACACCTCTCAAACTATAACCAAACGCAACCACAAGCCTAAAACGCAGCAATCCGCACAAACTTCACAACAATCCAACAACAAACCACACATAGACTTGCACAACAGCACACGACGACTACGGACCATAAAACACCCCAAGCCCAACCAACGGACCCACCGGGATGAGGCTGCCAACAGCACAGCACTGCTCTCTTGCACTTTTCCAGCTTATTCCCACTAACCCACCCCCTCTCCTCCCTTTTCAGAGCCGCCAGGGGACCACCTCGGTGGTGGTAGTGCGCGGTACAAATGTCCTTTAACATTAACATAATAAATCAACACTATCCAATTGACCACTTCAAATCCCCTTCACGAGGAGACCTGCTTAACAAGTGTTCAGGTCTATCTTAACCCAACATATTTCTTTTGTTTATCACGGTGTAACTGTGTTCTATGAAATTCTTCAGGGTTTTTAAATGGGTGGCTGGATTTTAGGTGCCATGAGGAGGTGGTTGTCCACTGGTCAATATTAACAATTCATATTCAGTCTCGTTTTGGTCACCTCTACATAAAAATATAAAATTAACCTGTATTCATTTTATATTAATCTGTCGATTAAATCAGATATGAAAGCACTGGTTTACATTGACGCTAAGTGTGGTGGCATGTTTCAGACAGCCTCATGTCTGGGACAAGAATGTTGAGGGTGTTGGTGGTGGCAAGATGGCGGTTACTGAGAGTGGAGTTAGTCTGCAGTGGGAGTAGTGGGGGGGATGGGTGGGTGGTTTATGCGAAGGCAGCAGCGGACACTCGTTTCATCGGGTTGATGTCCGTGTACGAGGTTGGCGGGGGTGAGGGTTAAGGCTGAGGACCCAGAGGAGAGGAAGGAGTGGTCTGACTAGAAGAGTGGGGTGGAGTGTGGAGCAAGGCATCCAACGTGTGTCCAGCCGAGTGGGTGGGACCAGAGGGGAGCATGGAGAAGAAGAGATCGAGGTGCAGAGGTCAGGGGAAGAGCGGACACTGTGATTGAGGAGTCTAGGTGGATGTTTAAGTCACCCAGGAGAAGGAGTTTAGAGGTAGATGTAAGGAAAGAGGAGGAGAAATTAACCCATTCTGAGAAGAACAGGGTGATGGAGCCAGGTGGCCTGTAGATGGTGGCACTAGTTGGAAGAAGTGTGAGCGATAGACCAGGCTCTCAAAAGAGGAGTGTGGCTGGGTGGGTAAAAGGGAAGAAGGGACCCACTCAGAAAAGATCAGGGCACCAGCACAGTTGGGCGAGGCTTGGAGATGATCTTGTAGCCATCAGGGAGAAGGTCACAAGCAATGACTGAGCTGGCATTGAACCACTTCTCAGTAAGGGCGATAATGTCAAGGTCATCAAGGAGGAGGTATGTCGGCAGAGCGTTAGCAGAGTGAGCATGAAGAGTGGCTAGATGCAGCAGGTCACGGTCTTTGAAGGTTTTCCAATGAGTGGTACAGGTGTGTGGTACACCAATCTGAGGAGGAGAGTGGGGGGGCAGAGGAAGGAAGAGTAGCAGGTGTCGGAAGGAAGTTAATGATGGATGGCAAGCGCCTGCCGAAGAGTTTGGTTTGAGGACCTGGAGCCATGATAGTTCCATTGCGATGGACAGTATTGATACACCTGGATGATGAAAAGCCCGGCAAGAGTATGTCCCATCTAGTGCCACCATTAATGGGTGAAAATGTGAGAGGGGAGGGATAAGATGAGCCCAGAGATCTGGAGAGGGGACAGGAAAGAGGATATCCACGACTTTGTCTGGAAGTTGCATTTTTAAGTTTTCTTTCCAGACTTTGAAAGAGAAGGCTAGGTGATGGTATAGCTGTTAGATAGGGGCGATGGTGAGTGCCATAAGGGTGAGGGAGAGATGATGATGATGGAAGATGGGAGAGGCTGCACAGCACGAACACAAAGCAAGAAGATGGATGCAATAGAAACACTTGAGTACCAAAAGGTTGGGTGTAGAGTTAATAAAACCACACCAGGGTCCGAATTTACCAAAAGCACAGAAATGCACTAAAGAGAAGGGATATAGTATCCTTCTCTGCTTCTACTCCCCCTTCGGTCCGTTGACCATTTCCTTCTCACTTCACCCCCACCCCCCTCTGCCTCCTCCCGTTTTCGCTCCTTCCAGCTCTTAGCTCCTCTACACTGGACCTCCCTTCCACTTGCTATCTGTTCTTCCCCCACCTTCACTTCATTCCGCACTTCCCTTAAATCTGCCCTTCTCCATGCTCCTCCTTGAAACCCCTACCCCCTTCTAGTTCCCCCTTCACTCTTTCCCCTGACTCTCTCCCTTCCCCTCCCCTATCCCTCTCTTCTTCCCTCCTCCTGCCCTCCTTCACTCCCCCCAACCTGTCCCATCTCCCTTTCCTCCCTCCTCTTCAGTTAATTGCTCTCTTCACTGTTTTGACGTTTGATTCATATTGTAATGCTTCAACAGTTTTATTCATGTTTTATGTATTATGTTGTTCCATGTACAGCGCTTTGGCTTAAGGCTCTTTATAAATCAATAAAATACAAATAGTAAGGCAGAATGGCATAGGCACACCTGGGTTCAACAGTTTTGCGAGTTAGTGAAAAGGCATTACAATGTCCAGGACCTGACTCCAGTATTGTTAGTGGGAGTATCAAGCTCCAGGGGCACAAGTGTGTGGGGTAGCTGGCTGCATGTTGGGTAGCTGTTCATGAGGCTGAGAGGTGAAGTGTAAGGAGATCGGGGGAGGAGGGGTCGTCCCCATTGGCCCTGATGAGGACTGGGGGGGACCAATTGGAGGGCGGGCAGGGCAGGCATCAGAGCCCTCTGGTGCTCAGGGAAGGCGGCCATGTTGGAAGGTGCCAAAGCACCTCGTGGCCAGGTAAGAAAATAATGATTACAACATACCTTCAAAATAGGTGGATGTGGGGGGGGGGGAGCTCTTCAGTAAAGGAAGCCCAATCGGGGCAAGTGGAACAAAAGGCAGTGCTCTTAGCTCTGCTTGCCGAAAAAATTCAGACATTGTACCACAGCCCAAAGGGCCTGCCATGTCGGCCGTGTCTGCATTGATGAAATTAAGCCTTGTGCAGGCAGCTGGGATGGTTTCTCTGGTGGCAAGGAGGAAGTGAGCCACAAGTACCTGTGTCCATCCGATCTTCCTGCTGGTGCTCACAGGTCTCTGTGGATCCTTCGGCAAGGGAGCCTGTTCTCTCATGGCAGCAATGGCTGTGAATGATCGTTCCTTTAACTTAACACTCTTAAATTACAGCCCCCCTCCACACTCCTGACAGTTGCACAGAAATGCAAGCCTAAACACAACACTCCTATCCACCAATAACCCACTGATGCCGGCAGCATTTACAGAGGCAAACCGTAACAAACTACCATCCTCCCTTCATCCCTCCAGGGCCCCTCTCCCACTGCACAAACCTTTGTACTAGGGAGACCACGAATATCGACACCAGACAATCTCACTGGGCCAAGCAAAAGAACCCTGCAGTTGAACTCCAGCAAAGCCTATGGTATGTATACCTTACACCACGTCTGTGGACACGCGCCATAGGCACGGCCACCCATTCATGCTCCCTAGAATGCGACTATGGCTATGCTATTCCGGTCTAGCAGCACACCTAGCCATCCACACTAAAACCCCTGATGTACTTCACCTCTGCTGTTAGTATTCAGCGACAAACAACAAAACAGTATGGTCTAGCTGGGCACATATCGAATCTTAATCACTAAAACTCTATTCTATTTATTAATTTATATTGTGCCGGTAACCCGCAAGTCTTGGGGCTCAGAAACATGGAAACAGAGGACATTCACTTTAGCAAATGACTAGATTCAACGTACTATTACAAATAAGAGGCCTGTTGTGAGTGGGGAATTCAGTGCAAGATATATAGGTCTTCACTAGTTTACGGAAGCGCAGCTAGTTGGTTTCCAGTCTAATCTTGCCAGGGAGGTTGTTCCATAGGCCTGCAGCTAAAATGGGGAAGAATTTCCCTGAGCCAAATATGCGCTTGTAGGTGGCTATCTTTCCTTGGTTTGAGGATCTGAGCATGCGGCTGGGTGCATACAGGTGGACTTTAGTTTTTAGGTACTCCGGTGCGTTCCCTGTGGATGCATCTGTGAACCAAGTTAAGGCCTTAAATTGAACTCTTGGCTTCAATTTTAAGCCAGTGTGTATCTCTTCTGGAGTCACTGATGTGATTGAATTTAGTTTTTTCTTTATGATCCATGATCCTCACTGCGTTGTTCTGTACAACCTGATAGCTGTGGAGGCATTGTTTATTAGACCCTAGCATCAATGCGTTGCCGTAGTCCAAGCGAGATAGAATTGTTGCCCTTGCTATAATGGCACAATTTCCCTTCTGACAGTTGGGGCCTGATGGCTTTTAGTAGTCTTAGGTAGTATGCGCATGTTTTATTTATGTACTGGGCTTGGGCTTCAGACCCCAGAGATGCTTCAAGCGTCATTCCTAAGGTTTTAACTTTGCTTAGTACCTGTATTTGTGTATTTTCTATCAGGAATGAGCTGTAGTCGGGAGAGTGTTTGGCTCTGTTTTGATGGGATCCAAATACCATTAGCTCAGTTTTCTTGCCGTTCAGCCACACCCAGTTGGTGTCCATCCATAGTTCTATGATGATCTAGACCGTGAGTAGTTCATGGTCTTTCTTGAGTAGTTGTTCATGGTCTTTCTTGTAATCTCCACTAAGTTCAATCGCCAGTTGAGTATCGTCTGCATAATTGGTGAAAAAATGTATCGATGTGATCTTCTACTAGGCAAAGGTATCTCGGGTACAAGTTGAATAGGTTGTGGTCCATCAGATTGAATGCAGCACTAAAGTCAAGGAGAATGAGCAGGCCCGCTTTCCCCTTGTCCGTAATGCTAAGCATTTTAGTTTGGAGATCCAGCATGGCTGTCTCGGTGCTGTGTGCTGGTCTGAATCCCGATTGTTGGTAGTGAAGGGATTCTGAGGCTTCCATGTGTGCTTGGAGTTGTGAGGTGGCTATTTTATCCATGGTCTTTAGGATGAAGTTAATTTGTGATGGGCCTAAGGTTGTTTGGATCTCTAGGGTCACGATTAGGTTTCTTAACCAGAGGGGTTACCATGACCTTTTTGTGTCTTGTGGTACTAACTGGTCCCTAAAGGATGTATTAATAATTTTCTTCCATGCAGGAGCAAAGATTTCAGGGTGCTCAAATTATTTTAGGTGGTAGTTTATTTTCGGCGCAGGTCGTGGGTTTCATAGAGGCAAGTAATTTTATCATGTCCTCAGGAGTGGTGTCTGTGAACTTAAAGGCTTTGTCATTAATAGCGTCTTTGGTTGGAAGGCTGGCCACTGTTTGTTTTTTGGCTTGAGATTTCGTTATCAGCTCCCTGGCTTTAGAGATTTTCTGAAAGAAGGCATTTTGGGTATTGTCGCACTCCTCTTGAGATGGCGTGAATGGGGGGGGGGAGATTGCTCTGGGTTTTTCAATGGATTTCAGGATATTTGCTGTAGTGATCTGGTTGCTATAAATTCTTTTTTGCCTCTATCGCATTCTTATAGATTTTCTCACTATCCTTAAATTTTTCCTTGTTAGCTATAGTGGGATTTATTTGCCATTCGTTTTCTCTTCACCTTTTTTTTTGTTGGGCGAGTTCTCTGGTGAACCAGGGTTGTTGTTTGGCATTGGATTTAATAGTTTTGGTTTGTGGTGGTGCCTTCTGGTCTACCAACATTTTAAGGTGAGTTAGTAGATTTGTTAGTATAGTGTCACCAGACCACCAGTGGCACTCACTGACTTGCCTGACCTGCGGGCTCCTTACTTAATCCTTGTCAGCCCTTGTCCTAACCCGAAAAAAAAAGCACAAGCATTTTTCTAACTTCAGCTTTTACTATCTTCTGCAAATGGACTGCGGTCACAGAGAGCGCTCCAACCACAAAGCACATTGAGGCCATACAAATGAGGACATGGCACTATATAAGTAACCAATGCATTGCTCTTTACTTGGGGTCATCGCAGTGCTAAACATTTGAAGCCAAGCTGTCCAGTAAGTGTATCTAAATGTGAATACACTTTCTGGCTACCATTTGCTGTTTTCAGATTGCTCAATTGCTGTCTTTATTCCTGTATCTGAATACCCGTTTGAATGGTAATGCTAGTGACCTGCTTTTCTAGAGCTGTTCGACAATGTTCCCCTTTCTAGTATGCTTGCGTCCTCAGCTATGTTTCCTCAGCTATCCATTAATGGAACATGGACTGGAAACCAATCCAGGTTTAGCTTTTCAGCAGGTATGACTTAGAGCCCACATGCACGCTAACAGTGGTTTCAATTGAAGTTAGTGGGTGAGTGAATCCAAGATTGCTTCCTCAAAGGGGTTATATATGTAGAAAACGGAGTGAGCTTTTGGCATTGAAAGCATCAATTTAGAGGACCTGCATGGAGTTTGAGGCATCCCACCGACCTTCTCTGGCTTTAATAATTTCAAAGTGATACCCATTTCGTTTTAAAAGGAAGTAAATGTGGTGGACGTGTCTGGTTTTCGGTGCTATATTATCTCTAAAAGGGTAGCGCTATTTATTATTTGCCATGTGGCATGCTTTTGGTGCGTTGACAAATAATGGGAAATCTATGCAACTGCCGTGTCCCACTTAACTGCTGAATCGCTGGAGCAGCTTGAGTACTGATTTTTTTTTTTTTCTTTCGTATTGGGTGGCCGCTTTTTTTATTTTGATAAAGCACTCGTAAATGACGAGCTTGACCATGAAAAGTGAGGCAATTGGGCTTTTCTTAAAAGTAGCCGGTAGCCGATAACTGAAAAGGATCGACCTCTCCAACAAGAGTAATGGAATCCCAGGACTAGTAAAGGAACGAGTATACATTTAGGAAAGTATGGTATTGGCTTGGCTCTGATGGAAGGAGCAGTCCATAAAGAGACTCAAAACAGAGTTTGGGAACCAGTGAAGAGCAGTTGGCAGTGAAGTTGCATTCATGGGATTGGAGCTAAAGGGTAACTGGGCTGAAGGTGATGCAAGATGAACGCTGAAAGGCCAGGATACAAAGTTTCCATAGTGCAGCCTAGATTAAAGGGAAATAAAAGGTCTTATTTTGATTTTGCATACCAAAAAACTACTAAAAACCACTTGAAGTTTGTGTTGAATTTAAAGCCCAAGTTGTGTACTGATTTGTTGGGTGCAGGAACTGGTGACATTTTAGCAAGGCAACAATCCGTATCCCGGTCACTTTCTGAAGTAGAATATTACTTTTATTAGCATTAAGCTGGAGACAGTGTGTGCTATCCAGTAAATTGCTTAATCAGACCTGAACAGTGTAATTGGCGCAATGTTTGTGTGAGTGAGCTTGGGGATGAGCCTAAACATTCGAGAGAGGGTGGGGGCAGAGCCTTGAGGTTTTCTGCACCAGATCAGTTATGCTTCTGAAGAAAAGGGTGCAAGAAATACCGTGGAGTGCGTGAATTGAACCGGTCCTAGTCTCGGTGATTACCATGTGAACAAGCTGGAGTAATGGGGGTGGGGAATGCGGGGAGGGGAAGAGGCGACTATCAACTGCTGTCGACAATTTGAAGCATCCGGGCAGAGAGTCGAAGGTCAAAGCACCTATAGTAAAACTGCTTCTGTCCCTCTAGGAGATGGAAAGCCAAACTTGTCTTGCTTTTAAATATATTTGTAATACGTCCTGTTGGTCCTCGTGTACTATAAGTAGTCTGTTGTACACTTGTAAGAATGTAAAGGGGGAAATTGAGCTTTTGATTTCAAAGTACATCCACGTACTAACTCTATATGATGAGCGGGTCATCTATCAGTGATTGAGAAGACTTGCAATTCATTTTTTAAATAAAATGTGAGTTGCACTTTTATGTAAGCCTCTGCAGCAGTGTAGATTTGAGAAATCGCGGCTGGTCTGTTCATAGAGCCCCCCCCTCAAGTTGCAGGATCCTCTGGTGTCTTGTATAGAGCTAGATGCGTAGTGTTAAATATTTTTAGAAACCTGTACTCAATTACTTTTGTAGGTGTTAACAATTTGCTCTTCCATAACTTGTAACTTGTTGAAAGCATGCACCAGCTTTGATTGGAACTTGCTAGGTACTGTTGTGCACTGACCACCGCCCCATACCTTTTTTATTTATTTTTTTGTTTTGTGTTCTCGTTACACTCACATTTTGGAATAGTCTACTTTGTTCAGCCTTTGATTACCAATTGCAGCTGCTTGAGTGGTTCTAGTGAATGTGGTCTTATTAACCCATGAATCTTTAGCTACCCGCATGAATTCCTGTGCCTTTCACTCATTCCATTGCTTAACTGTACAACTGATATTTCTGTAGCTGATGCTATTAAGCAGGTGAGCCCCATTGGAGACTATGAAGCCCATTCTTTTGTAAGGTGCCCAACTCCAAGGCATTTACTTAATCTTGTACTGTGTGGTATTGGCTTGCAAGAGAATTGGAGAATGTTGTGATCATGAATCAGCATTTTTGTCATACAAAAGTGAGTCATGTATCTTTATTTTTTTTAGGACAGATCATAAGTCTTTCCCTAAAACATTAGTAACAATAACTGTTCTTCTCATTTCCTCGTCAGCACACCTCCCCTAGGTGTATCATCTTAAATCCTTATTGATCTACTGCACAAACACAATCCTCCAGGAAAATCTAATCTAATGTCTTACCATATTTGCTAAAGGCGGGCCACCATTCCTCTATTGCTGGATTCGATTAAAAAAACATTCCCTTTGTGAGGGGAATGGGGTATGGCACTCTTCCACTGCTGTGTAGCACAGCTCCTAGCAGCTATTTACAGGTTACAAGACACCCCCCTCCCCCGCCCCCCCCCCACCCAATACCAGCATGGTACCCCGTCTAAGACATTTCAACACGCAAGTGAATCTAATTGCTCTAACCAAATCTTTCACTCATGTCCTGGCCTCGTCCGGAGGCTCTGAGGCCCTGCCAATAGCAACTCACTGTAAATATTACACTCCCAGCCCCTAGTGTCACCTGGAGGATGTTCTCGGCGTTGGCTCCATATGAAGGTCATCTTCCCCCTCCTTATGTAGGAGGTCCCCCTTCAATTATATATATCAGAACATTGAAATATTCCCAATCTGGAGTCAAGTTCCCAAGACGTACCGAGAGAAATTGACCACTGTCCCACATCTGGGCCGCCTTCTCTATCCCCGCCTCGTACTGCCTTTTGGAACCCCAGCGGCTCATTCGTCCGATTCTGCAATTGGTGGGCATATACAGCGCAACAGGGACATATACAATGTGATCCTTCCAAGGTTTTGTGTGATCTAGGACTCTCCTCAGGCTAGTCTCCCAGAGAGACCAGGGTTAGGACTGGATTTACCCAGAGTTATGCCGCCCTATAGTAGTGTCAAGGGAGTCCACCCCCCCCACATACCCCTCCCCCCCTCTTGCTCCGCAGGATATTATATCCGATCCTGCGGTGAGCCCCTTTTCCCCCTTTTCAGAGGAATCCTAGAAAAGTTTGTCCAGAAAGGAGTCTGGGGAAATCCCAGGAACTGGCATAAAAATAAGAACTTGGGAAGAAAAGCCCTCTTAAGTTTAGCTGTCCAGGACAGTGGCATATTGCCACATCCTTCGAGATTGCATTGGGTTCTAGCCCAAAGAGGCACAACATTTACATCAAATCAGTGAGATCCCTGGGTATCTGTACTATCTATATATATCTATATCATAATCACTCCTGGCAGATGAGGGGCAGAGACTGGAGATGATGTAAATCTGGGCGCCATCGATCCATTGACAAGACCAGGACGTAGAAAGATTAATTTTAAATACCGAAACCCTGTAATATTCCTGCAGGCCCCTCGGGAGGTGTGGTAGAGTGCCCGGGTTCAGGTACAGAAAGGCATCGCCTGCGAAGAGAGCGAGCTTATAAGTGCGCTCCTGGATGGAGACCCCTTGAACATTCCCATTGGCACATACCAATGAGGCCCAACTCCCCAAAACTAATGCATAAAGCAAGGGAGATGGTGGACAGCCCTATCTAGTATGTTATTGGGCATTGGTACAGGACTTTTTACCATTGGTATGATTCCAAAGCGATGGGGTTGAAAACTCTTGGACCGCAGTTCTGGTCAGTGGAGAGAGTAATGTAGTAATTCGTGCTTGGGTACTTTCGGTATGTGTGGAATAAGGGGTGTGTAGCTGCATACTAGTGCTAGGTGTAGTGTAGTGCAGTGATTGTGAGATGAATGTGTGCAGCATGACCAATGGCCTTGGGTATCTAGATTCTGGCGGTGCTGGAGTTTGAATGATCTGTGCAGCTAGACAGTATTAATCGAGCAGAGTAGCTGCATTTTGTTGTTTGTTGGTGCAGAGGAAAGTTAGCATAATGGTGTTTTGCGTGTCTGCTTTCCAGTATCTCCAACAAAGGGGGGAAGGAACGTAATTTCATCCCCTCGACCAGTACTTTAGGTGTGGAGTTCAATACAGTGCCCCTATCCATCTCATCCATGTCGCACCCAGACCCACCCTCTAAAAGACTACTCTCCGAAAGGGCCAGTCAACCCCAATCAAATGTTTTTTCAGCATCTAAAGAAAGTATCAACATTCCTCCACTAGTGGCTTCTGAGGAAGCTAGAATATTTAGCTTCTTCCAAAGGTTATCCGCCGTCTGCCTGTTTATGAAAACCGGCCTGGTCTCGGTGAACCAGTTGCATGAGAACCTTCTCTTGTTTGATAATTTCCTGCTTTCTGAATACTTTTTTTGTTTGTTCTCCTGCTGTTTTTCTTGGACCCCAACCCAACAGTCAAGTTTGCGTGTCCACGCATCCAACTGCCCCTCGCCACTAATTCCTCACCTTCAAACCCCCCATGCAGTTACACTAACCTGTTTATGCCTGCTCCTCCCTTAGGCTGGACTACTGCAACAGCGTCTTTCTTTTTCTTCCCCTATCGTCCCGTTGCCCCTTTTAACTAATCCAGAATAGGTCTGCAAGACTTATCTTTGCATCTCCCAGCCCTAATTTCCCTTCAATGTCTCCCGGTTGCTGCTAGGATCAAATTCAAGACCCTCTGCATCATCCACAAGGCTGTCTGGGACCTGGGACCCCACTACTTCCAACTCTCTCTCCCTAAATACCCATCAGCTTGTGCCCTTGAGACTGTTGGATCCAACTCTCTGCGGATCAGGCGCTTCTCTAAGCAGAGAGTGGAGGGGGGGGGGGTAGATCGCTCTCCTCTGCAGTAGCCGCCATCTGGAATGGTCTCCTTGCCCCTCGGGATTGAGCTGGATCTCCTTCTGGAAGCTCCTCCAAAATCCTCCTTTTCTCCTCTGCCCCCTTATCACCGGTCTGCTTCAGTGACTGGCTGCCTGGTTCCCTTGAGTTCTACAGGGCTTCAGGCCCTCCAGACCCTGCACAGTCCACCCCCTGCCCCTTCATTGCATTTATGTGGCCCCGCACAACTGCATTCCCAGACAATTGCCTTCCTCACC
Organism: Ambystoma mexicanum; assembly: GCF_040938575.1. Classification (NCBI taxonomy): domain Eukaryota; kingdom Metazoa; phylum Chordata; class Amphibia; order Caudata; family Ambystomatidae; genus Ambystoma; species Ambystoma mexicanum. The sequence continues at coordinate 1,570,748,413 of NC_090932.1, forward strand.
TCCCCTTAGCACTTGCACGCACTTTATCCTCTTTACCCTGTCCCTCCCACCTTAGCAATTTGAATATTGTGCAGACCAGCACTCCTGCCCCCCTCCCCCCAATGTCACAAGGCCTAGTAGGGCCGTTATTGGATTCTTCTCCCTTGTCACCACCCGCCGCCCCACCCACTTTTTTGTCTTGTGGCGTCTCAAAACACCATTTGCTGTATAGGCGCCTTATGAATAGCCAATAAATAAACGACACCTCTTGCCAGTACCCCTTTGGACCTCTGGCTGCTGTGCATACACATCCTTTAAAATATGCAAAGGACTTTCACACAATGGACATTTTAGAGGCATTGGGTTAAATGTTTTTAAGCAACAAACACCAGGGAGCATGCGGTCACAAAATCAAATCTTGGCATGGCTTATTTAGCTGGTTACCTATCCACAGCCCCTAACTGGAGTACCATACAATGTTTACAGCTCTGTGGAATGACTATGTGGAAAACATTGGCACACACAATAGGCATGGCTTTGTTAATGAGAAGGCTGTTTATTTTTTGTTGTGAAAAGCAGGGTATGTGCCTTTATTTTATCTCCAAAAAGGGCTCCGGAGCCAGGGATGTCCCAGGGACACCCTGCTCCCTCGCCTCCTAATTTTCTCCAGGTACCCCCAGGCAGCCAGTTTAGCCAAAGAGCTGCACATGGTTCCAGGGCTGCCTGCAGGGCTTCTGTTTAAAGTCTTCCTTTTTCCTGATCTGAAGCCCCGACACCTGCAGGCCGCCCCTTAACCATGTGCAGCTCTTTGGCTAAACAGGCTGCCTACTGGGAGTTGATAAGAAGCAAAATGTGAAGCCAGGCGCCCCAGCTCTCCAAGTGTTTCGTATTGAGGTGCTAACCCCCAGCAGGCAACACTTCTATTTATGGTGCGGCTTGGTTAATGGGCTGAGGGCTTTTGGTGCACTATCATAGCTTTTGGTGCACCCAAACCTTTTCTTTTCTTTGCAGCCCCGCCCCTATGCTCAGGCTGTGCCCCTATTAGAGCCCCCCAGCTTCTCCCACTAAGCACTGGTGTGATCTATATTTATTTTTTAAGCACGCGCATTAGTGTTCAAAGTTGAGTCCTTTCCCTTTATCCCGAACATTCCCACCTGGTCAGCCCATCATTGCTCATGCCATCCTAAGACCCTCTTGTTTCATAACCTGATATTTGGATTTGACATTTAGTTTTTGTGCTTGCGGTAAAGGGCCAAGTATCACAAAAGGCGCCTGTCATGTATTAAGGGGCCACTTCGAATTTCAATAAACGTTGTGTAGGAACAATGCTTTTTAGCATAATGGTTAAATATGAACATCTGCAATGTTGCCGATGGGCAATTAGGATTGCATTTTGGGAGATGTATTTAGCGTTTTGGTGAAGTTTAGAGACGGCGCATGGTACATATTACACATATTCAATTACCTGTTGCTTGAATAAGCGCGAATGCTGTGCTTGGGTATCAATCTGCCTAATGCTACACCGCCCACCAACATTTTTGTATGGAATGTCCTTGTCCTGCCATCTGGGATGTTTCATGATCGCGTCTTTTCTGGACTGGTAGCCTCCACATCCTGTAAGTTGACCCCATTCTTTCAATGGGGCCCTTGTCTCTGTGTTGGGTTCAATACTTTTTGATCTGTACTTTTTGTTTTCCCTAGTGAGGAGATGATTTGAGCTTCAGCAAAACTTTCAAAGGCAAAGCTGGAGCGCCTGCATGGTGCTCTACACCTAAATACTTTGGCTTGGCGCACCAGATCGTTGTACTGTGCGAGTAATAAGTCTTCAACTTGGTGTGGTGGTTTAAAAATGCCAGAAGCTACTCTGGCTTTGGAAGCAGTCTTCTGCCAGTGGTGGTTAGCCCCCAGCTTTCTGACTGTCTGTGGGGCATTATAATCTTGCCAAGCTACTTGCTCTAAGCAATGCATCTGGCGAGGGTGTTCAATGAAGCTGCAGACACCCAAAGTAGAATCTCTCTTGCGCACATAAGTGGAAGTTCAGTCTTGAACTGACTCAGAGCAATGTTGCAGTTAAGCCATCCGCACATGGTCTAACGGTCCCCATCATGCATTGTCGGTGGTCCAGCCCTGGTCTCTTTGCTAGATGCTCTTTTCATTGGATTTCAGTGCCACTTATGTTTTTCCCCTTCCCTTTCTTGCCAACGGATTGCCTGAAAGTTGGAATGAGCAGGATCAGTTTGTCAAAATGTGTAGTGGCTCATGTAATCCTTCCCTGCAAGCATATAGAAGTGAAGCTTGGATAGCCTCAACTCCACCTATTTTCCTTGTATTTGGACCTAGTTCTTAGCGCATTGACCCTCCAAATTATTTGAGCTAATGGCAGCAGGCCATTTGTGTTTGGATGCCTCTTAACCTCCTTTGGCTTGGCATGTCACCAAGCTCTCTTCCTTCCTCTGCACAATATTCAAAAGGCACTCTTTCTGGCTTATACATAAACCAAGATATATGGCACTGTTTTTTTTCCTTCCTTTTTTCTCTGTACAACCTTTCCCTTTCTTTCCTCTCCTCTTCCCAGCAACCCCCCACACCCTCACGAAATTGGCGTTTCAACAATGTTTGATCAAGAATTGATCTCTCGGTACAGGCAATTCGTGTCCTATAGTGGTGGGGATAAAAATGTAGAATTGTAAGTTTCAATGCAGGCATAAAGAAAATGGCCATCCTAGTTCTCCACAAACTCGAAATGCGCGTTACTACTATGCAAGAGTCCATTGTCACTAGCGCACACTTTTAAGGCCAGATAGTTGTATTCGATCGAGTGACTTGTGTCAAATTTCCTCATGGTTTGTATCATGCGGCTAAGAAACGTAAGTTTAGAGCACTCTAAAGGGATTCATGTCTATTTGTTCAAAGTCAAAACCACATGGTTTTCCTTGCAGGCAGTCAAGCAAGCATTATTGCTGTACTGATGTCAGAGGGTTCAGCGCAACCTTTTGCTAAGATTTGGGGTTTGGGACATCCTCTGTTTTCTTCTTAGTTTGGGCTTTTGCAGTCGTATTAAGAAAAGCCGGACCTTATCGTTGGTCACCATAATGACTAATGCACATAAAAGCCCATCAGCTAAACTTGACTATCCAAGTAGAAAAGGAAAGGCCTGGGGTAGAATCAACAGGGTGGTCACTTATGTACTCCAACTTACTCATTTATAAAGCATTTGCCTTAGCAGGTGGCACCAGTCATTCTTTCCCATCGGACAGATCTGCTGTAATTATTGATGAATGGGTTCTTTGGACTAGTGGTTCTGTGTACTACATGGGAAATTGAGGCTAAATGCCCAGGCTTTAATACACGGCCATTGTTTACAGAACTGCACGTTTAAATTCAGTTGCCAGCTTACTCAACATCAGTAAATGTTGCAATGTTTATGCACAGGAAGTGACACATTGATGAGAAAAGCTGTCTAGAGAAATGTAAAGTGCAAGTGCATGTCGGTATTGGAATTTTGAAGGAGCAAGTCTTTGGAATGCTAGTCGCACTGCTGCTCTCGCCTCCCTCCAGGCACTGACTTGTTCCAACCAGGTTGCTCTGTAAACATACTTCAGAGATAACCTGAAAGTATTGCTTGGGTGTGGATTAAATCGAGAGATTGTTTACTTTGTGACTTTTGTTCCGTTCTATTTTTTTTTTTGAGCGGTTGATTTGGTGCATTCCCTGAATAATTCCCTCCTTTTTCAACGGCGTCACGTGTCTTTTAGTTTGGTCATGTTAGTATTTTCAACACCGCCGACATGCCAGCAAAATACCAGCGTGTGACTGTTGGAAGGGTTAAGACGATCAAAACCAAGTCACAAGTTGCATATATTTTAAATAAGCTAGAGAGATGATGTTCACGTTCCAACATACTAGCCAGCCAAGTTATTCGCCACCTCAATTCTATACGTACGCACAGCACCCATTTTCTTACTCGCCAAGAGTCAAATATCACTAGCAAATGGTTAGTGGCAAGTGCCAATTCTGGGCCATGAAGCCATGTCCAAGAATGTTAAATGCACCACTTACTGGTGGAGATAAAAATAAGGCTAGTTGGGGAAACTAATGCAAGTGTTTCAAAGAAGGTTTACAGTTGGGTAAATCGACTTGAAACCAGCAATTGGAGTTGTAATAGTCAACATCACTCTGGAAAAGTCTTTAAAGGCCAGGATAGAAGCCTTGCTGCAGAATTTAACCCAGAGTAATGCAGGAAGTATGTCGTTAAGCGACCAAAACGGATACGTTAAGCTTAGTTGCATAGGTACATAAAATACATAGAAATCGGGACAGTGTAAATTACATGTTAGACTAAATACAAAGTAATCCAGGTGAAATGCAGCGAGTGTCCAATGTGGACTAACTCACAGTAAGCAAATCATTATAAAGGGTATACAATGAGGAGTATTCAGTCAAGTAAAAGGTTAGCAGGATGCTGGTGCAGGCATCTACGTAGTAGAGGCATCTGAGATATGGCTAAAGGAGGGCAGTTTACTTGTCATGATCTTTCATCCAGTCAGTCATGGTCTGTCTAAATTTGGTGACGGATTTATATTCTCTTAGGCCAGGAAGTAGGGAGTTCCACAGTTGAGCTGCTTTAACTGGGAAGCTATGTCCCCCAGTGGGGGAGAGTTTGAAGCATGGTACCAGTTCGGTATGGTGGTGCTTTATTATTTAGGCATTTGTAGGTAAGTGTGGCGATTTTTAAGTCTAATTTTGTCAAAGGTAGATGGCCAATTGTATTTTCTCCTGGTGGAGGAAATACGTTCCTTTCTATTCTTGAGTGCTGCTCTCAAGGCGTTATTCTGGAGTACCTGTATTTTTGTTTTTTTCGATGACCTGTTTGCTCGTGTCAATGTAAAGGGCATTACAATAATCCAGTTTCTAGAGTATGAGGGCTCTAGAGAGAAATAAGCAGCTCTTAATGGAAAGAAATTGTTTGCTTGCTCTGATTAATTTCCACGTGTATGCAGTCGCAGAAACCTAGGGTCTTCACCTCCTTAGCTACTTTTAATATCATTACCATCAATGGTGAAGTGGGCATAGTCCCGGCTTAGTTTAGATGGGTGAGCCGTGGAGCATAGGATGATCTCAGTTTTATCATCGTTCATTGAAAATCCCATAAGCAAGTTGGTTTGCCTCAGGCGTGCAAACTACTAATTTCCTTATTCAATAATTGTTCTCGATGGTGTATGCCTGCTGCAAGAAGCTCACTTTGGCAGTGGATATGACGAACTGGTAGAAGCGCCCAGCATAAGTGCATTTGGACCTGCAGAGATGCGAATGGACAATTTGGAAGCTACAGTTGTAAATGCAGTTTTCCACAGAAGGCATTCTGCATCTGCAAGAGTTTGATTTACTTGTACTGCGCGGCTGGACAGAATTTATTGCATTTGGGCGCCGATTGAATTCAAGTGTCAACCTTGAAGGGATACACCCATAATGGGGAGGGACTCGCCAAGCAGACTTGAAGATTGCATTGCGTTTTGGCACTCCAGTGTTGCGTGACTCGATGGTAGTGGCCATGTTGTGCCCCAAGTTGCTCTCTGATGAGAATGGAAATGTGCAAGGCTTTACTCATTGTGCTGTAACAAGGGATAGTGCTAGTAGGTCTTTCAGTCCTATTCCTCATGACACAACAAGGGAAGCTGCTGCTTCTATTCAACCAAAGGGTCAGTTTAATCGTCTAACTGGAGTGCCCTTCTTGGTGCTGACAAGATTAAGAATGGCTAAATCATACTGGCAATTTGAGAACCCTGAATAAATAAATTGTGGTGGACTCCCGTTTGCTACTAAAAGTTTTGTGACTTTCACTTTGCAATAGCTAGGCATAAGGTCTTACTACATGCCTTTAAAATAAAAAAAATATCTCTAGTGTATGGGCTAGCAAGTAGCTACTTATGATATTGCATTTATAATGTGCCTATACACAAGTCAAGGCGCAACGAGGCAAAGGAGGGGCAACAGAGGGAAGACGGACAACGATTTTACTAGGCCAGGTGACATTGAGATCACAAAAGTGGGAGGAGCAGTGCAGTAATTGGATAACCGTAGGAATAAATAAACCAATAAACAAGAGCGGCCAGCTGGTGGCAAGTGCGAGGGTAAGTGCAGCATCAGGTGTCAAGTGCTGGTAGTAGGCTGTAGGGATACAGAAACAGCCCCCGACTGCAACAATTGACTGCGGGGCAGTGCAGGTGTGCAACTGGCGGGGAGGGGACCTTGGCCCAAGATCAGAGGATAGCCAGGTAACCAGTGCAGTTTGTTTCAGCCAGGAGATCAGCAGGGGAGAGTAGGAGAGAAAGCTGAAGCGAAGAGGAAGGTCTTGAGGTGCTTCTGTAACCAGAGATGGTTCTCCTCAAGTTGAAGCAGGGAGGCTGTTCCAGCTGGAGGCCCCAGCTGAAGAAGGAGATCTACCACCAACTCGTTGCTTGGCGAAGCGACTGTCCCTGGGTGAGTTGGAGGTAGATGAGCGAAGAGCTAGAGAGGGAAGATATTTAGGAAGAGGGAGTTGAAGGCATTGAGGTCCCAAGAGGCCTTGTGCACAATGCAGATGTGTTTGAACTTAATCATTGCTGCCACTGGGAGCTAGTGCAGAGATTTCAGTCCTGGGGATATACAATCTCTGGGCTTGAGGCCAAGGGCGAGTCTTGCAGTCCTGTTTTGGATGAGTTGCAATGGGCGGAGAGTAGAGGCAGGCAGATTAAGAAAGAGGCTGTTGCAGTAGTCCAGCCTAAAGAACCAGAGCCCTGGAGACGGTGAGCTTCTGGGGGAAGGAGAGGAAAGGAAGAATACCTCTGAGTTGGTGCAGCTGGTAGTGTGACTTCTTAGAGACGGCAGAGATGTGAGGAGAGGAGTATGGAGTCTAAGATGACCACAAGGTTTTTCTCATAGGTGGGAGCAGGAAGAGGGCCACAAGGTATACATACGTTTTCAAAAATTGATTAGCAGATTTTGCTAAATCTTTTTGATTAGCAAATTAACTAATTTGATTAGCAATTTTGTACTAATACTGAATGTCACAAGAATGAGTTGTACCCCAAGATATAGAATTAGCAAGAATGCAGAAATGATTTCTATGTACCTCTGAAGTATAACATCAGTGCAATGTCTGTAAAATGTAAAGGTGCGCTGCAAGATATTTTTTGAATAAAACGTTGGGCTAGGCTTACCTCTCGGGGCCATTATCAAGTGGGAAGGTCCTCTCTGCCTAATCTTCCTCTACAATGCAGATCAATTAGACCTATTTAGACAAAATAGGCAAAAAGCATCTCATTTACTGGCTACAAACAACAATGCACATTCACTCTGGAGGGGGAGGTGGGCCGTGAGAATCGACAGCCGAACAAATGCCAGCGCAGCCACTTGCCAACACCCAGCCCAGTAATTGGGGACATCGTTGGGGTCTTTCGCCTTTACAAACAAGTGAGGCCTCAAGCCTCTTGGTGGGTGGGGGCCAGAGGGGAGAGGAGGTCCAGCAACTGCCCAATGGTTCCAGTCCACAAACTGGCTAGTGTAAAGCTTCCTACTGGCTCTGGCTGCTTGCCTCGTGATAAATTCAGCAGCTAACCTCCATGCAGCACTGCAGAGTGCTCGGACTGCCCTATATAGAGCAATGGACCAATGCCTTAACCAAGAACGCAAAATGCTTGTGTGGGCCCATATATATAAGTCTCAAAGTACTTAAGCTCGGCCTTAACTTCTGCCCCACTAGCCACTATAACTATGCAGAAACACGTATAGATTTTGACAAATACATACGGAAAGTGAGGCTGAAGTTTTTCGCGATTAATCCACCGAAGCAAAACATTCAGGAAACTTTGCAAGGATATACTCCTGTTACAATAGAGGACATGGAAACCTTCGGTGATCTAATAAGTCTGGGATCTGACTGTGCAGAATCTGATACTAGAGCCTTTGACTGGAGTTCTATGGACATAGATACGGATTCGCCGGGCACCAGTGAACTAAGGTCTAAATCCAGATTCAATCCGGGAGGTCACATAGAGGCATTCCAGGACTTAGTGATCAATGATCTTAAAAAAATCAGAAAAACTAAAGAAGGCATCCATGGGAACCTCACTCGTCAAGAACAGAACACTTTGAAACATCTTAGTACTCTAACCGATTGTATCATAAAACCTTCCGACAAGGGGACCAATATTGTTGTGATGAATCGTGTCGATTATAATCAAAGAGGCAGCCAGACAATTAACGGATCATTCCTGCTACGCTAAATTAGAAGATCCAACTGCAGGTATGAATACCAAACTGTTTGACTTGCTTACTACTTATAAGGATAAAGGATTACTTGAAGATGACATGTGCAAGTATTTACACCCTAAGTTGCCAGTAATGCCTACTATCTATTTTTTGCCCAAAGTGCACAAAAGTATGAGGAAACCTCCGGGGCGACCTATTGTGACACTTTGTGGAGCCTTGCTTGAGAATACCTCCAAATTTGTGGATGAGACTTTGGTGTCCTTTGTAACAACACTTCCATCCTATTTAAGAGACACCAAAGACTTTTTGAATAAAATAGATGGCATTACATGGGAATCCACCTACTTGCTCACTACCTTAGATGTAGTATCTCTTTATACTTCTATCAAACATCTTGATGGACTACGAGCATGTGAATATTTCCTCCACACTCGTCCATGAACATTTTATCACACAGCAAAATGATATTGGATATGATTCATCTTTGCCTTAAAAACAATGGTTTCCTGTTCAATAGAGAATTCTATGTGCAGTTTCAAGGCACAGCCATGGGCACTACATTTGCCCCTTCCTACGCCAATTTGTTTATGGGCTGGTGGGAGAAATTTGTAGTTTGGCGACCGGAGAACAATTGTTACACAGCCAAAATAATACTCTGGTTGAGGTATATAGATGTATTCATCATCTGGAATGGAACGAGTTCTGAATGGCTGGACTTTGTTCAGAAACTAAATAATGATGAGGTAAACCTTCATTTCACCGAGAGTCACAAGACGACTGCTATCGTCTATCTGGATATTCTTGTTAAAGTGGCTCCGGATGAACTTGAAACAGAACTATATAGGAAACCCACTAGTTCCAATATACCTCTTCATGCTAAGAGTAATCATCCCACCACCCTGAAGTGGAGCATACCATATGGGGAATTTATCTGCATAAGGAGGAATTGCTCCAAGCTCGAGACTTTGATGTTGAATGCTCACACATGGCCTTGAAGTTTAAACAACGAGGTTATCCCAAAAAAATATTGGAGAGAGCATATCATAAGGCCAGGGACCTAGACCGCTCCTCACTTTTAATATCTAAAGTTGGGCCATCTGGAGAAACATGCAGTAGTGAGACACGACTCATTCTCACTTACGGAAAGGCTTCATATCATATACAGCAGATCATGAGAAAGCACTGGCATGTTTTACAGCTGGATGAACACATGAGAGGAGCTTTGGGTGACAGAATGAACATAACATTTCGACGTTCTGTCTCCCTCAAAGATAATCTGGTCTATAACTTCATGAATCCACTGACTACAATTAAGGGACGCACCTGGCTTAAAACATCAATTGCAGGTTTTCACAAGTGCAGGAAATGCAAAGCCTGTCAATATGCCAAAGACACATTGAGTTATGCACATCCCATCCTGGCCAGAAAAATTACAAAATGGATCACATATCACCTGTGACACTGAGTTTGTGGTGTACGTGCTCGTCTGTCCCTGTGACAAGTGGTATGTAGGGAGCACAATAGGGAAATTGAAGCTGCATATTCTCCAGCATATTCGTGCTATTAAACATATTGACCCTACGTACCCTATGGCTTTACATTTTAAACAAGCTCATGATGGGGAAACTTGACGGCTTTGCATATTTTGGTATATATACTGTACCTAAGCACCCTAGGGGTGGCAACAGAGAATTGCTGCTCAGACAATTGGAAACAAAATGCATCCTAGACCTGGAAACAAAAAAACCCAGGGGACACAATTTAGATGAGGAACTTTATACCTTTTGGGAACATAGACATGGTAAAAGGATAAATTATTCTCTTTGTCTCCTCTGACTTTAAAGTTTGAATTTGTGCTATGCATCCTCATCGTTGATATACCCTGAAGGTACCAGTTTCAGCATTGCCAGAGTGGTTTTGCACAGAACAAGTCTCATGCATGAACTTTAGAAATTTGAGTGCAGGATAATCAAGCGTTTGCCTTTTCTTCTGCAGTTTTCTCTTGGTGTTTTTGTCTCCCGTTCACTGACAACATTTTGTGTCCAGTTTTTCTTAGCTCCGATTAGCCTGTTAGGTCATAGAGGATGCTCCTTGCTTGTGGTTTGTTTGGTTTTGTTTGTCTTTTTCCATCATGTAAGGGGAGTGCTCTTTAGGCCGTATTCTTTAAGTAGGTCCAATTGTTTAAACTATATATGTTGATTCCTGTAGCACCCCTGACATTCATGGAGGAACTAGACCGGATATATTCTTCACAGCTTTTTAGAAGTAGAGATTTTCTCCTTTTATTTCTTCCTTTTTTCTTCTATTATGTTCCATTGGGAATGCTCGATATACAAGCGAATGTAGACATTGACTATGGTTTCTTTTTGTAGCATATTCTTTTCTTCATGATGCTTCTAGACAGGCGGGCATCCTTTCAATTTGCACACTAAATACAAATGCCCCGTTTGAGAGATTGGCGCTGCCCTCGTCTCCCCCCTGTCATAGGACCCTTTACATGACATTTTTTAAATGGGATTTTTTTGTGCAAGACATCTCAGAGTATGGGAGATTCCCAATAGGAGACCTATTCATGCGGCACTTTATCCCTGAATAATAGCTGTTGATGTACAGATTCGATATATTGGAGATAATGATTGCTTTGATATTTTGCACGAGTCTATATGCTTACAGTTGAAATGTTTACAGGCACTATGCACTTTACTCATTTGGCTAGATTATGTTAGAATAGACACTCTAGCCTACTGCTGCTCTGCTTATTTGCACTGAGAGATTTGTTTACAGCTGCACTATGCACTTTCGTATCGTATGCTAAAAGAGGTCCTTTGTCATCCCTGCACTTCCAAGCCTCTTAACCCTGCATTTTTGCACAGTACAAAAGGTAGTTGGATTTGAAAGTGCGAGTTTGAGAACGGCTAAGGGCATTGGCGAGCGTAGTCCTTTATTGCTATATAGGTAGCTCTTTAGGACCAGGCACTTACTTTTTGAATTTGAGGAGATGCATCTCATAAAGGAGAGAGGTTACTGTATATAAACAAGCCCCATCTCCAACATGTTAAGATATGCTAGCACAAAAATGTTTCATGAATACAATCATTATTTTGCTATACTTATCTTTTATTGTCATCATATGGTGCGTTTCTGGCTGTGACATATTTTCTCAACAAATGCATTAGCTTATATAAAGATAAAATTGTATTTTTACATTTTTTATTGGAAACGTGCCTTATATGAAAGGCTGTGCGAATGTGATGTTTTAGTTGTTAATGTATATTTAAAGATGCCTGCCGCCTCTCTGCTAAGACCAGCATCTTGTTTTACAAAGACTTTCTATCATGTAGCAAAACCATAGAGACTACATAACTATTTAAAGTCACCTTTGCACTGTCTACTTTCCCAACGTGATCAAGCGGTGAGAGCACCACGAAACAAGTTCTTTTGCTTTTTCCTGTCAGTGACCTTTGAACAATAAAGTGATTTGTTTGACTGGAATCCGTACGGTGTCTTTGCCTTCATTGCAGAAAGCCATTCTGGCGTTTTCTGCTGCTTTTTGGGAGTGCACGCCGCCTCCTTTCTTTTTTTTTCTTCATTGGGAACAGATTCTCCTGCAAAATATATTCCAAGTGAGCCACCTTTTTGGCCAATGTGGGCCAGCTTGATGAGTTACTAGACTCCAGTAACTCATCAAACTGGCCCAATAGTTTTGACCAGTGTTGCTGAATTAAAATGTACAGTTTGCCTCATCTCCCGCTTGGGTTATTCAAACAATGTCACAAAAGGAATTAATTCACCGTGGAGCACTTTTTCAGTTGGTGCCTGAGACAATTGTATGCCCCAGTCTGACCCTGCCCCATCTATATCTGGTCCTGCACCCTGGCGTCTATAATGTGCTCTTAATGACCTTCACTGTATGACCAGTGGCGTAGCTAGGAGGGGGGGGGGCAGTGTCCCTTGTGCCCCCTACCTAATCTGATGAAAAACAGCTAAGGTGAAATGTCCAATTTCGGTACTGCAAAATTCAGGGAAAACCTTTGTATTGGTTCTTGGAGTTTACATGTGCACATTTTAAGTGTTGATTTTATGGAAGGCAAATGTCTTTTGTCCAATGCAATTTGGGTGGTTGTGAAAAGGCAATTTAATGAAATATGCATATTTCAATTTGAACCGCAAATTTCTGGTGTCACATTTAGTTTACCTTTTTGACATGTGGGCAGAGCACGGTTTTGTGACTCACTGTGGGCAGGGCATACATCTCAGGAATTTTGATTTTCAAAACATAGGCAGGTATGGGTGCTGGGTGTTGGAGAGCGCCTGCTCTATAACACCAGCACCCGCTGTAATAACGCAGCCTTGTGCGCGTAGAAGCAGCCTTCTACGAGCACAAGGCTGCGTTATTGTAAGTGGCTGAGAATATTTCTCCTGCTCGAACTGGCAGTAGACATATCGGCCACTTACACCCAGCACCATAAATTAATAAAAAGGGCCCGGCTCCCCCACCCAAACCTCCTTACCGTGGAAGCCGGAGTAGAGTGAGAGGGGGGCGGAGATCCTCCTCTCGCGTGACGCCGCACCCGGGCTGGGCTCACATTAATACAATGTTTTGAGCCCAGCCCGGGTGCTTCTGCCTGCCTCGTTTGCAGTGCACGCTGCGCACGAGGCAATCATTAAAAGGAAGCTTTTTTTAAATATTTTTTTTTTGGGGGGGGGGGAAATCATATCGCAGTAACTGACATGATTATCTACATAAACGGCAAAAGGGCTTAATTATATCGCAATTTGCTATGCGATACCACTTATTTTATGCCTTGGGCCAAGAGAAGCCAGCCAGAGTGACGGGAAAGGAGGCAGCCGGTGTGCTGATGAGGAGAATCTCGGTCTCGCTGGCATTAAGGCAGAGATCATTGGCGGCACACCATTTCTGGATAGCAAACAGTCAAAAATGAGAGAAGAGGTGGAGGAAGAGAGCCTGATGCGCATAGCACTGAAAGTTGGGACAGAGCAGCAATGTGGTGGGCAAGACGTGCCAGGTATTGGTTGAACAACCAGGGGGAGAGGGTGGACCGCTGGGGAACACCACAGGTAGAAATGGAGGAAGGACCCAAGTTGGGACCTGGGAGGGTTGATCGGAGAGGAAAGCCTGATCATTGATACCCAGGTTATCACGGAGACGGATGAACAGGATGGCATGGTTGGCCGTGTCAAAGGCAGAAGAGGGATCAAGTAAGATAAGGACACGTGGTGTTTGAATCGAGGTTGGAGAGCAGGTCTTCACAGATGTTCAGGAGAGCAGTTTCCATGCTTCTGGCAGCTCTGAAGCCAGACTGATGGTCATGGAGACAAACAACCGATTCAGTGTGACGATTAAGCTGGGAGATGGCTAGCCTTTTCCAGGAGTTTGCCCAGGAAAAGAGTGATGGAGATTGGGCGATAGTTAGCTGGGCAGGACAGGTTGGCAGGGGGGTTTAAGAGGTTGCACAAGGGAGGGCTTAAGGGGGCAAGTGAAGACTCCAGTGGTGAAGGAGTGGTTGCAGGAGCCAGGGTGTCAATGTGGTCTAGATGGTTTTGGAGGAACAGGGGTGAACCTGTTTTGACTAGACTTTCATAGATCGGACTTGTCTAAACCTCATCTGGGGAGAACAGTGGAAAGGGAGGGAGGAGAGATGGCCAAAGAAGGGCCAGAGGAAGAGCAGGGAGTAGAGGGAGGAAAAGGGAGAGGGAAGAGGACAGGATGTCCTGAGTTTTAGAGATGAAATGAGAAGCCAGGGCTGTGTAGAAGGCCTGGGAGGGGACAGGAGAGGTAGTCTTTGCAGCAGGATTGGCCAGCTTCTTCGATGCCGCAGAGACGTGGGCTTTGATGTGGGCTCTTATTGCTGTGGACAGAGCCGGTATTGACTCTGGCGCAGGCGGCAGGCCAGTTTGTCAGAGTATGTACCGGAAGCCCACCATTTCGTCTTGGCTATCCTGCACTTGGGTTTAAGGGTGACGAGGTCTGAGTTGAACCAGGAGTTACACTTGGCACTGGGCTTCAAGCGGATCCTCATGATGGGGGCAAGAACCTCGTGAGTGTCGGAGATAGTAGAGTGGACCTTGGAAAGGGCTGTGTGAGTCAACCAAAGGGGGAGGTCGGGTGAGAAAGTGGCGGCGAAAGCCTCAACTGACGCACGCTTCATGGGTTGGATAACTGAGAAGGTAGGTGGCAGTGCTGGAGTTGGCTTGGCCTGAGGGGTGGAGAGTGAGCTGGGAGGAAAGGAGGAAGTGATCGCTCCAGGAGAGAGGAGTGGTGAGAGGGATAGAAAGGGGAAGGTCTGTAGAGAGCAGAACATTCAGAGTGTGCCCTTCAGAGTGGGGAGGGAGAGGGATGCAGAGGAAACATCAAGGTGGATGTTGGTCTCCAAGAAGGAGCTGAGTGGTTGAGACCAGGAAGGAAGAGAGGGCTTCCCACTCAGAGGAAGGAGATCTGACCATGTGGCCGATAGATTGGAGCCACTGTAAGAGAATGGCTAGAAGATGGAGAGCCTGCAGGCAAGGCATTCGAAAGAAGAGTAGGCCTGCGTAGGAATGACAGAGGCCGGAATCCACTTATGGAAGATCTGGGTGTACACCCCCCTCTGGAACGATTGGACCTGGGCGCAAAGAGGATCTTGTAGCCGTCAGGGAGGTGTCTCGAAGCTTGTGACAGAGCTGGCCGTGAACCATGTCTGTGGGATCAAGTTCTTCTAGGAGGCGGCAGATGTCAGGAGTGTTTGACAGCTGAGCGAGAGTTTGGAGTGGCAACATGGAGAAGGTTGCCGTCCTTGAAAGACTTTTGGGGAGGGGTACAAATCAGAGGTATGCAGAGGTTAAGAAGAAGCCAGCCGGGCGTGGGGGCAGAAGAGGAATGAGGAGAGGGCAAGGTAGCCAAGGAGGATGCATCAGGAGAGGGAAGGAAGCCGTGAAGAAAAGAGGACAGCAGGAGAAGAAAGGAAATTGATGAGGCGTGGTCAGTGTCTTTCAAAGGGGAGAAGGTTGGCCTGAGGGCCTTGGACCAAGACAGTACCATTCAGGTAAATATTAATGATCCACTTGGAGGAGTGGAAGGAGGCCAGGAGGGTCTCTCACTGGGTGCCACCATTAATGGGAGAAGAGAAAGCACAGAGACCATATGGAGTCCATAGGTCTGGCGAGGGAACAACAAAGAGGATGTCAGTGAGGGTTTGCCTGGAGGAAGAACTGGTATAGGTGTCCGCGATAGGGAGGCCTGGGTTGGCGATCAGGATGCCCTTTTCAAACTTCTTCCTATCAGATTTAGTGAGGAGAGCAGGATAGTCGATAGAGAAGCAGTTATAGAAGATAGAGGCAGAGAGCACCATGGAGTAGGTGGGTAGAGGAGAGAAGAGGAAGGGGGTGGGAGGTGGGGGTTAAGGGGAACGCTAGGGAAAGACACAGGGAGGGGTGCAAGCAGACGAGACAATAGTGAGAGAAGGCCTAGGTTTCACAATGCAATTTAAGTACCACAAAATAAATGCACAATTATTTGAGTGTAGGGAAGGTTGCAGTGTGGCAGGGTTTCGGGTTAGAGTGATGGCTCTACTCTTCACCCGGGCCACTCCTACCTTAATAGTAGTTGCTGGCTTACGGCTGGCCACTGGCTTTCCCTGCGGACACCTGCAGACATGATACGGAGCCCCCTCTTTAGGGGCTACCCTTTGTCTTGGGGCCCTTAGAGGCAGGGGCTGCATGGGCAGGGGGCTGCCCTGGAGCAGTTGGCCAAGACTGTTTATTAGTCAAATCAGGTCAGAAGGGTGGGTGGGCTTGGAGGAAGGAGCAACAGGGAAGTGGATGCAAGGAGGAATCGGGGGAGTCACTGGCGCCCAACTGGGCTTTGGACACCAGAATACAATTTTGTTTTAAATTAACCATGGGCCCATGAGCGTCTTTAGCTTGGCACACTCACCTGCAGCCTCTGAACAGAGGCAAGCGGCGAACACGACCACACTAAGAGCAGGCCAACACTGGCAAAATAGCCCAGTCAGGTCATGAGGGCGGCCTGGGAGGCTCTTATGTTGGACTTGGCTGATCTCCCTGCAGTACTCCTCCAGCCTCAAATACCTGGTGTGCTTGGGGTCTCTGGTGGGTAGGAGACCTCCTTTTGGCAAATGCCGGAAGAAAACTAGGACTGTCCAACCTCCAGACTGGAGCAGTGTTGCTTGTGGCTTCATTGGCACAATACTGGGAGTGATGGTGCTGTCTACCCTCCTAACTTCCTTTTTTAATCTGTGCAGGTAATGTTTTCTAAAGTTTTCATGGTTGGAGAGCAACAGGTATGGCACAGTTCTTTCTCGCTGGACCTCGTTGTATGTCCTGGAAGAGTATAAGTGCCAGCATGTTTGAAGAGTCTCCCAAAAAACAGGCACCATGGGGGAGGGGGGAACCGCTGAAACAACTATAAAGGCACCAATGGTAGCACAGGGAAACTGTTGGACTACTCCAGGTAATGTCAGGAAGCAAGGTGGAGGAAAGTAATTGTTTGCCCATTGAGTTATCAAGCACTAGTAATGATGGAAAAGCCTCTGAGCCCTCTTCTCCTGCCACGGACCAGATAAGGGTAGCACTTTACCAATTAGAATCATGTATTTCGAAGGGATTGTGTCCTCCGACGTATTCCTCATCTTAGATATCTCCTTCCAGCTCTACTGGCCTCGGAAAATTTTTCTCTAGAGGGCGCTGCGCGTCGACGTCCTCCGAGTCGATGTCCCTCGACAGCCGCCGTGTCGACGTCATCCTGCCTATAAAGGCCGCGTGCAGCGTCCGTTGCTCAGTTCTGTTTTTCCGCGCTTACTCAGTGCCTCGGAATACCGTTGCTCAGTTCTTGTCAGATTAATACTATTTACCTCGAGTTATTCGATCCGTACTCTATGGCTTCCTTGTCAGAACCGACAACTCCTCGATCCGGCTTCAAAAAATGCCGAGATTGTGGAAAAAAGATGTCGCTGACTGACCCTCACAGAGTTTGTCTGTGGTGTTTGGGAGCTGAACACCATTGTTCGGAGTGCGAGGACTGTATGTCCATGACAGCTAAGGCCCTGAAGGAGCGCAGGGGGAAGCTGGAGAAAGGTAAGATTTTTAAAGCTTCTTCTTCGTCGACAAAGTCGAGACACTCGTCTCCTCGTCACCATTCGCGCTCCAGGTCTTGGAGTGGGTCCCATCACTCCTCGAGATCGAAGCACTCGAAGAGGAGACGTCGAAGATCCCCTTCTCCCTCTTCCTCTGTTTCGCCAAAAAGAATCCCTTGCCCCACGAAACATAGTTCCCGGGCTGATTGGGAGGAATTCCGCAAAAATATGATGCGCGTCTTCGAGAAAGCGGCCTCGACCCCCCCCCTCGAAGACTGCCGAGAGCGATGCTCTGGTCGAAAGACCCGAAGGTCAAAAACGCTGCGAGTCGCAGTACCCAGCGAAGGAAACCTCTCGAGCGCGTCTCAAACCCTCGAGTAGGACTATGACCTCCAAACCTTCCTCGAAGGTTCCGTCGACGCCGTCGCTTCGACACCGGCGTCGACGCCAAGAAAAGTTACGGTCACGACACACCCAGTGACTATCCCCAGGTCCTCGATGGCTTCGAGATTGTCGAGTAGAATCCCAATTCTGTCAAGGTCATCGAGGCCTCCGCCTTTGTTTTCGACGCCACGCTCGAAGCCGTCGGCGTTGACGACATCGACGTTTTCGAGGCAGATAATGACAAGTTCGGCACCCTCTGCCTTGGAAATGGGATTTACTCCCTTTTGAGTTCAGAACAATTGAGAACTATGTCCTCAATTTCGGAAGAGGGTGAATTGTCTGAACAGGAAGACACATTTGAGTTGCAGGGACCTGTAACCCCAATTAGAGAGGAATTTTCCTCTGAAGAACGCAGGTTAAAGGATCTTCATGATTCCTTACATGAGGCAAGTGGGTTAGACACTTCCCCTGAGGTGGAGTTTGCTAGGCCAGACCCGGGGGAGCATGCTGAAACCCCCTATAGAGCCTTAATGGCCAGGATCAGAGTTTATGGGGTGGTCTGCACCTTCACAATCTTTCCAACAAGATGACCTCACGGATATTCTTGATAAAGGCCCACAGGAGGATCCTGTGGTGCCTTTCCATAAAGCTCTTCAGAGGAAGATTATGACAAACTGGGAAACCCCAGATGTCGTCCCGGCAGTAAATAAAAGACTTTCTACAAAATACAGGGTATCCTCTACAGACCCGGAGTTTTTGTCAAAACACCCATCCCCAGAAAGTCTGGTGGTACAGGCAGCATCTTCTACCGATGTCAAGACGGCTTATCCTACCGTCCCACAGGACAGGGACGATAAAAAATATGATGCTATGGCAAAGTTTTTTCGGCATGTAGCATGGCGTTAAAATCTGTGAATGCTACTTGCACCCTTGCTAGATTCAGCCATACACTTTGGGAATGTGCTTCTACAGCGGCTGACTGCATCCCGGAGAGAGAAGAAAGGGAGTCGTTCCTGAATATCATACAGGACGGTAAAGACGCTATGTGCGAATCCCTCAAGACGGGCATTGATTCGGCTGACGCTATCAGCAGAGCAATGGCGGCAAGTACTTCAACCAGGAGATTTGCTTGGTTGAGAGTCTGGTTTTGCTCCAGATGTGCAAGCCAGGCTCTTGAACATGCCATTCGATGGCTCTTCTTTGTTTGGGAAAAAGGCGGATAACAGTTTAGAAAAACTGCAAACTTCAAAAGCGGCAGCAAAATCCTTAGGCGCTGCAATCCGTCAGACACCTTTTCGTCCCACAGGAACCTCTGCGAGAGGCAAGTCCTTTCGCTTCTACTCCGCATTCGGAAGAGGTAGAGGACGACCGGCTCAAAGGGGACAAAGAAGAACTACCCGAGGTGGACGGGGTAGATATTCAAAGGCCGCAGCAACAGCAGGTGCCTCTTTACCATCGGCATCTGCATCAGCCGCCCCAAAACCACTCTGAGGACTTCCCTCACAGGACACCTGTAGGAGGCAGGTTGACTCAACATCTGGCAGAATGGCAGGCTATCACGTCGGATGCTTGGGCATTGGAAACAGTTGCCCAAGGTTACTGCCTGCCTCTCCTATGCATACCAGAGTCACCCACCGGGGATCAGCTCTCAGAAAGCTCCAGATCCGCTCCTCTTGCAGGAAATTTTGGACCTGCTAGAGAAAGGTGCCATAGAACCGGTACCTGTAGCGGAGAGGAACAAGGGCTGGTACTCCCTTTACTTTCTCATTCCAAAGAAAGACGGAGGACTGAGACCCATCTTGGACTTGCGAGAATTGAACAAATTCCTCAGAAAGGACAGATTCAAGATGGTCACTCTTTCTCAGATCCTCCAGGCCATTCAGTTCCAGGACTGGTTGGTATCTCTGGACCTTCAGGACCCTTATTTCCATGTGCCTATCCATCTCAAGAAATACCTGAGGTTCGCAATTGGCAACTCACTATCAATTTCGAGTGCTGCCATTTGGGCTGACCTCCGCCCCGAGGGTCTTCACCAAGTTAATGTCGGTAGTGGCGGCAAGTCTAAGGAGGGAAGGGATTCATGTCTACCCCTACCTGGACGATTGGTTGATCAAGGGCTGTCTCTTCGGAACAAGCTCAGATCCAACTAAATCACGTGTGCCACTCCCTTCACAGACTGGGCTTCTCCCTCAATTTAAAGAAGTCACAAATGATACCATCGCAGAGACTCCAGTTCATAGGAGCGATCCTGGACACTTCCCTGGGAAAAGCCTCGCCACCAGAGGTGAGGGCTCAAGATATTCTACAGATGGTTACCAAGTTTCAATATGTCCAACGTCTCCCAGCCTTCGACTTTTTGAGGTTGCTAGGCCTCATGGCATCCTGCATTTTCCTAGTGCCAGAGGCTCGCCTGAGAATGAGATCCCTCCAGTGGGCACTGAGGACTCAGTGGTCACAATTCTCAGGGAGAATGACAGATGTTCTTCAGGTTCCCGACAGGGTGGCTCGAGACCTTCAGTGGTGGGCCTTTCAGGAGAACATTCTGAAAGGAGAACTTTTTTGGCAACCCTGGCCGGAGATAACAGTCACGGATTCCTCACTCACGGGGTGGGGAGCCCACGCCAACGACTTGACCATCAGCGGTCGTTGGTCTCCATCGGAGTCCAGACTACATATCAACCTGTTAGAGCTGAGAGCCATCAGACTTGCGCTGAAGGCGTTCCTGCCAGCTGTACAAGGGAAAAACGTCCTGATAATGACGGACAACACAGTGGCCATGCATTACCTCAACAAAAGAGGCGTAGGATCACTACCCCTGTGCAGAGAGGTGATGCAGCTCTGGTTTTGGGCAATCCAAGAAGGAATCTCTCTATCGGCAGTTCACCTAGCCGGAGAGAAGAACTTGACAGCGGACGCTCTGAGCAGGCAGAGCAGTCTCCCACGAGTGGGAACTAGCTCAGGAAGTCCTTCAAGAGATCTTCGCCCTTTGGGGAACCCCTCAGGTGGATCTGTTCGCCACCAGCGTCAACAGGAAATGCGATCTGTTCTGCTCAAGGGAATTTCCCCCGAGAGGAGCTCTGGGAGACGCGTTCATAGTGGACTGGGAGTTTCCGCTTCTGTACGCGTTCCCACCGGTCCCTGTCATACCTCAAATGATCAGGAGGTTGAGAAGATTCCGGAGAACCATGATCCTAATTGCCCCGGATTGGGCCAGGAGAACGTGGTACCCGGACCTTCTAGACTTGTCCATCTGCCCTCCAATTCGACTTCCACTCAGAGAACCTACTCTCACAGAAGGGAGGTCAGGTTCTCCATCCAGACATCAAAACCCTCAACCTTCACGCTTGGCTTCTGAAAGGTTGATGTACAAGGATTGGGACCTCCCTGATGATGTTATGGAGGTGTTGCTTTCGGCAAGGAGGCCAGCAACAAAGTCTTTATACCGCTGCCGTTGGAACAGATTTTGCAGCTGGTGTAGAGAACAGAATATCGACCCTGTTTCATGTGGTACACCAATGGTTTTGTCCTTCCTTCTATATTTGGCGAATTCAGGCCTTCAAGTTGGCACCATTAAGGGCTATCTCGCAGCGCTATCCATCTTTAAGCGCACTGCGGAAGAACCATCCTATTTCAAATTACCCTTGGTAATATAGTTTCTAAAGGGGTTTATCCACTAAGGCCATTCCAAGTTCCCCTATGGGATTTAAACTTAGTACTAACTTTCCTGATGGGCACACCTTTCGAACCACTCCATTCTTGTTCGTTAAGATTCCTTACCCTTAAAACTGTTTTATTAATAGCACTTACATCTGCTAGAAGGGTGAGCGAATTACAAGCTCTTTCTTGTAAACCCCCTCACACAATATTTCACAAAGACAAAGTTGTCCTGCAAGTGAAGCCTAATTTCCTCCCAAAGGTGGTTTCTGAATTCCATATCACTCAGAAGATTACCCTACCATCTTTCTATCCTCCTCCTCACCCGGGGAAAGAGGAAGAGAGGTTACACAGGCTAGACCCTAGAAGGGCTTTAAGTTTTTACATCAGTAGACTAGCCAGGATAAGACAGGCAGACCAGCTGTTTGTAGGTTACGCAGGTCACAAGCTGGGGTTACCTATAACTAAGCAGACCATTTCCAGATGGATCATTCTAGCCATTCTGGAATGTTATAAACTGGCAGGGAAAGAGCCCCCTCAAAACCTTAGGGCTCATTCGACCAGAGGTATTGCAGCTTCATCGGCCCTCAAAAGAGGCGTGCCGTTTAAAGACATCTGTGCGGCCGCTACATGGTCGTCTGTCCATACCTTTACACGTTTTTACAATTTGGATTCCTCCTCCAGTCAAGAGACTAGGTTTGGAAGGGCTGTACTGCATTCTATTCGTCAATAGAAGACAGCGTGAAGTCAGTACTCCCTCCTCCAATAATAGAATACTGCTATGGGAGCCTATCTAAGATGAGGAATACGTCGGAGGACACAATCCCTTCGAAGAACAAGTTACTTCTTACCTTGTAACGTTCTTTTGACGGGATGTTCCTCCGACGTATTCCTCATCGACCCTCCCATCCATCCCCGCAGTTCTACTTCCCGTGTTGTTGCAGTTTACGCTCCTTCAGGGTGATTAGTCTAGTCCAGAAAGTATTATTGTGGGCTACAAAACGGAAATGAGCAACAGATGCTGCGCGCGGCCTTTATAGGCAGGACGACGTCGATACGGCGGCTGTCGAGGGACATCGACTCGGAGGACGTCGACGCGCAGCGCCCTCTAGAGAAAAATTTTCCGAGGCCAGCAGAGCTGGAAGGAGATATCTAAGATGAGGAATACGTCAGAGGAACATCCCGTCGAAAGAACGTTACAAGGTAAGAAGTAACTTGTTCTTCTAAGCCGGATCAATTGGACAAATTGAACAGTGGGATTGTCCACTGGAGGGGTTCTGCAGCCATTGAGCGCAAAGTCAAGGATATGGTATACATGAGATAAAAGCGGCAAAGAAAGCAAATTAATCTAAATATGGAAGTAAATGCAGTCAAAAGAAAATTGCACCTTAGCCAGCCTTGCCGAGTACTTGAAAAGGTAGGTTAGGGTCCTGGGAGTACAGAGTGGTGCAAGTGCGATGAATCAGTTCACTTTGTCAAGTAGATGTCCCAACATTTTGTATCTCCTCTGTCTATGCTATTGAATTAAGTTCAGGCCACCACTGCCTGTCTGGTTTAATGGTCAGAGTTGCAAGATGAAGAGGTCAGCAGCTGAAGAAACATTATGGTTTGTGAATTGCAGAACAAATCTTTTTTCTGATTTGGCTCTAAATATTAGAAGCGGGGTGGCGGGGGGGGAAGGTGAAAGTTAACTGAAATCGTTAACGAGAAGGGGGTTTGGGCCAGACTGTTTCAGCGCAACCCAGATGAGGGTCCTGGAGTAAGTGCATCAGCCTTTTCTGGCACCCTGAGAGGGGGAGGCTTTACTGGATTTCTTTCTGTGAAAGAATCTGAGAAACCAGAGAGCACTGTTGAAGACCTGAGATTGGGGGTCGTAACCAAATGCATTCCAGTTATGTTATGAGGGAAGAGGGTAGCAGAATAGTGTTCGTAACTTGCCTGTAATGAAACCTCTAAGTGATTTTCAAGCATTCGGGAGACGTTGGCCTAACCACGCCATCATACCCCAATACAGAAAGGCAAAGGTGACTTCTGTGAGATGCTCTGTATCACCACTATAGGAAGAATTCGATTCTGTTCTAGGAGTCTGCTTTTGTTTTAAAAATGCAATAAACCTTTTCAAGTAAATTGCCCATAATTTTGCGGTCAGTACCACTTTGCAGGCTGTAAAAATAGGGCAATACATTTAGGTGGTTGAAGGAGTAGGTTTATTTTATTTGGCACAATTTGCAAGTCCCTAAATTCATTGTTTTGGTTGGACAGCAACACATGTTTTGTATTGAAATTCTGGAGTGCACCTTGGTTGTCTCAGCTCGAACAATGCATCCAAAAGAATAATTTCGTGATTGTGAAGAAGGAAGGCACTGGGCTTCATGTCGCAGTACATCACTTTAGACGGTCTTTGGGCAGCTGGGTAAATACTCAGTACTGAACATATACCCCTTGTATGTGTTTTTACTAGTAGGTTACTAACCTGGACTGGCAGTTTCAAGGGCTGGCACATTTTGTTCCGGATTTTCAGGGTTTAAATTCCAGGTTCGACAAGCAAGAGCTAAAATCAGTGCCTGGGTGTAGTCACCCAGTAGGCAAAAGTTACTGCTTGGTAACCAGGAGGAGCAAGTGCACTACTAACTTTCACATAAGATGCCAACTAACGTTTTTAATGATGTATATTTAAATGGCTTAATTCGTTTACATTCTGAATACTTTATCACATGTCCCTGTTTTAAGGCACAAGTTGCCGCAGGCAGCAGAAAGTAGCTCCTGGTAACTTGGTTTTAGGCTAACCATGCTCGATTAGGTTAGAAGCAGCTTCTAAATGAGGCCCAGCGTAGCAATTTTGAACTCTGGACTTGGTGTGTACAACTAACCCATTTGTGTAAATGGGTCAGAATGATTACCCCGCTCGTCCCTGCTTTTGACCAGGATAAACATGTCCTGGTGCAAGCTATTAGACGGGCATAAAGTCACTTGAATTCTCCAACTGCGTACAGTTATGTTGGGCTATTTGGCATTTGTATAGCGTCTTTTACCATTGTTATGATTCAAAAGCACGGTGTGTTGAACGCCCTCGGGGACTGCAGGCCAGGCCAGTGGGGAGAGTATTGTAGTACTACGTGCATGGGTGCTCTCGTTATGTGTATGTGTGTAGCTAGAGTGCAATAGGTAATATGTAGCTGCATCCTATTGCTAGCTGTGGTGCGGTGGCTGTGTAAGGGCAGTGGAATGTGTGCCTTAAGACCAATGGACAATGGTATCTGCATGCTGGCGGCACTGGTGCTTGAGGGGAACGTTAATGTGAGCAGCTAGGCCGAATTATTTGAGGGATGTAGCTGCATACTAATGGTTGGTGCAGAGGCAGAAGTTGGCATAGTGGTATGTTTGAGTCTGTGTTTCCGGGGGACATTGTTGCTGTTCAGCTTCCAGTGCCTGTCGTGCACGTGGATTCTTCCTGCAGCTTGATGGGTCAAATTGTTTGAAGACTGATCGGTGGTGACGGGGAGATCAGTCCCAAAACTCAGCTGCTAGCGCTATCCTTGTTCCGCAGTTTGTTAAATTGGATCCCCGATGGGTGTTTCTGCTTGGACATAACTAGATAGTCGAGATTAGCAACAAAGTGCTAGACCATTCTTTGCTAGTCTTCGTAGGGAACTCCAGATGTTTACGCTTTGCAAGTACTGGTAGACCCTGGTTTGATAGATAGCATAGTGCATATGACTATTCGCCATAATTTTAAGTGTGACGCATTGTCAAATCTTCACTTGCCTTTTCCCTCTTGATGGGATTTAATTATGACTTGCCAATGGCTAATGCATATTTTGAGGCAAACGTTTAACCAGGAATGTTTTGAAAAGATCATATCGATAGTAGTGGATGATCTGAAATTGGAGTAGTCATTGCCGAATAATTGGGGCTACAGTTTAAGGCATTGATTTGTTTTTAGTTTTCTGTACCGGTCGGACCTGCATTATTTAGAGAGCATTGCATTCCACAGGTTGTTTTAAGACTAATCTCCAATTTGATATCTGCTCAACCAAGAGAGGGAATGGAAAAGACTTTTAGGGGCCTGCACTAGATTGTGAAGTATACTTGAAAGACCATATTAAATAGAACGGATGGCCAATATCCTGCTCTTGAGATTGCCTAAACTAGGTTATATTTTGAGATTTTTAATAGTATAGGCCATAAGTTCATAAACAGTGGCAAATTATTCTAAGATATGTAGTCAAGCATGATCAACTGATAATTCGGTCACTTTACCTTCGATTGACTTGTACATGCACTCCCTATTGCCTACATAACGCCTGTTCATGTTCAGTCTCTAGTCCTTGCCAGAGTATATGAGAGTGGTACTTTGTAGAGCTTTCCATCATCTTCTGGAAAGGACTAGACTGATCCTGAAAAAATTGACCCTTGATATAATAGGACTTGGTATTAAAAATGTATAACACTTTTCTAAAAAGACTAAGCATAAAAGCATCTTTACATACATAGGATCACTATTATACTATTGTACATTCATTAAACACACATTTATATGGCAAAGGCTGAACTGGTCTGTGCCATCTGCCTTCTTGTATTATGAGCAAGGATCAATTGATCAAACTTTCCAGTACTATATATAGACACAAGTTGCGTGGTTCTTTCTCGCTAACACCATTGATTATACAATCTTTAAAAGTTGGTTTTCCTATACTTTTGACAGCCACGCCACCGTAAGATCTTCGGCTACGGCTTGCAAGGCCAGATTCTTCGACTACTTCACACTTTGACTGTGTCCTACTTGGGCCTCAGCCCAGTAGGGCGAGTGGTGGGAGGGCAAAACCTTTCCTTTTAGAGGATGCTGATTTCCCCATTTCTTCCTTTTCCATTGCTGAGCCGCCATCTTTGCACACTATGGAAAATGCACCATTTTAAATGTTAAACTTCATCTTGGGGTTTCTCGCTGGGGCAGTCCTGTTCAAAGGGGGCACAGAAGGTCTAGGTGTAGAGGCAGAGCCTTCTCCACAAGAGGCTTCACCGCCCCACCCCTCAAAGCAATTACCACCCGCTCCAGATCCCCTCCCATGCTTTTCCAGTAGGTCTCATTTGTCATTTTATCCATGCATGGGAGGGCATCACGTCGGACAAGTGGGTACTTTCCACCGTTGCAGGAGACTGTTGCATAGAGACTACACATCCACCAAAACAAAGACTGACGACGCAGGAGGAACAGAACCTTCTGCTGGAAGAGGTCTCTTTTGACATAGTCCCGGCAAACCAGGTCAACCAGGGTATCTATTCAATGTACTTCCTTGTGCCAAAGAAAGACCTTACAATGCAGTGTCTGAGACCTGCAAACACATATGTCAAGCCACAAAAGTTTCACATGTCAAATCTACAAGAAGTAATCCCAATGCTAAGTAAAGGGACTACATGGCAACATTGGACATGAAAGATGCATACATTAATATTTCGATGCTCCCAGCGCACAGAAAATTCCTACGCTTAAAAATGGCAAATTAACACTGCCGTTTCATAGTGCTTCCCTTCGGTATATCCTCGGCACCAAGGGTATTCACCAAGATATTGGCGGTAATGGCGTCGCACTTACGCAGACCATCCCAGTGTACCCTTATCTGAACTACTGACTGATAACTGGCGAATCCCCCCTCCCCAAATTAGCAAGCAAAATGTCTGTCCAAAGAACAATAAACCTTCTGTTCCAATTGGTTTTCAATCAACGAGAAAAAAATCAAGCCTAGGTCCAAGCAGTTCCTAGGAGCTATCATAAAGACAAAGGAGGGACTAGTCTTCCCCTCAAATGAAAGTTCAAAATCTACTGCTGCAAATACCTCATTATATGGCTGGTTGCCAAATAACTGTACGCAATGCGCTTGCTTGAGATGGCTTCATGTGTAAGAGAGAAACCCTTTCACAATCCTCCAATACAAGCGATCATTTCAACAGACTTCTCACTCTCCAGATTGAGGAAACACATTACCTTCACCACACGGCGCATGGCCTGTGGTTACCAATCTAAGCCCAAAACCACATCAACCTTCTAGAACTACTAGCTGTACTCAAAGCCCTGCAAGCTTTCTAACTGCATCTAACAGGCCAAACGTTGCAAGTCTAGACTGCACCAGTGCCATGTTCTACATAAACAAGCAGGTCTCCAAACACTCCTGTCCAGGCTATACCAGAAAATTTGGAAGTGGGCACTCAAGTGGAACATGTTCCTAGTGTCCACACGTTCCAGGGGAACTCCATACTCTAGCAGACTCCGTAAGGAGAGATCCTCTACCCGAGGAACGCGAGTGGCAACTCAACAGAGAAATTCTAGACCGGGTCTTCTCCCTCTGGGGTTATCCTGCTTTAGACTTGTTCACCACAAGTCAAAGCACACAATGCCCAGACTTCACATCCAGGTTTCCCCAACCCTGATCCAATGGGGAATGCCCTGTGAATGAACTGAGGGAAATTTGCTTACGCTTTTCCACTGACACAGCTCCTGAGCAGGCTAGTGCACAAGATGCACCAGGAACAAGCGACTCCTGGTTGCTCCTATGTGGGCGAGTCGACCTTCGTTTCCACATCTACTCACACTGGCAATGAGCAAACCATTCAAGCCCCCGTGCCCTTTCAGCATGCTCACCCAACACAGGGGCAGAGGGTTGGGCACAACATTACACCCACCGCCTCAATCTATGAACTTGGTAGTTTGGCTCCTGAAGTCAGTTTAGTCATTTAAAACTAGCCCAAAGGTGTATGGAAATCCTCAAGGGCACGTAAACCAAACACCATGAACTGTTACTTTAACAAATAGAAAAGATTTGTAATATGCCAGTCAAAATATGTAAACCCAATCAAATGTATTCCCTCACACATTCTTCATTACATGCTTCACTTGGTAGTATTCAGCTCTATCCGCGTACACCACTTCTCAAAGCAAGGTGTCCTGGTGGAAAGTCCCTATCATTAAGGCATTAATTGAAGGAGTAAAAAGGCTTTACAGGAGCTACTTTGGCCTTTATTACAAACGTTCCACTGGACACCATTTTCAAAGCAGCTATATGGAGTTCTATACATACCTTTACTCAGTATTACTGCATTACCACACATTCTAAAGCAGATTCACAGGTAGGACAAGCGGTGCTGAAACATCGATATTCTGCTGTACCTTCTCACAACCCACCACCTTCTCCAGACACCGCTCGCTAATCTACGCATAGCATGTGATGTTAGCAGATCCACATGCCTCAGAAGGATACATTACTCACCGTAATCGTATTTCTGATGCATCTGCTTAGATTCACATCCACCCACCCTTCCTCCCCTATGGATTAGAAGGTGCATAGATGTTTTCTGGCTTAATCTACTCTGCTTTATTACATCTGTACTCTCATTGCACTTCATGCTACCCAATGTCGGAAACAAAACAATCTGGGGGACCTTGAATTGTGAAGGGCCTTGGGTGCATTGGATGTCACAATGGACGTCACACTAGGGATGGTATTACTGGCACACCCTTTCGACGTCCCTTTAGAGTTTCAAAAACAAAAAATGTAATGCTCTCCGTCTACCACTAGATGTCGGCCTATGCAGAGCATGTGCATCTAAGCAGATGCAAGCATCAGAACTAAGATTATGGTGAGTAATGTATCATCATATGCGCCTTACCTGTACAAGTTTCTGTCCAACATGGCTAAAAAACGAGCTGGGAGCTTACTCCTTTTGTGACAACCTATTATGGTGCACTTAATGATGATGACCGTCGTCTTGCAACTGGAGAATAGCAAGTGAGCCATTGACGCACTCCAAGTAATGGAGTCTGTGTGTGCAACACTTCTGGTTGCTGGTGGTCTTCGAGATTAGTTCCAGACTAACTGGGAACGCCGGGAAGACTCTGGTGCACACTTGGAGATTTCTGTTATCAAGTGCATTACACATACATAGAAATGTACAGCCCCTGATGAATGTCCGCCGTATACTTACCAGTCTGTTTAGCAATTGTATAATAAAATTGATATTGGAGCATAGGCCTATTTTTTCAGGATCAGTCTCGTTCTTTCCACAGTATGACAGAGGTTGGTACTTTTTCGTTTTCCTTTTTGTATATGCAAAGTTGTGTACCCCATACAGTGGGGGTAGCTGTTCTGAGAATAGTGTCTTCAAAGTGTACATTAATGAAATCATTAGCCATCGCCGATTTTTCGTAGTTGTTCAGATGGAGAAATAAGCCAAATGTGCATGTATTCAACATGTCGATGGATGGATACATATTGCATAGCAAACGGAAAACATTTAAAGCTTAAAGTGCATTCACAGTTGGAAAGCACCTGTTCAGAAGAGGTTTGGGGTTATTTTAAACAATAGAATTAGCATGAACTTATATCTCCAATTGGTTTATTTCCTTAAGACCTGCATACCATAACACAACAAATTACATCATACTATCCATAAAACATTAAACAAACGTGTATCTAAAAGTAGGTTATTCTACATTGTAGGTGCTAATTGGAATGCGTGTGAAAGCAAGAGTGCACAGGAGGACTGTGATATCTGAGTAGTTGAATGTAACTCGATTTTTAATAAAGAGCCCTTAGATGCAGTACAGGGCATGATTGTGACTACATCAAAAAAATAGCAACTTAAATCTAGCAATAATAGTATGCCATAACGGGTGGGCCATGTAAGACCAGAGCACAGAAACCTTACCAAAAATATCAATAGCGGTGTGTCAAATATATTGAATCGGATAAATAGCATCATTAGTCTTCACTGAGAGAGCACCAAGGACTGAAGCAAGCACCAAGGACTGAAGCAACAATTTCCTGGAAGAATAAACTGGACTTGTGTCATTTTTATAAATATCAAACAATTTGATACTGATGCGCACAAATTACAAATCACATTTGATCATGAATAAAGCCACATTTGTAGTATTAATTGCTACTTGAAATGGAGGAAAAGAGATGCTGTGGACTAATAGAAGAATGTGCCAAAAATCTATTTCAGTTTTTCTTAGTTTTCAACTGTAGATAATATAAAGCCGTCCACGCATGATGATGGGCATTATGAGCTTTTGATGGTAGACCGTTGGAAAACCTGAAAGACAAACTTCTATCATTGGCATTTAATTGAGCTTGTAAATCAAAAGAAGAAATCAGGAAGGATGATGTAGTATAAAGAGGAAAAACGAATGGGACCAAAACACTTAGTGTGACCTTAAACCCTTCCATGAGACACGGCGATTGTTCTTGGTGAGTTTTTGGGAGGGGATCCTACAATGAATGGAGCTGGTGTTGGGTCGGTCACCTCGTATGTGTGTTAGGGTTATTTCCAGTGGGTCTCCCAACTTTTGTCTGAGTCTTACTGGACTTATGGCCCTTTTAATAACTAAAAACAGGTTTTGAAGTATTGAAAAGTGATACTCGTCCAACGATTGACAGCTGGCTACATGATCTGTCCATTCTATCAAACCGAGAGAAAAACCAGTTCTCAACGAATAAAAAGGGACACATCTTGCGATTTGGAATACCTTTACTGACTTATGTTTTCTGTCCCTTGGGTTGCCTAACTCCCCTCCGACCACACACTGTATTTTTCTTTCTTTCTCCTGCTTCTCTCGCTCCTTGTTCTGTTCTCATTTACTGTCTTACATTTCTGTAAATATGGTGTTTTTTGTATATTCCGCAGATTCTGAATGTTATCTTTTCATGTAAAACACTGGTTTGGATTTGTTTGATTACTCTAATGTACAATTTGTTCTTATTTCTGTCATTAATGTTACACTGATGATAAAATAGTTTTAAAAAGAAAAGCAAGGAAGAACTTGCCTGAAAACACCAAGTGATTATGGAGAATAAGGGTGTGTGTGTGTGTGTGTGTGTGTGTGAGAGAGAGAGAGAGAGAGAGAAGTGACTTGACGAGTAGCCGTAACGAGAGCTTTTGTTTTTTTAACTATTTTAGTAGAGGAACTGTGGTGTTTAAAACTTGACAAATATTACTAACCAGGGAAATGTTAATGGTGTTGTAAAGTATGTTACAAGAGGAAACTCGGTTTTGACCACAGGAAGCAGATTGAAAGGGGTTGGGGAAAGATGAGCAGAGCGCTCAACTGCGCAATGTCAGTTTTTGAGATGGAAGAAATTGATGAAAAGATTGACAAGGCCCTAAAATTGAACATGTGGAAGTTAATTTGTCAATGTAAGTAAAATAAGCTCTGATTACTTTAATTTCATCGACCAAGTGTGAGGCAAAATCCTCTGCACAAAGCATAGATGAGGCTGAATCAGGAAATTGAGTAACTAATAACCAGTTTTAAAGTCTGTGAGGGGAAGAAACGTATGCTGAAATGAGTAATATAAGGCGATTTTTGGCCTTTTTGAATTTTAAGTGAAAGTTTGGTGTAGCTCTCTAATGCCAAACTAGTTGTTCCTGCCAAAGAATTGAATGAATGCTTTACTAATTTAAAAACCATGATGTGTGAAGGCAAACGCACAGACCATCAAATGAAGTTAGATAAATGGAGGTAAATTAATCATTCAGTCGTTGCTCTTCATTTAAAGAGGAAGATTGCATGCAGTAGATTAAGCCAACACAGCAGCAGTTATCAAATTATGAGTAGTAGCAAATTCTCCTTTCGAAAAAATTAAGTGGGTGACAAAGTGATCAGAATGGAGTGCACAGAGGGTACGTGTGGGATCTATATTATGTATTGTATTAAGATTGATTTTGGGGGTAGGCAACCTATTGCACTTGAGGTATTGCGGAGGGTAGCCAACTTGTTGAACCACATTAGAACGGTGGTCATTGTTTCTGCTATTGGATGATTTAAAAGTGTAGCCCAGCTCCCCACTGCCCCCAAATGATATTGTTATGGTAGCCAACGTGTTACAGTTTGAGAGTTGGGCCTCTGTGCTGTGATTGGAGGGCGGCTTGGGTGTTGCTCTTGCAGGATTTTGTGAGGGTAGCCGTTATATTGCACAGACTAGCCTTTGCACCAGAGGATCTCTTGTGATGGCCATTGTATAGCACTTTGGGGTTGTGAAGTTGACCTTGGTTGTACTTATTGTAGAATGTGTTCCACTACAGGGAAAGCAGGTGGTGACTGAATGCTACCTTTACAGTTAAGTGGTGTCTTGAATGTAGTCACTTAGTTGGAAGCATGCAGAATATATCCACCATAATTTATCAATCCAGATTTTACTAAAGGAAATGCCTGCAGTGGAATTCCTCATACAAATTAGAAATGCATCCAGTTGTTTGTAGAAGCAGACATACACATTCAAAAGATGATTCGGCAGAAAGGGGAGAGATGTAAGAAGCCACTTGCAATTGTGGCTGGTATTGGGACGGGGAGGGGGGGTTGAGGGATTGTGTTGTAACTCCTGCACCTTTAGGAGTATTGTATGTGTTGAGCCATGTATGTTAAGCACAAAGGTATTTTGTGTTCAACTCATTGTTAGCAGTGGATTTGGTGTTCCAAAGACCAACAATAGGAATATGTGAAGGGTACTGACAAGACTCCTGGAAATTTCATTGGAAAACAGTACTGCATTATTCAGTTAAATCTGTGATACAGGAGTAGGAATATAGATTCATACCACTGAACATGCACCTAGTTTTAAACAAAAGGTAGACTTAATGACTACATAATACTTGAGTGATAGTTCATAGTCCTAGTTGTCCTCCCAAGGACTAGTAAATTGGCATTCAGAAATCTGCCCTTGAAGTGGGTGCCCTACTCAAAGCTATGTAAAGCAGCTTTCACATGCCCTTTGTAACCTCTGGTGTCGTCCCCAATGTAAATATCCGTAACAAAGGTTTCATTTGTTCCTTATTAATTGCCAGACTTTGGATTTGCTTGTAACTGTGTGTAAACTACTAAAATAGCATCTGTATAAAGTCATGCACCAAAAAGCAGATCTAGTTGATACCATTGCAAGTGTAGATATTGACATGACATGTAAAGTGGATTACATGGATCAATTATAAAATTAAAAACCATGAATATCTGGAAGAATTGGATTAGATAATGGTTACCACGCGCTTAATACCCAGAGGTTTCACGAGGAACCGGGGATCTAACCTGTGTTAATCTGCGTCGTCTTGCTGCCAAGGTGAGCGCGTTGTCCCTGAGCTATCCTCCCAGGACTAGAAACAGTTGGTTACAAAAGAACATTCTTACAGAAAAATCTTTACAACCTAGATCCTCACGAGCATCCGCAGATGTACATCGAATTTTGCTCTTGTTAGAGCAGTATTATCATGTTCGAACAAGGATAACTTAACCGCTTAAGTGCGAAGGACGAGATGGCCCGTCCTTTCTGGCACATTACTTTGTGCGATCCCTGCAACGCAGGGATCACATAAAACTGTAATCCAACCCCCGGGCTATGTGAGGGGGAGGTTCCCCTCCCCACCCCGGGGGTTGGATTTCCTTCAGTTACTCCTGCGTCCCGTCCCCTTTCCTCCATACTTATGGACATCTCTTCGTCCTGTGGGACAGGACCGGAGCACTTTTGTAAAAGCATCAACATTTTTTTCAAAAATGTGTCCCTCTTTCTTGTGCGGGGCCCGGCACATGGCCGTAACCCCGCCCACCATCAGTCCTTTTCTCCGCACGATCGGGGCCGGACGCACTTGCATCCTCAGAAGATTTTCTTCTGTTTTTCCCCCTCTTTGGCTCTCGCTAGCGTTGGTTTACTAGTCTGTCTATGTCTCTCAAACTAGATTTTCCAGACTGTTCTTCGTGTCACCGTCGCTTCGCGAGGGCGGATCCCCATCCTCTTTGTTTAGAGTGTTTGGGTCTGGAACACCGTTGGGACTCCTGTTTTTACTGTGACTCCCTTTCGGTCCCGACTTCCTTTCGGTCTGGGCTCTTCAACGTCGGTTGGAGTGGTGGGAGGAGGTGTTCGGACAGACATTTTCAGGCGTTCATCGATGAGAAGAAAAAACGCCCGGTAAGTTCTTTGATTTTCAGAGCACCCTGGCCGGGGGATACCTTCCCGGGTTCCTCTCGAGCCGGGAGGGGCGTTGATCGCTCTGTTACCGGGGTTTGCCCTGAGGTGCCTGTCGGGCCTAATAATTCTACCAGAGTTTTCTCCGATGGTCTCTGTAAGGGGCCTGTGATCACCGGAGTACACTCAGAGGCCCCTCCGGTGGGGGCTGTGTGTATACCCAGTTCTGAGTTGTGGGGTACCGGAGCTTGCTCTGAGGCCGTTCTTTCGGGTTCCCTCAAACAAAACCGGGGTACGCCCTGAGGTCTTGGCTGGGCTTGAGGTTACCGAACGCATTTTCGAAACCCGTGCCGATAAGGCTTCTACCGGGCCTAGGTCCGAGGTCCCTCGTACAGAGGCTAAGGCTACCAACAGTTCTGAGGGGCCGGGCAAGAGCGCACCGTTCCTGTTCTTGTGGTGACACCAGAACTGTTGAGGGGGCAAAGAAGGTGGCTTCTTATTTTACCAGCAGTGCCGAGGTCCTTCCTTCGAAGGCTCAGTTGGCGGTTGGTATGTCGCAGAAACATTCTAGGCCTCATAGTACCGGCTCTGCCGAGGTTACTTATGTTAAGGCTAAAATTAAGACCCCTGATCCATCGACGGGGACCCCTGCCTCACTTCCTCACGTGCCGCAGTTCCCCTCAGAGGAGGACAAAATGGCTCATGTTCCCGCCACGACCACGGCGGCCATTTTAGGTACTACCCCTACAACTACGCCATCAGCCCCCTGGTATTGGGTTCGGTCCTTCGGGTGAACCTAAAGTCCCTTGTGCGCATCCTTTCCGGCCAGTTTATGATTGGAACGGCCGGATGCCTCTTCCGCACAATGTTTTGTTGCCCGCGGGGGCGGCTCCCTTGATTTATCTGGATACGTTGGCAGAGGGGCCTGTGTGGCACCCTTCCCCGTTGCATCCCTGGATTTGTCCACCTCATGAGAGGCCTCTTCTGGTTCCGAAACAATCTCCCGAGGACGCCTTTTTCGGTAAATTTCAAGCACTTATGCGCACCGACCCCATGAGGGAATATTTCAAGGGGCTTTTCAAGGACCTATGTCCACCTGCGCCTCTGGCTCCACCCGTCCTGTCGGTGGTTCCGCCGGCGCCTCCCTTGCCCGTGGTGCCTCCCCCTGCTCTTCCGCCTGTGCCGCCATTGTCCCCAGTGGACAAGGCAATGCCTGACTCGGCTCAGCAGGCGCCGGACCTGTCAGTTGACCCTCAAGGCGATCAGGACAACGAGGACCTGCCCCGCTCTACCAGAGCTTTCCATGACCAGGTACTGGACATGATCTTCTTAGATGTTCCGGTGCCCGAGGCACCTGCTCCGCAGGAGGGCGTGCTTTCTGGGGCGTTCACCTTCTCCTTTGGAGCGTACCGGCCTGTTCTTGCAGAAGGACGTTCTGGCCGAGGTTTGGGAAAAGCCACACTCGGGACTTTTTTTTTGTAAATAAAAAGATTGACGCGAGGTACAGGCTACATCCCTCGGAAGAAGTGGCCTTGTCGTCTTGTCCGCCTCACTCCTCCACAGTGGTGGCTGCGGCCACGTTGCAATCCAGACCTGCAGCTTCCTCCTCCATGGCGGCGACTCAGGTCTTGGGAAAGGACAAGCTCCTGGACTCCCTATGGAGGAAAATCTTTGCCAATTCGGCCTTGCAGCTCAGGCAGGCCAATGCAGAATTGATTTTAGCGGGAGCTAACATGCGGATGTGGAGAGGACTGTCAGAGTTTGAGGAGCATATCACGGTCGAGAAGCTGGAGGATTTCAGAGGAGGCCTTTCCGATGCCAGGGTCTTGGCCCAGGATCTCCTGGAAGCTGCGGCTCATCACGTAGGCACCTCAGCTCAGGGTCTGATGTTAGGGGTTGATGCCTCGCGGCAAGCATGGCTGCATGCCACTAAGTTCTCGAATGTGCAAGACAAGGTCCTGGACCTTCCATTTGATAAGGAGCTTTTTCACTCTTCTACTGATGTAGAGCTCACCAAAACCAAAGACAGCACTCAGATGACCAAATCTTTGTCTGTTCTGGTTAAACCTCCCTTCAAGACTCGAAGGCCGTTGTCGCAAGGTCGACCTGCCTCTGGTTTTAGGGTCTTCCTCGACTGCAAAAATCGCAGAGTGGATACTCCTACGGGGAATAACCGCCGTAGACAACAGCGTATGAGGTATTTCTCCCGCTCCTCAGCCTCCTCGTCAGGTTCAGGTGGCACCGCCACCTATAAACCTGCCAAATGAGTTTTCCGCGCTTGCATGAGACCCCAGTGGGAGGACGCATTGCGTCTCATTGGGAGGCGTGGCAGACCATCACAGAAGACAGATGGGTCTCGTCATTCGCTCGAGCGGGCTTCCGCTTAACTTTACCCCCTACCCCACCCCTCAACCCTCCTTTTCAGCTGTTGGGATCACCCTCCCTCAAGGCCGAGGTTCAGAAACTTCTGCTCCTCAGAGCTGTGGAACCCGTTCCCCTTGGGGAGCGAGGGGAGGGCTTCTACTCCCGGCTGTTTACGGTGCCCAAACCCAACCAGGCTGGCCTGCGCACCATCCTAGACCTTTCCCAGTTCAATCTTTCCCTACCCCAAGAGAAATTCAAAATGATTACGACCGGCCAAATTCGCTCCTCGTTGCAGGCGGACGATTGGCTCAGCGTGGTGGATCTTCAGGATGCGTACATGCATATCCTGATTTGGAACCCACACAGGAGATACCTCAGTTTCTCTCTGGGAGAGGAGCACTTCCAGTTTCGGGTGCTTCCTTTTGGCCTCAGTTCGGCGCTGCGTGTCTTCACGAAGATGTAACTGATCGCGGCCCATCTTTGTCTCCAGGGTATCCATGTGTATCCCTATTTGGACGACTGGCTCCTACGCAGCCCTTGCCCGTTGGCAGCAGCAGGCAACCTCAGTCTCTCCTACAGCTCCTGTTCCATCTTGGGCTGTCGGTGAACTGGCGGAAATCCTCCATGACTGGTCTCACAGGACCTGACTTTCCTGGGTTTTCGTTGGAACACGATAGACTACCCTGTGTATCTGACCGGGGACAGAATGGCGGATATGTTGGCCACGTGTCAGATGTTTACGCAGTCGGAGAGCATGTCGGCTTGGTGGTTCCAGAGGCGTCTGGGCCTAATGGCCTCGTGTGTGCTGGCTATTCCTCTTGCTCGTCTCAAAATGAGGTGGACCCAGATGGCTCTTAGGAGTTCCTGGTGTCAGGCTGTGGACCCGGATTCCAAATGGATAATGATTCCGGATTCCATGAGTGGACCTGGACTGGTCGTCTTCTCTCAGCAACCTGTCAGTGGGCGTCGGGTTCCAGGACCCAAGCCCCATGGTGACGATCACGACAGACTCCTCCCTTTTCGGGTGGGGTGCGACGTTAGATCTTCAGGTCTATGACCTCTGGTCACCTCAGGACAAGCTCCTGCACATAAATCAATTGGAGCTTCTGGCGATTTTTCTGGTGCTCAAGGCGTTCAGACAACTCATTGTCAACAAGGTGGTCCGCATAAGAACGGACAATGCAGTGTCAATGTATTACATAAACCAGCAAGAGGGAACAAAGTCTCCCCCTCTCGTGGATCTGGCCATTCAGATTTGGGAGTGGGCCGTGCTTCATGGGGTCTGGCTGCTTGCAGTGCACATCCCGGGCCGGCCGAATGTCACCGCAGTTGCCCTCAGCCGTCAACAGTGGTCAGCTACGAGTGGGAGTTGAAGGCGGGGATCCTATCATGGATTTTCTCGCGTTGGGGCACACCGGAGGTGGACCTCTTCGCCACGGCCGTAAACAAGAAGCTTCCTCCTTACACCTCCAGAGGGGGGGGCTGGGAGCCTCCTCTCTGGGGGACGCACTCGAGATCCCATGGCACAACATGAGCGCTTACGCCTTCCCGCCTCTTCCTCGGTTTTATCGAGCAATTTGGAAGTTGGAGAGTTCTGTCAACTGTTCTCTTCTACTGATAGCTCCGTGGTGGCCGGCCAGGTTTTGGTTCTCAGAACTTCAACACCTGTCGGTGTCTGCCGATCAGGTTACCAGTAACTCCCGATCTTCACCAAGGGGAACCGCAGATGTGGTACCCCTCCCCACAATCTCTCAGCTTGGCGGCATTATCCAGGCAGCCAGGAAACCCTCGACCAGATCCCAATACAAGATTAAATGGCTCAGGTTCTGTCATTGGTGTTTGAAGAAAGAATTGGACCTGAGGGTGGCGACGATTGACACGGTGCTGTCCTTTGTCTCCTCCCTAGCAGAGTCGGGGGTTCATGTCTTGTCCTGCAGGACTTGTCTCTCAGCGTTTTCCGCCTACCTCTCTACAGACCGGTGTTCTTCTTCGTTAACTAACCCGGTGGTGAAGAGACATTTTGCTGGTTTGACACACATCTGCCGTCCGGTTCGTAGTCTGCACCCGCCCTGGGACTTAAACGTAGTCCTGATGGCGCTGTGCCATAAACCTTTCGAACCAATGGCTACGGTTGACCTCAAGTACGTGTCCTGGAAAGTGTCCTTTCTGGTTGCCGTTACGTCAGCGAGGAGTGAGTGAGCTCCAGGCATTGTCGGTGGAGCATCCTTTCTTGGTCTTTCACAAGGACAAGGTAGTCCTATGGACGAACCCAGCTTTCCTACCAAAGGTAGTGACCGAATTCCATCTGAATCAGTCAATTTCCCTTCTGGTCTTTTTTCCGAACCCTGCCTCGGAGGCAGAAAGGGTTCTACACTGCCTGGATGTCCGAAGAGCTCTTAAGTTCTACCTGGACAGGACTGCTGAGCTTCGGAGCTCTTCCCAACTGTTTGTGACCTTCGGTAAACCCCAAGGCAGGGAATCTTTCACCGTCCAAAAGCTGAAACCACCTAAGGGTATCCATGCACATCAGGTGCGAGGCAAGGCAGCTCCGGTTGCTTTTCAGAAATATGTTCCCTGGGAGTCAATCGCTAGAGCGGCTACCTGGGCCTCCCCATCTGCTTTCTGTAAGCATTACTGCCTCGATATGAGCTCTAGGGCTGACGCTCAGTTCGGCCAGGCTGTGCTGAAGAACCTGTTTCAGTAAGGGGTATTTCCATCCACCCATAGTTCCTGTAGTGCTTGGGATTCTCCCATAAGTATGGAGGAAAGGGGACGGGACGTAGGAGTATTACCAGGTTACTCACCATAGTGACCACCTTACTCCTGGTCCATAGTCCCCTTTTCTCCATACGCCCGCCCGCCGTCCCCTCTAATAAGGTTCCTCTGTTATTGCTAATGGGTCTTGGACCCTACGATAGAGAAGGACTGATGGGCGATGTGCGGGGCGGAGCCAAGGTGGGCGGGGTTACGGCCGCGTGCCGGGCCCCGCGCAGGAAAGAGAGGGACGGACACATTTTTGAAAAATTTGGATGCTTTTTACAAAAGTGCTCCGGTTCCATCCCACAGGACGGAGAGATGTCCATAAGTATGGAGAAAAGGGAACTATGGACTAGGAGTAAGGTGGTCACTACGGTGAGTAACCTGGTAATTCACAACGGTGTGCGTAACACACGCAGAAATGAAAGTTAATTTTCCCGCGGATGGCTGCAGCGGTGAAAATAAAAGGTGCGTTTCCACGTTTATTCCCCTCGATCTGCGGCACTATTGTGTCATTCGGATTGAGGGAGGTGTCGTTGGAAAGGGGAGACTCTCCCCATCCCAATTTTTATTTATTTTTGAGAATTGCTGGGCTACAGGTTTGGGCATAGTGTGTCGAAGCCACCAAGGGAACCGGGGAACCCCATGTATTTCCGAAAAGAAACCAGTGAGAATCTGGAGGTCTGACATGCGTGAATCACCCCAAAATGTATTACCCTACAATCCCCAGCAAAGTCCAAAATTTTGCAGAAAAACTACCATTTTCAGACATTTCACTTTGGCCACCCACCAAAACACGCCGCCAACACCTTATGTCCTACCTTCCCGCGTTGCCACAGGTGTCCCAAAGAAAACTGTACCTCACATGTGGGTGCACCTACCTGGGCACAAAGGGAAAAGACTAAACCACTGGTAACACCCAAAGGGTTTGGGGAGACAACCTACAAATTTGGACCTAGAAGCCACCAAGGAAAACGGGAAACCCCAGCATTTCCGGAAAGAAACCAGTGGGAATTCAGAGGTCTGACTTGCGCGTATCGCCCCAGAATTTATTACCCGCAGTCCCTGACAAAGTCGGAAATTTGGTGGGGGAAAAACACAATTTTTCACTTTGTCGCAAGGTGGGTAATGCATTCTGGGGTGATTTGCGCAAGACCTCTGGTTTCCCACGTGTCTTTTCGGAAATGCATGGGTTTCCCTGTTTTCCTTGGTGGCTATGACACCCCAGGACCAAATCTGTAGTTTGTCCACAAAAGCAAAATCTGCTCTGCTGAAAGGCTTGGGGTTTTCCAGTGTTTTAGGCTTTTCCCTTTGCACCCAGGTAGGTTGACCCACACATGTGAGGTACCATTTTCGTCAGGACACCTGTGGGAACGCGGGAAGGTACGACATTTGTTTGTGTGGTTTTCATAACTTTTCAACCCATTTGCCGCCGCCCTTTGTCACACAACCCTATAATTTCCCAAATGTGACCTACATTTAGTCGCTGCTTTAGGCACTATACACTAAACCTCGAATTTTGTCTACTTTTCCGAAATGTATGCCTTTCTGTCCTCCCATTCAGCTTTCCTACCCTTTTTCTTCCATTCCGTCCATGCATGTGCTATTGGAAAAAAAAGCCAAAATAGCCTACCTAACTATTTTCTTTCTTTTTTTTTTGCTGTTCTTGAAAGCCTGGGGAATTCAGCACAGCAAACCATTTGTTCCTAGCTCTTACAAGGAAA
Source organism: Ambystoma mexicanum (assembly GCF_040938575.1). NCBI lineage: Eukaryota > Metazoa > Chordata > Amphibia > Caudata > Ambystomatidae > Ambystoma > Ambystoma mexicanum. The sequence continues at coordinate 1,570,789,564 of NC_090932.1, forward strand.
AAAACACAGGCTTCTTTGTACATCATTTTATTGCCATTTTCACCCTTTTTGGTTATTCTCTCAAACCCCCCCTTCCCAAGCAAACTAGGATTCCTTGGTGGCGTTACGACTACCTACATGCGGAAATAAAGGGGTCAAATTTGGCCCAGATAACGGCGACATGCTGAAATCACCAAAAAAGTCCTTGGCACTGGGGTGGGGGGTTTAAACAAAAAAGCAGGTATGGTGGAAATAGGTGATTACTAAGTCCGAAACAAGTAGAGTAGTATTCCCTTATCAAAAAGCAATATTGAGTAGGTTCTTGCTATTTTTCATGGATCAATCTTCTCCCTGGTAAATGGATCTTATCTCTATGTAGGCATTTTATATTATAGTAATTGGGCCAGAACAAGTGATGTATATTCATTCTCCATGGTCCTTGATTATTCTCTGCATTGAGATTTTAATTCTGTACAGGAATCTAGGGTGGGTTCCAGGCAAATCTTCCAGGTTGCGAGCTAGTAGCCAAGAGCCATGCATAAAAATCACTCCTGCCCCCTCAGTTCTCCTGCCCCCTCAGTTCTCAACCTGCAGACAGAGTGCCATTTCTTACTCGATGGGCTTCAAATCGCTCTAACAATGGCTAATGCTAAGTGCAAAGTTTTAAAAGCCTGTAAGAATTTTCCAAACCGAATTACCTGCTATCGAGCACATCTCTTGAACTGTTTGCCCTGTTGGAATTATTTATGTAGCCCCTTTTTCTTCAGTGGAGGTCGACCATGAATGGTATTGGAGTGCTTGGTCTTTATATATCAGTCGTATGTAATTAGAATCAATTATTTTGTGGGTGTATGACACATTAGAGTTCTAATTTAGAAAAGTTAAAGGATTCTATGAACCTTGATATGAATTACTTTTGGTACATGTATTGGTCCTGGTTTTTACTTTGTGTGTTTTAGTGTTTTTTTTTTTTAAACTTTTTTTTAGTGGTCACAAAGGCATTTAGCAGCATTGCACAGTTCATATCAGAGATACAACAGGAGTAAATTATTCAATACATTTTTACAAAAACAATATTATGGTGACAAATCATCAGTGATCATATTGCACAGGTATGCTCTAAACGGGCCCCAAATATCTTTAGGTCTGCAACTCGCCGGTTGAGTCAGAGCATATTGTTCCTCCGACTCGTTGACGTGTCAGCTCTTGCAGGAATTGGTTCATGCTGGGTGGCGCCGCACTCTTCCATTTCTGTAAGATACATTTTTTGGCGACAGCGCAGGAGATATTAAACCATCTAATTTGTTCCGAGTGCTTGCCTATGTCACCAAAAAGGTATTTCTGGGTGGTGGGGGGGTCAACTCGGGAGGGATCTGAGTCATTTCTTCCAACAATCCTGCAACAGCCCTCCAGAAACCCTTCACTACCGGACAATCCCAGTACATATGAAAAGAACCGGCTTGGGGAGCATTACATTTAGGACAGGCATCAGAGGTATCTGGTGCACACTTTGCGATCTTGGCCGGTGTATAGTGTAACCTGTGCAGGATTTTGAATTTGATCAGCCTCAGACCAGAGTTAGGCGAGACCTTCTTGGTCAGTAGACAATATCTGGCCCATTTCTCCTCCTCGATGGGAACCTGTAAGTCTTTCTCCCATTGCTCCTTAATCTGATTCAATGTGGGGGTATGGGCCTGGACTGAAGCATATAACCCAGAAGTCCCCAAGCCATTTTTGGTTGTTACTAGTTGTATACATGGATGTGGTGCGGGTTCATCTTGGAAGAGGGGCCACCTTTTCTGAAATGCAGATCTCATACGGTAATATTGTAACGTTTTCAGTGGTCCGTCGCCCAGCACCCTCAGCAATAGACCCAGATCTAAGAAGGTCCCATTAACCAACCTATCGCCCAGTTTCATTTCACAGTTGGGGTCCCAGGATTCCTGTATGCTTGTCATGTGTCGGAGGTATACCCGGAAAGTTCCAAGGAGGTATATCAGGGTTATAGGGGGCCTCTAGTCCAAGTCTTTTGTATATAGCTTTCCATGCTTTGACTGTGCAGCTGACCGGGTTGTATTCACATGTCTTTTTTAGTGTGTATCAAAAATGACTGTTTGTGGGATGTCATTCCTCTATCCATGCGTGGGGTGTGCTGTCCGCCTCATTGTACCAATATTTTGCAAACTGTGCTTGGGCCACATAGTAATAGAGTTTAAAATCAGGGGCTGATATCACTCCCTCCCCGAAGAATAGGGTTCCATAATTTTTTCCCACCCTATCCTCGCTGTCTTAACGTTCCAAAGAAATGTTACAACCATGGATCCGAGTTTGGCAAAGAAGGCCCTGCCAGGCCATATAGGGATGTTGACAAACGGGTAAAGGAGTTTAGGCAAGATCACCATTTTAAGAATAGCGACTCTACCGGCTAATGAAATTGGGAGCCGCCCCCACATCTGGTGTTTGATAGTTAAATGAAGGGCACTTGGTTATCTGAGTATAGTGAGAGCCTATTCCTGGAGACCAGAATTCCCAGGTATCTGATATGGTCCTCTGACCACTTGAGTCCATCTGTCGCTGCGGGGCATCTGGTGGCTGGTTTAAGTGGAAATATTTCTGATTTAACCTTGTTCATCATGTACCCAGAGTAATTTGCAAACTCCTGAACCTCCGCCATGATGGGTACTATGTTAAGTTCAGGTTCCATGACATATAATAATGTGTCCGCATAGGGCGAGATTAGCTGGGTGGATCCCTTCATTTTAATCTAGTCGCATGCCTAAAACGGACCGCGGCCGCCAATGGCTCGATGGTTAATGTGAACAGCAGGGGCGAAAACGGGCAACCCTGTCTAGTTCCCCTACCCAGCAGGAATATCTCGGAAATAGCTTTATTTGTCAGGACACGAGCTTCAGGCTCTGTGTATTAAAGTCTGACTTATCGTATGAAATTGGGCCCCACCCCAAACGCCTCCAGCACCGCAAGGAGATAGATCCATGAGACTGAATCAAATGCTTTTTCAGCGTCAAGGGATATGGCCACTGCACTCCTCTCGGGGTCTATTTGTGCTATTATGCCAAAGAGTCTTCGGAGGTTTAAGGCTGTGGATCTTGTGGGGATAAACCCGTTCTGATCAGGATGGACTAGGGTAAGAACTGCCCGGAGAAGCCGATTCGCCAGGACCTTTGCAAATATTTTGGCATCACTATTTGAGTAACAGGGGCCTGTAGGACGATACATCATGTGATGGTCGCCTGGGCTTCGGGAGTAGTTATTATAGCCTCTCTCATAGTTGGGGGTAACCTGCCGCACTCGAGTGCTTCCTCCCACACCTGCATCAGTATCGGACAAAGTTCCTCGTGAAATTCTTTGTAGAATTCAGCCCCCAACCCGTCCGACCCTGATGCCCTGCCTGTAGCCAATGCTTTGATTGCTTCCGCAATCTCCTCTGCATTCACCGGTTGGTCCGTCGCTAGGCGTTACTCTTCGTGGAGTTTAGGCAGGGAGAGAGCCTCAAGATATAGCCTGAATTTCTGTGTGTTTTCTTATCTCTCTTTGAATATGATTCCTTATAAAATTCCATAAATTCCCCATTAATGTCTTCATCTCGAAGCAGTACCCTCCCCTGTGCTGTGGGTATACCGGTGATCTGAGTGGGTTGTTTATCGTGCTTAAGTAAATTGGAAAGCGTTCTGCCAGCCTTGTTACCCTCCCCGTATCTGCGTGCGCATATAGGGGCCGCCACGTATTGGACCTCCCTTATGGCCAGTTTATCAAACTCTTGAAGGTGTGTGTATATCGGCTAATAATGCCTTATCTTGCATGCTTGTGAATGTTTTTTCCAGTGCATCTAGCGTGCTTTCAATGGATGATAACTCTGTTCTCACTGCCCTCAGCATACCCGTAGTCTTAGACATCAATACCCCCCCCCCCTTATCCAGACCTTAAAGGAAATACCCCCCCCCTTATCCAGACCTTAAAGGAAATACCTCTCCCCCCCCCTTATCCAGACCTTAAAGGACTCCCAAACTGTCAAGTATTTGTCAACCGATCCCACATTATTAGATAGGAACTCTGCGATTTCAATATGGAGTGTTTCTACCATCCCCGGGTCTCCCAACAGTTCACCTGGCATTCTCCACCTCCTGGAGGGACTCGATGTTCCGAAACATTAGTTCCAACAGTACTGGAGAATGGTCTGACAATGTTCGAGGAAAGATTTCACACCCCTCCACCGTAGCTGTCATAGACTTGGATACAAACCAATAATCAATTCTGGAGTCATGAACCGTATATAAACATATATCTCCTGCTACCGTGGTGAGTTTCCCTCCATGCATCCACCAGCACAAGTTGCGACAAAACATGTCTCAGATTTAGTACTGCCTTACTTGGGCTTTGAACTATCTTCGAGGATCTATCACGAATCTGGTCCAGGGCCAGATTGAAGTCCCCCGCGCCCCCTTATCACCCCGAGTGACACAATTATCTGATATATAGCCATATAAAAAGCGGGGTCATCGATGTTGGGGCCGTATGTGTTAACCAGGAGTAATTGTTGGGCGGGCACCTCCCGCCCCAGACATGACATATCTGCCCAGGAGATCAGCCTTGTGTCCTCCTACCCTGAACCCAAGGCCTGGATGGATAAGGGTGATTACCCCTCTGGACTGGGATGAATAGTTTGTATGGAACCTCAAGGGACCCCATCTTGGCAGGATATGAGCGTTACTCGTGCCCACTGCATGGGTTTCTTGCAACATTAAAATTTGGGGTCTATGCCTGGCTATATAATTGGCGAACTTCTTGACCTTCATTTGATTGTTTAATCCCCGTATATTCCACGTCAGGAGTTTTACCTTAAACCCACTACCGGGGCTCTGAGATGGAACATTTGCCATTGTCACACTTGTCGGGTTTACAGTAGTCGTGCAATATGGTCGGTGCCAGCCTCAATGCAACCACAATTTCACTTTTCAACCAACAAGTTACTTCTAACAACTTCCCCCTTAAACACAGCTCCATAGAGCAGCGCCAACCCTCAACATGCCGATATAAGTCAATACTGGAGCTGACTGAAATCCCCAGTTCCCGTACCCTTCCCCATCCACCCTCATCATCACCCCCAACTTGACGGTGCGCCCCACCAAACTTGTGGAAAATTCTGCGGGTAGCCATGTTGCTCCACATGGCCGCCGATCAGGTCCAGCGGCTCCACCAACCGAGTTGCCTGGTACCGCTTAATCATTGATTTATCTGGACTCCAGCCCTAGAGAGGGTTGACTCCTGAATGTTCCTTAGTCTGCGGGCCTGGGTCTATTTTGTGCCGGTCTGCCCCCTCTGGGAGGAAGGGGTATGGAAGTCTCAATGTATTGCGTAGCCTCGGCCAGAGATTCAAAGAAATTAGCTCTTCCTGCATGTTGGATCCTCATTTTGGCCGGGAAGATCAAAGCATATGGGATCTGGCATTCTCTTAAGCGTCTCTTAACTGGCTCGTAGGACCTCCTGCTTGCCTGGACCCTGGAGAAGTCCGGATATGTGTATGCGACGTTCCTCATATTGGAGGGTGCCTGCCTTCCGTAGGATTGTAGCTGTCTCTATAATTGAGTTGTGCGATTATAGTGCGCAGTGGTGCGCCTGGTTTGGGTGCTGGAGCCAGTGTGTGGTGTGCACGTCTACCAAAAAATGTTCAGAGAATGTTTCCGGCCCAAACAGGGTTTTGAGCAATGTCTCGTTGTTTCTCCATCTGGCCTTTGCCAAATGACTCCGCTACGCCCACCACACAGATGTTTCTCCTTGAGCGTGACTCTAAGTCCTCACATTTATTCTGTAGTTTCACCATGTTTTGCTTGATTTGGGTGATGTCATGGCTATGATGTGCGATAGTGTCTTCATTAGTGCTTATTCTGTTTTCAGTTTCTGTTATACGCACACTTTCTTTCTCCACTCTGGCCTTTAGAGAGCCATTGGTGGACACTGTCATCCAACTTCGTGTTGACTGCCCGGAAGCCATTCTGCACTATTGTAGTCAATTTATCCAAGTTATCGCTAGACTCTGTTCAGGGCCTCGTTGGCATCAATTTGGACTTCAGCTGTGGCCTGACTCTGCCTGTTTAGGCGTCCATGGGGCATTTCTTTTGTTTTCCCGGAGTCTTGGCACCTTTTCCCGACTTCTGTGGTTCCCCCAATGATATTGTCGAAACAGTGATCTTGGGCCAATGCAGTAAATGACTAGTCACACTTTTGTTTGCTGTTCACTCTCGCTCCTTCCGACAGTGTCGTAGCCCTGGGGCAGGATCAGATTGAGGGGGTTAGAGGCGCTACACACGTTCACTCCACACTGTGCCCCCAGCCGGCACTTGGCATTTCGAGTGGGCTATGTCCCCCCCCCCCCCCCCCACGTACTGCACTCTGTTGGTACCTCGATCGTAGTGTTGTCCAGTTCCGTGTTGTGTTTTGTCAGGGGGGGCTGAACCTTTCCGGTCTGCAGGCTGCTCTCGCGCGATTAGGACGTCCACCCAAGCTGGTTCTCCGAGCGGACGCGGCCCGCGCTCTGAGAAATAGTAGTGGAAGTATGTGCCCACGGAGCGCTAATGGCGCATATTTTAGTGCGCCCGGGAACCAGAGCACGCCGCCGGAGTGTGGGCCAGTAGTGGTCCGCCCAGCGCCGTCCCAGCAGATTATCAGGGGCCTTATGGGGGCCCCGGAACCTGGGAGACGCTCTCGGTGGGCCCTCCAATGTGTTATGTGCACCTCCGGAGGTCGCCTGCCCAGCAATGTGGGGAGATGGAATTGTTCCCTGTTCCACACCAGCCGTTCCACCCAGAGAAGTATGTGTCCTTTATGGCCCCCCTCCGTCGTCCAATCCTGCCTCCTTGACACCCATGCGGATCTAGTCTCGGAGTCCCTGCACGGTCTTGTGTTGCGGGCCGGCCGCACGCCTCGCCCCATGATGCGCAACAGGATTTGCAGGGGTCCTCTGGAATTCAACGGCCGCGAGCCGCCGCAATCCGGGGGCCGAGCTAGAGCACGTGCAGGAACGTCCGGTTTCACCCTCCGTGTCGCAGCCAGCCTCAGACAGCAGCTCCTCACCCGTGGGTGATGGGCCCTGGCTGCAGTTCAGGCTCCTCCCATCAAGGGCCTCTCTCCCACAGCCGCGCCAGCGGCTCTCGCGTAGATCTCACTGGAGCTTGCGTCGGATCTCTTTTTTGCCGCACGTGTCGACCAATCTGTATAGCGCTGGATCTCCGGTGTTTCTAGCTTCTGGGTCCCAGGAGTTCACCTGGCCCACCACGGATAGCTGGGCTATATTTACAAAGCGTTTGGGCTCAGCAGGCAGTGCCGTGACGGATGAAAAGGCGCAGAATTTCTTGGTGAAGCGGGAGCTCTGTAATCCGGCGGCCATTTCTGTTGTGCGCAACAGCCCCCCCCCCGGTTTCTACTTTATAAAAAAAAAAATATATAATTGTTTTATTGGCATTTGTTAAACAATTTCTAAAGGCCGCCCCCACCCCACCCCCTTGAGGTACTGCATTTCCATTTTCTGTCACCTCTGGAGCATGATGTTGTCCTTTGCTCTCTGCAGCTTCCCATTAGGCCAACCCATGTCCAGTACCCGTATATTTTGAGGGCACCGTTGTTGCACAAAGTCGTAAGGTCCCCCCATACCTTCTGTAATCTGTTTGCATCCCCCTTGGACCCTATACGTCATCCACTCCATAGCTATTATGTCCCATAGTTTGCAGAGCCAATTTGTCACCTTGGGGGGTGGGGGGGGGGGTAGGGGCTGCTTTGTGTCTATTATTTGGCTATTACCAACCATGCAGCTATTAATGTTACCAAGGATCTTGTCTCAGCCTTCACAATACTATATAGCGCTGGTCGTAACACCCCACTCAATCTCGGGTAGTGTGAGGGGTAACATTTCCGGGATTATTTACTGAAGACATTTCATGATTTCTTCCCACAGGCCTTTGATCTTGGGGCAGAACCACCAAATACCACCAAATGTGCAGCCATCTCCTACCGCCTTAGACCCCTTCCAACATTCCTCCGATGATGATCTATACATCTTATGTAATTTGCTGGAGGTATAGTGCCACTGGAGCATCATTTTGTACTATGCTTCTCACAGTAGTCAATTTTGTTATATTCCTCCGCAATTCTTCCCAGTGCCCTATGGTTATTAATTAAGCCAGGAGGCGTTCCACGCCGCTTGATACGGCCACGTTCTTGAGTTGGCACTTTCTTGCAGTAGTCTATATATGTCCGCCACTAAGTGTTTGTCCCCGGAGTGCATCGTAATATACGTCTCAAATCTTGTTAGTGACCTGGTGGCGGCTTGGTTAATCTCCTATTTGAGACAGTGTCTCAATTGAATACATTCAAATCTATCCCTTCCCCCCACTTCCACCTGCTTCTTGCAATCCTCAAAAGACGTTACTTCCCCTTCCATGTCTCTGATCTTTGTAAATCCCTTTTTCGTCGATCTTTTAAATGCCCCCTTTGCTTTGCCCGGCGTGAAGTTGGGATTATCAAACATTGGGGTAAAGGGTGACTGGATAGAAGATGGATGTCCCTTCCTGAGCCTCCTGTCCCAGAAGTCGCATGTAGGCAGAACCCTACTGCGCCTAGCGGATGGGTGTCTTTCGTTTCTATGTAGTCAGAGCAATCCCGTCTAGGGCATTCCCGCCACTGCTCTATCCATGCAAGCCCATATCTTGTCTGTGCTTCCCGAGAACCATTCCTGTACTACTCAGTGTGGCTGCTTCATAGTATTGGTGTAAAACCCAGGAGCCCTATTCCTCCTCTTTGTTTAGGAGACCTCAATAATTCCATTGAAACTCTTGGGTGTTTTTTATGAGCATGGTGCATTTATTACTTTGAAAAAAGCGTTCGGGATCGCAATTGGTAGCGTGTTGAATCTATGCAGTACCCTCAGAAGGGTCACCATCTTCAGTGTTTATGCACCCCAACCAGGAGATCTGCATTGGGGATCATTTACCCAATTCTGCTTGTTTTATTAGCTTCAGGAAGTTCGCTTTATAAAGTGCTGCCACGTTGCTTGTCAACTTTATGCCTAGGTATATTAGGTTACCCTCCGCTAGGTGAAACGGGGAGTTCTCCATCTGTTTGGCCTGTTCCTTCGAGCGACTACAAACAAAAGATTAGGTGGAGCCCCCCATGGGAAAGTTAAACTAGCAGCTTTCAATCAAATGATCAGGTGTCTAATAATTTTAGGTGCAGGGGAGGAAAAGTGGCCCTGGCACAGAGCCACCAAACTAGTATATGCACAAAGAAAAGAGGATCCGTAGGTGGAACCCTCCCATCCCCTGCACACCTTACAATCCCTTAACTAGACGGTTAAATTGTTAGTCAATGACAGTTAAACAATTCTTGTTCAGTCTATAAATTCAACCAAGGAGCAGATATAAACATAACTGTGATACAAAAGTGTGTTTAATGAGTAAGTAAGAGAAAGATATTAGTCAAACATTTAGTACATTTCAAATTAAAATATGGCTGACACGTTTCGAGAAACATTTTCTTCTAGGGCCAGATGGAGTTTCTGAACTAAAAATTAGAAAGGGAAGAGGTAATAAGGCTCAATCCAATCATTGTCCATGTAATAAACATCTGAATTATAAATCACAACATTGTTCATAAAGGTCTATAACATTGATTACAATAATTGTAATATTCCTCAAATTAAATTATCTGTGTGGTACTGTCAAAATAAATACTGAAGAAAAGTGCCTAAAACACCATATGATAGATGGATGATATCTGGGGAAAATTAAAAGTATACCAAATGGCTAGTTTAGCATTGTCAATTCAAAATATTTACTAAGTTTAAAGAAAAACTGAGATTAGCTCTGTCCGAGCACTCACCCTGGTTCAAAAGAGTATTGCATCGCTTCAATGTGGTGTTCAGTAAGTGAAATGTAGAACTGGATCCAAGTGTCCATATGGTTTGGTGTCCTTGGAGTATGAACCCTGAGTGGTGTAATCTGTGGCCAGAGTACTGGTCCTGTAATCAAAATGGGTACGGATATAATGAACATGGCGAGTCCGTAGAGTAAAGAAGAAATAAATAAATTAAAGGCTGGAAACTCACCAATGTATAGGCATTGAAAATGTATGCATGCAGAATCAAATGTATGCCAGCGATGCGCTGTACTATATTGTCTAGCACATATATTGAAAAAACATTTATTGCAAAAATTCATATAAGTGATACAGAAAAATGTGAAGCCACGTTATCGAGTGTCTGGAAGAAAACCATCTACTAGAGAGTAGAAAAAGGAACATGGCATGTCTGCAAAGTTAATATCTCAGAGTCGTCTTGAGGCGCTTGGATCATTGGAAGCGGCCACTGGTGTGCGAGTGTTCATCGGAAGGATTGTGCTCCGTGCGGTGGACTTCGCATAGCGTTACTAATGGCAACAGTAACCAGGACACTAGTAGCTTGCCCCTTGTATAGAGAATGAGGTGAATCTCAGATCGACATGGAAAAAGGACTACACTGTAGTGTAAACATGACTATGGAGATGCGTCCCGAGGGCAGCCATGTTGCACTAGAAATGATGGAAAGAAAAAAACGCCTCTACTAGCCCTAAAGGAGAACAGAATAATAAGCTAAAAGGAGACGAACTAGAAATCGGGTCAGATAAGAAGTAAGATGATGTAGTGTGAAAAAAAAATGATGAGAAAAAATGACTCGATACAGGTAGGAAGTTGACTTCCGATTTACATGTTGTAAAATACGCAATATAAATGTATATGGTGTCCAACGGAAAATACCTTACAGAATAAAATCATTAGTCACAAATGATGTAGCTTCAAAAGTTTAAGGCAGTCGTCATATGCAAAAACGACATTTTTGAATATGCTGGTACCAATGATCTTGCAACAAGCGGATCTATTGGTGAATAAAAGTATCCGCTCTGTTGGTTCATGTCCGTAATGGTTATTAGTATAATGGGGCCATGAGAGAATAATCTGCAGTACAGGTACCGGTAAAAAGGTGATCATAATTTCACCATCATTGTTGCATCAATGTTTCCAAACTCATTTTATGTGAAGCACTTCAATTAAAATTTGTCATTGAGCCCTCTGGGGAATAGGGTGTCAAGGTAATGGATCCCAAATGTTTCCCATTGTGACAAGATTGCATGGTAATTACCACCTTTAGAGGGTTTTTTCACCACTTGTAGGATTTCAAATTTTAAATTGCACTACAGTGTGGTTGTTTTCTAAAGTGTCTTGCAAGGGGTGATTTGGCGTTTTTACATCTAATATTAGATTTGTGTTCACTTATTCTGTTATTAGTAGCTCTTGTGGTTTGACCCATATAGTTTCCCACAGGGGCATTTGATGGCATAAATGACATCTGAGGATAGACATGTTGCATAGTCTTAGTTTGATTCCGTTTCCTTTGTGGGGATGCAAGATTGTGTCCCCCTTCGATACGTTGTTGCAATGTGTGCAACATGGGCCCGGTCTTTCTTGTTTTAAGGACGCGTTGTTTATCTTTAGATGGTCTTTTGAGTTTGTCATGGAAGTTCTGTCCACGTTTGAACGCCATCATTGGTGGTTTGGGAAATAACTCCTGTAATTGAGGATCATTATGCAAGATGTTCTAATGTTTTCTAATTGATTTTCCCACCTGAAAACTGTCTGGAATATTTAGAAATGTATAGTAATGGTGTTTCCTTTTTTTCTTTCCTTGGGAGTCGGTAAATTTTCTTTACTGATCAGATCTGATCTTTGTTTTGCTTCTTGAAGGACTGTTTCCGGGTATTCCCTTTTGTCAAATTTTTCCATTAACCTAGAGCATTCTGTGTCCAGTCCCGCAGGGTCAGAGGTAATCTGAGTCTCAGGATCTGACTAAACGGTAGGCTTTTAATCATAGATTTAGGATGTGAACTTGTGAAATGTAATGTTAACATCAGTTGGTTTATGATACTGAGATGTTTTGATCCGATTGTCTTTGATCTCTAGATTAACATCCAGGAAATGTAGTGATGGGTGTCCCTACTTCCATAGGGAATTTGATGTGATTGTGTACTGAATTAAGATAATTGAAAAAGAGTCCAGTTCTTCTTGGGTCCCACACCAAATGCCGAAAATGTTCTCTAACGCATAGCGATGTTCGAACATATACATGTGTTGCCGTATACTGGGGCCATGGATGAGCCCATAGAGGTTCCTGTGGTTTGAAGGTAATAGTCCCCTTGGAATCTGAAATAGCTGTTGTATAGTAAGAGGTCTAAAAGTTTCAAAATCAGTTGGGTATGGCCTCTGGTGGTTAGTTTGAGAGCAGCCATTCGACTGCTCTAATGCCTTCATGTGGGATCGACGTGTAGAGGCTACACACACCCATACTAAAGATAATAGTTACTGCTGAGAGCTGAAATGTCATTAATGCAATTCAAAAAGTCAGTTGTATCGCAAAGGTATGTCTGAGTCTGTTGTACCAGTTGTTGCAGGGATCTATCGATGTACACTGCTAGCGGTTCAAAGATACTGTCTGTGCCAGCTACTATTGGTCTAAGTGGAGGATTGAGTGGATTATTATGAATTTTCTGGAGTCCATAAAAAACAGGAGTGATGGGTTAGGGATTTCTCAGAAGTTTGCTTGTTTTCACATTGATCCAATCTTGGTCTAGGGCTTCTTGGATGGTGTTCTCAATCAATATCCTGATTTTATGAATGGGATCATTGTCTGATTTAGTGTGTGTATTTTCTTCATTTAGAAGTTCCAGACATATCTGAGTGTAGTCTTCAGTGTCCATCACTACGATTGCACCTCCCTTATCTGCATGCTTGATGGTCAGATCCTCATCCTTTGCTAGGGATTCAATGTGGTCGAGCTGACATTTGTTTACATTAAGTGGAGATGTTTTTCGATAGTTAATCCTCCCAAGGTCTGAACTGTTTTTTCAAATGAGTTGAGCATGGAATTTTGAATATGGGGATCGAAATTGCTCTTCGGATGCGAACCCAGTGTGTTGTCATCTGAGGTGGTAGGTCCCATATCTATCTATCTATCTATATCAGTCTTAAAGAAGATTTAAGTCTGTTTCCTTAGTAACCTATGGAAGGATTCTCTCTTCAAATAGAGTAGTGTCACTAGTTGGTACAAAAGGTTCAGCATATTGAGTTGGTCACTTGAGAGGTTTTTACTTGATAAGTTCACTACTAAATCTTTAGTTATTTGTTTTTTTTCTTTTTTGAGTTCCCTTTTCCTCCTAGTTTTTCTTTTGGCCTGTACCATGTTCCAAAAAAAAAAACTGATGTTCCCCGACTTGTAGATGTTGGTTGTGCTTCAAAATGGGTTGGTGTCCTTTCCTCCGATCTAATTTCTCTGGTATCATTATCCATTGGACGTCGTTTCTTCCTGTTGGATGGGTTCACTGATACTGGTGTCGCTGCCTGAGTTAGTTGTGTTTGGGTTATTCGGTTTATTCCTTTGATTACGGTGGTAATATTCTTGCCACATGTAAACCATTTCGTTGAGGTAGTCGAGTGTCCCTTTTGAATTTTCTAAGTTTCTGTTCAATCTCAGATTTGTAGCTTGCAAGCTTCAAGTTGATGTCAGTCAATAGATCTGAGAGTTCTTCCAAAGACTTGTATTCACTCAGCTGGTTCTTAAGGGTAATTATTTCGGTATCTATAGATGACAATGATTTTGACAGCTGTTCAATTGTAAGGAGAATAAAGTCTAGCAAGCATTTGTTAAAAATGTGGTCCGAGACACCCACCTCTAACATTTCCGATTCCCCCATATTTATTTTCAAGCCCAACAAACCTTCTTGCTCTTTAAGGATACTTACTAAAGCTGGGATGGACCACTCCGGTTCTACTACTGTTAGTAACATATCATTTGCGTAGGCGGCAGTTTTATGAATGGCACTACCTTGATAGACTGATTCTGTCTGTTGCTAGCAGAGTTTCTAAATAGCATACACATGCGGCGACGGGGCATCCCTGTCTCGTCCTGCGTTCTATGCGTATCGTTTCTGAGATGTAATTATCAATGGATTGCTGTAGTTTGCCCCTACCATTTGCATATATTTTGACCTAAAGCCCATTAGTTCCATCGTCTGGAAAAGGTACAGGTTTGTTCAAAAAGTAAACGGTGATAGTGGGTTGAGGAAACGGTTTAGCTCTAGTTTAAATGTATGCAGACAATACTACGACCAGTATAAAAAAATGTGTTATGGTACAGCCAATAACTAATTCAAATATGGTACGGCCAATACCTAATTCAAATAAAAAATACCTTTTTCAAGCACCTATTGAGTCTGGTCTGATACATTCTTTATTTCTTAGACGGTGGCAGAAGAGTAGTCTTTTGCTCCATCTGCATTTCTTTCTTACAGAGCTCTGACCGACACTTCCCACTCCCCTTCACTGCTTGTTACTGCACTTGCACAATCCGAGTCCAAGTCAGTCAGCCCCGCCCCAATTCCCTCCCCCCGTCTTGTTTGCCTTGATACCCCATTAGCTGTATAGGCACATTATAAATATCCAATGAAATAAATAAATCTGCCACAGGGAGTAATTACAACTCAGCCAACATTTCCTTTCCTTCTCCATGAAGGAAAGGCACTGGACCTAAGAATATTTCAGTGTTAATTCTAATTAGCTAACAACTTAAAATCATTGTCTGACTTTTTCTAACTGTCTACATAGGGAAAATGATCAGAGAACCTGCACACACAGACCAGTTTACCAAGGGAACTACATTTTCTGATATTACGGTCCACTCTCCACCCTACCATGGCCCTAAAAAAATAATGCCCTCCCCATACAATTTAAAATACCAGTTTGATGCCAATGTGTGCTCAGCCTTGTACAGAATGTATATTTTGGTCCTTTTGCATAAAGGAGATGGTTCTACTTCAAAAACAGGCTTACTGGCACTCGAGGTTCAAATAGTCACAATAGAAGAAATGCCTCCTACTCCCACTCTGTGGTGTAGAACAAAGGCATAGACCAACTTTCATACTTGAATCTGAAAACCCCAGATTAATGTTGTAGTATTAGAGGGGAGACAGTTGGGAATGGCTTCTCATTTGCCATCTAGGGCCTCCTAAGAGATTGCAGCATAGTGGCCTTCAGAGAGGCAATGACTGTCATTTAAGGACATATTGGCAGACCTAGGGGCAGCTGTGACTGAGGAGAGGCAGATAAGGTGCCAGGGTATCTGAGACCTATAGTTTGGCATTGGAAGCCATTATGGAGGCAGGCCTCTTGCCAATGAGAACGTGGTTGGCTTGACTGCCTCTGCCTACATGCAGGAGCAGACATCTAGGAGCTCCAATATAATCCATGGCTCTTGACAGTGACCTTTGATGTTAAGCGGGAGACACTTGCGCTCCCTGGGAAGAGAGGACTAAAGGCATTGGAAAGTAACAACTTTGTAACGTATTCTATTAGTCTTGTGCATAGGCCAGTTCTGTTGCTAGATCTTAGTTTGGTTTTTGTGTTTTTTTAAAACTGTTTTATACAAGCACTCTCCATTGAAGCATATGCACCATTCTATGATTTGTGACGGTTACTGTTCTCATTGTGTAAAGATTCGAATTTTAGAAAGCAAAAATGCTACATGGAGCTCTGTGCAAAATAAGGGTGTCACGGTATTCGTTTTATGACGGTACGATAACCTTCTTGCCAAATGACGGTATATCATGGTTATCGCGGTATAGCAGTTAACTGATCTTAAATATTTTCTAAAAGGTCATAAATTGACAGATGTATCATCACAAACAAAACCAGGCATCCAGGGCCAGAATTGAGCTTTTCAACATACTTTCCACTGAAATGCCTTGCTTCCACCAAACACACGTGTGGAGAGGAGGAGGGGGGGTGGGGTGGAGGCCTGCTGCAACTGGCAAAGCAAACTGAATAGCTTTTCGTAAGTGGTCATTTAGGCTTTTTGCTTCCCCACTGGCTACTGGTGAAGATGAACATGTTGCCATCTTGATAACCTGCATGCCACAGATCAATGGAGGCTGATGGTAGTATACGCTTGTACACACACACTTTTTTTTTTTCATGGTGTATGAACCTGGCGCCATGAGGGCTTTTGAAGAGGATGCCAGGCTCTAGAGGCCCGAGTCATGACTCCACCTGGCCAATGGGTTTGCCAGAGGGGGTTTTGGGCAAGGGCCGTGACAGCACTCCCCCCTACGGCCCCTCCCATAGTGTTCCTTCTGTCTGGCCCATGTTTGGTTGAGAAGTTCTGATGGAATGTCCTGATTAGAGACGCACACACGCGCACACGCACGCGCACTCTTTATGTTACGGCCTTTAGTTTACTTGCGGGCCAAAAGGTGTTCAGTAATCACCGACATGTTACCCTTTGGTATGGCAGCAGGGAATCCCCTCAGATGAGTGAATTTCGCAGTGTGACTTATTATATGTAAATTCAATGATGGAACCAGGGAAATCCCCCATTGCCCTATGTTTAGAGAACATTATCCATTATAAATATATAAACCCCAAAGCCGCCACCCCAAAGTAAACCCTTTTCCTTCTTGGCACTGTATCTATTCTTCCTATTGCTAACATATTGATTTTGTGTAATGCACGTGTGGTTTATGGAATGGCATTAAAAACTGCTCCAATTGAAACTACTTGGCAGAGGCACATCCAACAGTGCAAAACCAAGACTGCGCAGCAATTGCTTACTGCAGCCTTTCCAAATCAGATTGAAAAGCACACTTAACGGTATGAACGGTATAAACAATGTGAGTTATTATTGTTCAATGAAGTGGTTCACGGTATCTTTAACGGTATACCGTTACATCCCTAGTGCAAAACCTTGATTCAGATGCTAGGCTATGTGGCCCAAGTGGGGCAAATGTTTGTGAAAGATGTAATTCCCTTTCTGGTTGCTTAACCCCTCCATAGTGTAGAAATGGACTTGCTATGTTGTTCAGTGTTAAGAAATAAACCGGATGCTGGGTTGGGCATTACCAGGTCAGGTAATGCCCCAGAGCAGAGTTACAGGTCTGAGTGCCTTAATGTGAGCCTCAAGGCATTAGCGGACCAGTTATGTCCCTGTGTGGCAGTTTATATTATTGGCATTCCAGCGTGCTTTTCCAGGATGCGAATTTATTTTTTCTATTTAGTTATGAAACTGATGCTTCTGGTTGAAAATTGCATAATAAGGGCATGCATGTTTGCGGATATCCAATTCTGAACTGCTTGCTAGTGCTGTGTGAGAACTGGGTTTTGGGGCTGTTTGGTCCCAAGCCGCACTTCAACCTGAGTATTTACTGTTGCTGGGGTTGAATGTTGTAGTGAAATCGGACGCAGACGCACAGTAGGGAATTTACACACTATTTACAAATTAAGTTAATGTGTATATTGAGCACCTCCCTCTGTGCTCTCAACCACCTTTTTCTCTTCTCTTCTGTTCTGTTCCTGGAACCCCAACAATGTCACCCAAGACATCAGCGTGGTATCGAGCAAGCGCCACACTACACACCACCACACTACCTCCCCTCTGTACATCTACCTCCCCGACCTTGAACGGAAAGGGTTCCCAGCTGTATGGCTGGGCAAGGAAAATTGTCATTGGACCCTAACTCATCCTTGCACCCTCACAATTTTTGTCAACTCTCCTATTCCTGCCAGTCTCTCTCCTCTTTCCACCCTTCTTAAGAGATACTCGCTCCATGTTCCTTACACTGCCATCATCCAATCTGACCGCCTGTTTGAACACCTCCCTCACCTTGTTGGGCTTAGACCACCTACAACACACATCTCAAGAGTGGAAGGTAATTTGATTCTCACTATATCTTCTATAGCAGGAAGAACATTGTTCATTCCACAGTAGCACCATGCCATGCTCCTTTGTTCCTCATCTGACTGGTTCTGATAGTCTCAACCACACTCCTCTGCGTGTTCATGCTGGTACCAGTTTCGTGTTGGCCTTTCTGCCCCTGCTCAAATGGGGGGAGAAGCATGTTGTGCAATGTGGAGTGAACCTTTGCGCAACAACTATATACCTCGCTGCCCCCTTCCAATCTCTACCATTTTCCCAGGCCCACCTGATGGCTTCATTCAATACATAAAACACTACACCATCCTGTTGGTTTGGGGATGATAAATGGCACTCTTTCTATGCTCAATGAAATTCTTATGACAATACTCAATCTCCCTTGACCTGAACTGTGACCCATTGTCGGTAACTATGACTTTGGGATATCCTTCACAAATCTCCAAGAAAGTAATAACAATCCTCGCCGTTACATTTGGTTTGATGAAGAATTCAACCCGCCTGGTAAGTAAATCAAGAACACCTGCACTACAGGACCCATCACATCCATTATATATTTGTCCCATGGCCTCTCTGGAACATCTGTGGTAACCATTGGATGTCTGAAACTCCCATCCCCCCCCCCCACACACACACACTTTATCACTACTTTTGCAAAGGATACAATTCCTGACAATTCTCTCGGTTTGTAGGTCACAGGCTAGCCACAATTTCTTATCCTCTGTTTAGTTTTTTTAGTTAACAATTCCCCTGGTGACCTTCATGGCCAAGTCCTTTGAGTCGTTCCCGAGCATTTTCAGGTGGGACAATCTTGTCACCACGCATCACTGTTCGTCCCTGGACACAAGTCGTCCACCACATTCTAGAAGGGTGACAACCCCAGTTCCTCAAAGACCTTATTCCTGCAAGGTATCCTCCTCCAATTCTTGTTTGTCTACTTAAAATTGCATTCTGCCTCATGGCCTCTCCCAGCCTTCTCATGGTACAATAATGGACTCTCATGTCCAACTACTTCCTCATCCCCAACTCCACCAGTTGTCATTCTTGACAAGCGGTCTTCTGCAAAATTCTTCACACCTGGTAAATATTTCACAACATAATTGTACTCTTGCAGTTG
Source organism: Ambystoma mexicanum (assembly GCF_040938575.1). Taxonomy (NCBI): domain Eukaryota; kingdom Metazoa; phylum Chordata; class Amphibia; order Caudata; family Ambystomatidae; genus Ambystoma; species Ambystoma mexicanum. The sequence continues at coordinate 1,570,808,454 of NC_090932.1, forward strand.
AGAACCATCTTCTGATGCAAGCTGAGATTATGTCCAAACCTTTCGAAGTAATTATCTCCACGAGGTGGGTGATAATTGTGAAACTTGAAATTTGTGCCCCAGATAAAGTTCCTAAACTTTTCTGCAGCCCACTTGATTGCCATCGCCTCCTTCACGATCGTGGCAAAGGTTTTCTCTTCTCCCTTCAGTCCAAAGCAATGAACTTCTTCCCACCTTTCTTTTGCGTCATCACTGCTCCTAAACTTACATTGCTGGAGTCTGTCGTTATAATCTCGTCTTCCTGTTACTTCTAAAATCCTGCAGTACGGAAGCCTTCGCCAAGGTCTCCTTAATGAACTTGAATTCTTCTTTGCACTCCCAAATGCACCTTTCACTTTGATCAACTCGCGTATGGATACAGTATGCTTCGCAAAGTCTAGAATGAATTCGTAGTAGTACTCGGCCATCGGCCTTCATACCTCCTCACGACATACACTTCTCGGCATGCTTTCAGTGGCTTACGCCAACTGTCTTCTGGGATGTATTCCATCAATAGAGTTGATATGCCCCAGGTAGTCCATCTCCTGCTATTTTGCGTTTCTCGCTGCTGTCTATGCCTGCGGCACAACACACCGCTCAATCGCTTGTCATTGAGCCTGAGATTGTCTGCATAAACCATGATGTCCTCTTGAAAGCACAAAATGTCCTCTTCGCCATCAGTTTGTGCATAAGTCTGGAAAACTGAGGCAGGATGAAGGCATCAGTTTGTATTGAAATAGCCCCTCACGAGTGATTACTTGGACTCCTCATGTAATCTTATATGATGGTAAACTGAAGTGAGATCCAACATGGAGAAATATTTTGCAGGACCTGTGGTCTATGTAATCTCTTGCATGTTGGGCAATGGGTGTCTCTCCGGAACTACACACTTGGGTTCCCTCATGTCCACACAAATCATCTTTGTTCCCCTTCTGACAACTAAAGGGGACGCCTACTCCAATGCATCTGTGCTCTCTGATGTTTTGATCTTCTTGCTGCTTCAGTTCTCGCTCGACTTCCTCCCTCACCGACAAAGGTATGTTGCGCAGTTTCTGTGCTGCCGGTGTGCTGTTCATCTTTATGTACAAATTCACGCAAACAGCATATCTTGTATTGGAATACTTCTACTACCTGCCTTTCATTACTTGTCTTGTCAATGGCCAGCACTGCCTCCCCTGCGTTTGGATCTAGTTTCACTGAGTTTCCTTTGTGTCCAGCTCAATAAGGCGGTTTTGCCTCTTTTGTCACGTAGACCTTTCCTCTAGCTTCTCCATCTTTGAATTTTAAGGTGGCCCAGAACCATCCGAACAATTTTCGCCCCTCCATAGCCTCTAGGATTGATGTTGACGTCATTTAGGTTCAGCCTTTCCCATTGGTTCTGGGGTAGAAGTGTTACTTGGTACCTGAATCAATCATCATGTGACTGTCACTGAAGCTTTTGGACTATCTATTTTTCACGTTCATCTATCACCATCAATATGCATTCATTACCCTAGTCTTCACTATGATCACTAGCAATCCAATTGGTGGCAGGAGTTCCTGTTTTTACAACACCTTGCAAGATGACCCTTGCAGATTTAGCAGATCTTCACAGCAGGACTTCTGGGTTCTTTGCCCAATGGTTCACGCTAGCACACCTGAAAAATCTCCTTGGGTTACTCTGCCTTGGGCTGCTTTGTCTCCTTGCATGCAGTCATTCTACCTCCCTTGTGGTTTCTGCATCTTTTCTCCTGGATTTTTTTTTCGCAAATGTATTATCATTAACTGCCCATATAGCATCATTTACTTTGGGTATTATTGCCAGTTGTGTTGCGACTTACCCCTTATTTTTCTTTTCCTGTCCTCTAGCACCGTGTCACATTTTTCAGTGTGCGCCATTCTTGGGACTGCATCTAATTGGGGAAGGGAGGAGGGTGGGGGTCATCTTCCGACCATAGATTTTCTGACGTTCGCACTGGAGCATAAATTGTTCCCCGTGACGCTCCTCCAGTTGGCTGTTAAAATTACATGTCATGGTTAACTTCCTCAGGCATTGTACTGCTCCACACTTTTGCCTTCTTTCTGTACTCTTTTCCCAAACTTGTAACGCTCCAATATAATCTATTTTTATTTTTGTAGTCTGACTGCCTTTTCATATTCCTTCAGATCTTCAGGCTCGTTTCCTGGGAGATCTGGTCAATCTTCAAACCTTTCCTGCCCTGCAGGACCCAGGAATGCAGTAGAGATGTTCTCCTATCAACACTGTAGTTGGTGCCACCAACTACGTTGGCATAGTGCTCAAATTACTTTATCCATCTTTCCCAAGGTATTGCGGGTTCCCCTATTTGTGGTAGAAAGAAGGCTGCTGTAGGAACACTATTGAATGCCATTGTTGTGGTGTGTGGTGGCGCAGGTTGGATAAGAGGGTGAATGTTGTAATGTTACTGCGATGATGACTTGAGGAAAAATGACAAATTGCTGTTATAATCACTGTATATTTCAATGGCTGGGAGGTTGCTAACTGGCTCTCATTGGCGTACATGATCGTTGTCTACTGAGCTGCATGGTCTCAACATGCATCAATTAAGAATTCTTGTAGTAGTCAGTTTTCCACTGGTTCCTGCTAAGCAGAAGTGCCCTGGGTTGTAAGGCAGTCATTGGGTGCACATAATAGCAGTGTTGGGGTAATTGATACTGCTAGTGAAATTTAAGTTTGTAGCCAGCTAAGCTCTACCTTGGCGACATCCAATGAGTTATAAGAATGGACGTTAAAGTTGCAAGACTGTCAGCATGAGCATAGCCATAAATTTGCGTGGCTACTGCACAAGCTAAATGCAATAATAGGTTGATATATGGGAATATATCATTATATTATAATTATTATATGATTGATACTGCTCCTTATGTGCTCTGCATATATTCAGTGTAATACAATTAAGCTCCTGAGATGTTGAGCTTGAATGTTGGCTGCACTAGTTCAAGGGGATGACGTCATTGCAGTGGCAGTTGGCTGCCTTCCGTATGCAGGGTGGGAAGGGCCCTGAACCGTTTTAAGTCGTCTCACCTTGTACTGTTGTCGGCCTGTAATACTGATGTGTGATTGGGCTGTTGCACCAAATAGGAGGCTGCTGCCGGGCTCGCTGTTTTCTGGATACACTAATCGCCATCATTTTAGTGAAATCAGACGCTGAGACGTGGCAGGGGATTTACACACTATTGATTTTACAAATTACGTTTAAAAAAACATTTTTATTTATTGTACATGACCATATATAAGTAACCACTCACCCCCCGACCCCCCTACCCTCGGATGGTGGATGTAGTCCTTGGTACATTGCCAGTATTTAAGTTACAGAATGTCCAGGATTCGAGTCTTGTGAGGGTACCATTGGAGTATGTAATCACTCTGAAGGTATGACAGGCTGGCTCCCCAATTTGCTTGAAAGGCTTCCGGTGTTCCTTGACTCTTACACGTCACCCACGCCAGAAATAAGAATTTCCACACTTTCTGGGGCCAGTCTGTGTAGGTGGGTCTTTCTGTTTCCAATGGTGGCCTATTGTCAGCCATGCCGCTATAATCGGCGTTCTCATTCATTTCTGTTGTCCTTTAGAGTACGTTTTCTGGGTTGTGTCCCACATGTCCGCCAGCCATACCCTATCGAGTCCTTCGGCCCCTTGTATCATACTTCCCACTTGCTCTTTTTTTATGTCCTTTCAATATTTTGTTATGGCCGGGCATTCCCACCATAGATGCTTCCAGTCCCCTAGTTGACATCCTCGCCAGCATTTCTCACTAGTAGTTGGATACATAGTGTGGAGTCTTTCAGGAGTGAGTTGCCACTGAAGGATTTATTGCCACATTTGCCTTAGTTGTATAGACTCATCTTGGGGATTTTATTCCAAACCTCCCTCCCCAGTGGTCTCGCGATATTGGCTCCCCCAGCATCTTTTTTTTTCACGTCTTCATGTACCTCCACTGGATCTCCTCCCCTTGTTTGTTCAGGAGTTTGTACAAGTTTATCAGTTTAGAAGTTCCTGTGTCTGTCATGAAAGATATGAACCAAGTTAATTGTCTCATAGTGGCTTCTTTGTTGACTGGGGGAGAGGGGGAGATGAGATGAGAGCCAGTGCACAAGCTGCATTTGCTGGAACTTTTCAGTAGGTTTTATTTCTACATTCTGGATGCATTCCTGGGGTGACATGACTGATGGGCCTTTGTAAATGTCTCGTATCCTCGTGCATCCTGCTTGGATCCAGCTGGTGTATGCTTTGGCTACCATTCCTGGTGGGAAGTCTGGATTTCCGAACATTGGGGTAAAGGGCGACGGGTATGACATCAGATTCCCTCTCTTGGTCGCTGTCTCCCATGCTTCCACTCCTGCCCCCATGATTTCACTTATTCTGGTGTTGGGGTGCCCATATCTCTTGTCCCTCCATAGTAAGTCCAATAGGGGTGCCCCAGCAACCGCTTCATCTTGTCTCACCCATATATGCTGGTGGGGCTGTGCCACCCACTCTTTTATAACCCTTTGCTATGCCGCCTCGATTCTCCTAAAGCGGAGGAGTGCTAGTCCTCCTTCCTTCTGCGCCGTTAGTGTTGCCTTGCTGTCTTGTGTTGCCATATGTAAGCGGATGTCATTTTGTTTAATGATTTGAAAAATGTTCTCGGAAGCCTAATAGGGAGCGTCTGAAAGTAATATAGGAGCTTCGGTAGGACAGTCATTTAGATGACCGTCGTCCTACCCCACCATGAAATGCTGAGGGGGTTCCACTTTACGAGGTTCGCTTTCAGGTTGGTTAGCAGGCTTGGGAAGTTAGCTGTATTTGATTCCCAAGTATGTGATGCTGTCCATTGCTTTATTCATATGGGTTTTGTGGGCTAACTTATCCATTTTGGTCGGGTCCGCTGTCAAGTTCAGGATCTCCGATTTGTGCATGTTAATTTTCAGGCCGGATATGGTCCCGAGGTCAAGCTCTCCCAGCAGAGCCAGTAGGGATTGGCCCAGGTCAGTCTGGGCCAGTAACATGTAATCTGCGAAGGCCATCGTTTTATGCTCTTCTGCTTCCGTTTGTATACCCTTTATCTGTTGCAGTACTTGTATTCACCTCAATAGTGGGTTCCAGCAAAAGTGCATACAGAAGGGGTGATAAAGGGCATCCTTGCTTTGTACCTCTGGTCAACGCGAATTGGGACAATGATAGGCTGTTAAGAGATCCTCATTGTAGGTGTTTTATAGTTGTCGTTAATCGTCTGTATATATGATTGTCCGAAGCCCATGCATTCTATTGTTATGTGTCCAAAGATACCAGAATCGCCGGGGTATGTGTATTCTGCTCTTTCAATGAGGTGGCTCATCCTTCTTGTATTGTCTGCCTCCTTGGGATAAATCCTGCCTGGTCTGGGCTACAAGTGCTGGTAGTAGCCTGGATAGTTTATCTGGCAGTATTTTTGTGTAGAGCTTGGCGTCTGGGTTGATTAGGACGATTGGGTGGTATGACCCTTTTTAATACTTGGTCCTTTTCTCGCTTGGGGGGGAGGGGGATATCACCAGTTATGCCTCATTCATTGAGGGTGTTGTGTTATGCTGTGTTTTTAAAGCTATTGAATAGTCTGGTCAATTTTTGGGCCAATGTTTCTTAAAGTTTTATAAAATGTCTGTGTAGCCGTTTGGGCCTGGTGCTTTGGTTCTTTGGTAGTTTCCTTATTGCCTGGATGACCTCTGGTTGAATGTCGCTGTCTAGCATTTGTTTGTCCGTTTCAGAGATTTTGGGCAGCTGTATATTGTCCAGATAGGTTTTTTGCCGCTTTGTCTTTAGAATTTCCGATTGGTATAGAGTTTGATAGTATGTCCTCATTATCTCTCCCATCTCTTCATTGGTTATCTTAATATCCCCTTGTGTGCTTTTTAGCTTTAATATCTGTATTTCGACCTTTGTCGCGAAGCTGCCATGCCACGTTTATCGGCTTTTTTGGTGCTGATATAGTATATTTGTTTCAAGGGAGGGCTAGTTCTGCCTTCCTGGTCTGGAGTAAGCTCTGCTGGCCTTGGCTATGTTTCATGGCCAGTTTTGTTTGTTTGCTGGGGTTATTTATGAGCTCTCTGCCCTTCTGAAAGTACTTAAAGTTTTTCTTCCCATTTCGTGTGTTTTCTCGTCAGGCCTTCATAGCAATCCGCTCTCCCCGTAGAACCGCACTTAAATGTGTCCATAGTATTCCCTGGGGTATTGAGCCTGTGTCGTTCTCGGTGAAGTATAGTTCTATCTTTTCTTGTATTGCATCTACCGTTGTGATGTCTTGCAGAATGTCTGCTGGGAACCTCCAGGTCCAGACCCCTCCTGTGGGACTCAGGTTGTTGAGGTTGGTTATTATCGAGCTTGTTCCGAGAGGGAGTTCGGGCCGATTTCTAATTCCGCCACCAGACCAATCAAGGCCCACATTTAATCTATTCTGGATTGTGTATTGTAAATGTGAGAATAGTGGATAAAACCTTGTACCTCCCTTCTTGGCCTACAATAGGTCATGGAGAGTCAGCGTTTTGAATGCTTTCCTGATTGCCTTCGATGGAGCGCGAGCGTCTGTCCAGTTTGGGTTTCCATGCTATATTGAGGTCCTCTCCCAGGATGATATCCACTGTTGCAAACTCTTCTAGCATCGTGAGTGTTCCTTTAATGAATCCTTCCTGCCCTGTGTTGGGAGCGTATATGGATGCCAGGGTGACTTTGTCTTCCTCTCAATGTTATGTTAAGGAAGGGGTATCTTCCTTCCTTTTCCGCCTGATGATTCTGTACTTGTGCTGTAAGTTAGTCCTGTATTACGATGAGGACTCCCGCCCTCATTCCCTCCGCATTGGCTTGATATATATGTGTGGCTCCCCTGATCTTCTGTGATTTTTTTTTCCCGCCCTTTTTTTAATGGTTGTTTCTTGATACATTGTATCCACCTTCATTTTCCATGCTTGCTGCTCCAGTTTCATCCTTTTTATCGGGATATTATTCATGACCCTCCTGTTGTCACAAGATCTTTATCTGCTCCATGGCCCTCCTATCCATGGTCCATCGGTTTCCATGCCCCTTGTGTTGCTTCGTTGGTCTTTCATGTTGTAACCACTGTAGTTTCCTCCACCATCCATTCCCTCCTGCCTCCCCCACTTCCCTTCCCCTAACTTCCCATTCCCCCTGAGAGGGTGCGGGGGTGGGGGGGGTAACTAGTTTCCTACATGCATCCAGACCTAGTGTCCAGTGCTCCTTGCCCCCTATCCACCTCGGGTCCCGTTCGCGGGGAGTCCTCACCCCACTATTTCTCCAACACGCCCTTTCTCCTTCGCGCTGGGCCTGTCTAGTTTCAGGCGAGTCCATGCCCTTCCGCCTGTTGCATTGCTCTGTTCATTGTGTGGTTTTATTCATAGCTTCTCTATCACTAGGCTCCGATAGGATTTAACTGTTATTACCTCGTTTTTTTTTTTTACGTCATTCTCCATCCCTCCGTGCTGTTGGGGTTTCTTGCTCTTCTTGGTCGCCGACGTCCTTGTCTCGTTGTAGTCCCTGGATGTATTTCCCCTTCACATGTTATCCTGTGTTGTGTCCCTTCCCAGGTGAACAATTTGTATCTCACTTGGTTGGCCGTTAAGTGGTGGTCCACTGGGGCCATTTTCCAGCTCTTCATCAGGGAAGACTGAGCTTAGTCTTGGTAGAATTGGACATCCTGGCCATTCACTCTGGGTTGCATTTCTTGCCTGCGCAATATCTGCTCTCTTTGGGCGAAAGGTTATGGCTGCTAACACATCCCTTGGTCTGGTACCTGGTTCTGTCATTATTTTAGGGCCAACCCTGTGTAATTATCCATTTTTATTTGTGGTTCTGTCTCCTCTGCTAGGATTTCTGTGAAGAGTTGGGTAATCGTTCCTTGTAGGTCTTTGTCCTCTAACAACTCTGGTATGTTCTTAATTCTGATGTTCTCAACCTATTTATCAAGTCCTCACACTAGCGCTCGAGATTGGTGGAGGCACGTGCTAGTTGCTCTAATACTTCATCCAATTTCTACGTGTCTTCTTCCACCTGCTGGACTATTCTTTGTAATGTATCCATTTGTTCTTCTAGCTTTAGCGATATCCAGCTTGAGCTCTTGACATGATTGTTTCATGTCATCTCGCAATGTTTGAAATTGTTTGTGATTTGAGAGCAGGAATTTGCTTTGAAGCTCTTTGAAGCAATTCTGCATTTTGGTTTTGGTCATCCTGTAGTCCTCCATGGTTTGTTTGGAGGAGTCGTGTGGATCTGCAATTGCTGGTTCACCTTTTTTCTCCAGCATGGGGTCTGGCATGGATTCACATGCTCATGAATATTCCCCGTCAGGCTGGGAATCCTCGGTAAAGGGGAAAATCAGTTGAACTGTCTTTCTCCTAATAACCAATCACTGGTCTCTGGATCATACTGCCCCAGCCAATGACTGCCCTCTACCTAAGACCCTCCTTTGGCAGCCATCTTCATATTTTTACCGCACATTCAATTGTTGGGAGTCCTCGTGCTATAGCTCTCGAGCTTTTACTGCGTATTGCGATTTTTCAAAGTTTAGCCTCATTTTTTCAGTCACTTGAGCCTCAAGCTCCACCGTTTCTACCTCCGATCAACGGGGACCTGTTTCAGATTTTTCTACGCCCCTCAAAGGCGAAATTCTCGTCGAGTTTCACTTCTTGGAGGATTCCGTAAGATCTTTGAGGCCTACCCCGGGTCGACATGGCCGAGGACCAAAGAAACACGAAGCCTGGATCCAAGCTGTTCAGGAGCTGCCCTGGATGCGGATTGCAGAATGTTTTCAATGAGGATAAGCATTCTTGATGCCTTCACGAAGACAAAACTCATGTGGAAAAGGACCGCGTTTTGCAAGATCATGTCCGAATGGACTATGAAGGATCATCGTATCCGCCTCACCAACTGGCTGGAAGGGAAGAGACCAGCAGCAGGTGAGAAGTCCGAGCTGTCTTCTAAGACCTTTGAGGGCCCCCGGGGACGGGGGCCCAACAGAAGGCAAAGCACCGTGAGTCTGCGGGCACCAGGAGCGCCAATCGGTCAGGCTCCTCGACTGCCAGGCAGGGTGCATTATCACTGGCAACATCAACCACGAGCCAACGCTCTGGCTCGGGGAAGAGAAAGTCGGAGAACCCGGGTAAGTTTCGGGAGAAGACCCGGTTGATCCCGACAGACAACCGAGGGGGAGTGAGGCAGTGCCCCCCCCCCCTCCAAGGTGAAGGCCTCGGGTGCGCCCAAGGTCATGAAGGCCCTGATTCACCCGGTTAAGGCCTCAATTGAGGGAGTCATGGCGGCCCAGGCAAAGCCTGCGGAGGCTACCCCAGTGGAAGAGACCTTGGGGGCCTAGAGTTTCCCTGCCATCGCGGAGGGAGTCCGCTTTTGAGCCCATCGTTAAGACCCCTGCGAAACCCCAGGCAGAAAGGGGGGGGCGGGTGGCCATTACGGACATAGATTCAGGAGCTGGCAGGCGTCGCAAAGATCCTGAACAAGAAGTTCGAGGAAACCCGTTCATACGGGAGGGATCCTGACAAGGCAGCCGAAGAAGGCGACGGTGGTGCCGACGAGGAACAGAGCCGTGGAGGGGACAGAGCCTGCTCCAAACAGTCGCAGCCGGTGCCTATGCCACAAGAGAACTCGGGGGCGATCTTAATGGCAATTCAGGCCTTGTGTATGGAGATGAGGACACTGTTACCCTTACCCCCGACGGACGATCCAGCGGAGCCTTGACCGTCAAAGTCCACCAAGCAAGAGGAGAAAACATTTCCCCCCCCTCTTCCAGCCCTTGCGGCCTTCTCAGCCTTCATCTCCTTCTCCTGGTCCAAGGGAGGAGACGGCGACAACAGGGATGGATGACGACGGTGGTGATGACGGAATGGACCTTCCTTCACCACCCCCTCGGGCCTCCCTGTTTGATGAAATTGGATTTTTCCATGCCATGATCGCCAGGCCATCCGAGCTTTTCCAGCTCTGCCCCGAAGAGCAGAAGGAAGGGTTCCTCTACCAGCGGCGTGAGGCCAAGAGGAAGGCGGTCCTCTCAGTTCCATTACTGGACGACATCTGGGATGAGGGGCTGACGCTTGTGAAGAACCCGTCCACGGCTCCTGCTAAGACCGATACGAGAAGTACTACCGGGTCCTGGACTCCGCCCCCATGTGCCTTAGGGCTCAGCCATCCCCAGGTTCGGTTGTCCCCGCGGCAGCCAAGAAGAAAGCGGCAGGGGCGCCGACTTAGACTTCCCCGCCGGATGTCGTGTGGTCATGGCGGCGACGACTATTAAAGCTGCCAACACCCTTGCGATTGTGGCACGCTACGACAGGGAGCTGTGGTTTAAAATCGCTCCCCTGCTGGACTTCCTGACCACAAGAGGGCTTAGGCACTGGAGATCCTACAGGAAGGCGAGGTGGCCTCGGACCATGCCATCACGGTGGCCACGGACATTGCTGACACCGATTTTTGCCAGATGGGCACCGGCATTTGCTTTCGTCGGCGCGGATGGCTCAAGGCAACCGATTTCCGCCCGGACGTCCAGACAAGGGTTCTGGACATGTCCTTCGGGAACAACCTGTTCAGCAAGACAGTGGGCGAGGCGCTGCAGGCCATCAAGGCAGCCACGGAGACAGCTTGGGCCTTGGGCGCTCTTCAACAGCGATGGCCGTCCTTTCGGAACCAGAGGCAAGCAAGGTGCCTCCAAAGGATTCGGCGGGCCGCTCCTAGTCATACCGCCAGGCCTACAGAGGGCGCGGCAAGACAGGAGGATCTCGTTGTCGTCGCCAAGATGGCCAAGGCGGAAAGGCCGCGGCCAAGCAGGACTGAACCGTCCGTTGCGTCGGGGCCCCCACCTGAGCACCCCGGTGGGAGGGCGGCTGGCGAAGTTCGTCAGCGTGTGGGAGTTCATCTCCACTGACTGTTGGGTGCTGGATGCCCTGGCCCACGGGTACACTCTGGAATTTCTAAGTGTCCCCGTATTCTACCTGTAGCCAGGAAAGAAAACCACGTCCTTAAACTTGTACTGGAGGTACGAGCGATGTTAAAAAAAGAGAGCCATCAGCCTCTTCCCAAAGAGGGTCCAGGGCTCTGGAGTGTACTCGTGGTACTTCCTTGTAAGGAAGACCGGCGGATGGCGGCCCATCCTGGACCTTCGTCGTCTAAACAAGTACATCAAGTCCCAGAAGGTCACCCTCCAGCAGGAGGAAGGCGACTTCCTTTCGTCGCTCAACTTGGAGGATGCCTACTTTCACATCCCCATTCTAATAGTACATCGAAGTTCCTGCGATTCGTGGTCCAAGGGCGACACTAACAGTTCAAGGCCCTTCCCTTCGGATTAAAGTCGGCGCCCAGGGTGTTCACCAAGTGCCTAGCACCAGTGGCAGCGTGGTTGCGCCTGCAGGGGATCCACGTCTACCCCTACCTGGACGATTGGCTCATCCGAGACAAGAGAACTAGAACTCGCTGTCGTGCACACAGCAAAGACTGTTGGAGAATCCCAGATCCGTGAGTAGTTGATCAATTTCGCGACATCTCACTTGGTACCGTCACAAGTCGCTCGGTTCCTGGGAGCCAGGCTCGACAGTGGCGCTATTAGCTTCTACGTCGGAGGACGAAGGCCATCCTGGGCAAGGTGCAACGGCTGTCAACCATGGATGCGGCCAGGGTGAGGTCCATCAAGTCCCTGCTCGGCATGATGTCCTCGTGCGCCTGTGCGGGCTGCGGATGCGTCCACTGCAAGAGTTCCTCGATGCCCGTTGGATGCAAGCGGCGGGCAGCTTCGAAGACGGGATTCCGTCAAGCGATCCGGTGGTGGGGCTCCCGTGCACATCTGGCAGCGGGCTTGGACTTCCAGACCCCGGCACATCAGGAGATGGTGACGACGGATACCTCCCCTGGAGGGATGGGGAGCGCACACCGGAGATCTCCACGCAAGAGGCCTTTGGCTCCCGCAGGAGAGGTCACTTCACATCAATGTACTGGAGCTCCGAGCTGTGTTCTGGGCCCTCCGGTTGATCCTCCCGTCCCTCGAGGGCAAGGTGGTAAGGATCTTCACCGACCACAACACCACAATGTTCTATATCCGGAAACCGGGAGGCACCAGATCCCCAGGACTATCCAAGGAAGCCCAGGATCTGTGGCACTGGGCTGTCGCCCAAGGGATGTTTTGAAGGGATTGGTTCCTCCGACGTATTCCACATCTAATCACCACAGCTGTGCTGCTTCGGAAAGTTTTCGGCGTCCTGCGTCAACGACATCGATACGCCCCTTTGAGAACCTCCTCTGACGGCTGACGTCACCCGATGTTATATGTAGGACGCACGACATCCCGTAGACTCAGTTCCGTTTTTTACTGCGAATGTTTTCGCTTCGGAGATCACGGTGCGCCTTGGTTCTTCGAACTTGGTTTGTGAAGTTATGTCGTCTTGAATTCCGACCGAGGGATAGTAGAGGTAGTGTCGAGACTGCGGTTCCAAGATGTTACTTACGGATCCGCACAACTTCTGCCTCTGGTGCCTCGGCGAGGACCACGCCACCGATGACTGACGTCAAAGGCCTTGCAGGAGCGAAGGAAGAAGCTGTCGGTTGGTAGGGTTTCCAAGCCCCGGAAGTCGAAATCCGCTGGGCCTTCGACCGACGATTCGAGGGGCCACTCTTCGCATCGTCGGTGTAAGTCCAGGGGGGTCTCGGTCCCGGAGCGGTTCCTGCCATTCCTTTGCCTCTTCGAGGCACTCGCAGAAGCGCCGTCACTGGTCGCCTTCCCCCGTCCTCGTCCGATGACTCTGCCAGACGGCGGGTTGCTTGTCCCAACAAGCATTCTTCTCCTGCGGAATGGGATGCATTTCGTACGGAGATTTTCCAATCGCAGGGCTCCATTCCGTCTGTGCCTTTGAAAGAAGCCGGCAGGGAGCGTGCTAGGGCCACCGCTCGCATGCCTTTGGACTCGGGCGGTCGGCGTGATCATCGGGAGCCTTCGAGGTCCCGATCGGACAAGGTGGATCGCTCTAGACATGGCCCGCTCTAGGTCCCGGTCCTCGACGCCCTCGAGACCGGCGGAACCTGTGGGGTCTTCTAAGAAGACATCGGCACCATGTCCGTCGAGGGGCTCTCTCGAGGCTCCGCCTCCGAGGAAGTCATCGGCGCCGAGGCAGTCGAAGGACATGCTCGGGGCACCACCCTTGAGGCCTGTGTCGAAGCCATCGGCGCCACACTCTACTCCGATTCCGTCGAAGCCCTCAACGCCTTTTGTGGAGGCTTTACCGATTGTACCCCGTGCATCGGTGGAAACTCCAAGGAAGGCCCTGAAAGTCAGTGAGGCCTGTATTTGAGCCTTTTTCTGTGCCTTAATCCAGGGATTTATTCCAGCCTCTGGATTATATTTCTGAGGTGGATGAAGGGTCTGAGGAAGGTTTGGTTCCTGACTAACACTTGTCTGGTCATAGCCAGTTGGAAGACCTGCGTCAGTCTTTGCACGATGCCAGTGGTCTTGATTCCTCCCCGGAGGTCTAGTTTGGCAGGCCTGAGCCTGGTACGCATGCCGAATCTTCGTACAGGCGACTCATGTCGAGGGTGACTGAGTACTTGGGTGGTCTGCGCCACCAGTGGATTTTCTGCAGGATGACCTAAGCGGTGGCTTGGACTGCTCCGGTGAGTCTCCCGGCAGTGAGCAAGTTGCCAAAAAATACCGTCCAGCCAGTAGCGACCCCCTGCTACTTGACGACACACCCCACTCCGGAGAGTTTGGTGGTGCAGGCGGCTACAGCCCCGGCAAAGCAGGCGTTGTACCCTACCATCCCTCCTGATAGGGACGACGAATGTTTTGATGGCTGGGCGAAAAGTGTTTTCCAGGGGGTATGGCTTTACAGGCGGCCAACTCCGTGTGTGCCTTAGCACGTTTCACTCACACTCTGTGGAGGAATTGTCTCTTTGGCGGCTGATCGTATTCCCAAAGGGGAGAAACGGGATGGTTTTCTTGGCCTCGTTCAGGATGGCAAGGATGCCATGTGTGAATCCATACAGTCGGGTCTGGACATGGCAGAATGTCAGCTGGTCCATGGCGGCAAGCACCGTGATGCGCAGATTTGCATGTTTGAGGAAGTCAGGGTTTGCTTCTGACGTACAAGCCCGGCTTCTCAACATGCCCTTTGATGGTGTCCATCTTTTTTGGCAGCAAGGCTGACGAGAGCCTTGAGAGGCTACAGACCTTGAAGGCTGCAGCAAAGTCGTTGAGCGCTGCAGTTCGCCAACCTGCGCCTTTTTGTCCTAGGGGACAGCAATCGAGGGGAGGTTCCTTTCGATACTACTCGTCTTTTGGTAGATCGAGGGGAGGGGCCAGTCAATGGGGCCAACTTAGGAGTACCAGAGGTGGTAATGGGGTACTCGAGGTGCCAAGGCCACTCGAGCAGTTGCCCTTTTGCCCTCTGGCACTGCCGCTTCAGCTCAGTCATGAGGCCATGCCCCATGGTTCCCTGGTTGGGGGAAGGCTGGCGCAGCATCTTGTAGAATGGCGTGCCATTACTTCAGATGTGTGGGTTCTGGAGATCATAGCCCACGGCTACTGTCTTCCTTTCCTGCAGAGGCCTCACAACAATCCACCAGGGAATCTCTTTTTGAAGTCCGGATCCGCTCCTTGCGCAGGAAATCCAATCCCTGCTGGCGAAAGGCACCATAGAACTGGTGCCTCTAGCGGAGAGGAACAAGGGATGGTATTCCCCATATTTTTTGATCCCGAAAAAAGACTGGGGATTGAGACCCATCATGGACGTGTGTGGTTTGAACAAGCTCCTCAGGAAGGACACGTTCAAGATGGTTACTCTCTCAAGTCCTCCAGACCCTTCAACTTCAGGACTGGTTGGTGTCCCTCTACCTCAAGGACGCTTACTTTCATGTGCCGGTTCATCCCAAGCACAATTGGTACCTGAGGTTCGTTGTTGGCGACTCGCACTTTCAGTTTTGGGTCCTGCCGTTCGGATTGACCTCCGCCCCGAGGGTCTTCACAAAGCTCATGGTGGTGGCAGCATATCTCAGGAAATGGGATTCACGTCCACCCCTACCTGGACGATTGGCTGATCAGGACACACTCTCCCGAGCAAGTCCTGGATCATCTGTCCGTCGCCTGCCACTCCCTTCACAAGCTGGGCTTCTCCCTCAACTTAGTCGTCCCACTTGACATCGACCCAGCAGCTCCAGTGCATCTGAGCAGTGCTCGACACATCCCTGGGGTTGTTTTTTCCTCCCCAGGTGAGGGCTCATCACATTCTGCAGATGGTGAACAAGTTTCAACATGCCCAGAGTCTCCCAGCGTTCGTGTTCTTGGGGTTGCTCAGCCTCATGGCATCCTGCATCCCCTGGTGCCAGAGGCCAGACTGCGGATGAGATCTCTGCATGGTCAGTTCTCCGGCAGGATGTCGGATCCTGTTCCGGTGCCGCCCTCGGTTGCCAAGGATCTTCTGTGGTGGGCTGTCGAAGGCAATCTGATGAGGGGGGGGGGGGGGGGAAGCTCCATTTTGGCTACCCTGGCTGGAGGTAACGATTGTGACGGACGCATCCCTCACGGATGGGAGCTCATGCCGACGAGTTGAAGGTCAACGGTCGTTGGTCTTCGCCTGAGTCCAGACTCCATATCAATCTGTTGGAGCTGAGGGCCATCAGGCTAGCCCTGAAGGCTTTTCTGCCGTCTGTGCGGGGGAAGACTGGCCTGATCCTTACGGACAATAGTGGCCATGCACTACCTCAACAAAAAGGGGGGGTGGGCAGGGTATCTCCCTCTGTGCAGAGAGGCGATGCAGCTCTGGTTCTGGGTCATCCAGCAGGAAATTTCGATCTCTGCAGTTCATCTGGCCGGAGACAGAAACGCAGCGGCAGATGCTCTGAGCAGGCAGAGCACGGTCTCTCACGAGTGGGAGCTGGCTCAGATTCTCCTGGAGATCTTCGGCCTTTGGGGGAAGATCCCACAAGTGGATCTCTTCGCCAGCAGTGTCAACCGGAAGTGCGAAAGATTCTGCTCGCAGGAATTTCTCCCAAGTGGAGCCTTGGGGGACGTATTCGTAGTGGAGTGGTCCTTCCCACTGCTCTACGCATTTCCTCCAGTCCGTCATTCCGCAAGTACTGCGGAGGTTAGAGGTTCGGTTCCCGAATTATCCTCATTGCTCCTGCATGGGCCAGGAGAATGGTACCCGGACCTTCTCGACATGTCCATCTGCCCTCCACGCCGTCTTCCCTACCGAGACAATCTGCTCTCACGGGAGGGGGGGAGGGGTCAGGTTCTCCATCCAGAGGTCAAGTCCCTTAACCTTCATGCTTACTTCTGAAAGGTTGAGGTATAAGGATTGGGACCTCCCTGAAGACCTGATGGAGGTGTTGCTTTCGGCTAGAAGGCCTGCAACGAAGACCCTTTGCCGTTGGAGGAAGTCCTGCGACTGGTGCAGGGTTGAGAATGTGGATCCTTTTTCATGTGCCTTTCCTGTGGTTGTCTTTGCTTTGCTTTCGTTGGCCCACAGGGCCTGCAAGTGGGCACCATTAAAGGTTACCTGGCAGCACTGTCCATATGTAAGCACTCGTCTGAGGAGTGTTACTTATTTTAAAATACATTTTTTTTTTTTTTTTTTTTTTCTTCTCAGCTTCTGGAAGGGCTCACTAATGTGTTCCCACCGTCACCTTTCCAGGTGCCCGGTTGGGATTTGAGCCTGGTTCTAAAATTCCTAACGGGCGCTCCGTTTGAGCCTTTACATTCTTGTCCTTTGAGACTGTTGACTTTGAAACCTGTATTTTTAGTTGCGGTCACTTCCGCTCGCAGAGTGAGTGAGTTGCAGGCACTTTCCGTTAAGCCACCCTTCAGTGTTCCTACAGGGTTGTCCTTAAGGTTCATCTCTCTTTTCTTCCGAAAGTTGTGTCGGAATTTAATTTAAGCCAGAAGGTCATTCTTCTGGCGTTCTATCCTCCTCCGCATCCTGGTAAGGAAGAGGAGAGGCTCCATAGGTTGGATTCTAGAAGAGCTTTAAGTTTCTATCTCATGCATGTCCTTTGTCAGAGTGGACAATCAACTCTTTGCAGGATACGCTGGAAGGTGTTTGGGACAAGCTGTTACTAAACAGACTTTGTTTAGATGGAGTATCTTGTCAATTTCTGAATGTTACAGAACCCCGCTTGGCTCGGTAGGCTTATGGGCCCATTCTACTAGAGGTGTGGCTGCCTCTCCTGCCCTGCAGAGGGGTGTTCCCATTCGTAACATTTGTGAAGCAGCCACATGGGCCTCTGTCCATACTTTTGTTAAACACTACTCCTTGGATTCTATCCATGGGCAAGATTTGGCCTTTGACAAGGCGGTCCTCTATTCTGCAATTTAATTGGGCATTCTAAAATTCTATATTCTTTTCCCACCTAACGTTGGTACTGCTTTGTGAGTCTGTCATAGATGTGGAATACCTCGGAGGAACCAATCCCTTCGAAGAACAAGTTATACTTTCTTACCTGGTAATGTTCTTTGGATGGGATGTTCCAACGACTTATTCCACATCGCTACCTCCCTACCTGCCCCTCTACAGAATTTCTTATGCGATTGCAGCTTTTGTTTCCACAAGGCTTTCTGTAGTCATTCTGGCAGAAGATTGGTGCCACACGTTCTGGGAATAAACTGAGGCTACGGGCGTCGTGCGTCCGACATATAACATCGGGTGACGTCTGCTGTCTGAGGAGGTCCTCGAAGGGGCATATCGACGCCATCAATGCAGGACGCAGACGCCAAAAATGTTCCAAAGCAGCACAGCTGTGGTGATTACCTGTCATAGATGTGGAATACGTCGTCGGAACATCCCATCAAAAGAACGTTACCAGGTAAGAAAGTAACTTGTTCTCCTTTCCCGTTCCGCTTCTGGAACTTCAACCACGTCACTTAAGAAATCTGTGTGGCACCTCCAGCAGGAGCCAAGCTACAAGTGTGATGTGACCGTCTCACTGGTTGGACAGTCTCCGCCTTTTGAATGTTTCAGGTCTCTTCCATCGATGGGCTGGAGCTGCCTCCAGCTGGAATCTCAATAGGAGAGGACCTGGAGCTGTTGGAGATTGTAGGGAGTGGACAGAGACCGGCTGGAAGACTGCTGCTGTGACTAGCATTTGCCAAGTCAGCCGATGCACCTTTTCCTTCAAATGGATTGGTAATATCTGAACCGGTTGCCTTTTCTCCTCAGACTGGTGCGGCAAACCGTCTGCATTTGTGCTCCACCCCACTGGAACTGGACTGCAAACTTGCACAGGACTGTTTCCTGCCCTGTTGCTGGAAACTTTGCTTGCATACTCTGAGCTCAGCTGAGACACCACTAACCTGCTGCTGTCTTAAAGAGGAAGGGACACTGGAACCCAATGTCTTGCCACACTGCTCCAAAGGGCATGCTGACCATGGTCTGTGTTCTATCCCAGTCTGCTTTTGAGGGATCGTCTTGTGCTGCTGAAACCAAATTACAACAGTCTTCACTCTGTTCTGGAGTCTCTGCCCGAGTCTGACCTACCTGTTGTGTCAAGCCTCCAACCTGTATGCTTCCTTTAGCAAAGCTTATGATGAAGGCCATCCCCATTGACCTTTCCTGTGGCGTTGCAAGTCTGAATTGCATCTGAATCTGCTCAGCATACCGTCTCTTCATTCACCCCCTATCCCTGTTGACTCATCAGGCATAAAGCCTTCAGCAATCTCACCAAGTTAAAAGTAGAAATCTCACCGGGCCAAAGGTGGTGAGGTGGTTCCTGGAGTTCACCCTTCAGGGCAGAAGCCTCAAACTTTTGGCTCACCAGATGTTTTGCTCTAAAACTCATATCGGCCATAGTGCGCAATGGATCATTCGATTGGTGACTCAAAACCTCGAAAGTTGCAGGCATCTTAACACTTATCTAGGGCTTGGAGGTTGGCAGTCCGTCTCCAACATAGGTGGAGGACACTACAGTGACCTTACCATGCAAAATCTTTAAAAAATAAACTGCCTGTGCTACTGACCTGGAACAAAGCTAGGAGTGGCCTTCTAAAGTGTCACTCTCGTTGCTGAAGTAATTCTAGCCTGCCTAAGGCTTGCAAATTTGTTAAACTTTCCTAACCCCAAATTTGTCCATTGGCACTGTATTGCTTACTGAACTGTGATCTAATGCGGTAGGTAACATTATTTGGTGCACCAAACTGTGATGTGTTTGACAGTGACTTTGCTTACAGAAGTGATTCTACTAAGGGCTTTGTCTAATAGATGTATTGTACACACCTGTATGGACCTCTGTTGCTTGATGGTTTGCTTTTAACTGTACTTCACACAAAACCTACCTCTTTTTGAGTCAACAGTAACGCAGCTGAGCAGTTCTCGAATTAGGCGTGTAAACTCATTGCAGCCTTACATTGTCTTGTCAGAACCCCTCCCCAAGGTATAGTTTGAAAATCCTTCCTGACCCACCACATCCCTTAAGAGATAATTAGTATTGCTTGCTAGTGGCGCGGTAAAATGAAGATTAGAAATTTGAAACCGCCTACCTGCCTTTTATAAAGGGATGGAGAGTTTATTCATATGCAGTGAAGAGTTTTCATTGCATCTCCCAGGGTTCGAAATTGAGAGGCGCTGGAAGCTTAGGCTCCTGCTTGTAGCCCTGATGAGCCTGGTTAGCTTGACATGAACAGCCACCAGGAGCTACTTGATTCCCCAGGCCAACTGATGACTAACTAACAAACATACCTACTTTAACTTGGTTTATTTGGGACAATCCTATAAATAAGCATTAGTATGACAAGGGTCCTAAATGAAGGACATAGTTAAATATGCATCATACATGGAAGTCAGATTTGCGGAAATGCCATCTTCTAGTCCTTCATTCCCTAGTGGTAGCTCCTGCCCAATGGTTGATGCAGGATACCGAGGAGCTGCTTTTAGCTCCTGCACGTCGATCTTCATTTCAATCCCTGCATCTCTGGTAAGTAACAACTGCCGAAGTATTTGTTGCTTCCCACCACAGTGTTGGAGAAGAAATATTTAAAAATGGCACTGTACCTTTTTATGGGACGATCTTTTCACTGCTAGGGCCAAGGACTTTCCAATGGCTATTGACTCATTCATGGGTCTTGATGGGGAAAAGGTAGATTTTGATTTCATAAATACATTTTTTTAAAGCCGGATGAGTAGTTATTCTTGGAAGGGTTTTCTCGATGTGCTCCAAGATCATGCAGGCAGTTGTAGATGGCGTTTAGTTTCAGCTCATAGGCAGAATACATAATGTATGGGTTTGAAATCTGTAGATGTTCGGGCACTTTAAGTTCCCCCTTCTTTTTCAGACCTAATTTGACCTTGTTCGAATTTGCCTGTTCATTTTTTTTTTTTTTGTTGCTTTCGACCATTCTTAACTGCCCTTGCCTCCAAGAGATTGAAGTCTTGCCACTTTTTTTGTTTGGGACTGCCTGTGCAATATTGGAACCTAATACTTGGGTTTTGTAGTTTACGTTATTTCCTGACCATTTCCTTGAATTATCCACACTTTCTGTCTCGCAAAACTAAGCACATTGTAGCTAGGCTTCTAATCAGTCAATAGTCCACTCATTGCCATTGGTATTCATGTTGACGTATAAAGCAAAAGCCTCCCACTGTTTATTCTATTTAAGGAAAAGCAATTGAGATATGACTTTCATTTTAGGTTACAGTATTTCATCTTTAATTTGAAGTATGGTTCAGATGAAATGTTCGGAGTTCCCCTTCCTTGGCACATCCTGGGTTCTGTAATGTGTTCTCAACCAGAGCACATGCTACATAATGCTGGCCTGTGTAGAGCATCTCCTATTTGAGATGCCCCTACTATGTGTTGAATTTTCTGTTAAGTACTCTGCTGATTCTTGGTGAAGTCTGTCTTGCGTAAAATACCAAGCAATAGGGCTTTTACTTGACCCTGAACCTGATTTGTCGTGAACTGAAATTTTTGCATCTGCTTGGTGGTTATTCTCACTTTATTTTTTTCTTTTGTGTTCAGGTTGGCGACATTGTCAAAGTGACGAGGATGAATATGAATGGTCAGTGGGAAGGAGAAGTTAATGGTCGAAAGGGCCTTTTCCCTTTCACGCATGTCAAACTTTCTGACCCTCAAAAGCCAGACGAAAATGAATAAATATCTTCTGCAACTTCATCTTTCTACTGGCGTCCCAGAGATATGATCCGAGTACCAGCTGAAATTGATCCTTTGTGTTGCATATTTTTCTAGCTGCTTGCAATTGGGCAGCGCTGTAACAAGGCCTTTGACATGTGCATGGTGGAAGGTTCCTTCAAGGTCTTCTGTCAACTATGCCCTCAAACTGCAGTTGCTGCTTACAGTATGCTGTTGCACCGATTTAAGTAGATTTTTGAGAAGACTCGGAGGCTGGGAAGAATCGCCACTACCCCATTATGATCAACCACATGTGTATTGACTCATCTTGAACAAATCAATCTCCTGAATATCGGGCTAGAGAATGGCACATGTGCGCTTATTCGGGTTAATAGCAATTTCAGAGGACAACTTGAAAGCTGTAATCCACTTACAGTTCTATGAACTTTTTGAAAGTATATTTGATATTGGTGTATGATTTGATCATCCAGACTGTTTTAAAACATGGCTTTCGCTTTCATCTGAGCTACAAAGAATGCTGTTTGTAAGAATAAATTACTGTATTTAAAGAACGCCTTTACAGTTAGGCTTATATTTATGCAGAGGTCTATTAAATGATTGTTCTATTTTGTAGCCTGTAGTGCTGTATCACTCAAATTACAGCTTCAAAATGTCTAACCTTGTACAAGCACTGTAAATGTAGAAAACGAGCTTTAAAGGGAAATGCTGATTAGTTATTTATCTTCCTATTTTGAACAGGTGGACATGCACACGTTTTCTTCTTGCCTTATTAGCTGCTAAACCTAAGCATTTGTATAGTCCTGCTAGTGTTCCGGAAACTGAGTTGTTGAATGTGCTGTCCTTTAAAAGTTAATCAACATGCATAAAATCGTGCTGGGAATGGAAATCATTGAGGTTAATCAGACGGTTATCTCAACTACTGAAATCACTTTTTTGCCCAAGGGTGTATTAAATGCCATCTGCCAGATTGGTTCCACCAGAATATACTAGTAAATCGCAAACCTGCCAAGGACCCATATTTCACTGTACATTTAGTTCATTTCCACTCTTTACTCCAATATCGTGGCTTTCTGTTCACCCAATCACCAAGGACATGGGCAGTTTAGCTCACCTTTGGGCACAACTTCTGAATTTTCTTATTACTGTCTTATTTCTGTAACTTCTCAAGAAAAATGTTAAGAATCCGCATTGGCCTGGAATAGTTTTTGTGTGGATTTTTTTCTTTCTTTCCTTTTCAGTGATCGCACGTTTGAGTCTTAAATTAGGAGTAATCCTTTGAAAAGTATTCTATGCAAACTGAAACACAAGGCAAAATACGACTAGCAGATACATTTTCACAGAACAATTTCGGTTTTGAACAAGGTCCTTTTTGATTAAAGTGGATGTTTGGTTATAAAACAGGGGTGTCCAAGTTTTAGTTAAACATGGAACTAAAGATAACCATTGTGCCTCAATTATTAAAGTTAACTATAAAGTATACATACTTTACGTTGGGGTTACTTCTGTCATCATGAACTTTAAAGATCAAGTTGAGCATGAACGTTGATGTTCTTTTATGCAGTTGCCCACTCTGTAATATATACTATTTTTTTTATAGATGTCTCACTAAGGCCTTGAACGTACTTACGAGAGGTTGCCTTTGTTTCCATTTCAACATTGTCCGTGTCACAAATTCACTCCATTCTCATAAAGGTAATGCCAAGGAAACCATACTTGCCTCTTGCTGAGCCTTTTCTAAATCATGTGCTGGAAACTGACTGTTTGCAGTGCTTGTATGTAAAAACATGAGGATTTTTAATCCGTCCCAATTTTAGTAAATTTAGCGGTCATAGAAACATACCAAGTTAAAATGCAGTGAATGTCTGTTAACCTGCCGTCAGTCTGCTGGATGTTTTTCCTTATCCACTAGCTACCTTTGTTCTGTGAGCAATCTGTTAATCTATTTTTTGCATTTTCAAGCACTGCAATGTTTGACCATCCACTGAATATTGTGATGCACACATTATTGGCTTTTTGTCTGTTTTTATTCATAAAACACTGGAGGATGGTCTTCTATTCTGTAGCTGTTTGATATTGCCTTCTGCATGTTGGATAACCCATCACTTACAGTACTAAATCAGTGTCCACATCAATGATAGCCTTCTTGTTGCTTGATTTTGTTCATTCCGTGGCCTGTAGTTTTGCCAGTGTTACTAAGGTCTGCCAATCCATGGCGTTCCTTGGTATGATACTGCTTGATGGCTCTGAATTCTCAAAAGTTGATTATGTGTAGAGCGCTAATAAAGGGAAGACTTTTTGGGATGTTGTATTTTTTTCGAAACGGATGATCCTCTTTTGACTCCTTGTTCGGTCAAATCCTGAAACAGTCTATTCGGTTAAGTGATGGATAGTTGTACATACACCTGGCAACTCATTCAGAGACTTTGGAATTTTTTTAATGGCCTTGAACTGTAATGGGTGTACTGACCTGAATACACTTTGCATTGCACTAAAGGAGTAACCTCTTACCCAGTCGTCACTTTGCAAACTGTTTTTAACATAGCCAAATGACCAACTGCATCAATGTAAGCATTTTAACATTGTGGGTTAATGGGGGAGAATCATAACTTTGTTTTATTTTTCTGTTATGACATTAACAGTATTAAATGACTTATATTCTTAATGCGTCTCATTTAATTTTTTCTTATGCGAACCTTGAGTCTCCGTAAAGCTTTTGTATCATGTCCTGATTTTCCCCTATCCCGCCACTCCCCCAAACACCATGTATGTGTGATTTATGTCCTCTTTCAAAAATATACACAAGTCTGTTGGGCCATGCCCCTTGTGTACACGCCATCTTTAATTTCCCAGTCCTGTTCTCTGCTTATACTCGGTGTGCAGCAAACGGTTTGCTTTTAGGTTTGTTTATTTGGTATACCGTCATTTCATCGACTGACTTTTCATCGCAGGGTTTTTGCCGCGATTTTATTTTTCAAAAAACTTTTTGGGGGTTAAAAATTAAATACATTTGGTGTCAAGTGGAATATTAAAATAAACGGATGGGGGGTTTGGAGGGGTAACCCCCCCACCCCAAAAGAAACCCTGCGATGAAAAGTCCGTCCATGAAATCACATAGAACCGTTTATTTTATTGACTTTCCTCCTCGCCTACCTTCTCAACTGGTTGGATTAGATTGTAGGCCGGACCAGAAAGTTTCTCCAAAGAGTCTGTCGCCCACTAATTTGTTGGCTGTGGGATAGGATTTTCTTTTCTTAGCCTCCATTGAAAGAAGGTTCAAGTGGCACATAGGATACAGTAACCATTTCTTATAATGGATTCTGTTCTTCCACAGATTCTTTCTATTTTGATAGATTGCTCTGCAGAAACTTCTGCCACCAGTGAGTGCAGCTATACGTCGGCTGCACTTCCTTTATGCACCCTATGCTAGTATGTATAGAGGCGCTGTGCCTTGTAACCTAGTTCCTTTTTCTGTTCACTGCGCCCACTTTAGGAACACTGTTTCAATAGAAGTTCTCCTCGTTTTTGCACCATGCCAAATACTTTGAAGTGCTTAGCTTTTAAACTGTGACTGCAGATTTCCGTCTCTTATCTTCACAGCATTGGTTTTTATTGCCTTCGAGAGGAGCGCGACACGCTGGACTGCTGATCCTGTCAATCAGTGCACCCCAAAACACTTTTTGGGTGGCAACACTTCACTCTTCTCCACAAGTAGAGCGTGGGGACAAACTTACTCATTCAAGTTCACTCTGTGCAGAGCATAGAGCTGAAGAATGGTGCCAGGCCCGCAAGGACAAAGTATCTGGTTGATCATCTAAACCAGGAGCAGGTACCAATCCCCCGCCCAATCCTCCACCCCTGAAGAATGGGAGACCTTTTGGCTGAAGATTCTTAATCTTTGCCAGGGCACTTACAGCTTTGGCCTCTGTCCTGCTGGCGATGCCAGAGTCAACTGTACTTGGATGAGCTGGCAGAGACTCTGCAAAATCCAGTGACTGCATGCCCTTGGGCTCAGCTACAGCAATAAATGTTGTACTACTTAGTTTTACGATGCCGGTCTTCCAGCCTGACCACTCTTTCCATGGCACCCCGAGTGCAGAGTTTCCTCCGGAGTATGCTCCAGTCCTTAGGGGTGCATTTATTTACAAAATGGGAGACCTTTATGATTAGGGTGGTCTCATTCCCTTTGGGTTGGAATACCTGTGCCCTAGAGAAGTTGAGCATTTATTAGAGGAATTTTATGGAGATTTGGTGACTTGACATGCTTCCTGCTCCTAAGCCATGTAAACCTCTGGCTGCTTTTTAATGCCTAAAGCGAAGGTGTTTGATGCTATAGGGTTATCGGCCCATATAGACCCAATGTGCAGTCAGAGCTGACATTGGAGGAGTGTCCATAGAGCGGGACCGTACTGCCCTTGAACCATTCAGTGGAAGCACCATTTTTTGGAATTTTGGTTCTCCACTGTAGGCTGATATCTAGCTAAGAAGCACAGGACGGCCCCTTCTGACAATCTATTATAAGTTCTCACGCAGTTGCTGCAAACCTAAAGACCCTCTTCCCGTCTTTACCCCCGACTGTAAGAGCAAGAGATTAGATGCCTGGGGAAGAAATGTTTTTGATTCAGCCAGCCTAGGCCTGAGAACCATCAACGCCACCTGTGCCTTGGTCAAATTTTCTTTTTGTCTGCAATTTCAGAGGCCATCAAACTCATTCCTGCGAGTGACCTGCATGATGGTTTTGGGGCGCTGGAAAAATATGGCAAGAAGGCTTCAGGCCAATCCTACAGTCTGGTTTGGATACTGCGGTGTGGCTAGAACGGTGGCCACTGGAACAGTGTTGAGGAAATACTCCTGGCTGAGTATTTAATGCCCCCCCCCCCCCCCCGATGTCTAATAAAACTCCTGGGCATGCTCTTTGATAACAATATGTTCGGGCAAAGGGTGATAGTCCCTCCAGAATTTCCCGGCTTCACAGGTGACTGCAAAGTCTCTTGGCCTAGTGGTCCAGCAGCAAACGGGGTACCCTCACTGGCATGGACAGGCTTTTTAGGTTCCGTCACTGCTTACGCCCACAGGGTCCAGCTCCCAGGCAAGTAAATGCAGCGCCATCCAATTAGGAGTCCGGGCATAGGTGCCACTAGAGGCAGAATAGATCTCCCTGCACTCGGCAGCCCCTGCTGCTAAGCTCTTATGAATCAGACATCCACCACTCCTCCTGTGAGAGGCAGACTATCATGTTTCAGTAAAAAAATAGATTCTTACCACTTCAGTATCTGGGCCTTGCAGGTCCCTCATGGAGGTTCATCAGCTTCTATTGAAAGAGGCCATAGATCTGGTACCGGAGGCAAGGACGGGTATTGTCTGGTGCTGAAGGAGGATCTGTGGCTATTGAACCTGTACTTGCACAAATACAAGTTAAAGATGGTTACTTTAGTTCAGCTCCTTCAAGCCTTTGACTTCCAAGAGTGGCTCATCTCCAGGACTCCTACTTCCATGTGTCTATCCACAGTGAGTACCTGAGATTCACAATGAGGGACTGCCACTACCTACTCAAAGTCCTGCTGTTTGGCCTCTTGAGCACCTAGGGTCTTCACCAAGTTGCTGGCAGTGGTATCGGCTCAATTCATAAAAGGAAGGAATTTGTGTTTTTCCCTGGCTGGACGACTCGAACCAAACAAGAAAAAAAGAAGGTACAATCTTGAGCGATACAATTTTCTGTCTGTGCATAGGACATCATTTTTGTAGGGCAATTGTCTTTGTCATGAGAAACAATGCAGAGGCATGGGTAGTGTGTTTGAAGGTTGCAAATATATTTTTGGAGTGTCCAAGATACCTCACCCCCAGGTAGTCCTTTAAAGTTGGCAGTCTTGACCACCGGGTTAGCTGCTCTCTGGAGAGTTTTCCCAAAAATCAATTTTTATTGACTGTTTCATAGGTTTTCTTGGTCTCAGATTATAATGTGGCCCCTCTGTTGGTCCAATGTCATTGGGGCACACTAACTGGAGAAAGGAATCCAAATGCCTTTTTCCCAATGGACGCTTCTGCAGACAAAAGGAGAGTGGTGCAGCAAACCAGCCGTCCTTTGTCTGTTCGTGTGGCAGGAGGTGTAGAGGTGCTTTCTTCTCAAATCTCGCTGTGTTTTGTCTTGTGCTAAAATTGCATTGTTAGGTGTAGGCCTCTCTCCCACTGCGCAGGACCCTCAAATCTTGCTTTTCTTTAGTCTTGTACTCCAATCTTGCTGTGTTTAGTCTTGTACTCAAATTGCATTGCTACTGCACTGTGAAACATAGGCCTTTCTCCTCCTATACAGGAATCTCAAATCTAGGTGGAGCCGCCATCTTTGTTTAATATATGCAGATATCTATTACAGTATTAAATCTAGGCCCATTGGTAGACTCTCAATTCTAGACCTGGACATGTATTGCCCCAGCCGAGCAATCTCTCAGCCTACGGTACGTATATACTCACACCACTAGTGTGGACACAAGGCGCAGGCACGGGGAAGCATCCATGCACGATGGATTATGGCTATGACCAAGCACATCCGGTCTAGTTTCACACATAGCCTTCCAGACTGAAACACCTGATGTACCTCAACACCTCTGCCAGTAGCATACAGCGTCCACCACCCAAAAGGAAAACGGTATAGCTGGCCTCACATAGACTGAACAATAGTAATCTATCTCCAACCCTCAACAGCACCCACCCATGTGTCTGACCTCACCCTCTACTGCTTAGTCGAGCCTTGCCAGCCACCCAAGTCTTAAAACAGCAACATGCACACATGCGTCTCCTAAGCTAAACTCCCTAGAATTTCCAACCACATCGACTACGGTCACCAAGGGCGTTCCAACTGAAGAAAAAAAGCACACTGAGGCCACACAAGTGGCGGAAAAGCGCTATATAAAATAACCGAATACAATACATGACTGGCATTAACCCAGTTTTTGTGTCTGTCACATTTGACTGCTGTTTGTGTGACTAGGAGCACCTACACCGTTCCTTTCCACTTGAGTTGCATATTGGAGGATTGTTGAAAGTTTTTAATAAAAATCCAGTCGCCAGGCAGGATAGTGTCCTGGCCCCTCCAATGGCTGGTGTAGACAGTCTTTGACCCGTTTATTAATAATGGACAATGCTGTAGTAAGCTCTTTAAAATAGTCAATCAGCATTGGATAGGGAACATCAGTTTCTTTGGATGAGGCCAGCCCCACACATTGGCTGGGCGGCCCAAAACAACCTCATAGGGGACAAAACCACTTCAGAATGCACAATAGTTCTCAGAGTCAAGGTAAGGTGTCCACCCAGCTTAACTTTGATTGTTTATTTGTATAGCACCTATGCACAATTCGCTTCAAGGAGGGAGGGAGCATGGGAAAATACAATAACATTCTTACAGGTCCTTGAAACAAATCAGAATGTGAAAAATAACTATCAAATTATAACAGTACAAATGCATGTAACAATAAGGGCGAGGGAAGTGAAAAAAGAGAAACAATATAAGTAGTAACATTACTATGCCTGGCGGCAATTGTTGCAGTGCAAGAGTGACAAGAAGAGGGGGAGGAGGGGAGAGGTGGAGAGGAGAGGAACAAACATTTGAAAATCTTAACATCGTCTGCAACTTCCCAAGATAGTACTGGGAATGTAGTGGGAGGAGAAAAACAAGGAGGGGGGAGGGAAACAGACAAGCTATTATCAGAAGTCAAGGGACTGTGATAAGTTGCTACATGTGCACATTTTGGATAATTTATTAAGTGTGGCATTGCAGCGTTCCGCTAAACCCGCTGCATGTGGGTGATATATTGCATTACACTTTTGCCTGGCATACCAGGTCCATTGTTTTATTCACACAATTAACCCCATCATTGCTGCATATTGAGCAGGGCAGACCATATCTTGGAAAATATTCCCTGACAAGTGTTTTGGCTTTACTCAGTGCAGTGTTCTCTCTCTAAAGGGAAATGCCTCTACCATTTACTGAACCTGCATACGATTACCAAAATATATTTATTTCTGACAGGAAGGTAATTCTACAAAGTCTATTTGTAGTGGTATGGTAAATCTGGTGGACCAAAATGACGCTGTGGTGCTCATACTGCCTTTCCAACATTGTGTGTGGCACATAGAATAAAAAAATTAAAAACGCTATTGCTCCTTACAAAATATTTGGGTTGCTCCAAGTGTAGTTGACAAACATTTCAGACCATCTGCCCCATGTGAGCTGCTCCATGGGTGACAGATAACCTCATGGGTACATACTTATTTGGCTACATCCATCTCCCCTGTCCACCCTACACCTTTCCTCAAATTGCATCAACCGCCCACTGTTTCAATTCCTGACGGGTAGCATCTGCTTGAATACTGACAATCATGTCCAGTGTATTCTCAAAAGGGGATGGTCTGTTGTGTGTGGACAGGAAACGTGAGAGAGGAAGGGGTTTGGGCAGTTGTCTTTGCAAGTGCGTCTGCAAATGCATTGCCTTTGCCCACATGGTCAGTTATTTTCTTGAGTGCTACATTTTATAATGGCAAGACTGTTTGGCAAAGCCAGTGAATTGAGCCATTTTTATTAACTTCGCCATGTTGAATTTGGTTTCCATGGGAGGTAAGAAAGCTGCCTCTTCGTCCAGAGCCTCCCAGAATTATGGGCAACACCAAATGCATGTTGGCTATCGGTGTAAATATTTACTGCAAGTCCAGAGCTGAGCTCACATGTAGTACTATAATTTCAGCTGCTTGTGCTGAATGCTGAGGTATTTTACTGGGTTTCACGACAGTTTTTAGTGTAGTTATGGCATAAGTTCTGGTGGACGAGCCATCAGGTATTTTTGAAACCAGAGCGATCAACATAGAAAATCTATTAAGCTTTTCTAACGGAACATCAGTCAAATCAACCTGCCCCTTCATCGCCTCGTTATTTGTATACAGTTCTGCAAGACCTCAAGGTCATCAGAAGGGAGGGGCAACCAGGTGGCCGGGTTTGGGTTATTGAATTGGCGCAAAGTAATGTTGGGTGTGAACAGGGCCATCTCGTACCTAGTGAGCCGTGCATTCGTTAAATGTTGCATTTGTGTGTTGTTCAGGAGAATATCTATTGCATGGGGTATGACAGTTAAAGAGTGGCCCAATATGATGGTGTCTGCTTGTTTAACAGAAAGGGCAACAGCCGCTACCGCCTTTATGCAATTTGCCAACCCTTTAGCCATTGGATTTAGGGTGGTCGAAAAATAGTGAAACTGGTTTAGTATCGTCTCGTCTTCCTAACACAGGAGAGTTACATAGTGCAGATCTGAGCGCCTCAAAACCTTCCTGATGTGGGCTACCTTGACCCACTGAAGTGTCTCCAAAACCAAGCTACGCTTTAACAAACGGTGAAATGGTTGCGCTGGTTCCAGTGAGTACCATGGCCTTAACAAAAAGATGCCTGCACCATCTTGCTAAGCACATATTGGGCAGGATGGAACAGGGGGACACACTGAGGGAGCGTGCCAGTGTGTTCTGACATATACAAATGGAATAAAGTGAAAAAGCAGCGTTGCCTTGCTGCAGCCCAACATCCCTATTAAAAAGGTAACTTTCACCTGTAAAATAATGCTGCTGATGCTATTTTCATCTGTTCTTCCTTGCACCGCTATGATTAATAAGGCCCGACCATACACATTCATATCCTCATTGTGCTTCAGCAAAACCAAGCATGACCCCCTGAATGACAGGCTCTGTTATGCCAAATCTGAAGAAAAAGTTTCCCAAGAAACTTCACTTTCTGCCGTGCACGGGAAACGCTTTATTTTGTGCTACAAAGTGTCAAAGGAATGCACCCTGCAAAAGAAATCGTAGCTCTGTGCACATGTCGATTTCAATGCTTCTGTGCTTCAAACAAAACTCTTGCCTACAGGAGAAACACTATGGCTGCAAAACAATGTGGGAATCTGATGGAGATTAAAAACTGAATAAAAAATGCCAGCTTTTCACCACACATGTAAAAATGGGCCATCATGATATATGGCCTTGAGGCCCTTCAAATAATTGAACTTAAGCGGCTAGAGGTGGTGGAGGGTAAATTTTGGGAAAAAGTGTTGGGCCCCACCTGTATCCCGATGCCCATCATCAGACTTGAACTGGGGTTGTTATCCTTGAAATCAATGGTGCTCAAGAAAAGGACTGAACTTTTTTTTGAAGCTCAACAGTACCTCTTGTAACCATTTGCTGGTCTTTCTGTGGCAAGAATTGCGTAAGAGATCGCTTTTAAAAACCAGTATCGAACATTTTCTGCACACTATAAATTGGAGCTGTCGCCAGGATATATTTTTCACAGCAGCTAAATCTGCTTTGTCAAGGAAAGTTGACTTGGCTGACTGCATAGATAACTATGCTCATTTAGAACAACTAAAAAAAATACAATTTTGTGAAGCATATTCTTTATACATACAAAAAACCTTAACAGTACTTAAATATGTCCAAGCATTAGACTCCTATTTATTTTACTTACTAGGATCAATTATCTACCAGTATTAGAAAATAATGGGGTAATAAATGATGAGGAGCGATGCTGTAGATTGTGAGGACAAAGAAATAATTGAGACAGGGCAACATGTGTTGGCTTGCTGCTCGAGAATGTTAAATACTTACAAAAGACAATATGGGAAGTATGTACATAATATGGAGCATATAAAGGAGGAAATATTCTGGTGGCGGAAATTGAATTCCACAAATTTGAAATACTTAATAGCAATGTATAACGTGTGGTTAGAGCTTGAGAAACTATTGGGTATCTCTGATTCAGCCAATTGTAATGCTTCAGAATTATTCTCGTGCATAGCTAGAGGTATAGGGAATGACACGTTGACAGGATATTTATGGATGTACATATGAGAATGTTTTAGAGTAGATTTTACTAAATGTATTGAATTTTGGGTATTTTCATATGGTTTTAGTAAGTTTTATGAGTATTAATTATGAATATAATTTGGTTTCTTTTTCTTATTGGACTATATATATAATATGTAATCTTGTGAAAAGTTTATAAACTGTAACACTAATTTATTATTAAAAATGGGCTTTGCAGACAGAGGAGAAAAATGCCTGCTTTAAACAGTACAACTGTTGAATGAAAGCCTGCCCTTATCTAGCAACGTGAAGTGGATTGTGATGTGAAAATACAATGAAGGGAATGGTTCTATTTAGCAGGATTTCTTACAATTCAGAGGCGAAATAAATGCAATGAATTAAAACTTCAGTGGCTGCTAGGGCGAGATCAGCTAAAAAAGAAAATGGGTTTCTGCTGAGAGGATGACAGAAACAAAAGGGCCTATCAGTAGATACTAACACCTCTGTGATAATTACTAGGTTGGACAGAATCTAGTCTATGCTGAACCCATTGAAATTGGAATTTCCAGAACAAGGAAGTGTGAATTGGGGAAAGGGGCAATAAACCTTTAATCGGGCTGAAAAAAAAATACCCTGCTCAAGAGGAAATGACAGTTGGTGGCAGCTGAAGAAAGAAAAAAATGGTCCAGTGACCAAAGACTACCATTTGTTCCAAAAGACTATTTATGAATAAAAATGTAAAGGCTTTTGTAAAAATGTCAGTTTAAAAGTGATTTTGTGGTTTATAATTTGAGAAATTGTAGAATTCACTGACCCCTTTGGAATAGAAATGGCAAAGAATCTGGGATTACAAGGAAAGTATTCACAATGCCATTGTGAATTTTCATATTTACATCCCTTATGATGATCCACACATTTTTAAAGTTATGGAATTTTAGGCTGAATATAAAGTTATGGAATTTTAGGCTGAACATTTCACACTGAAAAGTGCAAAAAACTGGTAGAAGGGCAAAACAATGTCTCACAAACTGGAGGATTGGACTGCTAGGTGTGTTACGCTCACCTGGTATCCACGGGGGCGCCACACGATACTGGATGGAGGTCTAAGCGCTATCCTGGACCCCTCTATTCTTATGTGCCAGACATTGGGTAGCGCCTATAACAGGAGGATGGAGGGTTACGATACTGGTTCTGTGATGGTTGGACTCCCACCTCCCTCTGGTGCAAATCCCCTCCCTTGGGGCTATTGCTCACATTAGGCTTTTGTGCGTTGAACTGTCCTGCGTGTCTGTGCAGGGGTGCGTGGTTGGTGCGGGCGTTCCGTGGACCTAGTTGCTTCACTGGTCCATGTGCCCTTATGTCTGGTCCAGACCGTCTATGACTTCGACTCTGCTGTCTTCCAGGTGACTTATGTCTTTTCTGCCTTTATTCTGTCTTTATTTCCCTCTGTTTTCTGTCTTCTTGGCGTCTTGCTCCACTATGCTGTTCCCTAACAATGCCTCTTTTTGTTTTCACAGGGATGGTTGCGATCTCTGAGTTGCCACGCCGATGGAGAAGACCACAGTGAGTTATTGATGCATGGAGCGCTGCGCTGTTAATTGGTGTTAATTGATAACCTGTGTTCTCATCCCTTCTTTGTACAGGTTGTGTTATGTTCCGGAGTGATGAGCGATCGAAGCGCTGCTTGCCCAGGTAAGTGTTTTGTTAATGCTGACCTTGTTCCTTCTCCCTTGCAGGTTGCGGTGAAACCCGGAGATGGGTGAGGTAAGAAGTGCAGGGTGCTGCCAGGACTCGCGGCTTGCCTAGGTAAGAATTGTTATTAATGCTGTCCTGGTTTCTTTACCTTTTGCAGGTTGCGGCGAAATCTGGAGATGGGCGGGTTAAGCGAAGCGCAGGATGGATTCAAGACTGGTTACTTCAGTTAATTGTTCTTGCTCGCTAATGCTGTTCTTGTTCTTCCAGGTTATTAATGGAATCCAGATCTAGGGCTTCAGGATCGGGCCGCCGGAGAAGCAGATGAGCAGGAGCTGGACACTGCGCGTTATGCTGCAGGAGTGCAGAATAACGCGAAGCGTGCTTTGTTGTTTGGGTGTGGTTTAAA
Organism: Ambystoma mexicanum; assembly: GCF_040938575.1. NCBI lineage: Eukaryota > Metazoa > Chordata > Amphibia > Caudata > Ambystomatidae > Ambystoma > Ambystoma mexicanum. The sequence continues at coordinate 1,570,842,502 of NC_090932.1, forward strand.
TAGCCCAGGTAAAGTAGTTCAGGCCCAGCCACACCCAAAACACTAGACTGCATGGCTTGGTTCTAAAGTACTGAGCTGTGTAATGGGCCTCCATGTTGGATTAAGGTCCAAAACTGGTATTGCTTTATTCCTGATAATGAGCCTGGTGCCAAAGGCGCCAGGACTGACTCCATGTATGTTTCTGATGGAGTTTTAAGGCCCGTGGGGCCAGTGTGAAGGGCTTTACCCCCCCCCCCCCCCCCCTGCTGCCAGGAGGATGTTATACCTGAGGGGGGCCAGGGACATGGCTCATGACAATGTGCTGCATAAAATATGTAACCTGTTTATGTAATTTGTTTAGATGTTTCCACTGTATAAAGGTGCCATGTAGGGCAAAACTGGATTTTAGTTAAATTGTGGGAGTTTTAGCACATTGTCAAACTCGCATCATCAATCTGACATATTTTCTCGAAATCCAACCAGCTGAGAGCGAGGCGGGCACTATCACCCCTGACCAATCCAGTAGTTTAGAGGCGTGCCCAGCCATATACTTTGATGTCACTATGCATTATAAATAAGAGTCCCTGACAAGACTCCACACCCTCTTCCTGAAGTTCCTGTGCTGCGTTCCTGATCTGCTCCATCCAGATTCCAGAACCAACTGCAAAACCCAAGCATTGTTGATCCTATTGCCTTCAAGGCCTCAATTCTGAAAAACCCACTAATCGCCCATTTAAAAAGGGGAAGGCTGTGGAATTCTTTTGGGAAGCACTGGCTTGCTGCCCACTAACTGCATGCCTGATGTAATCCTGCCATCCAGCTGACCTTTAGTATCCAGTGACCAGAATTGCCATGCCGCTGTCCTTGCCATCCGGTGACCAGAATGGCCCAGCTGTTTTCTTTTGCCAGGCGCACAGCCATTTGGTGACCAGAACCTGTTTGACGGTCCAAATTTCCCAAACCTAAGAGTGGACTGTGTATAATTCAAACCCCCTTAGAAACCCATAGCCTAACTTGTCTTGGTCCTTATCCCGATAACTTGTTAAAACTTAGAATTATCTGTGCACCCTGCCTGTGATTTCCTAAAGTGCTAGCGCCATCTTTCAAATTTGTCCTGTGTAATCCTAAGCCATTAGTCCTATTTCGAGTGATCTGACTGGTTTCCGCCAGGGTTGGGTGCTGGCGTTGAATTTGCGAATCAACCATGGATCTTACTGTGCCCATCTTTGATGGTCTAGTCTGAATACTCTAGTTTAAAGTAAAACTGTTCTTGTCACAACTGATTTCCTTTCCTATTTCATGGCTTCATTTTGCTCAAAGCGCACCTTTTTATATCTTGCATAACTCATCCAGTTTCATAGCTAGAGACCTATTTAGTGTCCCTGTCAAATATATCTATCCCCCAACCCAAATCTGAGTATTTCACCTGTTTTTATTAAAAACCGTTTGGGTAATTTAAAGCGGGAATTGAAAAGAAATGCAACTTTTATACATGTCATTTGGCTCCAATATGTTCAAAAATGTCCATTCATTTTCGAACTGTATGCCTTTTGCTGATCCATTGCCTTGTGATTGCCAGTGATATAACTTGCATGCTATTGTGATAAAACATATGTATATTATAATTTAACCACACATTAATTCATTATTTGCCGTTTCCGATTGCTATTTTAGGCCTTGTTAAGGGTTTGAAGTACGTTTCTGCCTCTTATTCTGTGAGGGAAGGTTGGATTATTTGTGGGTTGAGGGAACATTGCAGGGGGAAACCTTAACTTGGGTGATATCTTTCCTACATCAAAGTGCTCCTATTCCCTGGTGTTTTGTATAGGTTCCACTAGAAGGTTAAACCAAGTGCATTGCTTACATTCTCATTGTAATTCTCACTCCATTAGTGATTACTTCCCCATATTAAAAATGGTATTATTTATTTTGAATTTTAAAATAAATATTGCATTTTACCAACCAGCCTGGTTCATAGTCCATTGTGACCCGGGGTATTTGAAAAGGGGGTGTGATGCGAGTTGCGTATCATCTCAAATCGAATCTGCATAAAATAAGAAGGAAAGCATCTGTTGTGCGCTACATACTAGGCCTAGACAAAAGTGTGTGTTGCCTGATTGAAATCCTTAACACTGATGAAACAGAGTCCAGGGGAAAGGTACATGCGTAGTTGGTAGTAAATTCCAGTAAGGGTTTAGCTAACAAAAACAAGTTCGGAATCCATTTTCTACATATCTTCAAACCTCTTGCTGTGTGCTGGATACTGGCATGTTAAGTATCTTGTATTTGCTTAGGGTGCAATCTTTGCTCTCCCTCAGTAAGTCAATGTCCTAGATAAGTGACCTGCTGCTGACAAAGCTTATTTGGGCAAACTCTGGGGGTAATTCATGGAATATTTGCACCGATAAAACTGGATTTGTGCGCCATTCTGACTGCAAATCCCTGTTTAACAAATGGGGATTTGCGGGCAGAATGGCACACACATCCTGTTTTTTTTTTGGCACAGATAATCCATGAATTACCCCCCCACCTCCCCTCCCCCTTATGTCCCAATGGAGCTAAAAACTCTGGGAGGGATGGACGGACGACACGCACACCTCTACACGCACACCTTTTTTTGGTATATGCTGCTATAAGTGGGTCATCAACGTACTGCAGTAAGTGTCTGGAGATTGGGTACAAGTGGCCAATTGTGTTTTTAATGCCTGGCTGTAAATGCTTGGGCTTTCTGTGTATCCTTTGGGTGCTCGATACAAAATGTAGAGCGACTGTATGCTAAAGGCAAAAAGGTACTGGCTGTCTTCATGTATTAGAATGCTAAAAAATGTGTTCTTTAAGTCAACCATAAAGTATTGTGTGGAGGGAGGAACCATAATAAGTGATGTAATCTGGAACTGGGGCACCACAATTGTATTGGTGGTGTGCAAATCTACAGCCTTCAATAAGTGAGCAATTTTGCCCTTTTTTCTGAACTGGCAAAATTGTGCTAGTACATGGGCTCCCTGCTGTTTCTTTAAGTATCCCTTTAGCCAGTGCATCTTTAATCACTCCCCTTATCCCCTACTAATCCTTCCTGGGATATTTTGTATTGGGGGTACCCTTGGGGACTATGGCACTGGTCTTAACATAAATTTGAGTTGGATCAACATCATCCTACTTTTTTTTTTAATCAGATGCCCACACTGTTTTATCCACTTTCTAAAGCCCAGGTGGTAAAGTGTTAGTGGTGGAAACAAAACACTTGGCGAAAGATTCAGCAGAACAAGTGAGGTACAAGTCATCTGGTAAACAGTAAATGTTTGCATGCAAGCATTTCAATAAGTCCATGCCCAAATGATTTAAAGCACATTAATCTTTTACAAAAAAGTGAGCCATGCAGGACATGGGCCCCATCTAAAAGTGAATGGGCTCGGATACTGGACTATGGACTGGAGCATTATAAAATCCCATTGAGGTGTTGATTTTCCCAAAGAGGGGTATTGAAGGCACTAGTTTGTGGGAAATAGAATTGTTTGCTTGTGCATCTAAAAGGAACTTCTGTTTCTTTTCAGCAATGCAAAGTTCGAGATATGGGCCTGTGGGGTCAACAGATATTTGCACACTGCCCTTCCCCTGGCAGCCCTATGTTGCATAAGCTGGATAAGGCTGGTCTTCATAATGGTATCTGGCAAAATACTGCTGCACCTGCCTTGGATCAAAATAATTGGACTGTACTTGGCCCTGATTTTCCACTTTACCATCAAACTGACTCTTGCCGCCTCTTACTATTCCTTGTCCCAATAGACCTTCCTCTTGGACGTGTGGGACATTCCAGAATCAAATGATCTGAGCTCTTGCAATAATGGCATCAATCATCCTCTATTCCTCCTCTGTATGGTGGAGGACCACTTACCCCTCTCCCTCTGTACATTCCTCTTCCTTGTCACGCCTCTCCCTCATTCTGGATAGGCTTGCGGCATTAAACTTTGTCTTTTAAAACTTTTAATTTTCTTTCATTTTCACCCTTTTCTTTTTTATGCCTATTCGCATAATATCTGTCCACAGTCTGCGTGGGCCATGTTGATTCATGTTTGAAAGGACAGCTCCCACACTTGGAAAATTACAAAGTGTGAACCAAAAGCTTCTTGCCCTTCCATGTTACCTAGATTCTTACCATTATGGGAGGTGAAAACCTCTTCCTTGCAAAGTATTTTTTTGAATGGATTGTGTCCTCCCAATGTATTCCTCATCTTTGACATGTAATGTCCAGCTTCGGAAAACTTTTTCGCAGAGGGCGCCGATGGCGTGGAGTCGATGTACCTTGAAGGCGCCTATCGAGGGTGATGTCATCGGATGTTACAAGTAGCACGCACGGCGCCTGTTGGTCTCAGTTCTGTTTTTCCGCAAACGTATTTGCTTCGAAAACATTGGCGCGCCTCGTTAAGAATTTCGATTGCGTAGTTGACCTCAATTGTGCAGTTACCTTTGACAAATATGTCTTCGTCCTCAACTCTGACAACCGCTCGTTTGGGATTCAAAAAATGCAAGGAATGCGGTTCCAAGATGTCCATCACGGATCCACATCGTTCTTATCTGTGGTGCCTGGGTGAAGGCCACAACACCGATTCCTGTGACAAGCTATGACAGGAAAGGTCTTGCGAAAATGAAAGGGGAAGTTGCAGGTAGGGAAGATATCTAAGACCCGACCTGATCGTTCTTCGACCGCCGAGTCGAGAGACCCCGGTCCTCAGCGTAAGATCCCATAGTGGTTCACGTCATTCTTTGTCCTCGACGAAGCGATCGACGAGGCACAATCTGTTGCCTTCCTCTTCGTCATGCGGCACCCCTGAGAGGGTAAGATGCCCCTCCAAAAAAGTTGATGCCCGCGGAGTGGGAAGCATTCTGTGTAGAGATGCAAAAAGAATGTGAGAAACCAGTTAAGGCTCTGTCTGTGCATTCTGTAGAAGCCGTAAAGGAGGGGTCTCATCCCGAAACTCGCGCGCCTTTGAGCCTGGTTGGACAGCGTGATGCTCATCGAGAGCCCTTGAGGTCTTGAATGGATAAGGATCACTCTAGACGTGGTGAGCGTTCGAGATAGACTCCTTCGAAGTCTGTTGAACCCTCAAAATCATCATGGCCGTCGATGCCACAGGTACCGATTGTGTCAGTTCAGTTCAGTGCTCAGGGCCTGAGGAGACTCTTAAGAAGGCTAAAACCAAATCTACATCGCCTTCAAAGCCAGTGAGTACTCCTGAAAAAAATCTTCACTCCTCTGCCCCGCCCCCACCTGCCCCCCTCTTCCATCTTTGAGGAGGAAGCAAGATCAGATGGGGGAGGAGGCCCCTTTTGGGCTTCAGTATGGAACCCCTAATGTGCCGGAAAGCCTCATATCGGAAGAGAGCAAGATCAAGATCTTTTGATACCTTGCATAATGCCAGCGGCATTGATACTTCTGAGTTGGTGTTCGGCTGGCCAGAACCAGGGGAGCACGCTGACTTCTCATACTGGCAACTGATGTCCAGAGTAGTGGAGTACCTAGGCTGGGCTAGACCACCGGTATAGTTTGTTCAGGCTGATCTGACCGATATTCTAGACCAAGGTCCATCTACAGATATTATATTGCCATTCCATGTGGCTCTTCAAAAAAAGGGTGGCCAGAAATTGGAGACCCCTGACACCAATCCGATGGTGGAAAAATCCCTTGCAGCGTAATACCACCCTTCTAGTAGTGACCCCCTGGCTACCTGTCCAAACACCAAACTCCGGAGAGTCTGGTGGTCCAGGCAGCCACGGCTACCTTGAACAAGGCAGCATACCCGACCATCCCTCCTGATAGGGACGACAAGTGTGTGGATGGATGGGCGGGGAAGGTTTTTTCAGCTGTGAGTATGGCCCTGAAGTCCGCCATCTCCACATGTCTTAGCAACATTTTCGTACACTGTGGGAGTGCATATTCATGGCTGCTTAGCATATTCCAGAAGGTGAGGAAAGGAACGGGTTCCTGGCTATCCTTAAGGACGGCAAGGAAGCCATGTGCGAGTCCCTTCAGTCTGTTTGGACACTGCGTTTGGCATCAGCAGGTCCATGGCCGCGAGCACAGTGATGCACGGAGTTGTGTGGTTGCTGAGGTCTGGTTTTTCACTGGATATGCAGGCTAGTCTTCTCAACAAGCTGTTTGACAGGTCTCACCTTTTTGGCAGCAATGTTGACCAGAGCCTTGAGAGATTGCAGACCTTGAAGGTGGCTGCCTAACCTTTTCGTCTGGCGAGACAGCCATGGAGGGGGCAATCTTTTCATTACTACGCCTCATATGGAAATGCGAGAGGAGTGGCCAGTCGGAAGCCAATGGAAGTTCCCTTGTGGACGCGGTAGAGGTGCAAAGCTAACTCCAGCTGCAGCTACCTTGCCATCATCATCAGCAGCTGCAGCAACCGCTTTAAAACCACTTTATTATTTAGATATTGTGTCACGTGTCACCGGTGCGGGGCAGACTGTCTCAGCATCTTGAAGAATGGTGAGCCATTACTTCAGATGTGTGGGCTCTGGAGACAATTTGCCCACGGTTACTGCCAACCATTCCTAACGCAGCCTCACACCAATCCACCAGGGAAACACTCTTTGAGGGTTCCAGATCGGCTCCTTGTGCAGGAAATATTAACCCTGCTAGAGAAAGGTGCTATAGAACAGTGCCTGTAGCGGAAAGGAACAAGGGTTGGTATTTCCCCTTATTTTTTGATCTTCAAGAAAGACAGAGGACTGAGACCCATCTTGGACTTGAGATACTTGAACAAGTTCCTCAGGAAGGACACATTTAAAATGGTCACACTTTCTTAGATCCTTCAGGCCCTCCAATTACTGGATTGGTTGGTGTCATTGGACCTTCAGGATACTTATTTTCATGTGCCAATCCTTCTTGAGCACAGGAAATGCGTGAGGTTTGCTGTTGGCAGCTCGCACTATCAGTTTTGAGTCCTGCCTTTCGGGTTGACCTCTGCCCTGAGGGTCTTCACCAAACTAATGGTGGTGGCGGCTGATCAGGGCGCGTTCTCCCGAACAAGCCTTGGATCATCTAAGCGTTACCTGCCACTCCCTACACAGTTTGGGCTTCTCCCTCAATTTCAAGATGTCACAGCTTCTCCCTCAATTTAAAGAAGTCACACATGACAACTTCCCAACAGCTCCAGTATATCGTGGCTGTTTTAGACCCGTCCATGGGAAAGTGCTCGCCACCCAAGGTTGAGGGCTCAAGGCGTTCTCCAGATGGTAACAAAGTTACAGAATGTCAACTGTCTCCCAGCCTTCAAATTCCTAAGGTTGCTTGGCCTCATGGCATCCTGCATTTACCTGGTGCCAGAGGCCAGTCTACGAATAAAATCACTACAGTGGGCTCTCCGATCACAATGGTCCCAGTTCTCGGGACGGATGTCTGATCTACTGCAGGTCCTGATCAGTTACACAGGAGCTTCTATGGTGGGCCTGCGAGGAAAATATCCTGAAGGGGGGAACCTTTTTGGCTACCGTGGCCGGACATGACTGTAGTGCTGGATGCCTCACTCACGGGGTGGGCAGCCCACACCAACTATCTGACAGCCAGCAGTCATTCGTCTCCATTGGAGTCCAAACTACATATCAATCTTTTGGAACTGAGGGCAATTGGACTAGCGCTGAAGGCCTTCCTGCCCTCTGTCAGGGGAAAGAATGTCCTGATAATTACGGACACCACATTGGCCTGAACTAGAGAGGAGGTCTAGGGTCTCTACCACTGTGCAGAGAGGCAATGCAGCTCTGGTACTGGACAATTCAAGAAGGAATCTCCCTATAGGCCATTTACTTGGCTGTGGAGCAGAACACGGCGGCGGACGCTCTGAGCAGGCAGAGCAGTCTTCCATGAGTGGGAACTAGCTCAGGAAGTCCTTCAAGAGATCTTTGCCCTTTGGGGAACCGATCGAGTAGATCTGTTTGCGACCGCGATCAACCGGAAGTGCGAACTGTACTGCTCAAGGGAATTTCCTCAGAGAGGAGCTCTAGGAGACGTGCCCGTGGTGGATTGGGATTTTCCACTGCTATGTGCGCTTTACGCCGATTTCCCTGTCATTCCTGAAGTAATCAGGAGGTTGAGTTGGTTCACGAGCCACATGTACCTAAAAGCCCCAGATTGTGCAAGAAGGACATGGTACCCAGACCTTCTGAACATGTCCATCTGTCCTCCGATATCTTCCACAAAGAGGATCTTCTCTCGCAAAGGGAGGGTCAGGTTCTCCATCCAGAGGTCAACACTCGACCTTCACGCGTGGTTTCTGATACAAGTATTGGGACCTCCCAGAGGTGTTGCTTTCGGCAAGAAGGCCAGCAACGAAATCTATGTACCTGTGCTGTTGAAATATGTTTTGCAACTGGTGCAGGGAAAAGAATGTGTATCCTTTTCTATGTTCGACTCCGGATGTGCTATCATTACTGCTTTTATTGGCACACAAAGGTTTTCACAGTGGGACCATTAAGGGTTATCTAGTAGTGCGCTCCATATTCAAGCGCTCATTGGAGGAGTGGTGTTACTTCAAAATTCCATTGGTGACTCAATTTCTGAAAGGGCTCACAAATGTGTTCCCACTTTCTGCTTTTCAGGTTCCAGTTTGGGACCTTACCCTGTTTCTGAAATGTTTACTGTGTGTACTATTTGAACCTTTGCACACATGTCTGAGGTTGTTGATTGACCTTCAAGACTATACTGTTGGTTGCTCAGATCTGCACGTAGAGTGAGCGAGTTGCAGGCACTCTCTTCAAAGCCACCCTTTACTGTATTCCACAAGGACAGGGTTGTGTTGAGGGTTAAACCCTCCTTCCTACCTAAAATAGTATCGGACTTCCAGCTAAATCAGAAAATCTTTCTGCCATCGTTTTATCCTCTGCCGCATCCCAGTAAAGAGGAAGATAGGCTCTATAGATTGGACCCTAGAAGAGCTTAAAGCTCTAATGTGTCTAGGATGTCCAAGCTCTTTATAGGATATACTGGATGCAATTAGGGCAAGCTGTTTCAAAACAGACTTTGTCCAGGTGCATCATCCTTACGATTTCAGAATGTTAGACTAGCGGGCAAGGACCCACCAGAGGATTTGCGGGCACACGCCACCAGGGCCATTGCCTCCTCCACAGCCTTGCAAAAGGGAATCCCCATTCGAAACATCTGTGATGCTGCAACGTGGTTATCATTGCACACGTTCACCTAGCATTATTGCTTGGATACTTCCCATGCTCAGGATGTCGCTTTTGGAAAGGTAGTACTTTAGATTTGCCAATTGTCATAGGGCAAAATAAATTCTCCACCTGCCTCCAGTTTTTGATACTGTTTTGGGAGCCTGTCGAAGATGAGGAATACATTGGAGGACACAATCCATTCGAATAACAAGTTACTTACCAACTAATGTTCTTTTGACTGGATGTTCCTCAAATGTATTACTCCCATCCTACCCCCTCTGTAGAATTTCCCATGCTTTCGTTCTTACAAGGCTGACTATTGCTTGCCTGTACTAACTGCTAACATGATAAAGTGAAAAAACTGAAATGAGGCCAATAGGTGCTGTGTGTGCTACTTGTAACATCCGATGACGTCATCCTCGACGCAGGCCTACGAGGGACATCGACTCAACGCCATCGACGCAGGGTGCCCTCTGCCGAACAAGTTTTCTGAAGCTGGACATCACATGTCAAAGATGAGGAATATGTTGGAGGAACATACATTCGAAAGAATGTTAACAGTTGGTAAGTAACTTGTTCTTCCTTTTTCTCCAAAGCCTCCCACTTGATTGACGGTTCATCACTATTCTGTTTCCTACACTGTCTCCATATGTCGGGAGGTAATATGCATGAAAACATGTTGTTAATTGGCCTGTACATATAATTTTGTTAGATTATACCAACCACTGTTGTGGGTTCTGTCTGACATCAGGAAAATCTTTGATAAAATACAATGGCTCCATCGTGTTCCATGGTACATGTACTTGATGAGTAGGATGGTCTGAGCTAAACCCCGGAACTTCCCTCATAGGGGCCTGATGAGTGCAGACGGGAACTTTTTTGCGAGCCACTCAAGTATGATTTTCATGCACCAATTAATTTAAGTTAAAGCTCTTGCAGTCTATATTCTCATACTGGTCAGGCAAAGGTCACTCCTCAAGAGACCCCTTCGGACTGCCATTGTGTTTTTTATTATATTTCTCAACCACTAGTCCAGATAATTCATGCACAATATTATTTGCCGCAGGGACAGAGTTTTCATGCTTTTAGAGGCAATGGCTAGTCCCTTCATTCCTGCTTTAATCCATCCTTCCAACCATGAGCCAATGCGTGGCTGAGTTTCTGGAAGTACAGAACCCATGTAGAGGTTCCTTTGCCACTTTCTCCAATTGTGTCCATCTTAGCCATATTATATGGAGGCGGAAGAGGTAGTTAAATAAAATGTTCCAACAAGGGGTCTGGTTCTGAATACTGGATGCTGAAGCCTCTGTCTGAGACGTATGGACAACAAAAAAGCCTTTGTTCTTCTTGCATGATTATTTAATGTTCCCAGTCCTCTTAACTTCTGTTGATCATAGACCCTAGCATTATCTTTGTCTGGCATTGGCATCCCTTTTTTTGGCTGTGCTTCTGGCCTAGCGTAATCTTCCCATTTATTGTATGTTTACCACTGAAGTGGTCTAATTTCCTTTGGTGCCTTTACTGACAACTTTCCCTGAAGTTCCCTAATTGTTCTAAGTCAGCTCCCATTCTCTGGAATTTGTAAATTGGGATTGTCAGCAGTATATTAGTGCAGTTCCTTCCAAGCTACCAACCCAGTCCTCTTTTTTTTTTTTCCATTAATGCCCATCCCGGGGAACCTGCTGTTAAGTGCTTTCTACACCACAACATTTGGTGCTTGCATTCCTCAGGTTTCATGAACGTTGATCCACCCGTGATCATAAGGTTGCAATATGTATAGGTTCCCTTAAAACAGGGGTCCCCAAATATTGCAATAATTAAGAAAATATAGCATGTATTATTCATACAACTGTTCAATTGGCACCAAACTCACCAGTTATTCTGTAGTTCGTCCCTTCCGTTCAGTCACTCCAGTCTGTGCTGGTGTGTCTAAAGCAAAAATGCTGTTCCAGGTGAGTGTATATAGCTCGGGGTAAATAGCATGTCAGGAAATCTGGTAAGGTGCGACTTGGGGCTGTGGCTGCAGGAAAAACAGTTCACATCATGCAGTGTGCGCCATTCACATTCCTTAGTCACCTTTTCTTAACCGTGGAACAGTCCGTCTGGTTTTAGCCAATGAGGTCTCATCTGCAGGGTGCCATTTGTAATGGGTGCAAATTGGAGTAAATCTTTGAGCCCCTACTAAAGGTTCTCCCGCCTGAAATATAAACCAAGAATGAGACCCCTTCACAGAATAACAGTCACATATTTAGCATCAGCAAAGAACTCAACCAGAGAGACGATGGCATCTTTGGTAGTGCTCTGACTTGCTCATAATCATTTGCCATTTAAATATGATTTTCCAGCTGTAATAGCATGACAGCATGACACCTAAATAACATAGGGTCTTTGAAAGGTAAATCACTGACTGGGTGAAAAAAAGTTTGAGTAATTATAGTGAAATGCTCACACATTTCCTTTTGTGAGGTCCTGACATTTCTCCCCCCCTTCTCTTCCTCCCTTTCTCCCACCCTTCCCTCCTCATGCCTCTCCCTCCATTCCCCCTTCCGATCCCCTCCCTCTTACCTTACACACGCCCCAAATGCGCAGTGCCTTAGTATCCAATGATGTGACTGAAATGGCTTTACTGAAAAAAATAAAATTCTGCATTTCAAAAAAATAGATGGGGTGGGATAATTGGGTATTGGGGTAGTTTGGGTGGGGTTACAACTAGATGAAAACAGGGATATTGGGGAAACCCTCCACCCCCAAACTCAAAAATACTGATTTTCTTTTCAGTAAAATCAGCTTGGTAAAACACATTACTCTTACGTCCCGTCCCCCCTTTTCTCCATACTGCATGGGTGTCTCTTCCAAGGGACGGGAGACAGAACCATTTTCACCAGAAAAAACCTTCCCCTTTAAATTTAGAGGCACGCATGGGTGCGGTCCAGGGAGCATGCGCTGCCCTGACTCCGCCCTCTGGCGCCACACCTCGGTCCCCTTTTCTGCATCGACTGGAACCGGACGAATTCACCAGTGCTCCTGGGTTTGGCTCCGGCCATGTAATTCCATGCGCGGATACTTCTCCGAATGGATTGTGTCCTCCCACGTATTCCTTATCTTGGATGTATCCTTACCTTCAGCTTTGCTGCTTCGGAAAAAAAATTCTATCCACCACAGGGCGCTCCACTTGAGGCTGCGGCGCCGATGTCCCATGGCGGCATCGGTCGAGCGCTGATGTCATCTGCTGTATAAATGCCTCGAGCTGTGCGCCTTGGCATCAGTTCTGTTTTTCCGCTAGCTTCGCTTTGGATCGAGACAACAGCGCTTCAGTTCGTGAAAATGTCGTCATCAAATCCTTCCACACCAAAGACTGGATAAAAAAAATGCTAGAAATGTGGGAGGAAGATGATGCTGACTGACCCCCATCAAAATTGCCTCTGATGCCTCGGTTCTGACCACCATATAGAAGAGTACGGTTCCTGTCAGTTGATGACCCCTAAACTATTAAAGGAACTGAGAGGTAAACTGGTGGTGGGGGAGGACTCCTTTTTCTTAGAAGGGGAAAAAGGCTCTGCAGAGTCTGCTTTAAAACGTCACAAACCCAAAAAGTCTAGGTCAAGGAGTAGATCCAGTAAGTCTTCTTCCTCAAAAAAGGCGAAGAGGACACCGGTCTCCCTCTTCCTCAACGTCGTCTGAGGAAGTTATCACATGTCTGTCAAAACATGATTCCCCAGGAAAGTGGGAAGTCTTCAGAACATCTATGCTAAAGATTTTTGAGAATGCGGCCCAGACCCTCCCCCAACCCCCTCAAAAGTCTAGCAAAGGCCATGCCCCTGCTCATACAAAAAGTGGCAGGGGAAGATCTAAGACAAGAAAATCCTACGAGAGATCACTGAGGATGTTGCCCAGTGAATCTTCCCCGACGCCTCATAAAAAAACACTTACCAGTGCAAAAATCGGGGTTAGTACTCGATAAAATGGCAGCAAATACTCATCCGCCATCAAAATCCTTGTTGAAGCCTATATAAAAGGCGATCGAGCACAGGGTGTCGATAAACATTTCCAAAAAGGTTACATCGAATGCACAGCTGATGGTGTCGAAGGCTCCTTCGACTGTGTCGATGGTTATGCTTATAACGTCGACGTCCTTCTTCGTTCATTCCTGTTGCAAATTCGACATCTGTATTGAAATCTATGCCACCCTAGAAATTATTTCACCCTGAAAGTAGGCAGGATTTCTTTAGAACCATGTCCTCCATTTATGAGTGAGGTTCATCAGAAGATATTTCAGCTGCAGGAGTGACATTTGGAACAAAATGGGTCCCTGAGGAGTTGATTGACTCTCAATCTAAAATGGCAGATTTATGAGTGCTTGCAGTCAGCAAGTGGTCTGGACACATCTCCAGAATATGAATTGGAAAAGCCTGACCCGGCTGAGCATGCTGATGCAGGATATAGAGTTAATGAACAGGGTAACTGAATTCATGGGGTGGAACAGAAATTCACCCATTTATCAGGAGGTTGATGTGACTGACATCCTTTCGGAGGGGCCTCAACAAGATCCCATACTTCCTTTTCACCTAGCTCTACAAAGGAAGGTGAACACTGCATGGGAAAACGCTGAGTCTACTCAGGCAGTAAATTAAAAAATGTTTGAAAATACAGACCCTGTTCTTCAGATCCTGAATATTTGAGTAAACACCCATCACCTGAGAGTCTTGTAGTTCAAGCAGCTACTTCTACTAGGAATGTGGCATATCCTACAATTCCCCCAGATAGGGATAAGAAGATGGATGCATGGTCCCGAAAGGTTTTTTCGTCGGAGCATGGCATTAAAATTCACAAATGTAACTTGCACCCTTGCAAGATTTACATACACCCCGTGAGCCTGTGTGGCAATGGCAGCTGAAAGCATCACTGAAGGTGAGGAACGGGAAGGTTTCCTGTCCATAGTAAGGGATGGAAAGGCGGCTTCGGGGGAATGATTTCAATCAAGTTTGGGCACGGCTGACCGTATCAGTAGGTCCATGGCATCTAAGACGGTTCTACGTAGATTTGCATGGCTGAGGAAGTCAGGTTTTGCACCGGATGTGCAGGCAAGACTTATTAATATGCCATTTGACGGCTTGAGGTTATTAAGGCGCAAGGTGGATGAAAGTTTGGAAAAGCTGCAGACCTCCAAAGCGGCAGCAAAATCACTCAGTGCCGCTATACAACAACCTCAACAATGCCCCTATACAGGCTCATCTTCCTGTAGGGGTCACCCTTTCGATTTTATTCCTCATTTGGAAAGGGAAGGGGACAGGCCAGTCAAAGGGGACAAATACAATTTCCTCGGAGGCGAGGAAAAGGTACTAGATCTGCTCCAGCATCTGTCCCTTGGGCCGCTGCTGCAGCTGCTGCAAAGCCACTCTGATGTTTTTGACCCACAAGACCCTGGTGGGAGGCAGGGTATCACAGCATCTGGAAGAATGGCGGGGCATTACTTCAGATGCTTGGCCACTGGAAACAGTATCCCAAGGTTACTGCCTACCTTTTCAAAAGAAACCTCAATCACCCACAGTGATACAACTCTGCCAAACAGATCCGCTCCTGTTGCAGGAAGTCTTAACCCTGCTACAGAAAGGTGCACTAGAACATGTACCTGTAGCGGAGAGGAACAACGGTTGGTATTCCCCATATTTCCTCATACTAAAGAAGGACAGAGTATTGAGCCCCATCTTGGACTTGAGAAACTTGAACAAGTTCCTCAGGAAGGACAAGTTCAAGATGATCACACACTCTCAGATCCTTCAGGCTCGCCAACTCCAAGACTGGTTGGTATCATTGGGCCCTCAGGATGCTTACTTTAATGTGCCAATACATCTCAAACACAGGAAGTACCTGAGGTTCGCGATTGGCAATTCCCACTTTGTTCGGGTTGACCTCCGCCCCAAGAGTTTTCACCAAGTTGATGGCGGTGGTGGCAACGAGTCTCGGGAGAGGAGGGATTTACGTCTACCCCGACCTGGACGATTCGATAATCGGGGCATGCTCCCCCGAACAAACACAGGAGCATCTTACCAAGACCTGCCACTTCCTTCACAGACTGGGCTTTTCTCTGAACTTAAAGTCAAATATGATACCATCACAGAAGTTCCAGTTTATTGGAGTAGTCCTGGATACTTGCTCTGGGAAAGCCTCTCTTCCCGAAGAGAGCTCACCGCATTCTGCAGATGGTAACAAAATTCCAGAATGCCCAGTATCTACCGGCCTTTGATTTTCTGCGGTTGCTCGGTCTTATGGCATCCTTCATTTTTCTGGTGCCAGATTCAGGGGAAATGTCAGATATTTTTCAAGTTCTGGCCGGAGTGGCGCAGGATCTTCCATGTGGACTTGCAACGACAATATCCTCAAGGGAGAATCTTTTTGGCAACCATGGCTGGAGATAATAGTAGTGACGGACGCCTCACTTAGAGGGTGGGGAGCTCATGCCAACGATTTGGCGATCAGTGGTCGTTTGCCCTCAACTCCAATAGGTTGATGGAGACAATCAGACTAGCGCTGAAGGCCTTTCTGCCCTCTGTGCGGGGAAAGAATGTCCTGATAATGACGGACAATATAGTAGCCATGTACTACCTCAACAAGAGGAGGAGTAGGGTCACTACTACTGTGCAGAGAGGCAATGCAGCTCTGGTTCTGGCCGATACAAGAAGGGATTTCTCTGTTGGCAGTTCATCTAGCCGGAGAGCAAAACACAGCAGCGGATGCTCTGAGCAGACAGAGTACAGTCTAGCTCAGGAAGTCCTTCAAGATATCTTCACCCTTTGGGGAACCCCTCCAGTGGATCTGTTCGCGAACAGGGTCAACCGGAAGTGCGAACTGTACTGCTCAAGGGAATTTCCTCTGGGAGGAGCTCTAGGAGACGTGTTCGTGGTGGACTGGTATTTTCCGCTTCTGTATGCATTTACTCCAGTCCCTGTGATCCCTCAAGTAATCAGGAAGCTAAGAAGGTTCAGCAAAACCATGATCTTAATTGCCCCCGATTGGGCCAGGAGAACGTGGTACTCGTACCTTCTGGACATGTCGATCTGCCCTCCAATATGTCTTCCACAAAGAGAGGACCTGCTCTCATGAAAGGAAGGTAGAGTTCTCCATCCAGAGGTCAAAACACGCAACCTTCATGCATTGCTTCTGAGAGGCTGAGATACAAGGATTGAGACCTTCCGGATGATGATATGGAAATTTTTGCTTTCGGCCAGATTGCCAGCAACTAAATCTCTGTACCGGTGTTGTTCAGTAATTGGTGCAGAGATAAGAATGTGGACCCTTCTCAGTGTAATATTCCCACAATATTGTCTTTTCTGCTGTACTTGGTCAATCTGGGGCAGTTTACGTGGTTTACACTCCGTTCCTTTAAGGATTGGGTCAAAAGAGGCATGCCATTACCCTTGGCTAAAATATACGAAAAAACAGAACTGAGGCCAACTGGCGCGGCTCGAACATTTATACAGCGGTTGACGTTGGTGCTCGACGGATGCCAGCGAGGGACACCGACGCCGGAGATTCGAGTGGAGTGCCCTCTGGTGGAGAAAAATATTTTTCCAAAGCTGAAGGTAAGGATATATGTAAGATGAGGAATACGTGGGAGGAACATCCAATCGAAAGAACGTTACAGTTGGTAAGTAACTTGTTCTTCGTCTTTTTTG
Source organism: Ambystoma mexicanum (assembly GCF_040938575.1). Taxonomy (NCBI): domain Eukaryota; kingdom Metazoa; phylum Chordata; class Amphibia; order Caudata; family Ambystomatidae; genus Ambystoma; species Ambystoma mexicanum. Next base: position 1,570,859,325 of record NC_090932.1, read on the forward strand.
TCTTTATCATTTAGGCACTCTGCCCTCAGGTGTCACGCCCCTCTGCGGCGCATGTCGACTTCCACAGGGTTCAGCAGGTGTCCATCCTGCAACAGGCTCTTCCCAACTTCACGCGCTCTGCCTACGTTGCCTTGGCCCAGACCACGGTTGGCAATCTTGTTAGGTGTGTGTCTCGCTGGCCTCGAAAGCGCGGAAGAACAGACTAGCCAGTTGGGAAGGAGCTCTTCCAGAGGACCTCTAACTTCGTGAAGCATCGAACCAGGCCCAAGGTGAGGCTGATATTCTCCATCGCACCCCCCAAGGGAGACTCCTTCCGAGAGACTCTCCTGCGCGGGAGGGACCGGTCAGGTCCTTCTACCAGCACAGAGGCTGCTGCAGCTACTAGCCTCCGGGCTGAGGGATCCTCAGATCCTCCTGTTGACCGTGTTGAGGGACCGGAAGGTTCTTTTACTGGATCTTCACCCGAGGGGCTCCGCCCTTGTACTGGCCCCATGGCTGAGGGGCTATGCCCTAATACCAGCAATACGTCTGAGGGGGGAGCCTAAACGCAGCTTTACCGACCCCCGGATCGAGTGTGTTGCACCTACCCGGCCTAGGCCCGAGGAGCAGGGTAGGCCTTGTGATCTATATGCAAGACAAAATGGCTGCCACGCCTGAAACGGGCCCCCGTCTGCCTTTCCAGTAATTCGGCGAAGAACGAGTGACAAGATGGGATTGGCCTCAACCAGGTACGTGGCATACAGTCTACCCCTCATTTACGCAGGGCAGTTTTTCTTTGCATCCGTATGGGCAGGGTACACAGCGGCTCCAGCAGTCTGCTGCTACCCCGTCAGCACCCCCTGCCACCTCCTCAGTTAATGAAGAGAGTGTCTTCGAGAGGTTCCTCAGCCTCATGAAGTCACCTCGGATGGGTGTTATCCTCAAAGGCGCCATTAGGGAAGACCTTCCCGCAATGCTAGCGGTACCACAGACCCGACCCCTCCATTGGTCCCCCGGCGCAGCCGCCTCCTCCATCTCCTCAGCCTCTGCCACCTCCTCAGCCTCCAGCTGCGGTCCCTGTACCCCAGCCTCCGGCGCCAACTACTACTACTCCTCCTCCACAGGATTCCCCAGATCCACAGGATATGGACGACGAGGAGGAGGATCCGGACACACCATTCTCAGCCAGGGCATTCCACAAATGTCTTGCTGGCCTAGCGGAGTCGAGCAGCCGGCAGAGTGGGTTCTGGCGGAAGTCCTCACACAACACCTCTCTGCCAAATCAGGGATTCTTATGCAGACTGATGTAGTCTCCCTGTCCAAAAAGGGCTGGCTCAAACCCCACTTAGCCCAGCTGGTCAATTGATGCCTGGATGCCAAGTACAGGCAGATGGAGGGGGATACACTCTTGCTTTCGGCCCATCCTCAACCACACTCCTCAGTGATTGCGCAGCATCACTATACTCCAAGCCTCAGTCGTCCTCAGCCTCCTCCTCGGCAGCGCTGCTAGACAAGGAGGAGAAGATCTTGGAGGCTTATAACAAGAAACTCTATTCCAGGGCTTCCTTACATCTGCGTCAGGCCAACGCTGATGCCATGTTGGCTGCCACCAACCAGAGCCAATCGTGCTTTAAGGCGGGGCTAGCTGAGGCCAAGCTGGTGGCATATGACCTCATGGAATCCACTGTGGCCCATATTGACACCTCTGGTTGTGCCATCTGTATCGCCACAGACATGAAAAAGACAGCCTGGCTCTAGGCAACAAAATTCAACCCGGATGTTCAGGAACGCATACTAGATCTACCGTTCGGTGGGAGCGGGGGGTGCCAAAATCTCTTCCACTCCTCCATGGACGAAGAGCTGGACAAAAAGAAAAACAGCTCACAAACGGCCAAGTCTTTATCAATCCTTACAAAGACCACGCCCAAATCGTACACCGAATCTCAGCAGCGCTCAGATAGTGGTTGTACGTACGGAGGGTTCCGTGGCTTCCAGGAACATAGATCCAGACAGCCGGACCGCTCGCCATCTCGGAACCGGCACAAACAACAAAAAGTGTGTGGGGGTAAGGGCTTTTTCCAGTCCCCCCCTCCTCCCCTCCCCTCCTCCGTGACAGCCTCCGAGGGAAAAAAGGCATGACACGCCCCTTCGGTTCACCTGGACAGGCTTGCACTCCATGCACATTTCTGGCGGCAGAATTTTGCGGACCCCTGGATCCTCTCCGTAGTACCCACGGTGTACCGCCTCCCTATCCTAGCCCCTCTCTCTCCCTTTCACTCCCACAGGTTGGGACAGCTACTCTTTTGGCGGAGATCCGGTTGCTCGTAGAGAGCCAGGCAGTGGAGGAAGTCCCAGCCTCCCACCGAGGCATTGGCTTTTATGCCAGGATTTTCACCATTCAGAAGAACCACCAGGCGGCCTGAGTTGTGCTGGACCTTTCCACCCTCAACCTCTCCTTACCCCTGCACAAATTCAAGATGGTTACGCCAGCTTTTATAGTGGAGACATTGGACAAGGGAGACTGGATGTGCTCCCTGGATCTGAAGGACGCATACCTACATGTCTCAATTTGGCAGCCCCATCGTTCTTTCCTACGGTTCAGGATCATGAGCTACCATTTTCAATACAAGGTCCTTCCTTTTGGCCTCAAATCAGTCCCCAGGGTCTTTACCAGGCTCATGAATGCCGTGGCGGCCCTCCTCAGAGCTCAGGGCCTCCACATCTACCCATACCTCGACGACCGGCTCGTCAGTGCTACATCTCCGGAAGCGGTTCACCACTCTTCCCATGTCCTTATGAACACACTGCACGATCTGGGCTTCTTGCTCAATCTCAAGTCACAGCTGCAGCCTACGCAGACTGACATTCTTGGGCCTCATCTGGGACATGTGCTCCGAGAAGGTATTTCCGTCGGAGGACAAAATCTCAGCCATCAAGAGGGCCACCACCCACTTTCTCAGAGGTGACCTCGGCATGGTGGTAACAACATCTCATGGGTCTACTGGCAGCGGTCCTATTAGCCGTCCCGCACACGAGACTAAGGATGAGGTGGATTCAGCTGCACTTCGCGGCCTCATGGAACCAGGAGTGGGGCTCTCAATCCGAGATGATCAATGTTCCTCCATCCCTCCACTGGACCTAACTTGGTGGTCCAGAGACTGCAACCTACGGACGGGAAGCCTTTCTGGCTGCCCACCCCGCGGGCCATCATCACCACGGATTCCTCGCTCGGGGGCTTGGGTGCCACCCTGGACGATCTCTGGGTCCATGGCACCTGGACTCGACAGGAATACCACATCAATTGGCTAGAGCTGAAGGCCTCTGGCTAGTGCTCAGGGCATTCCTTCCACTTCTCAGGGGCAGGGTTGTCCTCATCCAGACAGACAACTCGACCAGCATGTACTATGTCAACAGGTAGAGAACCACCAGATCCCCCTCCTCTGTGCAGACTGGCAATCAGCATGTGGGAGTGGGCCCTGGAAAACCTCTACCTCACGGCAGTCCACCTCCAGGAGGAGTCCAACCTGGAAGCGGACCGGCTCAGCAGGCTGGGAGTAGACCATTACGAGTGGCAGCTAAACAACCTCGTTATTCAGGAGATCTTCAACAGGTGGCGTCATCCCCACGTGGATCTCTTTGCCACCTGGCACAATAAGAAGTGCCCTCAGTTTGCCTCCTGGCAGGGACAGGGCCCCGGCTCCCTGGGCGACGCACTTCACCTCCAGTGGAACGGCATGAAGGCCTACGACTTTTCGCCCACGCCGCTGATTCAGAGTAATTTGGTAAATCAAGGAATCTCGCCAAAGCCAGATCATTCTTATGGATCCCTGGTGGCTGGCCAGTCCATGGTTTTCGGAGCTCCTCAGCCTCTCGGAGATGCCCCCGATTCACCTCCCGATGGGCCCAGCACATCATCTGGCACAACAGGGGTAGAGTTGTCCAAACCGCGCCACAGAAACTAGCCCTCACAGTGTGGTACCTGAGCAGGTAACGGTGCGACGCCTCAGCCTCTCACAGGCTAATCTGGAGATCATATAGGGCACTAGGAGCAAGGCTACCAGGGCCCAGTACAAAAGCAAATGTATCAGATTCTGTCACTGGGAAGACTCCAAAGAAATGGATGCCCTGGCATGCACTCTGGACGATGTGCTCTCCTTCTCAGCGCACCTCGCCCATGCTGGTGTGCAAGTTGACTCCTGCCATACTTACCTCGCAGCCATCAGAGCTTACAGGAACTCGGAGGAGGGCATCTTCTCCTCCTCCAATCCTATCATCAAGAAACATCTGGCGGGACTCACAAGGCTCTACCCGCCCGTCAAGAGACCGCACCCTTTGGGGGACCTTAACATAGTCTTGGGCGCCCTGGCGCACAAACCGTTCAAGCCAATGGCGTCTGTGGACATCAGGCTGATCACCATCAAGACGGCCTTATTAGTCTGCCTCACCTCGGCGCATAGAGTCTGCGAAATCCATGCGCTGGTCGACTCAGAACCATAAACTACCTTTTACAAGGACAAAGTAGTCCTGCGGACACACCCAGCATTTCTGCCCAAGGTGCTGTCTGCTTTCCACTTGCCTCCCTACATTTTTCCCGATCCTAAGGCCGATGCACAGAGTGTGGTGCACTGCCTGGATGTCAGGCGTGCCCTGAAATTCTACTTGGACAGGACCAAGGGCTTCCGTAAATCGGATGCACCGTCACTTTTGGAGGATCAAGACCAGGCTATCAGTCCTCTAAGGCTTCCGTATCCCGCTGGATTGTCTCGGCCATCAAAGAAGTATATGAGGGCCAGCACCAGCCACTCCCGGCCAACATGCATGTCCTCGCGGTCAGGGCCAAGGAAACGCCAAGGGACATGGCGCTGGAATGTGATGGCCAAGTCCTAAGCAGAGCGGCCACTTGGGCCTCCCCCTCAGCTTTCTGCAAGCATAACTGTTTGGATGCCGGATTTAGATCTGATGCGGTTTTCGGGCATGCGGTTCTCAGGAACCTGTTTGCTTAAGGAGGGGCTCCTCTCCACCTTGGGGCTACAATCCGTTGTAATCGCCCATGCAGTATGGAGGAATGGGGACGGGACGTAAGAGTAATTATAAGTTACTCACCATAGTGACTAATGTACTCTTAGTCCATAGTCCCATTTCCTCCATACGTACCTCCAACCTACCCCCCCTAGTAATACTGGTGTCATTAGGCAATGTTAAAATCTATTGTCAACGCTTCAATGGGGACTGAGGTGCTGGAGGGCGGACTCAGGGCAGCGCATTCTCCCAGGGCCGCACGCCTGCGCGCACCTCTAAATTTAAAGGGGAAGAAGGTTTTTTTTTTCTGGTGAAAAAGGTTCCGTCTCTCGTCCCTTGGAAGGGACGCCCATGCAGTATGAAGGAAAGGACTATGAGTATGTTAGTCACTACGGTGAGTAACTTATAATTTCGGTAACTGGAGCCAGTTCAATGCCCCAGCGTACAAAATCCCAACAGGGCCACTGAGCACAATGCTTATGCAGGTTGGAGATGGCTCTCGGCCTGCCAACCAACGTACTAGGCAAGGTGGAAGGAACACTGCTGATTCCCATATCTAAGGTGGCCCGTTCTTTGAACCAATGTAATGCTGTTTACAACCCTAAACACCTTTTAATGGAGTTTCCAGACTGCACCCTCCCCTCACCTCCTAATTCTCAGTTCCTATTTGCACACTGCATACATGGTATAGGTATGTGTGAGGGATGGGGTGTTAAAATGGCAAAGAAAGTGGGAAACAGAAATGGAGTAGTCTGCAGAGGTCAGTGCTAGGAGTGCCTCAGAGCTATCATAAGCAGGATACAGAAATAAGATTACTGTGATGCTCGTATCTTCATCGTTTTCGTTCGCATGCAGTAGTAAATGTGCAGTATTCTGCAAATACCCTTGCCCTGCCAGCGAGTGTTCAGTTTTGCATGTATGCTCACAACATGGAAATGCACAGTTTAAACCTGTAATGTTGACTAGATATGTTTGTAAGGTTTACCATATGCGCTGTATCTCCCTATGCATCCCAGCTCCTCTGGTAACCATGCGCCCTACTTGCAACCTCCTGAGTCTGTCACCTGTACAGCACTCTTTCTTTTCCAGCTAGGTTCATGCTTTAAACATCCCAGACAAGTACATATGTGTATGTATGATTTATTCTAACAGTTGTGTGGTTTCTATGTGAGCCTTTGCGCCTGGCTTGGTATTTTTATTAGTATCCACCAAATGAGTCGGTGTGAATACTTTTGTTATTCAGAGTATCATTGGTTTATTAACAATTTTAAAAAAGTGTTCATATAGGCATTTCAGTAGCTATACGTTTGTATAGTAGTGCCAACCAACTCTGTTAGGATGTACGTGCATATGTATTGCCCTTACTCTGGCTTTTTCAAGGCACAATTAATACAGTTTATTAAACAATGAATGTATTTTCTTTAGTCTCCCGTCTTGCCCAAGCAGCATTTATTTTAAATATGCATTCTTTTCATGTTAGTCTTAAGATTCTGAGTGGACGGGTTTGTTGTGGTTCTGTAGGGGGTCAGCAGAAATTGGAGGTAAGGGGCATGAGGTTATTGATTATTCTCACTTGTTATGTGTTTAAGTAGAAAGTTTTGGTCAATTATGGCGATCCTTACCTTTGAATAAAAGGTAAGGTCATACTTGTACAAGGTTATTGTTCTGGCATTGTCCTTATGCTGTTGGAACACTCTTTGGTTGTTTATGTAATTGGTTCCTTGTTGGTTGCTTGCAAGGTCTGGAGGATAGAGTATGTCTTGGTTAGGCAATTTGCATATGTTATCCCAGGAATCAATAGAGCTCTTAGTGGGAAGGTTCCTAGTATTATGTGATTCAGGGTTGTGACTAGGCAATATAACTTTCAGTGAATTCTATGTCAGGCTGTTGGTATAGAATATTCGTTTTTAATCTTTAACGCCAGTGTCATCTGTCATTGGAGCTTGTGGTGTGTGGTTATTAGCAGTGTTTTGGATTTGTGTTTGGTGCCAATCTTAGGTTTTCCGTTTGCGTAATTGATAAACTGGCATTTTTAATCTTTCACACTAGTCTCACCCGTCATTGTGTCCCTGGTGTCCAAACTTTAGTGGCGCTTTGGATTTAGTGAATAGTGCCAATCTATAGTTTTCATTTCACGTTGGTGAGAGGAATGAGCTGTGTTTTTTATTGGGTCAATGGTGTCAGTTGGTTAGAAATTGTCTGTTCCTTTGCGGAAGGTTTAGCTAAATTATGCCCCCCAATCCCGTAGCTTGGAGGCTCATCCATCTTGTGCAATAGTGGTCATAGATTGATCAAACAATTCGGGATGTGTACCTTAGCAGAGGGTTAGCGTAGGACGGGTGGTGCGGGAGGGCTGTGGGGGCTGGGGGAACCCATTCTGTGCATATACGTTCGTAAAGTGTGCAATATAAGTTTGTGCTAAAAACAAGTATTTCCTAGAATTGCTAGGTACTCTAAATAGGTTTCAGTGTTAGTTCCTATCATACAGTGATAAAATAATTGGTCAGGGTCTTTAGCGTAATTCGGTTTTCCTGTTTTTTTTTTTGTTTGTAAAAATGTTTTTTTTATAAAGGCTTGGAGGGGTCATCCACATGAGCCATGTGGCGCACCTCTGCAGCCTAATGACATGGCACATTCTCACTTTCAATCTGAATTGTGCTCAGATTCCATTTAATTTGGAAGATGTTTCATGTGCGACATAGTATTTGTCATTTATATAGCTCACACAACCCAGAGGCATCTAGGCACTTAGACTATTAAAACGTACCCGCCTCCTCCTGGGTGCATAATCCTGTCCCTAATTGTGGATATTGTAAAGCCTATTCGCATTAAATTGGATTTTTAGTGTATTCGGTTTGCCAAGTATTCTGAATATATGGTGGACAGAAGCTAAACCCATCTCTTGTGAGCTTTCTCTTACTTGTCCATTAGTGAGTAGCTCACACATTTCGCATTTGTTGATAAATATGTTCTCCATTTCTGATTCATAATGTGACTAAGCCAGAGCTTAGTATAGGTCCTAAACGGCAGATCAATGATCTGAAATTCTATTTATTTTTTCATGGTATTGCGGCTTAACAGTCAGTTATTCGTTCCTCCACATTTTTACATTTATGTAGAAAGTAAGGAATGTGTGCATTAGGATCAAGGTTTTTGTTCATTACATAAGTTGGGGCATGTCCTATTGATGACTGTTTGAGATTGGATCAGATATCCACGACTAATGAGTCCACTCGGATTTCCAGGTTTGATTCATTCAGAGAAAGTGGTGCATTTCAGTGCCCTGTTTAGACCCACCTAAAGATTAGTTTACATTCTTGTTCACGTAGGGTTTTTCTCGGTCACCCAATCTTTCATCTATGTCTAGATGTTTCGCTGCAAATAATTTAATTTCCTCTTTTCGATCTCTTTGATGTTCCTTGGTCCAATGTTCTGATAGTTCAGAGTTGTTTCCTGGAGTAGAGATGTTTCCGAGGTGTGCTCTCTGATAGTTACTCTTAGTTTGTGTATAGTACTTCCAACATAGGTTTTATAACATACACATAACATTTGTCACAAACTGTGTTCTCCAGTTGATGAATTCTTTAATATTAACATCCCTTCCATTTGCAGTTTTGAACCTCTGAATGTTATTCAATGCATATTTACACATGTTACAATTTGTACACTTGTAAAATCCCTTGATTGGTTTACCAGTGAGGATGCTAGTGTGATGTGTTTTGTTTCTGTTCATAAAACTTGAGCTTAGTTCTGTACGTAGAGTAGGTGCTTTGGTGTAAATTATGTTTGGTTTGTCTGAACATTTTCTAAGTCTGAATCAAGTTGTAGCACATGCCAGTTCTTTTGAAAGATTTTTTATATGGATGTGTTGTCCCTCCTGCATTGTGTAATCATCCTTGTCATTTGTTTTGCACTTGTCCCTGGATTTGCTGTATTTCCTCCCCATCCCCTCTCCAGTTGTTTGCTATCCACTTTAACTTTGGCCCTGTGTATGCAGTCTTTGGGGTATCCTCGTGAGCTAAATCTCTTGGATATAGCTACATTCAGTGACCTATGTATTTTCCTGGCTACTGATCCTTCTTGCTCTGAACTGCCCAATTGGGATATCTTGAATTGTACATTTCAGGTGGCAGCTATCCGTTTGTAGGGTAGCATTTGCTTCTGTCTTCTTGCAGTGGGTTCTAGTGTCTAATTTACCACTGTCAATATATATGTATTTCTGAGGCTTGTGGAATCTGCTTAGATCACATGCTATGCATAGGCTGACATCTAGTGGAAGCTGCGGAGTATTAGTTGTTTTTGAAACCCGAAAAGGGACGTTGACACGGTGTGCCAGTAATACTCTCCCTAGTGTAACATCCACTGTACCCATGGTCCTTCATGCGCCAAGGTCCCTCACGTTGTTTTTTTCCACCATTGTGAGCGGTCGCTTCTCGCGGAGTTCAATTTTCAGTTGACGCCATTTGCTTATAAGTTTAAATATAGTTACTCTTTCTGGCCTTTTCCTTCTGACATCGTTAAATCATTGACGCAGTGGAAAAGACAAGACAGTGCCGTCGGACGAAGTCCAGATTCGACAGACCCTTTTGGCCTTGGAAGGCCCACCGGGACTAGGCCCTTACAGTAGGGAGAGTGGGGGTGGTTATTGTACAATGCATTTTCCTACCCTTTATCGTCTGGCTGCCTTTCCCAAACATGGATAGAACACCTTTGAAATTCTGCCCCACGTGTAGTAAAATGTTTCTGTGGATTGATAAGCACAGGGTGTGTAACCTCTGTCTTAACCGCAACCACGACGAAGGGCACTGTCGAGCTTGCAAGCTCTTTAAACCTAAGACCCGTAAAGATCGCAGAACGAAGCGCTGGGCCCATCACACAATGCAGGCTGAGGCTGCCATTGAAGTAGAGGGAGCCTCAAGTGACGGCAGCGTCACTGTCTTTTCAGACGGGGAGGGCCACTGGGAGCAACAAAGTTCCTGAGTGCATGCCCCCGACCTGAAGAGACAGACCAGTGGTACTGTTATGGTGACGACACCCGTTGGCAAGAGTACTACCCTTTCACATGCCACTAAACGCACATTCTGAGTCAACGCCATTGACCAAACGGCCAGATATGGCGTCTAGGGGGAAATCTGTAGATTCACTGTGTCCTGGGCATTCGCGATCTCATTCGCCCCATGACAGGCCCCGGAAACTGAAATACGCTGCCTGTAAAACAGCGACTGAACGCCCTTTGTCTGGTGAAGAGGCGGGGGTCCTTCCCACTGCCAAAAGTCGACAGCCTTCGTCGAAATCGGTAAAAAGCACTGGGTTATCTGACCTGATTAAAAACCTCTCCCTGAGAGCCTTTTAAAGGCTACCCAGTCTGAATAATCTTCCTCTAAAAGTTCAAATCACAAAGACAAGTCTCAAAAGGTAAGGTCTGCCCCATCCAAGTCTCAGATGGGAACATCTACCACTTCCAAGGAAGCTGTACCTGAAGCAGGCATTAAGGAATAAGGGTTTATCCACACCTAACCCTAAACAAGACCCTACTCGCCTTACCCTGGGGTCATCCCCAGTTCAGCCCAATGGACTGCAGAGGACAACATAGATAGGGTGCTGTCAAGAATGACACTTTTTGCAATTTATTTCAAGAAGAACCCTCAGGCTATAAAACTTCCAAATTACACTGCCTACTACTCAGCCCCTGGCCTCATCCCAGCCACCAGCTAAGAGGTCTTGTATGTCAGCTGAGCTTTATGACATTAACACAGACACTGAAGAGGGTAATGAGGACTACCAACACTTTGATCAATACTATGATGATGATGAAGAAGAAGAAGAAGAAGAAGAGGCAGAGGTGTATACTATGTCTTCACTAATTCAACAGGATTCCCCACTGTCTGATTCTCCGTTAGATAATTGGCCCCTATTCAACAACATACTAATCAAGGCAGCTGAGCACTTCAGTATTCAAACATAGGAGACTCAGCAAGACAAAGATTTTGTTGAAGATATCCTGGGGGACAAAAAGGCTACCACCCAGTTCATCACTATTTTAAAGTCTTTTCAGAGAAGAATCCAACCTTAACTGGAAACGCCCAATCAAACATGGGCAGTATAACAGCGGGTAGAATATCTTTTCCAGCCAGCACCAATCTGACCCCTTATATATTAGGGGACAACTTAAGGCGGATTTGCTCATTGTCACAACTACCTAAAAAAGGGCTGGTACACCACTTCAGAGGCTCCCCCAGAAAAGGAGAGCAAGAAGCTCTACACAAAGGGAAGGAAAGTTGCGACTGGCAGTAATTCAAACTAGGATCACCAACAATTCCACACTGTTGGCGAGCTATGATTGCCATAAATGGGATGAGATGTCTGCCCTCATTCTCTGCTCCAGAGCCTTTAAATTCTAAACTTGCCCTAGTAGCAGCGGAGGGCAAAGCCACTGCCAGCTACATTCTGAAGAACAACCTCAACACTGCAGATAATGCAGCCCGTATTATTGTGGAATGAACCATATCAAGTGCCATCTTGGCTACGCCAATGTGGCTTTAAACTTGAGACCCAGGCAATGTTACTCAACAGGCCAGTGGAACCGACCGTGCTTTTCAGCAAATTGGTTGGGGACGCTCTGAAATCAGCCAAAGAAGAATATGATCCCCTCAATTCCCTTGGGCAACTGACTAATAAACAACCTGGCCAGAGGGGCGGGAACAATTTTTGCTGTTTTCGTGGCAAAAATTGCCAAAGAGGTTCCGGATATGGACAAAGTCAAAATTCATCATGGAACAACCAGGGTCAAGCGTCCCAAGATTACCCAAGAGGCCAGTGTAGATCCCGCGGCTGAGGGAGCGTCTACACATCTAGAGGTGGAGGAACACCTCCCAAACAATGACAGACCGCTACAGGTTCCCTCCCTCCGTCCCCCGATAGGGGGGACGAATTTCACACTTCACCCACGCATAGGTGGGAATAACCACAGACAAGTGGGTGCTATCAGCAGCAGTGGGAGGTTATTGTGTGGAGCTCCTCAAAAAACCATCCCCCCCACGCCAAAGGAAGACAACAGAACAGCTTAACCTGATGGAAGAAGTCAACGCGCTGCTTCTCAAAGACTCCATCGAGATTGTGCCGTCCAACGTCGTAAACGAGGGTATTTATTCAACATACTGCCTTGTGCCAAAAAAGATCTAACTATGCGCCCACTATTAGACTTGGGCCGTGTGAACACTTATGTAAAGCCACAAAAATTCTGCATGACAACGCTACAAAAGTAATCCCCATGCTAAAGCGGGGGGGATTATATGGCAACACTGGATATGAATGATGCCTATTTCTCATATTTCAATGTTCCTAGCGAACAGAAATCTCTTGCGGTTCAAGATCGCAAACCAGCACTACCAATTCAAGGTGCTACCCTTCAGAATAGCTTCAGCTCCAAGGGTATTCACCAAAGTACTGGCGGTGGTGGTGGCGGCGCACCTGCACAGGGAGGCAATCCCAGTGTACCCCTACCTGGACGACTGGCTGATCACAGGAGAAACACCACATATTTGCAAACAAAACACGCAAAGAACCAAAAACCACCTCTTCCATTTGGGTTTCTCAATAAACGAGAAAGTTAAGTCTTGTACCAAACACAACAAAAATGATTAGGGGCCGTCTTAGACACAAGAGCAGGCTTGGCCTTTCCATCCATGGATAGATTTCAAAATATGCTTCAGCAAGTACCCCAGTATCAAGGTGGTCTCCAGATAAGCATACGCAAAGCAATGCATTTGCTAGGCATGATGGTATTGTGCATATATCTAGTATCACACGACTGCGCATGCGACTGATGCAGCGGTGTTTGGCAAACAGTGGTCTCAGGCAAGCGGTCAGTGAGACGATCTAGTGGTCGCTTCGCTAACACTAGTTCAGAACCTACGCTGGTGGTCAAGAGAAAACCTGTTAAAGGGAAAACCCTTCCACGACCCGGAAGTGCAAGTGATTGTTATAACAGGTGCATCACTCTCCGGGTGGGGGGCTCATTAACTTCACCACACAGCACATGGTCTGTGGACTCGCATCACAGCACAGAACCACATCAACCTGTTGGAACTACTAGCAGTACTCAAAGCACTTCAAGCATTCCAGGTACAACTGTCGAACCAGTCGGTTCAAATTCTAACCATCAGCACCACTGCAATGTTCTATATCAACAAACAGGGGGGCACACACTCTCCAAATCTTGAATTTGAAGTTGGCACAGAAAATATGGAAATGGGCACTCGGATGGGGGATATCCCTATCCTCTCAACACGTTCCAGAGGTATCCACACTCTAGCAGACTCTCTGAGCAGAGATTCCCCTACCAGAGGAACACGAGTGGCAACTAGACCCAAGTGTTGTAGATCACATCTTCTCTCAATGGGGTTACCCCACACTAGAATTGTTCACTACAGGAGAAAACAAGCAATGTCCAGACTTCGCACCCAGGTTCCCCCAGCCAGACTCCAAGGGGAACCCCCTATGGATGAACTGGTCAGGGAAATCTGCTTACGCTCCCCCACCCTCTCCGACTCATTAATGAGCAGAATAGTGAACAAGATTCACAGAGAACAGATTACGCTCATCTTAGTTGCTCCTGTGTGGGTGAGACAACCGTGGTATGCACATCTCTGCAAACTGGCGATGTGCGATCCCATCAAACTCCTGTGTCTAACCAACCTGTTAACCCAACACGGGGGACAACAGTGCACCCTCAACCACACTCAATGAACTTGGCAGCATGGCTCCTGAAGTCATAGAGTTCGGACATCTTAATCTTCCATAGCGGTGTATGGATATCCTCAAGGAGGCACGAAAACCAAACACTAGACACTGTTATTTCGACAAGTGGAGGAGATTCGTAATTTTGTGCCAGTCTAAACAAATAAACCCCATAGAATGAAATCCATCACACATTCTAAATGATATGCTCCCCTTGTTAGATTCAGGGTTAGTATTCAACTCCATAAAAGTCCACCTGGTGGAGTTATCAGCATATAGCACCTCTCAAAGTAAGGTATTGTGGTGGGAAATTCCAGTCATTAAGGCATTCATGGAGGGAGTAAAAAGACTCCACCCTCCAATTTCAAACCCATCGCCAGGAAGGGATCTTAATGTAGTACTCACAAAACTCATTGGGCCCCCATTCAAGCCTATGCATAGGTCAAGTCTTAAACACCTGACATACAAGACTGCCTTCTTAGAGGCTATTACTTCCATAAGAAGTTAGTGAATTGCAAACATCGTCAGTGCAGGTCCCCTTCTTTATCATCCATAAAGATAAATTGGTTTTACGTACTCATCCTAGGTTCTCCCCTAAATTAACTTCCAAATTCCATGTGAACCAATCCATTGAGCTTCCGGCTTTCTTTCAGAATCCAACTAGCTCAGCTGAGGTGAAACTCCACACACTTTACTAAGTAAAACAAGACCAAGCCGCTTAGAAAAACAGACCAACTGTTTGTCTCTGTAGCACCAGACAGAGGAGGAGACCGCGTTTCCAAAATTGCCATCTGCAGATGGATTGTCGGATGTATACAATTATGCTATTCGTTATCAAACAAGACAGTGGGCCTCATTATGAGGCTGGCAGTAGCCGTGCTTGCAGTACAGGCACGGTTGCCGCCAGTATTCATTTTTTTCCAGTGCCCAGAAAAGGGCAATTACCGGGTCATTACGATCTTTTCTAGGCACCGGAAAAATGTCTTCCCCATGGGGAAGGTGGTAGCACTGGTACTGTTAATAACGGTACCGGTGCTACAGTCCTGTTCTGCTTGTGGGTGGCATTATGGCCATCAGGTCAGACTTGGTGGCTGCAAAGGCACCCGCGAGCAGAACTCTTAGTATGGGGGTACCGTAGCAACGGTGCCGATAGCGCTACCCACACCGTTGTTGCCTTACCGCCATACTTGTAATGAGGCCCACTGCCTTTTACACCAATCGCTCACTCCACACGGAGCACAGAAGCTACTCTGGCTTTTATCGCAAATGTCCCCTTAGACAGCATTTGCAAAGCAGCTACATGGAGCTCAGTACACACTTTCACTCAGCACTACTGCATTGACACCCATTCCAAAGCAGATACACAGGTGTGACAAGCTGTTCTAAAACATCTATTTGCTGCTGCTCCTTCTCACGACCCACCACTTTCTCCTAACACTGCTCGCTAATCTATGCATAGCATGTGATCTAAGCAGATTCCACAAGCCTCAGAAGAGATACATTCTCCAGCATGGGGTCTGGCATGGATTCACATGCTCATGAATATTCCCCGTCGTCAGGCTGGGAATCCTTGGTAAAAGAAAAAATCAGTTTGTTTCGTTTCTGAACTGTCTTTCTCCTAATAACCAATCACTGGTCTCTGGGTCATACTGCCCCCAGCCAATTACTGCCCTCTACCTAAGCCCCTCCTCTGGCAGCCATCTTCAGATTTTTACCACACGTTCAAGTGTTGGGAGTCCTCGTGCTTAGCTATGAAGCTTTTACTGCGTATTGCATTTTTTCAAAGGGTTTACTCTTATTTTTTCGGTCAAATCGAGCCTCAAGCTCCACCGATTCTTTTTCCGATTAACAGGGACCCGTTTCGGAAATCTCTACGCCCCTCAAGGGCGAATTTTTGTCGAATTTCACTTCTTGGAGGATTCCGGAAGATCTTTGAGGCCTTCCCCGCGTGGACATGGCCGAACTCGAAGGAGACTCGACACCCGTTGAATCTAAGCTATTTAGGATCTGCCCAGGATGTGGACTACAGAACGTCTTCAAGGAGGATGAGCACCCCCGGTGCCTCTGCCTGCACTCCGACAAGTCGCAGGTGGAGGAGGACTGTGCGTTCTGCAAGGACATGTCCGCCCGCACCATAAAGGACCGTCGCAAACGGCTCGCTGACTGGCTGGAGGCGAAAAGCCTGGCAGCTGTTACGCTCACCTGATATCCCCGTTGGCGTCTGGAAGGCTCTGAGATCTGGAACCCTGGATGCGTAGTTGCCCAGTGCTGAATAATGAATCTGCAATTACAGAAGGGAGGATTTGTGATAACTGTCTCTAATGGGTGAATCTCCCACCTCCCTCTGACCGATTCCCTTCCCACTGGGTTCTTTTCTCACCTTTAGTTATTTATAGGGTGAGCTATCCATCCTGCGTTTCTTGTGCAGGGGCGTTTGACGTTTGTTGGCGAGCTGCCAGAGTTGCTTCACTGGTGCAGTACGCCTTCCTTGGGCCCGGGCCTGCTGTGACCCCAAATCTGCTGGTAGGCAGGTAGGTTTGTTAATTGTAAGTCTTCGTTCTGTTTATAGTGGGAATTTGTTAATGTCTTTATCTCCTTCTTTTCAGGTGCGAAGGTCTTGATGCTGGCGTGCTGGATGGAGAGGCACGTTTTCTAGGTAAGGGAAAGCACGAAGCGCTGCGCCTTTATTGTCTTTTAAAGCTAACATGTGTTTTCTTTTTCTTTTCCTCACAGGCCGCTATGGTGCTGTGAGTGGATGAGAGCACGATGAAAAACAGACCCCCGGAATCCGTTAAGGCAAGTACAGCGCTGTGCGGTTGTTTAATATTGAAAGTGAACCTGAATATGTCTCTTTTCCTTTGCAGATGTTGCTGTGGTGCTCCAGATGGAAGCGTGGTGTAGCGCAATGGAATTCAGGTAAGATTGATGGAATTCAATGTTTTGGAAGCGCGCGTTCTAATAATGTTTTTCCCTTTCAGGTCACAATGTTCGAACAGCAGCTGTGGTAGTGGTTCGCCGGAAGTCCTTAAGCTAGTACTCACAGGTGAGTGATGTTTCTTCTCTCGGTTTCCACAAATTGCAGCCCAGTTGAGATGCTGAGTGCTGGATGGTGTTTTCTCAGGTAAGACAGAATAATCTTGTTCTTGCAGGATTGCAGGAAGATGCTGAAGACCAGGAGCTGGACATGGTGAGCGTCATGCTGCGGGTTGCAGAATAACATGAAGCGTGTTTTGCAGTCAGGGTGTGGTTTATATAGCCCAGGCAAAGTAGTACCAGGCCTGCCACACCCGAAACACTAGACCACATGGCTTGGTTCTTAGAACTAGACTGTGTGGGTGCTTCCATGTTGGATTTAAAGGCCCATGTACATAAATGGGACCTCGTTTGAACAGCCCTCCTTCCTACATACGAGCCTGGTGCCAAAAGCGCCAGGACTGGCTACAGGAGCCCTTTGGCAGTGGTTTTGAGGCCCTCAGGGTTCTGGTGGGAAGCCTGCTTGTGCCCCCTCACAGTGGTCATGACAACGGCAGGTGAGCCCAAGAAGAAGTCTGAGCCGTCTTCTAAGGCCTTTTAGGGCGCTCCGGTGATGGGGGGGGGCCCATCATAAGGCAAAGCACTGCGTGTCTGCGGGCACCGGGAGCGCCGTTGGTACATGCTCTGCGGCTTCAATGCTGGACGCAGCATCGCTGATGCCGTCAACCACGAGCCAACGCTCCGGCTCGACGAAGAGGAAGTCAGAAAACCTGGGTAAGCTTCGGGAGAAGCCCCGGTCATCCCAGACGGAGAAAGCCAAGGGGGAGCGAGGCAGTGACCCTCCCCCCACGGGGAAGGTTCAGACATGCCAAAGGTCGTAAGGGCCCAGGTTCGCCTGGCTAAGGCTTCGATTAAGGAAGTGGCAGCGTCCCTGGCGAAACCAGCAGATGCGGCCCTAGTGGAAACTACCTCAAAGCCAAGAGTTTCCCTCCCTCCCGGAAGGAATAGTCTTTCCTGCCCATCAAAAAGACCCCCGTGAAGCCCCTGGATGAGAAGAAGGGAGGGGGTGCGCGATAGTCCTACCGGACTCGGATATCTCCTCCGAGGATGAGCTGGCGGGCCTCAAGTCAGTCTTGGACAAGAGATTCGTCGAGGTCAGGTCCTACGGGAAGGACCCAGACTGGCGGACGTGGAGAGCGACTGGGGAGCCGACAAACTGCAGATCGACAAGGATCCAGAGGACACTGCACCGCTGCAGACGCAACCAATGCAACCACCGACGGACAGGTCGGAGGACATTTTGCTAGCCTTGCACACCCTGTGTTCAGAAATAGGAACAAGGATGCCTTTGCCTCCGGCGGTTAATCCAACGGCCCCCTGGCCATCGGGAAGACCGTCACCCAAGCAGAGATGGGTCCATCTGCCCCCACCTTTCACCTCCATCCCCTCCTCCAAGGGACAAGACGGCGATGATGTCAACGGAACAGATCTCCTGTCGCCCCCACCTCAGGCTTCTCCCGACAAAATGGGCTTGTTTCACGCCATGATCCCTAGGGCCTCAGAGCTTTTTCAGCTATGCCCCAAGGAGCAGAAGAAGGAGGGATTCCTTTATCAGCAACGAGAGGCCTAGCGGAAGACCGTGCTCTCGGTCCTGCTGTTGGACGACATCTGGAATGAGGGGCTGGCCCTCCTGAAGATCCCATCCCCGGCCCCGGCGAAGAGAACGGTACGAGAAGAAGAAGTACCAGGTCCCAGACTCAGCACCAATGTGCCTCAGAGCGCAGCCGTCTCCGGACTCAGTGGTCTCTGCGGCTGCCAAGAAGAAATCCGCTGGGACGACGGTGTCGACTTCCACTTCCCCGCCGGACGGCGAGGGGAAGAAGCTCGATACCATGGGACGTCGGGTCATTTCGTCGTCGGCGGCGACGACCATTAAGGCGGCCAGCGCTCTAGCTATTGTGGCCTGCTACGATAGGGAACTGTGGTTTAAAATCGCCCCCCCCACCTGGACTTCCTCCCAGATGACAAGAAGGCAGAGGCCCTTGAGATCTTACAAGAAGGTGAGGTGGCTTCGGACCATGCCGTTATGGTGGCCACGGACATTGCAGACACCGGCTTCTGCCAGATGGGCAACAGCGTTTTGCCTTCGGCGGCGTGGCTGGCCCAGGGCCACCGACTTCCGTCAGGACGTTCAGACGAGGGTACTGGAAATGCACTTCGACGAGAACAACTTGTTTGGCAAAGCAGTAGACTAGTAACTGCAGGCCATCAAGGCAGACACCGAGCCGGCCCTTGCCTTGGGCACGCTCCATCAATGACGGCAGCAGCGCTTCCTCATACCGTCAGGCGGCCCGTTCTTCATCGCAGGAAGCCTACAGAGGCCCAACAAGGCTGGCGGACATCGTCGTCACTGTCAAGGGGCCCAAGGCGGTAAGGCCTCGGCAAAGCAGGACTGAACCGGCCGCGACGTCGGGCCCCCACCCAAGCACCCCGGTGGGGGGCCAGCTGGCAAACTTCGGTGCTTAGAAATCCATCTCCACCGACCGTTGGGTGCTGGATGCCCTGGCCCGAGGGCACACTCCTGGAGTTCCAAAGGAAGTGTACCCGTTTTCCACCCATAGCCAGGAAAGAAAACCACATTCCGCAAATACTTCTGGAGGTACGAGCAATGCTAAAGAAGGGCGTGCTAGAGCTCATCCCGAAGAGGCTGCGGGGCTCTGGAGTATACTCGCAGTACTTCCTCGTTCGAAAGAAGACTGGCGGCCCATCCTAGATCTCCGCCACCTCAACAAATACATAAAATCCCAGAAATTCCGGATGGTCACCCTTCAGCACGTGCTGGGACAGCTGGAAGAAGGGGGCATCCTGTTGTTGCTGGACCTGGAGGATGCCTACTTCCACATCCCCATTCACAAGGGGCACCGAAGGTTTCTGCGCTTCGTGGTCCAAGGACAGCACTACCAGTTCAGGGCCCTCCTCTTCGGACTGAATTCGGCCCCAAGGGTCTTCACCAAGTGCCTGGCACTGGTGGCGGCGCGGCTGCGCCTGCAGGGGATCCACGTCTACCCCTATCTGGACGATTGGCTCATCCGAGCGAAGTCAAAGGAACTCTCCGTCAACCACACAGCGAGGACCGTCCGCCTGCTCACAGAACTGGGGTTCTCGATAAACTATGTGAAGTCCTGCTTGGAGCCATCGCAGGACGCCCAGTTCCTGGGAGCCCGACTCAACACGGTGGTGCGCCTAGCCGCACCGTCGGAGGACAGGATAAAGGCTCTCCTGGGCAAGGTACAATGGCTGTTGGCCATGAAGGTGGCCAGGGTGAGGTCCATCAAGTCCCTGCTCGGCATGATCTCGTCATGCATCTACCTCGTTCGGCTGTGCAGACTGCTGATGCGGCCAATGCAGGAGTTCCTCGACGCCTGTTGAATGTAGGCGAAGGGAAGCTTCAAGGACAGGATTGCCTTCCACAAGACTTTCCGTCGGGCGTTCTATGGTGGGGGTCCGCGCTCATCTAGCGGCGGGCACGGACTTACAGACCCCGGCGCATCAGGAGACGGTGACAATGGATGCCTCCCTGGAGGGATGGGCGCACACACCGGAAATCTCCACGCAAGAGGCCTTTAGCTCCCGGAGGAGCAGTCGTTGCACATCGATGTCCTGGAGCTCTGGGCCGTGTTTTGGGCCCTCAAGTCATTCCTTCCGTTCCTCAAGGGAAAGGTGGTGCGGGTCTTCACCGACAACACCACAACGATGTTCTACATTCGGAAGCAGGGGGGCACCAGATACCCTGCTCTCTCCAAGGAAGAGCAGGACCGATGGATGTTCCAGGTAACTTCATCTGGCAGGAGTGAAGAACACCATTGCTGACTCACTCAGCACGGAGCTGCGCTCTTGCCACGAGTGGGAACTTCGGCAGGATCAGGTGGACCTACTGTTTTGACGATGGGGCAATCCCCAGATCGATATGTTTGCGACGGCGATGAACACCAAGTGCTCGAGGTTCGCCAGCAGGTTTCCCCAGCCGGAGAGCATGGGGGATGCATTCTCATTCCCCTGGGACGGCCTATTTCTCTATGCGTTCCCACCTTTGCCATTGCTCCTACTACTCAGTCAACTCTGACGGTCCCGGTGCAGGTTGATTCTCGTCGCACCGGCGTGGCCCAAGCAGATATGGTACCCAGACCTTCTGGACTTGTCAGCGTCCCCTCCAGTCAAGCTTTCGGCGGACGCAGATCTTCTTGCCAGGGAAGGAGGTACGATCCTGCACCCCGGCCCGTCGTCGCTGAACCTGCAGGCCTGGCTCCTGCAGTGCTAGAGTTTGGATGATAAGAGATCCCGGCATACCGCAAGGGAGGTGCTTGCCAAGCCAGGGCTTCTTCGACTCTTAAGTGCTACGGACATAAATTAAATGGAAGAGGTTCACCGTCTGGTGCCGTGCACAGAAGATAAACCCTCTACGGATTACCGCCCCTCAAGTGCTGCCGTACTTGCTGTCACTGGCCAAGGCAGAGCTGGTGCACGCCTCTATCAAGATCCATCTGGAGGCTATCTCCCGTTACACTGGAACTCTGCGGCGATCATTGCTGCGCTTCCATCACCTGGTTAAGGAGTTCATGAAAGTACTTTTCCGCTCGTTCCCACCGATGAAGGATCCTGCCCCGGCGTGGGAGCTCAATGTGGTGCTGACCAGGCTCATGGGTCCCCCGTTCGAGCCGCTGCATTTGGCACCTCTGAAATTCCTGTCATGGAAGACGGCGTCCTGGTGGCCGTCACCTCCGCACGACGAGTGGGAGAGATTCGGGCCCTCTCCTGTAACTCTCCGTTCTTGACTTTCCACACAATGGGGGTCGTGCTGAGGATGCACCCCTCCTTCATGCCCAAGGTGCCGCCGGACTTCCATCTCAACGAGCCCTTGATGTTACCTGTTTTCTTCCCATCGCCGGCTGAGCGAACTTTGCACTCATTAGATGTGGCTAGAGCGCTGAAGGTCTACGTGGACCGCACAAAGAGTTTTCAGAAGACGTCACAGCTGTTTGTGAACTTTGGCCCTGTGAACCAAAGGAAGGCCCTCTCCAAGGCCTCCATTTCCAGGAGGCTCTCCGGCTGCATCACACACTGGCAAATCGACTGTTGCCTGGCCGCCCCAGAGCCCATTTGACCAATGGGATCGCTGCAACTACGGCGTTCCTGTCTGGTGTGCCCCTGCTGGACATCTGCAGGGCTGCTACGTGGAGGTCGACGCACACCTTCACGAGATTCTTCTGCGTCAACCGGGATTCCAGGGAGGAGTCCATAGTCAGCCAAGCAGTGCTGCGCAACCTGTTCGCGTGAAGGTGAGCATAGTGAGGAGGTAAGAGATGCTTAATGTTGAGTTGTTGTAATGCTTAATGTTGAGCCTTGCCACCTCCCGTGGTTGTGCATGTGTGTACTGCTATGTATTCTTTTATTCATGAGCATGTGAATCCATGCCAGACCCCATGCTGGAGAAGGAACAAGTTCCTTACCTGTAACTGTTGTTCTCCAGCATGGGTCTGGCATGGATTCACATGCGCACCCTCCCGCCTAGCCGTCTGCGGCTCTTCTCTTGGTCCTACTGCCACTTTATGTGCTACCAAATCTGAAGATGGCTGCCAGAGGAGGGGCTTAGGTAGAGAGAAGTCATTGGCTGGGAGCAGTATGACCCAGAGACCAGTGATCGGTTATTAGGAGAAAGACAGTTCAGAAACTAAACTGAAACTGATTTTTTCTTTTTCCAAGGATTCTCAGCTTGACGACTGGGAATATTCATGGGCATGTGAATCCATGCCAGACCCATGCTGGAGAAGAACAGTTACAGGTAAGTAACTTGTTCCTTACTCACCGTAATCGTATTTCTGATGCTTGTATCTGCTTAGATTCACATGCGCCCACCCTTCCTCCCCTGAGAGGGGGTGCATAGATGTTATGAGCTTTCTGTTATCTATCTGCTTGGATACACCTGTACTCGCGTTGCTCTTCATGCAACCTCATGTCAGAACATAACAATCTGAGGGACCTTGCCGCGTGAAGGACCATGAGTACAGTGGACGTCACACTAGGGATAGTATTACTGGCAGAAAACAACAACTGTAAGACTGCATCTTCCACTAGATGTCAGCCTATGCGTAGCATGCAAATCTAAGCAGATACATTACTCACCGTAATCGTATTTCTGATGCTTGTATCATATAATGTGGGAATGTCAACTCTGTCCTGCTTATCTCAATAGTGAATTGTAATACAAAGAGGTTATCATTAAGATATTTACAGATTTTATTCATTTCCATTTCATTGCCATTCCATATAATAAAAATGTAATCAATGTATTGTTGCCATTTGATAATTTTCTGAGACAGAACTGGCTGTTCACATGCATGTTTGTATTCAAATTCCCCAGTAAACAGATTTGCCATGGACGGTGCAAAACAAGTGCCCATTGTTATTCCCTTTATCTGTTGGTATAGCGTGTCATTGAATAGAAATAAATGATTCCTTAGCACAAAATCCAATAATTATTTTATCATTTCTATGATCAAGTAATGTGAAGCTGATGTATCCTCATACCTAAAATCAATCTTATTGATTGCCAGATTATGGTCTATAAATGCTTTCACATCCATTGTAACCAACATGTATTCCTTATTCTATTCTTCTTCCTTTAGGTTTACCAATATGTGCATTGTATCTCCGGAGTATGAGTCTAGTTTCCGGAATGCTGGCTGAGCAGGCAGCAGCTTGAAGCAGGAGCTCCTGTCTCCTTGATCTTAGATAATCTAAAGATACAATGAATACTAATACCAAAAAGAAAATGGATTCCCTCGAGAACCCTGTCTCCAAGAAAACTAAGGCTGATACAGAAGAGACTCCAAGTGCCAAAGATATCTACATGTTGCTGTTGAAAGTTTCCCAGGATTTTGAAGAGAAGAAGGCCTCCTTTGCTGACTTAAATGGTAAAGTGTCTAATTTGGATGGAAGAGTGGGGCAACTGGAAAAGGACTCAGCACTACAGAGATTTCAGGAAGTTAGAGTGTACAATGATTTAAGAAAGGAAACTGAACACTTCAAGTTTAAGAATGTAATGTTGTGTTTGAAATCCAGAAATTAAAATCTTAGACTTATGGGCTTGCCTGAAAATCTAACTAAAGATGGGTGAATACAGGACGGTCTAATCAGAATATTATCAGAAATGTATGGCCAAGGAACTTTATCTCCAGGGTATCTGGATTATGCCTACAGAGTAGGAAAGATGGACAGTGTGTAACCAAGGCAAATTTTAATGGTCTTCACAAGGATGGATGCTGAAGATCGTACTGAAGGCAGCAAGAGAAAAGGAGCAACTGGTCTACAATAAATCACAATTGACCATATTCCCCGATTATCCGAAATAATTGGTGGAGAGAAGAAAATTATTCTTGGAGGATAAGAGATTAGCGAAAGAAAAGGAAATAAAAACTGCTCTAGTCAAACCAACAATTCTAAAAATATACTTCCCAAATGGTCTTAAATCAACAGATGATCCAAAAGAGGCAAAGGGGTGTATTATTAGTTATGAAAAACACTAAAATCGGGGATATTTAACAGAGTTTCCAGAGATTACGGCTGATGGATTGAGTCAGATTTTGTTTAGTATTTAAAGTTTAATTTCGGGTAATTTATTTAAGGCACACTCACACATATATTCATTTTTCCTGGCTCATTTATCTCTCAATTAGTTGATTTATTGTTATAAGTTATTTAAATGTAGTATTTTACTTATCAAAATGGCGCCATGCAACAATTTAGAATGCTCACACGTTTGAATGTTTAGATAGTCATAACATAACAGAGTTTGTTTTCAAACATGACTCACTTTAGGTTCCTTCCTCTAGTGTTGGGAGGGGAGACGTAGTCAAGATGGTGGACATAGAATGTCAGCACAGAGCATTATACTTAGAATATAAGCCAGTGGGTCGCCCCCAGCAACTGCATTCTGTGTGGAGGCAGCATATGTAATATGGAGACTTGGGCGGGCTGTGTGATTTCCCTCCGGATGAGATTGCAGTGAACACGTGCAGGTGATGAGGGGCCGAGGCACTTATGAGATGAGATGCGATGTGGAGTTTTGTTGGGTTTGTTTACTGTATGCACCTGACTGCATCCTAGATCGTGAGGCCACTGAGGGAGATGTGAACGCAGTTAACACAAGCATGAGAGGACGGGCCGCGGTTCCTGTATGAATCACAGTGAGGATCACCGGGTCTGTTTAATGTACATGGCTGCCACACAAACAGCTGTATCAGAGTTCTTGTGCATGGCTGTGATTCCCTGGTTGTGTATGTTTGGCAACTATGTGTTAGCTGAGCGGGAACTGAAAGGGCGGCCTCTGACAACACAGCACCCCTTTGGAATGTGGTCTTCCACAATGTAAGTCATCTGCTCTTTATAGATTAGGCCGTAAACAAAACAAAAACTGTGAGAAAGAGGCACTTTGTTTCGGAAAGCAAGCCCAGTTCATGACTGAAATTACATGTTATTGGATTAGTTTAAAGGAAGAGATCCCTTATAGCCTGCTTTCTGCTTTGCACTCGTGGTGTCTGCCGGCAGTTTTCACTTCATGTTCCACTTCGTAAAATCGGGCATATTAGCAACCGCTGAGGGAGAGGAGAGGATCATAACTGGTCGCCGCAGGTTTGGGGCCCTAAAGCCCATTCCAATGGAATCTGTGATGCGGCGAGACATTGCTGAATTTACTGGTGCTTGATCCGTCACATGACGGATTTTCAGGCAATAAACGTAATAATTGATATTTGACAGTGTCCCGTGTGGCATATTCCATGAGGTAGGAATATAAGGTTATGGGTTTGCGTAGCTGTTTGATGACTGAGAAATGTTTGGGGACGCACACTGATTGATTGTAATAATGACTTTTAAGCAACATGATGAATTAATGTTCTCCTGATGTACTGGGTGTGGTGAACCATTGTTGCAGTTAAGTAGTTAGGAGCCGGATTGGAGGGATCACTTGGGTTTTTATTGTACCACGAGAGCGTATTCCTGTATATGGGCTATTACTTTAACAGCTAGCTGATAAGAGATGGTAGCCGTACTCCCAGGTTCAGGAATGTACACTAAGGGTCTGTGACCCTGGGCAAGTCAAATTATAGTATACTCTTGAACCGCCTTGCATGTCTGCCTATTGTAATAGCATTTGGAAACAGGTTACACAGCAGCTTTAGGGGCTATATAATAAAAGCCTCCTGGTTCAGTACCGATTCCCTTAGATGCTAACCATTTTTCAGTGCGGTGGTCTACAGTTTCAGTCTCCCGCGCTTTCCCTCCTTTCTCTAGAGGAGCACTAGTTTCCTCTTTTCTGCACCTTTTACTACTTGGTTGCCTGTGTGTGGCTAAGGGATGGGAGGGAGATATAATGCCCGGAGACATGGAATCAGATGTGGTTGCATGTTTTGTTATTTTTAGGTCCAAACCTGTCATAGAGTTCTTATTGATTAATTTCATTTTGTGCTCATTCCTTCCTCTGTGTGCAGATTAAAACTCCTTGTTATTTATTATTGAAAAAAATATAGGAAAATGCCAGGAATCTCGAATCACCACAAATAGGTTGTTGTAATTCGACAGGTTTTCCTCTGATGATAGTTTGTTTGTTTATTTATTTCTATGGCGCACCATACCCAGGGGCAGCAGGGCGCAGGCAGAAAGAATATGTGAGGCTTACAATGTTACAGAAATATACAGTTGAGATAAAGTTACATACATTTGCAATTAAAGATTACAGGGAAAAGAATTTACAAATCTTCACACATAGAAATATCAATATCTATACAAAGGAGTGAAATATACAGGTATGTACAGGGGCTGTTTATGGCGAGAGCAAAGGCCTCAAACAGAAAGTATCCGTATCTATACAGAGGTGTCAAATGTATAATTAAATTTGGGGGTTGTTGGAGTTCAAATGACTGATGAGATTCCTTCTAAAGTGCAAATAGGGTTGATCGGCTCTCAGGTTGTGTGGCAATGAATTCCAAAATGTAGCAGCTTTCACAGGGAAGCTGTTACCTCCAATGGTGGAGAGTTTAAATCTGGGAATTATCAGACAGTTGGAATTGATAGTTCTTGTTTTTCTGATGGATGACTTTCTCTTTACTTTGTCCATCAGATAACTGGGGGCAGCATTGTTGAGTGCTTTATGGGTTAGGGAGGTCAACTTTAGTTTGATTTTATTGTCGGTGGAGAGCCAATTGTGTTGGCGTCTGGTAGTGGAGATGTGTTCTCTTTTATTAATGCCGAGGGCAGCTCTCAAGGCATTATTTTGTAGGATTTGTAGCCTATGGGTAATGGCTTTGTTAGCACCGCCATATAGGGCATTACAATAATCGATCCTGGAGAGTATGAGTGCTCTTGCCAGGATCATACAGCCATCATTGGACAGGAATGGTCTGCCTGCTCTTATTAATTTGGAGGTGTACGCAGTGGTGGATGCTAGTGAGTTGACCTGTTTGGTGAATGACATAGTGGCATCCAGGTAAAAGCCGAGAGTTTTTACCTCCCTGGATACTTTGATAATGTTGCCGTCTATGTTGAATTCGGCATATTCAAGGCCTAGTTTGTTGATATTAGCGGGGGTACCCAGGATGATGAGCTCTGTCTTGTCATCATTCAGGCATAGGCCATGAGATGCCATCCATGCCTGAATGATGTGATACACTCTGTTCACCACTCTCTGTCCTTGCTGTGATCCCCTGAAAGTGGGAGGAGAATCTGAGTGTCATCTGCGTAGTTGGTGTAGGTGACACCCAGATGATCCAGATCGTCGAACAGAGGTTTGGTGAAGATGTTGTATAATGTGGGGGAGACGCATGAGCCCTGCGGGTCTCCGCAAGTAATAGGAGAGGGGTCTGCTGCTGCTGATGGGGAGAAGACTCTCATTGTTCTCTCACTCAGAAAGGATTCAATCCATCTGATAGCTTCTGGGGAGAAATGGGCAGCTGAGTCCAGGTGTCTGCAGAGGACCTTGTGGTTGACAAGGTCGAATGCCGCGGAGAGGTCAAGTAGGAGGAGGAGTGCTGTCTTTCCTTTGTCCCTCAGATCATCAATTTGGGTCTTCAAGTCAATGAGGGCTGTTTCCGTGCCGTGTAGTAGGCGGAAACCTGATTGTCTGGAGCCTAGTAATTTGTGCAGTTCTAGGTATTTTGGATCAAGCGTCTGCTTTTTAAGGAGGGGGAGCACCCAGGATTGTTTTAAGTTGGAGGGGATGCTACCTGAGGAGAAAGATGCATTTATAAGTTTTTGAAATGAAGGGCGATAGGTCTCTGGCTGCGTCCTTGATTATGTGTGCAGGGCAGATGTCGCCTTTGCAGTTTGAGGGTTTGAGAGAGAGTATGATTTTCTCGACCTCCAGGGTGGTAGTTTTAGAGAAGGAGAATGAATTACTGTGTGTGCTTGGTAAAACATTAGGCGAAGGTATAGGAGGGTTGGTTAGGTTTAAGGAGTCTTTTTTTAGTTGAATTTTATTTTGTAGGGTGTTTATTTTATTTGCTAAAGCCTGTTGGATGTCTGCGCACCAGGTCTGGTCCTTGGTGCAGGTGTCGGGTGTGGCAATGGGTGACTCAAGTTCCTTCAATATGGAGAAGAGCTTTGTTTTAAAGGTGGAATACACTCTGTTTCGTTGGCTCGTATAGAATGCTAATGTACTGTATGTGCTTAGGAGGCCACCTTTGTTGTGAGTACAGGGCTTGAAAGTAAAGTAATGATGGCTACATCACCAGCGGTTCTACGCATTATGTGCAGAGTTATCTGCTGAGGTGTTTAGAAGCCAATGGCTGAGCTATCTTTGTAGTAGTGTGCCTTTCATTAGCCATTTTATGCTACTGACTCACTGTGGATTGTTTGGCCAGGCTCAAGGGAGGGTCTGCAACTTTTCTTGCGAAGGGTACTCCATTGACCTTTTATGTGGAGTATACTCGCTTCTTATCCAAATCTACAATAAAGGTAGCTGTCAAGCAGGCCTTGATGGCCTGCTTGACAGCTTCGGTTTGCAAGGGTGTCTCGATGTTCCGTACAAATTGAAGGATGGTGGTTTGGGTGTGTTTTCAAGAAGTGGCTATGGAAAGAAGCGTGGGCTTTGTGCTAAAGGGCAGTGCTGTATTATTCCATTGAGGTGGGTAGGGTAAGGTAATTGGGTAAAGCGAGGTAGATTTGAAATCGAATTGTGGGTGCTGTTGACCCAATTATATCTGGTTTGCAAACGTATAGTATATATCTTTGATTATAGCCCATCACCTTTGGAATGGAGTGACTTGCACATGCCCAAATGCTTTTGCGGGAGGGAGTGCTGTACTTGCTGGATTGCAAATTGTCTAGGCACGTGCATACTTAAGTATTTATTATAATGGCGTAAAGGAGGTTTAAAACAGGACATTTTTCCTTGTTGGAGAAGGAAGCTTAACAGTCGCAGGTGGTCAGGGACTGAGTGAATCTCCAGATTATTGGGGGATTGTCACCCAGAGAAATGGTTGGATATGTGAACTCATTCCGAGAGGGATTAGCCAAAATTTCACTTTAAACATCTTGGTATTAATGTATACTTTGGTCTAACCAAGAATACGTATGCGTCAAACCGCTCAATTGAACCAATACACAACATACATATTCCCAAATTTGTACCAGTTTGTGTTTGGGAATACTGGGTAATTTTAAATTCAAATCAAATTAAATTGTTATATGGTGATTATGAGTTTGTAACTGTGTAGGCTTATTTCCACAATAGTGGAGAGATTTTTATGGATTCATAGATAGGGGGAGATTTTAAAGGTGGGTAAGGATTATGCGATTCTAGCATGTCCTCTTGTATATAGTTATTGGATTAGGTAAATCCTTTAGCGGAGTTTGTTTAAGGTTTTTTTGTTTTTATTTGAAATAAAAATGTCTTTTTGGCAAAGATGTTGGATTTATGTTAATTGGTTTAGGGATTTAGGGAGATGTATAAGTGAATACAGTTTTTAAAAAAAACATGTTCTTAATCTCAGTTCAGCCCCAAGTTATAGTATGTTTTTAAGTTACGTTTAGCTACTTTTATTTTTACACAGCGTGTTTTTGTTAATATTTTTACTTTTTTCTTTTTCAATTTTAGTTTTAGCTCTGCAAGTGGCATTACTTTAGATACGGCAGCTCAGAAGGGAAATATTGACTCTTTGCATATTGTGGCCTGGAATATAAATGGCCTTTGCAATCCGAATAAAAGAAAGAACATGTTATCACATTTGAAACATTTAAAAGCATTTATTATTTTACTGCAAAAGATGCATTTGACTGATGCAGAGGCTGCTAATTTTGAGAAAGTTTGGGCAGGGCAGATGTATAATTCCACCTATTTGTCAAGCTCAAGAGAAGTCTCGACAACGTTCAAAAAGAACTTCCAGGGAACTATTACAGGAACAAAGACAGATCAGGAAGTTCGCTGATTATCAGTTTAAATGCAAATCCAGGAGCTCCAGTTTTCGATATGTTACATCTATGCTCCTAATCTAAACAGTGGGACATTTTTTCATGGTTTGGGCCGCTTCTTATTAGACACGGGGGGAAAGAATTTGTTGGTGGTAGGTGACTTCAATTTAGTGGTAGGCCCAATTCTGGATAGAAGCAGTCAGAATGTAAGAGAGGGAAAGAAAAAGGACAGGGAGACGGTGAAGTTGTTAATGTAGGATTTTGGTTTAACAGATGTTTGGAGATTGGAACATTCGGGAGCTCATAATATCTATTCACAAATAGATAATCTAATGGCATCAGGAGTAGTGAGATTGAGAGCATCGTTATTTCAAATGATGCACCCATTTAATTAGAACATTCACTGAATTATCCGTCAGGTAAAACTAGGATCTGGAGAATGAACACCACAGTTTTGAGAGATGAGGAATTAAGGGACATTTTAGTGAAGGCGGAAGAGGAATACATTAATGCGAATATGAATGGTGAAGTGGTGATTGATAATGTCTGGGAGTGCTTTAAATGTGTGATGCGTGGTGCAGCTACGAGTGTGTCTGGAATAAAAAGGAGGGAAAGAGATGAAGTGAAAGCACTAAATATCTCAATTAAGAATTTAGAAAAAGAGCTGATGGGTTCGTCAGATAAAGGGAAACTGTTGAGGTTAAAGTTAAAATATGATTTGAGTAAAATCATAAGTGAAAAAGCTGAGTTTGCAATCTTCAGGACGAAATGCAGATATTACGGGGGAGGAGAGAAATGCAGACTATTGCTTGCTTATAGTTTGAGGGTAAGTGATGCGAACAGAGCAATTGGTGCGATAAAAAGGGATCAAGGGGTGACTTGGCATCCAATTGAAATAAATGAGATATTTAAACATTTTTATACAAACTTATACAGTGAGCCCATGATAGTGGACCCAGCTGGGATAGATCAGTTCTTATCTAATTTGCTATTTAAAAGCTTGATGGAGGAAGAGAAAGAAACTCTAGAATCGGAAGTGACTTTAGAAGAAGTCAAAAAAAGCAATTTGGAGCTTTAATTTAGGGAAATTCCCAGGGCCGGATGGCCTGCCAGTTGAATTTTATCAGGCAATGCCCAAAAATGTCGTAATTCTGCTGAGAGACATGTTTGCAAATTTTACAATAAAGGGTACTTTACCACCTACGCAAAGACATGCAGCAATATCCCTCTTACTTAAACAAGGTTGTCCGGAGCTGGAACCAGGCAGTTATAGACCCCTTAGCTTGATTAATTCAGACAACAAAATTTTAACCAAAAATCCTGACAAATAGATTGGAGAAAATTCTCCCAAAATTAATACATTCCAACCAAGCAGGATTCATTTCATAAAGGGTAGGGTGTCCGCTTCAAACATGCAAAAGTTGTTACTTACCTTGGAAGAATCACAAAGATTAAAATCAGACTTAGTGGACTTGTCCATTGACACAGAAAAAACTTTCAATCAAGTTCGATGGGATTTCCTGCTAAAAACGATGGAGAAGATGAATTTTGGTACTGAATACCGGAGTTGGATTAAATTGCTATGTAAAAACCTGACAGCAGAGATTAACACGAAAGGAAGAATATCTGTCAAATTTGAATTTCAAAATGGGACACACCAAGGATCCCCTTTTACTCTTTGTGATTTCAATGGAACCACTAGCTGAGGCAATAAGAGCTGATAACAAGATTAATGGATTTACCTTTAATGGAGTCTGTGAAACGCTTTGGTTATATGCCAATGATTTTCTAGTGGTTATTCAAGATCTTATAACTTCAATCCTGGCTCTGATGAATTTGATTGATGAATATGGTTTTGTGTCAAATTATAAGATAAATTGGTCCAAATCGGAAGCTCTGCCCTCTACTAATGCGACCAATGGAGTATTTATGAGGCACTTTGGTTTCAAATGGTGCCCGTTAAAGATGAAATACTTGGCCATATGGATCACGACGAAGATTAGGAAAATGATGGGTCTAAATATGGACATGATAATACAAAAAATATCTTTGGAAATAGAGCATTGGGAGTCGGTTAATCTATAATAGGGAGACAAGGTAAACGCGATTTAAAATAACACTGAAAATAACCTACATATTGCCCATGATCCCTCTTCTAGTGAAGAAATTCATATGGAAGAAGGTGAACAGTATGCTCCAGTCTTTCTTGTGGAATAAAAAAGGTTCTTAGATTGAAACTGTGGAAACTACAACTACAGAATGATAGAGGGGGATTAAACACTCCACATTTTGAATGTTACCATCAAGCGTTTATGTTGTGACATGTTATGCCGTTCATTGTATAGGAGGATGAATGGGCAGTGGTGGTGGCTAACATGGCCGTTCCGTTGAACACATGGACAATCCTATCATCTTTCAGCGCAGATTGTGGGTATCACTCGAACTTGACCGAAATGTTTAGATCTACCTGGAAGGCATATGAAATGACATCACAAATGAGGCCGGGTCAAATTGATACTTCTTCAATTTGGTTAAATCCAGCAATAAAGAACAGAACCATATTTTGGATAAATTGGTTTGCGGCAGGAATCAAAAAAACGGAAGATCTGTTTGAAGGTGAAAAGAGTTCAAATTAGAGTATAACTTATCTGAATCAATTTATGGAGAGAATCTGAGTTTGAAAAGAGCAGTAAAAATTCCAAACTTGGTCATTTCAGACTAATGATTACTATTAAGGAAATAGGAAGTCAAGAAAGCATGGCATCTAAGATGTACCATCTGTTAAGCAGGAATTCAGGAGGGAATACAAAGATCTTGGATACATGGTTGGCATGCCTAAAGGATGAGATGACGCAAGGTAGATGGGAAACTTTGTGCGGAAACCAAGAGGATGTTTTTAAGCATAGAGGAAAAGGCACGTCAAGTAAAGGTCCTGAAAAGAGTGTTTTAGACACCTGCTCGAATGCATAAGCAAGGCTTGATCATGACTGACACTTGCTGGGGATGTGGCCATGCCCATGGTACATTGGAACATGTTTTGGGAATGTTACAAGGTTAGAGATTTATGGAGAGGAATTATCAGCCTAATGAACAGTGGGGTGAAGGAAGATCTGGATTATGATTGAGACATTGATTCTAGGAGAAGAAAGGTTATTGGAGCACTTAAATCATCAAGTAACCTGGATTTTAAAAGGCGTTCTTTTGCAAATTTGGAAGTCGACAGGTTTTTTAAAATGTAACTCTTGGGTGGAAGAAATGTACTCAATTTGCAATATTGAAAAGTTGGTCTTAACTATGCAGAAGAAAGAAGTCCTGTTTCAGAAAATTTGGGGGCCTTTTTTTAACTTGGATATAGAGATTTTGTCACAAGAAGAAGTTGACAGATAAGTACATTTCTGATATTCTATATATTAGATAAAAGATATATGTATAGATATTATTGTGATTTAGGTTGAAAAGTAATGTGTATGTAACTTCTTTTTTCTCTCAATCTTTTCACCCAGATTTTCGGATTAGGCATTGCATTCTAGTTTTATTGTTCGGAAGGCGGGGTTTGTTTGGGTCTATTCATTATAAGAATGTAAGTATGTTTCGGTTGTATTTGTGTAAATTATGTGTTTACATATTTGTCGGAAAATTCAAATACATTGGTTAAAAAAAAAAATAGTTTGTATACCTCAGGTCTGTTAATTCTGTCAATGAATTTAGATACATTCTTGGTAGCCCACCCAATGCTACTAACGATTGGTCTGTCTTTTGGTAATTCAGTGTATTCCTTGTGCGCTTTTGGCACTTTTGGCAAAAAGTATATGGTGGGAACTCTAGGTTTGGCAATGATCATGAAAGACTTCTCATCATCATTGATAAGCAATTTACCATGCCATCTGTTAACTAGTCTCCAATTCTTTGATACTGTACTATTTTGTAGAACTCTGGAGTGACCAGGTGGTCATTAGCCATTTTGATGTAATCTGTTTTGTTTAGAATTACAATGTTCCCTCCTTTGTTTGCATCTTCGATTATTATCTCCTTGTCCGATTTCAGGCTATTTATGGCCGCTCTATTCTTTGCATTTAAATTGTTGTTGAACCTTTTAGTATTGGGTTTGTCCATTGCTCGTTCAATGTCTTTTGTTACTGCTTTGTGAAAAGCTTCAATACAGTTCCCCTGTTGTATTATTGTAACTAATTTGGATTTTGGTTTGAATTTACTTTCTCCAAGTACACTAATATGTATTCCTAGGTGGTCGATCAGGTCTTTTTCTGGTATCTCTGTATTTTCCTCTAGTGATAGAAGTAGTCTGGTGTTGGTTCTTCATAGATAAGCTGCTCTTTGGGTGTTCACGTCTCTGTTCTTCCCTGATTGGATCCAAATTGTGGTAGAATCTTTTTCAATTTTAATTTTCGTACTGACTGAAAGTGTCTATTTGTAGGTTACTGTAGTCTGGATCTATACTCTGTGCAAAAGATAGGCTCTTGTTAAGACCAGTGATTTCAATGTCATTTAGCCTTTTTGATGACAGATTCAGTAGAAAGTTTGTCTCTGTTCCACTGTTTCCTTCCTGTGTTCTGATCATGTTCTTATTCCTGGTTCGTTTCGTCCTCTTCCCCTACATCCTCTGGTGTGGGTCGTACCATTGGTATAGGTTTTACCATTGGGGTGTTCGACCAATGGGTCCTGGAATCTCACTTGTTTTGTATTGGTTAAACGGTCCCCACAGTGGGAGCGTGTGATTTGGTCTAAAAAAAAACAAAAAAACAGTTTAGTCGGTCCCAGGTTGTCCGTTTGGTTTATGTTAGTTGCTTCATTTTCTCTGTCTGCATCCGAACTTGCTGGTGATGTTCCATGTGCGCAATTCCTTGATGGCGGTTTCTTTTTGTCATATTGCTGCAGAAAAGTGTAGACTGTCTTGTCTGTAGTCTGTTGTCTCCTGTGCTTTCCTTAATTTGATCTCGTCCTGGTGTTTGAGAATGGTATCCATGGTTTTGTCATTCTTTTTTTTTTCTTGCTTCTGGTGCATCCATTTCCTGGATCTTTCTCAATTGTTTCCATTTCTGTTTCAATCCTTTTGTGTTCCCTGTCTGCGTGTACTGCAAGTAGTTCCACCATTTTCTACGAGCTACCGTTGAGGTTAGTTTCCCACTCTTCGGCCAGGTCCGAGTCCTCTTCATTGTTGAAATTCAGAAACATTAGTATTCACAGGCCTCGTGGTAGTTGATCTTTTTTATAGATAATTCTGCACGGAGGCTCTTTCATAGTATTTGTTTATTTCTTTGAGAGTCTTTCTAGTTTTACACATTTTTCACAAATTCACATTAGTTCTTGTTGTAAAGGCATTGTCTTTACTCCCTCTGGCGGAAAAGAGTGCTCTAGTATCCTCATCTCTGTTCTCTCTATAGGTTGTCATTATTAAAATTCTTATCCGGCTGTTGGTTGCTGCACCGTCTAATTTATAAGTTAGGGTTATTCAGAGGTGGTGACTATTTGTCAGTCAGTGTGCACTATCGGTATCTATTCAGTTATAGATTTAAGAATAAATAATTATAGTGGTATTTTCTGGTCAACTAAGATGAAGCTGCAATGCTTCATAGAGACTGCTATCCACCAACCAGTCGTAGAGAGCAATCAGTTGTGTGTATTCTATGCAAGCCTTTGTGCATGGCTTGGTATTTTTGTTATTAGTATCCACCAAATGAGTCAGTGTGAATACTTTTGTTATTTATAGTATCATTGGTGTATTAACAATTCTAGAAAAAGTGGTCATGTAGGCATTTCAGTAGCTATACGTTTGTACAGTAGTGCCAACAAACTCCGCTAGGGGGCACGTGCATATGTTTTCCCCTTATTCTGTCTTTTTCCAGGCACAATTAATACAGTTCATTAAACAATGACTATTTTCTTTAGTTGGCCATCATGTCTAACCAGCATTTATTTTAAATATACATTGTTTTCATGTTATATTGTAAGGAGCTGTGTGAACAGGTTTGTTGTGGTTCTGTAGGGGGTAATCAGAAATTGGAGATGAGGGGCATGAGGTTATTGATTATTCTCATAAAGATGTTCCCAGACTATATATATATATGTATATATATATATATATATAGGTAAATTAGAGACTAGAACCTATCGCTTACTGCAAATGGAAGGGATGTTAATATTAAAGAATTCATCAACTGCAGAACAACGTTTGTGATGTTATAATAAGTGTATGTAATAAAACCTATGTTGGAAGTACTATATACAAGCATCAGTGAGCACCTGGGAAACATTTCTACTCCAGGAAACAACTCTGCAATATCACAACATTGGACCAAGGAACATCAAAGAGATAAAAAAAGAGGACATATAATGCTTTGGAGCAAAACATCTAATCATAGATGAGATTGGATGACCGAGAAAAAAATGCTGTGCCAACAAGAATGTAAACTAATCTGTAATTTGAGATCAATTACTGAGGGTCTAAACAGGACACTGAAATGCACCACTTTCTCTGAATGAATCAAAACTGAAAATGCCGAGTGGACTCATTAGCCGTAGGTATCTGATACAATCTCACACAGCCATCAATAGGATATGCCCCAACTTATGCAATGAACTAAAACCTTTATCCTAATGCACATGTTTTATACTTTCCACATAAATGTAAACCTGTGGAGGAATGAATAACTGACTTAAGCCACAATACCATAGAAAATAAATAGAATTCTGGATCATTGATCTGCCGCTTATGGCCTATGCTAAGCCACATATGAATCATAACTGGAGAACATGTATGTATCAACAAACGTGAAATGTGTGCGCCACTCACTAATGGACAAGTAAGGGATAGCGCACAAGAGATGGGTTTTGCTTCTGTCCACCATATATTCAGAATACTTGACGAACTGAGAACAATAAAACCAATGAATAACCAACTTAATGTGAATAGGCCTTCCACAACTAAGGACAGAACTATGCACCCAGAAGGAGAATTGGGGACAGGACTATGCACCCAGAAAGAGAATATGTTTTAATACTCGACTGATACATTTTTTTAATAATCTACTGATTATGTCACACACAAAACATATCTTCTTCCACATTCAATGGAATTTGAGAACAATTAAGATCGAAAGTGAGAATGTGACATGTCATTCGGCTGCAGGCAGACGCTCTGTGTGGCTCACGTGGATGACGCACTCCGCCAAACCTTTAATAAAATGCCAGGAAACTGGAAGTACGCCAAAGATGCCGATGCGCTGAAGGAACCCCACTCGTAACTACGGAGAACTTATATTGCCCACTTTACTAATGTATATGCACAGTATGGGTACCCCTCCCCTCTGACCTATGGGATAGGGGGAGTTCAGTTAGCTAACCCTCCGCTAAGGTACACATCATCTGCAACTAATTAGCACCTCAAATTAATCTTGAACTAAAAAGCACCTCGAATAAGTTTGATCAATCTATGACCACATATGCACAAGATGAATGAGCCTCCAATTTACAGGATTGGGGGGGGGTCTAATTTAGCTAAACCTTCCGCAAAGGAACGGACCATTTTCAAACCAACTGACATCATTGCCCCAATAGAAATACAGCACTTTCCTCTCACCAACGTGAAATCGCTATAGATTAGCGGTGCTTCGGATTTAGTGATCAGTACCAAAGATTGGACACCAGGGACGTAATGACGAGTGAGACTACTCGGAAAGATTAAAACTACCAGTTTGTCTGTCAATTACGTCACATGAAAACCTAAGATTGGCACTAACCACAAATCCGAAGCACTGCTAATAACTGCACACCATGGCACCAATGACTGATGACACTGACGTTAAAGATTAAAAACGAATAGTCTGTACCAACGGACTGACACATAATTCACTCCAAGTTATATTGCCTGGTCACAACCCCGAATCACATACCACCAGATCACCCGGAATCTTCCCACCAGGAGCTCTATAGCCTTGGGATAACATATTCCAATTGTCCTAACCAAGTCATACTCTATCCCACACCTTGGTCTAAGGACGACACAAGCAGCCAACAACAAACCAATTACATAACCATAGAGGGTTCTACTCAATAAGGAATTCCAACGGCATAAGGACCATCCAAAACAATAAGACTGTACGAGTATGATGTTACCTTTTATTCAAATGTAAGTATTGCCATAACTGACCAACTTGCTACTAATTAAAACACTTCACAATGTGAGAATAATCAATAACCTAAAGCCCCTTATCTTGAATTTCTGCTTACCCCCTACAGAACCACAACAAACCCGGCCACTCAGCATCTTAGACTTTAACAACATGAAAAGAATGTATATTTCAAATAAATGCTGCACAGACAAGATGGGCTACTAAAGAAAATATATTCATTGTTTAATGAACTGTATTAATTGTGCCTAGAAAAAGCCAGAGTAAGAGCGAAACGTATGCACGCGCCTCCTAGCAGACTTTGTTGGCACTACTGTAGAAACGTATCGCTACTGAAATGCCTATCTGGGCACTTTATATTTAGAATTGTTAATACACCAATGATACTCTGAATAACAAAAGAATTCACACTGACTCATCTGGTGGATACTAATAACAAAAATACCAAGCCAGGAGCAAAGGCTCACATAGAATTCACACAACAGATTTACGCTCTCTACGATTGTTTGGTGGATGCCAGTCTCCATGAAGCCATGCAGTTGATAAAAAAAATAGCAGTCATTATTTATTCTTAAATCTCTTACTGAATAGATATGGTAGAGCGCACTGACTAAAATATTCACCAACTACGATTATGCTAATACCTAAACTGGAATGTGTCTCTACTTGGTCCTATTCATGCACAATGCTTGCCACGCCGTGTAACTTCTTGTCCACATATTAGCTGGATGGGCTCATCCATGCCAAATTTGCTCCATGCCGGCAATCCTATGTATTAATTGCCCAACACACATCCATTAAATATAACGTTACAGTACTAGCCCCTCTGCAAATAATTGTCATGAACACACAATGGCTATCTTATCTTGCAAGGTTCTCATATAATGCTTAGCATCTATGTTTAGACCATGATCTCCAGAAATCCCAGACAATCTAAAGCGATTTGAGGCTATGATAATGGCAGGTACTCTGCAATTACAACTAAACTGCATGTTCTAAGGTGTGTATTTTTGTATGTGTATAATTACACACTGCTCAAACGCCTTAACATTCACTGGTGATTGGTACTGTTCTAGAAGATACTTCCACCAATCCAGTGTCCTCAAATAGCTGGGAAGATGTATTTCCTTGTCCTATGCTGCAATTAGACATGGTGAAAACCATTACTCAAGTAATTGGGCACACAATCATGTCTGACCCTAATTTGGAGGTCTTGACTTCGACGGTAAATGACAATGGACCCAAACCTTTGCCAGTATGTACTTTTTCCTGACCTTCCATTGAAACCTTCCATAGAGGTTCCCTCTCCGTACAAAGGGTGGAGGATCAAGTAGATGCTCTTCATCCTCTCAAAACACTTCCATAATATTATGAGTGGCTGTGCAGGCTCCAGATTTACTATGGGTATCCGGAGAAGCCAGCATCATCTTTACATCAACTCCCTGTCTCCAGGACAAGCTGTTACTTTCAATGTATGCTTCTGCCATGGACCAAGCTGACCATCATTTGTTCAGGCCTTGTTTCATGCATATAATTTTCAAATCCTTTGTCAGACGTATCGCAAGCCCAAGGATTAGATTAGTCATTCTGGTGAGTCTTCCTGCTCGGTTTTAGTTTGGGTGCATTTAACACAGGACAGAACTGGACTTTTACCTATGATTGACATTCTGGTAACTCTTTTCACCTTGGGATTTCCAAGCTGTACTAATCCTCTGTTTTAGACTAAGTTGGCCTCTGTTTTAGCAGCCTACAGAATTCTGAGCTAAACTCTTGACAAGTTTCTGAATTGTCTAGGGAAGAGCATGACTCATTTTACGTCTGGGTTTGATGCCATACAGTAGATCCGGATCTAGTAACGCAACATTTAGAGCGACTAACTGGATGGTGTAGTAAAGAAGGTTTTCTTATCTTAAGACTGCTCCATGCATTTGGATACGCAAGATGTTTATTGATTTGATGGCAAGGCCTGCCTCTGCTATTAACTAATCTTCTTGACTCTGTTAAAGGGAATGCAGTCAACTGTTCATCACAAACAGCATGCCTCTCTTGTGGGAGGAAGGCTTGCCTCCTTTTTCGTAGCCTGTGGCAATATCACTCATGACCCCTTGGTTCTTAAAAGTGGGCAAGGTCATGCCTTCAATATTACATCAATGCCTCAGAATTTGCTAGAGACCTCTCTGGAGTTGTTGCAAGATAATCAAAATATTCTTTCATGCCAGAAAGTGAGTGTCCTCTTTGTTTATTCTAGCTACGTCATAAGCCTTGAAATACTAAGGAGTCAAATTCTTGATATTTCACATATAACAGTTTTTGCTCAGAATGTCTGCATGGCCATTCTGACTTGTATCCTAAACCTCCAGCTCGGCGAAGACTACTATTTCCATGTTTAGAATTAACAGGAGCATTGCTGTACCAATATTCACTATAAAGGATGGAGAGAAGTTGTAGTTTATGCCATGATCATCAGCAGACTCCCCAATATCTTCTATTACACTGACCGTCTCTGTTATTGTTTAGATTGTATTATTACAAGCATTTGTACATAATAGTGAAAGCATTGGGGCCCAACGGTTTTGGACACAATCTTAACCACTAATCAATATATTTTAATTTGAGCTACTATTCATTTTGTATTTTTATTTCCAGAAAATCACTTGAGAAAGGAACTTTTGATATGACCCTTGTAGTTTTGTAATACCTATTGTATATTATTAATTGTATATGCAATGGAATATTTAATGCAGGGTTTATTGTAAACAAAACAAATATTCACTATGAAAGGTCAATGTTCTTAGCACACATGCCTTCCCTTTGGTCTTGGTGCAGCCCCTGCAGTATTCACAACACTACTTCCTGTATTGGCAGCCCACCACTGCCTACATTAAATGTATTTACCAGAAAGCTCTGCCTATTCGTTTCAGGGACTATTGGAGCACATTGCGTCTTGCTTTTTGGTAATGAATTTGGGCAGGTTCAATTTGAGACCATTGAAATGTCATTTGATTGTTTGTTCACTGGGATAAGTTTTTAAAATTCAGAATCGAAAAAGATGTTAATTCTTACAAAATATCTACAGTGGTAGACAAGACACGAATAACCTTGTGGCATTTTGCACCCTCCTTGTTAGCGCAGATTACGTTTATGAGTAATTCATGAAAGTCTCTTGAAAAGGTCTCTGCTGTTGCTGGCTACGAGAGTCACGAGCCGCATTGTGAGGACTCCCTGCTGCCTGCCTGGCTGACTCGCATCTACACCTTGTGCCTTTAAGGATCTGACCCCACCCACTGTAGGAAGCAGAGTCAAAAGGAACGCAGACTCGCCCTTGCAGCGTTAAGCCCGCTGCGTGTGAAGGGCGTCTGCAAACCACTGTTTTTGCTGTTGCTGGTTACGAGAGTCACAAGCTGCATTGTGAGGACTCCCTGCTGCCTGCCTGGCTGACTTGCATCTACACCTTGCGCCTTTAAGGATCTGACCCCGCCCACTGCAGGAAGCGGAGTCAAAAGGAACACAGACTCGCCCTTGCGGCCTTAAGCCTGCTGCGTGTGAAGGACGTCTGCAAACCACTGTTTTTGCTGGTTTTCTTGGTTGTCCCAGGAGCTGAACACTGCTTTGCAGCTTGATACTGCACACTGCACATCAGACACAAGGTCTAATATGGAGGAAGGTCACCTCCTAAGAAGTTCGAGGAGGCGGCGTGAAGAACCAACTGCCGGAATGGATTCGGAGCCTCCAAGCCCACCTACAACACCCGAAGGGTAAGCCCACAACATAAATTCACTCGACCGCAAACACTCTAGCTGCCTCTCCTTTGAGCACCTACCCTAACCCTGATAACTTTATAAAAGGGTCTGGGAACGGTGAAAACATCTCGCTGGGAACAAATGCTGAACGCGACCCCCAAACGACAGGTGATGCGGCGGCTCCTCCGTCCACTGATCATCCGTTAGAAATGTTTGATGAGGTGGAGAGGAGGAGCGAGCCAATTGAGCCAATCGAGGAGGCCAACAAAAAGCAGAGGAGGACTGTGAAGTCCTTAGTTGTAGATAACGAGGACCTAACTCTATCTAACATAGAGGTTCCGAAAGACTTACCTACAACCAGCACACATGGAGAGCCCTCAACTCCATACTTTGACTGCGAGACCCCGGACTTCCAGACCACAAAGAATATCACAGCAGACATACATCATGTACCATGCAACCTGCTTATGGCTGCTCCCCTGGCTAGCCCACGTCTGTGCCCAAGTGAAGATGTTGACCTCGACAATAACCGTACCAATTGCTTGAACGCCCTTCTGCTTGATACCGGTTCACAATGATTTGATCACGAAGACCATTCACCGACCAAAACTCCTTACCAAGAAATCTCACCTGCGGGAACAACAAGAGAATTAGAGGAAATTGACAAATTGATCAGTGGCAAACCCCCCAAAGGAACAACACAACCTAGTACGGGATGTAATCCAAACCCCACAGTGAAAAACAACACCAAATTCCCGCCCCGGAAACGCACAAAAATCGGAACTAAGACACTTACCACTAACAAAACAAAC
The DNA here is from genome assembly GCF_040938575.1 of Ambystoma mexicanum. Classification (NCBI taxonomy): domain Eukaryota; kingdom Metazoa; phylum Chordata; class Amphibia; order Caudata; family Ambystomatidae; genus Ambystoma; species Ambystoma mexicanum. The sequence goes on from NC_090932.1 coordinate 1,570,902,192, forward strand.
TGAAGGAGGAGCTGAACAGGAAACAGGAAAAAAAGAGTTCCAACTACACAGCCAAACTCGCAGGAAAAAAGAAAAGATAGGACGCAAGCTAAAACGGCCCCTCATGACACCCGAACTGGTATGACATCAACTACAACGTCAGATAAATCACGTACTTAGAGGAAAATTGTACCCAAAAGAACCTTGCTTTCCGGCAACCTGGAGAACTTCTTTGTCAGCCACAAGTTACTAACTCAAGACTCGGTAGAAACTGAACTCTTGGTGCCCCACGAAGTCTCAGACGCGGAGCTATTGGAAATGGCCACAGACAATGTGGTAAAAGAGGTGATACATTAACTGCCCTTCGCTGGGCGAAAAAAGAGAACTTAGAGACACCCAAAACAACTAACCAAGTCACTCCGTCGGCTGACAGTGAACCATCGGTCAAAACCAAAGGCCAACCCCTAGAGGCTTGGAACTCCCAGATGATTGGAGATGGTGCGTCCACACCAAGTTCAAACACTGCCTCACTCATAACGCTGCAAGACCGCAACAAAATAAGGAAAAAGATGCAAGAGGTCTTTGAAGGTGATATCAGCCACGCTTATGCTGGGAGCCTAGATGACTCTAGAAGGACGTCATGTCTTAGAAACACCCCCCAAGATAAATCAGTGGTGGTGAACAGGAGACTGGTTCCTGACAAACCAAACCCAGGCGTGCCCACACAAAAACTTACGAAACTACTCCCACAATCGTAACTAACAGTTCCCCTGGAACATCATTACTAAATAAAGACAGAACTACACTTTCTGAACCACAAGAAAGTAATAGTTTTCAAATATCTCCAATAAGAGAAATTCTCACGAGAAACTTAACCAACATAGCAGCGGATGTGAGGCCTCAAAACGGCATGATTCGCAAAACAAAACAACCACCTCTTTTACTGGTCCACCCTCCACTGGAATCACTCAACCCCATCAATAAACTGTACCTCGAGGAGTTTAAGTGACCAAGTATCGGGTGAAAACACAAGGAATTCAGATCTGCTGTCAATTAGTCAACAGTGACCATCGCACTAGCACCATTCTCCAAGCTATACGAGTCGATCCATGAGACCCTAAAAGATCAAACCTCTATCATCACAACTATGAACGTCAAACTTCAACTCTTGGAAGGATTTGTGTTAGCCATGGAAGCCAAAAGGAACCACCATGACTATTCAAAAATGGAGGTGAGTTCGCAAACCATCCCAGTGTAAGGAAAATCCAACACTAAAACAGATGCTGTGCCTCACCTCAAGGGTCCCAGGGAAAAAACGACCTGTGAGAAAGACAATCAGATAGACCTAACAACTGTAAACGATCAACAACTGAACCTCCCAACCTCGGCAAACAAAGGGAATACAAAGAATGAGATCCGTTAAGCTGACCAGAATCTTGAGAGGAAAAAAACAACTTGATTCTGAACTGTAAAGCCATCCTGCAGCTGTTCTACTGTGTATCGAACTTGAGATTGATATCCACAAACGACATTGAAATTGTGGAGTTTGGAGAAAAACATATCACAGACTCTATCTTCACATGAAACTACCATCAGTGACAGACACACTCATCGAAGCAACGGATCATCTCTGAAAGTTGGGTTTTGACTTGAGAGTATACAGACATTATGACAACTCGATCAAGTCACCCCGGAGAGACGAATCCCATGTGACAATGAAAAAAGATAAAGCTCACACCGTCAACTTCAACCATGGTTCCCAAGTTTCAGATCCTAAAATAAGTTTGGTGAAACAACCGACCACAGAAAAAAAAGACCCAATCAGAGAAGTCTTTTACAGACAAAGTTTGGACTTGGCAACTGATCACATGGCAGCCTTAACTGAAGACATGGAAAAACCACAACCAGAGGCCGACCCCAACTCGAGTCAACAGAGTGAGACACATAGGCCAACCATAAAGATCACGTTCAACCCAGACAAACCGGGTGAAGAAAAACTGGTCACCACGATCAGTCAAAAACTAGAAAAGAAAAGACACCTGAGAAGTCATGGAGGTGGACCTCAAAACTGCACCCTAAGACCGTGACCATATAGCAACCCGAGAACGTCTGCTACCAGGAAAACAAGCCCACAACCACAAACCTGACGAATTGTAAAGAGTTAAAAGCAGGCTCTTGGAACACAAGAGGATTTAAACATCTGACAGCACCCAGTGACTTAAACCTTGGAGAGTTTGACATCATTTGTCTCCAAAAAACATGGCTGAGCACCCCCCCTTCAATGGATGGCTACGACATAAGATTGGCACCAGCTAAGAAAGGACCCAAGGGTCGGTTTATTTCTGTGCTCCTAATGGTGATAAAGTCTGGCTCAGGCCTATCTGTCCAGGAAGTGCTGATCTGCGACCTCTTGCTTCTGGTAATCCGAGTTGACTGGACAATGAAGGAACCTCAGAAGATTGAGAAAACCACTAAGAATCTGATCATCTTCAATTGTTATTGGAACCCTGAGCTAACCTCTAATAGAGACTTCATGGAACAGATAAATTCAACAATTGACATGGCTATACTAAAATACAACATCCCTTTACTCTTTATATCTGGAGACTTAAACGCTACCGGCGGTCCCCCCGACTCCTCCACAACAGAATACAAACCAAACCCATCTCGAGAACAAAGGTGGAAACTTTGGTCAACAGCTATGAGACCAAGGAATGTGGTCTCTACAGAGCAGAATTGCCCAGTGACAAAACCTGCAATTCCAACTTGGCACAGAGGAGACCAAGCAGCCGACATTGATCATGTGCTTGTTTCCATGGAATTGGCACATTACATCACAAAGCACGAGAACATCCAAACCAAAAATAGCGATCACAATTTAAGACTTGTGACTTTCACAAGGGGACTTGAAACACGAAGGTCAACAATGGGAGTAGAAGTTGTGGTAAACAACGGAGGCAACCGACTCCGGATGAAACCCAACGACATAAAAACAATAACGGGGAAATACGCTATGCCATCAAGTAGAGAGAACGTGATGAAAGGTACAAACCAGGCTGACTTTGTGGTCTTATTAGATCACTTCAAATTCAAAAATCAAATGGGAAAACCAAAGACCAAGTGTCACGACATTGCTATGACGAGATGTTAGTAGAAAAACGCTAAATCATCAGACGTCTTTAAAAAGCTGCATCCAGATCTAACTCAAACAAACTAAAAAACAAAGCTAAGAATGCTACCCGAGAATGTAGAAACTGTGTAGCAGGATGCAAGAGAACAGTCCTTCAGAACGACGCAGAGAATATGCTTAAAACTTTGGCAAAGAAAAATTCAAGAGACTTTTGGCAGCTAATAAAGGAAGACCAATCAACTACCCATGACACCCAACAGAACTACGTTAGTGAGTCACAGTGGGAACAACACTTTTTGACACTATATAAAAACATAGGAACATCTCTAACTCCTGTGTCAATGTCTAGCTACGAACATTGGGATTTGGGCATTAGTCTAGAAGAAATCCAATCGAAAGTTAAAAAGCTCACTACTTCAAGAGCACCAGGGCCTGATGGCCTAAGTAACGCAGTGTTAAAAGAAAATCCTGAAGACTGGGCGACCTTTATAAAAGTCGTCTATGATCAAATCTGCAGAATACAACAAATATCCTGTTTGTGGAAGAAAGCCACGATCGTGCCCAACTTCAAAAAGGGGAAAAAAAGACGAACCCAAGAATTACCGCCCAATTGCGTTACGGGACGTTATAGGCAACATTTGTGGATCCTTCCTACTCACCAAACTAATCAGCTGGATCACCAACAACGGCTGGTTTGACCCCTTCCAAACAGGCTTCATACGGAATATTGGCACATCAGAAAACATTTTGCTATTAAACATCTTAAAAGCACAGAGCCACCAGTCGAACTCTAGAATATACATCATTTCTGTAGACTTAACTCAAGCCTTTGACAAGGTAAACAGACAAAGACTCTGGCAAAGACTTCAGAAGCGAAACTGCCCGCAAGAAATCCTGGACCCACTAATGCAATTACACTCTGACACCTCTATCAGAGTTCGCCTAAACAGAGGAGGCCTCTTAAATATGCCAATTCCAACTGGGAGAGGGATCAAGCAGGGCTGCCCCCTTGCCCCTGCCATCTACAACTTTTACATTGCTGACCTTTTTGACTTCGAACCATCAATAAGGTCATTTCCGCCCAAATTGGAGAAAACCAAATCAACAAGACTCCTCTACGCGGATGATTTGATCATGATCGATCAAACCGCAGTAGGACTCCAAAGGCAAGTAGACAACCTCCAGCGCTACTTGCTGGAAAATAATTTGGAGATAACCAAAAGTAAAACCAAAATCATTTGCCTCCAAAAAGCTAAAGCGAGAAAGAGCAAACCAAGCTGATTTTTGGGCGACAGAAAGATCGATGAAGTGGACTCCATCAGATACCTTGGAGTTACCTTCAACAACAGTCCAACAGAGGCACTAGCACAAGAGTTCTTAAAGAACAAGATCACAATCCTGATAACACAGGGTTGGTTGATGGATAAAAGATTTGGAAGATCCTCCATCATCGGCCTAGTTAACTTCTACAGGAACAAGGTGGTCCCGACCATAACATACGGAGCGGAAAGGCTTAATCCATATGCCGTCAGAAATATGGTCAACATTGGAAGGCAAATTCTGGTGATCTGTCTTAAACTTACCAAACTCAGCTGGAACTGTCAGAATCAGAAATGAGCCAGCCCTAACTTCACTGGAAGCGATCGTGGAATGGAAGGCACTAAACTTATACCGAAACAAAACCACTGCCCCCTTTCTGCGCATCAATATTCGAAGTGATCCACGATGAAATCTCTAAAACTTCAAACAAGATCCTTAACACGTGGGTTAGCAACTGCAAAAAAACACTTGTTGAAGTTGGTTTCTTAGAAAGGGACCTGATCTCGAACCCTTTGAGAATCAGGAAAAAGCTCTTTGAACTTGACTGGATCAAAACAACAGAGAAAGCAAGTCAAAGTAGTCTAGCAGCGAATCTGCCTCCAATTCCAACAAAACTGAACCATCGGAGAGGCTACCTGAAGAGATTTCCGTAAAGGTAATTTAGAGACACCTTCCTTAGAACAAGATTAAGGGCCTGATCACGACTTTGGCGTTAACGCCAGTGGTATTACCGCTGGCAGTATTAGCCCTACCGGCGAACTCCTCGGCGCTAATAGCGCTGGATCACGAGTTTGGTGGTAATGTAATTCCTCATTCCCCATTGAGCCCATTCGGGAATGCCCCATTCCCCATTGGGCTCAATGAGGAAAATTTGCGCTCTTACCGCCGGCGGATTAATAGCGCAAATTTTCAGCAGATTTCCCACCAGCCAAGAGCTGGGACGAAATCCGCCGAAGTCCTGATTTGGCGGACCCTTAAATCCGGCGGTAATAGCGCGACCGCCGGATTTAAGGGTTACCGTCAAAGTCTTGATGAGGCCCTAAATCTGCTAAAGACTAACAAAATCAACTACATTCAAGGAAGATCCACCTCTAAAACCTGCCGGTTCTGTGCACCAACTGAAGAGACCGAGTCAATCAAGCATTTGTTGAGGACCTGCAAGAGATGGGAACCTATGAGAGAGTTACACCTGACCCCAATATTGAACAGCCACACATATGGACATAGAGGATTGTGGGAAGACACTTATCTGTGGAGAGCAAACTAAAACAACTATCTCCGTGATGAAGTCTATTATTCCAAACTTGCCTAACATTTAGACGTCCAGGAGACCTTGAAGAAAGAAGCTCTTTTGACTTACCCCTTCTTTTTCTTCCTCTTCTGCTCTTCATCTCGCTCTTCTTTTGCTCTTCTTTCTTTTTTTGGCCTGGATGTTTCTTTTGAAAAAATTGTTAACTCAATTAACTCAAATAAATAAAAAATAAAAAAAAGTAGAGGACTCGAGGGGAGATACACTTGTGGGTTCCTGTTACCCCCCTCGTCCCCTGTTCCCTCAAATTACCTATAATAACACTTCTCCATCTGCCTGTGGGGGTGTTCATTATCTGCATCTGGGGGTCCTCTGTTCAATATTGCACCTGTAACTAGGTATGAAAGGTGATATTCCCATGTCCTGTCATCATGCTTTTGAAATGGCTGTTCATGAGGAGGTGACCAAAGAGGTTTTGGTCACCAGAAAAAACTTTAAAAAGATGGAGTGCATCTGTGGTGTGTGGATCCGCCTGTACATGGTGTGCCTGTCAGTCTTGTTGACTGCATTGGAGGGGACTGGAGACCCGTCGGCTAGTATGAATGTGATCTTGAGTAACCATTTATTTGTGTTTTTTTATGTTATTCCCCCAGCTTCTGCCGAAGCATAACATTGCTTATGCAATGACAAGCTGGCTTCTCAACCGTTTGCTTATGTAACAGAATGTTCTTCAGCAGGTCTACACGAGCTGTGGCCGGAAGCCCAGATCAAGTTTTGGGAACTTGCTCTGTAGATCGGTTCCATTAAAGGCTGGCTACCACATTGAGGGTTGGAATCTTCAAGAGGCTGTCTCTTCAGAGTCTGACAGTTTGTCAAAGAGGTTACAGTGAAAACTTCAGGTAAGTCAGTTACTCTGCACCTGTCAGTCCAGAAATACTAAACACCTCTTGGACGGAAGGAAATGCATGATTGATTGGTTGGCCGAAGACCAATCGCCTCATTTACAGTGTTAGGAATATATACTCATTAGTTATTAAGTAGCTATTAGTTCAACTAGAGTGAGGCCATTTTAAGATGACCAGAATCGCCATTTTGTTTTCTCTCTGCTCTCTCTAACGTTGCCACTTTGCCTCATGTAAAACTGCTTTGCTGTAGATATTATTTCGCTTCAATGACCCAAGGCTAAGAAACATGTTGAAACATTACACTGGAAAGCCAGACAGAAATGCCCGATTCCCTTCCTCACATATCCTTGAAGGCAGGGAGCAAAGCATTTTAGTCAGTACACGAATGCCAGCGAGTCTCCTGAAAGAATAGCAATGTATGAAACTAGCATTTAAAGAGTTGAATTATGTTCTTCTTTACGGCCCCCCTTTCTGAGCACAGTGAGGCCCCGGAGAGCGGGCTGACCTCTAGAGCGAGAATCGAAAGAGATAGTGAGGCCTGGTATGTGCCAGTCTCCTACGCGCAGCTTGCCCATGAAAACAGAAACGCTGTGTTCTCGCAAATAAAGAATGGTGTCTGTAAAATTGGAGATTGCAACCCGTTACTAAATATGGTGGTCTAAGGTGTCATATTTGTCACAATGGTCAATCATCGCCTCTAATTCAAAGGGAAATGAATTGGGGGCGGCATCGAATGTGTCATACTGTGTCATTGCTGATTGTAAGGTGCTCTTTTTGTATATATGTAACTGATGTATGTCTCTCACTCTCTTGCGCCCCCCCCCCGAGGTCTGTTAGACACACGTCGCGGGGCGTGAGACCATTTGGCTAACTGGGACTAATTTTGTATTGCAATAAACCCTAGATTTTGGGAACAGAACCTCGTGTCTGGCGTATCCATTCGTGTGTGGTGATTGTGCCTTGTTTCCACATCTGAGGGTCCCTCAGGGGCCCCTTCAAGATGGCGCCCGAATAGGGACCCTCCCCCACTTGTTCCATCGTGCACGTTGCAAAATAAGGAAGGCGGTAAGAATGGCGAGGACGGGAGCGATCAAGCCGGGATCAAGAGGTGTTTGGGGCGCCCCTGCGAAAGCGATGAGAGACTCCTTTGCTGATCTGCACACAGCTGATCCCGGATCGACGTCCCTGGCCAGCGAATAAGGGGGTGAGGGTACCGAAACGAGGCAGAGCCGAGATACGCAGACACAACGTCATTGGTTGCGTAAGCATACGGACGAATTGTGTCGTGAAAAGACAAATTGATTAATCAGGTGAGTCGTGCCCCGATTCATAAGTAATCCTGATATTGGTTGAGAGTTGATTTTGCAAAATCAAACAGCCAGAGTAAGTTTGATTAGCCAAGGGTAAGGTTCAAACATGCCTGGAGTATTGTCCACTTTAGCGGGATTTTTCCGCTGCGGCAAACAATCTTTAGAAACTGGCCAGGTAGCACCTCCGGGGGGAAAGCCGGCTTATGATATGTATATAAAGTATGGTATGGGAGCTATAATGTTTTGTGAAACTTGGCATAAGCAAACCAGAAAGCAGACAGACCTTCAGTGGCTGAGGAATGGGAGCTTTGAGATGGACCGGATAGATAACCTGGAAAAGGTTTTGATAAAAAAGAGAGCACGCCCTGGGGCACTTGATATCCTTAGGGACTGGAGGAGGGAAGCAATGCTCCGATTTAGAAGTAAAGAGAAACATGCGCGCAGGCATAAGTCAAAAACAGAGAAAGCTGAGGAGAAGGAGGAGTGGAGTAATAGATTGAGAAAGACAAGGCGGCACGATGAATTAAACATAGAGAAAATATATCCACAAAGATAGCTACACTCATCAGACGAATTAATAAACAAAATTTTAACTGAAACAAAACAGGGCCCAAGGAGTGAGACTAAAACGACTATGTCAGTAGCTGCCGCTCAACCCCCTCCCGTTGCTCAGCCCCTCCCAATCCCAGCACAGCCACAGGCTACATCAGTAACTGCACTGCCCACTAGCCAGCCAGCCCCAAGTGTTTCGCAATTACCACAGCCCCAACAGATACCTCCCACTCTCACTGCCCCCTCCGCACCTCTTGACCAAGAGGGCGCCACTGTTCCGACCGCCCCTCACATGAGTGGAATTGAGCAAAATGAATGTATGTGAGTGACTCGCAGCGCGATCAGCAAGGAGAGAAAGCGTGAGCTGCAAGAACAGGCAGAAATGTATATAGACGAGAATGATGGGGCATCCATGCTCGCGTCACTATATGAATTCAGAAGAAACAATGAAAGACAGGTATTGTTGGAATGCACAGGGGAATATTTGTCGGGACAATGGAAAAAGTTAATTGGGAAGTTACCACCGCAACGATTGTTGGATTTAAATGCATTAGCCCATTGTAGAGGGAGAGATGAGGAAATAGAAGAACATGTGAAGCGACTGTTTGAAATAAAGAATGAACTGGATGAAGAATATTCTGAAGTACTCGCCACACCGGGGAATAGGAGAAAAAATATTGAGAGGGACAGGAAGAGAGCGTCAGGACTGTATATGCAGAAATCCTTGCCGCCACCGGGACAGATAGGTGATAGACAAAGACTGCAGGTGTGTGTGCGGGAAACAATGAGATGGATGTCAAGCCCTAGGACTTCGGTAGGGGAAATAAATGCAAATAAGAATAGAAGCCCTGCGAACGATAGTAGGGGTGTTACTCCAGCAGGTAGCAGGACACAACAGGGGAAGGGGAAATGCACAAAGCAGGGGAAATTTGAATATGCATGGAGGACCTTTGGGATTAAACCAATGTGCATATTGCAGAGAGGAAGGACACTGGCGGGCACAATGTCCGCATTTGCAAAATAAAGGCGGATATAGTCAGAGAAGGCCTCACAGAGGGAACCCGGGAACAAATGCTCACAACAGAAATCCGATGTCACAACACCAATGTAATCAAGGGAATGGTGCACAGAAACAAGGTCAGGCTCCGAATCAAATTACTCCTACTCAAAGTCAAAATCAGCAAGGTATACAAACTGGTAATAGAGGAAGAGGGGGGAACATTTTTGATACTCAGACAGGTGCATACTATAATAACAGTGGTGATCACACTTCAAATGATGTGTTGTTACCCCAATAGGACAGCCCAGGACAGGGGTCGGAACCAGTGTCAATTCCCATGAATCAGAAAGGACCCTGCGTAGAGATGAAAATCGGGACTGAAAAGCATAGATTCCTCGTAGACACGGGGACACAAAAGTGCTCGATAGATCATCACTTGGTTCCAGACATACCTCTGTCAGGGCGACAGAATATCTCAGTAGGGTTCGCAGGTACCCCAGTAATAAACCCTGAGTCCAAATCAGTAGCAGTGACAATAGGGCCTTTTACTGAACATTGTCCATTTCTTTTAACAGAGCATTGTGGGGAAAATCTTTTAGGATTAAATCTATTGAAGAAACTAAGCGCAGTTATCCATTGTACATCAGATGGGGTATTTTTGACTATTTCTCCCCAGACTAGGAAACCTTACAGGGGAATTGAGTGAGATACCAACTTGCATTTGGGCCGTGAATGACAATGATGTGGGATGCTTGAAAATAGAGCCAATACAAATTGCGTTAAAAGAAGGAGTAATGCTACCGCGTATTCCGCAGTATAAAATTTCAGCAGAAGGAGAAAAAGGATTGAAAAGTATTGTTTCTGATTTGGTAAAATTGGGAGTGATTGAAGAAATTACAGGTAGTGTATGTAACAGGCCCATTCTTCCGGTGTACAAGAAAGGGGGTAATGAGGTACCGTACCGTTTTATAATTGATCTCCGTGCACTGAACAAAGTATTAGATCCCCAATTCCCGTTAGTGCCAGACGTCACTACGAATTTGACAATGATCCCTGCCTCGGCAGAATACTTTAGTGTTATCGATTTGAAGAATGCTTTCTTCAGCATTCCAGTAAATAAAGAAAGCAGGTATTTATCTGCTTTCACTCTAGGAGGACGATCATTCACATTTACACACATTCCACAAGGCTATACTGAAAGTCCGAACATATACAGTAGGGCATTGAAAGAACAGCTAGACATGTTAGAATTACCAGCAGACTGTGTGTTGTTACAATACATTGACGATTTACTAATCGCTGCTGACACGGAAGAGATATGTAAAAAAGGTACTGTTCTATTATTGACTCATCTGGCTACACATGGACATAAAGCAAGCCTAAAGAAATTCCAGTACTGTCAGAAGGAAGTAGCTTATTTGGGTTACCTACTTTCAAAGGAAGGGAGAAAATTAACACCAGAGAGGGTAGAAAGCATTTCTGGTATGCCTATTACAACGACACAGAAAGGAGAGCGATAATAGGTATGGCTTCATATTGCCGTCAATGTATTATAAACTTTGCTTTGATTGTGAAACCAATGGTGGAATTGACAAAAAAGGGTGCTGTGATGCCTTTGCAGTGGAATGAAGAATGTCAGAAAGCATTTTATTCGCTAAAAACCATTTTGAGTTCTGCTCCAGTTTTGGGCACACCGAATTATGAAAAGGTTTTTAGACTATTTGTGCATGAAAACAAAGGATGCGCGTTGTTTGTTTTAACACAGGAACAAGGTGGAAGAAATAGGCTGTGCGGTTATTTTTCTTCTGCGCTGGACCCTGTAGCACGCGCACTACCACAATGTTTGCGAGTTGTTGCAGCGGCTGCTGCGTCAGTGAAACAAACAGAAGGGATGGTATTGGAGCCCACTTTAATTTTAATGGTGCCACATGCCATAGATGTTCTACTCAATAGAACGCAGACGCAACACCTCACTTCTGCTAGATTGACTAGATATGAAATTGTATTGTTCGCGCCCCACATCCAAATTATGAGGTGTAGCGCTTTGAATCCAGCAGAATTCATGCCAACGCCAGGGGAAAACATTGGTGGGACTGAATTGCCTCCCCATGATTGCTTAATGGTTACTGAGGAAGAAACAAAATGGAGAATTGATTTAAGTGATATACCCCTAAAAGAACCAGAAGGGGAACTGTTTTGTGATGGCTCCTGTTTTAAATTACCTGACGGCACATCAACTGCCGCATACGCTGTTACAACATTAAAAAGTGTTGTGGAGAGTAAAATAATTCCTTATAACTCTGCCCAAGCAGCAGAGATAATTGCTTTAACAAGAGCTTGTGAAATTTCAGAGAACTTGAGCGTGAATATCTATACTGATAGCCAGTACGCCTTTGGCGTAGTTCATAATTTTGGCCGATTATGGCCTGAGAGAGGTTTCTTAACATCCCATGGGGCTAGAATTCAAAATGGCCATCTGATTGTACGATTACTGTCTGCAATTACGTGTCCAAAGCACCTGGCACTAATGAAATGCGAGGCGCATAAAAAGGTGACATGTAAAGTGGGAGAAGGAAACGCATTTGCAGACAAAATTGCGAAACAGACTGCCACTGATTTGAATACAAAAATGTTGACAGTACAATCGGAGGAAGTGCCCTGCATGATAGAGAATGGAATTGCAACTGTTAAAGAGATGCAGGCGGAAGTTACCGCCGATGAAATACAGGGATGGGCCAAGGGCTCTGCAGAACTGGATTTGGAGGGTTGTTGGGAGGACAAGAAAAGTGGGAATTGGATGCTGCCAAATGCATATGTAAACGCAATGGTTACAATGGCTCACAGTCCCACACACATCTGTGCGAAGAAAATAGTCCAACATTTAGCCACAGTCTGGGAAAATCCACTTATAAAAAATAATGCCGAGAGGCTGGTACAAAACTGCATTACATGCCTACAGCACAATGTGGGAAAGGGAACAGTGACTCCAACAGGAAGTTTTGGACCTCCCTCTATGCCATTCAAAGTGATTCACTTTGACTTCATAGAAATGGAGAGATGCCAAAATCTGAAGTATGTTTTGGTGATCATATGTGCATTCAGCAAATGGGTGGAAGAATATCCATTGAAAGACTGCACAGCCATGAGCACGGCGAAAGTAATACTGAAATAGTATTTCTCTCGCTTCGGTCTGCCTCGTGTCATATGGTCGGACAATGATCCGCATTTTGTAGGTGCAGTGATACTGCAGATTTGTGCAGGGTTACATATCGATAAACGATTCCATTGTTCGAGACATCCGATGTCGGCCGGTCTTATTGAATGCCACAACGGAATCTTGAAGTCCAAAATCAGTAAGATCTGTGCAGGCAGCAAATTAAGTTGGGTAGATGCATTACCAATAGCGTAACTGTGTATGCGAACATCAGTGCAGGCCAGAACCGGGCTCTCTCCATATGAAATCATAATGGGGAGACCGGCGAATGTGTGGTGTGCACCTCAGCTGAAGAGAATGAGAGAGGTAGAATACCCTGTACTCAGCATTTATTGTAATTTGTTAGTAAAAAAACTGTGTTTGATTCATCAGCAGGTGCAGGATGCATTACCGGTGAGGTACACTGTCCCAGGACATGCATTGGAGCCAGGAACCGGGGTACTGATCAGAAATTATGAACGGAAAACATCGCTGGCACCCAGGTGGCGTGGGCCATACCAAATACTCCTGACCACGCAGACAGCGATAGCCGTGGGTGGACGGAAGGCGTGGATTCATGCCACGCACGCCAAGAAAGTCCCATCGTCATTTGACACGTCAACTGATCGGGACAAAGACCAGAAAGAGACAGCAGCGGTTCCAGAAACGAAAAATGTCATTGCCAATCTCTTGCCACAGAAGCTGCCTGATCCTGAAACAAAGCCTGATGAGATTGCTATAAAAGCGGAAGGGCAAAGAGTGCCTCAAGGTTGTCCAGCAGATGCTGCACCCCTGCTGGTGGACATCAAGCGCATACCTCTGAGGCGCCCACCATCTTCTGTTGCGCCACAGCCTGCATTGTCGCCTGGGCACCCATCATCATCTACCATTGTGCCCCAGGCTGATTCCAAGTTTGAGACCGGAAGTGCACCCGCACTATTTGTCGATCACACGATACCAGGTGCAAATCGGTACAACCTGCGGAGCAGAAAAAAGGAGTGATCACATTTACATCTCTTTGTGATTTTCTTGCCTCTGTTTCCTATTTTTGGATGAAGTGGGAACTGGAGGCCTAGAGGAGGGTGGCGTAAGAGTTGTGCAAGTCAGACAGCTCACCAAACGCAACTCCTCGGTGCTAAATCCATGTGTCAGGAACCCGAGCGCACAAGCGGGGCGCACGTGGTACAAAGGCAGCTGCTCCGAAATTCTAGAGCAATGTGCAAAATGCACAGAGGTCTTGCCAAATGAATAAGCAATCCAGGCAGATAGCAAACTGGCATAGAAAGACTGTAGACATTGATTGAACTCTTTCAACATCCTCAGAGGCACATGAACAAAAGATATTCACGACAAGCACAGCAGAAGAAGAAGGACGAGAGAAGAATGTCAGAACCAGCAAATGCGCCCTCCTGCACCAATGCTGATAGCGAGTTAAACGCAGTACATACTGAGGTGAAAAAAGGACATGGTCGAAAGAATTGTATGTTGGGTCTAACCATAATAATGTGTATAATGAGTATATTAGCCCCAATATTGACCATATCAGTATTAGGGTACATAGAAGAAACGCACCCTCTTGAAGTACTTTTGCCTATTATGAACATTTCCACAACAGAAAGCCCAGTCCATGTGATTTCCTATACCCTGTCCCCAATGGAAGAGAAACATAGGGAAGGATATGGGAACAACACATTGCTGTTAATAATGAATATGACACACTCAGTCCTAAGAACAAATAATTGTTGGGTTTGTGCCCACCTGCCGCAGCATGGTGGTCAGGGAATAGGATGGTATGTACAGCCCCTGCCCTTAACTTCTGCATGTTATGCTTCTCTAAGTGCCTTATACTATGGGAAATGGAACGAAAGTGAAACTGGTCAACTAGATAAAACAAACATGAATGAATTCGAGGAAGTGATTATGAAACCGATGGGTTGCTCCATGTTCCATAAAAGACGATTAATTACTCCAGCAATAATGCCACAGGATAGATTGTACCTTATAAAACTTCTGTGATCACGTTCCACATGAAACCACAGGGGAATAAGGATGCGGAACCCCCTTCATATACAGTGAATTATAACCCTCATTCTGTCCCATTCTGTTTAAAGAAAAAGGGTTCTTTCCAGGTAGGAAAACAAAGTAAGTTCCTAATAGAGGAACTCCCGTCCCCTGCACACTTTCACTAGCTCAAATAGAGCCCAATTATTAATATGACTTAGATACACCAAATATTTAGTTTAAAGCACAAACAAACATGTTAGTATTCAATGATTGTCTAGGATAGAGTAGACCGAACAACTTTATAGTAATAACTGAGTGAATATGTTTACTTTAATGATATTTACCTAAGCCAGCAGTACATTGGGTTCTTTCCTGATGAGAATGCATGTGAATACAATATATTGAATTATGATTGACTTTGAATATATATTATCATATAGATAATTACATGTTTTGTTGAAATTTCCCTTTAGATGTGATAAATTTTGTTCAATGTGCCCCTGAAGAAGAGATGAACTTCTCGAAATGCGTTGGGCCAACTATGAATTATTGAAAATTAAAGAAACTGGAAATACCTACAATTTATGTGTGGACGTTCTTCATTGAATACTAAAATGTTTTTTGTGCTTTAAACTAAATAATAAGTATTGCAAAGTATGTACACACATATTTGGTGAACTAAGTCATATTAATAATTGGGCTGTATTTGAGCTAGTGAAAGTGTGCAGGGGACGGGAGCTCCTTTATTAGGAACTTACTTTGTTTTTGTATATTTTACAACCCATATGCCAGGGTTGACTGTTATCTCCCCTGCACCTTAAATTGTCCTAAAAGCACTATTGTGCTATTTAACATTTATCCAAATACACAAACATCATCAATAGGAGTGCTTGGTGAACACAATTGTGGTTTTCTTTCCAGGTAGGAACATTTACCAGATGCAGGAACATAGCATTCCTCGTTAAAGAAGTGGAACCAATATATGTGGGACATCCTGTGTATTTCATATGTGGAGAAAAAGCATATCCTTGGTTACCTAGGAACTGGGGAGGCACGTGTTATTTGGGATTTCTGTTTCCTGGGGTGTTTCTTTTAAAAACATCAGACATAACCAAATTGACCAGGTCACGACCTCGCCATAATATTGAAGACGGGTTGATTGGAGGGGACATAGCAAAATCATTCATACCATTTTGGGGCCAGCATACAACATAAGACAACTGTCTAGGATATTGGAAGAAACAATAAATGGAACCACTGATATATTATATAATATTACTCTTGAAGAGACAGGAATTAGATTGATGTCACTGCAAAATAGAATGGCCCTTAATATAATCTTAGTTGATTGCAGTTGTGTTTGCAAAATCGTGGGATCAGCGTATTGCATATTTGTAAATGACTCCTCCCCCACGATTTTTGAGGCGATAAGAAAATTGCATGTATTAAGTTCGGATCTCCACCCCCCTGAAGGAGGCTGGGAATTGAACATAAGCTCCTGGTTTTGGGAAGTGTTACGATCCTGGGGATGGAAGCTATTTGCAATTCTAGTAGCAATCCTAGGAATATTCGTGACATGTTGTTGTTGCATACATTGTCTCCCTATAGTATGTACTGAAATTAGTGAAGAATGTGTACAAAGGATGGAACGAAAAAACATTACTAAATCAAGCACTCGCAATAGTAATTAATCTAAAACCATTAAAGAATTCATGGCAATCGACATTGATATTAGTAAGGAGGAGATAACAAGTGTATACGAGTCCGAATTTGAATCAGATTCCGAATCTGATCCAAATACTTGGTCAGAGGAGGATGCAATGTATGGATGAGTCATTTGGCATACGGCCAAGAGGAGGGTTTGTCAGTCCAGAAATACTAAACACCCCTTGGGCGGAAGGAAATGCATGATTAATTTGTTGGCCGAAGACCAATAGCCTCATTTACAGTGTTAGGAATATATACTCATTAGTTATTACGTAGCTATTAATTCAACTAGAGTGAGGCCATTTTAAGATGACCAGAATCGCCATTATGTTTTCTCTCTGCTCTCTCTAACGTTGCCACTTTGCCTCATGTAAAACTGCTTTGCTGTAGATATTATTCCGCTTCAATGACCCAAGGCTAAGAAACATGTTGAAACATTACACTGGAAAGCCAGACAGAAATGCCCGATTCCCTCCCTCACATCCTTGAAGGCAGAGAGCAAGGAATTATGTTCTTCTTTACGGCCCCCCCTTTCTGAGCACAGTGAGGCCCCAGAGAGCGGGCTGACCTCTAGAGCGAGAATCGAAACTAAGAGATAGTGAGGCCTGGTATGTGCCAGTCTCCCACGCGCAGCTTGCCCATGAAAACAGAAACGCTGTGTTCTCGCAAATAAAGAATGGTGTCTGTAAAATTGGAGATTGCAACCCGTTACTAAATATGGTGGTCTAAGTTGTCATATTTGTCACAATGGTCAATCATTGCCTCTAATTCAAAGGGAAATGAATTGGGGGCGGCATTGAATGTGTCATACTGTGTCATTGCTGATTGGAAGGTGCTCTTTTTGTTTATATGTAACTGATGTACGTCTCTCACTCTCTTGCGTCCCCCGAGGTCTGTTAGACACACGTCGCGGGGCGTGGGACCATTTGGCCAACTGGGACTAATTTTGTATTGCAATAAACCCTAGATTTTGGGAACAGAACCTTATGTCTGGCGTATCCATTTTTGTGTGGTGATTGTGCCTTGTTTCCACATCTGAGGGTCCCTCAGGGGCCCCTTCGCACCCTGTCCCAGGAACACCTTTCTGTTCCTCATTGGTGGGTTTCCCAAGGAGCTTTAGTGTGGCTAATACTGCACTGAGGGCACCAAGGAGCCTGATGATACTAGTTTTCCACCCGAGGGAGCTTCTAGGTGCTGGATGGTTATAAGACTGGTAAATTCATGTCTGAGGACCATTGGCCAGGCACTGGGGCATGTAGAGTTTCCACGGACAAGATGTTGGCCACTAGCATGACTGTGGTCACTTAAGTTTCTCCAAGATTTCTGCCTGTAACAGAAATTCAGGTGTTAAGAAAGATGGCTGGCATAACACGGAAGCCAGTCCTATCACAAAGGCATGGACCATAGGGGTGAGAATAAAGCCCCCCCCCTCTCAATCTGGTGCCTCAGACCCCCAGACTGCTGTAGAGGAGCCAAACTATATATTGACTTCCCTAGCCAGTACGAACATTGGCTCACGAGGTGCTTCTTCGTTCTAGATCTTGATCCCCCTTGGACTCTGGCGATGGTACCTCATTTACCACCAATAATGGACACCATTTTCTAATGATCAAGCTGTTTAGGAAACCTTCCCTTATAATGTACACTTATATGAGGAATCAAGGGTCTGCTAACTGACCTTTGTGCTGAATGACATTTATTGTAAAGTAATTTAGAAGTAAGGTATTTTCGGCAAACGTCAGTAGCTGATGATGTCTCGGGAAATGTACATGGGCCTAATTAGGGAAGTGCAGAAAGCCATGCTGCCTCTACATGTGGCTCCTTTAACTGCCTCGGAAGCCCCCTGCCGACATTATTGATACAGATCAGGCTGAATCACTCTGTATAAGATGATGGTGGGAAACTCTGGTTGATATGCAGGCTCCTGGAAAGATTGGAAGGGCTTATGGACATTTTGGTCATTGCTGTTCCTGAACCACCAACGTTTCAGGAATGTGTAGTGTTCATCATACGACTAGCTGCAAAGGTCTGCCAAATTGCGTGTTCAAATGTAAAAGAATGCCATTGGAGAAGCCGGAAGAATTTGGGAGAAGCTGGGGAATCCGGAAAGATTTGGGAGAAGCTTTACTCCGAACTGCCCGGGAACTGCAGCATCGATAAGAGATCAGCCATAATTTTCAGAAGAACCACGCCCAAGCCTTGCTCCAGCTCTGTGATAATTGCAGCACTTTCCTGGAATAAGTCTGCAGTGGATCTATGTAAAAATATTGTGACTGTTACTGTGAATGTGATTACAATCATTTTTCAATGGAAATACATGGGGGGGGGGGTGACCCACAGCAGCCCCCTTGAAATCCCCTGCTTTATTGATTACCTTAACCAAATTTTCATTGGAATTTATTTTTTGGTGTTTTATCACATTCGCAGTGATGGGATTCAGCATTTTTGTATGATACCGTCTGCAGCTTCATCAGAATTCAGCATTCCATCTCTACCAAGCCTTTGTGGATGCTGTTCGTGTAGCCAGAAAGCTATAAGTGTCCAAGCAATCGATGCTAAGGCAAATCTCCATCTGTATCACCTGGCTGCCTTCAGATCATGTATGATGGAGGCAAAGCAGGCAGCTTCGGGTAGGATGAAAGCGGCTGGCCATCATATTGATCCTGCAGAAAGAGGCATGTGCCTTGGATGAGCCTTGGATGAGCCTTGGATGAGCCTTGGATGAGCCTTGGATGAGCCTTGGATGAGGGATGCGAAATGTGTTGTAGATGCCGAAAAAGAAATACTATATTTAATGTTTGTGGCCTTTCTAGAACCTTCACGGCCTACACGGCACTCGTCAAAACGGACCACCCCACAGACAGACAAGTCATTGGTTGCTTTAACAAACGGCTGCATGAGACATTTCAGACCCAGGCAAGGGTGATTGATATGGATGCCTCGCTGCATTTTGAAGATTCTACGATACAAAGCATTTGACTTAGAACGTATCCATAAGACTTTTATTCCCAGTGGTTTGGCTCCGCCTTTAACAGGGAAAATACGGACATGAGCGTCCTGTGGAGACTACTTTTCAAGGACCCAGGTATAGTCTGTTAATGTCCAGCTGATTCTACCTTCCTGGTGTATCCCATCAACCAGTCCACCTCGCTGGACCCCGGTGGGGAGCTATGTTCTGTGAAAGGAGATCAACAACCTGCTTGTGAACGGGAACCATAGAATCGGTTCCTGCTACAGAGGAACCATGGCTTCTTTTACAGATTGTTTTTGATTGATAAGAACAAGGATGGCCTATGCACAGACTTGGAACTGCCATGCCAAGAAGTTCAGGATGATTGCCGGAGTAATGATTTGACAATCCCTGCTTTTTGACACTTGCTCTGTGTGGTGACTCGGAAGGATCCTTATTTGCGTGTCTCTATTTTGAATCCACTTCAAATTCCTGTGGTTATCCTTGGAAGGTGCACCATTTTGCCAGTACAATGTTGCTCTCTTTTGACCTAAATTTGTCGGTACAAGTGTTTAACAAGTTAATGATGTCTGTGTCTTTGCTCCTTTGGCGGAGGGTTGTTTATGTGTATCCTTCCCTGGACGACTGGCTTGTAGTGTCCAACCCTCGCTAGGCTACTATGTCAGTACAATATCCAGTAGATCTTTTGCACAACCTGTTGTTTTTTTAAACACTTTAAGGAAATCACAGCTTATTCCCTCGCAGACGCTGACCTACATGTCATACGTTTTGGGCTATCAGAGAAACCATGTTTTTCCATATCCAGCAAAAGATCAAGGACATTTTTGGGGGTTCTGCTGTCCCATTTTATGGGATCCCACTTAACGTTTTGTTTTACTCCCTTTGGTTGTCTAAAATCTCTGATGTTTTGTGGTAAGGGGGACTTCTGAAGTCACCTAGCATCTACAACCGTTTTCTTTTTAATGTATGGTCATATAGTAACCCGTCCAGCTCCTAGAACTGTGGGGCTTTTTGGCCGTAGGGTGACTTCTCACCCTACATTAGTTTTGTTGAAGAATTTTAGTTTTGCCTTCACAAGGGGTGCAGCCTATTTTACTGCATTAGTAGCTAAATGTATCATCTAGGAAGCCATTTGGCTACTAACATATTTTTAAGCTCTATTCTGTCACTTTGTTTTTGTGCCGAATTTGCATAAGGAAAGCCTGAGGCATACCTAAAATGGTTGCTGTACAACCATGGATTTACTGAGCCCAGTCATGCACCATCAGTAGTGGTTGGGCTGGTTTAGACTGATCTGTAGCCTTGGCCATCCTGGAATGCCTCCAGCGTTGTTTACTTCATGGGGCTGTGTTTTTAATGACTGCCTGCACTGTCTTGCACTCTGAGCCGCCTAGGTCTCCTTGGTCTGGTTCTTCTGTCTCCATAGTGCCTTCTCCACTGTGACTCCTTGCTGGCGGGTCATCCTCCTGTGAAAGCCGCTTATTCTTATTTTGGCTTGTTGTTGGTCTGAGGTTCATGGCCTGGCGGACTGCATCCGCGCTTACAAAAGAAAATATTTATTCACCTGTACAACAAAAAAGGCACTATTGATTGTCACATAGACTACATCTTGATTGACCTACCACGTTAGAAGATAACAATCTGCATGTCCATCACAGAAGTGAAAGTAACCATTATCCAGTCACTGCCAACCTGACAGCTCAAAAAGCCAAATGTAAAACGGAGCCACCCCTCACCGGCTAATCGATATTAACAACTAACAATAGAAGGTGGTTGTTTTGGGAAAAGATCGACCCAAACATCACCGTCCCATTGATCTTTTCCGAAATCGTCCCACTTCTTGAAGTAGGAATCTGCCATGATGGAGTAAATGATCAGGTTCTGTGGGCCACCAATGTGTCCCTATTATGGTGTTAAGACTCGATCCGGCGGGCCGCTCCGAGTCTTATCGGCCCGGGGCCAGAGAGTGTCTTAAGGCTATTAGGGTTCTAAAATTAGTTCATTCATTGAACTGGACGCCGCGCACGTCCCGTTCAATTAATTAAAATAATGTCTAAAGATGACCGCCATGGAAATGGAAGGCCGGGCTCCATACGGAGCCCCTCTCACATGTCCACGGCAGCCACAGAGCAATAGCAGAAATGTGGCGTCGGTGGTAGAGGCGCCATTGAAAACCGGTAACTAAGGTGGAGGGGGAACCTGGTGCATTTGAGATTAGAATGGGAAACAGAGATGGGAGTCCCGATGGAAGACGGGATGTGGGTACGTGCTTTGGGATATCATAAGAAGGTGTCGAGAAATGCCAGGTTCAAACAAATACAGCTATATATAACGCACAGGGCATACATGACCCCTCTGAGAATATCGAAGTTCCGAAATGTTGGACGCCAGGTGTGTCCTAAGTGTGACGAGGAGAATGCCTCAATGATACACATGTTCTGGGCGTGCCCGGTAATTGAATGCTACTGGGGTGAAGTGGTGCAGAAACTAGCAGGGAAGGGGGTCACGCTCATAATAGACTCAGCCTGGGCCTGCTTGCTGGGAGGGTATCCTAGAGTGCGAAAACTTAACATGTAGCGAAACTGAAAGATTTGGCATATGTGCTAGCGAAACGAAGGATTGCCATGGGGTGGAAGGAATGTCATAAGCCGCGAGTGGAGGTCCGGTGGAAGGACCTACAAAAATGGGCGGAGGCTGAAACAGTGGTGTGGCAAGAGGCTAGTAACATAAGTGGGGATGAAGAAATGGGCTCCCTCATAGCATGGAAATCATTGATAGCTGAAATGTTTGGAGCAGTATCGGCTCCAGCTGAATCTGAGGGCAACGATACCCTGACACACGAGGTGGATACTGAATGTGAAGAACAAACAGGCTCATAAGGGGGGGCACTGGGAGTGCAGTGTTTATGTTGTTAAATGTGTTTAATTATGTTTTGTTGTTTGGTTTGAATAAAATAATAAAAATGTTAAATAAAAAAAACTAGGGTGGTGGGGGAAACCTTTTTTTTTTTAAAGTGGCACTGCGGAATGCGGGCTGAGATTAGCGGTTTCAGCCTGTGTTTTGAGCAATCCGGTGCTAATAAAGATTCTACACACCCATCTGACATAAACCTGCAAAACTATAGTTGCTAGAGGGACAAAGAAAAGAAACAGAGGATGGTTTGACCGTGAGTGCAGAACAAACCAGGCAAATTATTAGCCGCTCTAAAATCTAATCTATGTTACGAACAAGAGTGTATACCAAGAATTAGGTATGTATATAAAGAACTGAGCAAAAGATGGTACTGTCCTTGACATATGGGAGAAGCTCAACGAGGCAATCGGGCGGAAGGACCACAAAGCTTTCTGGCATATAGCCAATTGGGGGATAAGGAGGAGGGCAATCCTTTAAAAGTGGCAATCACAGAGGATCAGTGGTTTGCTCACTTCTCTGACCTATACAAAGAGGATAGAGAGGAATTCTGAGACATGCCATCAGTCACCGCTGGCCAGTTTGAGGGTGCCCACCTGGAATTTAGCATCAATGAGGTAGACGTTTCCCTGAGGTCACAACACGCGGGCAAAGCTCCCGGCCCGGACATGATACCAGTTGACTTGCACAAAGCAGAGCGCAAAGTATGGGTTGTTTATCTTCAATCTATAATTAACCTCTTCTGCAAGCTGGGCAAAGTGCCGGACACAAGGTATGATTGTCCCCATATATAAGAACAGAGGGCGTTACCTTCCGGGCAATTACCGTCCCCTTGTCCTATATGCCTCAGGCAAAATCTTTGGAGAATTGATTTTGAACAAACTAGAGGAATGGGCCATTGAGATTAATTGTATCAGTGACCTCCAAGTTTGCTTTAAAACGGGCATCAGCAGCAGCACTTAGACCTGGCCTTTAGACTGGGCAGCCTGATCAGAAAATGTGTCAACTTGACCTTCAGAAAATGTGTCAAATTGACCTTGGGTGTGCTATTTTTCTTATTTGTTGATTTGAAAACGGCCTTCAATGGCATCCCAGGATCAGAGCTGTGGAATACATTAATGAATAAGAACATCCCCCAACCC
The DNA here is from genome assembly GCF_040938575.1 of Ambystoma mexicanum. Classification (NCBI taxonomy): domain Eukaryota; kingdom Metazoa; phylum Chordata; class Amphibia; order Caudata; family Ambystomatidae; genus Ambystoma; species Ambystoma mexicanum. The sequence goes on from NC_090932.1 coordinate 1,570,925,564, forward strand.
CTATTAAGGGCTATCCTCCTACTCTACACAAACACAGCATCCACGATGTGTGTGATGGGAGGAGAAACTACTAACCAATTCCTAGTAGAAAAAGGGGTTAGGCAGGGCTGCGTCCTTGCTCATGTAATTGTCTCCATTTACTTTAATGATGTGGTGAGTAGCCTGTCCATGGATTACACTGATCCCCCAAAATTGGGGGAACGTAAAATCAGTATCCTTTAATTCGATGATGATGATGTGGTCCTTCTCTCCTGTACCTCTAGCAGACTTATTAGCACAGTTCAACAATTCAGTGAATTTTGTGATTTAAAAAAAATGTATGACCATCAACCCATAGAAAACAAAGTATATGAGATGTGGGAAGAAGTATTACAATTTACAGAGGAAAATAGGATGATCATGAATAGAAGAGGTTTCTTTCTTCGACTATTTCGGCTTCAGGTTCAGTAACAATGACAAATGGTCTAGTCACATCGTGAAAGCCAAAGTTGCACTTGACAAGCGAGGCACGGATGTTGTCAATTTCTCAAAGAAATGTGGGATTTACCCAGCGTCCCAGCAATAGAGTTGTAACGAGTTCAGGCCGTAAGTACAGCATCCTACGGGGCCGAACTGTGGGGCCATAGAAATGTTGCAAGCCTAACCACAACAGAAAATTGCTTCCTTAAAAAAGTGCTTGTTGCCCAAGAGCACGACAAACCTCCTTATGTATTTTGAGCTAGGTCTAACCCTGATAAGTGACCTTATAGCACTTAAGCCATTGCTGTACAGGGCGAAGTTCTGGTCAACCAGCGAATTGACCACTTATAAAGAGGCTCTAATGGGTTGTGAGGGGGCGCTCAAGCTTCCTTGGCATATACACATCAAATAACTTTTTTACCTGCCACAACTGGACCAATTCTGGGAGAACTCGATGTCATTGCAACTAAATAGCAAGGCGATAAAATGTGTATAGGGCAGTAGGCTGGAAATATTTGGAAGAAAAGCATTCCTACGAATACAAGAGTTACTCAATGTACATCAGGCCTCTGTTTGAATGCTCTCTATATATGAAATTGAGACTGAATATTTATTTAAATTTATATAGCGCACAAACAGCCCTTGGCCATCAAGGCACTGTTACATGTGATGAGCTTAGTTATATGAGGCATCTGAATGGCATTTGGAATCCATGCAAACTTAATACATACATTATATATCACAGGCAGGTAATATTGATAACGTTGTATACATAAGCACATGGTCAGGGTTAGTTGAAGAGTAGAGACTTGACAGCTCTACGGAAGGCTACGTGGGATTGTACAGCTCTTAGGGGCGGTATGGTGGAAGGGCATTCCATTGCAAGGCTGCTAAGCAAGGGAAGCTCCTCCCGCTCTAACTCGCTTGATTTTGGGAGCTGTGAGCATGTTAGAGTAAGGAGTTCTGGTCTGGTTGGTCTTGAGGATGCAGCTATGTGTATTCTGTGGGACAAGTAGAGGGTGGCAGTTTGGTTGACACATTTGTGGATAAGAGCGAGGGTTTTAAAAGGACGCGCTCTTTCATGGGTAGCCAATGAGCCTGTTTCCTGGTGGCAGTTATATGTTCCCTTTTGGGGATGCCTATAGCTGCAGAGAGAGCGCTGTTTTGGTTAATCTGCAGCTTCTTCAACTGTCCTCTCACTCCAATATCCTCCCATTGGCACCACAGACAAATGTATGGTTTAAAAGTGGGTTTGACTGTTGCCCATTTTGCGATGGTGTTTTTGAATCCGTCCAATTGTTTGTTTGCCCCGGCTATACAAAGATTCACCAGTCAAACCTGAAACATTATATTTTAAAGCATGGAATAAGGCTGTGGGCTGAAGCTATTGCATTTTGTAAGAGGACCTTGCATCAGGAAGTGATATTTTCTATGGCACATTACCTAGCCAAGGCCTGAAGAAGGAGGCACAATAAATCATCGGAACTCATCTGGTGGCCCAAGGTTTTTTTAAAATTTGAATTCTAGGTATTCATGAAATACAATAGCTTTTATGTGTTTAATACGGAATTGTATGATGCATATTAACTATGTATGTATTGATTTTATATTTGCTCTTACGGCCTATGTGGTGAAATAAAGCTGTTTGATTATGTTTATTTTTTACTCACCTGATTATTTTGCTGTTCCTGAGCTGGGTTCTGAAACTGGCACCTTGAGTATGTGCCTCTGTGTCCTTGGCTGGTGGGTTATCCTTCAAACTTGCCCTTTGGGGTACCCTAGGTCTGTAGTCGTGGCTTTCTGCTTGACCCTTTAACTGCAGTTTGGCATTGGTTAACAATGGCATGATTTCTGCTTTGCTTCTCTTCCTACGTCTTCTGGGTCTCGAGCTTGGAACTGGAATACTTGCAGAGGGGTATCCGTTGCCATCCCATGGAATTAGGCTGCTGCCTTCTCTGCACCTCTGCGGTTGAACTCACCTGACTTTTGTCCATAACTGTAGCTGTACATACATACTTTGTGCAATTATTTCCCCCAGCTCAGAGGACCTAGGGACATCCCCCTCTTCCAGTTCCAACCCACCTGTGCATCTGACCTTGCCACTATCATCATAAAACTAAAGCTAAAACTGAGTTGCTCATTGTGGGCACTCAGCAGCGGCTAAAGAAACTGGATGTGAAATACGATAATTTTTGATAGGTCATCAAGTTATTCACGTATCAAAAAATGTAAAAACTCTCGGGGTATACTTTGACCCTCAGCTGTCTTTTACTCGGCAGACCAACTTCCTCAAGTCTTCTTGCCACTTTTACATCCAACTTCTATGGCAGATCCGTCCTTATCTGTCCAGAGAAAATCTTGCATTGATAGCGGCTGCAATTGTGAACTGCAAGCTGGACTACTGTAACAGTCTTTTGATTGGTACATCTCAGACAAATCTTAGAACATTGCAGGTGATCCAGAACAGCGCAGAGTGAGCTGTGCTTGGACTTGGGCGCAATATGCATGTTTCTGAAGCAAGACGCAGCCTGCATTGGCTGCCCGTTCAACAACGACTTCACCACAAGGGGCTGTCAATCGTGTACAAATGCTTGCATGGCAAGGCCCCATCATACCTCAAGACCAGGTTAAAAAAGAAACCTGATGGTCTTTTATTACGATCCAGCGGCAACATTTCTTTGTTCCAACCTATGTTTACGCTGAAGAGGTTTGGAGGAGCCAGTTTCAATTCCTGCTCCTACCCTATGGAACTCCATGCCAAAACATCTGGTCAATATCAGTTCAGTAATTGTCTTCAAGAAACAATTGAAAACCTTCTTGTTTGATCTAGGCCATGGGTAAGGCCTCCTCACCCTTTTACAACTGACACTACTCTTATCGTGTCTGCTTTATAACATCCTATGACTCCTGATTCTGGTAGAGTCCGTCTTGTTCCTACCATCCTTGTTGTCCTTTTTTATATTCTATGATCTTCGTTGTCTGTTTCTTTCGCTCCTGTGTGCGCCCTGAGGCCTTAGGGTTAGTGGCGCAATACAAGAGCACAGATAGATAGATCATAGGTCTCAAACTATCACGCTGTAAAGGTGTCATCTACCCAGCCTCCTTTGTAAAGGAATGCACAGAACCCCTGCTTCCACTCATCTCTGTAATCTTTAATTCCTCCTTTGCCCCCTGTTCTGTTCCTTCGATCCTTAAAGAATCCTTGATTTCCCCACTGCTCAGAAACTCTACGCTCGACCCAGCAATCCCGACCAACTACCGGGCCATAACCACTGTCCCTTTCCTCTTGAACATTGACAGGGTCGCCTACCTCCAGATCCAAAAACATGGTTGGAAACAGACCTTTTGGAACTTAAAAATCAATTAGATGATGCAAACGACCTCAGAAACCTCTCCCTCCTCCTCGACCTCTCGGCAGCATTTGACCTTGTTAACCACCAAATGCTCTGACGCCACCTTACGTTCTCAGCATATTTTTCTCCAGACGTTGCCAAATGGATCACGTCATTCTTGGCTGACAGATTCTCTCGAGTCTCTGCTGGTGATGCTGTCGCCAGGCCTACGCCCAACTCCTGTGGAGTGCCCCAAGGCTCCTGTGTCTCTCCCACTCTGTACAAATGTTTACACAAAACTTTTGTTCGACCATCTTGACTCGCTAGGCATCTCATATACTTAAAATGCTGATGACACGCAAATTCTCATCCCCTTCTCTGGCAACCATACACAGGATAATCTCAAACTGAATACCACCTATGAAGCTATCCAATCCTAGATGGCCGTACGCAGTCTCGGTCTCAACGATGAAAACACAGAGCGATTCCTGATCGGCCCCCTGACCCACCTGGCCAAATTAAACCATGCATGCAAGGCCTTCATCATCGACAGTAAAAGAAATTGGTGTCACTGCATCTCTAAAAACACTGGGCGTTTCCCTAGACTCATCACTTAACATGGCACAGATGAACCATATTGCCTCATCTTCAGGCTACGCTACGAAGCTCATCAATGCCAGTAAACCATTCCTGTCTGCCAAGAATCGGCTTAAAGTTGCACGTGCCCTCATTGGCTCCAAATTAGACTGTTGAAACTCACTACTGTGCGGCACCTCAGAAAAGACATTGAACAAGCTAGAAATAATACAGAACATTGCCCTCCAGGCCGTGCTGGACACTGGCAAGCACAACCACATTTTGCATGCCAGGAGGTCCACCCACTGGCTCCCGGTGAAACGGAATTAAATTCAAGATCGTTTCCATCGCTCACCGCTGCCTGTGGAACGACGCCCCCTCATACCTTGCACAAAAACACGAGACACACCCAGGCAAGGTCCATAAAATCTGCCTACAAGTACTGCCTCATCAGACCCAGATCTAACCGCAAAAGGGCAGGGGGATTTAGCGCCCTCTTTCGCGCTGCCATCCTCTGGAACGACCTCCCCCAACTCAAGAAATGAACTATCCTACAACATGCTCAGGAAGAAACTCAAAACCCATCTCTTCAGCTAATTGTTTCTCCCCGGCCTGCTCCCTCAATGCACATTGCAGCTGTATCTGCTCTACTGTAACTAGTGCCTAGATTCCCATGGGCTATGTGCGCTTGTATTAATGTTTTTTTTAAAAGAAAATCGATGCCTTTTGAAGGTACTGACCTGAATATTGGCATTTCTCTTGGGTTCCCTAGCATCCCTGGAGTTTCCTGCAGGAGGGGAATTTGAGCTTTCACTCCTGATTTCATGTTTGTAAAGCTCTACATTACTCTCCAGTCCACGAACAGATGTGGTTACTGTATTTAAATGTTGGTTTTTTTGTATCACTGTTTTGAGGCTTGTGAAACCGGAGCAGGATGTTTAGGCGTGACTGATTCGGAGCAGGACATTTCGGTCCGGCTGTTTGTCCGCCGGCCCTGTTGTGTGACGCCCTATTGGCTGCAGCCTGTTGGGCGCGGTGACCCTTTGGACCTAGGATGTTTTGGCACTGCAAGTGCTGTACTACGTGTGGCCAAGTTGCAGTTAAACCCCTAACCCTGTGAAACAAATGAGTACCGCTTATAAAAGCATCACCAAAACAAGCTCTTCACTTAAACTGCCATCACAGTGATGTCACACACACAGACACACAGCACCCTAAAATAATGACTCTGAAGGCGCCAAGTGGGAGCTGATGTGCAAACTGTTTGCTTTCCTTGTGCCTTGGAAGCAGCTGCCGCAGCTGCCGGGGTCAACCAACCCAAGCGATACATTCAGGCCAAATATGTTTCCCAAGTGGCAAACATGTAGCTCTGAAACAAAGAGAATTTTAAAATCCAAGGGGCGTGGGCTAGGCTGGGGGGGGGAACTATGGGCAGTAGCTGATCCCCCTTACGACACGTAATTGATGTCAGAATATATCCATGCATTTATGAGATTTGTAAAGTGCAACACACAGAGGAGCCTTTTCTCAGCGCTTGCACTAAACACTTGCACTTTCATACTCACTGAAACTCAAACAGGGCATCCTGCATCCAAGAGAGCATTTTGCACCTTTGCGGGCCACCTGAAGCTGCATTTTGAGAGGCCACTATTTCCCTGTCGGCACGTGTGAATGGTAAACACTTTCAGGGTAATTCATAGAATTTCGCACAAAAGTGGCGCACAGTGTGTGTGTGCGAATGTCTGCGCCAACCGCGTGCGCTAAAATCGATTTCCGCGCGCAGCGTATTCATGGATTTTAGCCTCCAAAACCAGCCGTGGCAAATTCCCAATTCAGCGCAAAGGGCTGCGCTAACCCTGGACCAGTTTACAGGTCTGCCAAATAGCAAACGCCAAGCGGGGAACGTGTATTACTGGGGTGCGCGTGAAGTTTCACACGCAATATCAGCAGGGTACGTGTATTATGGGGTTCGCGGGAACTTTCACACGCGAAAGGGCCTGTGCGAGCGGGGTACGTGTATTACGGGGGTGCACGGGAAGTTTCACATGCGATTGGCCTGGGTACGTGTATTTCAGGGGTGCACGAGAAGTTTCACACGCGATTGGCCTGGGTACGTGTATTTCAGGGGTGCACGGGAAGTTTCTCCCGCGATTGGCCTGGGTACGTGTATTACGGGGGTGCGCGGGAAGTTTCAAACGCGATTGGGCTGGGTACGTGTATTACTGGGGTTCATGGGAAGTTTCACACACGATTTCAGCAGGGTACGTGTATTACGGGGTTTGCAGGAACTTTCACATGCGAAAGGGCCTGTGCGAGTGGGGTACGTGTATTACTGGGGTTCGCGGGAAGTTTCACACGCGATATCAGCAGGGTACGTGTATTATGGGGTTCGCGGGAACTTTCACACGCGAAAGGGCCTGTGCGAGCGGGGTACGTGTATTACGGGGGTGCACGGGAAGTTTCACATGCGATTGGCCTGGGTACGTGTATTTCAGGGGTGCACGGGAAGTTTCACACGCGATTGGCCTGGGTACGTGTATTTCAGGGGTGCACAGGAAGTTTCACCCGCGATTGGCCTAGGTACGTGTATTACGGGGGTGCGTGGGAAGTTTCACACGCGATTGGGCTGGGTACGTGTATTACTGGGGCTCGTGGGAAGTTTCACACACGATTTCAGCAGGGTACGTGTATTACGGGGTTTGCGGGAACTTTCACACGCGAAAGGGCCTGTGCGAGTGGGGTACGTGTATTACGGGGGTGCGCGGGAAGTTTCACACGCGATTGGCCTGGGTACGTGTATTTCAGGGGTGCGCGGGAAGTTTTACACGCGATTTCAGCAGGATACGTGTATTTCAGGGGTGCGCTGGAAGTTTTACATGCGATTTCAGCAGGGTATGTGTATTTCAGGGGTGCACAAGAAGTTTTACACGCGATTTCAGCAGGGTACGTGTATTTCAGGGGTGCGCGGGAAGTTTTACACGCAATTTCAGCAGGATACGTGTATTTCAGGGGTGCAAGGAAGTCCTACACGTGATTTGGCAGTGTGGGTCCTCCCAGGTGTTCCCTCTACACCCTCCACGGACCCTGCAGGCAGCCCACACCACAGGGGACTACCCCCCATCCCTGGTCATGTCCTGCAGGTAGCCCATCCACCATGGGCATGCCCCCCAGCCAAGCCACATGTCACCTTGCACTACTGATCAACAGCGCATGACCCCCTGCCCCTCAGCAGTGCAGGGCACCTGCCAGCTGGCCCCCACTCATGTCCCACTCATGACCCCTGCACCCCCACCCCCCAGCAGTGCAGGGCACCTGCCAGCAGGCCCCCACTCATGTCCCACTCATGACCCCCTGCACCCCCACCCCCCAGCAGTGCAGGGCACCTGCCAGCAGGCCCCCACACATGTCCCCCTGCACCCCCACCCCCCACCAGAGAAGGGCACCTGCCAGCAGGCCCTCACACATGTCCCCCTGCACCCCCACCCCCCAGCAGTCGGGGGCACCTGCCAGCAGGCCCCCACTCATGACCCCCTGCACCCCCACCCCCCAGAAGTGCAGGGCACCTGCCAACAGGCCCTGACACATGTCCCCCAGCCAACATGTCATCACAATCCAGATCCCTGGCTCTTATGGCCACACAAATCCCACCCCACAGCACCCCAGTCCAAACACCCAACCAAGCTTTACATCCACTCCAAATTGAAATCATCATTACATGATAGATCACAAATAAGCAGTATGCGCATGAGTACAAGTCTGTCAGACCCACACAATGGCAACACATGACTGAGAAAACCCACATTGTGACATGCATGAAACCAATGAGAGAAGACCACACATTGAAGTAAGAAACAAAAATGTATTCAAGTCAAAATGAAGGGAATGAAATAAAAACACACAATAATGCCAATAATAATCAAAATGCAGCATGTCCCAAAAAATGATAAATAAAAAAAAAATGAGAATCCAAATTAATCCAAATGAAAATGTGTCCGAAGTCACCGTCCAACAAAGCAAATCCAAAGGGAAAGGAAAGCGTAATATCCATTGCTCCATGGTGAAGAAAAATAAAGATGAATGAGAAAAATCCACTGTAAAACTATCTACAAATAGCAAATCCAGGGTCCATGAGCCCAACGACATAAATGAAACCTACAATGACACCTACCATGAAACCTACCTAATTACTAACTATATACAAAAATGTGGGGCATAGTCCATGCGCCCCAAATGAAAGAAAAAAGAAATGAAACTTAACCCTAATGAACTATATACAATGGCGGCGGGCAAGTCCAACGACTCACTTGTTGATGTCATGGGCCAGGGCATCATCGAACTCCTGTTCAATGTCTTGGAGGCGGGCCTGTTCTCTGGCCCTGAGGTCTCGCAGGGATAACGCCATGTCCACCTCCAACTCCCTGCGAATTCCCTCAAGGCACTCAGCCCGCCTCAGCGCCCTGCGCATGGAGTTCTCCACCCTGACCATTGTGAGCCGTGCCTCTTCCGCCCGCCGCCGCTCCGCACCTATCTACTGGCCCAACCGCTGCCACACGGAAGACACTACCATTCCAGGGTCCTCCTGCCGATGCCTGCCCCTCTGGTGTAGACGGCCCGGAGCCATGACGTCTCCCACGTTGAGCCTGCCGCTGCCAGCATGACGGCATCTGCCAGCACGACGGCATCCAGGCTGATGGAATCCACTGACGCCGTCGTACACGTGCCCTGCTCGATGATGCCGGCACATCCTCCATCTGCTGGGGTCCAGTTGCTGTGGTGTCCACCCCTGCTGGACCTCCGACTCCCGACTGTGGCAGGGATGGGATCCCCACCGAGCTGGCTGCGTTGGTCAGGGGAGGTCCACAGGGGACCCTGGTGGCATCTGGGCCGGAAGACGGCATGGAGAACGGCTGGCGCATAGTCTCCACAGAGGAGGAGAGGGCCGCCAGAGTGGCCGACACATGTACAAAACCCCCGACCATGGACACTCCCAACTGGGCCACGTTGGCACGCTGCTCTTCATGATGACGTGCGTGCTCCCCCCCGGGAAGCACGCACGTCATCACGAATGTCACGCGTGCGCAACGCGACACCAATCAGGACCTTCTCCATACGGCCAGGGGTCCCCTCGTCCGCAGGTAGAGGAGTGTCAGATGACATGGACATCCCCCCTACCTGCGGATGGGCCTGGGATGGGGCATCCCTGCTGGTGCATGGTGGTGCAGTCGCAGGGTCAGGGACAGCGACATGCACAGGCCCCTCCGGTGTGACCTGTGCTGCCTCCTGACCCTGGCCCTGGACTGCGCAACTTGCACCAGTGGTACCACCCCCACCAGGCCCCATGTGCGGCTCAGTAGCAGCCTCCTCCTCCTCTGTGGAAACCACCAACCTGGATGGCTCCACACCGTCTTCCGCCGTTGCAAGCCCTGTGGGGGCTCACCCACCCCTTCTGCTGCAGCCGTAGTGGCAGACGCAGCACCAGTCCCCTCACTCCCGGACGATGGTAAATTCTGGGAGGGTGACTGGGCCTTGCGTCGCCGGCCGGTGCCTTCATCATTGCCGCTGTGTAGAGGGAGACATAGAACACAAGCATCAGGGTACTGTACAATGGTCCCCTAGACAGGAAGCAATAGCAGATGAGTGGCATTATCAAACATCACTTCCATCATGTACCTCCACAATACATGGGTCAGTGCAGGCAAAACACATGCATTAACAGGCATGGCGCATGCTATGAACATTAGCATACATGTCCAAGGGACTCTTGAAACATACAATGCTGGTTTGAAACTCACATGCATCATGGGTCATGCCTATCACATGCACACACTTCACCGTAGTTTCATCCATCTGGCCTCGTACACCCCAGACACAGTGGATACAAGGATGAGTAGGCTGCATCAGTGAATCTGAACATTGTCACAGACGTGTGTCATGCATCCATGGCATTTACAATTCACAGACACGCAAGTCAGACACACAGACATGGACACCATACATGTCCATGACAGCAGCACCCATCTCTCACACCCCATCCATGTCCAATAACAGAGACAGGCATGCATTAATGTGTGCATTCCCCATGCTGCTCCGCATGTTGCATTGTAACACATGCACCAACCATGTGGTTCACACATTACTGGTCTCACATGCATGACCATGATGTCCCTGCACACACACATATGTACATGGCCTATGTCACACATACAGGCAAGTCTCAGACAACCAGCACCCTGCAACATGCTCTGTCTCACACAGCAATGCTTGGCCACTTACCGCTCAACTCCGGACGGGTCTGCCTCCGAAGGATCTGGGCGTGGAGCGCTGGGCCTACGTGTTCCAGGACCCTCATCTGGATGGTACTCATGCTGTCCCGGCCCCCCTCCACGAGGCGCCGGGCCTTGTTGAGGGTCCTGGACTTCACGTCCTCCCAGCGCTTCTTGACTTGCTTGATGTTGCGGGTTGCCACCATCCCGCGTTGATGGCAACCACAAAGTCGTCCCAGATCCTATCCCATCCTTCCTTGTTGGCACGTGATGTTCTGAAGAGGGCATCATACTGCCCCAGGACATGCTCCACCAGGACACCAACTTCGGTGGCAGTGAAGCTGGTGGCCCTCTGCCCCTCTGGCTGGGGGTCGCCAGTGGTCTCAGATGGTGTTTGCCCTGACATAGCGACCCCCGAGGCAGGCGTGGGTGGGCAACTGGGTCCTGGGGCTGGGCTGTGGAGCGATGGTATCCCAGTCGGGAGTCTTCAGTTCCAGCAGGGGTGGACACAGCAACTGGACCCCTGCAGATGGCTGATGTGCAGGCACCAAATAGCAGGGCACGTGGGCAGCAGGCAGTCAGGCAGCAGCAGATGGCAGGTGGGAGCGTGTTCGGGGCTCTTGGGGACAGGAAAATGGCCTTCAGGGCAGGAGCATGGTCTTCCGTTTGTTTTCGCGTGGCCAGCTTGATACGGAGTGATTTGGCACGTGAAAAAATTGCACGTCAGCGTGTAATTCGAGGAAAGGGCCTTAGCGCGTAAGCGCATCAGCGCACGCACGCGATTCCATTGGACCAAAGGCCCTTAGCGCGTAGGTGCGCAAGTTACATTACGCGCACGGGCGTTTCCCTCATAGCACGTGATGACAGAGCACACGTGGAAAAACTGCATGTCCGAGTGTCATCGCGTGTTTTTGGAGGAAAGCGCCCGCGTACAGGCGTATCTGACGTGTACGTGTGGGCCGGTTTAAAAGCTGCATGTAGGACGCCATTTCCTTGTACGTGCTTTTCGTGGAGAGTGAGTGGGTGAAATCTGTACTTCTTGTCGGTTCACACGCGATTACTTCACAGTGTTTCTAGTTCGTACTCCCTGTTACCTCTGACAGCTCTTTTCTGATTTTCTGTTGGGCCTGTTTCCTCAAACAGAGTTCACTTCCCCTTTTGTCCTGTCTCCTCAGACAGCGTACAATTCTTCTTTTGGCGGGGGTGGTGCCAAAGCGCACACGCGCGTATTTTTCACGTTGTTTTTCCAGGCAGACGGTGAGTTCCGCACGTACTTAGCAACTGTGCTTGCCCCATGTGTCGCGTTCCCCTTCAGAGGTCATTGTAGGCTGCGTGTATTACGCGTACGCTTATTTTTGTGTTTCTGGGTGCCACAGCGTAGTGCGAGTTCATTTTTTCACGCACGTGGTCTACGAGGGGTTGCGTGCACGTTTATTTTTGATTTTGGGCTGCCTGTGCATTGCGTGACCCGTCATCTTCCCCCAGGGGTCACAGACAGCCTTATTAGAGCACTAGGGTACGAATTCCATCTGGTCTCCTACCCCTTTGACCCCCAATTTCCCAGGACAATAGTTTACTGCAACTCCCATACGCACAACATCAGTGCCATGGCTGGGAGGCGACCAAGTGGTAAGGGAGGCAAAGGTGGCCGACCCTCAAAAGGTGGGCGTGGTGGGCGCGGTAGGGGACGTGGCCGGGATTTGCAGGGTGCCCCTATGCCCCCATGTGTGGAGGAACAATCAGGGACACCCATGCCCCCCCCATGGTTGAGGGAAACTTGGCTGACACCATCCAAGCTCAGCCCCTGTTGGACCAGCCCATTGTGGCACCTGACCTGGCACAGGATGACTCCCTGGCTGAGTTGCAGGTCAGCAAGTCTAGGCCACATGTGGCGGTGCAAGTTGTTGTCACCAATCCACGTGGATCTGGGGCAGCTATGGCATCTGCTTCTCCAAGTATGCAGGGTGGGGAGGCTGCAGGGGCAGCTGCAGCTCCATCCGCCCCAGCTCTGACTCTCCCAGCCAGGACAGTGTCAGTCCCAGTCCATCAAACTGACGTTCCCCCTGCCAACATTACCCAGCAACCAATGCCTGCATCAAGAACTATGGTCATTGTGCATTCCCACACTCCTACTACCCAGTCCACCGGTGATTCTGCCCCTACTGACCAGAGCGGCGTAAGCCACTCTGGCTCTGCTCCACCTTTAAAGAAGAGGAAGAAGGGTGCTTTGGCATGACAGGCTGAGACCCCAGACACGGCTACACACTCCGGTACCTCAAGGAAGCCTTGCTTCAATGATCCGGATCTTGATGCACTTGTGCACTATGTGTCGGCACATAGCCACGAAATGTTGGTGACTGCAGGGTGCAAGACCACACCTGGTCAACGTAAGGCACACTGGCAGACCATCGCCGACCGCGGAAGTGCGCTTGGATTTGTGAGGCGCTCAGCTGATGATTGCTACAAGTGGTGGAATGACCTGAAACGCAGAGCAAAGAAGAAGCTGGCCTCAAATCATGCCGCTACTCTGGTGACTGGCGGTGGGTCTCCACAAGAGGATAACAAACTCACTGAACATGAGTCTGTTGCTGGGGCCTTTGTCACAGAGGAACAGATCCAAGGTGTGGGAGGACTACCTGATTATGAAACATTGTCCGGTGAGTGCCCATGCATGTGTGTGTAATGCATGTGCATGTTGTTTGGGTGACGGGTTCTGATTGAGTGCTAGGTGAGGGTGTGTGTGCCTGAGTGGTATGGGTCACCCATGTGCTTCATCCAAAACATTCAGCGGCCTTGGATTTGGGTGTGACAGTATCCCTTCTGCCCACATTAGTAATTTGGCTCAACATTACGGCAGTTGCCTTTGAAGTGGCATCTTGCAACAACATTGTTTGTATTTTTCAGTGTTCGTTCAGGCTGATTGTTTCAATTCTCCCACTTTGGCTACGCATTCGTCAGCCCTATTGTCACATTTGTGACATGCTTCTGTCATTGAGAAACCCCACATTGGACCACATGTGTTACCTTGTTAGATGAATGATTTGACCATTCAGGCTAATTGAGTATTGGCCTGATCACAGGAATTTTTGGGGCCTGTTTGAATGTGGAACATGATAGTTGTTTCCTGTCATGTTGAAGTGACAAACCATTGATGTATACATCGGCCTGCAATCACTGTATTTTTGGACACTGGATGTGTTGCAGTGTGTGGCACATGCCTATTTCGTCACACTATGTAGCATTTTTCATCTCATCATGTCCATCTCACATGGATGGCTGACAGTATTCATTCACTGACATATGGATGTACTTGTGGAATGTACCATGGCTATAGTACATGCCATCTGTGTGATGGCATGTGTCATGTATGTGTATTGGACATGCCACTCACAGGCCAATGTGCGATGGCAGTGCTACCCAGCATGCAGCAAATGTGTTGCTCTTCCATGTAGGTGTCATCAGTGTCTGCCTTTTGGGTCCCCTTCAAACTCAGTGACGGTGCATGCATGGGAGGGTTATAGTCATGTGGGACATGTGTAAATCGTGTATATCATGTACTGGTTATGTAGCTTGTCAGGCCTATTTGTGTGCTATGGTGCTAATGCCTGTTTCCATTTTTTGTCTCATGTTTTTTCAGGGGATGACGCACTTGATGCTGTTGAGGTTGAGGAGATGGTGCAGACCCAGGAGGAATCTCAGGCAACGACCGGGCACCAGTGGGGGACGTGGTGTGGTGGTGGGTGAGAACCCAATCTTGCTGCAGAACATTCTATTGAGGGGTGCCTCTGGGTGCACCTCCCCAGACCTCTATTCAGGTGCTGATTCGGATGATGAGACCTATGTGGCGTCGCAGGTAAGTGTTTTTGGCAGGGATTCTGTTCTGTCCAACCCACCTGTACCAGGGGTAGAACCCTCTACGGGGATGTCAGTGTTGGTAAGTCCGCCTTTGGCGGTTACGGATGCAGGGTCACACTCCACAACATCTGATCCTGTTCCTGGGCCAGCAGATCAGAGGGGGAATGCAGTCCTGCAGTCTCAGGCAGTGCCGGCACAGCAAGGCACAGATCGCCTTGCCCCAAACAGATGTGGTGCCCGCCGACGCGGTGGCCATACGTCACCAGGCAATACTGCAGGGAACAATCCATTTACGGTATGGCAAACCAACAGGCAGCATCAGTTGAGATGATGGCTCAAGCAATGGAGAGGGTGGCCACTTCCATTGTCCCCCCTGACAGGCAGATGGAGCTACTACAGCAGGCAACAGACTCCATTTGCCAATCACACAGGGAGGACATGTTGGTGTCCAACAGGGACAGACGGGCGGCACTGGAGACTCTATGCCAATCAATATCAATAGAGTCCCAGGGCCACAGGGAAGACTTGAGGGTAGAACTCCATCACCTCAGGGAGACTCTTGTTGACCTTGAGGCTTCCACTAACTTGAGGACAGAACAACAACTGGAGCGGCTCACATGTTCGCTCCCAGCTGAGATGCAGGCAACTCGGGAGGAGATCCGTGCATCACGTCAGGTGCTGCATGGGGATCTCCGCACTATAATCCTCCAAAACGAGACCTTCCACACCCGCATGCTTGCTGCCATGGAGGACCATACCAGGGCTTTGCGTGGGCTGCCTCCCATTGCACCACCACCTCCTGTGGCAGCACCACCTCCTGTGGCAGCAGCAGAGGGTGATGATAGCGACAGCAGCAGTTCTCCCACATTGGCATAGCCGTGCAGGCCATGAGCCCATGGAGGTGTTTTCTTCTCCCAACATCCACACAGATGGTGGTGGATTGGTGCGCACCCTGTCCTCGGACCTCCTGGGTGGCCTCCCCCCCCCCGGCCCCTACATGGCCATTTTTGATTTTTTTTTTTTTGCAGTGTGTTGCCTTGTGTGGCTCCCGTGGGCATCCACTGTATTCCGGCTGGGCAGATGCAGGCTTGTCCTGAGTTTGGGTTAGATGCTTGGGTTCATGAGACACACCCCTCCTGCTTCCGGTTTCCATGGGCTTGCAAAGGGTGTGCCCAAGTGACATTGACTTACACAGTGACGTAGGACTCTCATGAGCTGTGTGGGCAGTCTGTAGTCAATACTGTGTATAGATTCCTAGTGGATATTGTTGTTGAATTGTACACTGCATGGTGTATTGCTATGTGCTTGTGCATCCATGGCTTTCGCCTAATTTGCAGATTAATTCCTCATGTCTTCACAAGGCCGTCTACTTTGGAGATGGAGTTCATGTTGTAAGTAGTGCACTTGGACATTTGCGTGGCAGCAGCACTGTACAGTTGGAAGTGGCCGATGTGCTGGCATGATCAGGTTATAAGACTACCACTACTTTAACCTATTACTGTCATGTTTATGCTATGTTTGAGGTTGTGTAGCTGCATTGCCTTGTTGGTAAGTATTTGGTCATGTGTGTTGTTAGTTCTACATTACTGGGAGCATATTGTGTGTGGGCAGTTTCCATTGAGGACACTGTACTTTGACACTTGTGTGATGTTTTGGGGATTGCTTTGTTTGCTCTCACATAGCATGACATGCCATGGTGTGTTGGGTGGCGGTGCTGGGGAGGGGTTGGGTGACATGGCACTGTTGTCATGTTGTATTTTGCATGGGGGTAATGATTTTTGCAGCATGGAAGTGTGTCTTTTGATGACACACCATTGGTGGTGTTTGTGTAGGTAGGGCACACAATGTAACACTTCCAGGTGACCAATCTCAGACTGGTATGGTTGTGACAGTTGACTGTCCCTTATGTCATCATCATTGATTGTCAGCTGGCATGTGCCAGGGCTGTGTGCACTCCACAGGGGTGTGATTGTAGGTGAAGTAATTATCCACCAGCTGTGTACGGGCTGCCTCACCCCGTGCCCTTTCCCCTCCCATTCGCAGCAGCCGTGCTTTTGGTTGGGGATGTGGGGGCACCACCATGTCCACCGGCAGGTCCCGGCGTGTTGCAACGTTGTGCAGGACACATGCTGCCACTATGATCCTGCACACTACTGGGGGAGCGTATAACAGCTGCCCGCCAGAATGGTCAAGGGAGCGAAAGCGTGACTTGAGCACTCCGAATGTGCGCTCCACTATGCCCCGGGTTGCAATATGGGCTGTGTTGTATCTTACCTCGGGTGGCGTGGTGGGGTTCCGAATTGGCATCATCATGTGGGTGCTCAGAGGGTAGGCACTATCCCCTGGGGAGGTGGTGATGGGTATCATTAGTGGGGTTGTGACATTGCTCAGTATCTGACATGCATGCATGTGCTGTGGCATTTATACTCACCGAGCAGCCATGTATCGTCATGCCGCCCAGCTTCTAGGTCCCGGTTTAGGGTTGACATTCTGTAAATAAAACTGTCGTGGGTGGACCCTGGATAGTTGGCATATACTGAGGTGATGATTCCCTTGGCATCACATACTACCTGGACGTTTATGGAATGCCAGTGCTTGCGGTTTCTGTAGATGTGCTCTGATGCCCTGGGGGGACGTAGAGCCACATGGGTGCAGTCAATGGCACCTAGCACTTTGGGGCAGTGTGCCACCATGTAAAAATCCTGGACGACAGCCTGCCTTTCTGCAGGTGTTCTGGGCAGGTATATGTGCCTGCGGACTGACGGGCGTGCAGTCATGATGGCCAACACCTGGTGTAGGCAGCGTGACTGCGTGGTCTGTGACCCCCCCCCCACTATAGCAGTTGTCCATTGAAATGATCCAGTGGCCAAGAAGTGCAGTACATTGAGGACCTTCTGCAGGGGGTTGAGTGCTTGGGAGCACAGGGTGGGTGATGTGAGATCATCCTCCCACTCACTGACCAGGTTGAGTATTATGTGAGGTGGAAACCTGTACCTCCCGTACACCTGGTCATCAGGCATCCCAAAAAGGCTGGTTCTGGGTGTAAAAATTCTGGGCCTGACTATCCTCCTCCTCATCCTGTGGTATCCCACGACCACTGCTGCTAGGAACGGTATATTCATCCTGGCGTCTGTGCTTGTTTGTTGTTTGCACGCACTTTTAAGCTGCGCGGGTCCACGTACGCCTGCTTCCTGCTGGCATACGTGTTTCCCGATTAGCGTGTCTTTTTTGGCGCACGCGTTAGCCCCGTTTGATTCCATGAATACGTGTTTAGAACGTGCATGTGGGCGTTCCGCGCACTTGCCTCCTGTACTTCCCCGTGACGCCCACATTTTCACGAGTTGTTCCCCATTCCGTGTGTCATGCCCCCTGTTCCTCTTACTTTTGTTGTGTGCGCCGCGCTATGTGCGATTTCACTGTGCGCTTAGCGCACGCTGTTTGGAGACGTGTGCGCCAGCGTGCACCACGCAGAATTTTGGCGCACATCCTGGAATTTCCTCGCGCACGGACTTCCATGAATCGATGTGCGCGGGTTTCGCTGCGATTTTCGCACTGGCAGTGCGATTCGCACCCTTTCGCACGCTTGCACTGAAAATTTCAGCGCACATTCATTCCATGAATCGGCTCCTTAGTATTCTGGACTATGTAGTCTTAATAGGGTGGCTATGATTTACTGAAAAGCCGTGGGGAAAGCTATTGAAGACATCGGCTTCAAAACCAGCTTGATTTTTGTTTTGTTTGTTGTTGATCCATTATTTAGACTGCACTGTTTCAACAGCCATGCCTTTGATCCATTGTGGCCTCGTTCATGGAAACTTTCACCCAATCACTGCAGGATTTTGAGAAGGTCTTTTGGGCTGCACTACCAATGGGCTAATGATAGTTGCACAGAGTCAAGGGCGTGTCTTGTATATATTGTTATAAGCCACATGCCCCTTGCTAGATTTCCTTTCTACTTTGTATTTTGGGACTAGATACTTGATGGACAAAACAAAACTACAAATCACAAAATACAATGAAAAAGCAGAACTGGATAGTAGTAGTGTCCCAAAAATGAAACTCTGTGAGGAGAAAAGCGGCTTTCAGAAAACGTGAAAGATGCGTGCTACGCCTAGCATGGAAGCCGTGGCCAATGAGCCGGACTGCCGTTTTAAAAGGGCCGATCAAACCTATGCAAGGCCCTGTGGCAAAAGATTGGTGAGACCCTCTAATTGGCATATGTATGGTCTGGCTGCAAAGCAACGTGCAGAAAACTGCAAAATGATTTAATGACCATCGATAAACCTATGAATGGCGACTAATTATACATGTAGGAATCCTTATGTGCGGTGTCTGAACTGAGGCTTTTTTCGCAAGTGCATACTATGAACTGGCTTGATGGACTCGGAATGTCAGGCACTGTAGTTAAGTGGGGAAGCTGTGCGTTCACGCATTTGACTGATTTGTACCTTTGCCCTGCACGTTCCGAATGTAAGCATAATAAGTAACAGAGTACAAAGTACCGTGAGCCTTACCGTTCTCTTCTTGGTTCTGCAACTTACTTGAAGTGTTTAGAGACACACACAACTTCCGTCTTGTAAAGTATGCACAATGCAAAGAAAACGTGGAGGTCACTTTTCACTGGATCCCGAGGCGGGAACTGCAGCCGTTATATTTGGCATGAGGGCGTTTTGACGGTGCTGCGTCTAAGCATCATTCACGCCAAATCAACGGCACCGGTATGGCCGCGCCGAAAGAGCTGCGCCAAAACGGCCCATGCCAAACAGTGGTGTACTGAACACTCAGCCCCTTCTTTCAAATCTTATCCTTCAACTCCCTCTAGCGGGTAAAGTAAAATGTACACATCTTGGGTCAGAATACTAAACGAGTCACAGTATTAACATTCGCATGCTGTTAGGCTGTGCATTTTTGAGGCATATGAAGGACCCAAGGCACGGGAAAATAAACATATTTCCCTAACAGTTTAAAAAGCTGGTCAGCCACTAAATCACCCCTCGTCCATCCGTTCTGCTCCATGAAAAAGGTTATGTGTTGCGAGGCCACTCAGAGCAGTTTCTTATTGTTTTAGGGCTCATTTTCTGCATCTGAACCAGTTTGGTAATCTGCCCCCGATACATTGAATTGCTTAAAATGAGAAGTTCACAGCACATCGTCTCATGCAATGGCCCTTCGGGGGCCGAGAGCAGACACATTGCCCCTTTGACGTGTCCGTTTTCATGATATAAGCACCAGGACACAATGGGATTTCTTAAAGTGTTTCTGCACATGTGGTTGCAACGCGAGCGGATTGTGAAATACTGCTCCTCAGTCCAGTGAGGCTAGGCATGGCAGACGGGAGGGACACAGAATGCGCGATGACGTCAATCGTGCGTACGTGACGAATGTCATCGCATTCTCGCACGATGTTGTTGTCTGTGTACGGACGTTCAGGTACAGGTAGACTCCTACATTTACATTATAAGAACGGGGCTAACAAGTATAGGCAGATCCAGCCTGATGCATGGGCAGTCTGTGCAGTGGCCCAGAGCCCCGCTGTCAGAGGGGGCCTCAAATGCACCAGTGCTTGCCTCCCAACCTCCCGTGGCTCTCTAGAGATAATCCTCCACTCCCAGCAGCCAATCCAATGCTACAGGCCTTTTAATGACTACTTGTCACCAGGGGAGTTGCTAGGCCCGGAAAAGACCCTGCCTAAGCTGATGTCAGAACTGTTGGGACTGGGGGCTAGCTAGTCTTTTGGCGGTAGCTCCTGAGATTCTATCCGGGGCTACAACCAAAAGATCAGGGGCTATAGCCCACTTAGCCCCCCCCTAGCAACGCCCCTGCTTGTCACTTTCTTTCTTCATGATGGGCGTTTAAATAGAGGGCGATTTACATGTGGCTGCCCATTTAAGAGACCATCGTTTTGGAGCAGGTGTTTGTAATGTTTCTGTGCTAAGAAATGCAAATAGCCATTTTCATTCTGAAAGCACACCCAAAGCACCAGTTAGCTGCCTAAATCTATGCTCTCATACAGGTCATGGCAATATATCACACAAAACAGTTTTAAATTAGCTATGTTATTTTTAGATGTTTATATTTAACGCACCAAAAAGTGTTTATTTTTGGTAGAATGTGATTTTTTCATCACATCATATATGAACCCTGCATTTGTCAAACACTGACACACAGATAGCCTTTTCACACTTTGCATGTTATACGCCTTGTAAATACAGTGGCCATTTTTTGTGCCTTTTGCTGAATTGCATTCTGGTATTTGAGTCTCATAGCCAGGATGGGGGAAAAATATCCCAATTGTACACTTTTGGCTTAACGTGTTTCTGTCAGGATTTATATATTTGAGTGGGTACCTTACTATGGTATCTGTACTTTTCAATTCATCTTCATAAAGCAGAGTACTGTTGAAAGCATGACATGGGGTTGAGGAGGGGAAATGATAAGGGCAAGTGAGTCCTGAGTATTGGACCAGGATGTGACGATGGGTTGCAATCCTGGAGACTAGTGCAGTTATGTTTCCCCTCATTGAGGCCATGTGCTGCTTTTCCGAGCATAATTTGTTTTCTTTTATTTTGACATTTATACAGCGCACTGAACCCTCATGCATCTAGGCGCTTTAAACTTAAGATGGTGGTTACATCCAGTACAAAGTGCTGTAGTGTTACAATACACGCAAAAGGCAAGCCTGACCGCATGTTGCAAGGCGGCTACATCAGAGCATGCAGTTACAATTGGTAGAGTCCAAGTACATGAAATGGAAAAGCCTGACCTCATGTTGCAAGGCGGCTACATCAGAGCATGCAGTTACAATTGGTAGAGTCCAAGTACATGAAATGGAAAAGCCTGACCTCATATTACAAGGTGGCACATCAGAACATGTGACGTGAGTGGTGATCTGATCTAACAAGGGCGGATACATGCAATCATATAATATCATCACTAATTTGTAGAGGTTAATCGTGAATGGTGTATTTGCAAACATTGAGTAATGTAGTGTATATGGTTTTCATAGTGGGTAATCCTCTCACAGTAGGCAGGGTAGGGTATCAGGTGGTATTTGCATGGGGGTACACAGAACCAGCAATACTCACGCGAAGACTAGTGACACTGTTGAGATATATGGCCGCAATAATTATCATCAAACCTGTATTGCAAGTGTTATGACAATGAAGGATAGGTTTAAAGGTAAGTTAATAACCTAAGCACAGTACAATAGTAAGGGGTATGATCGTATATGGTATGATAGTATATGGATTCTGGTGTTTCACTCAATTCAAGCAAGTACTCAGGGATAGTTAAGTGCTGCACTCAACAGGTCTTCCCGAGGCTCAGCAGGCGGGTGATCGAGCGAATTTTGTGTGTGACGGCTGGTTGGTAGTGGGGGTCTGTGGGATGTCATAGGATAAAAAGGACCAGCATTCCTTTTCACGGTAGAGGAGGATACTACTGTGCACTTCTGGCATGGACAGGCACAGACAGGGGCCTCGACTACGGGGTCTTACCTGCACAGGCCGGCTAACTCCTGCCGGCGTTCGGATTGGCTCTGAATAGAGCTTCTTTGCCTGTTGCTAGGCAACCATATAAACAAGAAACAAAATCAAAGCGGCCTGGCGAGCCGCAAGCAGTGCGGCCATTTTGAAGCAGATATTGTTGTCAGGAATATCCAGATGCTTGCGTGTGAGCAATTATAAACTGATCGTTTCAGGCAAGCGTGTCTCATAGCAGTTGTCTCGTTGTCAGAGAATGGCAATGTGAGGCTCGATCGTGATGTCCACAAGTGGAGCGTGCTCCATGTTAGGCAGAAACCTGTGCAGTTCCCTTAGGGACCACTGCAAAAAGTTTAAGACTACAGGTGTTAGCAGTAAACCCCATTGGTAGCAGTCTGTACCACCCAGATTTACCTGGTAGCTGTGCCTGAGCAGTCAGACTTCTCTCAAGAAGAGTTAGGCAGTATATAGAGTATACACAATAGGGCCCAAAATACAGTAGTACAAGCAAACACTGACCAGAGCTTTGGTATAAAAGTATATAATTATTTATTTAAAAACACACTTGTAAAAAATACACTGGCACTAATATGTCAAGAAAGTTCAAACACAGTCACTAGAAATATATACACCTCCCTAATTAATTATTTGACAAGTCTAGGTTAGTACCCCACTTATTTAGCACAACAGAGATGAGCGCGTAACCATAGATGGCACTCTAATAATTATTTAAAAAGGGAGAGAAAAGGCAGAACTAGTAAAAACAAACCATACCAACACTTTTAAAGAACCACAGCAAGTCAAGAAAGGCAGGGTCTACTGTAGAGCAAAAAGTTCATAGGCCAGGCCCACACTTGGAGAGAGCAAGGCGGAATGTGCCCAAGATCACACAGTGGAAATGCACTAAAAGTCTTTGCAGGAAAGTCAAAAAGAGGTTGGATCAAGTTAGAAAGGCAATGTTAACGGGTTCGAGGTCACCCCAGGATAGAGAGTCAAGGATTTACGGGACACCTTGAACAGTCTGTTGCAAGGGAGACCAGACGGGACACAGTACCTGAAATGGTGAGAAAGCTCCATCGGGGGCAGTTGGTCCTGGCAGCAGGTGCAAGTCGGTGCTTCGTTCAGGGGAAGAGAAGATCTCGACAAGGAGGAAAGCTGGAGATCGTTGCACTGCCAGGGAAGAAACCAGCCGTGGAATTTCCCGGTTAAAAGGTACTATCCTTTTATTCACGGTAGTGGTAAAGCGTGGCTATCCGGCCGCCGGGGTGCTTGGCACGGGTGATTCGACCACAAGACGATCCAGGAAGGCGAAAAAGGCAAACTGGTTGGTCCCACCAGCTCAAAGGGAAGAAGACTCTCCTGGAAGAAGATCTTCTCTGTCGTTGGGAAAGTGGTGAGTTTCGTACAGCAGGGCTCCACCGGTGGTGTCGTTGTTGTAGATGGCTCAGCTTCTCCCCTCTTCGGATTCCTTAGGTCCTGTGGCGACTTCTGAAGTTCCAGTCCCCAAAGCCCTGCTTTTATGCAGCAAAACCCCCATTCATCAGCCTAGATGTCAATCAAACATGCTAAGTGGTGAGCCGGGCGGCTCACCACTGGACCAATCACACAAGAGTGTGACTGGAGTTGCCAAGGCAACTCAGTCCAGAGTGCCTATTCCCCCCTCCCACACATCCTGTAGACCCAGACAGAGTGGCACCACTCTTGGAGGCTTCTGTGCAGAAGCCCGCCAAAAGTGGAACAAATGGCTCGATTTGGGTTGGAGTTATAGAGGCGAACACAAACGCCATTTTAAAACTGAGTCCTGGCAAAAAGACCCAACCGAGGAATAAATATTAAATAAATAACCCGGCGGTATCTTTAACATTGCACCAAAAAAGTGGTGCGTTTAAAATGAATGGGAAAATCCCATAGGAAATATTCTGGTGGAATATTTCGCGTGGTAACCACTGCCACTAGCCAGAAACTCGACAAGGGGGGACTGGACAGTGCCCCCTTGAAAAACAGACCCAGGGGCAATCGAATTACCCCTACCAGTACTTCCACAATATGATGGTTTGTACCGGTTCTGTTCACAATTTAAGACTAGTAAAGTCAATGGTGACTTTACATGCCCTGGGAGACAGTAGTCAGTCCCAGGGTATGGAGTCTATGTTTGGGGGTCACTATGACTCCCCTGTGTTACTGCACTGAGGGTGCTGTGTAACACACTTACCAAAAACACATGAAGCCCTATGGAGTAAAAGACCCCATAGCCCATAAAACACATTACAAAGTCAAAGGACATTCTCAAATCATGCCTAAGAGTGGGAGAAAAAGAGTCTCACTCTTAGCAGGAGAAAAAATTAAACCCCAAAAATCCAGCAAAGCTGCTGGGGGACTCACTAGGTTTGGGAAATTAGCCTTTACAGAGAATTCTCCCTAACACTCCACCCCTGAGGCTTGCCTCTGTTACGCTCACCTGGTATCTATGGGGACGGCACTCAGCCCTGGTTGGTTGCCGGAACCTTCTCCCGATTTCCGGATGGTGTCTTCGGAGGTGGTCTAGCATGAGGACACAGGAGGGCTGGGTTAAAAACTGGCCGATTCAGGTAAGGATCCCCCACCACACCCTTTTGTCTTCAGTCCCTTAGGCCCTCTCCTCACCTTGTTGATGTATTAGGCGAGCTCTCCTCCTGCCTTCTTAGCAGGGATGCGTAGTCTTCAGTGGATGTGGGCGACCAAGTTACTTCACTGGGACATGCCCGTTCAAATGTCTTTAAGATAGGTCTTATTGCAGCAGTTTTTGTATAGCGCTGATTGTTCTTGCCTGCCTTTCTTTTGTGATTAACAATGTCCTTTCTTTCTCCCTAGATGTGCGGGAAATTCGGCGTGGTGTACTGGTTGGTTTGAGCACCGCCAGTAATGATGGCGCGGGATGTGCGCTGTAATGCAGTAAGTAATGCGCTGCTTTTGTATTGCCTTGCTAACCTGTGTTTCCTCTCTTCCTTACAGATCGCGGTCCTTTCCCAGCAGATGAGGAACTCCGGAGCGATGCCAGCCGTAAGGTGAAAAGCCAGGTAAGCTTCCTATAATGTTCGGGGCTTAAGCGATGCTGGAATATGTCTTTTCTAATGTTGTCTTTCTCCTTTTCCTTTTCAGGTCGCTTCGTTCCGGTAGGTGTGCAGAGCCCAGAAGAAGCTGTTCACTGGAGAGCGGATGACAGGATGGAGATTGCAGGTAAGATTCGATTAAAGATGTTCCTTTTGTCTCCTCTGCAGGCTCGTTGCTCTGTGGCTCGCGGGTACCACAGGACACGGTGAGCGTCACATTACAGTCTGCAAAGTAACGCAAAGCGTGCTCTGTTGCTTGGGTGTGGTTTAAATAGCCTCCCAACAAAGTAGTCCAGGTAAAGTAGTCCCAGGCCACGACACCCAAAACACTATAACGCATAGCTTAGTTCTTTAGGAACCAAGCAATGCGAATACCTCCATGTTAACTACAGGCTTAATGAAAAGTAGTCCCAGGACTGACTCCAAGAGAGTTTTGGGAGTGGATGCAAGGCCTCCAAGGCCTTGATGGAGTCCCGAACCCTGACCTTAACTGGCAAGTGGGCTTGCCAGTGGGGGCCTGGGTTAAGGGTCGTGACAGTACCCGCCCCCCGCCCCAAGGCCCCTCTCATGGTGGTTCTTATATTCGGTCAAGGCTTGGTTGGAAAGTTCTGATGAAATTCCTTGATCGGACGTGGTGCATGGATATTCTCGCTGGGTTCCCAGGATCTATCTTGAGGTCCATACCCTTTTCAATCGACTAGATAGTATAATTTGGACATAGTATATTTAGAGTCCAGGATTTCCTTGACTTCGAATTTTGGTTCTCCGTCAACAATTATGGGTTTTGGTGGTGTAGTCACCCGTGTACCGGGTTGTACTGGTTTCAGGAGTGATACATGGAACACCAGGTGGATTTGCATATTGGGTGGTAATGCTAGTTTGAAGGCTACAGGGTTGATGATTGCTTTGATGGAGTAGGGTCACAAATATCGAGGACGAAAGGTCCGGGTTCCTTTAAGGGTTTACGTACTTTGCTGCTAACCAAACCTTGCCCCCTACTTGATAGTCGGGAGCCTTTCTTCGGTGTTGGTCGGCAAATTTCCTTTGCCTGTCCTTGGCTTGAGTTAGATGTTCTGTCGCCTTTTTAAAGGCTTGAGAGATGGTTACATGAAGAGTTCTTACTGCTGGCATTTCCAAGCTTGCTGGAAGGTCTAGATCGGAAGTACGCGGGTGTCTGCCATAAAGGATGTAAAAAGGCGTTTGTCCTGTGCTAGAATGCAATGAATTGTTATAAGCATACTCTGCTATCCACAGTAAGTCCCTCCAATTTCTTTCCACTTGATGCAGCATGCACCGTAAGTATTGCTCAAGGGTTTGGTTGGTTCTCTCTGTTTGGCCATCCGTTTGGGGGTGGTGACTGGTGGATAATCGGATGTCGATTTGCGCCATTGAACAACATTTTCTCCAGAAGTTGGGCACGAACTGGCTGCCTCGATTCGGGACCAGAACTGATAGGAAGCCATGTAGTTTAAGGATACTTTCCAGGAACACTTTTGCTAAACTGGATGCATCTGAGAGGCACTTGAGAGAAATGAAGTGTGCCATTTTTGAGAACAGGTCAACAACTACCAGAATGGTGTTGTACCCTTGACTGGGAGGCAGATCTGTAATGAAGTCAAGAGAAAGGGTGTGCATGGGCCAGGAGGAATGTCCAATGGTTGAAGGAGACCAGCTGGTTTCTGCTTTTGCGATTTGTTTTGCGCACAAACACAGCAGGACTGAACATACTGGATGATGTCTTTACGGCAAGTAGGCCACCAGTAGTTCTGTTTCACTTTGGTTAGGGTTTTGGCGATTCCAGGGTGACCTTCCATCAGTGAATCGTGGTAATCCGAAATAATTTGTTATTGTTGTAGTTCCCCTTTGGGCACATATAGACGGTCCCTAAAATAGAGCAATTGGTCCTTGATGTTATATTGTTCTCCCCGAGTATGCCATGCAAGCAATGTGTCGGAATTCAGTACCCGTTGGATTTTGTTTCGGAGTTCGGTTTGTGTCAAGGCTGTCGTGAGACCTAAGAGTTTGTCTTCAGGAATGATGGGTACTGGATCTGGAGTTGTATACACCTCTTCGCCAATGCCCATGCGGGACAAGGCGTCAGCCTTTCCATTCCAGACCGCTGGTCGAAATGTGATTACATAATCATACTCGGCGAAGAAAAGGGCCCACTGCAGTTGACGCAAGGACTGGGCCTTTGCTGTTTTCAGATATTTCAGGTTTTGATGATCTGTGATTACCGTAACGGTGTGCCTGGCTCCTAAGAGATAGTGTCGCCATGCCTTAAAAGCGGATTTAATGGCCAAGAGTTCCTTGTCCGTGATAGCATAATTGATTTGTGGAGGTGAAAACTTTTGCGACCAGAAGGCCACGGGGTGTAACTGACCGGTTTCGGGTTCTCTCTGTGAGAGGACAGCCCCCATAGCCATGCTGGACGCATCAGTTTCCATGATGTAAGGGAGGTCTGGACGAGGTTGTCGTAGGATCGGATCGGAGCGGAAGTGAATCTCTGTTTGAGTTCTTGAAAGGCTCTTTCGGCTTCTTTGGTCCAAATGAACCTCTTATTGTTTTTTTACAATAGTACTGTGATCGGGTGTAGAATCTGAGAGAAGTCTGGGATGAATCGGCAGTAGAAGTTTGCAAAGCCCAGCATGCTTTGGATCCCTTTCAGTGAAGTTGGTGATGGCCACTTGAGAATGGCGTCTACTTTGTGTACGTCCATTCTGATGCCTTTTGGAGTGAGAATGAAACCAAGGAATTCTACTTCGGTGACGTGAAAAAAGCATTTTTCGAGTTCGCATATAATCGATGTTGGCAGAGCTTGGTGACAACAGAGTGAATGTGCTTAACATGGTCTTGCTTTGAGGCTGAGTACACTAAGATGTCATCTATGTAAACCAAGGCGCATACATTGATTTAATTCTCTCAGGACATCGTTCATGAAGTATTGGAATCCCGCGGGGTCGTTGCATAGCCCAAAGGGCATTACTTGGTATTCATATAAGCCATATTTAATACGGAAGGCGGTTTTCCATTCATCTCCTTTTTTAACTCGGACCAGGTGGTACGCTCCTCGAAGATCCAATTTGGTATAAATCTGGGCATCTTTGACTTGGTCTAACATTTCAGGAATAAGCGGCAAGGGGTAGCGATTCTTCACGGTAATCTGGTTTAATTCGCAGTAGTCAATGCAGGTCCTCAAGTCCCCTTTCTTTGGTACGCGAACAAAGGACTGGCTGCCCGGGACTTAGACGGGCGGATAAATCCGTTTGCCAGGTACTGGTCTAGATAGGATTTCAAATGGAGGTTTTCCGGTTCTGTGAGTGCATAAATTCTGCCGCAAAGAATTTGTGTGCCAGGAATGAGGTCAATCTGGCAGTCACAGGGCCTGTGCGGTGGTAGTGTGTTAGCGTGTTCTTTTTGGAACACATCCTGGAAATCTTGGTATTCACTTGGTAGGGTATTAGTTACTCCAAGTGCTGATGCTGCCGTTCTGGGAGTCGCAGGGGTACAGACATCAGGTTTCTGCTCTTGGTAATAGCAGGCAGGAGCTGAGGTGCCTTGATGAGATCAAAAGAAATTGATTCCCGGTGTCCATCCTGGCACAGCAAGGTTACCCCGGTTCTTGATCAATATAATTCCCAACTGCTCCACTGTCTATGTATGCCTCAACAGTGTGCATCCGAGACAGTAGTTGGTGGTTAATTAAGATCACTAGTATTGCAAAGTGCGAGGTCGGTGGCACTTTCTTCTCACTTGACAAACTGACCTCTACGTTTGCCGAGCTGGGTGGTTTTCCGACTCCTTGACCTCGTCCTTCTCTGTGGCCCCAACTGTTCTCCTTGGAGGTTTCACTGGGCAATCCTTAAGGAAGTGTCCTGGTTTTCCACAGTACAAACATAGTTGCTGTTGCTTTCTTTTGTCACGTTCTGTTTTTGTTAATGGAGGTTGTAGTCCTCCGATTTGCATGGGTTCTACAGTGTTTTCAGGCACACGTGATGCATTGTCCCTGGGTCGAACATACACGGCCCGAGTGTCTGACCTAGACCGATCTGCTTTTCGATCCTGCAATTGGTGATCTAGTTGCACAGCCAACTTAATGAATTCGGTAAAGTCTCTGGGTGGGTCAACCACCTGGGCTAGAACGTCCTTTAATTCGCCTCGTAGGCCTTGGTGGAATAACGTGGTTCTTTTATTCTCCGGCCACCTAGCTTCAGCAACCAATCTATTGAAGGTCGCAATGTACGTTAATAAGTCTTGATTCCCCTGTCGGAGTGACAAGAGTTAATTGTCTACTGATTGTTCTTGGGTATGACGAGCAATAAGCTTCTCCATTTCCCTCTGGAACCCCCCAAAGTCATGTAACAATGGATCATCATGGCTTACCAGCGGCACCGACCAGTCTGCTGTGCTACCGCTCAGGTATGACAAAACAAAAACTACCCATGCTTGGTCGTTGGGGAATGCACCAGGCCTATAAAGAAAGTGAAGACGGCACTGATTCATGAATGCAGCGTGCTTCCTTGGGTCGCCTGAGAACCGTTCCGGTGATGCTAGGGGAACTGTTCCGGGTAGATTAATTTGTACTGGGGCAGATGGTAAGCTGGATACTTGTGCCGATGGGTTGTTTCCGGGCAAAGGAGTCTGTCCTACTTGTGACTGTAGGAACTACCTGCTGATCTCTTCAGTGCGATCCTTGGTTACTACTAAATGCCTCCAGAGAGCGTTGGTCTTTTGTCTGGTAAAATGAACTTCAGCGCGTAATTGTCCTAATAATTGAGCCAATTGGTCGATTTCTGATGTCTCCATGGTGCCCAGATGGATTAATTATTGTAGGCTTCGCGTTCTGTTACCCTCACCTGGTATCCACGGGGACGCCACTCAGCCCTGGTTGGTTGCCGGAACCTTCTCCCGATTTCCGGATGGTGTCTTCGGAGGAGGTTTAGCCTGAGGACACAGGAGGGCTGAGTTCAAAAGTGGCCGACTCAGGTAAGTATCCCCCACCACACCCTTTTGGCTTCAGCCCCTTAGGCCCTCTCCTCACCTTGTTGCTGTATTAGGCATGCTCTCCGTCCTGCCTTCTTAGCAGGGGTGAGTAGTCTTCAGTGGATGTGGGCGACCGAGTTACTTCACTGGTGCGTGCCCGTTCAAGTGTCTTTAAGGTAGCTCTTATTGCAGCAGTTTTTGTATTGCGCTGATTGTTCTTGCCTACCTTTCTTTTGTGATTAACAATGTCCTTTCTTTCTCCCTAGGTGTGTGGAAGATTCGGCGTGGTGTACTGGTTGGTTTGAGCACCGCGCTGCTTTTGTCTTGCCTTGCTAACCTGTGTTTCCTCTCTTCCTTACAGGTCGTGGTCCTTTCCCAGTGGGTGAGGAACTCCGGAGCGATGCGGGCCGTAACGTGAAAAGCCAGGTAAGCTTCCTATAATGTTCGGGGCTTAAGCAATGCTGGAATGTCTTTTCTAATGTTGTCTTTCTCCTTTTCCTTTTTAGGTCGCTTCGTTCCGGTAGGTGTGCAGAGCCCAGAAGAAGCTGTTCACTAGAGAGCGGATGACAGGATGGAGATTGCAGGTAAGATTCGATTAAAGATGTTCCTTTTGTCTCCTCTGCAGGCTCGTTGCTCTGAGGCTCGCGGGTATCACAGGACACAGTGAGCGTCACGTTGCAGTCTGCAAAGTAACGCAAAGCGTGCTCTGTTGCTTAGGTGTGGTTTAAATAGCCTCCCAACAAAGTAGTCCAGGTAAAGTAGTCCCAGGCCACCACACCCAAAACACTGTACCGCATAGCTTAGTTCTTTAGGAACCAAGCTATGCGAATGCCTCCATGTTAACTGCAGGCTTAATGAAAAGTAGTCTCCCTTCAAACATGTTCTCCATAATGAATATGAGCCTGGCTGCAGTGGCAACAGGACTGACTCATAGAGACTCTTGGAAGTGGATGCAAGGCCTGCAAG
The DNA here is from genome assembly GCF_040938575.1 of Ambystoma mexicanum. NCBI lineage: Eukaryota > Metazoa > Chordata > Amphibia > Caudata > Ambystomatidae > Ambystoma > Ambystoma mexicanum. Next base: position 1,570,956,568 of record NC_090932.1, read on the forward strand.
GCCTTGATGGAGTCCCGAACCCTGACCTTACCTGGCAAGTGGGCTTGCCAGTGGGGGTCTGGGGTAAGGGTTGTGACAGCCACGAGGTTGATGGTGGGTGTCATGCTGCTCCTGCAGCACTGTGGAGGGTAGGGCCCCTGCCCACACACAAAACAGAGTGTGCGATGAGGCTCCTAGTAAGGCACAGAGAGGGGCCTTCACTATGGGGCCTTACCAGCAGGGGCCGGCTAACACCTGCTGGCATTCAGATTGGCTCCGAATAGAGCTTTGGTGCCTGTCGCTAGGCAACAATATAAACAAGAAACAAAATCAAAGCGGCTGGCGAGCCACAAGCAGTGCAGCCATTTTGAGGCAGATATTGTTGTTGGGATTATCCAACTGCTGGTGTGTGAGCAACTTCAAACTACTCATTTCAGGAAAGCGTTTCTCGTAGCAGTTGTCTCGTTGTCAGAGTATGGCAATGTGAGGCTTGATCGTGATGTCCAGAAGGGGAGCGTTCCCCTTGTAAAGGATACATGTGTGTGGACACAATAACTTTTTCAGAGAGCAGATACAACCCCCTTGGGTGTTGGTCACCCCTCCAATCAAATCTCAGGGGGTACATTAATGAGCCTCCCTTTTCATTTTGTAGTGAGCAGCACTTGATAAACGTAGTTATTATTTGCTATTATTATTTTTTTTACAATCAAAATAATCCTTCTCTGTAGCTTCAGAAATAAAAGCATATTGCTAAATTGAGCAATATGCCCAAATATACACATAATAAACATAAAAACATATTTTTTGTTTTACATTTGTAAAGCCCACTAAGCCCTTAGGCACCTAGGCACTAGTATTGCCCAAATATACACACAATAAAAATAAAAACAATTGTGAAACTTCTGCAAAAACAGCAGTTAGTATCAGTTAGCAAAACAAAATCACCATATGTTTGCAATGCCTTCCACAGATAGTGTTTTCAAATCAAAGTTTCAAAAAGACTTTTTGCAAACAGTATTTCTACCAATTACATCAGGATTTGCAGAATGCTCTCAAATCCCGGCTTTGTCACTTAACGAAAGTGAGTGCTCTCTGGCATATCCTTTTATCACACTTTGCCTTATCTGCCAAAATTAGAAGTCTGTACAAGGTATTCTGCAGTCTTCTAATTCAAAAGAAATGTCTCGACCCTGATATTGCCACCTAGGTAAATATTAATATTGACAATTCATATACTGCCCATCACAGTGTATTTGTCTACTACCTTACGCATGGCACCATGTTTCTAATATAACTTCCCATGATACCTTTGCATACTAAAGAGTCATTCTGTGATATCACTGATGTCACTATTTATGCAAATTAGCAGGGCCATTCCTTCTTTTGCCACTCAGGGCCCCGCAAATCCTAGGGTTGGCCCTGGGTATAGGTTGTAATCCAGGAAGCACCCACTAGATGCTGGTCAGAAATTCTGTCAACAGGAGACATGGAAAGTCGGTTATAGTGCTTATCCTTTGTGAGCAGGACTTTTAGAATAATTCGCTCCCAGCTAGTTATTTTAAACAATATACTGTGCACTATCAACACCTGTGTGGTCCCCTGGAACTCTGGCGGATCTGTAAAGCAATAAGGTAAGGTGTGGAGGGTAGGTTAGTAGGACTGAGCAGGATATAGAGGAAGTGAGCTGTGATGTGTTGTTGGCAGCTTCAGTTTGGTTTACACCGTTCGCTGAGCATAAGTGTGAGTTTTCGGTCAGTAGCCGTCGTGTGCAGTTGTGCGAGGCTAAGCATGGCTTGTTGTTGCGGTGTAGTGAAGTGCATGCGGTTTGTTGTGCTGTAGAGGTATGGTTATGTTTGGTTTAGAGTTTGAGAGCTGTATGCAGAGGAATGGGTTTTTTAGTGGGGTTGGTTAGTGGCAATACTTTATTGTACCCCCTCAGTTTTGGCTGCCTGTGGCATATATCCCTGCCAATGCCATACATTGTGTTGTACTACAATTCCAACTTTTTCAGAGAGGCATTTGTGACCGAAAAATGTTATCGAAAATTAAAGGAAATGTATATGGTTTGTGGTGTAAGAGGGTTAAAACGAGTGGTGAGGGGTTTGGGGGGGGTGGGTGGGTTAACAAACATAGGAAAACGAGGGGCTTGGGGGAGCCCCAAATAAAAAATTCAGTGATTTTTTTCAATAAAATAGTTTCTCTAAAAAATGCTTCTCTGTAAATGTTTTCGGTAAAATCACATAGAACCTTCCCACTCCTATTTTCTGTGCAGAGGTGTGTCTTTAACCTGGCTATTTGGTGGTGATACCCTCTCCACCCCCCGTGTTCAGACTAATGGATGTCTACATCACTTTACCTCCAGCACATTCCGGTGTGCAGCAACCATCGCTCCCACGTGCCCCTTGCAGAGGGGGCACCTCTTCCCTGAGCCATTGCGCTCCCTGGTCCCTGTGGTCCATCTCTTTGGTCACCACTTTTTCCCCTTTAATTCTAATGCCCTCTGTCTGTGGTTCAATTAGGTCGGTCCCAAAAGTTCCAAAGTTTAGCTGCTAGTCAATAACAAGGCTAATCCACCAATTTCTTCCTCGTGTACAGTTTAGGTTCCAGGCAGATGTCGTTGCTGGTTCTGCGTGTTCTGGTTGCCTGGTAAATGGTGATTTCTTTTCAATGAATTCGGCCGTGGATTGCTCTGTGTTATGCATATTGTTTTGAAGGTGATTCATTTTTTGACAGGGAGCCAATGTAGCATCTTTAGCGCTGGACTGATGTGGTCTCTTCGTGAGAGTTTGAGGAGAAGTTTGGCAGCTGCGTTCTGTATACGTTGCAGTTTCTTCAGTAAATAATCCAGCATTCCGAGGTATAGGCTGTTGGCGTAGTCTATACTGGACACGATGAGGGAGATGAGGGCCAGTGTTTTGTGCGTGAAGGAGAGGAATGGTAGAATCTTTTTGATCATGTGTAGGTGGAAGAAGCATTGCTTGATTATCATGTTTACTTGTGGTTTTAAGGTTAGCTCATTGTCCATTAGGATTCCAAGGTTTTTGACAATTTGGGATGGTGTGGGTGCTGTTGCTAGTTCTGTGGGCCACAGTATTTACTGGTTGCTTCCTTGCATTTTTGATGTATTCATGATTTCCGTCTCGCCTGGGTTGAATTTGAGGCTGTTAGTGTTCATCCATTTGTAGAGTTCTGTGAGACAGTCTATTAGCGTTGTGTTCTCCTCTTGTACATGTTCGATTTTGTAGATGATTTGAGTGTCATCTTCATAGTTGTAACAAGTGACGCTGTGTCTTTTGATGAGGTTGATTAGTGGAGTCATGTGATGTTGAAGAGGAGTGCGGATAGGAAAGATCCTTGTGGTACTCCACAGGTGGTGTCCCGCGGTGCAAATTTGAATGGTTTTATCCATACTGTTTCTTTTCATTTAGACAGGAAAGATTTAATCCAGAGCATCTCTGTGTAAGTGATTCCTATTTCTTCCAGTTTCTTGATGAGGATGTTGTGGCTGACTGTGTCAAACGCTGCAGAGAGGTTGAGTAGTATCAGTGCTGAGTTTGTGTTGGTGTCTGCGTTAGTCTTTAGGTCATCCCAAATAGAAAGAAGTGCTGCCTCTGTCCCTCTCATTGATCTGAATCCGACTTGAGCCTGATCTAATAGTCCATGGTTTTCTAAGTGTTCCAGTGTTTGTTCATAGACATAGGTCTCTAATATTTTTGCTAGGTAGGGAATGTTTGATATCGGTCTGTAGTTGGAGAGGTCTTCCACATCACCCGTTGTATCCTTGAGGAGTGGGTTTATGAAAGCCTGCAGTACTCTCCCCATTGAGAGTGATAGGTGGAAGTGGTTTAAGTGGCATTCTGATTGTGTGCCTTGTGTGAGGATTGATTTATAGATGTCATGTGGGCAGGGGTCCATTGGGGAGCCTGCTTCATTGCTTTGTTTCACCAGCTTGCAGAATTTCTCTCTTGGCATTTGGGCAAAGCTTTGCAGCTTGTTTGTGTTTACAGGGTAGGTGGGGATGGTGCACGGTCTGGTAAGATTGATCTACTTTGTATGATCTGATGTATGTCAGTGATCTTATTTTTAAAATGGTCTGCGAGATCTTTGCTTAGTTTTTGTGAAAGTACTGGTGTGTTATTGCATCCGGGGGCATTTCTCATCTCATTTACGATGTTGTCGTCATAGTATTTGTTTTTGGCTTTGAGAATCTCCTTTTGCTCAGATTTGCTTTTGATAATTTATTCTTTTGACTTGGTCGTAGTTTTTCCTCCATTCTAGCTCAAGTTTTTTTTCCTCCATTGTATTGAGGTGGGGTGTAAACCATCTTGCCACTGCTTTCTTTCATGATGAAGGGTTTTTCCTGGGAGATGCTGTCTATAGTTTCTAGATTAGGTCCGCTATTTCGTCTAGGTCAGTTCCGTCCAGGGTTGCGGTCGATGGTTTTGAGGATTCCAGTTGTTCTTTTAAGTTACTACTTTTGATGGTATTACAGTTTGTTTTCCAGATTGGAGGGGAGTAATTCTAATCTTTATAGATAGGTTCTTGGATTTAGACAAGACCTGTGCTGGAGTTCATTATTCAAGTAATTATAACCTTTTGTTAACCAACACATTTGGAGAGACACGTTTTTGTGTCAATGGGATAATGGATTTCATGGCATGAAGAATTTCCTTGGCTTCTCTTCCAGGGAGGACACTCTTTAAGAATTGGACGCTGTAAAGGATTATTTTTAAAAGGTGTCTTAAAATGATAATCTTAGCGGGGTGAGCTTTGTTAAGTGTTGATATTTTACTAAATTGTATACTTTGATTGAGTCTTACCCTTGAATAATTCTGAAGAAGGTAGAATGACTAAAACGCAACAAGCAAAAATATGTTCGTGTTTTATATGAGGCTTTTTTTAATGAACTGATGTTCTGTTAAGTTGCTTTCATTATTTGACTAGATTGACACGATAAATTGGTAACCTTTTGGAATTTACCTTTGTACATAATGTATTGCTTTTTTGCACAAATACAAACGTTTTTTGATGGATTTATTTACTGAAAAGATATGACTTTTTGTTTAAGCAAGGCATTCAAAGTTAAATGTATTAGAGTTGAGCATTGATGGTCCCACAGAGGGTTATGAGGGCCTTCCTATTCACTATTGAGGGAAAATTGACCAGACTTGGATCTCCCTATCAGCTAAGCATTTGTTGCAGTTGTGTCCATGGTTCTATGATGTTGTCCTTGTTCTTCGATTATAGTGAAAAGGAGATTTTTGCTGGTCTACTTTGGTTTCCGGAAAGATAGTGGCCCCATATGCTGTAATGGAGTTATGGGCTTATTCCATGTAGACCAGTCCTCCTTTTTACTTCTGCTTGCATGATGCCATTTGTGTAGCAGTTGGACCTTTCCACTTTCCCATTGCCTTGCGAGTGGTATAGCGAGGATCAATGTTGTTCTTCACCAGTGCGCTGCAGATACTCTTCATTTCTTTTGACATACAATTTACGCAATTGTGGGTAACTGTATGAAGGCTGTTGAAAATGGCAACGGTTAAGTGATGATGTCCTCTAAGAATTTGATTTCTATCCATTTAGATGAATATCTACTGGGACATACCGTTTGCTAGGAGGCATGTCTTCCATAAGACCAATGGAATTGATGACAACGTTGTGCCATTCTATGGAATACAAGAGTGCTGCCCTTTGTTTTGAGCTGTTTGTTCTCTTTACATGTGATGAATCTCTCGATTTGACTGTCTATGGGTAAATGCATTTTTGGCCATCAATATCTGTTTCTTTAATAAAAAAAGTTATTATTTTAAAGATAGAGGAACACAAAGGATGCAACAAAGTAAATGACAAACATCTCAAGCAAATAGGCACAGTGTATTTCTGTCTTTTTTTATTTATTTATTGAACATTTGTATGGCGCCTATACAGCAGAAAGTGTTTCCAGGCGCCACAAGACTAAGGGGGAAGGGAACAGAGGAGGATAAAAACAACAATAAACAGTCCTACTGGGACCTGTGACATTTGGTTCGTGCAAGTGCAGCAACAGGAAGTGGAGGGGGGTTGTTGGAGGGGCAGGGTGAGAGGAAGCTAAGGGGAGGGGCATGAGCTTGCGAATGCAGGAGGGAAGGGGAACCAGGGGCTAGGTAAGTGCTGGAGGAGACTGGGGAAGACTGGGGGACAAGTGCTAGGTGAGGCCTGGAGGGCAAGTGCTATGAGGGATGGGGTAAGGGTAAGGTAGTGTGAGGAGTGAGGGGGGACCAGACTCAGAAGTCTGATCAGGGAAGAGTGCAAGAAGGCAAGTGCAGTGTGCTAAGGCAGATTGGTCGGGGTGGGAGGGTGGACCTGGCCCCTGTGAGACTCGGAAGGGACCAGGCAGCCAGGCTTGTCAGCGGAGGGGCATTAACAAGGAACGGGAAGAGGGAAGAAGGTGAAGAGAAAGGTCTTGATAAGCTTCCGGAACTTGAGATCCGGCTCAAGTCTGAGATGGGCAGAGAGGCCATTCCAGAGGGAGGCTCCTGCTGAAGAAAGAGAGATCTACCGCCCTCTCTCTGTGTCAGTAGCGCTCTTGCCCTCGTAGTGTAGCTGAGGAATTCTTATCGCCAATCTACCGAACTAGTCAGTACAATGAACAACCAGAACAATTGATTGGCGGAAAGATGGAATGCCAATGAAGAATCCAGAACCGCATGGAACAGGATACTGGAACGGGATGTCTTCTCAAGGTGTACAGGCAAGACCCCCAGACAGCTGCAATAAGAGCAATAATCACACTGATGCGACTCTATGCCAAAAATGCAGACATCAAAATAGAAACCAACCACTAACCTGTGCGGTTCTTCAGAATCTCCGAATCTCCGAATATCCCCAGGAAGGAATAAGAAGTAAGGTAGTGTCAAACCCAAAACGAAAGGACCAGGAAATCAATCCAGAAATGAAGGCAAAGCAAGAAGCAGGGTGAAGATCCAAGCTGAATGTCCAAAGAGCAAAATCTAACCCGACGGCACGAGGACGCCTAAAGGTACATTAAAGGCAGTCTCTAGTCCGTGTACCAATGGTGCAGAGTTCCAATGCAGGAGAAAAAACGTTAAGCGGGAGACAGTACAAATGAGTAGCAGGGCAGGTCCGTGGACGGTCCGAGGTCGAAGAGCAGGGCTGGCAGCAAAAGTACAAAGGAGTAAGCAATGCAGGTCCGTGGACGATCCGAGGTCGATGAGCAGGGCTGGCAGCAAAAGTACAAAGGAGTAAGCAAGTCGGGTCCGAAGGCAGTCCGAGGTCGAGAAACAGGAAAACAAGGCAAAAGGGACAAGAACCTGGATACGAGAGAAAGCAAGCCGCTAGAATACAAGATTCAGAAGCGCCGGCAAAAAGCACAGGCGTGGCTTAAATAATAGTCACATGATCACTATACGTCTTTCAACGTGTACGGGGAAAAGTGAAAGACGTGAGAGGACGCCATCGTCTCCATGCAAACTTCCAAGCTCCCGGCAGACGAGGTCTTAAAGGGACCGTAACCACGGTTCGTCGGCAAATACGAGAACCACAAGTATTAGGTCTCGTGGAAGCCGTGGAAGCCGGATAATTACGGCGTCCTAACACTGATGATTTCTGCCGATACTTAACACTCTGCTTGGAGAAACGTCTGATCTGCAGAGAATTAGAGCTGGAGGACTGAAGGGCTCTAGCAGGGCACTAGTTAGTGAGAGAAAGGTGAATGTAGCATGGTCCTAGGCCCCAGAAAGCCTTGTGGATGATGCAGAGGGTCTTGAATGTGATCCTTGCATTCACTGGGAGCCAGTGGAGAGCTTTTAGGGCTGAAGGCCAAGGATAAGTCTTGCAGTCCTATTGTGGATCAGTTGAAGAGGGTGAAGAGAGAAAAGAGGTAGATTAAGGAAGAGGCTGTTACAGTAGTCCAGCCTGGAGAGCACCAGAGCTCTAGAGACATTGGGGCTCATTACGAGTCAGGCGGTAAGAGATACCGGACACCGGTAAGGAGACTGGTGCCGGTAATCCCTTACCGCCCTATTCCGAAGTCCCTTGGAGGGAACCGTAAGGAATGTGTGGTCTGACCACACATCCCTTACGGGCCTGCTAAGGGACCAGGGTGCTAATAACGGGCTTGCCATTCACAAGCCCGTTATTAGCACCCTCCCCATTCCCATTTGAGCCCTACGCTGGCTCAAATGGGAATGGGAAATGGTTTGTTCAATGGGGATTTACCGGTCCGCCAGGGTCGGAATGCACCGGTAAGTCCGCATTGAACAAGACCGGACTCGGACACGGTATGGGAGGCAGCCATGGTGCTAACAGCACCATGGCTACTGCCCATCTCGTAATAAGGCCCATTGAGTTTCTGGGGGAAGGTGAAGAAAGGGAGAATGCCTCTGGGGAGGTGAAGCTGAAAGTGAGCCTTCTTGGCAATGTCAGCAATATGAGGTGAGAAGGAGAGAGAGGAGTCGAAGATGGCCCCAGGTTTTTTGCCACACAAGAAGGTGACGGGAGAGGGCCCACAGAGTAGTGGAGTATCGTGGGGGGAGTACCAATGAGAAGATTCTCGGTTTTACTGGCATTAAGACAGACATTGTTAGCAGCACACCATGCCTGCATAGCAGTCAGGCAGTCAGGAATGAGAGAGGAAGGAGAGAAGGTAGAGGAGGGAAGCTTAAAAGAGAGCTGAGTGTCATCCACAGAACACTGGAAGTGAGGAGAGAAGGTGATCAGGTGGGTAAGAGTAGCAAGGAAAATACTGAAGAGTCACAGTGATGGGATAGAGCCCTGAGGGACGCCGCAAGTAGAGAGTGAGGTAGAGGAGAGAAAGGGACTCATTTGAAACTGGGAGCCCCGATTTGAAAGGAAAGAGTCAGCCAAGCCAAGTCTGAGATGCCCAGGGTATCACAGAGTCAGTTAAGGAGGGTGGCATAATTGACCATGTGGAAGACAAGAGAACTAATCAAGGAGGATGAGAACAGAGGTAGAGTTGGAGTCTAAGTTTGAGAACAAGTCATCACTGGTGTTCATGACAGCAGTTTACATCCTTCTGGCTTCTCTGAAGCCAGACTGGTGGTTGTGAAGACAGCCAACAGATTTGGTGTGACGAATTAGTTGGGAGATGACCAACTTCTCAAAATGTTTTCCGAGGAAGGGGGTAGTGGAGATATGCCAGTAGTTCACTGGGCAGGAAGTGTCTGCAGATGTCATTTTCAGGAGGGGATGCACAAGGCAGTGCTTAAGACGTGATGGGGAGGAGCCAGTGCCAAAAGAGGGATTACAGAACTCAGCAAGAGAGGGAGAGTATATACACTAGATCAACAAAGAAAACATACATAGGAAAAAGAACGGTCAAAAAAACAAAAAAGGGGGAAGGAAATAGCACAGTTGTACATAAAGATCATTAAAATCACTCCAAATTTCATTGTATCTGTGATGTTCTTTCACATGGAAAGACACTCTCTCCTAGAAAGGAGTGACAAACCCAGCAGCTAATCATCAACAGAGGGACTAGTGTCACTCTTCCAGAAATTCAAAATGTGTTTCTTAGCCACCAAGCCACCAAGCAAGCTCTGTATTCCCAGAAGAGCTTACTGACAGACAACCCATTATGGGAGGGAAATAAACCCAGTACAACAACCAGACAGTGATATGAATAAATTAAATAAAAGTCACTCTGTGAAGAGTAAAAGGGTAGACTTTGACTCTTCCAGATAACAATATGAGATAAATGATGCAGACTACGAGCTATGATGTGCTCCCCTGAATAACAACATGAAGAGATTAATAGCAGCTTGTTGAATAGAATTGTAGGCAGACTAAGGATGCCAAGAAGGGATCTCCAAATCACAATGTGTCTATGTTTTCTTGTAGAAAGAACACTAACTAGAAGGGTTAGTGAAGAGATTGTATCTCTTTGCATGAACAGTAACTTCTGTTCTGACTAAGGCTTAAGGTTGAAATAACAAGAGATTGATCACTCTGACTCCTCAGGACTTTTCTGCAACCTCGACAACTCTCTCACCCTCTCCATTCTACCCTCTGATCCGACTCACTCTGCCGGGCACACCTTGGATGCTCTCATCTCTTCTGACATCCCCCTCTCTGATCTTCTCAGTACTCCTCTCCCCTGGACTGACCACGTTCCTCTTTCTTCTCACTTCTCACTGCTACCTTCCTCTGCGGTCATTCGACCAATGAAGTGAGTGTCAGTGGCTGCCTTTGCCTCCACTTTCTCTCCGCCACCTACTCCTGTGGCTGGCTCCCATCCTGACCTAGCCCTTTCCTCCACCTTTCTATCTCTAACACTTGGGATATCCTTGCCCCTGTCATGATGATCTGCATTAAGCCTGCCAAAAGGTGCAACTCTTGGTATGACTCCGACCTGGCTGCTCTGAAACAGAAGTGTAGAGCAGCTAAATGGAAATGGGGAGCTTCAGGTACACCCTCTGACAAACTGGCCAGCCACCTACTCCAAAGGCAATACAGACTCTCCATCCTCTCTTAAAAGGGGTTCTATATTCAAGCCTGCATCTCCCTGCCAATAACAACACGGCCAAACTATTAAAAATCTGCAAGGAGCTGGCCAATCCTATTGCAGTATCTTCCTCTTCTACACTTACCCAGGCCCTCTGCTCGACCCGGGCACCTCATTTCACAACTCATTTTACCACTGAAACCCAGTAAAGCCTCTCCTCACTCACCTCTTCTCCCCTTGCACCCTCTGCCTCTGCCTGGCCTTCCTTGGCCTCTGCCTCTCCTCTCTTTCTCTCCTCCCTCTCTTTTGTCACAACTGATGAGGTTTCTAGACAAGACCGGTCTGTGAAAGTCTCGTCCATACAGGTGACCCCATACTCCTCCAGAACCATTAAGGACAACATTAGTTCTCTTGTTATAGCCTTGGCCGATATCTGCAGCAACTCTTTCAACACTGGAGTTTTCCCTTCTCCTCTGAAGCACTCCCTTGTGCACCCCCTTCTAAAAAAGACTTCGGCCGACCCCTCAATTCTGGCAAACTATTGCCCAATCTCGATCACTCCTTTCCTGGGCAAACTCCTGGAGAAGTTGGCTATCTCCCAGCTAACCCTCCACACCAAAGCTGTTGGTTGTCTCCATGATCATCAGTCTGGCTTCAGAGCAGTCAGAGGCACGGAAACTGCTCTCCTGACCACGTGTGAAGATCTGCTCTCTAACCTGTACTCTAACTCTAGCTCTGTCCTCAATCTCCTTGATTTTTCCTCTGCTTTTGACACGGTGAACCACAACATCCTGATCACTCATCTCCACGATACCCTGGGCATCACGGATCAGGCTCTGGCTGTCCTCCTCCCTCTTGGACCGACCTTCTCAAGTTCAACTTGGGTCCTTCCTCTCCACCACCACACTCTCCACATGTGGTGTTCCCCAGGTCCCTATCCTCTCCCCGTGGTTTTTCATTGTTTTTCAGGCCCTCCTGATCTCTACCTTTTCCTCTAACTTTGAGTGTTATGCGGATGACATACAGCGCTCCTTCAGGCTACCCTCGGCCGCCTCCTCCTCACTCATCCCTGACTGTCTTTCTGCTGTTCAGGCATGGTCCACCTCTAAAGATCTCTGCCTTAATGCTAGTAAGACAGAAGTCCTTCTCATTGAGACCCCTGATCCCAGTTTTCCCGTCTCACTCTGGCCGGCCTCCCTGGGCCATCTTCCCTCACCCTCTTTTGAGGCAAAAAACCTTGCGGTAATCTTCACCTCCACTCCCTCCTTCGCTCCACACATCACAGACATTGCCAGAAAGTCCAATTTCCAGCTGCACCTCCTTAGAGGTATTCTTCCTTTTCTCACCTTCCCCAAGAATCTCACGGTCTCCAGAGCCCAGGTTCCCTCTAGGTTGGATTACTGCAACAGCGTCATACTCAATCTGCCTATCTCTAACCTTCGCCCTCTACAACTCATCCAGAACAGGACCGCAAGACTTATCCTTAGCCTCAAGCCCAGGGACCGCATCTCTCTGGCTTTGAAATCCCTCCACTGGCTCGCAGGGGCTGCAAGGATGAAGTTCAAGACTCTCTACATCATCCACAAGTATTTCTAGGGCTGAGTCCCTTCTATCTCCAACGCTCCCTTCCTAAGTACCTTCCTTCTATTGCCCTTCGCTCGTCTACTTCCAATTGTCTGTGGGTGAGTCGCTTCCCCAAGCAGACACTGGGTGGTAGATCTCTCTCCTATGCAGATGCCTCCCTCTGGAAAGGCCTCCCGGCCTCTCTCTGCCTAGAGCCAGATCTCCATAAGTTACAGAAGCTCCTCGAGACCTTCCTTTTCTCCTCTTCCTTCTCTCTGCCTTTCCTGTGCTAACCTTTCCTTCCTCCTGCACCGTTTTGCTGACTGGTTGCTTGGTGGTCCTCTGAGTAATACCAGACACCGTCTCCCTCCCCGCTGTCCAGTCCCACTGCACTTTCCCACTGGCCTTTCTGCACTGCCACCTGGCCTACCTTGCGCTACCTGGGTGTGATTCCCTTGGGAGGCCCAGTCATCCTTGCACTTAACTCAGAGCCCTGCTGTTCTGGGTGCACTTCTCCCCTTACCCTTCCCCTGCACTTCTTGTCTGCGTACTTGCATGATCTAAATGATACTAGGCCTAGTAAGATGGTTTGTCTTGTTCCCCATCCCCTTGCCTGGTTGAGCGCGAAACCCTTGTGTAGAGGCGCATTATAAATAACGTATCAATCAATTAATCAATGGGATGGCCGAATCTCTAGGAAAATGACCGAAACACTATTTGTCAACATCAGTCAAACTACATCCGTTGCTAGATAAAGTAGAGAGAACAGGATATTGAAGAATAGTAATCCTGAGGGAAATTGTGAGGACATTGAGCCTCATTAGGACCCTGGCGGTACAGGGTAAACAGCGCCGTAAAAGGTGCCGGCGCCGTTTACCCCATACCGCCTCATTATGAGGTCCCCTCGCGGGACCCAGGAAGCAACGCCTGGTCAAACCAGACGTGCTTACCGGGTCCCGCGAGGGGAAAAGGGAGCAAAGAACGGGCCAACTCGTAATGGCCCGTTGTTTGCTCCCTCTCCCATTCCCATTCAGCCTTATGGGGGCTGAAATGCGAATGGGGAAGGGCTGGGTCCTTGGAGGGAGGAATTACCGGGCCTTCCGAACTCGGAATGGCCCGGTTATTCCTCAATCTGAGGACCCGGACCTGGACGCGATTTCGGCGGCAGCCATGCCGCCAATAGCGGCATGGCTCCCGCCGAGGTCGTAATGAGGCCAATGTTTTCTCCAGTTTTTGAATAAGAGAGAGAGTTTTTGGATAATACATTTTGTCTAGTGATCCAAAGCCAGTGGTTTTATTTATACCTCACTCACAACTCAAAAAAAGGAAAAAAAGGATTCTGTCGAAAAGATCACCATGTTCTCTTTGTTACCATGTGTCAGCAAGAAAAGCCGTTGAAACTGTACTGTATTTGCACAAATGGCACTTTGAACTAACCCTGCATTCCACTATTCCACCTTGGAATGTTGAATGTGTATGTCTTGTGAGTTATTTTATTAAATGCGTTATTACAAGATGAGATGTGTTTGTCTGGGCTAAAATTAATACTTTGTGATATTTTACTTCCATACATGAGTCGGAGACTTGCATGCAGTTATTGAAGTGTTAGCTGCATAATGATTCATAAAGCTGCGTAATTAAGGAACAGGAGGAGGGGGTAGCTTGTGACTCTTGCTGCGTTATGGTACAATAAATCCTGTTTTTTGTCACAAGCTCCTCGTAACCAAAAAATGAAGGGCGGACCTGTTCTTATAACAATCCAACAGTTCCCACTGATTCTGGTAACTGTTCCTATCGTAAACAAAACCTGTCTGGTTTTTATGAACCAACTTTGGGTGTAAACCATTTAGCCTTCTTGCAAAGAATGTCACCAAAAGTTTAACATCCACATTCAAAAGCGATATAGGGCAGAAGTTACCTCAATCGGAATGATCTTTTGCCCAGTTTAGGGATTTCTTTATGTTCAAATGTGTTTATTAAACTGTGGATGGCTATGCAGCAATAATGTCAAGGTTACAATGAATGCACAATGTGTGGTACAGCCTTGGCAACCTTACAGCTGAGTAAAACACAAGCATAATGCACACCGAACAAAACACAAAATAAACTTTCCAAACTTGTATACAAGGTCGGAATGAGACTGCAATTGTTCTTAAGCAGGGCAGCACTTTGGGCACGGTAGACTGTGCAACTGGTCAAGTGTGATTGTTAACTCACAGGGGGAGCAGGAGTTGGTGAGGACCTGTGTACCTTTTAGTTGAATATAAAGTGGCCATGGGGATATAACTTTCAAGACATGGCAATTTGCCTTTTAGCAAGAATGCATGCTAGATCCATACATTTGATAAAATGTTTTATTTGCCTTGTCTAGAATATGCACCCTGCAAACACTCCAACTGGCTGCAACTATATCTGATGATACCATCAAACCTGTAAGCTTGCTCGATTCAAGACCAAAAACCTTGCACTCTAACGCATTTCCAGAAAATGTGTATTAAATCTGCATTGTCTAGATTGCACCAGGGACAGGTTGACTGTGCGTTATTGTTGAATTTGGACACTTTGCTGGGGGTCATGTATGTGCGGTAGAGTTCATTGATCTGGAGCAATCTAAATCTAGCATTCCGGGGCACATTTTTAGGGAACCCCAGCACTTGTCACTCTTGGTCTGTGATTAAAGAGCTTACATCTAACTCCGATCTCAACCTCAGGTTGGGCTTTCTAACACTGGACCCGCTCAGGAGACAGTTATATAATCTGGCCACAGGTCTCCAGCTATCTTCTAGCGTGTAAATCAGAGCCAGAAGTGCGGTCTGCTCTGGTTCCGTGGGCCACCTGCTTCACCTATGGCCCGCCACTCCCACAACTTTCATATTTCTCCAGCATGGGGTCTGGTATGGATTCACATGCTCATGAATATTCCCTGTCGTCAGGCTGGGAATCCTCTGTAAAGAAAAAATCAGTTTCAGTTTCGGTTTCGTTGCTGAACTGTCTTTCTACTAGTAACCAATCACTGGTGTCTGGGTTATACTTCCCCCAGCCAATGACTGCCCTCTACCTAAGCTCCTCCTCTGGCAGCCATCTTCAGATTTTTACCGCACGTTCAAGTGTTGGGAGTCCTCGTGCTTAGCTCTCGAGCTTTGACTGCGTATTGCGTTTTTTTCAAAGAGTTTTCTCTTTTTTCGGTCAGTTCGAGCCTCAAGCTCCAACGATTCTTCTTCCGATTAACGGGGACCCGTTTCAGAAATTTCTATGCCCCTCAAGGGCGTTTTTTTGTGGAATTCCACTTTTTGGAGGATTCTGGAAGATCTTTGAGGCCTACCTGTCACGACCCTCGCCCAAAACCCCCTCTGGCAAACCCATTGGCCAGCTGGAGTCAGGACTCGGGCCTCTCGAGCCTGAAATCCTCTTCAAAAGCCCTAATGAGGCCAGTCTTGGTGCCTATGGCACCAGGCTCATACACCATGAAAAACAATGTGCTTGGGAACTACTTTATTGTATTGTCAGCCAACATGGAGGCATCCACATAGCTTGGTTCTTAAGAACCAAGCTATGCGGTCTAGTGTTTTGGGTGTGGTAGCCTAGGGACTACTTTAACTGGACTATTTTGTTGGGGCTATTTAAACCACACCCGAGCAAGACAACACGCTTTGCGTTATTTTGCAGCTTGCAGCGTGACGCTCACCGTGTCCAGCTATTCCCTCGAACCTCGGCGAAGCAGAACCTGCAAGGAGACAAAAGGAACATCATTAGCAGCAGCATCTTACCTGCAGTCTTCATCTTTAAACACTCGCAGCTACTGAGAATAGCTTCCTCGAGTCTGCACACCTCCCGGACAGAACGACCTGAAAGAGGAAGATAGAGTCAACATTAAAGAAAGCAGTAGAGACATTTACACCAAATTACGAACTGCTCAAAAGGCTTACCTGGCTGGTCGCCTCTCGGCTGGCACCACTCCGGACATTCCACTCACGCTGAAGAACACCACGACCTACAAGGAAGGAAAACACAGGTTAGCAAAGGCAAGACTTTGCAGCGCTGTGCATAGCGCTTACTTACTGCATCATAGCGCTCTTAATGCGCCATCATTTACCAGCGGGGCTCAACCAAGCCAGTTCGCCGCGCTGAAGCTCTGCATACCTAAGGGAGAAAAAAAGAGACATTTTAAACAAAGAAAGGCATGCAGGATAGCAACAAAACTAAAGAACAGCAATAAGACCTACCTGAACAATACCAAACGGGCCAGCGTCAGTGAAGTAACTGGACCGCACTCGCCCATGAAAGACAACGCGCCCATGCAAAGAAGGCAGGATGGAGAGCACACCTAATTCTACCACAAGGTGAGGAGAGGGCGCCAGAGGGACTGAAATCATATGGTGGAGGAGGGAGGATACTTACCCCAGTCGGTCAGTAGTGAACACAGTCCTCCTGTATTTTCAGGCAGAACCTTTCCCGCAGACCACATCAGGGCAAAGCTGAGAAGCATACCAGCGAGTAACCCGGCTGGGTGGCGTCCCTGTGGATACCAGGTGAGCGTAACAGAACGCAAAGCCTACCACAACAATTCTGTAACGCTCACCTGATTCCCACGGAGGCGCTGGTCTGGGCAGGAAGGTGTCTGCGACTCGAAAAGTGATGTGCAGGACTCGATTGGCTTCTGGGGTCGAACCTCTTCTCACTGTGTGTCGAACTCGAAGGGTGAGGTTTCTGCAGGTGAAAGAATATGGGGGTTAAGGGTCTGGGTTGTTGAATGTCCCTCTCTCTCTCCCTCTCTTCCTAGCTTCTCCGTAGAGCCCCCAGGTCAACGTGCTCACCTTAGATAGGTGAATGCTGGACTCTCCATCTGCGTCTGGTGCAGGGTGCTGTTGCCAGTTCCTTCACTGGTGAAACATAGGCCTCTTGAACTCAGAGGATCGTTACCGTCGTTAACTGCACGAGCGGTGAGTTTCCGGACACCTTTTTAGTCTTTATAGTCTTTAGGTGCGTGGCACGTTAATATTAAACAGGACTCTGTATAATGCTTTTCCCTTTTTGTCTTGCAGGACTCTGGAGATAGAAGATGGAGTGAAGCGCCTGGAAATGAGTAAGTAAATGCAAGCGCTCAAACTGTCTTTTTCCCTTGCTGCTTAGTTCGTGCTGAAGAGATGCCGGAGTATTTGCAGGCGTTCTATTGTGACGAGCGCGATGGGCGTAAGTAAATACCTGTCTAATGTCTCTTCTTTTGTCTTCACAGGCGGCGATGCAGCGTGAAGAAATCCAGAATTCGCGGAGTGCCGCTAAGTAATAACAATGCTTTTGTCTTCCCAGGCGGAGGTGCAGCATGAAGAAATGGCCGCAGCCGATGGATCAGGTGAGTAAGCACTGCGTGTAAAGGTTGCCTTGCTAACCTGTTGTTTCTTGTCTTTGCAGGTGCTGTTGTTGACTGGATACAGGAATGGTAAGTATAATTCTTGCAGGTTCAGGATCGAAAGAAGAAAGGCTGGAACAGACTCGGTGAGCGTTCTGCTGCAGATGCAGAATAACGCGAAGCACGTTTCATCTATCGGGTGTGGTTTAAATAGCCTTGGAGTGATGAGGCGTCTTCCTCCACGGCCCCGCCTAGGTAAGAAAAGAGTTCCAGTTCCAGAAGAGTTCCAGTGCTGTATCCAGGGAGTGGAGCTTGCCCCACCCAGGTAAGAAAGTAGTTCCTGTTCACAGAGGACTTCTAAGTGGCTGGTAAGTAAGCAGCATGGTCTGCTGCAGGTAAGTCCACCCAAGCATCTTCATACATAATATGAGCCCGGCGCTTCCAGTGCCGGGACCGATGACTTTGATGAGCCTGGTGCCACCGGCGCCAGGACAAGGTCCAAAAGGTCCCAGTGGGGACCGGCTGGTGCCTAAGATAACGGTTAGGGGCCTGCTTCCAAGGATGTTGGGCTGTTCCTGACTCCTTGGAAGCAGTGATCATGACAGCACCCCCCCCCCTCAAGGCCCCTCCCAAGCGTGTCTTCTCCGGGGGTTTTGGCTTGTCGGGGTGATTCAAATGGAATTTCCTGACCAGACGAGGTGCGTGGATATGTTCTGAGGGTTCCCAAGACCTTTCCTGGGGCCGTATCCTTTCCAATCAACCAGGTAATATAATTTAGATTTGGAGATTTTGGAGTCTAGGATGTTCTTTACTTCGAACTCAATTTCTCCATCTACTAAAACAGGTTCTGGGAGTTCGGTCAATCGGGTTCCTGGTCGTACTGGTTTTAGTAAGGAGACATGGAATACTGGATGTATTTTCATATGCGAAGGCAATTCCAATTTAACAGCCACTGGATTAATTATGGCAGAGATAAGATAGGGTCCAAGGTATCTCGGGATAAAAGTGCGGGGTCCTTTTAGAGGTAGGTGCTTAGTGGATAACCAGACCTGATCTCCCACTGCGTAGTGAGGGGCCTCTTTACGGTGCTGATCTGCTCCTTTCTTGAATTGAGCTTTAGCTCTTTGCAGATGGTCAGTGGCTTCCTTAAAAGCACGAGTGATCTCCGAGTGCAAGTGATCCACAGCAGGTGCCTCGAATTCTTGGGGAGGATCCAGGTTAGAGGTTCTAGGATGGTGTCCGTATAATAAGAAGAAGGGAGTCTTTCCGGTTCCAGAATGAGTCGAATTGTTATAAGCGTATTCAGCAATCCAAAGAATGTCCTTCCAAGGGTTTTCAGTTTGTTGGAGCATGCAACGTAGATATTGCTCTAGAGTTTCATTTGTCCTCTCGGTTTGTCCGTCAGTTTGGGGATGGTGACTGGTAGAAAGTCTCACATCTATTTGGGCTAAACGACAGCAACTTCGCCAAAAGTGGGAGATGAATTGACTTCCCCTATCGGAAACCAAAACCGAGGGAAAACCGTGTAACCGAACGATGTTTTCTAAGAATTCTCGGGCCAATACTGAAGCTGAAGGTAGGCCCTTCAGGGGAATGAAGTGAGCCATCTTGGAGAATAGATCCACGACTACTAAAATGGTATTATACCCTGAGCATGGAGGTAAGTCCGTGATGAAATCCATGGACAGGGTATGCCATGGACAGGGAGGGATGTCTAGTCGGTGTAAGAGGCCGGCTGGTTTCTCCTTCAGACTTTTATTTTGGGCGCATACACCGCAAGAGATTACAAAGTCTCTAATATCCTTTTTCCATAATGGCCACCAGAAATGTCTTTTGACCTTGTCCATGGTTTTGGTTATGCCAGGGTGACCCTCCATTAGTGAATCGTGATAACAGGAGATTACCTGTCTTTGTATCTTCTCACTGGGCAAGTACAATCGTCCTCGGAAAAAAGGTAGGTCTTGATCCACTGAAAATTCTTTTCCCCTTAATTGCCAGTCCTGTAAGTCGGCCGGAGTTAGAAGTGATTTGACTGTGGTCTTGATGTATTCAAAGGATTGAGCGCTGACCAAACCCAAAATCCTTTGTTCAGGGATTATGGGTATTGGTTCTGGATTGGTCAAATGTTCATCTATTCCCATCCGGGAGAGGGCATCTGCTTTTCCATTTTTACTGCCAGGTCGATAAGTAATTATAAAATCAAATTCAGCCAAAAACAGAGCCCAGCGAAGCTGCCTGGAAGACTGAGCTTTGGCCGTCTTCAGATACTGTAAGTTGCGGTGATCAGTCATTACGGTGACTGTGTGTCTGGCTCCCAAAAGATAATGCCGCCAGGCTTTAAAGGCCGATCTGATAGCTAAAAGTTCCTTGTCTGTAATTGAATAGTTGATCTCGGGAGCCGAGAATTTGCGGGACCAAAAGGCTACAGGATGTAATTGATGTGTGACCGGATCTCTTTGTGATAAAACTGCCCCCATAGCAAGACGTGAAGCATCTGTTTCTACGATGTAGGGGAGTTCTGGACGAGGATGTTTTAGAACAGGTGCAGAAATGAATTTAGTTTTTAAGTCCTGAAAAGCTTGTTCCGCCTCAGTAGACCACTCAAAACATTTGTTTTTCTTTAACAGAGCAGTGATGGGCTGGACTATTCGAGAGAATTCAGGAATTAATCTGCGGTAAAAATTAGCGAAGCCTAACATGCTTTGGACTCCCTTTATAGAGGTTGGTGAAGGTCACTTGATAATTGCATCGACTTTCTTTGAATCCATATGGACTCCGTTGGGTGACAATATGAATCCCAGGAACTCAACTTCAGTTACGTTAAAAACGCATTTTTCGAGTTTAGCAAAAAGGTTATGTTGACGTAGTCTCTTGAGGACCTCTCTAACATGTTTCCGATGTTCTTCTTTAGATGATGAATAGACGAGGATGTCATCAATGTAGACAACAACACACACATCTATGAGTTCTCTAAGGACATCATTCATAAAATACTGGAAGGCGGCAGGAGCGTTGCAAAGTCCAAAGGGCATAATTTGATATTCAAACAGCCCATACTTGGTGCGGAAGGCCGTCTTCCATTCATCGCCCTCTTTTATTCGTACCAAGTGGTAGGCTCCTCTGAGATCCAACTTTGTATATATACATGCGTCTTTGACTTGGTCCAGGAGTTCAGGGATCAAAGGTAACGGGTATCTGTTTTTAACGGTGATTTGATTCAGGGCGCGGTAATCTATACAAGTCCTAAGGTCTCCTTCCTTTTTCGGAACGAAGAACAAAGCCGAGGAAGCTGGAGATTTTGAAGGACGGATAAACCCGTTGGCTAGGTATTGGTCCAGATAGCGTCTGAGGTGAAGATTCTCTGGCTCGGTGAGGGCATAAATCCTACTGCAAGGAGGAGTTGTTCCGGGTATCAGATCTATTTGACAGTCGTAAGACCTATGAGGAGGCAGGGTGTTAGCTTGATCCTTCCGATAGACGTCTTGGAATTCCTGGTATTCGGGAGGTAATTTGGGAACCTCAGAAGAGATTGCCGCCAGTGAAACATCAGGCCGAGGATAACAAGTGGTAAAACATTCTGGAAACTGAACCGTCTTTGCTCGCCAATCGATCTGAGGATTGTGCTTCTCTAACCAAGGGATTCCCAGAATGATCTGGAACTGAGGGGCCTTGATCACATCGAACACGATTTTCTCCCGGTGTCCATCACTTGGCTCACTAGCGTCACTTCTTGGGTGGCGTGCGTTACTGGTCCGGAGGCTATCTCCGTGCCATCCACTGTAGTAATGACGTCTTTTACTGCCTTAGGGACAAGGGGTAGGTTCATCCTTGATACCATTTCACGGTCCACATAATTACCGATTGCTCCGCTGTCGATGTAAGCTTCAATTGCATGCAAGCGATCCGGACGATCAGGACTAATGAGGACCATGGGCACCACGAAATGCGAGGTCACGGGACAGATCTTAACTCTCGGCAAGAGGACCTCTACACTTGTCGGGCTAGGTCGTTTCCCTGCTCAGAATTTGTGGTACAGGTATCTGCGGCTCCTACAGCCTTCTTAGCTGGTTTCACTGGACAGTCTCGAAGAAAGTGCCCTGAGTTTCCGCAATAGAGGCATAATTGCAGCTGTCTTCTTCTTTCCCGCTCCTTTTGGGTTAAAGGTCCTTTCATGCCCCCTATTTGCATGGGTTCCCCAGTGTCAGCTTCCCTAGTAGAGGTCTGTGGTTTAGAAAACACTCGGGTATCAAATTTGGAACGATCAGCCTTCCTGTTCTGTAATCTGTGGTCCAATTGGACAACTAAGTCAATATAGTCTGAGCATTCTTGTGGAGGATTCACAACTTGAGCTAACACATCCTTGAGCTCTCCACGCAAGCCTCGGTAGAAAAGCGTTATTCTCTTATCCTCGGGCCATTGAGTTTCCACTATAAGTCTGTTGAATGAGGCTATATAAGTCAAGAGGTCTTGATTACCCTGTCGTAATGAAAGAAGTTCATTGTCCAAGGCCTGCCCTTGTGCATGTCTTGCGAACAGTTTCTCCATGCTGGACTGGAAGGCCTGGAAATCATGTAAAACCGGATCATCCTGGGTGACTAAAGGGATCGACCAATCTGCTGCGCTGCCACTGAGATAAGAAAGCACGAAAGCCACCTTGGTCTGATCTGTTGGGAATGCAGCTGGTCGACATAAGAAGTGTAGGCGGCACTGGTTGATGAACACTGCAAATTTCTTTAGGTCACCAGAAAAGCGTTCGGGCGGAGCCAATGGCACATTACCGGGTAGATTGATTTGCACTGGATTTAAAGATGATGCAGAAGGATAACTTCCTCCTGGAGCGGGCAAAGGTGTCTGTCCTGCCTGCGTTTGTAGCAATTGCCTAGCGAGGTCCTCTGTTCGCTCCTTGGAAATTATCAGCTCTCTTCTTAGAGAGTTTGTTTCCTGACGAGCTGCATGTACTTCTGCTCTTAATTCCCCGGGCAACTGGGCTAATTGATCAGTGTCTGAGGTTTCCATTGCGCCTGGGTAGGAGTTTTGCGGTCGGCTTCGCGTTCTGTAACGCTCACCTGATTCCCACGGAGGCGCTGGTCTGGGCAGGAAGGTGTCTGCGACTCGAAAAGTGATGTGCAGGACTCGATTGGCTTCTGGGGTCGAACCTCTTCTCACTGTGTGTCGAACTGGAAGGGTGAGGTTTCTGCAGGTGAAAGAATATGGGGGTTAAGGGTCTGGGTTGTTGAATGTCCCTCTCTCTCTCCCTCTCTTCCTAGCTTCTCCGTAGAGCCCCCAGGTCAACGTGCTCACCTTAGATAGGTGAATGCTGGACTCTCCATCTGCGTCTGGTGCAGGGTGCTGTTGCCAGTTCCTTCACTGGTGAAACATAGGCCTCTTGAACTCAGAGGATCGTTACCGTCGTTAACTGCACGAGCGGTGAGTTTCCGGACACCTTTTTAGTCTTTATAGTCTTTAGGTGCGTGGCACGTTAATATTAAACAGGACTCTGTATAATGCTTTTCCCTTTTTGTCTTGCAGGACTCTGGAGATGGAAGATGGAGTGAAGCGCCTGGAAATGAGTAAGTAAATGCAAGCGCTCAAACTGTCTTTTTCCCTTGCTGCTTAGTTCGTGCTGAAGAGACGCCGGAGTATTTGCAGGCGTTCTATTGTGACGAGCACGATGGGCGTAAGTAAATACCTGTCTAATGTCTCTTCTTTTGTCTTCACAGGCGGCGATGCAGCGTGAAGAAATACGGAATTCGCGGAGTGCCGGTAAGTAATAACAATGCTTTTGTCTTCCCAGGCGGAGGTGCAGCGTGAAGAAATGGCCGCAGCCGATGGATCAGGTGAGTAAGCACTGCGTGTAAAGGTTGCCTTGCTAACCTGTTGTTTCTTGTCTTTGCAGGTGCTGTTGTTGACTGGATACAGGAATGGTAAGTATAATTCTTGCAGGTTCAGGATCGAAAGAAGAAAGGCTGGAACAGACTCGGTGAGCGTTCTGCTGCAGATGCAGAATAACGCAAAGCACGTTTCATCTATCGGGTGTGGTTTAAATAGCCTTGGAGTGATGAGACGTCTTCCTCCACGGCCCCGCCTAGGTAAGAAAAGAGTTCCAGTTCCAGAAGAGTTCCAGTGCTGTATCCAGGGAGTGGAGCTTGCCCCACCCAGGTAAGAAAGTAGTTCCTGTTCACAGAGGACTTGTAAGTGGCTGGTAAGTAAGCAGCATGGTCTGCTGCAGGTAAGTCCACCCAAGCATCTTCATACATAATATGAGCCCGGCGCTTCCAGTGCCGGGACCGATGACTTTGATGAGCCTGGTGCCACCGGCGCCAGGACAAGGTCCAAAAGGTCCCAGTGGGGACCGTCTGGTGCCTAAGATAACGGTTAGGGGCCTGCTTCCAAGGATGTTGGGCTGTTCCTGACTCCTTGGAAGCAGTGATCATGACAAATTCCACCTGGGCGCCATGGAGACATCAGAAATGGACCAATTGGCCCAATTACTAGGAGAGCTTTGTGCTGAGGTTCATTCTGCCCGACAAGAGACTAATGCCCTCCGGAGAGACCTAATAGTGACCAAAGAACGCACTGAAGAGATTAGCAGGCAATACTTGCAATCACAGGAAGGACAGACGCCTCTACCTGGATGCAATCCAACGATGCAAAACCCGCCATACCACCCACTCCGGTACAGATCACGTTACCTGGAACAGTGCCCCTGGCATCACCAGAAAGGTTCTCAGGCGCCCCACGGAAGTATGCGGCATTCATCAATCATTGCCGCCTTCATTTTCTGTGTAGGCCCGGAGCATTTCCAAACGACCAAGCTCGGGTAGCTTTTGTCTTATCATACCTGAGTGGTAGTGCAGCAGATTGGTCGGTGCCGTTGGTAACCCATGACGATCCTCTATTACATGACTTTGGGGGGTTCCAGAGAGAAATGGAAAAACATTTTGCTCGCCATACCCAGGAACAAGCAGTAGACAATGAACTCTTGTCTCTCCGACAGGGGAATCAGGACTTATTAACGTACATTGCTAACTTCAACAGACTGGTTGCCGAAGCTAGGTGGCCAGAAAACAAAAGAACCACGTTATTCCATCGAGGCTTACGAGGCGAATTAAAGGACGTCTTAGCCCAGGTGGTTGATCCACCCAAAGACTGTGCAGAATTAATAAATCTGGTCATGCAGCTAGACCACCGGTTGCAGGACCGAAAAGCAGACCGGTCTAAGACCGACCCTTGGACCGTGTATGTTCGACCAAGGGAAAACACACCCTGTGTACCTGAAAATGCTGTAGAACCCATGCAGATTGGAGGGATACGGCCTCCATTAACAAAACAAGAGCGGTACAAAAGAAGACAACAACAGCTTTGTTTGTATTCTGGGAAATCAGGACATTTCCTGAAGGACTGTCCAGTAAAACCCCCAAGAAGAACAGTCGGCGCCACAGAGAACGATGAAGCTAAGGAATCGGAAAACTACCAAGCTCGACAAACGTAGAGGTCAGTTTGTCGAGTGAGAAAAAAGAGTTGCTGACCTCGCACTTTGCAATACCAGTGATCTTAATTAAGCACCAACAGTCATCAGGAATGCATGCCGTTGAAGCATACATCGATAGCGGAGCAGTTGGAAATTATATTGATCAAGAACTAGCAGCAGAGATGGGGCTTCCTTTGTGTTCTAAGCCAAATATGGACAAGGTAACCACCATGGATGGGACAGAAATCGCTTCCGGACCAGTAACCCAGTGCGCAGCCAGGGTAACCCTGCTGTGCCAGGACGGACATCGGGAGTCTATTTCATTCGATCTCATCAAGGCACCTCAGTTCAGGCTAATACTAGTGATGCCATGGTTGGTTGCTCACAGCTCTTTGAAAGACTGGCGGGCACGAAAATTAACCTTCCCCGGTGACTGCTCCCCTGCCTGCTATTACCAAGAGGAGAAACCCGACGTCTGTATCCCCATGACTCCCGGAGCGACAATATCAACCCTGGAAGCAACTAATACCTTGCCAAGTGAATACCATGATTTCCAGGATGTTTTCCGAAAGGACCAAGCCAATACATTGCCGCCGCACAGGCCCTATGACTGTCAGATCGACCTTGTTCCTGGTGCACAAATCCCTTGCGGCAGGATCTACGCTCTCACAGGACCAGAAAACCTTCATTTGAAATCCTATTTAGACCAGCACCTTGCAAACAGATTTATCCGTCCTTCGAAGCCCCCCCAGAGCCAGTCCTTTGTTCTTCGTACCGAAAAAGGAAGGAGACTTGAGAACCTGTATTGACTACCGCGCATTGAACTAGATCACCGTGAAGAACCGCTACCCATTGCCACTTATCCTTGAGATGCTAGACCAAGTTAAAGATGCCCAGATTTATACCAAATTGGACCTTCGAGGAGCGTACCACCTGGTCCGAGCCAGAAAAGGAGATGAATGGAAAACCGCCTTCCGTACTAAGTACGGCTTGTTTGACTATCAAGTCATGCCCTTCGGGTTATGCAACGCTCCTGCGGCATTCCAATATTTCATGAATGACGTCTTAAGGGAGTTAATTGATGTGTGCGCCTTAGTCTAAATAGACAACATCTTAGTATACACAGCCTCGGAACAAGATCATGTCAGTCACGTTCATTCAGTCCTCACCAAGCTCCGTCAACATCGCTTGTTTGCAAAGCTTGAAAAATGCTTTTTTCACGTCACTGAAGTAGAATTTCTTGGTTTTATCCTTACTCCAGGAGGCATCAGAATGGACGTGCACAAGGTAGATGCCATTCTGAAATGGCCTTCACCGACGTCTCTGAAAGGGGTACAAAGCGTGCTGGGCTTTGCAAACCTCTACAGCCTGTTCATCCAAGACTTCTCTCAGGTTGTGCACCCAATCACAGTAGTATTACGAAAAAACAATAAAAAGTTTGCTTGGACCGAAGAAGCAGAAGAAGCCTTTCAGGAACTTAAACAAAGGTTTACATCCGCTCCAATCCTGCGACATCCTCGTCCAGACCTCCCTTATGTCGTTGAAACTGATGCATCCAGTCTCGCAATGGGGGCTGTCCTTTCACAGAGAGACCCGGAAACCGGCCAGCTACATCCTGTGGCCTTCTGGTCGAAAAAGTTCTCACCTCCAGAGATTAATTATGCCGTCGCAGACAAGGGACTCATGGCTATCAAATTTGCATTTAAAGCCTGGAGGCACTACCTTCTGGGGGCCAGACACATCATTACAGTCATCACAGACCACCAAAACTTGCAATATCTCAAAACAGCCAAGGCCCAGACCTCGCGCCAACTACGGTGGGCCCTTTTCTTCGCCAAATATGATTATGTAATCACATTTCAACCAGGAATCAGAAACAGAAAGACGGATGCCTTATCTCGCATGGGCATAGATGAAATAGTATATACAACTCCAGACCCAGTACCTATTATACCTGAAGACAGACTCTTGGGTATCATGACAGCCTTAACACAAGCAAAACTACGAAAAGAAATCCAACGGACAATGAATCCTGATGCCTACCTCGCATGGCAAACTCAAGGAGAAAAATATACCATCAAGGACCATCTACCCTTTTTTAGGGATCGCCTATATGTACCCAAGAAGGAATTACAACAGCATATTATTTCAAACTATCACGATTCACTGATCGAAGGGCATCCCGGGATCGTCAAAACCCTAGCTAACATGAAAGAGAACTTTTGGTGGCCTACCTGGCGTAAGGACATCATTCAGTATATTCAGTCCTGCGGTGTCTGCGCACAATATAAATCACAGAAACAAAAACCATCTGGTCTCCTACAACCATTGGACATTCCTCCAGTTCCATGGCACACTCTTTCCCTTGACCTCATCACTGATCTACCTCCAAGCCAAGGGTTCAACACCATCCTTGTAGTTGTGGACTTATTCTCGAAGATGGCCCTTTTTATTCCTCTCAAAGGCCTCCCAGACGCAGCCACTTTAGCAAAACTGTTCTTGGAGGGCGTGGGTAAGCTACATGGCTTCCCTTCGGTTCTGGTCTCTGATCGAGGCAGCCAGTTTGTTTCAAACTTCTGGAAAAAATGTTGTGCAATGGCGCAGATCGACGTTTGGCTATCTACCAGTCACCATCCCCAAACGGACGGCCAAACCGAGAGAACCAATCAGACACTCGAGCAATATTTACGGTGCATGCTGCACCACGAACAAAGGAATTGGAAAGACCTACTGTGGCTAGCCCAATATGCATATAACAATTCTTTGCATTCAAGCATGGGACAAACGCCCTTCTATACCCTTTATGGCAGACAGCCACATACCTCTGAACTAGACCTTCCAGCCAGCTTGGAAATGCCAGCGGTAAAGACTCTACACACAATCATTACTCAGGCTTTCAAAAGGGCAAAGGAACATCTTATTCATGCCAAAGAAAAACAAAAGAGATTTTCCGACCAACAGCGGAAAAAGGCCCCTGATTATCAAGTAGGAGACAAAGTTTGTTTAGCCGCTAAATTCGTACCCATCAAGGGAACCCAGACCTTTCATCCCAGATTCTTAGGACCCTATACCATTAAGGCAATTATCAACCCAGCAGCCGTGAAACTGGATTTACCACCTAATCTACACATTCCATGTGTCCCTCCTGAAACCAATGCAACCCGGCACACATTTTGGGACACCACCTAAGCCCATAGTTAATAATTCGAAGTCAAAGATATCTTGGACTCTAAATACTCTAGGATCAAGCTATATTATCTCGTCGATTGGAAAGGATTTGGACCACAAGATAGATCTTGGGAGCCCAGTGAGAATATCCACGCACCACGTCTAATCAGGAAATTCCATCGGTGCTTCCCAACCAAACCTGGGCCAGACAGAAGGAACACCATGGGAGGGGCTCTTAGGGGGGAGTGCTGTCACGACCCTCGCCCAAAAACCCATTGGCCAGGTGGAATCAGGACTCGGCCTCTAGAGCCTGGAATCCTCTTCAAAAGCCCTCATGGGGCCAGTCCTGGCTCCTATGGCGCCAGGCTCATACACCATGAACAACAATGTGCTTGGGAACTACTTTATTGTATTGTCAGCCAACATGGAGGTATCCACATAACTTTGTTCCTAAGAACCAAGCTATGCGGTCTAGTGTTTTGGGTGTGGTAGCCTAGGGACTACTTTAACTGGACTATTTTGTTGGGGTTATTTAAACCACACCCGAGCAAGACAACACGCTTCGCGTTATTTTGCAGCTTGCAACGTGACGCTCACCGTGTCCAGCTATTCCCACGAACCTCGGAGAAGCAGAACCTGCAAGGAGACAAAAGGAACATCATTAGCAGCAGCATCTTACCTGCAGTCTTCATCTTTAAACACTCGCAGCTACTGAGAACAGCTTCCTCGAATCTGCACGCCTCTTGGACAGAACGACCTGAAAGAGGAAGATAGAGGCAACATTAAAGAAAGCAGTAGAGACATTTACAAATTACGAACTGCTCAAAAGGCTTACCTGGCTGGTCGCCACTCGGCTGGCACCACTCTGGACATTACACTCATGCTGAAGAACACCGCGACCTACAAGGAAGGAAAACACGGGTTAGCAAAGGCAAGACTTCGCCGCGCTGTGTATAGCGCTTACTTACCGCACCATAGCGCTCTTAATGCACCATCATTTACCAGTGGGGCTCAACCAAGTCAGTTCGCCGCGCTGAAGCTCCGTATACCTAAGGGAGAAAAAAGAGACATTTTAAACAAAGAAAGACATGCAGGATAGCAACAAAACTAAAGAACAGCAATGAGACCTACCTGAACAATACCAAACGGGCCGGCGTCAGTGAAGTAACTGGACCGCACTCGCCCATGAAAGACAACACGCCCCTGCAAAGAAGGCAGGACGGAGAGCACGCCTAATTCTACCACAAGGTGAAGAGAGGGCGCCAGAGGGACTGAAATCATACGGGGTGGAGGGAGGATACTGTCATGATGCCCGCTCCCGGGGAGCCGGTTCAAGCCCTGCGTCCCCGAAAGCGGACATCCAGTCCCCAAGGAAAGACCCAGCAACCCAATATAGGGGCCCTTTGGACAGTGTCCTGGCGCCTATGGCGCCAGGCTCATAAAAGACATCAGTCCTGGCGCCATAGGCGCCAGGCTCATTATGGGAGTGCTTGGGTGCACTTACCTGATGCAGACCATGCTGCAGGATCCCGGCCTCCTTGAGGCCTGAAAGGAACTACTTTACCTGTGGGACTAATTTACCATCCGGGCGTGGTCGGGGAAGGATACATACCTGATTGGAGGAAGGATACATACCTGGAACTTCTTCCAAGGCTATTTAAACCCCACCCGAACAGCCACACGTGCTTCGCGTTGTTCTGCATCTAGCAGCTGGACGCTCACCGTGTCTGCTCCTGCATCTTGACTTCTGCCACGCCTGCCAGCATCCTGGATCACCTGCAAAGGAAGAGAAGAAGAGAACAGAAGAAGGAAAAGTCCTTACCTGCTAAATCCGCATCCCGGAGACATCTCGCCGACAATCCTGAAAAGGAAGACTTTTATTTAAAAGCTCATCGCGTCGATCGCTGCAGCGCCGCATTCCACTCACCTTTACAGGGCGCCTCCATGTTCAGCAGCGATCATCTGGATTCGCAGTCACGCCCCAGCGCCTAGGGAGAAAAAGGCAAGAACAAAAGGTGAGAGAGAGAAGGGAATAAGGAAAGCCAAATCTCCATGTTAAGACTTACCTGTTGATTCATTCCCTCTTCATTTCGGGTCCGCGCCGCATCCTGGCATTTCCGGACCCCGGCCCCCTAAGGGGAAAAAAGGACATCAGCGTTAATGAGCGAATGAAAAGACATTACCAAAAAAAAGATCATTAAAGACTTACCTGATTTCTACAAGGATTTCACCTCTCATCTCGGGTCGGTGCCTGTTCCCCGGCATTCCGTACCCCGGCCCCTATGGGGAAAAAGACACTAGCATTAGTACATTAATGCATGGACACAGGGGAACCTCTTATCAAAAAACTTACCTGGAAGCCAAGCAAGTTTGGTTCTCACCAATCCCAAAATCCAGTGAAGTAACTGGATACCAACGCGCCCCTGCATCAGAAGCAGGATGGAGAGCTCGTCCTTCCAGAACCTAAGGTGAGACGCTACGGGGAATCACAGAAGGGTTTCGAGGAGGGTGAGAGGGGAAAGTGGGAGGCCTATTGCATTACCCTGCAGACAGTTAATCCCCTATTTTCGCCTACTGAAGGATACTTCTGCGAGCCAGACAAGCCAGATTTGGGGGCCCGGTCCAGTCCGTCTTCCGAACCCTGCGCATCACCTTAGAAGAGGTCACAGCAGCGCAAACCAGGCCAGCGCCTCTGTGGGAGTCAGGTGAGCGTTACAGATACTTACCCCAGTCGGTCAGTCGTGAACACAGTCCTCCTGTATTTTTCAGGCAGAACCTTCCCCGCAGACCACATCAGGGCAAAGCTGAGAAGCATACCAGCGAGTAACACGGCTGGGTGGCGTCCCTGTGGATACCAAGTGAGCGTAACACTACCCTGCGTTGGACATGGCCCAGGACAAAGGAGATTCGATGCCCACTGGGTCCAAGCTGTTTAGGAACTGCCCAGGATGTGGACTTCAGAACGTCTTTAAGGAGGACGAACACTCCCAGTGCCTCTACTGCCTGCACGCCGACAAGTCGCACGTGGAGGAGGACTGTGCATTCTGCAAGAACATGCCCGTCCGGACCATAAAGGACCGTCATAAACAACTTGCTGACTGGCTGGAGGCAAAGAGCCCAGCAGCAGGTGAGAAGAAGAAGTCAGAGCGGTCTTCTAAAACCTTTGGTTCGGGCTCCTCGGCTGCCAGGCAGGGCACGATGTGACGCCGTCAACCACGAGCCAACGCTCCGGCTCGGTGAAAATGAAGTTAGAGAACCTGGGTAAGCTTCGGAAGAAGCCCCGGTCGATCCCGACAGAGAAAACCAAGGAGGGGGCGAGGTGGTGATCCTCCCCCCACGATGAAGGCCTCAGACGCACCCAAGGTCGTGAAGGCCCTGATTGAGGGAGTCATGGCGGCCCTGGCGAAACCCGCAGGGGCGCCGCAGTGGAGATGACTTCCGGGCCTAGAGTCTCCCTGCCACCCTGGAGGGAATCATCTTTCCAACCTATCAAAAAGACCCCCATGAAACCCTGGGATGAAAAGGAGGGGCAGGGGAGGTAGCCCTAACAGACTCAGATACCTCCTCCAAGGATGAGCTGTCTGGCATCAAAGCTATCCTGGACAAGAAGTTCGAGGAGGTCAGGACCTACGGGAAGGATCCCGACGAGGCAGACGTAGAGAGCGACGGTAGAGCCGATGAGGAGCGGCGGGCC
Organism: Ambystoma mexicanum; assembly: GCF_040938575.1. Classification (NCBI taxonomy): domain Eukaryota; kingdom Metazoa; phylum Chordata; class Amphibia; order Caudata; family Ambystomatidae; genus Ambystoma; species Ambystoma mexicanum. Next base: position 1,570,988,252 of record NC_090932.1, read on the forward strand.
GTGGAGGAAACGGAGGACACCACGCCCCAGCCTACACACCCGTCGCAACCGATGCCTCCGCCACAGGACAATTCGGGAGCAATCTTGATGGCTTTGCAGACCCTGTGCACAGAGATAAGGACAAGGTTGCCCTTACCTCCAGCGGATGATCCATCGGTGCCTGGACCATCAGGGAGGCCTCCGAACAAGCGGTGGTGAGTCCATCATCCCCCTCCCTTCCATCCTTCACCTCCATACCCTCCATCCCTTCCACCGAGGGATGAGACAGAGACGGGGACAGACAGCGACGATGGGGACTGACGACGGTGGAGACGACGGAATGGATCTCCCGTCACCTCCCGCCCGGGCGTACCCTCCCAACGAAATAGGCTCCTTTCACGCCATGATCGCCAGGGCCTCTGAGCTCTTCCAGCTGTGCCCCGAGGAGCAGAAGAAAGAGGGATTTCTTTACCAATGACGGAAAGCCAAGAGGAAAACCGTACTCTCAGACCCGCTGTTGGACGGCATATGTGACGAAGGGCTGTTCCTTTTGAAGAATCCGTCCACGGGCCCTGTGAAGAGAGACCGGTACGAGAAGAAGTACTGGGTCCCGGACTCCGCTCCTATGTGCCTCAGGGCGCAATTGACCCCGGATTCAGTGGTCTCCGCGGCAGCCAAGAAGAATGTGGCAGGGGCGACGGCGTCATCTTCCACTTCCCCGCCAGACGGCGAGGGGAAGAAGCTAGATGCCATGGGACGTCGGGTCAACTCGTCGGCAGTGACGACCATGAAGGTGGCCAACCCCCACGCGATAGTGGCCCGCTATGATAGGGAGCTGTGGTTCAAGATCACTCCTATCCTGGATTTCCTCCCGGATGACAAGAGGGCGGAAGCCCTGTAAATCCTGCAAGAGGGCAAGGTGGCTTTGCATCATGCCATCATGCTAACTATGGATATCGGCGATACTGGATTTTGTCAGGTGGGCAACGGCGTTTGCCTGCGCTGGCGAGGTTGGCTCAGGGCCACCAACTTCCGTCAGGACGAGCAGATCAGGGTACTGGACATGCCCTTCGACAGAAACAACCTGTTTGGCAAAGCAGTGGACGAGTCACTGCAGGCAATCAAGGCGGAAACAGAGACGGCCCGTGCCTTGGGCACCCTCCATCAGCGATGGCTGTTCCTTTCAGACCTCCGGAGGCAAATCTCAAGGTGCCTCCAAAGGATTCGGCGGCTGTTCCACGCTGTACCACCAAGCGGCCTGTTCCTCGTCGCAGGAAGCATACAGAGGCCGCAGCAAGGGTGGAAAGGCCTCGACGAAACAGGACTGAACCGACCGTGACGTCGGGCCCCCACTTGAGCCCACCGATGGGAGGCAGGCTGGCGAACTTCGTTGGCGTGTGGGAGTCCATCTCCACCAACCGTTGGGTGCTGGATGCCCTCGTCCACGGGCACACTCTGGAGTTCTAAAGGAAGTGCCCCCATTTCACACCTGTGGCCGGGAAAGAAAATCACGTTCCACAGCTGCTTCTGGAGGTACAAGCCATGCTGAGAAAGTGCGTGATCGAACTCGTCCGAAAGAGGCTTAGGGGCTCCGGAGTATACTCGCGGTACTTCCTCATTCGAAGGAAGACTGGCGGCTGGCGGCCCATTCTAGACCTTTGCCGCCTCAACAGATACATAAAATCACAGAAGGTCCGGATGGTTACCCATCAGCACGTGCTGGGACAGCTGGAGGAAGGCGACTTCCTATCGTCGCTGGGCTTGGAGGATGCCTACTTCCACATCCCCATACACAACGGACATCGGAAGTTCCTACGTTTCGGGGTCCAAGGGCAGCACTACCAGTTCAAGGCCCTACCCTTCGGGTTGAAGTCGGCGCCAAGGTTCTTTACTAAGTGCCCCGCACCGGTGGTGGCGTGGCTGCGCCTGCAGGGGATCCACGTGTACCACTACCTGGACGATTGGCTCTTCCGAACACAGTCAAGAGAACTTGCCGCCGACCACACAGCGAAGACTGTCCGCCTGCCTGCTCACAGAACTGGGATTCTCAATCAACTTTGCGAAGTCCCACTTGGTACCGTCGCAGGACACCCTGTTCCTGGGAGCCAGACTCGACACAGTGGCACGGTTGGCCTCACCGTCGGAGGAAAGGACGAAGGCCATCCTGGGCAAAGTACAGCAGCTGTTGACCAGGGTAGTGGCCAGGGTAAGGTTCATCAAGTCCCTGCGAGGTCCCTGCACATCAATGTCCTGGAGCTCTGGGCCGTGTTCGGGCCCTCAGGTCTTTCCTTCCATCCCTCAAGGGCAAAGGGTCTTCACTGACAACACCACATCCGGAAACAGGGAGGCACCAGATCCCCAGCCCTATCCAAAGAAGCGCAGGATCTGTGGCACTTGGCCGTCGCCCAGGGGATGTTCCTGGTAGCTTTTCATCTGGCAGGAATAAAGAACACCATCGCCGACTCACTCAGTAGGGAGCTGCACTCTTGCCACGAGTGGGAGCTTCGGCAGGATCAAGTGGATCTCCTATTCCGACGGTGAGGCAATAGCCAGATCGATCTGTTTGTGGCGGCGATGAACACCAAGTGCCGGAGGTTCACCAGCAGGTTTCCTCAACCGGGGAGCATGGGCGATACATTCTCCTTCCCCTGGGACAGCCTGTTCCTGTATGCGTTTCCACCATTGCTGTTGCTTCTGCGACTCATCAGTCAACTCAGACGGTCCCGGTGCAGGATGATCCTCGTTGCACCGGTGTGGCCGAGGCAGACCTTCTGGACATGTCAGCGTCTCCCCCAGGCAAACTGCTGACAGACACGGATCTTCTCGTCAGGGAAGGAGGCGCCATCCTGCATCACGACCCGGGATCGCTGAACCTGCAGGCCTAGCTCCTGCAGCACTAGAGTTCGGAGGCTACGATATCCCGGTGGACTGCCAGGAGGTGCTTGCAAAGGCCAGGGCGTCCTCAACTCGTAAGTGCTATGGACATAAGTGGAAGATGTTCTCTGTCTGGTGCTGTGCACAGAAGATTAACCCTCTACGGATTACGGCCCCTCAAGTTCTGCCGTACTTGCTGCTGCTGGCCAAGGCAGGGCAGGCACATGCCTCCATCAAAATCCATCTGGCGGCTATCTCCCGCTACACCAGAACTCCGGGGCGCTCGTCGCTCTGGTCTCATCTCCTGGTGAAGGAGTTCATGAAAGGACTGTTCCGCTCGTTCCCGCTGGTGAAGACTCTGGCCCTGGTGTGGGAGCTCAATGTGGTGCTGACCAGGCTCATGGGTCCCCCATTTGAGCCATTGCATTCGGCACTGCTGAAGTTCCTATCGTGGAAGACAGCGTTCTTGTGGCCATCACCTCTGCACAAATAGTGGGAGAGATCCAGGCCCTCTACTGTAAGCCTCCATATCTGACATTCCACGAGACAAGGGAGACAAGGGTAGTGCTGAGGACGCACCCCTCCTTCATGCCCAAGGTGCCGTCGGACTTCAATCTCAACGAGCCCTTGGTGTTACCTGTTTTCTTCCCGTCGCCTGCTGAGAGGACTCTGCACTCGCTGGATATGGCTAGAGCGCTGAAGTTCTACGTGGACCGCACAAAGAGTTTTCAGAAGACATCACAGCTGTTTGTGAATTTTGGCCCTCTGAACCAAGGGAAGGCCCTCTTGAAGGCTTCCATTTCCAGATGGCTCTCTGGCTGCATCATGCACTGTCACCGGTTCACAAACCGACCATTGCCCGGCCGTCCGAGAGCCCATTCAACCAGAGTGATCGCTGCTACTATGGCGTTCCTGTCTGGTGTGCCCCTGCTGGACATCTGCAGGGCTGCAACGTGGAGGTCGATGCACACCTTCACGAGATTCTACTGCATCGACCGGGATTCCAGGGAGGATTGCAGAGTCGGCCAGGCAGTGCTGCGCAACCTGTTCGCTTCAAGGTGAGCCTGGTGAGGAGGTAAGAGATGCTTAATGTTGAGTGGTTGAAATGCTTAATGTTGAGCCTTGCTACCTCCCGTGGTTGTGCATGTGTGTACTGCTATGTATTCTTATATTCATGAGCATGTGAATCCATGCCGGAGAAGGAACAAGTTAACTTACCTGTAGCTGTTGTTTTCCAGCATGGGTCTGGCATAGATTCACATGCGAACCCTCCCACCTACCCCTCTGTGGCTCTTCTCTTGGTCCTACTGCCACTTTACATGCTACCAAATCTGAAAATGGCTGCCAGAGGAGGAGTTTAGGTAGAGGGCAGTCATTGGCTGGGGGCGCTATGACCCAGAGACCAGTGATTGGTTACTAGTAGAAAGACAGTTCAGAAACAAAACTGAAACAGATTTTTTTCTTTAGCGTGGATTCCCAGCCTGACAACGGGGAATATTCATGAGCATGTGAATCCATGCCAGACCCATGCTGGAGAACAACAGTTACAGGTAAGTAACTTGTTTCATCTCAGAAATTGACCTTTAGGCAGGTCCGTCTGCTCAGCCAGGTTGTCCAAGCCTCTACATTTCCCATTATCATACATGTCCCCCCCAAAGTAGATATACCCCATTCCTCCCAGCGCCTAGGTCCTCCCTGTTCATGCACACATCAGCCACTATTGGGACATTGGGTGAGTAGGGTTGATGCACCTGGAGCAATTTTAACGCTCTGGACCAGATCTGTCTACCTAGACCGACAAGCAATTATTAGGAATTCATACACTAGTCTGGGTGCCATAATATTTCCTTCAGTCGGGCTGGTCCCAGCATAGGTTGCAGAAGTTCAGATTCAGATGTGGGTTCATCGGATAACAATTCCGTAAAACTTAATTGGGCGACCAAATAGTATAGTTCCAGCCTTGGCAGCTGTGCCCCTCCGTCTTTGTAAGGCAGACACAGTACATTAAGAGCCAATCTATATTGATTAGGGCCCCATAGAAAACCTCTAATTAAAGTATCAAGAAGGTGAAAGAAAGGGACCTCAGTACAATAGTGGACGTTTGTGAATCTGTACAGGAATCTGGGTAGGACAATCATTTTAACAATGGTAATTCTGCCCATACGTGAAAGCTGAAACCTGGACCAAAAGGACATGGATTTCTTAAGGCCCCCCACTACCCTGAGAGTGCTGTGAGCATGTATGTCTTTCAGTGTGTGTTAAATGTGGATTCCCTGGTATCTGAAGGAGTATGTCTCCCATGGGAGGCCTAGATCAGGTAAAGTGGCTATACTTGCCCCACAGAGTCCTGCTAGGGGGAAAAGGCAAGACTTCTGTCTATTGAAAGAGATCCTGGACAGAGCTGCAAATCTAACTAATACATCCAGAACAATGGGTAAGTTATGTTGCGGTTCACAAAGGTAGAGCAGGGCACCATCCGCATACAGTGATATGAGGTGCCTAGACCTGCCCATACTGATGCCCGCTTCCAAGTACTCTTGGCGTAACAATGCCACCAGAGGTTCCAAGGCTAATATGTATAGCCTGGACGACAGCGGACATCCTTGGCGAGTCCCCGGCTGTATTTTCCACCCTCCAGATATCTGTCTACCCGATTTCACTCTGGCTGTTGGGGAAGTGTACACCAGCATCACCCATGAACTCTCCCCCAGCCCAAAATTTTACAATGAGGCAAGCAACTATTCTCAATAGACTGAGTCGAAGGCCTTGTTGGTGTTGAGTGATGCCACCACATAATGTTCTGTGCAAGGGTTGGTTTGGTCAATGATATGTTGTAGTTTTCAGAGGTTCAGGGCAGTGCTGCGACCCGGCACAAGTCCATTTTGGTCTGTGTGTATCAAGGAGGTGATAACTTTAGTTAATATTTTAATATCATAGTTTAGCATAGCCAGAGGGTGGTATGAGTCACACCTGTCCATTGGCTTCCCAGTTTAAGGGTGGGTATCACCAAGTTCTTCCTCATGCCTGCTGGAAAGTATATCCTTCGCGCTCGCTATTACTTCGCCCCTGGTTACCACCTTCATGGTTTACCAAATAGTGCCCCAAATTGCTTCACTTGCAACATTATGTTACAAGAAATTAATCCAGGAGTCATGTAAAGTCGTCCCGAAAGCTGTGTCAGTCAAAGCACCAACAGGCATGCACCCTGTCGGCATTGGAGGTCTGGGACTCCTAATGTCCCATTCAATCAACAAGGGGGAATGGTCAGACATTGTTTGGCCCATATATTCTGCACTGCTAAATTCAGCTAGTTGTCCCGCCCCAGCAAAGAAATGGTCTATTCTAGTATGTAGCTTGTGGGGAGATGAGTAAAAGAAATATCCTCTAGTGTTTGGGTACAGTTCCCTCCAGACGTCCACCAGCTCTAGGTCAGTTAATGTTGCGTTCAGAGTGACAGTAGCTGGGGAGGCTCTACCTGGGTGGGTGGGGGAGAGGTTCTGTCAAGTGTTGTGTCTCTAACACAATTAAAATCTCCCCCATCAGAAAAAACTTTGCGTTTTGACACAATATTATCACATAGTATGCGTACATAGGTCATGATCATGTGATTTGGAAAATATGAATTCACAATGCAAATTTCTCAGTGGTTAAAGGGATGGTCTAGTAAAATTTTTTATTTAAAAAATAGATAGGCAACAAAAGAAAATACTAGCATTCTCTTTTTTAAAACTTCCTATGTAAAATTTTGAGCTATTCAAGCTCAAAATTCGCAAAAGCAAGCACATGGGCGCATCCATTTTGTGAAATGGAGGCCGTCCTGCGCTGGCTTTTGCTTTTGCGGCACTAATGAAGGAAAAGCCAGCCAGCTGTAGTAAACAAAAGCTACCGCTGGGTGGCTTTCCCTTCATTAGTGCTGTAGGCGGAGGACGAGACCGGAGACCAGAGCAGGAAAGCTGCAGCTGAATCTCGGTAAGTGCTATTTTTTTTTTTTTTTTAAATGAGCACTAGCTGTGGTTTTTTTTCTAAGTTTTCCGGGTTGGAGGAGCCCGGAAAACCTAGAAATAAAACCGATAGCTTTAAAAACGTATTTATGTTTGGGCGACCAAATAGACCTGGAACACACATGTCAAATATATTGCCTGGGTAGTTTTTTTTGTTTTTTCCTTTTAACATGTGTTGTCTAACTAATTGGCTATTACAACGCTTGTCTTGATTACACCAGTTCTCACATTGAAACTCATAGCTCCAATCCTTGAGATACACTTCTGTCTTTAAGTAGTTTTTGACTAGTGCTACTCGTGCATTGCTAGCAGTATCTGTGATCCATAACTTGTCCGGGCACACGACGCCCACAAAATAGTTCTATCACTGTGATTCATTGCATCCAACAGAGACACTCCACAAGGTCAGGCTCCCCCCTGGTTGAGCCGGGTTTTACCGCCAACTCAGCCAGCATACCACAAGATGAGCTCGCTCTATGAGCCCGTGAGCACGTATGCAGGGAACTCTTTTTTTAGTGTTTCACTTCATTCTGCAGCACTCGGGTGACTCCTCACTTTTTTTCAATTGTGTTTCTACGTGGCAGCGTACCATTGGTTCTTCCAATGATGACGCGCCATCAGGGGTTCGCCCGACACCGTCCAATCAGGGCTACACGCGGCTATTTTTACATGCGGTTGCCATGGAAACGGCTTCATTTCTCGGCAGTCCTTGCACTCAGAGACGCCGAAGCCGTGCGGCTCCAGACGGGAACTCGAGTATACTTAAGTAAGTTCACAGAAGCATTTTCTTTTTCGTGAGGCGGCCTTCTGCCGTCAGCACGCGATCCAGTCTTGCTGTCACCAGCATGTTCTGGACTTTCTTACCAAAAAGTGCCGTTTCGACGGCGCAGATTCATTAGCTTTCGCTTTTCAAAAATGACAGCATGCTAACCAGGACGTGCTATTTCGCACACAGATGTCGCAATTCATGGACCGTCTGTATAAACTGCAGTCACACTAAAAAGTGGGCGATCCTACCCTCGTCACTCCTTCACTTACCACACTCCATTTGTCACTTTTAGAAAGAGACCCCAGGACTCCGATTCACTCCATCATACGTCCTGATGAAGGCCTGCACATAAAGCTGCATTCTACAGCTCACCCCTGGGCTGAAACACCTTAGTGTCGACGATTACACCACATATTCAGTGCACAATCCATGCATTGCTTTGTTTTTTGTTAATTGTTCATTGAATTTGCTTTTTTGTTCACATTGTACCTGCATAACCCAATAGGTTGTTCAATATCAGCAGAAAATGTTTGTCATCCATTTAAACCCAGTTCATTCCACTGGATTATACTTACCTGTATTGTTTTCCCAATACTCCTGGCTACTCTATCACCATATTATGTCATTTCTAAGCAAATTAAATATATTAAGTTAAAACATGCGCTGGTATTGACTTTTCATATTTGTTAGACTACTGTATTGGTGTGACCTCTCACCCTGAAATTTTGTTTTGTTGATTTAACTACACCCACCTGGGTTTTTCAGGGCATAGCTATACTCTATTCTCTTACTCTGTAAGATTTCACACTGTTCCTGCGAAGGTAAGAACCCAGGCCTCGCAAATTCCAGGTTAATATTCTGATGTGGGCCATAGTTGTGATATATAATGTGTAGCCATAAGGGCGCCCAAGTGGCCTCCCCCACAATCTGTCACATCAGACTCACACAACCCCTCCTCCCGCTTAGTAGTCATCCTGTTGAGAGGGACTCCCAGGAATGCTTGAGTATGGCTGGGGTCCGCCTGACTTCAAGAGCCCCTGTATGTGTGTCAATAGTAATTGCTGGAGAAACATATGCATGGTGGCCATGGTTTAGTTAACTTTCCCTCTGTGCTTTTAGTCCATTCTATACTTTATTTGCAAATCTTGTCTTAATAAGGTGGAAGGGTCTTACACTTCCCATGGTACATTGCAATTGTTCTTGCCTTTACCTGACCTCAAATCAAGGGTTTCGACAATCCGCTGTTAAGGAGGAAAGGACAATCTAATCGTAATATATTTTTTTTCATTCACTACAAGCCTCTCTGGCTCCACAACCTGTCAGGCGTGCTCCACGCACCGCCCGTTTTCACAATTGCTGCCTCCTCAGGCACACCCACAATTTTGCACATGCGTCTTCCGCGCACCACCACTTGTTCACCTCATCTGCCAATACTGTTTTCCAATGCTAGCTCTCCACCGTCTCGTGTTCTCCAAGTCCTGTGTGCAACCCTGACATCACTAATCTACTAAACAAGATAGCTCTAAAAAGTTGAATACCACGCACATACTGTTATAGCCCGTTACCCCATAATAAACCCAACCCCAACACAAACCACACAGCTGTCTTCCTGCCTCTTAGCAAAGTATACCAATATTCTCTCATGTTCGATCTGTACCTGCTGCGTCGCCTAGCAAATAATACGCCTCCTTGAGATTTAACCAGTCGAATCACCTTCCGCAATCTAGATCAGCTCCGATGCTAAACCTTACAGGAATACCGGCATCTATGACCCGAGCTAAAATGCCCAGCCCACAGGAAACCACTATTTAAATAATTCTGTAATCCTTGCCTTCGAGTCAATAGTCTAGATTGTTCACCAGAACTGTTTACCTCTAAACTCGAATGTGCCCTAGCCACATATTACGACGTCTACCTCTGCTCCTGTTTGTACTAAGTTTGACAATGCTAGATAATACCCTGACAATACTGGACAATGCTCAACAATACTCCACAATACTCAATACCTCCCCCCACACCCACAGTTGCTGTATAGCTGGGTCAATACTCTGGGTCAATCATCTGCTACTAACTTGTTTGGAGGGACCCCAAGGTATGCCAGAGTATGGCTGGGGGTCTGCCTGACTTCGAGGGCCCATCACCCTTCCCAGAATAAACGGAGAACTCAGCCAAACGGCAAGTAACACTGCGGTTTATTGCAAATAAAACCAACAGGGATCAATACAAGAAAATGGGATTTCTCCGGTACATACTCCAAAGCGTGCAGCATTGTTTTGTACGAGTATGTCATCATCACCTGGGCCCTTCCCCAAAAAACCTATCATCACAAGGAATTGGGTATTGCGAGTACTATTACCTATAGGAGAACACCTAAAGAGGTTATTCTACTGGTCCTTGCATGTCAGGTGGCTGGCCTGTCCTGTCCACAAGAAACTATCTATTACATTGTTGCAGAGTAATGGGTTTACCATTGGTTTGTACCCTTTGCCATCCACCCTTGGCTTTCTAAACTGTGATTGGTTAGACCTTATCTCCCCAGGCTTGGCACTCGATTACATTCTCAACCCTCTGTGCAACTCTTCAAGGTGATGTTTATGATTATGTGTCTGTATTGTAACTTGTGTGTACCACCTTTGCCTATGAGAATGTGCTCCCCACGTCGCAACACTTGTTGCTGTCTGCATCTCACTTGCTGAGGTCGGCTCCGCTTTCCCACCATGGCTGACTGTCCATTGTCTTGTTTACCTGTACCACATGCATAGGGACCACAGATTTGAGCTCTGCAGCTCACATTCATGAGGATTTATTCTGTTTCTCTGCAGCTGGTTCCTTTGTCGTCTGGAGATTGGAATGTGTCCGCTTATCTGTGACCTTGGCTGTGAGCCTGCTTCATGCTCTGTGCCGCCTGAATCAGCTCTCCTTGTCCCTGCTTCATGGCATTTGGGCCTTCTCTAATTTTCCTTAGACGTATAATATAAATTCTACATGTGCATGTTATTCCAAGTACTCTATACGTTAGTCACACCTGGTCCTATCAGGTTTCATATTTATCTATGTAGTCCCATAGGGTTGTTCGCGTTAAGCATCTGCAACCTTGCTTAGGATATCTTGTGCCTTGGAGTTCTGCGTTAATGCATTTGGCTACTTAAAAAAATAATAAAAGCATTGACAGTATATATATATATATTATATATATATATATATATATATATATATATATATATATATATATATATATATATATATATATATATATGTATCTGTCCTCTAGCTATAGAACTTAGTAAGCATGTCCTTTGTATGTGTGAATGTGTGTGAAAGTGTGATCTGGTGCAGGACTGCAAGTGTGCTTCATGTCTAATGCTGCTACATTGTGGTTCCACTAATGACATCAGCACCGGGCTTTTTGGTGCTTAGTCAAGACTGTGCATATAGATGTCTCTGTCCACGATCCCTGGTTCTTCTCCTATACATGTGAAGACTTGCATTGCATTCGGTCTGTATGGCTGACTGAGAGGCTACCTTTCAGTGTACTTGTCAATCATTGGTGCACTCAGGAGTCGTCTGAAATAAGATGGGTGGCTGCAAGCATATCTGGCTCTTTGTCTCAACATGAATCTGTGGGTGATGAGGGGCATCTTTGGGACCCTCTTTGCAGCCCCCTGTTCAGTCCCCCCTCTGGTCGACCTATCAAACACATCCTCATATTTCACAATTGTCACTCTTGGTTGCCATAATCTTTAACCCTGCAAGATGTCCATAATGATATACATGATCATCAAATGTCCAGTCCATATAGCTGCATACTCCGTCTGGGTTGTACCATACCCATTTTCCTTCACAGACCTTAGCGTTACGTGGATTATCTATCTTCATTGCCTCAAGTGGGAATAGTGGACAGTTTGCTATCCTGTCTCTTAGCTTGTCTCTTTCTTACACTATCTTGTCATTTGTTCCGCCTATGTTCACATCCATCAGCACCTTCATGCCAATAGTTTTCTCTGCTGTCTTTTGACACTGGGCGATAGAAATCTTCACCACACATAGTGTCACTAGTGCCAATATCAGTGCCCCTAATATTACCATCAGCCCGTATGATAGTAAAGATGGCATCCATGACCACAGGTATGCTATCCAGCTCTGGTCCTTTGCAGTCCCCTTGGCTTCTTCCTCCATCTTGGCATGCATCGTAGATAGCTGGGTTACCGCTTCAATCAGTGTGCCATTATCTTTGCCTTTGGCAGGTATGAATGTGCAACAGGAACTCTCAATTTTCACCCAAACTCCTCCTTCCATTGCTTTGAGCAGATCCAGAACATACCTATTCTGGAGCGCCATCAACCTTACTGCTTGGAGCTTTTCCTTTATTGCATTGAACCCATTCACTGTAGTGTTTATTGTCATCATCAGCTCCCACCGGGTAATCTGCAGCCATTTCATATACATCTGTAGAGATGGAACTACTGCTGCAAAAAAGTGCATTCTGCTGAATAATCTATGTTCTTGTGGCACATCAACTAGAGCTGCTTCTGATTTTTCTGAGAAATAGTTGCTCCTTTTCAATCTACTTATTTCTGCCAGCTTCTTCCCTTTTCCTGTGTGTTCTTCTTCCACAGATATTTTCTTCCTTTTTTTAGTGTCCATCTACGGGACGTCATCAAACTTTACATCCTTCCGTGGCACAACCAATGATGGCATATTGATGTGTACCAATGAGCGAACTCCTCCCTAATTGGGTGGCAGCTTCTCGTATGCCTTGGATCCGCATTCCCAGAAGGGATCCATTAGTGCTACTGTGCCAACCTTCAACGCTGCATACTTTTCTATGCTACGGTATCCTGAATTCTCTCCAACTTTCTCTTTACCGTCGTTCCGGTAACAAAGTGCTGGTGTTTTCAGGGGTATTATAGGCACTGGTCCAGCTTCATTCCTCACCCAAGTGAACAAGTTTGCACTCGCATCCCACTTTTTAAGGCATTTGTCATTTTCTTCTTGTACTTTGTTCACTGGTGATTATGCTAGGGCATGTGCTTTGCTTCCCACTATTCCATCCTTCCATCCATCTCCTGTGTACACCTGACCATACACAAGCATCTTTCCCAGCATCCAGGTTCTCCTACTATCTCCTTCACCCTCTTCCATGGGCAGGGAAATTCTTTCAATGTTATAGTCTTTGTGTCTTCTTTCTGAGACCCGTCAATTACATATTGTATTGCTTCATCTAACTGCCAATAATTGTTCATCCATCTCAATGTTGCTGTCTTCCCTTGAAATCTTCTTTGAGTTGTTACCATAGACGGGTACATTAGGCACTGTGCTCTTGCTGCTGGTATTTCAGTTGCTATAAACGCCCTGTAGTCACTCATGCCATAGGAGATTAAAGAGCAGACATAACAGCTCTCCCCAGTGGTTTCCTTACCTACTTTGGTCATGTGCTTGTACCCTTGTACCACATGTTATTAGGCACTTGAGCAGTGTCGGTGAGCTAGAGATCTACACCCTTCAAAGCTGTGTCAACACTGCACTTACCTCTCCTTACTGTGCTTGCAGTGCTCTTCTGTCCACCTGACATGGTCTTTCCACCTGCTGGGGTCAGGGAAATGTTAGTAGAGGATACCGTGAATTCGCTAGCAACAAGCGAAATTCTCTAGAATATAAATACAAATGCTCCACTTGGAATAAAGAGACACAACAATATAAACAGATTTTTTATTATTTCACCCATATTTTACCTGTGCTGCTGGATCCTTGTGCAGCTTGAAGATATAGTGGTCCACCTGAAATGAGCAGAAATGAGCTTTACTGTGTTAGTATCAGGTTAATCCTTAAGCCCCGTAAACCCTAAAATCGTTTATCGCAAAGATGAATAACTGATCCCACAGATTTCTAATTCCAGGGTCCCTTAGTATGGAGATAATAGACATGTTTCCCTGTCCAGGTTGTGGGTACACTTTAGCTAGGTATGCTATAAAGGCAAGATGGTATACTCTAGGTGAACCTGCCCGTAATCTGCTGGTTCTTCTCACATTGTGGACAAATTGGTTCAAGAAAGGATGTGTCGGCAGTCCTTGCCCTAATATGCTGTCATTGAGCGAGTAACCATTGGGTGTCCTCCACTAGGCAGTGTAAGTTCAGAATTATCGTTTTGCTCCTATTGCTGCTGATTGTTGGCCCTGTCAATCCCGTTGCCATGTGAGGATGCTGCGTGGTAGGGCTTGATGTCTGCCACGTGGGTACAGACTTTCTTTCCTTCAAGCTTCACTACTAGGTCTGCCACTCTCTTCACTATGTAGGGACCAGTAAATCTTGGTGCATCCCACCTCTTGATCAAATTCCTCAGTAATACAGTATCACCAACGCTAGCATGCCTTTTTATCCGAGAGTCTTTGGTTCATTGTCACTGTTGCTTTCTCTGCTGTCTTCTGGGCCTCCCTGGTGGTGTTGTATCTTGCTAGAGATAAAAGAGGCACTAGCAATCAAAGAAGTAATGTAATCATACATTTCTTGGCCTATCACATCTGCAGTACTCTCAGCATCCTTCATTGCTCTAGTGGGGGGGGCAGTGGGAGTTGCATGCATCGTCCTTTCACCACCTCATGGGGCGTTAAATGGTGGTTGTATCCGTGCTTATTGCACAATGCAAAGAGTGCAAGGGGCAGGCAATGGAGACATATTTTCTTTGTGCTCTGTTCTGTCTTTGCAATCATCTCCTTCAAAAGGCCATTCAGGGATTCACACACCCCATTTGCTTGCGAGTGATCAGCACAAGAGAACTTATGTTGAATTCCCAGCAACGTAGTGATGTGCTTGAACATCTTATTGGCGAAGTGAGGGCCATTGTCAGACCGCAGGACCTCACAGATGCCCCATCGTGGGAATACTTCCCGGACCAAGAACATTGCTGCCCTGAGGGCATCAGATGGGAACAGGGACCTGCCTCAATCCACCAAGAGAATGGGCACACAACCACTATCATATAGCAGTATCCTTGGCAAACCTGGATCATGTTGACGTGGAGATGCTGGAATGGGCCTGCTGGTCGGGGTATGGCTCCTCTCACAACTCTTAATGTATGTCCTGCAGTGAACTGTTTGCATGTCAAACATTTGCTTATGAATTCAGCCACGTGTTCTGCCAAATTAGGACAGAACCATGTTTCGCCAATATGGGCAGCAATGACCTCCTTTCCTGTGTGCGTTGGATAGTGTAACTGTGTCAGTGCAGTGTTCAGTAATGCTAATGGCATCACCACCTTCCCTGTGTTGTTCTGCCACCATAGGGTGTCTGCCAAAGATACTGCACATGCCCGCCTAGTCCGCAAATCCTTTTCTTCCCTGTGTGCAGCTCCCTGCAATTCCATTATCTGTGTTTTGGTAATGCATTGTACCCTTCCTTCAGTACCATTGTTCTTGCATAATCTCGGGCATGTGATGCTGTATCAGTTTCTAGTGGCTCTCCAAAATATACTGCACATTTTGCTCTGAGTCTACTGCTTCGTTTGCCCTTGAGATAAGATTTTCCCCTTGTGTGTGCCTTGCACTTCACTATGGCTATCCGTGTGGGGTACTGTATAACTTCAATTAGTCTATCCAATAAAAATGCATGCTGTGCAGGTGACCCGTCTGCTCTCCTGAAACCTCTCCTCATCCATCGTGCCAGTCCTGAATGTACACAGTTGATGTCACATACGTTGAGTCTGAGTACACTGCCACTTACTTTCCTTTGCTGTTTTCCAAGGCTAGTATTAAAGCCACTAATTCTGCTGTTTGTGCTGAATAATGTGATGGCAATCATGCTCTGGCCACTACCTCACTTGTTCCATCTTCTCCCAACCTTATCACTGCAGTTCCTCTATGCCTGACCCCATCTGTCTGGTCAATTGTCGAAGACCCGTCAATGTACAGCACGTCTCCCCCCTCAATTGCGTCCTCATGTATCTTGCAAGTGTCACTGAATTTCTATATGTTTTCTGTACATTCAAGTGTGTAGTCACCTTCCTGCAAGACATCTGTAAGATCCCTGGGTTAACAACTCTGCAACTCTGCACCTCACCATCTTAAGGGACGGGTTTGATAGTAACACCTCAGACCCGGATGCTCTCTGTGTTGTCAGTGTGCTCTTTGGTTTCTCCAGTATCACAAAGAGGGTGTGCTCCACATAGCGAGTGGTGCGGCACCCCATGGTAGTACCTGCTGATTTCTCCACTGCGAATGTGGCAGCAGCCAAAGCTCATCACTGGGTCAAGTTTCCCACCGTAGTATGATGTTGGCATGTGTCCCAAGCTTGTCTTCTGTGTCAGTACTGCCTTCATCACTAATCCATCAGTGTGTGAGAACAGGAAGAATTCCTTTTTATAGCCTGGGATCCCTAACACTGGAGCTGTGTATATTGCTTCTTTCAGCTCATCAAATGCCTCAGTCAGCTCTGTCGTCCATTTTATTGTCTTGTGCCCCTTTTGTGCTTCCTTCAGGGCACCCAATAAAAGCCTGGTGCACGTGCTGTAGTTAAAATCCCATGCTTGGCAGTAATTGTACAACCCCAAAAATTGCTGCATTGCTCTCACTGTCGTGGGTTTGGCTGTATTGCGTATTTTCTCTGTCCTTTCTGGTGTGATCTGTTGGCCATTTTGGGAAATCGTCTGTACAATGTAATAGTACTTTCTGACAGTATTGTAGCATGGCTTTGTCCACTTTGTATCCCTTGTCAGCTTACACTGTTAATGCAATGAGTCATTTCTACACTGGTCTTCTGTCTTGCTGCAAATCAAAATGGCGTCTACGTACTACAGGACCGTGCTCTCCATCTGTACATTGCCTAGGTCCATCTGGAGGACCCTATTGAATATGGAGGGTGACTCTCAGTACCCTTGAGGAAGTCTTGTATGTTTCCATTTCTGGATTCTATACATAAAGGAAGTCAAGTCTTGTGAATCTCGGTGTATTGGTAATGAGAAGAAAGCATTCTTCAAGTCTATGACCATGAAGCAGGCAGCTTCTGCCGGAATACTGCACAAAATTGTTGCTGGATTTGGAACCAGAGGATACTCTGCTTCTACAATGTGATTTAGGGGTTGCATGTCCTGGATAAAATGCCATGACCCCCCTTTGCTTTCTTAACTGGGTAACCGCCGTGTTGCATGGGGATTCTAATAGTACTAGAATGCCTTGCTCCACTAGTGCTACAATCATTTCATAAATACCCTCCTCTGCCACTTTTAAGAGTGGATACTGTTTGACTCTCGGTAAAATTGCTCCTGGCTTCCACTTTATCTTCACCCCCCTATTCCTTTCACAAGCCCCACATCATAGGGACTTGTGGTTCATAGGATGCTGGGCACCTTGGCTAAATCCTCCTCGCAGAAGGATGGTGGTGCTTCGAGCGCCATTGCCATCCTCTGTGGTATTTCACTGTAAAGTATCTGAAACCAATATGTCACACTCATTTTGAACATCATCTCGTGCTCTGACTGCTCGTCTTTGAATAGTTCTGCCACCGCGATCACTGCTCGCCATGATTGCCCTGTGTCGACAATCCCACGTACTGCTATCCATTTGTCCCTCACGACCACTGCCCCAATTTCTATTGGCACTATTGTCCCTTCTGCCTCATCCAATGGTATCTCTAGTCTGAACAAATACTTGTTTGGGACACGTCACATCTTCCCTTGAATCCCTGGGAGCCATACAATTGCAATCTCAGTCCCGTACTGGAACAGCTCCTAGTCAACTGGCACCCCCCTCTGTACCTTCCATTCACAATAGGCTTGAATGATCTCTCTTAGATTAAGCATGTTTATTCCTGATGTAGAGCACTCTATACACTTTTCTGTGAATGAGATTGTCATGTTTAGTCTGCTCATAATGTCTCGTCCCAGTATAATCACAGGTGTCTGTCGAGAGTAAAGTAAAGGCAGAGATAAATTGTGTTCCCCTATAGAAAGGGAGATCTGTAAAAGGAACCACTTTCTGAGCTCCATAGAATCCTTGAGTATTCATGGCATCCCCTGACAATCTAAATGTTTCCTTTCGAATGCAGGACCTAGTCGCCCCTTTGTCTACAAGAAAGGAAAAGGGTTTGTCACCTATAACCACCCCTATGTGAGGTTCCTCCACAGGGTTGGCTGTGATTGACAGGATGGAACACATAAAGTCTGTCTGTGGGCTGTCCTATTGAGGGCATAAGGACTTGCCATTCCCTGTAAATGGGTTGTTTCCCACCATGGTGACACCTCCCAGGTTTCTAACGGGGGTCGTTGTCATGGAGTCTATGCGCGACACTGTGCCGTTGTTTCACTGTGTGCTGTTCTGTATCTGTCGCACCTGCTGTGTGCTGCCTCAAATCTGCACTGCTTGCAAATACTGTGGCACTGGTGCTTGCTTCTGTGGTATCTGTGTCATGGGCTGGTGTGCCTATGGGTGTGCACTCTGTTTCTGTCCATGCTAATACTGTGGTTGGTCCTGTGTATAATAGTCATCATGGTCCCCCTGATATGTCTGCTCGTAATGCGCTCCCCAATTCTGCTGCATCTCTCTGTTTCTGCAAGCTCTTGAAATGTGCCCCATCTGCCCACATGACCAGCACTGTGGTGGCTCTCTCCCTTGCCCCTGGTAACTCCCTGATTAATACCCTGGGCCCTGCTGCACCTGTGGCCTGTATCCCTGAAACCCTCCTGGGAAACCCCACTGGTTGTGATGCATATTATCTGTGGCCCATACCCGCGTCCTCTCGATGGCCCCCCTCTTCCTCTGAACCCTTGCTGCATGTTCCCCCACCCCATGCATACTCCTCCCATGGGTGGCGGTGTTTACTGCTGTAGCTGTGCTCCCTGGGCGCTCGCCCTTGTCAGCACCGCCCCTTCCAGGCATACTTCGATAGTTTTTTCTGCACTCGTTTTGCTTCCTCTAACTTCCTTTCTTCCGCTTTCTTCTTTAGTTTCTCTTGCAATAGCCTACAATGATGAACAATCGTAAGCTGTATTTCTGGCCAAGACTTTGCTTCCATTCCTACCAATTTCATAGGTGCTTTTGAACTGGTTCTGGTAATCCCTGACATGATATGTGGTAAAATACTGCAACCGTTTTGTCCCACGGTTCTCGAGTTTCAAGACGCCAAAGCTCTTGGATCGCCTGAATGTAGTGTAAGGGGTCTTTGTCTATCTCCATTTTGCGAGACATAATTGCTCCAATGTCTGACGTGTCGGGGTGTTGTGTCCTTTATGCTGGCCATACAGCCGCTCTACAATTTGCAAACGGCGAACCATCATGTGCTGTGTTCTGGGTTGTCACTCAGGGAAACCCCACCCTTTTCCATATGTCATCAGCAGCTTTCCCGATGATCGCTACCAACAGTCCTTTTATGTCCCCCACTACTAACCTCTGGCCAGCTGTAATCCTTTCCATCTCATATATCCATTTCCCAGCACCCGCTGACAATGATGGTAACCTACATCTCACGTTTTCTTTGTCAGTATGTTTCCATGGTATATATTGAGGTCACACCTCCCTTTTCTAGCAGGGGCATCTGTGTGAACCCTACCTCTCCATTTGCACTTTGAGTCAGTCAGATCTGTCTGTTCGCATTTCTAATGTCGGTGTACACTATTGGTTCTGTTATGGGTATTTGAACGCTGTCGTCCGGCTTCCCTATTAGCCTTTCTCTAGAGCATACTATAGCTGTCTCCCCCTTCCTTCGTCCTGGGAGGTCTCTAAGTCTCTCTAAGTATGGTACTAGGTCATCGATGTTACATAACCCGTCCACTGACCGTGGTGTTCGCTCGTCGTTGCCGCCTCCTACTCCCCCATCACCTGTCCCTCTCTCCCATGTCACCCGATTTTCCGCACCTGTCCCCGTGGATTGAGGTCTATGTCGCTCGCCCCCTCGTCTCCACTGTGTCTTCCCTCATTGTCTGACCCCAAGCCCATGGTACTGCAAAAGTCGTCCACGAAGCTCAGTCTCCTAGTGGTCGTATCCGTGTTGGACTTCATGGTAATGTCAATGGGCCTCATTACAACCCAAGCGTTAAGGGTTTAACGGCGCCGTCGCCTTAACGCCTGATTACCATTTTAACGCCTGCTTTTAGCAGGCGTTAAAATGCAAGGTGCTAACCCGCCTTGGTGCTAATTACGGCACCGTAATTTACGGTGCCGTAATTAGCGCCTTCCCCACTCCCATTATGCCCTATCGGGCAAAAATGGGAATGGGGAAGGGTAAATGGGGAATGGGGATTTACCGCCCAACTCACCTTGGAATGGGGCGGTAAATCCGCCATCCACCATGGTGTAAACAGAGTTTACACCATGGTGGTAAAGTAGGGAATTTACCGCCTGGGTTGTAATGAGGCCCAATGTCATGCAAGTCGTTTTTGCTTCCTCCCCCCAGTCCCCTAGGTCTGTTCTGTCCTATTCCGTGGCACTCCTGCCCTGTGTGATTGTGATATCTGGTTCTGCTTGTCGGCCCCTCCAACTCTGTTATCTCCCCGATCCACAGTCCATTGGCCCTCATTATGACCCAGGCGTTGGACCATGGTGCTAGTAGCACCATGGTCCATGCCGGTAACTTACCGACTCCGCCATGGCGGAATGGGGAATTACCACCCCATTCCGAGGTTGGCGGGCGGTTATTCCCCAGGCCGCCACAGGCCTTCCCCATTCCCATTTTTGCCCCATAGAGCTCAATGGGAATGGGGAAGGCGCTAAGTTGCGGCACCGCACTTAGCACCAAGGTCCCTTTGCGGGTTGGATTTTTAATGCCTGCAAAAAGCAGGCATTAAATTCCCCAACCCGCAAAGGGACCTCATAATCAGGCGTTAAGGGTTTAACGGCGCCGCCACCTTTTACGGTGCCGTTAACCCCTTAACGCCTGGGTTGGAATGAGGGCCATTGTGTCTTTATAGCCCTGATTGTACGCTCATCCTCCTCCTTGCGTGCGCGCTCCCTTGCTAGTCTCTCCACCTGTAACTTTCTTTGTTCCCACTCTATCAACTTGAGGTTTTTCTTTCTCCTCTGCCTCCCTCTGTCTCTCGATCTCTTCTTGTTCTCTTCTCCTCCTATCCCACTGCTCCCGCTCCTCTCTTCCTCTGTGCTCCCTCTCTAACCTCTTGTCTCTTTCCCTCTGCACCTGCTCTTTCTCTGCCTCTCGTCTCTGTTCCCTGTTCTCTCTCTGTTTCCGCTCTTCTCTTTCCTTCTCCTTCCTGTCCATTTCCTCCATTATATCAGCCCACTCCGCTGCTTCGCTGCTCTCCTTAAGGCCTTCTATTGCTTTGGTTGCCCCCTCTCTCTCTCCCAATCTGTCTTCCCTTGCAGCTTCAGGAGGATCTGTCGCCCTATCCAGTCATTCGTGGCTATTGCCCCTAGCCCCTCCTTCGTGCCCTTCTGCTCCTCGCCACTCCTCTCTTAGTGGTCAGCTGCCCTAGCCTTTCAGCCCCTCTTCCCTAGTATATGGTGGTGGTTTATATGTCGGGTTTGAGTATCCCTCTGCTGCTCTTAGCTCTCTTAGTGGGTACATTCCCTGTTCATTGTCTGTGTCGTCGAAGACCACGCTTGGCGGGACGTGCGCAAGAGTGGAGGGAGGGGCCACGGGCCCCTGCACCTCCTGCTGGCTCAGCATCCACTCACGCCTTGCTGCGTCCCCCTCTCCCTCCTGAAACATTCTCCACAATTCAAATAGCACCATGCATCTTACTAACTTCTTCCCCTTGTAGGCACCCTGTATGTGTGTCAATAGTGATTGCTGCACATCTTTGGAGAAACGTCTGCATGGTGGCCATGGTTTAGCTAACTTTCCCTCAGTGCTTTTAGTCCATTGTATACTGTATTTGCAAATCTTGTCTTTATAAGGTGGAAGGGTCTTACACAGGTGCTGTAGGGGCATGTCACCCCCGCACTTCCCTTGATACATTGCGATTGTTTTTGCTTTTACCTGATCTCAAATCAAGGGTTTCGACAATCCACAATCTTGCGAATGCGCCATCCGCACACTGCCACCTTATCTGCCAATACTAAGATTTCCAATGCTAGCTCCCCACCATCTCCAAGTCCTATGTGCAACCGTACAAGTGACGTCACCAATCTACTAAACAAGATAGCTCTAAAAAGTCAAATACCGGGCAAAATATGTTGTAGCCCGATATCCCAAAATACACACAACCCCAACACAAACCCCACAGCTGTCTTCCTGCCTCCTAGCAGAGTATACCAATTTTCTCTCGTGTTCAATCTGTACCTGTTGCGTCGCCTAGCAAATACTATGCCTCCTCAAGACTTACTCAGTCAAATCACCTTCCGCAATCTAGATCAGCTCCCTTGCTAAACCTTCTGGGAATACTATCATCTATGACCCGAGCTAAAAAGTCCAACCCACAGGAAACCACTATTTACATACTTCTGTCATCCGTGCCTTCAAGTCAATAGTCTAGGTTGTTCACCAGAACTGTTTACCTCTAAACTCGAATGTGACCTAACCACATAATATGCCGTCTACCTCTGCTCCTATTCGTACTAAGTTTGACAATGCTAGATAATACCTTGACAATACTAAACAGTGCTCCACAATACTCAATACCTTCCCCCACACCCACAGTTGCCGTGCAGCTGGGTGAGTACTTACACTCTATGGTCTGCTGATGCTGCTCGGCTCCCGCGTCCCCCAAAGCTGCTGGATGCCTCACGGACCTCAGGCAGAATATTTCCAAGCTGGCTCCTGATGGCCTTTCCACGGGTACGCGTTCCCGGTCTTTCTTAAAATATGCGAGGGTCCTGTAGCCTTTCAGGTTCTGTGGCGGAGGAGTCAGCTTTGTGCCAACCATCCTCTGCTACCAACCTGTTGGGAGGAACTCCCAGGTAACATAATATAACAGGTGTATTTGTAAAGTGCATGTTCACCCCAGAAGGGGCATCTTGGCGCTAATAACAGATGTTTATTGTTACCCAACTTTATGGTACTCATTTATTCGACCTTGTAAGGATGAGGGGCTGAGTGGACCTGCCGGGATTCGAATATGTGACCATGAGGTCAAACACAGGTCCCTGTAGTGGATGCATTAGTTCACTGAGCCACAGGCCCGGTATGCCAGAGTATGGCTGGGGCTCCGTCTGACTTCGAGGGCCCAACACCCTCCCCAGGATAAACAGAGGACTCAGCCAACGGCAAGTAACACTGCGGTTTATTGCAAACAAAATCAACAGGGATCAATACAAGAAAATGGGAATTCTTCGGTACATCACAGCTCTCCAAAGCGTGCAGCATAGTTTTGTACGAGTGCGTCGTCATCACTTGGGCCCTTCCCCAAAAAACCTATCACAAGGGATTGGGTATCGAGAGTACTATTACCTATAGGAGAACCATATAGAGGTTATTCTACTGGTCCTTGCATGTCAGATGACTGGCCTGTCTCATCCCCAAAAAATCTATTACATTGTTGCAGAGTAATTGGCTTACCATTGTTTCATACCCTTTGCCATCTACCCCTGGCGTTCTAAGCTGTGATTGGTTAGATTGATCTCCCCAGGTCTGGGACTCGATTAACTTCTCAGCCCTCTGTGCACCTCTTCAAGGTGATGTGAACGATTATGTGTCTGTATTGTAACTTGTGTGCACCACCTTTGCTTATGAGAATGCACTCCCCACGTTGCAACACTTGTTGCTGTCTGTGTCTGACTTGCTGGGATCGGCTCCACTTTCCCTCCACGGGTGACTGTCCATTGTCTCGTTTGGCTGTACCACGTGCTTAGGGACCACAAATTTGAGCTCTGCATCTTGCATTTATGAGATTTAGTCTGTTTCTCTGCAGCTGGTCCCTTTGTCGTCTGGAGATTGTAATGTGTCCACGTATGTCTGACTTTGGCTATGAGCCTGTTTCATGCTCTGTGCCGACTGAATCAGCTCTCTTTGTCTCTGCTTCATGGCTTTTGGGCCTTCTGTAATTTTCCTTAGACGTATAATATAAATTCTAGATGTTCATGTTATTTTAAGTACTCTATGGGCCTCATTACACGGAAGGCAGTAAGGGTTAACGGTCACCGGTAATGCTACCGGTGAACGTTAACCCTTACCGCCTTACTACAAGGTCCCTTTGCGGGACCCTACCTTAACGGCTGGTGTAGACCAGCCGTTAAAGTAGGGACCCGCAAAGGGACCTTGGTGCTAATTACGGTACCGCAATTGGCGGTACCGTAATTAGCACCTTCCCCATTCCATTATGCCATATGGGGCAAAAATGGGAATGGGGAAGGGCCATGGCGGCATGGGGAATTACTGCCCCGCCAACCTCGGAATGGGGTGGTAATTCCCCATTCCGCCATGGCGGAATCGGTAAATTACCAGCATGAACCATGGTGCTAATAGCACCATGGTTTAGCACCTACCGTGTAATGAGGCCCTATATGTTAGTTACACTTGTTCCTATCAGGTTCCATATATATATCTCTGAAGTCCCATAGGGTTGTTCGCTTTAAGTATCTGCAAGCTTGCTCAGGATCTCTTGTGCCTTGCGATTTTCAGTTACTGCATTTGGCTAATGAAAAAAAAGTAAAAGCATTGACAGTATGTATATGTATCTGTTGTCTAGCTATAGAACTGTGTAAGCATGTCCTTTGTGTGTGCGAATGTGTGTTTGTGTGATGCGGTGCAGGTCTGCGTGTGTGCTTCATGTCTAATGCTGCCATGTCGTGGTGTCACTAATGATGTCAGCACTGTGGCTTTTTGGTGCTTAGTCGAGACTGTCCATATAGGTGTCTCTGTCCACGATCTCTGGTTCTTCTCCTATATACGTGAAGACTTGCATTGTATTTGGTCTGTATGGCTGACTGAGAGGATAACTTTCAGTGTACTTGTCAATCATTGGTGCACTCAGGATTCGTCTGAAATAAGATGGGTGGCTGCGAGTATTTCTGGCTCTTCGTCTCGACATGAATCTGGGGGTGATGAGGGACATCTTATAGACCCTCTCTTCAATACTATAGTATTGATTACCAGTGCATTTGGCATAGTTACAAATATTCCATGATCGCGGGCCCCCCCTCCCGTCCACCCAAAAGTAGTACTTTGCGAGCCATAGTACATGGACTAAACTGAAAAATAACATTGTCAACAAAACTAGGAAACACTGCCCAACAAAACCACATTGTTCAGGCATTTCCGTACCTCCGAGGCCAAACATGGCCATTGTGTACCAGGTAGAGGGTCCAGCAACAGGCTGCCTTCCAGTATCAACTTTGAGCGGACGGTTAGTAGCCAGACTTTGCCCCCACTGTAAAGAAAAGGACATTGTTAGCAGCTTCGGGCCATTCTTAACGCAACATTATTCAGGTGTCTGAGGTGTCATACCAGTAGCCACGGCCCATACATTTAGATATGACAAGTGCGGAACAAGGTCACTGCGTAAGCCAGTGGTTTCACTGCAAAACGACCCCTCTTTGGTGGGGAGAACTCAAAAGTACAAGGGTGTTGGATAGTGTGGTGAAACCACATGGAGTCACACATTATTTTAGGTGTCAACACAACGCTCCAACTGGACAAGTTGTTGTGCTCCATCCACTTGAGCGTTGCCTTAGGGCTATCAAAAAAGTGTGATTTGCCATTATGAAGGATCTTTAGCCTTCAAGGATACATGAGCATATATTTAAGACCCAGTTTTCTGAGCCTCGCCTTGGCAGGTACTAACGTATTTCTGGCCCTCTGTACTACAGGTGTATAGTCCAGGTATATAGCGATCTTTGAGCTATTTCTTTGTATCTTTGTATCTCGCGCCCTTCTCGCCCCCTTCCGTGGAATATTGTAGATTACTTCCCTATCGCGAAAGTTCAGGATTTTGAATATAACCGGTCTGGGGTGGGATCCCAGCCGCGGTCTCTTCTGGAGGAACATGTCATCTCTTTCAACTGCAAAACCCTATGATAGCTTGCCAGGGACAATCTGTTGTAATATCAGGTTTTCAATATAAGAGTTAGGGTCCGGTCGTTCTGTACCCTCCAGAAGTCCTATCACGCATATATTGTTCCTGCAGGATTCACCCTCCGCATCCTCCGCTCGTAGTTCCAACATAGAATTTCTCGTTTCCAGTTCTTTGACCCACGCCACAAGATATTTGGTGGTATTGGTAGTCTCCTTCAGTAGTGATTACGCAGTTGTAACTCTGAGCCAGTTGCCTAACATCTTGATGGACATCTATTTTGACCTTGTCAATCTTGGTCTCCAGTGAGGACCGCAGGGCAGCTATCGCAGCGAGAATCTGATTTTCTTGTGGGTCATGCATCGGGGTGTGAGGTTTTGTCTGTTCAGTGTCCTCAGTTAGAGGTTGCCACAATGTTTACCTTGACCGGTGAATGAATCCATAATGGTGCTCTTGCTTTTATTGTTAGTAGGCCAGATGGTAGGTGATTTGTTTCAGGTGCAAGCTGGAGTGGGTAACACTGAGCCGTGTGGCCAAAATGAAAAGTTCCAGTTGGAGATGCCCGGGACACCTGAGCACTATCAATGCAAGTCAGATGGGCTCCCCTAATTTAGCTTCAGTTGTCGAGGGTGTCCTTCTCAGACCAGGCCAGTAGCAGGAATTCCCCAGCACAGTTACTGACACTATGGGGAGAGTTGACGGGTATTGCAATAGTGTGTGGACTCCCTGCTCAGGAACCCATGTGAACAGCAATTTCAAGGGGTCTGGCAGTCATTGATTAGCATATGCAGACCAAAGGATGGCACCCAGGAAATCCCAGGCTGGTGCCGGTTTCTCCCCACCAGGCAGACGGGCCGCGCCCCAGTGCTGCCCAAAGGAGTCACAAGAGCAGCGCGTGAGCAGCAAAGACAGGTCCGGAGAGGAGCGTGTTATCAGGGCGGCCAGGTAGTGTAACTGAGGGAGCAGTAAATGCCAGCAACTGTAATCCCTTCAAATGGGGTCACGTACTTTAAAACGTTTGAAGCTGGCGTTCTACGGCTTCCATACGGGTCAAATGACTCCCTTCTCAGAGTGCATGTAATGGGCAGCACTCCAGCACTGCAGTCCCACAAACTGGCACTCAAGTAGCAAGGCAGGTATTTGTTTTGGAAGTGCAGCGGCTGACCAAATTTGCTGCATGTCTCTGTCCCAATAGAGGCAGGGTGTCCGTCCCAGTTAGCGCACACTGCATCACCGCACGGTGAGCCTCAGGATCAGCACGTCCGTTCCGGCCGCCGTTTCCGCTGACCAGTTTATTTAGCAAGCGAGGCCTATGGGGAGTACCTTGTCTTCTATCAGCGACACAGCCCTGCATTGTCAGCAAGCTGCCAGGGAAGCCTCACAAAGTTGTTGCAGCCGCCAACTTGGGACACACGAGCCCGGATTTCGAGTCAAATCTCTCCACGTTCTTGGCTCAGATTCATGTCAGGGAAAAGCTGTGGCACCGGTTTCCCCTATAAGGGGATGTCGATTGGTGCAGTTAGCTGTAGTTGCCGCTACAAGGATCTGGCAAAGGATTGCAGTGGGAGCTCCGAGCAGTCACAGCCTCAATGCATGACCTCAAGCCACGCCCTCTTGCCAAGTTTAGGGATAACTGTGATTATCACAGGTTGCATAGATTCAGTAACTGTTTCAGTGTGTACAATCTCCATATAAAGTTGCACTAGAAAGGGGGCAAGGACATGACGAAACGTTCTGTAGAACTCTGTCGAAACCCATCCGGTCCTGGGCATTTACCACACGCCATTGTCTTCACAAAATTCACAACCTCCAGGATGGTTATTTCCGCATCCAAACACAACTTCTCTTGCTCATCCAAATTAGGCATTTCTATTGAGTGCAAATACTACTAACCTCTAAATCTGAAATACGCCTATGTATAAAGAGGCATAGAACTGTCGAAACGCCCCACAAATGTCCTAATTTCTTCTCAAGACTGATACCTAATTTCCCATGAGGTGTTGAATGAAAAGTGTAATGCCTGCTGCTGGGTTCAAATGCCACCACACATCATGCACGTCCCACTTATCCATAAGATCCAGGAGTCCCTTTCCGGCCCTTGCCGCGGTATAGGAACCAGTGGCACTTGATTGGCCCATCTTGACATCTAGGGTAGTATTAAAGTCTCCCCCAATCACAATCTCCACATCACCCAGTGTGTCCAGTACAGCGTCCAATTTCTTCAAAAAATCTGTATGTTTTTGCATGGGGCGCGTAAATATTCATGAGCACCAAGCATCTGCTTTATACACGTAATTTAAGCGCCACATACCTCCCATCTGAGTCAATATCCACACACTCAACTGTTTATCTGAGGTCCCTCTTAAGCAGTATAGAGACTTCCCTAGAGTTACTTGCAAAGGTACTCGAAAACTCTTTCACATATAACTTACATAAGATGTATTTTTTCAAAAAACTCTTGGCTATGGCGGTTTGGTCTAACATGGCGACATATTCTTACTGGTTTATCCTTATATTGGAAAGTAACTGTATTGTGTGCAGACGGTCGCGTCTCACCGGGTATTAGGGTTTTGCCAAGAAAAAACCCCAAAAGGAGTGTAGGTAGGGTTAGGTAACCCGGAAGGAGACTGCGCCCAATATTCAAAGATGAAATATATTTATTGTTATACAAAGTGCCCTTTTACTTAAAATGTAGTCCACCTGATCTACCTTCAAATGAGTCTCCTGCAGAAAAACAATAGCTGGCTTTTTCTTACTCAAAAAAGTAAGTACGTGTCTCCTTTTCATTGGGCTATTAATACCCTTAACATTCCAACTCAAAAAACACAAGCTAGGAGCTATCCCACTCACTCCAGGAAGAAATGTTTATAATCAAAACCCCCCAACACACATTACCATCTATGTGAACAAACAGTCAAATAGAGTGCATACAATATAGCCCATCAAAGACTCACTAAGATCCTCCTGAAGAAGTGTGCACAGCCCAATAAGTTAAAAATGAGAAAAGAATGAAAAAAGAGGGAACAGAAAAGAAAACAGACAGAGGAATACTTATCTTTATACATAACTGGACTAAAAAAAAAGAAAACAACCCCACATGCTATACAAACTGAACAGCCCGACTAGGATGGCAAATGAGCATTCAACACCCACGTCAATAAATATAGCAATGACAGAAGCAAATCAAGTTAGTGAATATGGAAAAGTGTAGTAAGAAAACTTGCACCAACAAAAACACATAACATAAAACCAACCTAGAAAATAAAAAAACTGACACAGCCACATTACGAGTTTGGTGGTTAGTGGTAAAGTTGGCAGTAACTCCATTGCCGCCAATTTTACCACTATGCCAAATTACGAGTTTGGGCATGGAGTGGAGGAACCTAACCTTAATGCGAAAGGGCTATGCCAAAGAACAACACATTATGCAAATATAAATGCAGTCATAAACCCCAACAAGGAAATAACATGGTATAAATTAACTTCCAAGAGTCAGCACATCACACTGCTGCAAGACTGAATCAGTAATGTGAAACCTTCGCTGTAACAAAACCACACAAGTACATTATCTAGTAATATAACAGCATTCCAAATGTAGTGTCAAACCATGCCCTTACAAACTTTCAATTTCAAGGAGACATCCATAATGCCCGGTTTCCTGGTTCTTAGCATCTAATCCAGATGTATTTCAGAACGCGCCCCTAATCTATATCCATGTTGTAAAACATTTTTGTTTTAAATGTGCACGCGAGCAACACTTTTCAATCAGTCAGATATGTCCATGTATATCTTTAAATGCGCTGTTGAGATTCCTCGGAAAACATATAAAATACAAGTCCATATAATCTGGGATACCTCTGTTGCAGGTGAGGGCCTCCCCTTAGCGAACCGTGTGTGGGAGAGCGAAAGACGGAAGACAATCCAGATCGCCCCAGCTTCCGACGTCCAGGAAATTTGCAGCCATGCAGAGCCGAGGCTGCGCCCTCCCGGTGAAACTTGGCAAAGGCCCTTGCTTAGTTCCAACCTTAGATGACCTGACCAGCTCAGCAGTAGGAACGGTGTACAACGGGACCAAGTAGAGGAAAGAACCCTTTAACTCACCCATGCGTAATGTAATACTGCACGCCAGGCAAACTGATTCTCTTTAACGGAAATATTCAAATAAAGATGTCGCTATGTTTTCTGCCAATGCTTTTTTTCCTCCCTCTCCCCTTTAGCCATTCAAATCCCAATAAAAAGCCAACAAAAATAATAACCGGATGGAAACTCAAAGTATCCACAAACCCACGACCAGAATAGCGCAAGTTCACAAAAATCATGCCCCAGTGCTTAGAGCTCCATGTTTGTGAAGACCCACCACCATCGGGATGCAGTCCTTCCATAGAGGAATATGCCTTGATGCGCTCTGAGAAAGAGTGCATAGTCCTGTTCGCGACAATTCTGAGAATAGCAGAAAAAAACATGTAATAAGCAACATGTTTGACTCTGGCCAGTCTCCTTGAATCCAAGATTAGTTTTCTCTGCAAAACAATCTCCTTGCTGTAATCATTAAAAAGCATGATAGTGTGTCTATCTAGCCACGACAGATCTCCAAGCTCCCTGGATCTCTTCAACAGCATTTCCTTTACAGGGAACCTTAAAAACATTACTCAAAGGGCACGCTGGGGTTGACCAGAACTGGGTTGTGGGGCAGGTGTGCGATGTGTCTGCTCAATCTCCAGCAGTCTCCCTGAAGGAAGATCCAAACAATGCAGGTAAAAACTGTTGTACAAAATCGACAGGGTGACCATTTTCCACACTTTCTGGGAAACCAGTAACCCCTATGTTAGACCTCCTAGAATAGTTTTCTGGCTCAGAGATTTTCTGATTTGCAGCATCCAAAAGCATTGGCAATTGTGAAACCTGTTCTTCCAGGGCTTGCAGACGGTCTTCAGATCCAGAGACCCGTGTTTCCAACTCTTTCTAACACTTTTTAACAAGAGATTGATCTCTCTCTTCATTTCCAGTGCTGTCTGCTTAATCTTTCTAATGGACGAAACAACACCATCCATCATTTCAGTCAAGATCATCTTCAACAGATTGACCCTCCGGGTGGGAACCCGCCAGACTTTCCTCTCCGACTCTCTTAGAAGGTTGGGACTCTCCATCCAAAACATCAGCTGGTACATTTTCTTCATCATCATCCCCCAGCCTGGATCTTCTGGAGGTGGGGGGGGGTCCACCATCTGAACTGATTCTGCCATAATAGATCAATAGGATTTCCAGGGCAGGAGCTGTGCTCCCAAGATGCCATCACTCCAATCGGCAGTTCTAGAATCAAACAGGTTTAGAAAACAAACTTTTTGGAGGCATAGCCGCTGAATATGTCCCCAAGAAAGTGGACACTGGCTATGGTCATAATATTTCATGCTTAGTCATAACCACAATAATATGCCCAGGTTGGAGGCTATTGTTGAAGTGTATACAGTGTTTTTAATGGTTACAGAAATGTGTACACTGACCATGGGTACAATAATATGTCTTCAGTTATTATGATACAGTATACAGTGGTACAGAGAGTTTCATGCACCGCTTGGACAATGTTATGCTGGTCCAGCTTTTTTTGTCCTGCTTCAATTAGCCATGGCATCATGTGTCTCTGGGAATACACATTTTGTTTCTCGTGATGATGGGACATTGTAGATAAATGTATACAGACACCTTTTTGTAACAGTATAGAAGGGGACCTAGGTCACGCTGTTTAGCATTTCGTCTCATAATGCTCTACTTACGTGGTCATTCTTCTTTGCTCATCTCTGGGATCTGTTACTGAAGCAAGGGGGCACCCATCCTTGAGGATGTCTCATATGCATTTGTGTTGATTGGTAAACGAGACAAGCCGTCAGCTAGCTGGTTCTGCCACCCTGGTATGTGTTCAATGAAGTAACTGTACTATTATAACTTCAACCAAACTAGCTAGGTGTGGTGTTTTTCTGCTGGTGTTCCTTCTGCCTAGCATGTTCACAGGTGGTTTGTGCGGAGTTCACAGCCTGAATTTCCTGCCCCAGAGACATTGGGCCTCATTACGGGTCTGGCGGTATCCCTGCCAGTGCTACCGGCGTGTTGCTGATGGACCCGTAAAAGATTACTGCCGCCTGACTTCCCGGTGCCACCAGGCTATTACAAGTCCGGAGGCCAGGAAGTCAGGCGCCGGTAATTTTGTTAATCCCCATCCCCTTAGAGCCTCATTGGACTCTATGGGATTGGGGACAGGGGAGCACCGGCACTGTTAACAACGGTGCCAGTGCTCCTGTGACAAGTCAGACCTGTCGGGCACAGCGGCTCCGGCAGGCAGACTTGTAGCTTGCCGGTCCGGAAACAAGGGTGCTGTTGAGCATACCGGCACCGTTGTTTCCAGACTGGCAAATTTATAATGAGGCCCATTGTCAGAAGTGATTAATCAACCATGTGCTTTTCAGTCTCTCTTAGTGCTTTGAATGCAAAAACAACTGGATTCATTTTGCCATGTCTTTTCTGCAATAGAGGTGACCCTTCCCCATATGCACTGGTGCCAATTGCATTGTCTCTTTTGGCATCAAAAGCTTTCATGCAAAGTGCTTTGGCTATGTCTCTCTTGATTGGACCAAAGACTTGTCGTCATTGATCTGACCAAGTACAGTGCTTGCATGATGCTCTCCTTTCCTCAGGAAGGTTCATAAGCATTCAGTCTTCATTGGGAAGATTGGACCAAATTTGGCATAATGTTCGGCCATACCCATGAAGGATTTTAGTTTTTACTTGTCAGGTTCTGGGGCTTCTTTGATGCCTTTCGCCAGGCTTTCTTTGGGGTGTAACGCGTCGGTTGCTACAGAGTATCCTAGGAGGTTCAGTTTCCGCCACTGGGACCCACATTTACTTTTTTAAGTGGAACCCATTCTTGCTCCTTCTATCCAGCACTTCACTGGGTTGAGTTCCTCCACACTGGAGCTAAACACCAACAATTTGTCTTGGAAGTACTCTACATTTTTGCATTGTTTGAGTGTTTCTCTCATTATTTGCTGAAGGACAGATGTCCCAGAGCAAAGCATTCTCATGTATTAGTAGATCGTGATTGGGTTGGTAAACGTGGTAAGGTGTTTGGAGTCTGGGTGCAGCAACATCTAGTTGATGTGCAGCTTGGAGAAAACTGTGGTGACGTGCAGTGAGAGGACTAGCTGTGTTGTGTTTGGTAGTGGAAAGTTGTCAGATATTACCTCCTGATTCAGGCTGTGCAGATCGACACAGAGTCTTACTGTCCTGGGATTTGTTATTGACATATCTACGTCCTTTCACCATCAAATTGTATAACTCCACAAACTTGATGTTTTTGGGATTTTCGTTGCACTTCACAAGATCTGGGCCCACCATTTGCAGTTACACACTATGTGCCTGGAACGTTCCTTTTATTCTGCATAGTGCAAGATGAATTAGGCATTGTGCCTCTATAATTGGGACTGCTTGTGGTACAAACACCTTGGGAGCCCCTGACGCATGTGGAATAAGGTAACACACATAACAGCTTCCATTCACAACCTTTCTTCCCATGCTACTCATGTCAGTATACCAACTGGCGGTAAAGTTGGGGTGGCGTATATCCTCAATCGCATCCAAACCCAGCCCTTGATATGTATCTTACATCTTTCGTACTTCCCTTTTCATTATTCTATACACACTCTCAGGGATGCCGGCCCTAACATTGCTATCGAAAATGTCATCATAGTGTTTGAATTATTAATCAGTCCTCGAATTACTGGAAACAATCTCTTTACTATTACCCTAATTGCCAATTGTGCATGCACGCTCGCTGTCGTGTTTGCATCAACATTATTGCTATTCCTATATGTATTTCCATTATTACTAAAATTCATGTTGTTACTAATATACGTATATCCAATACCATTGTTAACATGTATTTGTACTGTCCCCTTTAAGTATACAGTCCCACCCCTCCCCCCTTTATTTTGTCCTCGCCTATCACAGACTCTCACCAATAAAGCCCCAAGAATACCATCAATATCATACACAAACCTGCAGTAACGGTCATTCCACAGTTATAGGCATAGGCCTGTATATTATCATTTGTGCATCTATGCTTTGAATCCCTACTTAACGAACAGTTATTTACATTGGTGAGGTTCATCATCTTCTCTCCTGAAATGGAAGCAGAATACACTGAACAAAAAAAAGGAGAGACGTCCAAGACATACCTCCACACAGAGAGAGAGAGAGCCCCCAAAAAGAGAAAAATACAGAGCTAGCAGCTAAGCTTCGGGCTGTTAGAGGAGTGTGATACTGCACACTTGCTATGCCTACACAGGCCGGTGAGGTAGATGGGGAACAAGTACTATTGCCACTCCTTTAAGATAACTGAAGTGCTGACATGCTGTCTGGAGCTACCCTACGGATGTCAGAGAGGTGGACCCAATATCACAAGCCCTTTACTGTCACAGTGAGGGAAGTGCAAAACACCACCTCGTAGGGCCTGTGGGACCGAGGGTTGTTCCACCGATGCGCAAAATTGCAAATGTACACAAAGTCATCAGGCAGCAACAGATGTGTGGTCATGCACTCAGGATCTGTCGCGATTGCTACCTCCGGTGTGTCTGCTGTCTCAATTCTGGGAGGTGCAATCTTTCGTTAGTGTGTTGAAAAATTCTTTGAACTCGTCACCTAAGACCGCTACTGCTCTATGTGCATCTGAAGCTCTTCTTACAGGAGATATGATGTGTGCATACACCGACCAGTGACCACCTTGTTAAGTGATGAATGCTGGACTTTGCTGGGTTGTGTGCGTAAACTAAAGAGGGCCAAGGGCAAACAGTGTACCCAGTTCTTCTTCAACGTGGTACACAGTTTGACCAATTTTCTTTTGAGGAGGCCGTTTATCCTTTCCACAAAGCTATTGACCTTTGGGGGGTACATTTAACACATCCTTTGCTTAATGCCAAGTAGTGCTGTGACGTGCTGAAACAGTGCATAGAAAAAATGGGTGCCATTGTCTGACCTTAAAACCTTGCACACACCCCATCGAGGGAAAAACTTGTGCATCAAAACTCTAGCAGCACATTTGGCATCCGGATGTGCACAAGGCCCTGCTTTCCCCCACCCTAAGAAAGGGCAAACCACTACTATAAGATACCTGGAGCCATTTCAACGCTCATCCATGTTGGCATAATCTATATGTAATTCACGGAATGGTCCAGTAGGAAGGGGAAATGTGCCCCGCAACATCCGTAGTGTCATTCCTGTACTGAAACTTTGACATGTGGTGCAATGTACAACCATTTCTGAGATGTTCTCCTGAATGTTTGGTATGAACCATGAGTCCTCCTGTATATCTGCTGTGATGTGGTGCTTTGAACTGTGGGATGGGTAGTATAACTGTACAAATGCTACTGCTCGCAGCTCCTGGGGTATTACTGTCTTCTCGGAGCTCTCTTGTCTCTGCAATAGACCTGTTGGGGATTGCTTGCATCCCCTTCGTAGCCACAATTCCTTCTCCCTTTCTGGCGCCCTTCCATGTAACTCGATTATCTGGGAGATAGGCAATGCTGTCTAAGGTGTTGGATGTTCGCTTGCTGGTGGGGTCGTCATGATGTACTCAGCAGGCATTTTATTTGGCAGATACACTGCCATTTTGGCTGCCGCGTCAGCGGCTGTGTTCCCCATTGATGTTCCACCTGTCCCGTTAGTGTGGGTGGCGCACTTAACGATTGCCACAACAGATGGCTGGGATAATGCTTCTATAAGTGTTTCTAGCAGTGCTGCATGCTGCACTGGAGACCCTTCCACCCTCCGAAACCGCTCCTCTTCCAGCGGGATAGACCAGTGTGAACAGTTGTTGTGACATATGCTGAGTCTGAATATATTGTAATATGTAATTGTAATTGATTATTTATAAAGCGCTTAATACCCAGAGGTTTCTAAGCATGGACCCGGGGATCGGACCTGTGATGCTCCGCATTGTCTTGCTTCCAAGACAAGTGCATTGCCCCTGAGCTATCCTCCCAAGACATGGCACCCTTGGGACGCTCTCAATGCTTCGATGAGTGCTATGAGATCTGCCTCCTCTGCAGAATAATTCATGGGCAATATATTCATAACCACTGTCTCATATTCCCCTTACTCAAGACATACCACTGCTGCCCCCATAGGTCTCTGTCCACTCTCTTGGACAATTGTGGATGACCCATCAACAAACAGTACCTCATCATCCGTCAATGCGCAGTCTTTTGCTTTGGGGATGTCATCTTCCTCCCCCTCGTGTTCAGGCAGTCGTACACCGTTAGATCTTCGGTAGTGGGCATATCTGTTAGGAAGGTAGCAGGATTCCCTGTTTTGCATCTAACCACATGAATGTGGAACTTTGAAATAATAATCTTGTACGCTGAAGATCTCTATGTAGTCAGGGTGGATTTTGACCTTTCAAGGATGGTAAAAAGAGAGTGTTCCACATACAATGTAACTGAGCACCCCATTACAATAGTAGAAATGTTTTCTATTGCAAATGCAGCAGCTGCTAATGCTTGTTCGCACGCAAGCTACCCTTGCATCACTAAATCCAGTGTGCCACTGTAATAGGCCAATGGCTTATGGCCCATAGTGCCCATCTGTGTCAACACTGCGGTCATTAGCTGGCCATCTGAATCTGAGAACAAGTAACATTCCTGTGTGTAGTCTGGGATGGCCAGTACGGGTGCTAAACTAATGACTTCTTTTAGATCCTCAAACTGTTTGATCATATCTGTAGTCCATTGTAACTTATGATCTTTTGTTTTTTGTGCTTCCTTAAGGGCCTGCATAAGTGGTCTTGTGTATGTCATATAATCGAAGATCCACACCCTACAGTAGTTGCACAGTCCCAGAATATTCTGCATTTCTTTAACTGAGGCGGGTCTGGGGGTGGTGTGTACTGATACTGCCCTATCTGCTAGTATTCTTTTACCATTCCCTGATATGAACTACCTAGATAGAGCACTTCTTCTTGGCAGTATTGCAACTTAACCGTGTTGACCTTGTACCCCTTATGGGCCAGCAATTGTAGGAGTATAATGGAATCGATTCAGCAGTGCTGCTCACTGTCACTACACACTAGCAGATGAAGTATGTGGCTTCTTTGGGGATACTGCCTAGAATTGTCGCAGGATTAGGAACGACTGGAAATTCTTTCTGTCGGTTATAGAAAACCGACTTTTTCTTCGTGAAAGCGAGTTTAGTCCATCAATGATAGTGTCTCGGCAGATCTATAACATTACAGCAGCCACAAGCGCAATGTAAATCCAAATCAGCAATACTGTCTCACTGCTGGCCATCCCCACACATTTGCTTGTCTAGAATATGCCTCTCTGTGATCCAAGTGCATGTTGCTAGGGTGAATGCACTATC
Source organism: Ambystoma mexicanum (assembly GCF_040938575.1). Classification (NCBI taxonomy): domain Eukaryota; kingdom Metazoa; phylum Chordata; class Amphibia; order Caudata; family Ambystomatidae; genus Ambystoma; species Ambystoma mexicanum. Next base: position 1,571,025,165 of record NC_090932.1, read on the forward strand.
AGTGCTGTCCCTAGGTGCACTCTACTGAGCAATACGACATGCTTACTTTAGACACTACCCGCTGGATACTAGCCTACATTCTCTTTTGGGCAGACACTGATCAAAAAGAGGTTTGTGTGATAATAAAGCAGTTTCTGGGATCCTCCTTTAAAGGACTTCTAGGTGCTATGAATTCTATCCCAAGAGTCTGGTGGAAGGAGGACCTGATACCAGTAAGTACAAGTTATTGACCCTTGTAATTCTTGTACTGGTAGTTCAGATACCCCTTCCTACAGATGCCCACCCATCACTCCCTATGCTCTCTCTCTCTCTCTCTGTCATTCATGGAGAAGGTGGCACTAAGGTATTAATGCTTGTGAATTCATAGGGTGGGTGAGACCTGCATGTTGGGTGAAGCAGGGTCTGCACTCAGACACCCATTGCTTTCCAAGAGTACAAATATTGCACATGTCTGAAGAAGGGAAGCATAGACAACTGGCACATGGGTAGCCACAGGAAGTAGCTTGTATTCATCTGGACGACTGCCTGATCATAGGCAAGACATCTCTGTTGGACATGATTTACTCCAAGGCTGCTCTGGACACCTTC